>NC_134318.1:535000-1735000 GCF_964195595.1 Calonectris borealis | reverse complement strand
GAACAAAACCAGAATCCGAGGAACAAAACCAGAGCCCGAGGAACTAAACCAGAGGGCAAGGAAGAAAACCAGAGCCTGAGGAACAAAACCAGAGCCCGAGGAACAAAACCAGATGTCGAGGAAAAAAACGAGAGACCGAAGAACAAAACCAGAGTCCGAGGAACAAAACCAGTACCTGAGGCACTAAACCAGTGCCTGAGGAACAAAACCAGAGCCAGAGGAACAAAACCAGAGCCCGAGGAAAAAAACCAGAGCCCGAGGAACAAATCCAGAGCCTGAAGAATAAAACCAGAGCCCGAGGAACAAAACCAGAGTCCGAGGAACCAAACCAGCGCCAGAGGAAGAAAACCAGAGCCCAAGGAATAAAACCAGAGCTGGAGGAACAAAAACAGAGCCCGAGGAACAAAAACAGAGCCCGAGTAATAAAAGCAGAGTTAGAGGAACAAAACCAGAGCCCAAGGTATTAAACCAGAAGCTGAGGGAGAAAAACAGAGCCCGAGGAACAAAAACAGATCCCAAGTAATAAAACCAGAGTTAGAGGAACAAAACCAGAGCCCAAGGAATTGAACCAGAAGCTGAGGGAGAAAACCAGAGCCCGAGGAACAAAACCAGAGCTCAAGGAACAAAACCAGATGTCGAGGAACAAAACCATAGACCGAGGAACAAAAGGAGGGCCCGAGGAATAAAACCAGTGCCCGAGGAAAATAATCAGTGCCCGAGGAATAAAACGAGAGCTAGAGAAACAAAACCAGAGCCCGAGGAGCAAAATCAGAGCCCTAGGAAAAAAACAGAATTGGAGGAACAAAACAAGAACCCAAGGATTAAAACCAGAAGCCGAGGAAGAAAACCAGAGCCCGAGGAACAAAACCAGAGCCCGAGGAACAAAACCAGAGCCCGAGGAACAAAACCAGAGCCCGAGGAAGAAAACCAGAGCCTGAGGATCAAAACCAGAGACCGAGGAACAAAAGGAGGGCCCGAGGAATAAAACCAGGAGTCGAGGAACAAAACCAGAGTCCGAGGAAAAAAAACAGAGCCTGAGGAATAAAACCAGATGTCGAGGAACAAAACCAGAGTCCGAGGAACAAAACCAGAGCCCGAGGAACAAAACCAGAGCTCAAGGAACAAAACCAGAGACAGAGAAACAAAACAAGAGCCCAAGGAACAAAACCAGAGCTGGAGGAAGAAAATCAGAGCCCGAGGAACAAAACCAGAGCTCGAGGAAGAAAACCAGAGCCCTAGGAAAAAAAACAGACCCCGAGGAAGAAAAAAAGGACCCGAGAAACTACACCAGAGCACGAGGAAAAAAACCAGAGCTGGAGGAAAGAAACCAGAGCCCGAGAAACAAAACGAGAGCCCAAGGAAAAAAAACAGAGGCCGAGGAAGAAAACCAGAGCCCGAGGAACAAAACCAGAGCCCAAGGAACAAAACCAGCTGTCGAGGAAAAAAACGACAGACCGAGGAACAAAACCGGAGTCTGAGGAAAAAAAACAGTACCTGAGGCACTAAACCAGTGCCTGAGGAACAAAACCAGAGCCACAGAAACAAAACCAGAGCCCGAGGAACAAAACCAGAATCCGAGGAACCAAACCAGTGCCAGAGGAAGAAAACCAGAGCCCAAGGAATAAAACCAGAGCTGGAGGAACACAAACAGAGCCCGAGGAACAAAAACAGAGCCCCAGTAATAAAACCAGAGTTAGAGGAACAAAACCAGAGCCCACGGAATTAAACCAGAAGCTGAGGGAGAAAACCAGAGCCCGAGGAACAAAACCAGAGGATGAGTAACAAAACCAGATGTCGAGGAACAAAACCAGAGACCGAGGAACAAAACCAGAGCTCAAGGAATAAAACCAGAGGCCGAGGAATAAAACCAGAGTCTGAGGGAAAAACCCAGTACCTGAGGAACTAAACCAGAGGCCAAGGAACAAATCCAGAGTCTAAGGAACAAAACCAGAGCTCGAGGAACAAAACCACAGCCCAAGGAACAAACCCAGAGCCCGAGGAAGGAAACCAGAGCCTGAGGAACAAAACCATAGACCGAGGAACAAAAGGAGGGCGCGAGGGACAAAACCAGAGCCCGCGGAACAAACCCAGAGCCCAAGGAACAAAACCAGAGCTGGAGGAACAAAACCAGAGCCCGAGGAGCAAAACCAGAGCCCGAAGAAAAAAAACAGAGTTAAAGGAACAAAACAAGAGCCCCAGGATTAAAACCAGAGGCCGAGGAAGAAAACCAGAGCCCGAGGAACAAAACCAGAGGCCTTGGAACTACACTAGAGCCCGAGGAACAAAACCAGAGCTTGAGGAACAAAACCAGAGCCTGAGGAACAAAACCAGAGCCCGAGGAACAAAACCAGAGCTGGAGGAACAAAACCAGAGCCCGAGGAAGAAAACCAGAACCTGAGGATCAAAACCAGACTCCGAGGAAAAAAAACAGAGCCCGAGAAATAAAACCAGATGTCGAGGAACAAAACCAGAGTCCGAGGAACAAAACCAGAGACCTAGGAACAAAACCAGGGCTCAAGGAACAAAACCAGAGACTGAGGAACAAAACAAGAGCCCGAGGAACAAAACCAGAGACCGAGGAACAAAACCAGCTCTCGAGGAACAAAACCAGAGCTCGAGGAAGAAAACGAGAACCCTAGGAAGGAAACGAGAACCCAAGGAACAAAAGGAGGGCCCGAGGAAGTAAACCAGCGCCTGAGGAACAAAACCAGGGCCCTAGGAACCAAACCAGAGGCCGAGGAACAAAACCAGAATCCGAGGAACAAAACCAGAGCCCGAGGAACTAAACCAGAGGGCAAGGAAGAAAACCAGAGCCTGAGGAACAAAACCAGAGCCCGAGGAACAAAACCAGATGTCGAGGAAAAAAACGAGAGACCGAAGAACAAAACCAGAGTCCGAGGAACAAAACCAGTACCTGAGGCACTAAACCAGTGCCTGAGGAACAAAACCAGAGCCAGAGGAACAAAACCAGAGCCCGAGGAAAAAAACCAGAGCCCGAGGAACAAATCCAGAGCCTGAAGAATAAAACCAGAGCCCGAGGAACAAAACCAGAGTCCGAGGAACCAAACCAGCGCCAGAGGAAGAAAACCAGAGCCCAAGGAATAAAACCAGAGCTGGAGGAACAAAAACAGAGCCCGAGGAACAAAAACAGAGCCCGAGTAATAAAAGCAGAGTTAGAGGAACAAAACCAGAGCCCAAGGTATTAAACCAGAAGCTGAGGGAGAAAAACAGAGCCCGAGGAACAAAAACAGATCCCAAGTAATAAAACCAGAATTAGAGGAACAAAACCAGAGCCCAAGGAATTGAACCAGAAGCTGAGGGAGAAAACCAGAGCCCGAGGAACAAAACCAGAGCTCAAGGAACAAAACCAGATGTCGAGGAACAAAACCATAGACCGAGGAACAAAAGGAGGGCCCGAGGAATAAAACCAGTGCCCGAGGAAAATAATCAGTGCCCGAGGAATAAAACGAGAGCTAGAGAAACAAAACCAGAGCCCGAGGAGCAAAATCAGAGCCCTAGGAAAAAAAACAGAATTGGAGGAACAAAACAAGAACCCAAGGATTAAAACCAGAAGCCGAGGAAGAAAACCAGAGCCCGAGGAACAAAACCAGAGCCCGAGGAACAAAACCAGAGCCCGAGGAACAAAACCAGAGCCCGAGGAAGAAAACCAGAGCCTGAGGAACAAAACCATAGACCGAGGAACAAAAGGAGGGCGCGAGGGACAAAACCAGAGCCCGCGGAACAAACCCAGAGCCCAAGGAACAAAACCAGAGCTGGAGGAACAAAACCAGAGCCCGAGGAGCAAAACCAGAGCCCGAAGAAAAAAAACAGAGTTAAAGGAACAAAACAAGAGCCCCAGGATTAAAACCAGAGGCCGAGGAAGAAAACCAGAGCCCGAGGAACAAAACCAGAGGCCTTGGAACTACACTAGAGCCCGAGGAACAAAACCAGAGCTTGAGGAACAAAACCAGAGCCTGAGGAACAAAACCAGAGCCCGAGGAACAAAACCAGAGCTGGAGGAACAAAACCAGAGCCCGAGGAAGAAAACCAGAACCTGAGGATCAAAACCAGACTCCGAGGAAAAAAAACAGAGCCCGAGAAATAAAACCAGATGTCGAGGAACAAAACCAGAGTCCGAGGAACAAAACCAGAGACCTAGGAACAAAACCAGGGCTCAAGGAACAAAACCAGAGACTGAGGAACAAAACAAGAGCCCGAGGAACAAAACCAGAGACCGAGGAACAAAACCAGCTCTCGAGGAACAAAACCAGAGCTCGAGGAAGAAAACGAGAACCCTAGGAAGGAAACGAGAACCCAAGGAACAAAAGGAGGGCCCGAGGAAGTAAACCAGCGCCTGAGGAACAAAACCAGGGCCCTAGGAACCAAACCAGAGGCCGAGGAACAAAACCAGAATCCGAGGAACAAAACCAGAGCCCGAGGAACTAAACCAGAGGGCAAGGAAGAAAACCAGAGCCTGAGGAACAAAACCAGAGCCCGAGGAACAAAACCAGATGTCGAGGAAAAAAACGAGAGACCGAAGAACAAAACCAGAGTCCGAGGAACAAAACCAGTACCTGAGGCACTAAACCAGTGCCTGAGGAACAAAACCAGAGCCAGAGGAACAAAACCAGAGCCCGAGGAAAAAAACCAGAGCCCGAGGAACAAATCCAGAGCCTGAAGAATAAAACCAGAGCCCGAGGAACAAAACCAGAGTCCGAGGAACCAAACCAGCGCCAGAGGAAGAAAACCAGAGCCCAAGGAATAAAACCAGAGCTGGAGGAACAAAAACAGAGCCCGAGGAACAAAAACAGAGCCCGAGTAATAAAAGCAGAGTTAGAGGAACAAAACCAGAGCCCAAGGTATTAAACCAGAAGCTGAGGGAGAAAAACAGAGCCCGAGGAACAAAAACAGATCCCAAGTAATAAAACCAGAGTTAGAGGAACAAAACCAGAGCCCAAGGAATTGAACCAGAAGCTGAGGGAGAAAACCAGAGCCCGAGGAACAAAACCAGAGCTCAAGGAACAAAACCAGATGTCGAGGAACAAAACCATAGACCGAGGAACAAAAGGAGGGCCCGAGGAATAAAACCAGTGCCCGAGGAAAATAATCAGTGCCCGAGGAATAAAACGAGAGCTAGAGAAACAAAACCAGAGCCCGAGGAGCAAAATCAGAGCCCTAGGAAAAAAACAGAATTGGAGGAACAAAACAAGAACCCAAGGATTAAAACCAGAAGCCGAGGAAGAAAACCAGAGCCCGAGGAACAAAACCAGAGCCCGAGGAACAAAACCAGAGCCCGAGGAAGGAAACCAGAGCCTGAGGAACAAAACCATAGACCGAGGAACAAAAGGAGGGCGCGAGGTACAAAACCAGAGCCCGCGGAACAAACCCAGAGCCCAAGGAACAAAACCAGAGCTGGAGGAACAAAACCAGAGCCCGAGGAGCAAAACCAGAGCCCGAAGAAAAAAAACAGAGTTAAAGGAACAAAACAAGAGCCCCAGGATTAAAACCAGAGGCCGAGGAAGAAAACCAGAGCCCGAGGAACAAAACCAGAGGCCTTGGAACTACACTAGAGCCCGAGGAACAAAACCAGAGCTTGAGGAACAAAACCAGAGCCTGAGGAACAAAACCAGAGCCCGAGGAACAAAACCAGAGCTGGAGGAACAAAACCAGAGCCCGAGGAAGAAAACCAGAACCTGAGGATCAAAACCAGACTCCGAGGAAAAAAAACAGAGCCCGAGAAATAAAACCAGATGTCGAGGAACAAAACCAGAGTCCGAGGAACAAAACCAGAGACCTAGGAACAAAACCAGGGCTCAAGGAACAAAACCAGAGACTGAGGAACAAAACAAGAGCCCGAGGAACAAAACCAGAGACCGAGGAACAAAACCAGCTCTCGAGGAACAAAACCAGAGCTCGAGGAAGAAAACGAGAACCCTAGGAAGGAAACGAGAACCCAAGGAACAAAAGGAGGGCCCGAGGAAGTAAACCAGCGCCTGAGGAACAAAACCAGGGCCCTAGGAACCAAACCAGAGGCCGAGGAACAAAACCAGAATCCAAGGAACAAAACCAGAGCCCGAGGAACTAAACCAGAGGGCAAGGAAGAAAACCAGAGCCTGAGGAACAAAACCAGAGCCCGAGGAACAAAACCAGATGTCGAGGAAAAAAACGAGAGACCGAAGAACAAAACCAGAGTCCGAGGAACAAAACCAGTACCTGAGGCACTAAACCAGTGCCTGAGGAACAAAACCAGAGCCAGAGGAACAAAACCAGAGCCCGAGGAAAAAAACCAGAGCCCGAGGAACAAATCCAGAGCCTGAAGAATAAAACCAGAGCCCGAGGAACAAAACCAGAGTCCGAGGAACCAAACCAGCGCCAGAGGAAGAAAACCAGAGCCCAAGGAATAAAACCAGAGCTGGAGGAACAAAAACAGAGCCCGAGGAACAAAAACAGAGCCCGAGTAATAAAAGCAGAGTTAGAGGAACAAAACCAGAGCCCAAGGTATTAAACCAGAAGCTGAGGGAGAAAAACAGAGCCCGAGGAACAAAAACAGATCCCAAGTAATAAAACCAGAGTTAGAGGAACAAAACCAGAGCCCAAGGAATTGAACCAGAAGCTGAGGGAGAAAACCAGAGCCCGAGGAACAAAACCAGAGCTCAAGGAACAAAACCAGATGTCGAGGAACAAAACCATAGACCGAGGAACAAAAGGAGGGCCCGAGGAATAAAACCAGTGCCCGAGGAAAATAATCAGTGCCCGAGGAATAAAACGAGAGCTAGAGAAACAAAACCAGAGCCCGAGGAGCAAAATCAGAGCCCTAGGAAAAAAACAGAATTGGAGGAACAAAACAAGAACCCAAGGATTAAAACCAGAAGCCGAGGAAGAAAACCAGAGCCCGAGGAACAAAACCAGAGCCCGAGGAACAAAACCAGAGCCCGAGGAACAAAACCAGAGCCCGAGGAAGAAAACCAGAGCCTGAGGATCAAAACCAGAGACCGAGGAACAAAAGGAGGGCCCGAGGAATAAAACCAGGAGTCGAGGAACAAAACCAGAGTCCGAGGAAAAAAAACAGAGCCTGAGGAATAAAACCAGATGTCGAGGAACAAAACCAGAGTCCGAGGAACAAAACCAGAGCCCGAGGAACAAAACCAGAGCTCAAGGAACAAAACCAGAGACAGAGAAACAAAACAAGAGCCCAAGGAACAAAACCAGAGCTGGAGGAAGAAAATCAGAGCCCGAGGAACAAAACCAGAGCTCGAGGAAGAAAACCAGAGCCCTAGGAAAAAAAACAGACCCCGAGGAAGAAAAAAAGGACCCGAGAAACTACACCAGAGCACGAGGAAAAAAACCAGAGCTGGAGGAAAGAAACCAGAGCCCGAGAAACAAAACGAGAGCCCAAGGAAAAAAAACAGAGGCCGAGGAAGAAAACCAGAGCCCGAGGAACAAAACCAGAGCCCAAGGAACAAAACCAGCTGTCGAGGAAAAAAACGACAGACCGAGGAACAAAACCGGAGTCTGAGGAAAAAAAACAGTACCTGAGGCACTAAACCAGTGCCTGAGGAACAAAACCAGAGCCACAGAAACAAAACCAGAGCCCGAGGAACAAAACCAGAATCCGAGGAACCAAACCAGTGCCAGAGGAAGAAAACCAGAGCCCAAGGAATAAAACCAGAGCTGGAGGAACACAAACAGAGCCCGAGGAACAAAAACAGAGCCCCAGTAATAAAACCAGAGTTAGAGGAACAAAACCAGAGCCCACGGAATTAAACCAGAAGCTGAGGGAGAAAACCAGAGCCCGAGGAACAAAACCAGAGGATGAGTAACAAAACCAGATGTCGAGGAACAAAACCAGAGACCGAGGAACAAAACCAGAGCTCAAGGAATAAAACCAGAGGCCGAGGAATAAAACCAGAGTCTGAGGGAAAAACCCAGTACCTGAGGAACTAAACCAGAGGCCAAGGAACAAATCCAGAGTCTAAGGAACAAAACCAGAGCTCGAGGAACAAAACCACAGCCCAAGGAACAAACCCAGAGCCCGAGGAAGGAAACCAGAGCCTGAGGAACAAAACCATAGACTGAGGAACAAAAGGAGGGCGCGAGGGACAAAACCAGAGCCCGCGGAACAAACCCAGAGCCCAAGGAACAAAACCAGAGCTGGAGGAACAAAACCAGAGCCCGAGGAGCAAAACCAGAGCCCGAAGAAAAAAAACAGAGTTAAAGGAACAAAACAAGAGCCCCAGGATTAAAACCAGAGGCCGAGGAAGAAAACCAGAGCCCGAGGAACAAAACCAGAGGCCTTGGAACTACACTAGAGCCCGAGGAACAAAACCAGAGCTTGAGGAACAAAACCAGAGCCTGAGGAACAAAACCAGAGCCCGAGGAACAAAACCAGAGCTGGAGGAACAAAACCAGAGCCCGAGGAAGAAAACCAGAACCTGAGGATCAAAACCAGACTCCGAGGAAAAAAAACAGAGCCCGAGAAATAAAACCAGATGTCGAGGAACAAAACCAGAGTCCGAGGAACAAAACCAGAGACCTAGGAACAAAACCAGGGCTCAAGGAACAAAACCAGAGACTGAGGAACAAAACAAGAGCCCGAGGAACAAAACCAGAGACCGAGGAACAAAACCAGCTCTCGAGGAACAAAACCAGAGCTCGAGGAAGAAAACGAGAACCCTAGGAAGGAAACGAGAACCCAAGGAACAAAAGGAGGGCCCGAGGAAGTAAACCAGCGCCTGAGGAACAAAACCAGGGCCCTAGGAACCAAACCAGAGGCCGAGGAACAAAACCAGAATCCGAGGAACAAAACCAGAGCCCGAGGAACAAAACCAGAGCCCGAGGAACTAAACCAGAGGGCAAGGAAGAAAACCAGAGCCTGAGGAACAAAACCAGAGCCCGAGGAACAAAACCAGATGTCGAGGAAAAAAACGACAGACCGAAGAACAAAACCAGAGTCCGAGGAACAAAACCAGTACCTGAGGCACTAAACCAGTGCCTGAGGAACAAAACCAGAGCCAGAGGAACAAAACCAGAGCTAGAGGAAAAAAACCAGAGCCCGAGGAACAAATCCAGAGCCTGAAGAATAAAACCAGAGCCCGAGGAACAAAACCAGAGTCCGAGGAACCAAACCAGCGCCAGAGGAAGAAAACCAGAGCCCAAGGAATAAAACCAGAGCTGGAGGAACAAAAACAGAGCCCGAGGAACAAAAACAGAGCCCGAGTAATAAAAGCAGAGTTAGAGGAACAAAACCAGAGCCCAAGGTATTAAACCAGAAGCTGAGGGAGAAAACCAGAGCCCGAGGAACAAAAACAGATCCCAAGTAATAAAACCAGAGTTAGAGGAACAAAACCAGAGCCCAAGGAATTGAACCAGAAGCTGAGGGAGAAAACCAGAGCCCGAGGAACAAAACCAGAGCTCAAGGAACAAAACCAGATGTCGAGGAACAAAACCATAGACCGAGGAACAAAAGGAGGGCCCGAGGAATAAAACCAGTGCCCGAGGAAAATAATCAGTGCCCGAGGAATAAAACGAGAGCTAGAGAAACAAAACCAGAGCCCGAGGAGCAAAATCAGAGCCCTAGGAAAAAAAACAGAATTGGAGGAACAAAACAAGAACCCAAGGATTAAAACCAGAAGCCGAGGAAGAAAACCAGAGCCCGAGGAACAAAACCAGAGCCCGAGGAACAAAACCAGAGCCCGAGGAACAAAACCAGAGCCCGAGGAAGAAAACCAGAGCCTGAGGAACAAAACCATAGACCGAGGAACAAAAGGAGGGCGCGAGGGACAAAACCAGAGCCCGCGGAACAAACCCAGAGCCCAAGGAACAAAACCAGAGCTGGAGGAACAAAACCAGAGCCCGAGGAGCAAAACCAGAGCCCGAAGAAAAAAAACAGAGTTAAAGGAACAAAACAAGAGCCCCAGGATTAAAACCAGAGGCCGAGGAAGAAAACCAGAGCCCGAGGAACAAAACCAGAGGCCTTGGAACTACACTAGAGCCTGAGGAACAAAACCAGAGCTTGAGGAACAAAACCAGAGCCTGAGGAACAAAACCAGAGCCCGAGGAACAAAACCAGAGCTGGAGGAACAAAACCAGAGCCCGAGGAAGAAAACCAGAACCTGAGGATCAAAACCAGACTCCGAGGAAAAAAAACAGAGCCCGAGAAATAAAACCAGATGTCGAGGAACAAAACCAGAGTCCGAGGAACAAAACCAGAGACCTAGGAACAAAACCAGGGCTCAAGGAACAAAACCAGAGACTGAGGAACAAAACAAGAGCCCGAGGAACAAAACCAGAGACCGAGGAACAAAACCAGCTCTCGAGGAACAAAACCAGAGCTCGAGGAAGAAAACGAGAACCCTAGGAAGGAAACGAGAACCCAAGGAACAAAAGGAGGGCCCGAGGAAGTAAACCAGCGCCTGAGGAACAAAACCAGGGCCCTAGGAACCAAACCAGAGGCCGAGGAACAAAACCAGAATCCGAGGAACAAAACCAGAGCCCGAGGAACTAAACCAGAGGGCAAGGAAGAAAACCAGAGCCTGAGGAACAAAACCAGAGCCCGAGGAACAAAACCAGATGTCGAGGAAAAAAACGAGAGACCGAAGAACAAAACCAGAGTCCGAGGAACAAAACCAGTACCTGAGGCACTAAACCAGTGCCTGAGGAACAAAACCAGAGCCAGAGGAACAAAACCAGAGCCCGAGGAAAAAAACCAGAGCCCGAGGAACAAATCCAGAGCCTGAAGAATAAAACCAGAGCCCGAGGAACAAAACCAGAGTCCGAGGAACCAAACCAGCGCCAGAGGAAGAAAACCAGAGCCCAAGGAATAAAACCAGAGCTGGAGGAACAAAAACAGAGCCCGAGGAACAAAAACAGAGCCCGAGTAATAAAACCAGAGTTAGAGGAACAAAACCAGAGCCCAAGGTATTAAACCAGAAGCTGAGGGAGAAAACCAGAGCCCGAGGAACAAAAACAGATCCCAAGTAATAAAACCAGAGTTAGAGGAACAAAACCAGAGCCCAAGGAATTGAACCAGAAGCTGAGGGAGAAAACCAGAGCCCGAGGAACAAAACCAGAGCTCAAGGAACAAAACCAGATGTCGAGGAACAAAACCATAGACCGAGGAACAAAAGGAGGGCCCGAGGAATAAAACCAGTGCCCGAGGAAAATAATCAGTGCCCGAGGAATAAAACGAGAGCTAGAGAAACAAAACCAGAGCCCGAGGAGCAAAATCAGAGCCCTAGGAAAAAAAACAGAATTGGAGGAACAAAACAAGAACCCAAGGATTAAAACCAGAAGCCGAGGAAGAAAACCAGAGCCCGAGGAACAAAACCAGAGCCCGAGGAACAAAACCAGAGCCCGAGGAACAAAACCAGAGCCCGAGGAAGAAAACCAGAGCCTGAGGATCAAAACCAGAGACCGAGGAACAAAAGGAGGGCCCGAGGAATAAAACCAGGAGTCGAGGAACAAAACCAGAGTCCGAGGAAAAAAAACAGAGCCTGAGGAATAAAACCAGATGTCGAGGAACAAAACCAGAGTCCGAGGAACAAAACCAGAGCCCGAGGAACAAAACCAGAGCTCAAGGAACAAAACCAGAGACAGAGAAACAAAACAAGAGCCCAAGGAACAAAACCAGAGCTGGAGGAAGAAAATCAGAGCCCGAGGAACAAAACCAGAGCTCGAGGAAGAAAACCAGAGCCCTAGGAAAAAAAACAGACCCCGAGGAAGAAAAAAAGGACCCGAGAAACTACACCAGAGCACGAGGAAAAAAACCAGAGCTGGAGGAAAGAAACCAGAGCCCGAGAAACAAAACGAGAGCCCAAGGAAAAAAAACAGAGGCCGAGGAAGAAAACCAGAGCCCGAGGAACAAAACCAGAGCCCAAGGAACAAAACCAGCTGTCGAGGAAAAAAACGACAGACCGAGGAACAAAACCGGAGTCTGAGGAAAAAAAACAGTACCTGAGGCACTAAACCAGTGCCTGAGGAACAAAACCAGAGCCACAGAAACAAAACCAGAGCCCGAGGAACAAAACCAGAATCCGAGGAACCAAACCAGTGCCAGAGGAAGAAAACCAGAGCCCAAGGAATAAAACCAGAGCTGGAGGAACACAAACAGAGCCCGAGGAACAAAAACAGAGCCCCAGTAATAAAAGCAGAGTTAGAGGAACAAAACCAGAGCCCACGGAATTAAACCAGAAGCTGAGGGAGAAAACCAGAGCCCGAGCAACAAAACCAGAGGATGAGTAACAAAACCAGATGTCGAGGAACAAAACCAGAGACCGAGGAACAAAACCAGAGCTCAAGGAATAAAACCAGAGGCCGAGGAATAAAACCAGAGTCTGAGGGAAAAACCCAGTACCTGAGGAACTAAACCAGAGGCCAAGGAACAAATCCAGAGTCTAAGGAACAAAACCAGAGCTCGAGGAACAAAACCACAGCCCAAGGAACAAACCCAGAGCCCGAGGAAGGAAACCAGAGCCTGAGGAACAAAACCATAGACCGAGGAACAAAAGGAGGGCGCGAGGTACAAAACCAGAGCCCGCGGAACAAACCCAGAGCCCAAGGAACAAAACCAGAGCTGGAGGAACAAAACCAGAGCCCGAGGAGCAAAACCAGAGCCCGAAGAAAAAAAACAGAGTTAAAGGAACAAAACAAGAGCCCCAGGATTAAAACCAGAGGCCGAGGAAGAAAACCAGAGCCCGAGGAACAAAACCAGAGGCCTTGGAACTACACTAGAGCCCGAGGAACAAAACCAGAGCTTGAGGAACAAAACCAGAGCCTGAGGAACAAAACCAGAGCCCGAGGAACAAAACCAGAGCTGGAGGAACAAAACCAGAGCCCGAGGAAGAAAACCAGAACCTGAGGATCAAAACCAGACTCCGAGGAAAAAAAACAGAGCCCGAGAAATAAAACCAGATGTCGAGGAACAAAACCAGAGTCCGAGGAACAAAACCAGAGACCTAGGAACAAAACCAGGGCTCAAGGAACAAAACCAGAGACTGAGGAACAAAACAAGAGCCCGAGGAACAAAACCAGAGACCGAGGAACAAAACCAGCTCTCGAGGAACAAAACCAGAGCTCGAGGAAGAAAACGAGAACCCTAGGAAGGAAACGAGAACCCAAGGAACAAAAGGAGGGCCCGAGGAAGTAAACCAGCGCCTGAGGAACAAAACCAGGGCCCTAGGAACCAAACCAGAGGCCGAGGAACAAAACCAGAATCCGAGGAACAAAACCAGAGCCCAAGGAACTAAACCAGAGGGCAAGGAAGAAAACCAGAGCCTGAGGAACAAAACCAGAGCCCGAGGAACAAAACCAGATGTCGAGGAAAAAAACGAGAGACCGAAGAACAAAACCAGAGTCCGAGGAACAAAACCAGTACCTGAGGCACTAAACCAGTGCCTGAGGAACAAAACCAGAGTCCGAGGAACAAAACCAGAGCCCGAGGAAAAAAACCAGAGCCCGAG
This sequence comes from Calonectris borealis, assembly GCF_964195595.1. Lineage (NCBI taxonomy): Eukaryota > Metazoa > Chordata > Aves > Procellariiformes > Procellariidae > Calonectris > Calonectris borealis. Next base: position 1,721,543 of record NC_134318.1, on the reverse strand, counting down.
GAACAAATCCAGAGCCTGAAGAATAAAACCAGAGCCCGAGGAACAAAACCAGAGTCCGAGGAACCAAACCAGCGCCAGAAGAAGAAAACCAGAGCCCAAGGAATAAAACCAGAGCTGGAGGAACAAAAACAGAGCCCGAGGAACAAAAACAGAGCCCGAGTAATAAAACCAGAGTTAGAGGAACAAAACCAGAGCCCAAGGTATTAAACCAGAAGCTGAGGGAGAAAACCAGAGCCCGAGGAACAAAAACAGATCCCAAGTAATAAAACCAGAGTTAGAGGAACAAAACCAGAGCCCAAGGAATTGAACCAGAAGCTGAGGGAGAAAACCAGAGCCCGAGGAACAAAACCAGAGCTCAAGGAACAAAACCAGATGTCGAGGAACAAAACCATAGACCGAGGAACAAAAGGAGGGCCCGAGGAATAAAACCAGTGCCCGAGGAAAATAATCAGTGCCCGAGGAATAAAACGAGAGCTAGAGAAACAAAACCAGAGCCCGAGGAGCAAAATCAGAGCCCTAGGAAAAAAAACAGAATTGGAGGAACAAAACAAGAACCCAAGGATTAAAACCAGAAGCCGAGGAAGAAAACCAGAGCCCGAGGAACAAAACCAGAGCCCGAGGAACAAAACCAGAGCCCGAGGAACAAAACCAGAGCCCGAGGAAGAAAACCAGAGCCTGAGGATCAAAACCAGAGACCGAGGAACAAAAGGAGGGCCCGAGGAATAAAACCAGGAGTCGAGGAACAAAACCAGAGTCCGAGGAAAAAAAACAGAGCCTGAGGAATAAAACCAGATGTCGAGGAACAAAACCAGAGTCCGAGGAACAAAACCAGAGCCCGAGGAACAAAACCAGAGCTCAAGGAACAAAACCAGAGACAGAGAAACAAAACAAGAGCCCAAGGAACAAAACCAGAGCTGGAGGAAGAAAATCAGAGCCCGAGGAACAAAACCAGAGCTCGAGGAAGAAAACCAGAGCCCTAGGAAAAAAAACAGACCCCGAGGAAGAAAAAAAGGACCCGAGAAACTACACCAGAGCACGAGGAAAAAAACCAGAGCTGGAGGAAAGAAACCAGAGCCCGAGAAACAAAACGAGAGCCCAAGGAAAAAAAACAGAGGCCGAGGAAGAAAACCAGAGCCCGAGGAACAAAACCAGAGCCCAAGGAACAAAACCAGCTGTCGAGGAAAAAAACGACAGACCGAGGAACAAAACCGGAGTCTGAGGAAAAAAAACAGTACCTGAGGCACTAAACCAGTGCCTGAGGAACAAAACCAGAGCCACAGAAACAAAACCAGAGCCCGAGGAACAAAACCAGAATCCGAGGAACCAAACCAGTGCCAGAGGAAGAAAACCAGAGCCCAAGGAATAAAACCAGAGCTGGAGGAACACAAACAGAGCCCGAGGAACAAAAACAGAGCCCCAGTAATAAAACCAGAGTTAGAGGAACAAAACCAGAGCCCACGGAATTAAACCAGAAGCTGAGGGAGAAAACCAGAGCCCGAGGAACAAAACCAGAGGATGAGTAACAAAACCAGATGTCGAGGAACAAAACCAGAGACCGAGGAACAAAACCAGAGCTCAAGGAATAAAACCAGAGGCCGAGGAATAAAACCAGAGTCTGAGGGAAAAACCCAGTACCTGAGGAACTAAACCAGAGGCCAAGGAACAAATCCAGAGTCTAAGGAACAAAACCAGAGCTCGAGGAACAAAACCACAGCCCAAGGAACAAACCCAGAGCCCGAGGAAGGAAACCAGAGCCTGAGGAACAAAACCATAGACCGAGGAACAAAAGGAGGGCGCGAGGTACAAAACCAGAGCCCGCGGAACAAACCCAGAGCCCAAGGAACAAAACCAGAGCTGGAGGAACAAAACCAGAGCCCGAGGAGCAAAACCAGAGCCCGAAGAAAAAAAACAGAGTTAAAGGAACAAAACAAGAGCCCCAGGATTAAAACCAGAGGCCGAGGAAGAAAACCAGAGCCCGAGGAACAAAACCAGAGGCCTTGGAACTACACTAGAGCCCGAGGAACAAAACCAGAGCTTGAGGAACAAAACCAGAGCCTGAGGAACAAAACCAGAGCCCGAGGAACAAAACCAGAGCTGGAGGAACAAAACCAGAGCCCGAGGAAGAAAACCAGAACCTGAGGATCAAAACCAGACTCCGAGGAAAAAAAACAGAGCCCGAGAAATAAAACCAGATGTCGAGGAACAAAACCAGAGTCCGAGGAACAAAACCAGAGACCTAGGAACAAAACCAGGGCTCAAGGAACAAAACCAGAGACTGAGGAACAAAACAAGAGCCCGAGGAACAAAACCAGAGACCGAGGAACAAAACCAGCTCTCGAGGAACAAAACCAGAGCTCGAGGAAGAAAACGAGAACCCTAGGAAGGAAACGAGAACCCAAGGAACAAAAGGAGGGCCCGAGGAAGTAAACCAGCGCCTGAGGAACAAAACCAGGGCCCTAGGAACCAAACCAGAGGCCGAGGAACAAAACCAGAATCCGAGGAACAAAACCAGAGCCCAAGGAACTAAACCAGAGGGCAAGGAAGAAAACCAGAGCCTGAGGAACAAAACCAGAGCCCGAGGAACAAAACCAGATGTCGAGGAAAAAAACGAGAGACCGAAGAACAAAACCAGAGTCCGAGGAACAAAACCAGTACCTGAGGCACTAAACCAGTGCCTGAGGAACAAAACCAGAGTCCGAGGAACAAAACCAGAGCCCGAGGAAAAAAACCAGAGCCCGAGGAACAAATCCAGAGCCTGAAGAATAAAACCAGAGCCCGAGGAACAAAACCAGAGTCCGAGGAACCAAACCAGCGCCAGAAGAAGAAAACCAGAGCCCAAGGAATAAAACCAGAGCTGGAGGAACAAAAACAGAGCCCGAGGAACAAAAACAGAGCCCGAGTAATAAAACCACAGTTAGAGGAAAAAAACCAGAGCCCAAGGTATTAAACCAGAAGCTGAGGGAGAAAACCAGAGCCCGAGGAACAAAACCAGAGGATAAGTAACAAAACCAGATGTCGAGGAACAAAACCAAAGCCCAAGTAACAAACCCAGAGACCGAGGAAAAAAACCAGAGCCTGAGGAACAAAACCATAGACCGAGGAAAAAAAGGAGGGCCCGAGGGACAAAACCATAGTCCGAAGAACAAACCTAGAGCCCGAGGGAATAAATCAGGACCCGAGGAATTAAACCAGAGCCAGAGGAACAAAACCACAGCCCGAGGAAGAAAACCGGAGACTGAGTAATTAAACCACAGCCCGAGGAACAAAACCAGAGCCCGAGGAAGAAAACCAGAGCCCGAGGAGCAAAACCAGAGCCCGAGGAAAGAAAACAGAGTTGGAGGAACAAAATAATAGCCCAAGGAACAAAACCAGAGGCCGAGGAAGAAAACCAGAGCCCGAGGAACTAAACCAGAGGCCTTGGAACTACACTAGAGCCTGAGGAACAAAACCAGAGCTTGAGGAACAAAACCAGAGCCCGAGGAACAAAACCAGATCCCGAGGAACAAAACCAGAGCTCAAGGAAGAAAACCAGAGCCCTAGGAAAAAAAACAGACCCCGAGGAAGAAAAAAAGGACCCGAGAAACTACACCAGAGCCCGAGGAAAAAAACCAGAGCTGGAGGAAAGAAACCAGAGCCCGAGGAACAAAACCAGAGCCCAAGGAAAAAAAACAGAGGCCGAGGAAGAAAACCAGAGCCCGAGGAACAAAACCAGAGCCCTAGAAACTAAACCAGAGGGCAAGGAAGAAAACCATAGCCTGAGGAACAAAACCAGAGCCCAAGGAACAAAACCAGATGCTGAGGAAAAAACGAGAGACCGAGGAACAAAACCAGAGCCCGAGGAACAAATCCAGAGCCCAAGAAACAAATCCAGAGCCCGAGGAAAAAAACCAGAGTCCAAGGAACCAAACCAGCGCCAGAGGAAGAAAACCAGAGCCCAAGAAATGAAACCAGAGCTGGAGGAACAAAAACAGAGCCCGAGGAACAAAAACAGATCCCAAGTAATAAAACCAGAGTTAGAGGAACAAATCCAGAGCCCAAAGAATTGAACCAGAAGCTGAGGGAGAAAACCAGAGCCCGAGGAACAAAACCAGAGGATGAGGAACAAAACCAGATGTCGAGGAACAAAACCATAGACCGAGGAACAAAAGGAGGGCCCGAGGAATAAAACCAGTGCCCGAGGAAAATAATCAGTGCCCGAGGAATAAAACGAGAGCTAGAGAAACATAACCAGAGCCTGATAACCAAACTAGAGCCTGAAGAACAAAACCAGAGCTGGAGGAACAAAACCAGAGCTGGAGGAACAAAACCAGAGCCCGAGGAACAAAACCAGAGCCCGAGGAACAAAACCAGAGCCCGAGGAACAAAACCAGAGCCCAAAGAACAAACCCAGAGCCCGAGGAAGAAAACCAGAGCCTGAGGAACAAAACCATAGACCGAGGAACAAAAGGAGGGCCCGAGGGACAAAACCAGAGTCCGAGGAACAAACCCAGAGCCCGAGGGAATAAATCAGGACCCGAGGAATTAAACCAGAGCCCGAGGAACAAAACCACAGCCCGAGGAAGAAAACCGGAGACTGAGTAACTAAACCAGAGGCCGAGGAACAAAACCAGAGCCCAAGGAATAAAACCAGAGCCCAAGGAAGAAAACCAGATGGCCGAGGAAGAAAACCAGAACCTGAGGATCAAAACCAGACTCCGAGGAAAAAAAACAGAGCCCGAGAAATAAAACCAGATGTCGAGGAACAAAACCAGAGTCCGAGGAACAAAACCAGAGACCTAGGAACAAAACCAGGGCTCAAGGAACAAAACCAGAGACTGAGGAACAAAACAAGAGCCCGAGGAACAAAACCAGAGACCGAGGAACAAAACCAGGTCTCGAGGAACAAAACCAGAGCTCGAGGAAGAAAACGAGAACCCTAGGAAGGAAACGAGAACCCAAGGAACAAAAGGAGGGCCCGAGGAAGTAAACCAGCGCCTGAGGAACAAAACCAGGGCCCTAGGAACCAAACCAGAGGCCGAGGAACAAAACCAGAATCCGAGGAACAAAACCAGAGCCCGAGGAACTAAACCAGAGGGCAAGGAAGAAAACCAGAGCCTGAGGAACAAAACCAGAGCCCGAGGAACAAAACCAGTACCTGAGGCACTAAACCAGTGCCTGAGGAACAAAACCAGAGCCAGAGGAACAAAACCAGAGCCCGAGAAAAAAAACCAGAGCCCGAGGAACAAATCCAGAGCCTGAAGAATAAAACCAGAGCCCGAGGAACAAAACCAGAATCCGAGGAACCAAACCAGCGCCAGAGGAAGAAAACCAGAGCCCAAGGAATAAAACCAGAGCTGGAGGAACAAAAACAGAGCCCGAGGAACAAAAACAGAGCCCGAGTAATAAAAGCAGAGTTAGAGGAACAAAACCAGAGCCCAAGGTATTAAACCAGAAGCTGAGGGAGAAAACCAGAGCCCGAGGAACAAAAACAGATCCCAAGTAATAAAACCAGAGTTAGAGGAACAAAACCAGAGCCCAAGGAATTGAACCAGAAGCTGAGGGAGAAAACCAGAGCCCGAGGAACAAAACCAGAGCTCAAGGAACAAAACCAGATGTCGAGGAACAAAACCATAGACCGAGGAACAAAAGGAGGGCCCGAGGAATAAAACCAGTGCCCGAGGAAAATAATCAGTGCCCGAGGAATAAAACGAGAGCTAGAGAAACAAAACCAGAGCCCGAGGAGTAAAATCAGAGCCCTAGGAAAAAAAACAGAATTGGAGGAACAAAACAAGAACCCAAGGATTAAAACCAGAAGCCGAGGAAGAAAACCAGAGCCCGAGGAACAAAACCAGAGCCCGAGGAACAAAACCAGAGCCCGAGGAACAAAACCAGAGCCCGAGGAAGAAAACCAGAGCCTGAGGATCAAAACCAGAGACCGAGGAACAAAAGGAGGGCCCGAGGAATAAAACCAGGAGTCGAGGAACAAAACCAGAGTCCGAGGAAAAAAAACAGAGCCTGAGGAATAAAACCAGATGTCGAGGAACAAAACCAGAGTCCGAGGAACAAAACCAGAGCCCGAGGAACAAAACCAGAGCTCAAGGAACAAAACCAGAGACAGAGAAACAAAACAAGAGCCCAAGGAACAAAACCAGAGCTGGAGGAAGAAAATCAGAGCCCGAGGAACAAAACCAGAGCTCGAGGAAGAAAACCAGAGCCCTAGGAAAAAAAACAGACCCCGAGGAAGAAAAAAAGGACCCGAGAAACTACACCAGAGCACGAGGAAAAAAACCAGAGCTGGAGGAAAGAAACCAGAGCCCGAGAAACAAAACGAGAGCCCAAGGAAAAAAAACAGAGGCCGAGGAAGAAAACCAGAGCCCGAGGAACAAAACCAGAGCCCAAGGAACAAAACCAGCTGTCGAGGAAAAAAACGACAGACCGAGGAACAAAACCGGAGTCTGAGGAAAAAAAACAGTACCTGAGGCACTAAACCAGTGCCTGAGGAACAAAACCAGAGCCACAGAAACAAAACCAGAGCCCGAGGAACAAAACCAGAATCCGAGGAACCAAACCAGTGCCAGAGGAAGAAAACCAGAGCCCAAGGAATAAAACCAGAGCTGGAGGAACACAAACAGAGCCCGAGGAACAAAAACAGAGCCCCAGTAATAAAACCAGAGTTAGAGGAACAAAACCAGAGCCCACGGAATTAAACCAGAAGCTGAGGGAGAAAACCAGAGCCCGAGGAACAAAACCAGAGGATGAGTAACAAAACCAGATGTCGAGGAACAAAACCAGAGACCGAGGAACAAAACCAGAGCTCAAGGAATAAAACCAGAGGCCGAGGAATAAAACCAGAGTCTGAGGGAAAAACCCAGTACCTGAGGAACTAAACCAGAGGCCAAGGAACAAATCCAGAGTCTAAGGAACAAAACCAGAGCTCGAGGAACAAAACCACAGCCCAAGGAACAAACCCAGAGCCCGAGGAAGGAAACCAGAGCCTGAGGAACAAAACCATAGACCGAGGAACAAAAGGAGGGCGCGAGGTACAAAACCAGAGCCCGCGGAACAAACCCAGAGCCCAAGGAACAAAACCAGAGCTGGAGGAACAAAACCAGAGCCCGAGGAGCAAAACCAGAGCCCGAAGAAAAAAAACAGAGTTAAAGGAACAAAACAAGAGCCCCAGGATTAAAACCAGAGGCCGAGGAAGAAAACCAGAGCCCGAGGAACAAAACCAGAGGCCTTGGAACTACACTAGAGCCCGAGGAACAAAACCAGAGCTTGAGGAACAAAACCAGAGCCCGAGGAACAAAACCAGAGACCGAGGAACAAAACCAGCTCTCGAGGAACAAAACCAGAGCTCGAGGAAGAAAACGAGAACCCTAGGAAGGAAACGAGAACCCAAGGAACAAAAGGAGGGCCCGAGGAAGTAAACCAGCGCCTGAGGAACAAAACCAGGGCCCTAGGAACCAAACCAGAGGCCGAGGAACAAAACCAGAATCCGAGGAACAAAACCAGAGCCCGAGGAACTAAACCAGAGGGCAAGGAAGAAAACCAGAGCCTGAGGAACAAAACCAGAGCCCGAGGAACAAAACCAGATGTCGAGGAAAAAAACGAGAGACCGAAGAACAAAACCAGAGTCCGAGGAACAAAACCAGTACCTGAGGCACTAAACCAGTGCCTGAGGAACAAAACCAGAGCCAGAGGAACAAAACCAGAGCCCGAGGAAAAAAACCAGAGCCCGAGGAACAAATCCAGAGCCTGAAGAATAAAACCAGAGCCCGAGGAACAAAACCAGAGTCCGAGGAACCAAACCAGCGCCAGAGGAAGAAAACCAGAGCCCAAGGAATAAAACCAGAGCTGGAGGAACAAAAACAGAGCCCGAGGAACAAAAACAGAGCCCGAGTAATAAAAGCAGAGTTAGAGGAACAAAACCAGAGCCCAAGGTATTAAACCAGAAGCTGAGGGAGAAAACCAGAGCCCGAGGAACAAAAACAGATCCCAAGTAATAAAACCAGAGTTAGAGGAACAAAACCAGAGCCCAAGGAATTGAACCAGAAGCTGAGGGAGAAAACCAGAGCCCGAGGAACAAAACCAGAGCTCAAGGAACAAAACCAGATGTCGAGGAACAAAACCATAGACCGAGGAACAAAAGGAGGGCCCGAGGAATAAAACCAGTGCCCGAGGAAAATAATCAGTGCCCGAGGAATAAAACGAGAGCTAGAGAAACAAAACCAGAGCCCGAGGAGCAAAATCAGAGCCCTAGGAAAAAAAACAGAATTGGAGGAACAAAACAAGAACCCAAGGATTAAAACCAGAAGCCGAGGAAGAAAACCAGAGCCCGAGGAACAAAACCAGAGCCCGAGGAACAAAACCAGAGCCCGAGGAACAAAACCAGAGCCCGAGGAAGAAAACCAGAGCCTGAGGATCAAAACCAGAGACCGAGGAACAAAAGGAGGGCCCGAGGAATAAAACCAGGAGTCGAGGAACAAAACCAGAGTCCGAGGAAAAAAAACAGAGCCTGAGGAATAAAACCAGATGTCGAGGAACAAAACCAGAGTCCGAGGAACAAAACCAGAACCCGAGGAACAAAACCAGAGCTCAAGGAACAAAACCAGAGACAGAGAAACAAAACAAGAGCCCAAGGAACAAAACCAGAGCTGGAGGAAGAAAATCAGAGCCCGAGGAACAAAACCAGAGCTCGAGGAAGAAAACCAGAGCCCTAGGAAAAAAAACAGACCCCGAGGAAGAAAAAAAGGACCCGAGAAACTACACCAGAGCACGAGGAAAAAAACCAGAGCTGGAGGAAAGAAACCAGAGCCCGAGAAACAAAACGAGAGCCCAAGGAAAAAAAACAGAGGCCGAGGAAGAAAACCAGAGCCCGAGGAACAAAACCAGAGCCCAAGGAACAAAACCAGCTGTCGAGGAAAAAAACGACAGACCGAGGAACAAAACCGGAGTCTGAGGAAAAAAAACAGTACCTGAGGCACTAAACCAGTGCCTGAGGAACAAAACCAGAGCCACAGAAACAAAACCAGAGCCCGAGGAACAAAACCAGAATCCGAGGAACCAAACCAGTGCCAGAGGAAGAAAACCAGAGCCCAAGGAATAAAACCAGAGCTGGAGGAACACAAACAGAGCCCGAGGAACAAAAACAGAGCCCCAGTAATAAAACCAGAGTTAGAGGAACAAAACCAGAGCCCACGGAATTAAACCAGAAGCTGAGGGAGAAAACCAGAGCCCGAGGAACAAAACCAGAGGATGAGTAACAAAACCAGATGTCGAGGAACAAAACCAGAGACCGAGGAACAAAACCAGAGCTCAAGGAATAAAACCAGAGGCCGAGGAATAAAACCAGAGTCTGAGGGAAAAACCCAGTACCTGAGGAACTAAACCAGAGGCCAAGGAACAAATCCAGAGTCTAAGGAACAAAACCAGAGCTCGAGGAACAAAACCACAGCCCAAGGAACAAACCCAGAGCCCGAGGAAGGAAACCAGAGCCTGAGGAACAAAACCATAGACCGAGGAACAAAAGGAGGGCGCGAGGTACAAAACCAGAGCCCGCGGAACAAACCCAGAGCCCAAGGAACAAAACCAGAGCTGGAGGAACAAAACCAGAGCCCGAGGAGCAAAACCAGAGCCCGAAGAAAAAAAACAGAGTTAAAGGAACAAAACAAGAGCCCCAGGATTAAAACCAGAGGCCGAGGAAGAAAACCAGAGCCCGAGGAACAAAACCAGAGGCCTTGGAACTACACTAGAGCCCGAGGAACAAAACCAGAGCTTGAGGAACAAAACCAGAGCCTGAGGAACAAAACCAGAGCCCGAGGAACAAAACCAGAGCTGGAGGAACAAAACCAGAGCCCGAGGAAGAAAACCAGAACCTGAGGATCAAAACCAGACTCCGAGGAAAAAAAACAGAGCCCGAGAAATAAAACCAGATGTCGAGGAACAAAACCAGAGTCCGAGGAACAAAACCAGAGACCTAGGAACAAAACCAGGGCTCAAGGAACAAAACCAGAGACTGAGGAACAAAACAAGAGCCCGAGGAACAAAACCAGAGACCGAGGAACAAAACCAGCTCTCGAGGAACAAAACCAGAGCTCGAGGAAGAAAACGAGAACCCTAGGAAGGAAACGAGAACCCAAGGAACAAAAGGAGGGCCCGAGGAAGTAAACCAGCGCCTGAGGAACAAAACCAGGGCCCTAGGAACCAAACCAGAGGCCGAGGAACAAAACCAGAATCCGAGGAACAAAACCAGAGCCCGAGGAACTAAACCAGAGGGCAAGGAAGAAAACCAGAGCCTGAGGAACAAAACCAGAGCCCGAGGAACAAAACCAGATGTCGAGGAAAAAAACGAGAGACCGAAGAACAAAACCAGAGTCCGAGGAACAAAACCAGTACCTGAGGCACTAAACCAGTGCCTGAGGAACAAAACCAGAGCCAGAGGAACAAAACCAGAGCCCGAGGAAAAAAACCAGAGCCCGAGGAACAAATCCAGAGCCTGAAGAATAAAACCAGAGCCCGAGGAACCAAACCAGCGCCAGAGGAAGAAAACCAGAGCCCAAGGAATAAAACCAGAGCTGGAGGAACAAAAACAGAGCCCGAGGAACAAAAACAGAGCCCGAGTAATAAAAGCAGAGTTAGAGGAACAAAACCAGAGCCCAAGGTATTAAACCAGAAGCTGAGGGAGAAAAACAGAGCCCGAGGAACAAAAACAGATCCCAAGTAATAAAACCAGAGTTAGAGGAACAAAACCAGAGCCCAAGGAATTGAACCAGAAGCTGAGGGAGAAAACCAGAGCCCGAGGAACAAAACCAGAGGATAAGTAACAAAACCAGATGTCGAGGAACAAAACCAAAGCCCAAGTAACAAACCCAGAGACCGAGGAAAAAAACCAGAGCCTGAGGAACAAAACCATAGACCGAGGAAAAAAAGGAGGGCCCGAGGGACAAAACCAGAGTCCGAGGAACAAACCTAGAGCCCGAGGGAATAAATCAGGACCCGAGGAATTAAACCAGAGCCAGAGGAACAAAACCACAGCCCGAGGAAGAAAACCGGAGACTGAGAAATTAAACCACAGCCCGAGGAACAAAACCAGAGCCCGAGGAAGAAAACCAGAGCCCGAGGAGCAAAACCAGAGCCCGAGGAAAAAAAACAGAGTTGGAGGAACAAAATAAGAGCCCAAGGAACAAAACCAGAGGCCGAGGAAGAAAACCAGAGCCCGAGGAACTAAACCAGAGGCCTTGGAACTACACTAGAGCCTGAGGAACAAAACCAGAGCTTGAGGAACAAAACCAGAGCCCGAGGAACAAAACCAGATCCCGAGGAACAAAACCAGAGCTCGAGGAAGAAAACCAGAGCCCTAGGAAAAAAAACAGACCCCGAGGAAGAAAAAAAGGACCCGAGAAACTACACCAGAGCCCGAGGAAAAAAACCAGAGCTGGAGGAAAGAAACCAGAGCCCGAGGAACAAAACCAGAGCCCAAGGAAAAAAAACAGAGGCCGAGGAAGAAAACCAGAGCCCGAGGAACAAAACCAGAGCCCTAGAAACTAAACCAGAGGGCAAGGAAGAAAACCATAGCCTGAGGAACAAAACCAGAGCCCAAGGAACAAAACCAGATGCCGAGGAAAAAACGAGAGACTGAGGAACAAAACCAGAGCCCGAGGAACAAATCCAGAGCCCAAGAAACAAATCCAGAGCCCGAGGAAAAAAAACAGAGTCCGAGGAACCAAACCAGCGCCAGAGGAAGAAAACCAGAGCCCAAGAAATAAAACCAGAGCTGGAGGGAGAAAAACAGAGCCTGAGGAACAAAACCAGAGGATGAGTAACAAAACCAGATGTCGAGGAACAAAACCAGAGACCGAGGAACAAAACCAGAGCTCAAGGAATAAAACCAGAGTTAGAGGAACAAAACCAGAGCCCAAGGAATTGAACCAGAAGCTGAGGGAGAAAACCAGAGCCCGAGGAACAAAACCAGAGCTCAAGGAACAAAACCAGATGTCGAGGAACAAAACCATAGACCGAGGAACAAAAGGAGGGCCCGAGGAATAAAACCAGTGCCCGAGGAAAATAATCAGTGCCCGAGGAATAAAACGAGAGCTAGAGAAACAAAACCAGAGCCCGAGGAGCAAAACCAGAGCCCGAGGAAAAAAAACAGAATTGGAGGAACAAAACAAGAACCCAAGGATTAAAACCAGAAGCCGAGGAAGAAAACCAGAGCCCGAGGAACAAAACCAGAGCCCGAGGAACAAAACCAGAGCCCGAGGAACAAAACCAGAGCTGGAGGAACAAAACCAGAGCCCGAGGAAGAAAACCAGAGCCTGAGGATCAAAACCAGAGACCGAGGAACAAAAGGAGGGCCCGAGGAATAAAACCAGGAGTCGAGGAACAAAACCAGAGTCCGAGGAAAAAAAACAGAGCCTGAGGAATAAAACCAGATGTCGAGGAACAAAACCAGAGTCCGAGGAACAAAACCAGAGCCCGAGGAACAAAACCAGAGCTCAAGGAACAAAACCAGAGACAGAGAAACAAAACAAGAGCCCAAGGAACAAAACCAGAGCTGGAGGAAGAAAATCAGAGCCCGAGGAACAAAACCAGAGCTCGAGGAAGAAAACCAGAGCCCTAGGAAAAAAAACAGACCCCGAGGAAGAAAAAAAGGACCCGAGAAACTACACCAGAGCACGAGGAAAAAAACCAGAGCTGGAGGAAAGAAACCAGAGCCCGAGAAACAAAACGAGAGCCCAAGGAAAAAAAACAGAGGCCGAGGAAGAAAACCAGAGCCCGAGGAACAAAACCAGAGCCCAAGGAACAAAACCAGCTGTCGAGGAAAAAAACGACAGACCGAGGAACAAAACCGGAGTCTGAGGAAAAAAAACAGTACCTGAGGCACTAAACCAGTGCCTGAGGAACAAAACCAGAGCCACAGAAACAAAACCAGAGCCCGAGGAACAAAACCAGAATCCGAGGAACCAAACCAGTGCCAGAGGAAGAAAACCAGAGCCCAAGGAATAAAACCAGAGCTCGAGGAACAAAAACAGAGCCCGAGGAACAAAAACAGAGCCCGAGTAATAAAAGCAGAGTTAGAGGAACAAAACCAGAGCCCAAGGTATTAAACCAGAAGCTGAGGGAGAAAACCAGAGCCCGAGGAACAAAACCAGAGCTCAAGGAACAAAACCAGATGTCGAGGAACAAAACCATAGACCGAGGAACAAAAGGAGGGCCCGAGGAATAAAACCAGTGCCCGAGGAAAATAATCAGTGCCCGAGGAATACAACGAGAGCTAGAGAAACAAAACCAGAGCCCGAGGAGCAAAACCAGAGCCCTAGGAAAAAAAACAGAATTGGAGGAACAAAACAAGAACCCAATGATTAAAACCAGAAGCCGAGGAAGAAAACCAGAGCCCGAGGAACAAAACCAGAGCCCGAGGAACAAAACCAGAGCTGGAGGAACAAAACCAGAGCCCGAGGAACAAAACCAGAGCCCGAGGAACAAAACCAGAGCTGGAGGAACAAAACCAGAGTCCGAGGAAAAAAAACAGAGCCTGAGGAATAAAACCAGATGTCGAGGAACAAAACCAGAGTCCGAGGAACAAAACCAGAGACCTAGGAACAAAACCAGGGCTCAAGGAACAAAACCAGAGACTGAGGAACAAAACAAGAGCCCGAGGAACAAAACCAGAGACCGAGGAACAAAACCAGCTCTCGAGGAACAAAACCAGAGCTCGAGGAAGAAAACGAGAACCCTAGGAAGGAAACGAGAACCCAAGGAACAAAAGGAGGGCCCGAGGAAGTAAACCAGCGCCTGAGGAACAAAACCAGGGCCCTAGGAACCAAACCAGAGGCCGAGGAACAAAACCAGAATCCGAGGAACAAAACCAGAGCCCGAGGAACTAAACCAGAGGGCAAGGAAGAAAACCAGAGCCTGAGGAACAAAACCAGAGCCCGAGGAACAAAACCAGATGTCGAGGAAAAAAACGAGAGACCGAAGAACAAAACCAGAGTCCGAGGAACAAAACCAGTACCTGAGGCACTAAACCAGTGCCTGAGGAACAAAACCAGAGCCAGAGGAACAAAACCAGAGCCCGAGGAAAAAAACCAGAGCCCGAGGAACAAATCCAGAGCCTGAAGAATAAAACCAGAGCCCGAGGAACCAAACCAGCGCCAGAGGAAGAAAACCAGAGCCCAAGGAATAAAACCAGAGCTGGAGGAACAAAAACAGAGCCCGAGTAATAAAAGCAGAGTTAGAGGAACAAAACCAGAGCCCAAGGTATTAAACCAGAAGCTGAGGGAGAAAAACAGAGCCCGAGGAACAAAAACAGATCCCAAGTAATAAAACCAGAGTTAGAGGAACAAAACCAGAGCCCAAGGAATTGAACCAGAAGCTGAGGGAGAAAACCAGAGCCCGAGGAACAAAACCAGAGCTCAAGGAACAAAACCAGATGTCGAGGAACAAAACCATAGACCGAGGAAAAAAAGGAGGGCCCGAGGAATAAAACCAGTGCCCGAGGAAAATAATCAGTGCCCGAGGAATAAAACGAGAGCTAGAGAAACAAAACCAGAGCCCGAGGAGCAAAACCAGAGCCCGAGGAAAAAAAACAGAATTGGAGGAACAAAACAAGAACCCAAGGATTAAAACCAGAAGCCGAGGAAGAAAACCAGAGCCCGAGGAACAAAACCAGAGCCCGAGGAACAAAACCAGAGCTGGAGGAACAAAACCAGAGCCCGAGGAAGAAAACCAGAGCCTGAGGATCAAAACCAGAGACCGAGGAACAAAAGGAGGGCCCGAGGAATAAAACCAGGAGTCGAGGAACAAAACCAGAGTCCGAGGAAAAAAAACAGAGCCCGAGAAATAAAACCAGATGTCGAGGAACAAAACCAGAGTCCGAGGAACAAAACCAGAGACCTAGGAACAAAACCAGGGCTCAAGGAACAAAACCAGAGACTGAGGAACAAAACAAGAGCCCGAGGAACAAAACCAGAGACCGAGGAACAAAACCAGCTCTCGAGGAACAAAACCAGAGCTCGAGGAAGAAAACGAGAACCCTAGGAAGGAAACGAGAACCCAAGGAACAAAAGGAGGGCCCGAGGAAGTAAACCAGCGCCTGAGGAACAAAACCAGGGCCCTAGGAACCAAACCAGAGGCCGAGGAACAAAACCAGAATCCGAGGAACAAAACCAGAGCCCGAGGAACTAAACCAGAGGGCAAGGAAGAAAACCAGAGCCTGAGGAACAAAACCAGAGCCCGAGGAACAAAACCAGATGTCGAGGAAAAAAACGAGAGACCGAAGAACAAAACCAGAGTCCGAGGAACAAAAACCAGTACCTGAGGCATTAAACCAGTGCCTGAGGAACAAAACCAGAGCCAGAGGAACAAAACCAGAGCCCGAGGAAAAAAACCAGAGCCCGAGGAACAAATCCAGAGCCTGAAGAATAAAACCAGAGCCCGAGGAACAAAACCAGAGTCCGAGGAACCAAACCAGCGCCAGAGGAAGAAAACCAGAGCCCAAGGAATAAAACCAGAGCTGGAGGAACAAAAACAGAGCCCGAGGAACAAAAACAGAGCCCGAGTAATAAAACCACAGTTAGAGGAACAAAACCAGAGCCCAAGGTATTAAACCAGAAGCTGAGGGAGAAAACCAGAGCCCGAGGAACAAAACCAGAGGATAAGTAACAAAACCAGATGTCGAGGAACAAAACCAAAGCCCAAGTAACAAACCCAGAGACCGAGGAAAAAAACCAGAGCCTGAGGAACAAAACCATAGACCGAGGAAAAAAAGGAGGGCCCGAGGGACAAAACCAGAGTCCGAGGAACAAACCTAGAGCCCGAGGGAATAAATCAGGACCCGAGGAATTAAACCAGAGCCAGAGGAACAAAACCACAGCCCGAGGAAGAAAACCGGAGACTGAGTAATTAAACCACAGCCCAAGGAACAAAACCAGAGCCCGAGGAAGAAAACCAGAGCCCGAGGAGCAAAACCAGAGCCCGAGGAAAAAAAACAGAGTTGGAGGAACAAAATAAGAGCCCAAGGAACAAAACCAGAGGCCGAGGAAGAAAACCAGAGCCCGAGGAACTAAACCAGAGGCCTTGGAACTACACTAGAGCCTGAGGAACAAAACCAGAGCTTGAGGAACAAAACCAGAGCCCGAGGAACAAAACCAGATCCCGAGGAACAAAACCAGAGCTCGAGGAAGAAAACCAGAGCCCTAGGAAAAAAAACAGACCCCGAGGAAGAAAAAAAGGACCCGAGAAACTACACCAGAGCCCGAGGAAAAAAACCAGAGCTGGAGGAAAGAAACCAGAGCCCGAGGAACAAAACCAGAGCCCAAGGAAAAAAAACAGAGGCCGAGGAAGAAAACCAGAGCCCGAGGAACAAAACCAGAGCCCTAGAAACTAAACCAGAGGGCAAGGAAGAAAACCATAGCCTGAGGAACAAAACCAGAGCCCAAGGAACAAAACCAGATGCCGAGGAAAAAACGAGAGACTGAGGAACAAAACCAGAGCCCGAGGAACAAATCCAGAGCCCAAGAAACAAATCCAGAGCCCGAGGAAAAAAAACAAAGTCCGAGGAACCAAACCAGCGCCAGAGGAAGAAAACCAGAGCCCAAGAAATAAAACCAGAGCTGGAGGGACAAAAACAGAGCCTGAGGAACAAAACCAGACGATGAGTAACAAAACCAGATGTCGAGGAACAAAACCAGAGACCGAGGAACAAAACCAGAGCTCAAGGAATAAAACCAGAGTTAGAGGAACAAAACCAGAGCCCAAGGAATTGAACCAGAAGCTGAGGGAGAAAACCAGAGCCCGAGGAACAAAACCAGAGCTCAAGGAACAAAACCAGATGTCGAGGAAGAAAACCATAGACCGAGGAACAAAAGGAGGGCCCGAGGAATAAAACCAGTGCCCGAGGAAAATAATCAGTGCCCGAGGAATAAAACGAGAGCTAGAGAAACAAAACCAGAGCCCGAGGAGCAAAACCAGAGCCCGAGGAAAAAAAACAGAATTGGAGGAACAAAACAAGAACCCAAGGACTAAAACCAGAAGCCGAGGAAGAAAACCAGAGCCCGAGGAACAAAACCAGAGTCCGTGGACCTACACTAGAGCCCGAGGAACAAAACCAGAGCTGGAGGAACAAAACCAGAGCCCGAGGAAGAAAACCAGAGCCTGAGGATCAAAACCAGAGACCGAGGAACAAAAGGAGGGCCCGAGGAATAAAACCAGGAGTCGAGGAACAAAACCAGAGTCCGAGGAAAAAAAACAGAGCCTGAGGAATAAAACCAGATGTCGAGGAACAAAACCAGAGTCCGAGGAACAAAACCAGAGCCCAATGAACAAAACCAGAGCTCAAGGAACAAAACCAGAGACAGAGAAACAAAACAAGAGCCCAAGGAACAAAACCAGAGCTGGAGGAAGAAAATCAGAGCCCGAGGAACAAAACCAGAGCTCGAGGAAGAAAACCAGAGCCCTAGGAAAAAAAACAGACCCCGAGGAAGAAAAAAAGGACCCGAGAAACTACACCAGAGCACGAGGAAAAAAACCAGAGCTGGAGGAAAGAAACCAGAGCCCGAGAAACAAAACGAGAGCCCAAGGAAAAAAAACAGAGGCCGAGGAAGAAAACCAGAGCCCGAGGAACAAAACCAGAGCCCAGGGAACAAAACCAGCTGTCGAGGAAAAAAACGACAGACCGAGGAACAAAACCGGAGTCTGAGGAAAAAAAACAGTACCTGAGGCACTAAACCAGTGCCTGAGGAACAAAACCAGAGCCACAGAAACAAAACCAGAGCCCGAGGAACAAAACCAGAATCCGAGGAACCAAACCAGTGCCAGAGGAAGAAAACCAGAGCCCAAGGAATAAAACCAGAGCTGGAGGAACACAAACGGAGCCCGAGGAACAAAAACAGAGCCCGAGTAATAAAACCAGAGTTAGAGGAACAAAACCAGAGCCCACGGAATTAAACCAGAAGCTGAGGGAGAAAACCAGAGCCCGAGGAACAAAACCAGAGGATGAGTAACAAAACCAGATGTCGAGGAACAAAACCAGAGACCGAGGAACAAAACCAGAGCTCAAGGAATAAAACCAGAGGCCGAGGAATAAAACCAGAGTCTGAGGGAAAAACCCAGTACCTGAGGAACTAAACCAGAGGCCAAGGAACAAATCCAGAGTCTAAGGAACAAAACCAGAGCTCGAGGAAAAAAACCACAGCCCAAGGAACAAACCCAGAGCCCGAGGAAGGAAACCAGAGCCTGAGGAACAAAACCATAGACCGAGGAACAAAAGGAGGGCGCGAGGTACAAAACCAGAGCCCGCGGAACAAACCCAGAGCCCAAGGAACAAAACCAGAGCTGGAGGAACAAAACCAGAGCCCGAGGAGCAAAACCAGAGCCCGAAGAAAAAAAACAGAGTTAAAGGAACAAAACAAGAGCCCCAGGATTAAAACCAGAGGCCGAGGAAGAAAACCAGAGCCCGAGGAACAAAACCAGAGGCCTTGGAACTACACTAGAGCCCGAGGAACAAAACCAGAGCTTGAGGAACAAAACCAGAGCCTGAGGAACAAAACCAGAGCCCGAGGAACAAAACCAGAGCTGGAGGAACAAAACCAGAGCCCGAGGAAGAAAACCAGAACCTGAGGATCAAAACCAGACTCCGAGGAAAAAAAACAGAGCCCGAGAAATAAAACCAGATGTCGAGGAACAAAACCAGAGTCCGAGGAACAAAACCAGAGACCTAGGAACAAAACCAGGGCTCAAGGAACAAAACCAGAGACTGAGGAACAAAACAAGAGCCCGAGGAACAAAACCAGAGACCGAGGAACAAAACCAGCTCTCGAGGAACAAAACCAGAGCTCGAGGAAGAAAACGAGAACCCTAGGAAGGAAACGAGAACCCAAGGAACAAAAGGAGGGCCCGAGGAAGTAAACCAGCGCCTGAGGAACAAAACCAGGGCCCTAGGAACCAAACCAGAGGCCGAGGAACAAAACCAGAATCCGAGGAACAAAACCAGAGCCCGAGGAACTAAACCAGAGGGCAAGGAAGAAAACCAGAGCCTGAGGAACAAAACCAGAGCCCGAGGAACAAAACCAGATGTCGAGGAAAAAAACGAGAGGCCGAAGAACAAAACCAGAGTCCGAGGAACAAAACCAGTACCTGAGGCACTAAACCAGTGCCTGAGGAACAAAACCAGAGCCAGAGGAACAAAACCAGAGCCCGAGGAAAAAAACCAGAGCCCGAGGAACAAATCCAGAGCCTGAAGAATAAAACCAGAGCCCGAGGAACCAAACCAGCGCCAGAGGAAGAAAACCAGAGCCCAAGGAATAAAACCAGAGCTGGAGGAACAAAAACAGAGCCCGAGGAACAAAAACAGAGCCCGAGTAATAAAAGCAGAGTTAGAGGAACAAAACCAGAGCCCAAGGTATTAAACCAGAAGCTGAGGGAGAAAACCAGAGCCCGAGGAACAAAAACAGATCCCAAGTAATAAAACCAGAGTTAGAGGAACAAAACCAGAGCCCAAGGAATTGAACCAGAAGCTGAGGGAGAAAACCAGAGCCCGAGGAACAAAACCAGAGCTCAAGGAACAAAACCAGATGTCGAGGAACAAAACCATAGACCGAGGAACAAAAGGAGGGCCCGAGGAATAAAACCAGTGCCCGAGGAAAATAATCAGTGCCCGAGGAATAAAACGAGAGCTAGAGAAACAAAACCAGAGCCCGAGGAGCAAAATCAGAGCCCTAGGAAAAAAAACAGAATTGGAGGAACAAAACAAGAACCCAATGATAAAAACCAGAAGCCGAGGAAGAAAACCAGAGCCCGAGGAACAAAACCAGAGCCCGAGGAACAAAACCAGAGCCCGAGGAACAAAACCAGAGCCCGAGGAAGAAAACCAGAGCCTGAGGATCAAAACCAGAGACCGAGGAACAAAAGGAGGGCCCGAGGAATAAAACCAGGAGTCGAGGAACAAAACCAGAGTCCGAGGAAAAAAAACAGAGCCTGAGGAATAAAACCAGATGTCGAGGAACAAAACCAGAGTCCGAGGAACAAAACCAGAGCCCGAGGAACAAAACCAGAGCTCAAGGAACAAAACCAGAGACAGAGAAACAAAACAAGAGCCCAAGGAACAAAACCAGAGCTGGAGGAAGAAAATCAGAGCCCGAGGAACAAAACCAGAGCTCGAGGAAGAAAACCAGAGCCCTAGGAAAAAAAACAGACCCCGAGGAAGAAAAAAAGGACCCGAGAAACTACACCAGAGCACGAGGAAAAAAACCAGAGCTGGAGGAAAGAAACCAGAGCCCGAGAAACAAAACGAGAGCCCAAGGAAAAAAAACAGAGGCCGAGGAAGAAAACCAGAGCCCGAGGAACAAAACCAGAGCCCAAGGAACAAAACCAGCTGTCGAGGAAAAAAACGACAGACCGAGGAACAAAACCGGAGTCTGAGGAAAAAAAACAGTACCTGAGGCACTAAACCAGTGCCTGAGGAACAAAACCAGAGCCACAGAAACAAAACCAGAGCCCGAGGAACAAAACCAGAATCCGAGGAACCAAACCAGTGCCAGAGGAAGAAAACCAGAGCCCAAGGAATAAAACCAGAGCTGGAGGAACACAAACAGAGCCCGAGGAACAAAAACAGAGCCCCAGTAATAAAACCAGAGTTAGAGGAACAAAACCAGAGCCCACGGAATTAAACCAGAAGCTGAGGGAGAAAACCAGAGCCCGAGGAACAAAACCAGAGGATGAGTAACAAAACCAGATGTCGAGGAACAAAACCAGAGACCGAGGAACAAAACCAGAGCTCAAGGAATAAAACCAGAGGCCGAGGAATAAAACCAGAGTCTGAGGGAAAAACCCAGTACCTGAGGAACTAAACCAGAGGCCAAGGAACAAATCCAGAGTCTAAGGAACAAAACCAGAGCTCGAGGAACAAAACCACAGCCCAAGGAACAAACCCAGAGCCCGAGGAAGGAAACCAGAGCCTGAGGAACAAAACCATAGACCGAGGAACAAAAGGAGGGCGCGAGGTACAAAACCAGAGCCCGCGGAACAAACCCAGAGCCCGAGGAACAAAACCAGAGCTGGAGGAACAAAACCAGAGCCCGAGGAAGAAAACCAGAGCCCGAAGAAAAAAAACAGAGTTGAAGGAACAAAACAAGAGCCCCAGGATTAAAACCAGAGGCCGAGGAAGAAAACCAGAGGCCGAGGAACAAAACCAGAGACCTAGGAACAAAACCAGGGCTCAGGGAACAAAACCAGAGACTGAGGAACAAAACAAGAGCCCGAGGAACAAAACCAGAGACCGAGGAACAAAACCAGCTCTCGAGGAACAAAACCAGAGCTCGAGGAAGAAAACGAGAACCCTAGGAAGGAAACGAGAACCCAAGGAACAAAAGGAGGGCCCGAGGAAGTAAACCAGCGCCTGAGGAACAAAACCAGGGCCCTAGGAACCAAACCAGAGGCCGAGGAACAAAACCAGAATCCGAGGAACAAAACCAGAGCCCGAGGAACTAAACCAGAGGGCAAGGAAGAAAACCAGAGCCTGAGGAACAAAACCAGAGCCCGAGGAACAAAACCAGATGTCGAGGAAAAAAACGAGAGACCGAAGAACAAAACCAGAGTCCGAGGAACAAAACCAGTACCTGAGGCACTAAACCAGTGCCTGAGGAACAAAACCAGAGTCCGAGGAACAAAACCAGAGCCCGAGGAAAAAAACCAGAGCCCGAGGAACAAATCCAGAGCCTGAAGAATAAAACCAGAGCCCGAGGAACAAAACCAGAGTCCGAGGAACCAAACCAGCGCCAGAAGAAGAAAACCAGAGCCCAAGGAATAAAACCAGAGCTGGAGGAACAAAAACAGAGCCCGAGGAACAAAAACAGAGCCCGAGTAATAAAACCACAGTTAGAGGAACAAAACCAGAGCCCAAGGTATTAAACCAGAAGCTGAGGGAGAAAACCAGAGCCCGAGGAACAAAACCAGAGGATAAGTAACAAAACCAGATGTCGAGGAACAAAACCAAAGCCCAAGTAACAAACCCAGAGACCGAGGAAAAAAACCAGAGCCTGAGGAACAAAACCATAGACCGAGGAACAAAAGGAGGGCCCGAGGGACAAAACCATAGTCCGAAGAACAAACCTAGAGCCCGAGGGAATAAATCAGGACCCGAGGAATTAAACCAGAGCCAGAGGAACAAAACCACAGCCCGAGGAAGAAAACCGGAGACTGAGTAATAAAACCACAGCCCGAGGAACAAAACCAGAGCCCGAGGAAGAAAACCAGAGCCCGAGGAGCAAAACCAGAGCCCGAGGAAAGAAAACAGAGTTGGAGGAACAAAACCAGAGCTTGAGGAACAAAACCAGAGCCCGAGGAACAAAACCAGATCCCGAGGAACAAAACCAGAGCTCAAGGAAGAAAACCAGAGCCCTAGGAAAAAAAACAGACCCCGAGGAAGAAAAAAAGGACCCGAGAAACTACACCAGAGCCCGAGGAAAAAAACCAGAGCTGGAGGAAAGAAACCAGAGCCCGAGGAACAAAACCAGAGCCCAAGGAAAAAAAACAGAGGCCGAGGAAGAAAACCAGAGCCCGAGGAACAAAACCAGAGCCCTAGAAACTAAACCAGAGGGCAAGGAAGAAAACCATAGCCTGAGGAACAAAACCAGAGCCCAAGGAACAAAACCAGATGCCGAGGAAAAAACGAGAGACCGAGGAACAAAACCAGAGCCCGAGGAACAAATCCAGAGCCCAAGAAACAAATCCAGAGCCCGAGGAAAAAAACCAGAGTCCAAGGAACCAAACCAGCGCCAGAGGAAGAAAACCAGAGCCCAAGAAATGAAACCAGAGCTGGAGGAACAAAAACAGAGCCCGAGGAACAAAAACAGATCCCAAGTAATAAAACCAGAGTTAGAGGAACAAAACCAGAGCCCAAAGAATTGAACCAGAAGCTGAGGGAGAAAACCAGAGCCCGAGGAACAAAACCAGAGGATGAGGAACAAAACCAGATGTCGAGGAACAAAACCATAGACCGAGGAACAAAAGGAGGGCCCGAGGAATAAAACCAGTGCCCGAGGAAAATAATCAGTGCCCGAGGAATAAAACGAGAGCTAGAGAAACAAAACCAGAGCCTGATAACCAAACTAGAGCCTGAAGAACAAAACCAGAGCTGGAGGAACAAAACCAGAGCCCAAAGAACAAACCCAGAGCCCGAGGAACAAAACCAGAGCCCGAGGAACAAAACCAGAGCCCGAGGAACAAAACCAGAGCCCAAAGAACAAACCCAGAGCCCGAGGAAGAAAACCAGAGCCTGAGGAACAAAACCATAGACCGAGGAACAAAAGGAGGGCCCGAGGGACAAAACCAGAGTCCGAGGAACAAACCCAGAGCCCGAGGGAATAAATCAGGACCCGAGGAATTAAACCAGAGCCCGAGGAACAAAACCACAGCCCGAGGAAGAAAACCGGAGACTGAGTAACTAAACCAGAGGCCGAGGAACAAAACCAGAGCCCAAGGAATAAAACCAGAGCCCAAGGAAGAAAACCAGATGGCCGAGGAAGAAAACCAGAGTCTGAAGGAAAAACCCAGTACCTGAGGAACTAAAGCAGAGCCCAAGGAACAAATCCAGAGCTTAAGGAACGAAACCAGAGCTCGAGGAACAAAACCAGAGCCCAAGGAACAAACCCAGAGCCGGAGGAAGAAAACCAGAGCCTGAGGAACAAAACCATAGACCGAGGAACAAAAGGAGGGCGCGAGGGAAAAAACCAGAGTCCGAGGAACAAACCCAGAGCCCGAGGGAATAAATCAGGACCCGAGGAATTAAACCAGAGCCAGAGGAACAAAACCACAGCCCGAGGAAGAAAACCGGAGACTGAGTAACTAAACCAGAGCCCGAGGAATAAAACCAGAGCTGGAGGAACAAAACCAGAGCCAGAGGAGCAAAACCAGAGCCCAAGGAATAAAACCAGAGCTGGAGGAACAAAACCAGAGCCAGAGGAGCAAAACCAGAGCCCAAGTAATAAAACCAGAGTTAGAGGAACAAAACCAGAGCCCAAGGAATTAAACCAGAAGCTGAGGGAGAAAACCAGAGCCCGAGGAACAAAACCAGAGGATGAGTAACAAAACCAGATGTCGAGGAACAAAACCAGAGACAGAGGAAAAAAAGGAGGGCCCGAGGAATAAAACCAGAGGCCGAGGAATAAAACCAGAGTCTGAGGGAAAAACCCAGTACCTGAGGAACTAAACCAGAGGCCAAGGAACAAATCCAGAGTCTAAGGAACAAAACCAGAGATCGAGGAACAAAACCACAGCCCAAGGAAAAAACCCAGAGCCCGAGGAAGGAAACCAGAGCCTGAGGAACAAAACCATAGACCGAGGAACAAAAGGAGGGCGCGAGGGACAAAACCAGAGCCCGCGGAACAAACCCAGAGCCCAAGGAACAAAACCAGAGCTGGAGGAACAAAACCAGAGCCCGAGGAGCAAAACCAGAGCCCGAAGAAAAAAAACAGAGTTGAAGGAACAAAACAAGAGCCCCAGGATTAAAACCAGAGGCCGAGGAAGAAAACCAGAGCCCGAGGAACAAAACCAGAGGCCTTGGAACTACACTAGAGCCCGAGGAACAAAACCAGAGCTTGAGGAACAAAACCAGAGCCTGAGGAACAAAACCAGAGCCCGAGGAACAAAACCAGAGCTGGAGGAACAAAACCAGAGCCCGAGGAAGAAAACCAGAACCTGAGGATCAAAACCAGACTCCGAGGAAAAAAAACAGAGCCCGAGAAATAAAACCAGATGTCGAAGAACAAAACCAGAGTCCGAGGAACAAAACCAGAGACCTAGGAACAAAACCAGGGCTCAAGGAACAAAACCAGAGACTGAGGAACAAAACAAGAGCCCGAGGAACAAAACCAGAGACCGAGGAACAAAACCAGCTCTCGAGGAACAAAACCAGAGCTCGAGAAAGAAAACGAGAACCCTAGGAAGGAAACGAGAACCCAAGGAAGAAAAGGAGGGCCCGAGGAAGTAAACCAGCGCCTGAGGAACAAAACCAGGGCCCTAGGAACCAAACCAGAGCCCAAGGAACAAAACCAGAGCCCGAGGAACAAAACCAGAGTCTGAGGAATAAAACCAGAACTCCAGGAACAAAACCAGCCATCGAGGAACAAAACGAGAGCCCGAGGAACACAACCAGAGCCCTAGGAACAAAACGAGAGCGCGAGGAACAAAACGAGCGATTGAGGAAAAAAAACAGAATCCGAGGAACAAAAACAGAGCCCTAGGAACCAAACCAGAGCTCGAGGGAAAAAAACAGGGCCCTAGTAAACTAACCCGAGCCCGAGGAACAAAAGCAGAGCTCGAGGAACAAAACCAGAGTCCGAGTAACAAAACCAGGCGCCGAGGAACAAAACCAGAGCTCGAGGAAAAAAAGGCCGGCCAGAGGATCAAAAAAGAGGGCTCGAGGAATAAAACCAGAACCCTTGGAAATACACCAGAGGCCGAGGAACAAAACAAGAGCCTGAGGAACAAAACCAGAGGCTGAGAAACAAAACCAGAGCAAGAGGAACAAAACCAGAGCTTGAGGAAGAAAACGAGAACCCGAGGAAGAAAACAAGAAGCCGACAAAAAAAACGACTGCCCGAGGAAAAAAACCAGAGCCCGAGGAACAAAACCAGGACCCTAGGAAACAAACCAGAGCCCGAGTAACAAAACCAGAGACCAAGTAAGAAAACCAGAGCCTGAGGAACAAAAGCAGAGCTCGAGGAACAAAACCAGGTGCCGAGGAACAAAACCAAAGCCCGAGGAAAAAAAGGCGGGCCCGAGGAACAAAAAAGAGGGCTCGAGGAATAAAACCAGAACCCTTGGAAATAAACCAGAGTCCGAGGAACAAAACCAGAGCCCAAGGAAAAAATGGAGGGCCAAAGGAACAAAAGGCGGGCTCGAGGAACAAAACCAGCACCCTTGGAATATAAACCAGAGTCCGAGGAACAAAAACAGAGCCCTAGGATCCAAACCAGAGCTCGAGGGAAAAAAACAGGGCCCTAGTAAACAAACCCGAGCCCGAGGAACAAAAGCAGAGCTCGAGGGGCAAAACAAGAGTCCAAGTAACAAAACCAGGCGCCGAGGAACAAAACCAGAGCTCGAGGAAAAAAAGGCCAGCCCGAGGATCAAAAAAGAAGGCTCGAAGAATAAAACCAGAACCCTTGGAAATACACCAGAGGCCGAGGAACAAAACAAGAGCCTGAGGAACAAAACCAGAGCTTGAGGAAGAAAACGAGAACCCGAGGAAGAAAACAAGAAGCCGACAAAAAAAACGACTGCCCGAGGAAAAAAACCAGAGCCCGAGGAACAAAACCAGGGCCCTAGGAAACAAACCAGAGCCCGAGTAACAAAACCAGAGACCAAGTAAGAAAACCAGAGCCCGAGGAACAAAAGCAGAGCTCGAGGAACAAAACCAGGTGCCGAGAAACAAAACCAAAGCCCGAGGAAAAAAAGGCGGGGCTGAGGAACAAAAAAGAGGGCTCGAGGAATAAAAACCAAAACCCTTGGAAATAAACCAGAGGCCGAGGAACAAAACCAGAGCCCGAGGAACGAAACCAGAGACCAAGGAACAAAACCAGGGTCCAAGGAACAAAACCAGAGCCCGAGGAAGGAAACCAGAGCCCAAGGAACAAAACCAGAGCCCGAGGAAAAAAAGGAAGGCTCGCGGAACAAAAGGAGGGCTCGAGGAACAAAACCAGAACCCTTGGAAATAAACCAGAGCCTGAGGAACAGAACCAGAGTCCGAGGAAAAAAACCAGAGGCTGAGGAAGAAAACCGGAGCTTGAGGAACAAAACCAGAGCCCAAAGAACAAAACCAGGGTCCGAGGAACAAAACCAGAAACCGAGGAAGAAAACAAGAATCCGAGGAACAAAACGAGAGCCTGAGGAACAAAACCAGAGCCTGGGGAAAAAAAACAGAGTCCGAAGGAAGAAACCTGTGTCCGAGGAACAAAACCAGAAACCGAGGAACTAAACCAGCTCTCGAGGAACAAAACCAGAGCTTGAGGAAGAAAACGAGAACCCGAGGAAGAACACGAGAACCCGAAGAAGAAAAGGACGGTCCGAGGAATTAAAAAGAGCCCGAGAAAAAAAGGAGGGCTCGAGGAACAAAAGGAGGGCTCGAGGAACAAAACTAGAGCCCGAGGAAATAAAGCAGAGCCTGAGGAACAAAATCAGAGTCTGAGGAATAAAACCAGAGCTCGAGGAACAAAAATCAGAGCCCTAGGAACAAAACGAGAGTGCGAGGAACAAAACCAACGATCGAGTTAAAAAAACAGGGCCCGAGGAACAAAACCAGAGCCAAAGGAAAAAAAGGAGGGCCCAAGGAACAAAAGGCGGGCTCGAGGAACAAAACCAGAACCCTTGGAAAATAAACCAGAGTCCGAGGAACAAAAACAGAGCCCTAGGGAAAAAACCAGGGCCCTAGCAAACAAACCAGAGCCCGAGGAACAAAACCAGAAACCAAGTAAGAAAACCAGAGCGTGAGGAAAAAAAACAGAGCTCGAGGAACAAAACCAGAGTCCGACGAACAAAACCAGAGTCCGAGGAAGAAAATCAGGCGCCGAGGAACAAAAACAAAGCCCGACGAAAAAAAGGTGGGCCCGAGGAACAAAAAAGAGGGCTCGAGGAATAAAACCAGAATCCTTGGAAATAAACCAGAGCCCAAGGAACAAAACCAGAGCCCGAGGAACAAAACCAGAGCCCGAGGAACAAAACCAGAGCCCGAGGAACAAAACCAGAGGCTGAGGAACAAAACCAGAGCCCGAGGAACAAAGCCAGATCTCGAGGAAGAAAGCCAGAGCTTGAGTAAGAAAACGAGAACCCGAGGAAGAAAACAACACCCCGACAAAAAAAATGACTGCCCGAGGAAAAAAACCAGAGCCCGGGGAACAAAACCAGGGCCCTAAGAACCAAACCAGAGCCCGAGGAACAAAACCAGAGCTCGAGGAAGAAAACAAGAGCCCTAGGAAAAAAAACAGACCCCGAGGAAGAAAATAAGGACCCGAGAAACTACACCAGAGCCCAAGGAAAAAAAAAAAAGAGCTGGAGGAAAGAAACCAGAGCCCGAGGAAAAAAAACAAGCCCAAGGAAAAAAAACAGAGGTCGAGGAACAAAACAAGATTCCGAGGAATAAAACCAGGCGCCGAGGAACAAAAACAAAGCCTGACGAAAAAAAGGCGGGCCCGAGGAACAAAAAAGAGGGCTCGAGGAAGAAAACCAGAGCCCTTGGAAATAAACCAGAGCCCGAGGAAAAAAAACAGAGACTGAGGAACAAAACCAGAGGCTGAGGAATAAAACAAGAGCCCTAGTAATAAAACGAGAGCCTGAGGAACCAAACCAGAGCCCAAGGAACAAAACCAGAGCCAGAGGAAAAAAAGGAGGGCTCGAGGAACAAAAGGAGGGCTCGAGGAACAAAACCAGACCCTTTGGAAATAAACCAGAGCCCGAAGAACAAAAACAGAGACAGAGGAACAAAACCAGAGCCCAAGGAAAAAAACCACGGCCCTAGGAACCAAACCAGAGCCCGAGGAACAAAACCAGTGGCCGTGGAAATAAACCAGAGCCCAAGGAACAAAACCAGAGTCCGAGGAACAAAACCAGAGGCTGAGGAACAAAACCAGAGCCCGAGGAACAAAACCAGATCTCGAGGAAGAAACCCAGACCTTGAGAAAGAAAAGGAGAACCCGAGGAAGAAAACAATAAGCCGACAAACAAAACGACTGCCCGAGGAAAAAAACCAGAGCACGAGAAACAAAACCAGGGCCCTAGGAACCAAACCAGAGCCCGAGGAACAAAACCAGAGGCTGAAGAAGAAAACCAGAGCCCAAGGAACAAAAACAGAGCCCGAGGAACAAAACCAGAGCCCAAGGAACAAAACCAGGGCCCCAGGAACCAAATCAGAGCCTGAGGAACAATACCAGAGACCGTGAAAATAAACCAGAGCCCAAGGAACAAAACCAGAGTCCGAGGAACAAAACCATAGGCTGCGGAAGAAAACCAGAGCTCGAGGAAAAAAACCAGAGCCCGAGGAACAAAACCAAGGTCTGAGGAACAAAACCAGAAAACGAGGAAGAAAACCAGAGTCCGAGGAACAAAACGAAAGCCTGAGGAACAAAACCCGAGCCCGAGGAAGAAAAACAGAGCCCGAAGAAGAAAATCAGGGTCCGAGGAACAAAAACAGAACCTGAGGAACTAAACCAGCTCTCGAGGAACAAAACCAGAGTTTGAGGAAGAAAACGAGAACCGTGGGACGAAAACAAGGAGCCGAAAAACAAAACGACTGCCCGAGGAAAAAACCAGAGCCCGAGGAACAAAACCAGGGCCCTAGGAACCAAACCAGAGCCCGAGGAACAAAACCAGAGGCTGAGCAATAAAACCAGAGCTCGAGGAACAAAACCAAAGCCCGAGGAACGAAACCAGAGCCCAAGGAACAAAACCAGAGCCCGAGGAAAAAAAGGAGGGCTCGAGGAACAAAAGGAGGGCTCGAGGAATAAAACCAGAAACCTTGGAAATAAACCAGAGCCCAAGGAACAAAAACAGAGCCCGAGGAACAAAACCAGAGCCCAAGAAACAAAACCAGAGTCCGAGGAACAAAACCAGAGCCAGAGGAACAAAACCAGGTGCCGAGGAACAAAACCAGAGCCCGACGAAAAAAAGGTGGGCCCGAGGAACAAAAAAGAGGGCTCGAGGAATAAAATCAGAACCCTTGGAAACAAACCAGAGCCCGAGGAACAAAACCAGAGCCCGAGGAACAAAACCAGAGGCTGAGGAACAAAACCAGAGCCCGAGGAACAAAACCAGATCTCGAGGAAGAAAACCAGAGTTTGAGGAAGAAAACGAGAACCTGAGGAAGAAAACAAGAAGCCGACAAACAAAACGACTGCCCGAGGAAAAAAACAGAGCCCGAGGAACAAAACCAGGGCCCTAGGAACCAAACCAGAGCCTGAGGAAAAAAACCAGAGGCTGTGGAAGAAAACCAGAGCCTGAGAAACAAAAGCAGAGCTCGAGGAACAAAACCAGAGTCCGAGGAACAAAATCAGAGCCAGAGGAAAAAAACCAGGCGCCGAGGAACAAAACCAAAGCCCGAGGAAAAAAAGGCGGGCCCGAGGAACAAAAAAGAGGGCTCGAGGAATAAAACCAGAACCCTTGGAAATAAACCAGAGCCCGAGGAACAAAACCAGAGCCCGAGGAAAAAAAACAGAGGCTGAGGAATAAAACCAGAGCCCTAGGAGAAAAACGAGAGCCCGAAGAACCAAACCAGAGCCCAAGGAACAAAACCAGAGCCCGAAGAACAAAACCAGAGCCCGAGGAACAAAACCAGGGCCCTAGGAACCAAACCAGAGCCCGAGGAACAAAACCAGAGGCCGTGGAAATAAACCAGAGCCCAAGGAACAAAACCAGACTCTGAGGAACAAAACCATAGGCTGAGGAACAAAACCAGAAACCGAGGAAGAAAACGAGAATCCGAGGATCAAAACGAGAGCCTGAGGAACAAATCCAGAGCCCGAGGAACAAAAACAGAGCCCGAAGAAGAAAACCAGGGTCCGAGGAACAAAACCAGAACCCGAGGACCTAAACCAGCTCTCGAGGAACACAACCAGAGCTTGAGGAAGAAAACGAGAACCCTAGGAAGAAAACGAGAACCCGATGAAGAAAAGAATGGCCCGAGGAACTAAACCAGTTCCCGTGGAAAAAAACGAGGGCTCGAGGAACAAAAGGAGAGCTCGAGGAACACAACCAGAGCCCGAAGAAATAAACAAGAGCCGAGGAACAAAACCAGACTCTGAGGAATAAAACCAGAGCTCGAGGAACAAAACCAGCGATCGAGGAAAAAAAACAGACCCGAGGAACAAAACGAAAGCCCAAGGAAAAAAAGGAGGGCCCAAGGAACAAAAGGCGGGCTCAAGGAACAAAAGCAGAACCCTTGGAAAATACACCAGGGTCCGAGGAACAAAAACAGAGCCCAAGTAAGAAAACCAGAGCCTGAGGAATAAAAGTAGAGCTCGAGGAACAAAACCAGAGTCCGACGAACAAAACCAGGCGCCGAGGAACAAAACCAAAGCCCAACGAAAAAAAGGCGGGCCCGAGGAACAAAAAAGAGGGCTCGAGGAATAAAACCTGAACCCTTGGAAATAAACCAGAGTCCGAGCAACAAAACCAGAGCCCGAGGAACAAAACCAGAGCCCGAGGAACAAAACCAGAAACCGAGGAAGAAAACGAGAATACAAGGAACAAAACGAGATCCTGAGGATCAAAACCAGAGCCCGAAGAAAAAAAACAGAGCCCGAAGAAGAAAACCAGTGTCCGAGGAATAAAAAGAGTGCCCTAGGAACCAAACCAGAGCTCGAGGGAAAAAACAAGGGCCCTAGTAAAAAAACCAGACCCGAGAAACAAAACCAGAGCCCGAGAAAGAAAACCAGAGCCTGAGGAACAAAACCAGAGCTCGAGGAACAAAACCAGAGTCCGAGGAACAAAACCAGAGCGAGAGGTACAAAACCAGGCACCGAGGAAAAAAACCAGAGGCTGAGGAACAAAACCAGATCTCAAGGAAGAAAACCAGAGCTTGAGGAAGAAAACAAGAACCCTAGGAAGAAAACAAGATGTCGACAAACAAAACGACTGCCCGAGGAAAAAAAACAGAGCCCGAGGAACAAAACCAGGGGCCTAGGAAACAAACCAGAGCCCAAGGATCAAAACCAGAGGCTGTGGAAGAAAACCAGAGCCCATGGAACAAAACGAGAGCCTGAGGAAAAAAAAAAGAGGCTAAGGAAGAAAACCAGAGCCCGAGGAAGAAAACCAGAGCCCGAGGAACAAAACCAGAGGCTGAGGAATAAAACCAGAGCCCTAGGAACAAAACGAGAGCCCGAGGAACCAAACCAGAGCCCAAGGAACAAAACCAGAGCCCGAGGAAAAAAAGGAGGGCTCGAGGAATAAAAGGAGGGCTCGAGGAACAAAAACCAGAACCCTTGGAAATAAACCAGAGCCCGAGGAACAAAACCAGAACCCGAGGAACAAAACCAGAGGTTGCGGAATAAAACCAGAGCCCTAGGAATGAAACCAGAGCCCAAGGAACAAAACCATGGCCCTAGGAACCAAAGCAGAGCCCGAGGAACAAAACCAGAGGACGTGGAAATAAACCAGAGCCCAAGGAACGAAACCAGAGTCCGAGGAACCAAACCAGAGGCTGAGGAAGAAAACCGGAGCTCGAGGAACAAAACCAGCGCCGAGGAACAAAACCAGGATCCGAGGAACAAAACCAGAAACCGAGGAAGAAAACGAGAATCCGAGGAACGAAACAAGAGCCTGAGGAACAAAACCAGAGCCTGAGGAAAAAAAACAGAGCCCGAAGAAGAAAACTAGGGTCCGAGGAACAAAACCAGAACCCGAGGACCTAAACCAGCTCTCGAGGAACAAAACCAGAGCTCGAGGAACAAAACAAGAACCCTAGGAAGGAAATGAGAACGCGAGGAACAAAAGGAGTACCCGAGGAACTAAACCAGCGTCTGAGGAACAAAACCAGGGCCCTAGGAATCAAACCAGAGCCCAAGGAACAAAACCAGAGCCCAACGAAATGAACCAGAGCCCGAGGAAATAAACCAGAGCTCGGGGAACAAAACCAGCCATCGAGGAACAAAACCAGAGCCCGGGGAACACAACCAGAGCCCTAGAAACAAAACGAGAGCGCGAGGAACAAAACCAGCGATCGAGGAAAAATCCAGAGCCCGAGGAACAAAACCAGAGCCAAAGGAAAAATAGGAGGGCCCAAGGAACAAAAGGCGGGCTCGAGGAACAAAACCAGAACCCTTGGAAATAACCCAGAGGCCGAGGAACAAAACCAGAGCCCGAGAAACAAAACCAGAACCCGAGGAACAAAACCAGGGTCGGAGGAACAAAACCAGAGCCCGAGGAACAAAACGAGAGCCCAAGGAAAACAACCAGAGCCCGAGGAAAAAAAGGAGGGCTCGAGGAACAAAAGGAGGGCTCGAGGAACAAAACCAGAACCCTTGGAAATAAACCAGAGCCTGAGGAACAAAACCTGAGCCCGAGGAACAAAACCAGAGGCTGAGGAATAAAACCAGAGCCCTAGGAACAAAACGAGAGCCCGAGGAACAAAACCAGAGGCAGAGGAAAAAAAGGAGGGCTTGAGAAACAAAAGGAGGGCTCGAGGAACAAAACCAGATCCCTTGGAAATAAACCAGAGCCCGAGGAACAAAAACGGAGCCCGAGGAACAAAACCAGAGCCCGAGGAACAAAACCAGAAACCGAGGAAGAAAACGAGAATCTGAGGAACAAAACGAGAGCCTGAGGAACAAAACCAGAGCCTGAGGAAAAAAAACAGAGCCCGAAGAAGAAAACTAGGGTCCGAGGAACAAAACCAGAACCCGAGGACCTAAACCAGCTCTCGAGGAACAAAACCAGAGCTCGAGGAACAAAACAAGAACCCTAGGAAGGAAACGAGAACGCGAGGAACAAAAGGAGTACCCGAGGAACTAAACCAGCGTCTGAGGAACCAAACCAGGGCCCTAGGAATCAAACCAGAGCCCAAGGAACAAAACCAGAGCCCAACGAAATGAACCAGAGCCCGAGGAAATAAACCAGAGCTCGGGGAACAAAACCAGCCATCGAGGAACAAAACCAGAGCCCGGGGAACACAACCAGAGCCCTAGAAACAAGACGAGAGCGCGAGGAACAAAACCAGCGATCGAGGAAAAATCCAGAGCCCGAGGAACAAAACCAGAGCCAAAGGAAAAACAGGAGGGCCCAAGGAACAAAAGGCGGGCTCGAGGAACAAAACCAGAACCCTTGGAAAATAAACCAGAGTCCGAGGAACAAAAACAGAGCCCTAGGAACCAAACCAGATCTCGAGGGAAAAACCAGGGCCCTAGTAAACAAACCAGAGCCCGAGGAACAAAACCAGAGCCCGAGGAACAAAACCAGGGTCCGAGGAACAAAACCAGAGCCCGAGGAACAAAACCAGGGCCCTACTAAACAAACCAGAGACCGAGGAAC
Source organism: Calonectris borealis (assembly GCF_964195595.1). Classification (NCBI taxonomy): domain Eukaryota; kingdom Metazoa; phylum Chordata; class Aves; order Procellariiformes; family Procellariidae; genus Calonectris; species Calonectris borealis. The sequence goes on along the minus strand of NC_134318.1, from coordinate 1,687,556 downwards.
AAAACCAGAGCCCAAGTAAGAAAACCAGAGCCTGAGGAACAAAAGCAGAGCTCGAGGAACAAAACCAGAGTCCGAGGAACAAAACCAGAGCCAGAGGAACAAAACCAGGCGCCGAGGAACAAAACCAAGGCCCGACGAAAAAAAGGCAGGCCCGAGGAACAAAAAAGAGGGCTTGAGGAATAAAACCTGAACCCTTGGAAATAACCCAGAGGCCGAGGAACAAAACCAGAGCCCGAGAAACAAAACCAGAAGCCGAGGAACAAAACCAGGGTCGGAGGAACAAAACCAGAGCCCGAGGAACAAAACGAGAGCCCAAGGAAAAAAACCAGAGCCCGAGGAAAAAAAGGAGGGCTCGAGGAACAAAAGGAGGGCTCGAGGAACAAAACCAGAACCCTTGGAAATAAACCAGAGCCTGAGGAACAAAACCTGAGCCCGAGGAACAAAACCAGAGGCTGAGGAATAAAACCAGAGCCCTAGGAACAAAACGAGAGCCCGAGGAACCAAACCAGAGGCAGAGGAAAAAAAGGAGGGCTCGAGGAACAAAAGGAGGGCTTGAGGAACAAAACCAGATCCCTTGGAAATAAACCAGAGCCCGAGGAACAAAAACGGAGCCCGAGGAACAAAACCAGAGCCCGAGGAACAAAACCAGGGTCCGAGGTACAAAACCAGAGCCCGAGGAACAAAACCAGAGGCCGTGGAAATAAACCAGAGCCCAAGGAACAAAACCAGAGTCCGAGGAACAAAACCAGAAACCGAGGAAGAAAACGAGAATCTGAGGAACAAAACGAGAGCCTGAGGAACAAAACCAGAGCCCGACGAAGAAAACCATAGTTCAAGGAAAAAAACAGAGCCCGAGGAACAAAACCAGAGCATGAGGAACAAAACCAGAGCACGAGGAACAAAACCAGCCCACAATGAACAAAACCAGAGCCAGAGGAAGAAAACGAGAGCACGAAGAGCAAAACCAGAGCCCGAGGAACAAAGCAAGAGCCCGAGGAACAAAAGGAAGACCCGAGGAACTAAAGCAGAGCCCAAAGAACTAAACCAGAGTCCGAGGAACAAAACCACAGCACGAGGACAAAACCAGGGCTGAGGAACACAACCACAGCCCGAGGAACAAAACCACAGCCTGAGGAAAAAAAACAGGGCCTGAGGAACAAAACCAGAGCTCGAGGAACAAAACCAGAGCCCGAGGAACAAAACCACAGCCCGAGGAACAAAATGAGGGACCGAGGAACTAAACCAGAGCCCGGCGAACAAAACCATAGTTCGTGGAATAAGCTAGAGCCCGAGGAACAAAAGCACAGCCAGAGGAACCAAACCAGAGCCCGAGGAACACAACCAGAGCCCAAGGAACAAAATCGGTCCCGAGGAACAAAAGCAGAGCCCGAGGAACACAACCAGAGCCCGAGGAACAAAATCAGTCCCCGAGGAACAAAAGCAGAGCCTGAGGAATAAAAGTAGAGGCCGAGGAACTAAACCAGAGTTGGAGGAACAAAACCAGAGCCCGAGGAACCAAACCAGAGCCCGAGAAACAAAACCAGCCCTAGAGGAAAAAAAGCAGCGTCTGAGGACGAAAACCAGAGCCCGTGGAACCAAACCAGAGCCCGAGGAACAAAAGCAGAGCCCGAGGAAGAAAACCAGTGCCCGAGGAACAAAACAAGAGCCCGAGGAAGAAAACGAGACCCTGTGGAATTAAACCAGAGCCTGACGAACAAAACCATAGTTCGAGGAAAAAAACAGAGCCCGAGGAACAAAAGCCGAGCATGAGGAACAAAACCAGAGCCCGAGGAACAAAACCAGCCCACGATGAACAAAACCAGAGCCAGAGGAAGAAAACTAGAGTCCGAGGAACAAAACCAGTGCCCGAGGACCAAAGCAAGAGCCCGAGGAACATAAGGAGGACCCAAGGAAAAAAAACAGAGGCCGAGGAGCTAAACCCGAGCCCGAGGAACAAAACCACATCACAAGGAACAAAACCACGGCCTGAGGAACCAAGCCAGAGCTCGAGGAACAAAACCATACCCCAAGGAACAAAACCAGAGCCCAAGGAACAAAACCAGATCCCTAGGAATAAATCCAGCCCTCGAGGAAAAAAAACAGAGCCCAAGGAATAAAACGAGAGCCTGAGGAACAAAACCAGAGTTCGAGGAAGTAAACCAGGGCCCGAGGAACAAAACCAGAACCGGAGGAACAAAACCAAGGCCCGAGGAAGAAAACCAGGGCCATAGAAGCAAAACCAGAGCCCGAGGAACGAAACCAGAGCCCTTGAAACCAAACCAGAGCCCGAGGAACGAAACCAGAGCCCGAGGAACGAAACCAGAGCTCGAGGAAAAAAAGGAGGGCCCGAGGAACAAAACCAGAGCTCGAGGAACAAAATCAGAGCCCAAAGAACAAAACCAGGCCCCGAGGAACAAAACCATAGCCGGAGGAACTAAACCAGAGCCCGAGGAACAAAACCAGAGCTTGAGGAACAAAACCAGAGTCCGTGGAAATAAACCAGAGTGCGAGGAAAAAAACCAGAGCCCGAGGAACAAAACCAAACCCGAGGAAGAAAACCAGCCTTCGAGGAACCATACCAGAACCTGAGGAACAAAACCAGAGCCCGAGGAAAAAAAGGAGGGCCCGAGGAACTAAACCAGCCCTCTAGGAACCATACCAGAGCCTGAGGAAGAAAACGAGAACCCGAAGGAAAAAACCAGAGCCCGAGAAACAAAACCAGCCCTCGAGGAAAAAAAGCAGGGTCCGAGGAAGAAAACCAGAGCCCGAGAAACAAAACGAGCCTTCAAGGAAAAAAAGCAGGGTCCGAGGAAGAAAACCAGAGCCCGAGGAACAAAATCAGAGCATGAGGAATAAAACCAGAGCCCGAGGAACAAAACCAGCCCTTGATGAACACAACCAGAGCCAGAGGAAGAAAACGAGAGCCCGATGAACACAACCAGAGCCAGAGGAACAAAACAAGAGCCCGAGGGAAAAAAGGAGGACTCGAGGAACAAAACCAGAGCACGAGGAACAATACCACAGCCTGAGGAACCAAGCCAGAGCCCGAGGAAGACAATCAGAGCTCAAGGAACAAAACCAGAGCCTGAGGAACAAAACCAGGGCCCAAGGAACAAAACCAGAGCTTGACGAACAAAACCAGAACCCGTGGAAATAAACCAGAGCCCAAGGAACAAAACCAGACCCCAAGGAACAAAACCAGAACCCAAGGAACAAAACCAGAGTCTGAGGAACAAAACCAGGGCTGGAGGAACAAAACCAGAGCCGGAGGAACAAAACCAGGGCCCAAGGAACCAAACCAGATCCCGAGAAACAAAACCAGGGCCCAAGGAACCAAACCAGTGTGACGAATAAGGACACGGACTCAGTCTGAGAGGGCACGAAGACAAAGATGAAAAGACCCTTGTTATACAGCACAAGTGCCTTTTTATACCTCACATTATGCCGTGTATACACTTCCAAGAATTCCCTAGTACATCCCCTAATCAAAGGTCATCTCGACACTCTTCCGTTAATTTCCTTATCTTTGTCACGCCCTCAGAACCGTTAACTGCCACCTCTTATCTGCCTTTTTCCCACGGCTTCTTTCACTTCCCATCTTCCCATGGCTTCTTCTTTAGCAACGCTATGACACTGCTTGTATTCTGACATTGATTCCTCCACATCTCCCCCTTTTTCTTTTACAACAAACACTAAGCTAACTGACTTTTCTATTATTCATTTCACACATTGCAATAAACATAGTACACACACAAGAATACATACAAATACAATCAAACGTATAATTCCCAGTTCAATCAAACTCATTACGCATTTTGCCAAGCCCCAATAATTCTATCTCTTGTGGCTCTACGCTCAGGGGTGGACGGTACACCAAACATCCATCCCAATTGTCAGTCACATTGCGGCCGCCACTACAAAGTGTTGCATGCGGCTCCGTGAGACCTAGGGTCTAATTGTTCCACGGGAGTCCCACTAAGCAGATGGAAAAATAATCTCCAGGTGACGAAAGCGAAAGGCAAATGGTCTCCTGGCCTGTCTGATTCACAAGGGCGATCCAGATGTTCTCTTTGGGCTGCGGTGGGGCCCAAAACGCGCTTACGCCTGCGACAATGGCGAAAAAGACGGCTTGACAAACCGTGCTGGTACCCATCTTGGTCATCGATCTGTGGAGACACAAGCATACCCTGACCCCAGGTTATCAGTGAAAACGGGCCTTCCCACTCATGAGATTCCAGGTTTTTCACCTTTACCCACGCCTTGTCCCTTATGATTGCCTCATGACCTTCAACAGAATCAAAATGTCTGCAAATCGGGGGTCCACCTTCCTCAGCCCACCGACTGAGAAAATTAAGAACATAAACGGCTTTTGCCAATCTTTCCTGTGGGGTCAAATCACCTACTCCCCCTTTTTGTTTTGTTAACATGTCTTTGAGCGAACGGTGCGCGCGCTCAACAATGGCTTGCCCTGTGGGACTGTGTGGAATTCCCGTGATGTGAGTGATTCCCCACGTTTGCAGGAACGTCCGTGTGGCTTGGGCAACGTACCCGGGGCCGTTATCTGTTTTTATTTTGCTCGGTACTCCGAGAATGGAAAAAGCAAGAAGAAAACGTTTTCGGACATCCCGGGACTTTTCCCCAGTGTGGGCTGTGACTGCAATTGCTCCCGAAAATGTATCCACTGAGACGTGGACACATTTGAGTCGACCAAAGTCGGGAAGATGTGTAACATCAGTCTGCCGAAGTTCGAGCGTCTGCAAGCCACAAGGGTTGACTCCCCCCGGCTGTGGAGGGCCTGCACACTGGCACTCAGGGCATGCAGTGACAATTTGGCATGCTTGCGTAAGTGGTAAATGAAACATTCTAGCCAAGGCCTTAGCGTTCTGATCATAAAAGTTATGTGAACGCCTCGCTTGCTCAAATTTCCTCGGGACAACAACAGCCCCTGCAAGCGAATCAGCCAACCGATTTCCCTCAACCAGGGGCCCTGGCAATGCAGTATGAGATCTGATATGTAATATAAAAAAAGAGTGGATCCTTCGATGAATGTGTTCTCTGAGGGTTTTAAACAGAGCAAAAAGCTGGGCATTATTTACATCTTTCAAATAAGCAAACTCCATGCGGGACACTACCCCTGCAACATATGCAGAATCAGTCACGATGTTGACAGGGCATTGCCATTTTTCAAACACTCGGACCACTGCCGCCAACTCCACGATTTGTGGTGAACCGTCTTGTTTCCGAATATCAGATTGCCATTGATCGTGGCTGTCCTTCCAGACAAGGACAGACTTACCCGTGCGCCCGGACCCATCCGTGAAGACCGTTAGAGCGTCCAAAGGGGTCACTACATTTCGGCAATTGCTGCAGTGGTAGTGGGGTCTGCAGCCATTTATGACTGGGAGGGTGAATAGAAATCACTCCTGTAAAACCTTCCACAGCCATTTGAAAAGGTACAGACATTTACATCAACCAAGTTAACATAGGCATCACGACAGGAATGTAAATGCAGGTCTTTTCCGCACAGCGCTATCAACCGTTGCCTCCCTCTCATGACCAGGGACGCAAACATTTCTGCTCTAGTGGTGATAGTTTTTCCAAATTGATAGGGAAGAAACACCCATTCTATGACCAACGACTGTTCGCCGCTGGGTGTTGGCTTCCATTGAAACAACAAACCATATGGTTGGAAGTCAGTGTTCACTATTGCTAACTGAAAAGGAAGCTCTGGATCACAGTGCTGTGCTTGCCGAGCCGATATCATTGTAGCAATCCGCTGCAACGCTTGCTGAGCCTCGGGGGTTAACGTTCGTCGAGACCCCAACACCGGATCACCTTTCAGCAAATTAAACAGAGGTCTCAACAGCTCGTGGTTGATTCCCAACAGAGGCCTTACCCAATTGATGGTGCCCAATAATTTCTGCAAATCAGTCAGGGTATGGACCTGACTACTGATCTTGAGCCCTTGCGGTATCACAGTTTGCTCAGTAATGCGCCACCCTGGATATTGCCAGGGAGCAGTCTGCTGCACCTTTTCTGGGGCAACTATCAAGCCGTTACGCTGGAGGCTCGTTACAACAACCTCCATGGCCTCTCGTATCATGGCCTCAGGGTTGCTACAAGGATATCATCCATATAATGATAAATTACGACTTCAGGCAATTGGGCACGGGCTGGACTAAGGGCCCGAGCCACGAACCATTGACATATGGTGGGACTATTTTTCATGCCTTGCGGGAGCACCGTCCAATGGTACCGTTGACTCAGCTGGGCTACATTGGTCGCGGGTACAGTAAAAACAAACCTTGGCGCGTCATCTGGGTGTAGCAGAATGGTAAAAAAACAGTCCTTAAGGTCTATTATAGTGATGTGCCAGTTCATAGATATCATGGTTGGTGAAGGGAGGCCTGGCTATAGAGCTCCCATGTCCTCTATAGCCTCATTTATACGTCTTAGATCGTGAAGGAGCCTCCACTTTCCTGATTTCTTCTGGATGACAAAAACTGGTGAGTTCCATGGGCTCGTGGATGGCACAATGTGCCCAGCGCACAGCTGCTCAGCAACAAGGTCCTGCAAGTGATGCAGCTTATCCGTGGGGAGGGGCCACTGATCCACCCATATAGGCTTTTCACAGGACCATTGCAACTTCAGGGTGTGCTGCCGATCAGTAGCCCCTAGGATAAATTTGTCCCCAGCATGATTCCCCATTGTGACAAACAGTCTCGTCCCCACAGCGTGAGAGGGGCCGGAAGAACGAACGGTCGGACATTGGCCCGCCGACCCTCCGGTCCCTCGATTTGAATTAATTGAACACTCTGCAGTGGTGCTGTTTGCCCTCTGATACCTGTAAGGGCAATCGGGACCTGTTTCGTCGGCCATTGAGCTGGCCAGTGTAACTGCGCAATGACTGTCACGTCAGCTCCGGTATCAATAGGGCCGCTGATGCGCACAGACTGCTGAGGGCCACCGCCTGACAGGCAGCAAGTCAGCTGCGGTCGCCCCGCAGCGACAGGCTGCGCCCACCACAGTTGTGGCGTGCCGGTGGAACCAAAACCTTCACCCCTCCGTTCCTGAGGTTCCGCCGCAGGAGGGACAGCTCGAAAGTAGACGAGCTGTGCTATTCGTGCTCCTGCCGGCACGTAACAGGGCGGAGTAGGCGTCCACAACATGATTTTAATTTCTTCTGTATAGTCTGCATCAATAACCCCAGGGAGAACAAACAAGCCCTGTAACGTGGCGGATGAACGTCGCAGTAAGAGTGCGCTGTAACCGCCACCTAGCGGCCCCCGCGCTCCGGCGGGCACCGCTTGAACAGCCGTAGAAGTCAGGTTCACTGGGTGGGAGGAGGCCAAGTCCATGCTGGCACTTCCCCATGTTTGGGCGGATAATTCGGAGGCACGGATGCCTGCAGGGGGCTGGGGGCAGTTTCCGTCATCGCATGGGGGGCTACTTGTATCATCGCGCGGCCCCTCCCCACGGTCCTGCAACCGTTTCCCTGGATAGGCTGACCGTCTTTATCATACCGCGACCGGCATTGATTCGCAACTTGCCGGCCCTTCCTACATTTTGGACACGTTCCCAGTTGTGAGTCAGCCAGTTCCCGCCTCCGCCTGCCTGCCTGCGGGCACTGTCTCTTAAAGTGACCGGGATGGCCACAGGTGAAGCACATCTGTTGGCTAAACTTAAAGTTTGCAAAAGCAGTAGCCATCGCCACAGCCAGGTGCTCCGTGGTCCCCACACGGTTGCATTCCTCTATCATTTCAACTACCGTAGGGTTTTTTAACAGACGGAGCACCTTCTGGCAATCTGCATTAGCATTTTCAATCACCAATTTTTGTAATAATATTTTCCGCGCTTCCTCATTCTCTACTTGTTTGTCCAAAGCATCTTTTAATGTCTCGATAAATTTCATATACGGTTGCTGCGGTCCCTGCCTAATATTAGTAAACGAGCGTTGGCGCTTCCCTACATCGGGGACCTTCATAAATGCTAGGTAGGCAAGATTCTTTGAATCATTTAGGGTTTCCATTGGGAGTTGTGCCTGGACATGGGCAGTGGCATATCGACCCTCTCTTACCAATGCGTCAACTCCCAAGAATCTCACTGGATCTGTCGCGAGATGCTCCAAATATTCCAGTGCTTTTGCCTCACAGAGTCGCTGCCACTCCCCATTCCAGAGCATAAACTGAGCAGAGGAGAGCAACAATTGCGCCAGCGTTTTGCAATCAAGCGGGCATAATGTATAACTCCTCATGACCGACCCTAGCATGTTCGCAGAGTAAGGGGCACTGAGGCCAAATTCAATCACTCCCCTTCTCAACTCCTTCACTACTTGGAAACTCAGAGTCTCCCACCGGGGCTTTTGATGAGCTTCATAAAACACCGGGAACACCCGGACCTCACGGAGCTTAGCCGCGAGGTCAGAGTCCCCTTCTTTCTCTGCCTCCCTTTGAATCCCCTTCCACACATCATGCACATGAGGGGGATATAAATCCGGCTCTTTCTCTGGGTTGACCAGTCCCGGATCAAATGGATTGGGATCATCACTGCCACTACCCTGCTCCCCGCAGGCAGCCACCGCTCCAGCCTCAGTGGCCAGGGGCGCAGAAGGCCCTTTGGCCACAGGTGCACTCCCTCCTGAGTTTTCACCTCTCAGCTTGTCTTTAGTACTGACATGCTTTTTTAGGGTCTCATTCAGAGTCCTCCAAGGCGCTAGCAGTCCTGCAGCCACCGAGTCCGAACAAGTGGCAGCATCCCAAAGCTGGGTGCCTGCTTCATTCCAAATTTTTGGATCATAAATGTTAGTAGGATCGAATCCCTTAACGGTGGTTTTCACCTACTTCAGGAGTCGTCTCAAGTCCCCATTATCCATGGTTACTTGATATTTTTTCAGGATCAATTCCATGGTCCTGCAAACAGTTTTTTCCTTCTTTGTCATGTTTAAACCCATGATTACCGCCCCCCGCTGCTCACCTCTGTTCTGCAGAGACGATTCGATGTCACTATCCTGTTTCCTTTCAACAGCTTTTCTCCCGTTTCCTTTCAACGGCTTTCTTCCTGTCTCTTTTCAACGGCTTTTTTTCCTGTTTCTTTTCAACAGCTTTTGTTCCTGTTTCTTTTCAACAGCTTCTATCCCGTTTCCTTCCAACAGCTTTTTTCCTGTTCTTTTTCAACGGCTTTGGCAGTTCAGCGGGGCTGGCCAACAGATTGGCAATTGTCGACTTTATGGCCCTTCAGACAGAATGTCCCCGTCCCTGTTCGGGTGCCATTTGTGGCAAATAAGGACACGGACTCGGTCTGAGAGGGCACAAAGACAAAGACAAAAAAAAAACCTTTATTATACAGCACAAGCGCCTTTTTATACCTCACATTATGCCACATATACACTTCAAAGAATTCCCTAGTACATCCCCTAATCAAAGGTCATCTCGACACTCTTCCGTTAATTTCCTTATCTTTGTCATGCTCTCAGAACCGTTAACTGCCACCTCTTATCTGCCTTTTTCCCACGGCTTCTTTCACTTCCCATCTTCCCATGGCTTCTTCTTTAGCAACGCTATGACACTGCTTGTACTCTCAGACATTGATTCCTCCACACCCAGCACCCCGACATGCCCAGTGCCCAATGCACCAGAACACAGCAAACCAGCCCCCAATAAACCCAGTGATCAGCACATAGCACCTGGACATGCCCAGCACCTGCAGCACTCAGCACCCAGCACCCCAAACACCCACCATACAGCACCCCCACAGGTCTCACACCCAGCACCTCCAGTGCTCGGAAATCAGCATACCCAACACTCAGTATCCAGCAACCCCACCCCCCAGCACCCAGTGCCCTGCACCTGGCCAGCACCCAGACATGCTCAGCACCCAGCAACACAGGGGCAAAGAACCCAGCACCTCCAGCACCCAGAAACCAACCACCCCAGCGTCCAGCACCCCCACCACCCAGCACAGGGACATGCCCAGCACCCAGCACACCCAAAGACCATCAACCCCAGCGCCATGCACCCAGCACAGCCATTGCCTAGCACCCGGAAATGCCCAGCACTCAGACATGCCTAGCAGGCAGCTTCCCTGCTCCCCATTGCCCAGAACCTCCAGTGCCCATCACCCAGCACCCGGACATGCCCAGCACCCACCACACAGCACCCACACTGCCCAACACACAGCACCCACACACACCCAGCGCAACCAGGGGCCAGCACACACACGCACCTAGAAACAAGCACCCCCAGAGCACAGCACCCAGCAACCCCAGAGCACAGGCCCAGCACCGGATATGCCCAGCACCTCCAGCACCAAGAGATACCCTGCACTCAGTTATGCATATTACCTAGCAATACCAGGGCCCAGCACCCCCAGTACCTAGCCCCCAGCAACCCCACCGCCCAACACCCACCACCCGGACATGCCCAGCACACAACACCCCCACCCGCAGTGCCCAGAACTCAGCACCCACGCATGTCCAGCACCCAAACATGCGCAGGAGCCAACACACCAGAACGCAGGAAATCAGCAACCAACATCCCCAGGGATCAGGATATAGAACCCGGACATATCCAGCACCCAGCACCTGCAGCACTCAGCACCCAGCACCCCCAGTGCCCGGAAACCAGCACACCAAACACCTGACATCCAGCACCTCCACAGGTCTCATACCCACCACCCCCATTGCCCAGAAACGAGCATACCCAACAACCAGCATCCGGCCCTCCCACCACCCAGCAGCCCCAGGGCCCACCACCCAGCACCCTCACTGCCCACCACCCAGAACCCCAAGTGCCAAGACACAGCATCCAAACATGACCAACATCCGGACATGCCCAGCATCCACAAAACTCAGCACGCGGTCATGACCAGCAACTGAAATGCCCACAGCCAGCAACTCTAGCTCTCAGCAGCCACCACCCCCAGTGCCCAGCACCCGGTCATGCCAAGCACCTGGACATGCCCGGCACCCAACACCCCAGTGCCCAGCACACAATACGCCCAGCTCCCAGTAACCCCAGCACACAGCAGCAAGACATACCCTGCACCCGCTTATGCATCGTACCCAGCACTCCCAGGGCCCAGCAACCAGCAACCCCAGGACCTAGACCCCAGCAACCGCACCGGCCAGCAACCAGCAACCCGAGTGCCCAGCCTCCAGCACCCTCAGGGCCCAGCCCCCAGCACCCGCACATTCCCAGCACCCAGCAACCCCACTGCCCAACCCACCCCCCGGACATGCCCAGCACACAGCACCCCCAGGGACCACCACCCCCAGCGCCCATCACCCAGCACCCACACTGCCCAACACCCACACATACCCAGCACAACCAGGGCAGAGCACACAGCACATGCACGTGCCAAGAAACAAGCACCCCCAGAGCACAGAACCCAGCAACTCCGGAGCACAGGCCCAGCACCGGATATGCCCAGCACCCAGCACCTCCAGCACCAAGAGATGCCCTGCACTCAGTTATGCATAGTACCCAGCAATACCAGGGCCCCGCAACCGCACCAGCCAGCACCCAGCAACCCGAGTGCCCAGCCCCCAGCAACCTCAGGGCCCAGCCCCCAGCACCCGCACATTCCCAGCACCCAGCAACCCCACTGCCCAACCCACCCCCCGGACATGCCCAGCACACAGCACCCCCAGGGACCACCACCCCCAGCGCCCAGTACCCAGCACCTGGACATGCCCAGCACGCTACACACCAGAACACAGCAAACCAGCCCCCAACATCCCCAGTGATCAGCACGTAGCACCCGGACATGCCCAGCACGCCCAGTGCCCTGCACCCAGTACACCAAACACCCACCACCATACAGGTCTCGCAGCCAGCACCTCCCCAGTGCCCAGAAACCAGCATACCCAACACCTCCACAGCCCAAGAATCCGTTTACCCAGCATCCAGACATGCCCAGCACTCGGACATACACAGCACCCCCAGGGCCCAGCACTAACTCCCGGATAGGTGCGCAACCCAGCACCCCAACCGCCAACAAACAGCACCTGGACATGCCCACCACTCAGCAGCCCCAGTGCCCAGCACCCAGCACCGCAACAGCCAGCATCCCCAGCGTCCAGCACCCTCACTGCCGACCACCCAGAACCCCAAGTGCCGAGCACACAGCATCCGCACATGCCCAGCACCTGGACACGCCCAGCACCTGGTCATGTCCAGCAACTGAAATGCCCACAGCCAGCACCCCTAGCTCCCAGCAGCCAGCACCCCCAGTGCCCAGCATCAGTCATGCCAAGGACGAGGACATGCCCAGCACCCAACACCCCAGTGGCCAACACCCAATACCCCCAGCACTCAGCAGCAAGACATACCCTGCACCCGCTTATGCATAGTACCCAGCACTCCCAGGGCCCAGCAACCAGCACCCACAGGACTTAGCACCCAGCAACCCCAGTGCCCAGCACCCAATACCCCCAGCTCCCAGTAGCCCCAGAACCCACCATCCAGCAGCAAGACATACCCTGCACCCGCTTATGCATAGTACCCAGCACTCCCAGCCCCCAGCAGTCGCGCCGCCCAGCACCCAGCAACCCCAGTGCACAGCACCCACTAACCCCAGTGCCCAGCATCCCCAGCGCACAGCATCCGGCATATGGACATACCCAGCACACGGACATACCCACTAGCCAGCACCCCTAGTGCCCAGCACCCAAAACTCCCTCCATCCATCACCCAGACATGCCCAGTGCTCAGCGCCCCCAACAGCCAGGATCAGAAAATGCCCAGCAACAAGCACTGCCATGCCTACCACCGCCAGTGCCCAATAACCAGCACACAGACAATGCCCACCAGCCAGCATCCAGAACCCAGCGCCAAGCACTCAGTACACAGGCATGCCCAGCACCCTGATATGCATAGTCCCCAGCACCCCCACTGCCCAGCAGTCCCAGTGCCCCGGACCCATCACGTGGACATGCTCAGCACCCAGAGATGCCCAGCACCCCGCACGCCCAGTGCCTAGAACCCAGTACCCCCAATGACCAGCACCCAGCGCAGCCAGTGCCCAGCACTGCCTGTAGCCAGCATCCACCACCCAGACACGATCATCACCTGCCCATTCCCAGCACCAAATCCCCCCAGTGCCCAGCACAGGGACATGGCGAGCACCCAGATATGCCCAACACCCAGCAACCGCAGCACCCAGACCTGTCCAGAACCCACTCCACTCAGGGCCTAGCACACAGTACCCCCACGACCCAGCACCGACACATGCCCAGCACCAAGCACTGCCAAAGATCCCAAGGGGTGCTAGGTGTGCTGGATGTTGCGCATTTGCGGTGCTGGAGATGGCTGGGTGCTGGGCAGCTGAGAAGGGGCTGTAAAGGGAAGGTGAGCGCCGCGAACATATTTCAGCCCTGGCTCCCTGTGTGTGGGAGCTCGACGGGGCGCTTGTCTGCTTTGCAGTTGGGCTGCGGCAAGGTTGACGGTTGAGTGCTACGGCAAGCGCCTAGCCCCGGTGGTGGTGGGGACCTCAAAGGGCTGCCGGGGCAGGCGAGTGCGACGAACACCAGTCATCTTGGTTCCCTCTGTGTTGGAGCGCCATCTGGTGGGTAGACGTTTCAGAGCCTGGCTCTGATGAAGGTAAGATGTCGGTTGATGTTTAGATGGGAGACCAAAGAGAAGGGAGCAGGGGTTGGTGGGGCTGCCAAGAGATCGTGAGGGCCAGCACCAGCCTTCATTCCTGGCCACATCTGCCCCTGAGCCCCATGTGGTTGGTGGCCGCTTCGGAGCTTGTCCCTGATGAGGGTAAGGGCTAGGTTGAGGTTAGGTGGGAGAACCGGCACAGAGCCACGGTGTTGATGGGGCTGCCTAGGGACTGCAAACGGAAGGCGAGGTCCAGCATCAGCCTTGATTCCTGGCTATCTCAGTGCCTAGGGCCCTTGTGGAGGGTGGCCGCTTCGGAGCTTGGCTCTGATGAGGGTAAGGGATGTGTCGAGGATAATAAGGAGAACAGACACAGAGCCCCAGTGTTGGTGGGGCTGAGAAGGGGCTGCCAAGAGATCGTGAGGGCCAGCATGAACCTTGATTTCTGGCTACCACAGTGCCTAAGACCCACGTGGAGGGTGGCCGCTCCGAAGTTTGGCCCTGAGGAGGGTAAGGGGTAGCTTGATGTTAGGTGCGAGCAGAGACACAGAGCCCCGGTGTTGGTGGGCCTGCTAAGAGATCGTGAGGGCCAGCATCAACCTTGATTCCGGGCTACCTCAGTGCCAAGCCCCATGCGGTGCGTGGCTGCTTCAGAGCTTGGCTCTGCTGAGGATAAGGGATATGTCGAGGATAGGTGGAAGAACAGACTCAGAACCCCGGTGTTGGTGGGGCTGAGAAGGGACTGCCAAGAAATCGTGAGGGCCAGCATCAGCCTTGATTCCTGGCTACTTCTGTGCCTGAACCCCATGAGGTAGGTGGCCGCTTCGGAGCTTAGCTCTGATGAGGATAAGAGATGTTTCGAGGATAATTGGGAGAAGAGACACAGAGCCCTAGTGTTGGTGGGGCTGAGAAGGTGCTGCCAAGAGATCGTGAGGGCCAGCATCAGCCTTGATTCCTGGCTACTTCAGTGCCAAGCCCCATGTGGAGGGTGGCCACTTCGGAGCTTGGCTCCGATGAGGGTCAGGGCTAGGTTGAGGTTAGGTGGGAGAACAGGCAGAGAGCCCCGGTGTTAGTGGGGATTTCAAAGGGCTGCCAGGGCAAGCGAGTTCAACAGTCAGTCAATCTTGGTTCCATCTGTGTTGGAGCGCCATCTAGTGGGTAGACGTTTTAGACCCTGAATCTGATGAAGGTAAGATGTAGGTTGATGTTTAGGTGGGAGACCATAGAGATGGGGGCAGTTGTTGGTGGGGCTGAGGAGGGGCTGCCAAGGGAAGGTGAGGGCCAGCATGAACCTTGATTCCTGGCTGCTTCTGTGCCTGAGCCCCATTCAGTGTGTGGCCGCTTCGCAGCTTGGGTCTGAAGCGGGAACGTGCTAGGTAAAGTTTAGTTGAGAGAATAGACACAGAGTCCCGGTGTTGGTGAGGCTGCCAAGGGAAGGTGAGGGCCAGCATCAACATTGTTTCGTGGCTACCTCAGTGCTTAGGCCCATGTGGAGGGTGGCCGCTTCGTAGCTTGGCCCTGATGAGGGTCAGGGCTAGGGTGAGGTTAGTTGGGAGAACAAACACAGAGCCCCGGTGTTGGTGGGGCTGAGAAGGGGCTGCCAAGAGATCATGAGGGCCAGCGTCAACCTTGATTCCTGGCTACTTCTGTGCCTTGAGCCCCATGAGGTGGGTGGCCGCTTCGGAGCTTAGCTGTGGTAAGGATAAGGGATGTCTCGAGGATAATTGGGAGAACAGACAGAGAGCCCCGCTGTTGGTTGGGACCTCAAAGGGCTGCCAGGGCACGCGAGTTCAACAAACATTCAATCTTAGTTCCATCTGTGTGGAAGTGCCATCTAGTGGGTCGACGTTTTAGACCCTGGATCTGATGAAGGTAAGATGTAGGTTGATGTTTAGGTGGGAGACCAAAGAGAAGGGGGCACGTGTTGGTGGGGCTGCCAAGGGAAGGTGAGGGCCAGCGTGAACCTTGATTCCTGGCTACTTCAGTGCCTAAGGCCCACGTGGAGGGTGGTTGCTTCGGAGCTTGGCTCTGATGAGGGTAAGGGATATGTCGAGGTTAGCTGAGAGAACAGACACAGAGCCCCGGTATTGGTAGGGCTGAGAAGGGGCTGCCAAGAGATCGTGAGGGCCAGCATCAACCTGGATTCCTGGCTACCTCAGTGCCAAAGCCCTATGAGGCGGGTTGTTGCTTCAGAGCCTGTCTCTGAAGCGGGTAACTGCTAGGTCGAGGTTAGTTGAGAGAACAGACACAGAGCCCCAGTTTTGGTGGGGCCGCCAAGGGAAGGTGAGAGGTAGCCTCAACCTTGATTCCTGGCTACCTCAGTGCCAAGCCCCATGCGGTGGGTGGCTGCTTCGAAGCTTGGCTCTGAGGCGGGTAAGTGGTAGGCCGAGGTTAGATGGAAGATCAGACAGAGAGCAACGATGCTGGTGGGGCTGAGAAGGGGCTGCCAAGGGAAGGTGAGGGCCAGCATCAGCCTTGATTCCTGGCTACCTCAGTGCCAAGTCCCATGTGGAGGGTGGCCACTGGAACTCGGCTCTCATGAGGGTAAGGGATACGTCGAGGTTAGCTGAGAGAACAGACACAGAGCCCCGGTGTTGGTGGGGCTGAGAAGGGGCCACGAAGAGATCGTGAGGGCCAGCATCAACCTTGGTTCCTGGCTACTTCAGTGCCTGAGCCATATGTCGAGGGTGGCCTCTTCGGAGCTTGGCTCCGATGAGGGTAAGGGATATGTGGAGGATAAGTGGGAGAACAGAGACAGAGCCCCGGTTTTGGTGGGGCTGAGAAGGGGCTGCCAAGGGACCGTGAGGGCCAGCATCAGCCTTGGTTCCTGGCTACTTCACTGCCTAGCTCCATGTGGCCGGTGGCCACTTCGGAGCTTGGCCCTGATGAGGGTCTGGGCTAGGCTGAGGTTAGGACGGAGAACAGAGACAGAGCCCCGGTGTTGGTGGGGCTGCCTAGGGACTGCAAATGGAAGGGGAGGGCCAGCACCACCCTTGATTCCTGGCTATCTCAGTGCCAAGCCCCATGTGGAGGGTGGCCGCTGCGGAGCTTTGCCCTGATGAGGGTAAGGGATATGTCGAGGCTAAGTGGGAGAACAGAGACAGAGCCCCGGTTTTGGTGGGGCTGAGAAGGGGCTGCAAAGAGATCGCCAGGGCCAGCGTCAACCTTGATTCCTGGCTACTTCCGTACCTAAGCCCCACGTGGAGAGTGGTCGCTTCGGAGCTTGGCTCCGATGAGGGTAAGGGATAGGTCGCTGTTAGGTGCGAGCAGAGACACAGAGCCCCGGTTTTGGTCGGCCTGAGACGGGGCTTCCCTTCAGTGCCTGATCCCCACGTTGAGGGTGGTCTCTTCGGAGCTTTGCCCTGATGAGGGTAAGGGATAGGTCGAGGCTAAGTGGGAGAACAGAGACAGAGCCCCGGTTTTGGCGAGGCTGAGAAGGGGCCACGAAGAGATCGTGAGGGCCAGCATCAACCTTGGTTCCTGGCTACTTCAGTGCCTGAGCCCCATGTCGAGGGTGGCCTCTTCGGAGCTTGGCTCCGATGAGGGTAAGGGATATGTGGAGGATAAGTGGGAGAACAGAGACAGAGCCCCGGTTTTGGTGTGGCTACCAAGGAACGGTAGGGGCCAGCATCAACCTGGATTTCTGGTTACTTTAGTGCCAAGCTCCACATGGAGGGTGGCCGCTTCGGAAGCTTGGCCCTGATGAGGGTCAGGGCTAGGTTGTGGTGTGGTGGGAGAACAGGCAAAGAGACCCGGTGTTAGTGGGGCTGAGAAGGGGCTGCCAAGGGACCGTGAGGGCCAGCATCAGCCTTGGTTCCTGGCTACTTCAGTGCCTAGCTCCATGTGGCCGGTGGCCACTTCGGAGCTTGGCCCTGATGAGGGACTGGCCTAGGCTGTGGTTAGGACGGAGAACAGAGACAGAGCCCCCGTGTTGGTGGGGCTGCCTAGGGACTGCAAATGGAAGGGGATAGCCAGCACCACCCTTGATTCCTGGCTATCTCAGTGCCAAGCCCCATGTGGAGGGTGGCCGCTGCGGAGCTTTGCCCTGATGAGGGTAAGGGATAGGTCGAGGCTAAGTGGGAGAACAGAGACAGAGCCCCGGTTTGGTGGGGCTGAGAAGGGGCCACGAAGAGATCGTGAGGGCCAGCATCAACCTTGGTTCATGGCTACTTCAGTGCCTGAGCCATATGTCGAGGGTGGCCTCTTCGGAGCTTGGCTCCGATGAGGGTAAGGGATAGGTCGCTGTTAGGTGCGAGCAGAGGCACAGAGCCCCGGTATTGTTGGGGCTGAGACGGGGCTGCCCTTCAGTGCCTGATCCCCACGTTGAGGGTGGTCTCTTCGGAGCTTTGCCCTGATGAAGGTAAGGGATAGGTCGAGGCTAAGTGGGAGAACAGAGACAGAGCCCCGGTTTTGGCGGGGCTGAGAAGGGGCCACGAAGAGATCGTGAAGGCCAGCATCAACCTTGGTTCCTGGCATCTTCAGTGCCTGAGCCATATGTCGATGGTGGCCTCTTCGGAGCTTGGCTCCGATGAGGGTAAGGGATATGTGGAGGATAAGTGGGAGAACAGAGACAGAGCCCCGGTTTTGGTGGGGCTACCAAGGAACGGTAAGGGCCAGCATCAACCTGGATTTCTGGTTACTTTAGTGCCAAGCTCCACGTGGAGGGTGGCCGCTTCGGAAGCTTGGCCCTGATGAGGGTCAGGGCTAGGTTGAGGTGTAGTGGGAGAACAGGCAAAGAGACCCGGTGTTGGTGGGGCTGAGAAGGGGCTGCCAAGGGACCGTGAGGGCCAGCATCAGCCTTGGTTCCTGGCTACTTCACTGCCTAGCTCCATGTGGCCTGTGGCCATTCCGAAGCTTGGCCCTGATGAGGGTCTGGGCTAGGCTGAGGTTAGGACGGAGAACAGAGACAGAGCCCCGGTGTTGGTGGGGCTGCCTAGGGACTGCAAATGGAAGGGGAGGGCCAGCACCACCCTTGATTCCTGGCTATCTCAGTGCCAAGCCCCATGTGGAGGGTGGCCGCTGCGGAGCTTTACCGTGATTAGGGTAAGGATATGTCGAGGATACGTGGGAGAACAGATACAGAGCCACGGTTTTGGTGGGGCTGAGAAGGGGCTGCAAAGAGATCGTGAGGGCCAGCGTCAACCTTGATTCCTGGCTACTTCCGTACCTAAGCCCCACGTGGAGAGTGGTCGCTTCGGAGCTTGACTCCGATGAGGGTAAGGGATAGGTCGCTGTTAGGTGCGAGCAGAGACACAGAGCCCCGGTATTGATGGGGCTGAGACGGGGCTGCCCTTCAGTGCCTGAGCCCCACGTTGAGGGTGGTCTCTTCGGAGCTTTGCCCTGATGAGGGTAAGGGATAGGTCGAGGCTAAGTGGGAGAACAGAGACAGAGCCCCGGTTTTGGTGGGGCTGAGAAGGGGCCACGAAGAGATCGTGAGGGCCAGCATCAACCTTGGTTCCTGGCTACTTCAGTGCCTGAGCCATATGTCGAGGGTGGCCTCTTCGGAGCTTGGCTCCGATGAGGGTAAGGGATATGTGGAGGATAAGTGGGAGAACAGAGACAGAGCCCCGGTTTTGGTGGGGCTGAGAAGGGGCTGCCAAGGGACCGTGAGGGCCAGCATCAGCCTTGGTTCCTGGCTACTTCAGTGCCTAGCTCCATGTGGCCGGTGGCCACTTCGGAGCTTGGCCCTGATGAGGGACTGGCCTAGGCTGAGGTTAGGACGGAGAACAGAGACAGAGCCCCGGTGTTGGTGGGCTGCCTAGGGACTGCAAATGGAAGGGGAGGGCCAGCACCACCCTTGATTCCTGGCTATCTCAGTGCCAAGCCCCATGTGGAGGGTGGCCGCTGCGGAGCTTTGCCCTGATGAGGGTAAGGGATATGTCGAGGATAAGTGGGAGAACAGATACAGAGCCCCGGTTTTGGTGGGGCTGAGAAGGGGCTGCAAAGAGATCGCCAGGGCCAGCGTCAACCTTGATTCCTGGCTACTTCCGTACCTAAGCCCCACGTGGAGAGTGGTCGCTTCGGAGCTTGGCTCCGATGAGGGTAAGGGATAGGTCGCTGTTAGGTGCGAGCAGAGACACAGAGCCCCGGTTTTGGTCGGCCTGAGACGGGGCTTCCCTTCAGTGCCTGATCCCCACGTTGAGGGTGGTCTCTTCGGAGCTTTGCCCTGATGAGGGTAAGGGATAGGTCGAGGCTAAGTGGGAGAACAGAGACAGAGCCCCGGTTTTGGTGGGGCTGAGAAGGGGCCACGAAGAGATCGTGAGGGCCAGCATCAACCTTGGTTCCTGGCATCTTCAGTGCCTGAGCCATATGTCGATGGTGGCCTCTTCGGAGCTTGGCTCCGATGAGGGTAAGGGATATGTGGAGGATAAGTGGGAGAACAGAGACAGAGCCCCGGTTTTGGTGGGGCTACCAAGGAACGGTAAGGGCCAGCATCAACCTGGATTTCTGGTTACTTTAGTGCCAAGCTCCACGTGGAGGGTGGCCGCTTCGGAAGCTTGGCCCTGATGAGGGTCAGGGCTAGGTTGTGGTGTAGTGGGAGAACAGGCAAAGAGACCCGGTGTTAGTGGGGCTGAGAAGGGGCTGCCAAGGGACCGTGAGGGCCAGCATCAGCCTTGGTTCCTGGCTACTTCACTGCCTAGCTCCATGTGGCCTGTGGCCATTCCGAAGCTTGGCCCTGATGAGGGTCTGGGCTAGGCTGAGGTTAGGACGGAGAACAGAGACAGAGCCCCGGTGTTGGTGGGGCTGCCTAGGGACTGCAAATGGAAGGGGAGGGCCAGCACCACCCTTGATTCCTGGCTATCTCAGTGCCAAGCCCCATGTGGAGTGTGGCCGCTGCGGAGCTTTGCCCTGATGAGGGTAAGGGATATGTCGAGGATACGTGGGAGAACAGCTACAGAGCCACGGTTTTGGTGGGGCTGAGAAGGGGCTGCAAAGAGATCGCGAGGGCCAGCGTCAACCTTGATTCCTGGCTACTTCCGTACCTAAGCCCCACGTGGAGAGTGGTCGCTTCGGAGCTTGGCTCCGATGAGGGTAAGGGATAGGTCGCTGTTAGGTGCGAGCAGAGACACAGAGCCCCGGTTTTGGTCGGCCTGAGACGGGGCTTCCCTTCAGTGCCTGATCCCCACGTTGAGGGTGGTCTCTTCGGAGCTTTGCCCTGATGAGGGTAAGGGATAGGTCGAGGCTAAGTGGGAGAACAGAGACAGAGCCCCGGTTTTGGCGAGGCTGAGAAGGGGCCACGAAGAGATCGTGAGGGCCAGCATCAACCTTGGTTCCTGGCTACTTCAGTGCCTGAGCCCCATGTCGAGGGTGGCCTCTTCGGAGCTTGGCTCCGATGAGGGTAAGGGATATGTGGAGGATAAGTGGGAGAACAGAGACAGAGCTCCGGTTTTGGTGTGGCTACCAAGGAAAGGTAAGGGCCAGCATCAACCTGGATTTCTGGTTACTTTAGTGCCAAGCTCCACGTGGAGGGTGGCCGCTTCGGAAGCTTGGCCCTGATGAGGGTCAGGGCTAGGTTGTGGTGTGGTGGGAGAACAGGCAAAGAGACCCGGTGTTAGTGGGGCTGAGAAGGGGCTGCCAAGGGACCGTGAGGGCCAGCATCAGCCTTGGTTCCTGGCTACTTCAGTGCCTAGCTCCATGTGGCCGGTGGCCACTTCGGAGCTTGGCCCTGATGAGGGACTGGCCTAGGCTGAGGTTAGGACGGAGAACAGAGACAGAGCCCCGGTGTTGGTGGGGCTGCCTAGGGACTGCAAATGGAAGGGGATAGCCAGCACCACCCTTGATTCCTGGCTATCTCAGTGCCAAGCCCCATGGGGAGGGTGGCCGCTGCGGAGCTTTGCCCTGATGAGGGTAAGGGATAGGTCGAGGCTAAGTGGGAGAACAGAGACAGAGCCCCGGTTTTAGTGGGGCTGAGAAGGGGCCACGAAGAGATCGTGAGGGCCAGCATCAACCTCGGTTCATGGCTACTTCAGTGCCTGAGCCATATGTCGAGGGTGGCCTCTTCGGAGCTTGGCTCCGATGAGGGTAAGGGATAGGTCGCTGTTAGGTGCGAGCAGAGACACAGAGCCCCGGTATTGTTGGGGCTGAGACGGGGCTGCCCTTCAGTGCCTGATCCCCACGTTGAGGGTGGTCTCTTCGGAGCTTTGCCCTGATGAAGGTAAGGGATAGGTCGAGGCTAAGTGGGAGAACTGAGACAGAGCCCCGGTTTTGGCGGGGCTGAGAAGGGGCCACGAAGAGATCGTGAAGGCCAGCATCAACCTTGATTCCTGGCATCTTCAGTGCCTGAGCCATATGTCGATGGTGGCCTCTTCGGAGTTTGGCTCCGATGAGGGTAAGGGATATGTGGAGGATAAGTGGGAGAACAGAGACAGAGCCCCGGTTTTGGTGTGGCTACCAAGGAACGGTAGGGGCCAGCATCAACCTGGATTTCTGGTTACTTTAGTGCCAAGCTCCACGTGGAGGGTGGCCGGTTCGGAAGCTTGGCCCTGATGAGGGTCAGGGCTAGGTTGAGGTGTAGTGGGAGAACAGGCAAAGAGACCCGGTGTTGGTGGGGCTGAGAATGGGCTGCCAAGGGACCGTGAGGGCCAGCATCAGCCTTGGTTCCTGGCTACTTCAGTGCCTAGCTCCATGTGGCCGGTGGCCACTTCGGAGCTTGGCCCTGATGAGGGTCTGGGCTAGGCTGAGGTTAGGACGGAGAACAGAGACAGAGCCCCCGTGTTGGTGGGCTTGCCTAGGGACTGCAAATGGAAGGTGAGGGCCAGCACCACCCTTGATTCCTGGCTATCTCAGTGCCAAGCCCCATGTGGAGGGTGGCCGCTGCGGAGCTTTGCCCTGATGAGGGTAAGGGATATGTCGAGGATACGTGGGAGAACAGCTACAGAGCCACGGTTTTGGTGGGGCTGAGAAGGGGCTGCAAAGAGATCGCCAGGGCCAGCGTCAACCTTGATTCCTGGCTACTTCCGTACCTAAGCCCCACGTGGAGAGTGGTCGCTTCGGAGCTTGGCTCCGATGAGGGTAAGGGATAGGTCGCTGTTAGGTGCGAGCAGAGGCACAGAGCCCCGGTATTGGTGGGGCTGAGACGGGGCTGCCCTTCAGTGCCTGATCCCCACGTTGAGGGTGGTCTCTTCGGAGCTTTGCCCTGATGAAGGTAAGGGATAGGTCGAGGCTAAGTGGGAGAACTGAGACAGAGCCCCGGTTTTGGCGGGGCTGAGAAGGGGCCACGAAGAGATCGTGAAGGCCAGCATCAACCTTGGTGCCTGGCATCTTCAGTGCCTGAGCCATATGTCGATGGTGGCCTCTTCGGAGCTTGGCTCCGATGAGGGTAAGGGATATGTGGAGGATAAGTGGGAGAACAGAGACAGAGCCCCGGTTTTGGTGGGGCTACCAAGGAACGGTAAGGGCCAGCATCAACCTGGATTTCTGGTTACTTTAGTGCCAAGCTCCACGTGGAGGGTGGCCGCTTCGGAAGCTTGGCCCTGATGAGGGTCAGGGCTAGGTTGTGGTGTAGTGGGAGAACAGGCAAAGAGACCCGGTGTTAGTGGGGCTGAGAAGGGGCTGCCAAGGGACCGTGAGGGCCAGCATCAGCCTTGGTTCCTGGCTACTTCAGTGCCTAGCTCCATGTGGCCTGTGGCCATTCCGAAGCTTGGCCCTGATGAGGGTCTGGGCTAGGCTGAGGTTAGGACGGAGAACAGAGACAGAGCCCCGGTGTTGGTGGGGCTGCCTAGGGACTGCAAATGGAAGGGGAGGGCCAGCACCACCCTTGATTCCTGGCTATCTCAGTGCCAAGCCCCATGTGGAGGGTGGCCGCTGCGGAGCTTTGCCCTGATGAGGGTAAGGGATATGTCGAGGATACGTGGGAGAACAGCTACAGAGCCACGGTTTTGGTGGGGCTGAGAAGGGGCTGCAAAGAGATCGCGAGGGCCAGCGTCAACCTTGATTCCTGGCTACTTCCGTACCTAAGCCCCACGTGGAGAGTGGTCGCTTCGGAGCTTGGCTCCGATGAGGGTAAGGGATAGGTCGCTGTTAGGTGCGAGCAGAGACACAGAGCCCCGGTTTTGGTCGGCCTGAGACGGGGCTTCCCTTCAGTGCCTGATCCCCACGTTGAGGGTGGTCTCTTCGGAGCTTTGCCCTGATGAGGGTAAGGGATAGGTCGAGGCTAAGTGGGAGAACAGAGACAGAGCCCCGGTTTTGGCGAGGCTGAGAAGGGGCCACGAAGAGATCGTGAGGGCCAGCATCAACCTTGGTTCCTGGCTACTTCAGTGCCTGAGCCCCATGTCGAGGGTGGCCTCTTCGGAGCTTGGCTCCGATGAGGGTAAGGGATATGTGGAGGATAAGTGGGAGAACAGAGACAGAGCCCCGGTTTTGGTGTGGCTACCAAGGAAAGGTAAGGGCCAGCATCAACCTGGATTTCTGGTTACTTTAGTGCCAAGCTCCACGTGGAGGGTGGCCGCTTCGGAAGCTTGGCCCTGATGAGGGTCAGGGCTAGGTTGTGGTGTAGTGGGAGAACAGGCAAAGAGACCCGGTGTTAGTGGGGCTGAGAAGGGGCTGCCAAGGGACCGTGAGGGCCAGCATCAGCCTTGGTTCCTGGCTACTTCAGTGCCTAGCTCCATGTGGCCGGTGGCCACTTCGGAGCTTGGCCCTGATGAGGGACTGGCCTAGGCTGAGGTTAGGACGGAGAACAGAGACAGAGCCCCGGTGTTGGTGGGGCTGCCTAGGGACTGCAAATGGAAGGGGAGGGCCAGCACCACCCTTGATTCCTGGCTATCTCAGTGCCAAGCCCCATGGGGAGGGTGGCCGCTGCGGAGCTTTGCCCTGATGAGGGTAAGGGATAGGTCGAGGCTAAGTGGGAGAACAGAGACAGAGCCCCGGTTTTGGTAGGGCGTCCAAGGGAAGAGGAGAGCCAGCATCAGCCTTGATTTCTGCTTACCTTAGTGCCAAGCTCCACGTGGAGGGTGGCCGCTGCGGAGCTTTGCCCTGATGAGGGTAAGTGATATGTCGAGGCTAAGTGGGAGAACAGAGACAGAGCCCCGGTTTTGGTGGGGCTGAGAAGGGGCCACGAAGAGATCGTGAGGGCCAGCATCAACCTTGGTTCCTGGCTTCTTCCGTACCTAACCCCCACGTGGAGAGAGGTGGCTTCGGAGCTTGGCTCCGATGAGGTTAACGGATAGGTCGCTATTAGGTGCGAGCAGAGACACAGAGCCCCGGTTTTGGTCGGTCTGAGACGGGGCTTCCCTTCAGTGCCTGATCCCCACGTTGAGGGTGGTCTCTTCGGAGCTTTGCCCTGATGAGGGTAAGGGATAGGTCGAGGCTAAGTGGGAGAACTGAGACAGAGCCCCGGTTTTGGCGGGGCTGAGAAGGGGCCACGAAGAGATCGTGAGGGCCAGCATCAACCTTGGTTCCTGGCTACTTCAGTGCCTGATCCCCATGTCGAGGGTGGCCTCTTCGGAGCTTGGCTCCGATGAGGGTAAGGGATATGTGGAGGATAAGTGGAGAACAGAGACAGAGCTCCGGTTTTGGTGTGGCTACCAAGGAAAGGTAAGGGCCAGCATCAACCTGGATTTCTGGTTACTTTAGTGCCAAGCTCCACGTGGAGGGTGGCCGGTTCGGAAGCTTGGCCCTGATGAGGGTCAGGGCTAGGTTGTGGTGTAGTGGGAGAACAGGCAAAGAGACCCGGTGTTAGTGGGGCTGAGAAGGGGCTGCCAAGGGACCGTGAGGGCCAGCATCAGCCTTGGTTCCTGGCTACTTCAGTGCCTAGCTCCATGTGGCCGGTGGCCACTTCGGAGCTTGGCCCTGATGAGGGTCTGGGCTAGGCTGAGGTTAGGACGGAGAACAGAGACAGAGCCCCGGTGTTGGTGGGCTGCCTAGGGACTGCAAATGGAAGGGGAGGGCCAGCACCACCCTTGATTCCTGGCTATCTCAGTGCCAAGCCCCATGTGGAGGGTGGCCGCTGGGGAGCTTTGCCCTGATGAGGGTAAGGGATATGTCGGGGATAAGTGGGAGAATAGATACAGAGACAATGTGTTGGTGGTGCTGAGAAGGAGCTGCAAATAGGTCGTGAGGCTCAGCATCAACCTTGATTTTGGATACTTCCGTACCTAAGCCCCACGTGGAGAGTGGTCACTGCGGAGCTGGGCCCTGATGAGGTCAGGGCTAGGTTGAGGTTAGGTGGGAGAACAGAGACAGAGCCCCTGCTTTGGTGCCACTGAGAAGGGGCTTCGAAGTGATCGTGAGGGCAGCATCAACCTTGATTCTTGGCTGCCTCAGTGCCTAAGCCCCACATGAAGAGTGGTCGCTTCGGAGCTTGGCTCCGATGAGGGTAAGGGATAGGTCGCTGTTAGGTGCGAGCAGAGACACAGAGCCCCGGTATTGGTGGGGCTGAAGCGGGGCCGACAAGAGACCGTGAGGGCCAGCATCAACCTTGGTTCCTGGCTACTTCAGTGCCAAGCCCCATGTGGAGGGTGGACGCTTCGGAGGTGGCCCTGGTGAGAGTCAGCGCTAGGTTGATGTTAAGCGGGGGAACAGACTCAGAGCCCCGGTGTTGGCGAGGCTGCCAAGGTAGGTGTGGGCCAGCATCATCCGCGATTCCAGGCTCTTCAGTGCCAAGTCCTAAGTGGAGTTTGGCCGCTTCGGAAGCTTGGCTCTGAGGAGGGTATGGGATATGTAGAGGATGAATGGGAGCACAGAGACAGAGCCCCGGTGTTGGTGGGGCTGCCAAGAGATCGTGAGGGCCAGCATCATCCTTGAGTCCTGGCTATTTCTGTGCCTGAGCCGGAGAAGGTGTGTGGCCGTTTCGGAGCTTGCCTCTGAGGAGGATAAGGGATAGTTTGAGGTTCTGCGTAGATAATGAGACCCTTCTGCATAAGATAACACCACCCACCACATGGACTCCAAACGAGGAGTAGCCACTTCCCGGTCCCACTATCCCTCTCCCTCATTCTCTAACCTAAATATCAACCTTTGCCTTACCATCTCTCAATCCATTTCCTAAACGGCTTCCCACCAGAGGGCGCTCCAACACAGAAAGAACCAGCTGTTCTGGTTGAAAGCTCTTTCTGGCTCTTGCCTTTTGTGGCAGCCCTTTCCGAGGGAGCTGCTCTCGCTCTACCACCCAACCAGCAACCTTACCACAGCCCAACTGCAAAGCAGTCGATCCCCTCTTCGGGCTCCCATAAACTAACGGGCAGGACTGAAAGATGTTGGTGGCTCTCACCTTCCCTTGATAGACCCTTCTCAGCTGCCCAACACCCAGCTAGCTCCAGCACGCCAAATGTGCCATATCCACCACACCTAGCACTCCTTGCTACACGTTGGTGGTGCCTGGTGCTAGGCATGTTCCTTTGCTGAGTCGTGGGGTGTTGGGGGGTGGGCACTGCAAGGACTAGCTTCTTGTCATGTCCTGGTGCTGGGGATGCTGGGTGCTGTGTGCTGGGCTCCGGGGCTGCTGGGCATGTCGAGGTGCTGTGCATTGGTGGTGGGTGTGCTGGGTTGTGTGCATGTGTGGGAATAAGTGCTGGGCCATGGGAGTGCTGGGCCCTGGCAGTGCTGGGTGGAGGGTATGATGGGTGCATGTGTTGGTTTATCCCCAGCCTGCAAATAAACCCCACGCAGCCACTGGC
Organism: Calonectris borealis; assembly: GCF_964195595.1. NCBI lineage: Eukaryota > Metazoa > Chordata > Aves > Procellariiformes > Procellariidae > Calonectris > Calonectris borealis. Next base: position 1,660,342 of record NC_134318.1, on the reverse strand, counting down.
TCACCTCCCCCCCCACCCCGTGGGACTGGGGAGAGAATCGGGAGGGCACAAGTAGGAAAGCTCCCGTGTTGAGATAAAAACAGTTTAATGATTGAAATAAAACGAAGTAGAACAGTAATAATAACAATGAGAACAACAACAACAACAGACGATACAAAGCAGGCAATGCACAATGCAACTGCTCACCGCTGTCGACCGTGTGTCGCGAGCGGGAGGGGGGCAGAGCCCCCTCCCCCGCCCACTCCCATTTTTTATACTGAGCAGGATGTCACATGCTATAGAATACCCCAGTGGCCAGCTGGGTCAACTACCCTGGCTGTGCTCCCCATCCCGCCACCCCCCCCCAACCCACCCCCCCCGAGCTTCCTGTGGGAGGCCGAAAAGAGAGAACAAAAGTCTCCCGGTGCAAGCACCGCCCAGCAACAGTCAAAGCATTAAGGGGCCATCAACGCTCCTCTCACACCAAACCCAAAAGCCAGCACACCCCCCCAAGCTACTGGGAAGAAAGTTAACTCTGTCCCAGCCGGAAGCAGGACAGTGCAGTGCACTGGAGTTCTGAGTGCTGGGTCCTAGGGGTACTGTGTATGTTCGGGTGCTGGGCATATCCGCATGCGGGTACTGGGCAGCTGGGGTGGTGGTACTGGATGCTGGGCATTGGGTATGCTGGTTTCTGGGCACTGGGGGTGGTGGGTGCTGAGCGCAGCGTGTGCTGGGTGCTATGTGCAGATCACTGGGGATGGTGGGGGCTGGTTTGCTGCTTTCTGGTGTGTTGAGTGCTGGGCATGTTTGGGTGCTGGGCATGTCTGGGTGCTGGGCACGGGCAGTGGGGGTGCTGGGTATGTCCGGGTGGTGGGTATTGGGCAGTGGGAGTGCTGGGTGCTAGCTACTGGGGATGCTGGGCCCTGGCATTGCTTGGTACTATGCATAACTGAGTGCAGGGTATGTCTTGGTGCTGGCCATATCCGGTGCTGGCCATATCCGGTGCTAGGTGTGTGCTCTGGGTTTGCTGGGTGCTGTGCTGTGAGGGTGCTGGATTCCTGGCATGTGCGTGTGCTGTGTGCTGTGCCCTGGTTGTGCTGGGTATGTGGGGGTGCTGGGCAGTATGGGTGCTGCGTGGTGGGCATGTCCCGGTGCTGGGTGATGGGCACTGGAGGTCCTGGGCGATGGGGAGCAGGGAAGCTGCCTGGTAGGAATGTCTCAGTGCTGGGCATATCCGGGTGCTTGGTACTGTGCACTGATGGTGGTGGTACTGAATGCTGGGCATGTCCTGGTGCTAGGCAATAGCGGTGCTGGGTGCTTGGCGCTGGGCGTGATAGTCTTTGGGTGTGCTGGGTGGTAGGGGTGCTGGGCATGTGCGGGTGTTGGTTGCTGGGCGATGGGTGTACTGGGTGCTGGACACTGGGGTGGTTGGTTTCTGGGCACTGGGGCTTCTGGGTTCTGTGCACTGGGGTTGCTGGGTGCTGGGCATGTCTGGGTGCTGGGCAATGGCTGGCTGCTGGGTTCTGGGCCCTGAGGTTGCTGGGCGCTGGGCACCGGCCTTGCTGGGTGCTGGCTGGTGTGGGTGCTGGGGGCTAAGTGCTGGTTGCTGGGCCCTGGGAGTGCTGGGTATTATGCATGAGCATTTGCAGGGTATCTCTTGCTCCTGGGCACTGGGGCTGCTGGGCATATCCAGGGGCTGTGTGTTGGTGGTGGTTGTGCGCATGTCCGGGAATGAGTGCTGGGCCATGGGGGTGCTGGGTGTAGGGTACGATGGGTGCATGTCGTAGTTTATCCCCAGCCTGCAAATAAACCCCACGCAGCCGCGGGCTCTCCTCCCCCCCCCACCCCGTGGGACGGGGGAGAGAATCGGGAGGGCACAAGTAGGAAAACTCCCGGGTTGAGATAAAAACAGTTTAATGATTGAAATAAAACGAATAGAACAGTAATAATAACAATGAGAACAACAACAGACGATACAAAGCAGGCAATGCACAATGCAACTGCTCACCGCTGCCGACCGCGTGTCATGAACTGGGGGGGGAGGGGGTGTCGTTTCCCCCCCACCCCCTCCCATTTTTTATGCTGAGCAGGATGTCACATGCTATAGAATACCCCATTGGCCAGTTAGGTCAACTACCCCGGCTGTGCTCCCCACCCCTGCCCCCCAACCCCCCCCCCCGAGCTTCCTGTGGGAGGCCGAAAAGAGAGAACAAAAGTCTCCCGCTGCAAGCACCGCCCAGCAACAGCCAAAGCATTAAGGGGCCATCAACGCTCCTCTCACACCAAACCCAAAAGCCAGCACACCCCCCCAAGCTACTGGGAAGAAAGTTAACTCTGTCCCAGCAGGAAGAAGGACACTGCTGAGTGCTGTGTATGTCCGGGTGCTGGGCATGTCTGGGTGCAGGGTACTGGGCAGTGGGGGTACTGGGTGGTGGGGAAGCTGGATGGTGGGTGTTGGGTATGCTGGTTGCTGGGCACTGGGCGTGCTGGGTGTGAGACGTGTGGGGGTGCTGGATGGTAGGTGTTTGGTGTGCTGAGTACAGAGCACTGGGGGTGCTGGGTGCTGAGCGCTGCGGGTGCTGGGCATGTCCGGGTGCTATGTGCTGATCACTGGAGATGTTGGGGGCTGGTTTGCTGGGATCTGGGCAGTGGTGTGTTGAGTGCTGGGCATGTTTGGGTGCTGGGCATGTCTGGGTGCTGGGTACTGGGCGCTGGCTGGGTGGGGCAGTGGGGGTGCTGTGTGCTGGGCACGTCCGGGTGTTGGGCAGTGGGAGTGTTGGGTTCTAGGTACTGGGGTGCTGGGCCCTGGTATTGCTGGCTACTATACATAACTGAGTGCAGGGTATGTCTTGGTGCTGGATGCTGGGTACTGGGTGCTGGGTGTTGGGCATATGCGGTGCTAGGTGCTGGGCATATGCGGTGCTGGGTGGCTGTGCTGGGGTTGCTGGGTGCTGTGCTGTGAGGGTGCTGGATTCCTGACATGTGCGTGTCTGTGTGCTGGGCCCTGGTTGTGCTGGGTATGTGTGAGTGCTGAGTGTTGGGCAGTGTGGGTGCTGTGTGGCGGGGCCTGGGCATGTCTGGGTGCTGGGCGGTCGGGATGCTGGGCGGTGGGCAGCAGAGAAGCTGCCTGCTGGGCATGTCTGAGTGCTGGGCATGTCTGAGTGCTGGGCACGTGTGGGTGCTGGGTACTGGGCAGTGGGCGGTGGTGGTGCTGTGTGCTGGGCATGTGTGGGTGCTGGGCATGTGTGGGTGCTGGGTATTGGGCAGTGGGGGTGGTGGCGGTGGTGGTGCTGTGTGCTGGGCATGTTGGGCTGCTGGGTTTTGGGCGGTGGGCGTGCTGGCTGTGTGCGTGTGTTTGTTTCTGGGCGCTGGGGGTGCTGGGTGCTGTGCACTGGGGTTGCTGGGTGCTGGGCATGTCCGGGTGGCGGGCATGGCTGGGTGCTGGGCCCTGAGGTTGCTGCGTGCTGGGCACTGGGCTTGCTGGTGCTGCTGGTGTGGGTGCTGGGGGCTAGTTGTTGTCCGAAAAGCGGATTCGTGCCCGGCGTGGAAGGAACCAATTCCACACGCTCAGGAGAGAGGTTGTTTTATTCAGGCCTGGGTGCTCGGTGGACGTGCCACAAATGAAGCACACCAGGTCTAATCACCTTTCTGTTTGTATCCATGCTTCTCATACATATTTTAAGTTTCTCTTTTACATATTCCTTAAATTTCCGAGAACCGATTATAATATTACATCATCCTAGACACATGCGCACTAAAACCTTTAGGGTCTCCTTGAGGGTCTGTGGTGGTCAGCGGGGTAGTGAACTCTTCGTGAACCTGTTCCTTTCTTTCCTTATAAGGTCGAGGTTTGTCTCCGAGCCACGTCAGGACTACGTTTGTTTACGGTTCTCGTTTCCAAGGTTACTCTTCACTAGAGTCTAACACTGCTTCCAGGAGACACGATTTAGACTACAATTCTACACGCCTGCAAACACCACACCTGCTAGTTCCCTAACTTCTAAGCCACAAGTCTTCATTGTGTAGAATTACAGAAGCGAGCCGAGGTACTGGGGCTCCTGGTTGCTGGGCCCTGGGAGTGCTGGGTACCATGCATAATTGGGTGCAGGGTATGTCTTGCTGGTGGATGCTGGGCACTGGGGCTGCTGGGTGCTGGGCATGTCTCGATGCTGTGTGTTAGCGGTGGGTGTGCTGGGTTGTGCGCATGTCCGGGAATTAGTGCTGGGCCCTGGGAGTGCTGGGTGCGGGGAGCTAGGGGTGCTGGCTGTGGGCATTTCCAGGTACTGGTCATGACCAGTGCTGGTTGTTGGATCTTGTGGGTGCTGGGCGTGTGGAGGTGCTGGGCACGTCCGGATGCTGTGTGCTCGGCACTTGGGGTTCTGGGTGGTGGGCAGTGAGGGTGCACACCAAACACCCACATGTCTCACACCCAGCACCCGCAGTGGCAGGAACCAGCATACCCAACACCCAGCTTCCAGCACACCCACTGCCCAGGACCTGCATACGCTGCATTGAACCCAGCACCCCCAGCACCCAGTAACCGATAGCCCCAGCGCCCAGCACGCCAGGGTCCAGCAACCAACACACGCACACGCCCAGCACCCAGCACCCTCACCGCCCAAAACCCAGCATCCCGACGTGCCTAGCACACAGCAGCCCCAGGGACCACCACCCCCAGTGCCAAGCACCCAGCACCACCATTGCTCAGCACCTGGACATGCCCAGCACCTAGCACCACCCCCCCCAGTGCCCAACACCCAGCACCCACACATACCCAGCACAACCAGGGCCCAGCACACAGTACACGCACATGCCAGGAATCCAGCACCCTCACAGCACAGCACCCAGCAACCCCAGCACAGCCACCCAGCACCGGATATGCCCAACACCCAGCACTGCATATGCCCAGCACCCGGTACCTCCAGCACCAAGCATCCAACACCAAGACATACCCTGCACTCAGTTTTGCATATTGCCGAGCAATGCCAGGGCCCAGCACCCCCAGTACCTAGCACCCAACACTCCCACTGCCCAGTACCCAGCACCCCGACATGCCCAGCACACAGCACCCGCACCGCCCCGCACTGCCAGTTCCCAGTACCCAGCACCCAGACATGCCCAGCACCCAGACAAACATGCCCAGCGCCCAACACACCAGAACACAGCAAACCAGCCCCCAAGAACCCCGGTGATCAGCACATAGCACCTGGACATGCCCAGCACCTGCAGCACTCAGCACCCCAAACACCCACCATACAACCCCCCCTCAGGTCTCACACACTTCCGCCCAGTGCCCGGAAACCAGCATACCCAACACTCAGCATCCAGCACCCCCACCCCCCAGCACCCAGTGCCCAGCACGCTGCACTTACACATGGCCAGCACCCGGACATGCTCAGCACCCAGCAACACAGGGGCACAGAACCCAGCACCCCCAGCGCCCAGAAACCAACCACCCCAGCATCCAGCACCCAGTACACCCAGGGCCCGGCAACCAACACCCGCACATGCCCAGCACCCCCACCACCCAGCACAGGGACATGCCCAGCACCCAGCACACCCAAAGACCATCACCCCCAGCGCCAAGCACCCAGCACCGCCATTGCCTAGCACCCGGACATGCCCAGCACCCAGCACCACCACCGCCAGCGCACAGTACCCAGCACCCGGACATGCCCAGCACTCAGACATGCCTAGCAGGCAGCTTCCCTGCTCCCCATCGCCCAGAACCTCCAGTGCCCATCACCCATGTCGTGGTTTAACCCCAGCCGGCAAAAATAAACGCCACGCAGCCGCTCGATCACCCCGCCCCGGTGGGATGGGGGAGAGAATCGGGAGGGCACAAGTAGGAAAGCTCCCGGGTTGAGATAAAAACAGCTTAATAATTGAAATAAAACTAAGTAGAACAGTAGTAATAACAATGAGAACAACAACAATAACAGAATACACAAAACAGGCAATGCACAACACAACCGCTCACCGACCACCGACCGCGTGTCACGAAGGGGGGCGAGCCCCCCCCCCCCCACCTGGTTTTTCTACTGAGCATGATGTCACATGGTATAGAATACCCCATTGGCCAGCTCAGTCCACCACCCCGGCTGTGCTCCCCCCTCCCGGTGCAAGCACCGCCCAGCAACAGCCAAAGCATCAATGGGCCATCAACGCTCCTTTCACACTAAACCCAAAACACAGCACACCCCCCAAGCTACTGGGAAGAAAGTTAACCCTGTCCCAGCTGGAACCAGGACAATATCCACCTCTTATTCTATACCATCTACATCATGCCCAGGTCTCACATTTTCCATACATTCCAATTAGTCACCGCTACTGTTTCCTGCCTTTTGATATATACACACAGAGATATCATTCCCTTAGTCCATGGGCCATCCCTCTAAAACGTCCGTTGAGTTCATTTAGTCCATGACTTCGGGTTCCACCTGTCATAACGGTCTTGCAGGGCAGGAGAGATGGTGTGTGGTGTCGGGCTCTTGCATACGGAGGCCAGTTCTGGGCGCTCGTCCGGTTCATTGTTGCACCTTGCTCAGTTTCATCGGAGTTCATCCTACATTAATCTGGGTGATTCTTACTGTAATACTGTTAATATGGCATATGGTAACCATAGAAGTGATGACATACAGTACTGTGTAATAACTAACATCGTACAATTCAGTTCATTGTCTATTTTCACCCAAAATTAAATCCCCTTGAGGTACACACCGGACTTCCCCATCCTTTCTCATCACCCACCAAGTGCACCCAGGTCCCTGAGCAAAAGCAACCCCACGGATGGGTTTTCCCTTGCCAGAGGCAGGAGCAACCCAGACTGTCTTCCCCAGCATATTTCTCATATGCACGACAGGGACTTTATCCCCCTCCACAGTACGTAAGGGTTTGGACTGGGCAGGGCCAGCTCGAGTGACAGATCCCCTAGTGTTGACTAACCAGGTGGCCTTTGCTAAATGTGTGTCCCAATGCTTGAATGTCCCACCACCCATTGCCCTCAGTGTTGTCTTTAACAGCTCGTTGTATCGTTCAATTTTTCCAGAGGCTGGTGCATGGTAGGGGATGTGATAGACCCACTCAATGCCGTGCTCTTTGGCCCAGGTGTCTATGAGGGTGTTTCGGAAGTGAGTCCCCTTGTCTGACTCAATTCTTTCTGGGGTGCCATGTCGCCACAGGACTTGCTTTTCAAGGCCCAGGATGGTGTTCCGGGCGGTGGCATGGGGCACAGGGTATGTTTCCAGCCATCCTGTAGTTACTTCTACCATGGTGAGCACATAGCGCTTGCCCTGTCGGGTTCGTGGGAGTGTGATATAATCAATCTGCCAAGCCTCCCCCTATTTATACTTCAACCATCATCCTCCATACCAAAGAGGCTTTACTCGCTTGGCTTGCTTGATTGCAGCGCATGTTTCACATTCGTGGATAACTTGTGCAATAGCGTCCATGGTTAAGTCCACCCCTCGATCACGAGCCCATCTATATGTTGCATCTCTCCCTTGGTGGCCTGAAGTGTCATGGGCCCACCGAGCTATAAATAATTCACCCTTATATGTTTCCAGTCCAGATCTACCTGAGCTACTTCGATCTTGGCAGCCTGATCCACCTGCTGGTTGTTTTGGTGCTCTTCACTGGCCCGACTCTTGGGTACGTGCGCATCTACGTGACGTACTTTTACAGTCAGGTTCTCTACCCGGGCAGCGATATCTTGCCACAACGTGGCAGCCCAGATGGGTTTACCTCTGCGCTGCCAGTTGTTCTGCTTCCACTGCTGCAACCACCCCCACAGGGCATTTGCCACCATCCATGAGTCAGTATAGAGATAAAGTACTGGCCATTTTTCTCGTTCAGCAATGTTCAAGGCCAGCTGGATGGCTTTCACCTCTGCAGACTGACTCGATTCACCTTCTCCTTCAGCAGTTTCTGCAACTTGGCGTATAGGACTCCATACTGCAGCCTTCCATCTCCGATGTTTTCCCACAAGGCGACAGGACCCATCCGTGAACAGGCCATATTGCTTCTCATTTTCTGGTAGTTTGTTATATGGTGGGGCCTCTTCAGCACGTGTCACCTCCTCCTCTGGGGATATTCCAAAATCTTTGCCTTCTGGCCAGTTCGTGATCACCTCCAAGATTCCTGGGCGACTGGGGTTTCCTATTCGGGCCCGTTGTGTGATCAGCGCGACCCACTTACTCCACGTAGCATCAGTTGCATGACGTGTAGAGGGAACGCTCCCTTTGAACATCCAGCCCAGCACCGGCAGTCGGGGTGCCAGGAGGAGCTGTGCTTCAGTGCCAACCACTTCCGAAGCAGCTTGAACCCCTTCATATGCTGCCAATATCTCCTTCTCAGTTGGAGTGTAGCGGGCCTCGGATCCTCTGTATCCCCGACTCCAGAACCCTAAGGGTCGACCTCGAGTCTCCCCTGGTGCTTTCTGCCAGAGGCTCCAGGTAGGACCATTCTCCCCGGCTGCGGTGCAGAGCACATTCTTCACATGTTGTCCTGCCCGGACTGGCCCAAGGGCTACTGCCTGAACTATCTCCTGTTTGATTTGCTCAAATGCTTGTCGTTGCTCAGGGCCCCATCTGAAGTCGTTCTTCTTCCTGGTCACGTGATAGAGAGGGCTTACGATCTGACTGTAATTTGGAATATGCATTCTCCAAAAGCCCACAACGCCTAAGAAAGCTTGCGTTTCCTTTTTGTTAGTTGGTGGAGACATGGCTGTTATTGTATTGATCACATCTGTTGGGATCTGACGACGTCCATCTTGCCATTTTATTCCTAAAAACTGGATCTCCTGTGCAGGTCCCTTGACCTTACTTCGTTTTATTGCAAAGCCGGCCTTCAGAAGGATTTGGACTATTCTCTCCCCTTTCTTGAAAACTTCCTCTGCTGTGTTGCCCCACACGATGATGTCATCAATGTATTGCAGGTGTTCTGGAGCCTCACCCTGTTCCAGTGCGGTGTGGATCAGTCCATGGCAAATGGTAGGGCTGCGTTTCCACCCCTGGGGCAGTCGGTTCCAGGTGTACTGGACACCCCTCCAAGTGAAAGCAAACTGTGGCCTGCACTCTGCCGCCAAAGGGATGGAGAAGAAGGCATTAGCGATATCAATGGTGGCGTACCACTTGGCTGCCTTTGACTCCAGTTCATACTGAAGTTCCAGCATGTCCGGCACGGCAGCACTCAGTGGTGGCGTCACTTCGTTCAGGCCACGGTAGTCTACTGTTAGCCTCCACTCTCCATTGGACTTTCGCACTGGCCATATGGGACTGTTGAAGGGTGAGCGAGTCTTACTGATCACTCCTTGGCTCTCCAGTCGACGAATCAGCTCATGGATGGGGATCAGGGAGTCTCGGTTGGTGCGGTATTGCTGCCGGTGCACTGTTGTGGTAGCAATTGGTACCTGTTGTTCTTGGACCTCCAACAACCCCACAACAGAAGGATCCTCTGAGAGACCGGGCAAGGTGGACAGCTGTTTAATTTCCTCCGTCTCCAGGGCAGCTATACCAAAAGCCCACCGGTACCCTTTTGGGTCCTTGAAATACCCTCTCCTGAGGTAGTCTATGCCAAGGATGCACGGAGCTTCTGGGCCAGTCACAATGGGGTGCTTCTGCCACTCATTCCCGGTTAGACTTACTTCCGCCTCCAACACAGTTAACTCTTGGGATCCCCCTGTCACTCCAGCAATACAAATGGGTTCTGCCCCTTTATAGCCTGATGGCATCAGGGTACACTGTGCACCGGTGTCTACGAGAGCCTTATATTCTTGTGGATCTGATGTGCCAGGCCACCGAATCCACACAGTCCAGTAAACCCGGTTGTCCCTTTCCTCCACCTGGCTGGAGGCAGGGCCCCTCTAGTCCTGGTCATCATATTCGCTATCTACTTCTTGTAAGTATGAGTCAGAAGTCCCTTTGTTAAGGTCGGAAGTGGAATCAGCCCTTCTACTCTGTCTGGGGAACTCACTGGAGACTGGAGCAGCAGTTTTCCTGGAAGAATCCCCTTTTGTGGTTGTTTTCCCTTGCAACTCATGTACCCGTGCCTGTAGGACTGAGGTAGGTTTTCCATCCCACTTCCTCATGTCCTCTCCGTGGTCATGCAGGTAAAACCACAGGGTGCCCCGGGGTGTGTACCCACGATGTCTCCTCTCTTGAGCAGAGGGACGCTTGCTCCTAATGGCTGAGACAGTGGCCCGTGCAGGGGGGGAGCAGGACATATCCTCTTTGAGTTGCTGGACCTCCTGAGACAGTTTCTCCACAGCAGAGACACAGGCTCGTAGGGAGGAAGAGAGACTTTCTTCATATTGCCGGAGTTGGCCAGCCAATTCATCCGCTGTTTGTTCCTCTCCATCTCTCCAGGTCATTATTGCCAATGAGTTTGCATGTGACGCTGGTGCGTCCGTACAAACTTCCGCCACATGGGTCGGGTGCATTTGACTTCATCTGGGTCTTCGGATAACTGCTCGTTGTTCAGCTCATCATAAATCACTTCCAGCACGGCTAATTCTCTCAGGTACTGGATACCTCTCTCCATGGTGGTCCACTTGCCTGGGTGGCATATAACATCTTCCTTGAAGGGATACCTTTCCTTCACACCTGACAGGAGTCGCCTCCAGAGGCTGAGGACTTGTGCCCCTTGTCCAAACGCTTTGTCAATGCCCCCTTCCCTAGAAAGGGATCCCAGCTGCTTGGCTTCCCTACCCTCTAATTCCAGGCTACTGGCCCCGTTATCCCAGCATCGGAGCAGCCAGGTGACAATGTGCTCGCCTGGACGACGGCTGAAGTCTTTTCGCATATCTCGCAGCTCACCCAGAGATAGGGATCGGGTGGTCACCATCTCATTTACGGGTTCTGCCTCCCCCTCCTCCTGTTCCCGTGATGGCCCTGGTTCATCTTCATCCCTTACTAGACGAGCTGATTTTCTTGTGCATTTTCTTTTTTGTATAGGGGCGACTGATACCGTCATGGGTTGGTTCTCTGTTGCAGGGGGCGGAGTAGCTGCCGTGCCTGCCCTGGGGGGCGAGGGAGCCGCTGTGCTTGCTGTGGGGGGTGGGGTAGCCACAGGGCCTGTTGCTTTGTCATCAGCTGCAGAGACGTTTCCTTCCCCTTGGGGGTTCTGAGTGGTGTTAAATAGGGCTCGGTAGGCGTGGGCCAGGCCCCAGCACATTGTAGTAATTTGCGTCTCCCTGGAATGGCCAGGGTGACAGCATACTTCCAAATATTCTACTAATTTTTCAGGGTTCTTCACTTGTTCAGGGGTAAAGTTCCAGAACACTGGGGGTGCCCATCGCCCTAGGCATTTGCCCATGCTATCCCACTCGCCCTGCCACTCATAACTAACCAGCCTTGGGGCAGATCTCTGGATGACGTTCTTAAATTGCTTACTAACCTTGGATAAAACCGCAACAATATTCCCAAGGAGTACCAATAGATATATCTTAACTCCCCAGGGATGTTCAAGGTACTGGCAAGTTATTTTAACAAAGGAGATGAAGGTAGCGAGAGTGCCATTCTCTATTTCCTCCATAAAAAATCTCTCGGAGGAAAAGGTATAATTGCTAATGGTCTCCATGAAGTGGTACCCGAAATGCAGAAACGGCTTCATTACGAATCCCAAATACCAAATAACCCCCAATGCCAGGGTTTTAGTAACAAATCTCCCAGGCAAAACATCATTAATCACTGCAGAGCACAACAGACTACAAAACCCAACTCCAATTTTTAACAGGTACAGTAAAAACAAGAGCATGGTGCAGAACAAATTAATATGTTACCAGATATAAATTGCTTAATATGCTCTAAATAATCTGTCGTTATCTCAACCCTTCGTGCCCCACGTTGGGCGCCAAAAAGGACTGTCATGGTTTAACCCCAGCCGGCAAAAATAAACGCCATGCAGCCGCTCGATCACCCCGCCCCGGTGGGATGGGGGAGAGAATCGGGAGGGCACAAGTAGGAAAGCTCCCGGGTTGAGATAAAAACAGTTTAATAATTGAAATAAAACTAAGTAGAACAGTAGTAATAACAATGAGAACAACAACAATAACAGAATACACAAAACAGGCAATGCACTACACAACCGCTCACTGACCGCCGACCGCGTGTCACGAAGGGGGGCGAGCCCCCCCCCCCACCTGGTTTTTCTACTGAGCATGATGTCACATGGTATAGAATACCCCATTGGCCAGCTCGGTCCACCACCCCGGCTGTGCTCCCCCCTCCCGGTGCAAGCATCACCCAGCAACAGCCAAAGCATCAATGGGCCATCAACGCTCCTTTCACACTAAACCCAAAACACAGCACACCCCCCAAGCTACTGGGAAGAAAGTTAACCCTGTCCCAGCTGGAACCAGGACAACCCAGCACCCAGACATGCCCAACGCCCACCACACAGCACCCACACTGCCCAACACCCACACATACCCAGCACAACCAGGGCAGAGCACACAGCACATGCACGTGCCAAGAAACAAGCACCCCCAGAGCACAGAACCCAGCAACTCCGGAGCACAGGCCCAGCACCGGATATGCCCAGCACCCAGCACTTCCAGCACCAAGAGATGCCCTGCACTCAGTTATGCATAGTACCCAGCAATACCAGGGCCCCGCAACCGCACCAGCCAGCACCCAGCAACCCGAGTGCCCAGCCCCCAGCAACCTCAGGGCCCAGCCCCCAGCACCCGCACATTCCCAGCACCCAGCAACCCCACTGCCCAACCCACCCCCCGGACATGCCCAGCACACAGCACCCCAGTGGCCAACACCCCCAGCGCCCAGTACCCAGCACCTGGACATGCCCAGCACCCAAACATGCCCAGCACGCTACACACCAGAACACAGCAAACCAGCCCCCAACATCCCCAGTGATCAGCACGTAGCACCCGGACATCCCCAGCACGCCCAGTGCCCTGCACCCAGTACGCCAAACACCCACCACCATACAGGTCTTGCAGCCAGCACCTCCCCAGTGCCCAGAAACCAGCATACCCAACACCCCCACAGCCCAAGAACCCGTTTACCCAGCATCCAGACATGCCCAGCACTCGGACATACACAGCACCCCCAGGGCCCAGCACTAACTCCCGGACAGGCGCGCAACCCAGCACCCCAACCGCCAACAAACAGCACCTGGACATGCCCACCACTCAGCAGCCCCAGTGCCCAGCACCCAGCACAGCAACAGCCAGCATCCCCAGCGTCCAGCACCCTCACTGCCGACCACCCAGAACCTCAAGTGCTGAGCACACAGCATCCGCACATGCCCAGCACCTGGACACGCCCAGCACCTGGTCATGTCCAGCAACTGAAATGCCAACAGCCAGCACCGCTAGCTCCCAGCAGCCGGCACCCCCAGTGCCCAGCATCAGTCACGCCAACGACGAGGACATGCCCAGCACCCAACACCCCAGTGGCCAACACCCAATACCCCCAGCACCCAGCAGCAAGACATACCCTGCACCCGCTTATGCATAGTACCCAGCACTCCCAGCCCCCAGCAGTCGCACCGCCCAGCACCCAGCAACCCCAGTGCACAGCACCCACTAACCCCAGTGCCCAGCATCCCCAGCGCACAGCATCCGGCATATGGACATACCCAGCACACGGACATACCCACTAGCCAGCACCCCTAGTGCCCAGCACCCAAAACTCCCTCCATCCATCACCCAGACATGCCCAGTGCTCAGCGCCCCCAACAGCCAGGATCAGAAAATGCCCAGCAACAAGCACTGCCATGCCTACCACCGCCAGTGCCCAATAACCAGCACACAGACAATGCCCACCAGCCAGCATCCAGAACCCAGCGCCAAGCACTCAGTACACAGGCATGCCCAGCACCCTGATATGCATAGTCCCCAGCACCCCCACTGCCCAGCAGTCCCAGTGCCCCGGACCCATCACTTGGACATGCTCAGCACCCAGAGATGTCCAGCACCCCGCACGCCCAGTGCCTAGAACCCAGTACCCCCAATGACCAGCACCCAGCACTGCCTGTAGCCAGCATCCACCCCCCAGACAAGATCATAACCTGCCCATTCCCAGCACCAAATCCTCCCAGTGCCCAGCACAGGGACATGGCGAGCACCCAGATATGCCCAACGCCCAGCAACCACAGCACCCAGACCTGTCCAGAACCCACTCCACTCAGGGCCTAGCACACAGTACCCCCACGACCCAGCACCGACACATGCCCAGCACCAAGCACTGCCAAAGATCCCAAGGGGTGCTAGGTGTGCTGGATGTTGCGCATTTGCGGTGCTGGAGATGGCTGGGTGCTGGGCAGCTGAGAAGGGGCTGTAAAGGGAAGGTGAGCACCGCGAACATATTTCAGCCCTGGCTAAATGTGTGTGGGAGCTCCACGGGGCGCTTCTCTGCTTTGCAGTTGGGCTGCAGCAAGGTTGACGGTTAAGTGCTACGGCAAGCGCCTAGCCCCGGTGGTGGTGGGGACCTCAAAGGGCTGCCAGGGCACACGAGTTCAAAGAACACCAGTCACATTGGTTCCCTCTGTGTTGGAGCGCCATCTGGTGGGTAGACGTTTCAGAGCCTGGCTCTGCTGAAGGTAAGATGTCGGTTGATGTTTAGGTGGGAGACCAAAGAGAAGGGGGCATGTGTTGGTGGGGCTGAGGAGGGGCTGCCAAGGGAAGGTGAGGGCCAGCATGAAGCTTGGTTCCTGGCTACCTCAGTGCCTAAGGCCCACGTGGAGGGTGGTCGCTTCGGAGCTTGTCTGTGAAGCGGGTAAGTGCTAGGTCGAGGTTAGTTGAGAGAACAGACACAGAGCCCCGGTTTGGTGGGGCCGCCAAGGGAAGGTGAGAGCCAGCATCAACCTTGATTCCTGGCTACCTCAGTGCTTAGGCCCATGTGGTGGGTGGCTGCTTCAGGCTTGGCTCTGCTGAGGATAAGGGATATGTCGAGGATAGATGGAAGAACAGACTCAGAGCCCCGGTGTTGGTGGGGCTGAGAAGGGACTGCTAAGAAATCGTGACGGCCAGCGTCAACCTTGATTCCTGGCTACTTCTGTGCCTTGAGCCCCATGCGGTGGGAGGCCGCTTCGGAGCTTGGCTCTGAAGTGGGTAAGTGCTAGGGTGAGGTTAGTTGGGAGAAGAGACACAGAGCCCCGGTGTTGGTGGGGCTGAGAAGGTGCTGCCAAGAGATCGTGAGGGCCAGCATCAACCTTGATTCCTGGCTACTTCAGTGCCTAAGCCCCCCGTGGAGAGTGGCCTCTTCGGAGCTTGGCTCCGATGAAGGTAAGGGATACGTCGAAGATAACTGGGAGAACCGACAGAGAGCCCCGGTGGTGGTGGGGACCTCAAAGGGCTGCCAGGGCAGGCGAGTGCAACGAACACCCGTCACCCTGGTTCCCTCTGTGTTGGAGCGCCATCTGGTGGGTAGACGTTTCAGAGCCTGGCTCTGATGAAGGTAAGATGTAGGTTGATGTTTAGGTGGGAGACCAAAGAGAAGGGAGCAGGGGTTGGTGGGGCTGACAAGAGATCGTGAGGGCCAGCACCAGCCTTCATTCCTGGCCATGTCTGCCCCTGAGCCCCATGTGGAGGGTGGCCGCTTCGGAGCTTGTCCCTGATGAGGGTCAGGGCTAGGTTGAGGTTAGGTGGGAGAACCGGCACAGAGCCACGGTGTTGATGGGGCTGCCTAGGGACTGCAAACGGAAGGCGAGGTCCAGCATCAGCCTTGATTCCTGGCTATCTCAGTGCCTAGGGCCCTCGTGGAGGGTGGCCGCTTCGGAGCTTGGCTCTGATGAGGGTAAGGGATGTGTCGAGGATAATAAGGAGAACAGACACAGAGCCCCAGTGTTGGTGGGGCTGAGAAGGGGCTGCCAAGAGATCGTGAGGGCCAGCATGAACCTTGATTCCTGGCTACCTCAGTGCCTAAGACCCACGTGGAGGGTGGCCGCTCCGAAGTTTGGCCCTGAGGAGGGTAAGGGGTAGCTTGATGTTAGGTGCGAGCAGAGGCACAGAGCCCCAGTGTTGGTGGGGCTGCCAAGAGATCGTGAGGGCCAGCATCAACCTTGATTCCGGGCTACCTCAGTGCCAAGCCCCATGCGGTGCGTGGCTGCTTCAGAGCTTGCCTCTGCTGAGGATAAGGGATATGTCGAGGATAGCTGGAAGAACAGACTCAGAACCCCGGTGTTGGTGGGGCTGAGAAGGGACTGCCAAGAAATCGTGAGGGCCAGCATCAGCCTTGATTCCTGGTTCCTTCTGTGCCTGAGCCCCATGAGGTGGGTGGCCGCTTCGGAGCTTGGCTCTGATGAGGGTAAGGGATGTGTCGAGGATAATTGGGAGAAGAGACACAGAGCCCTAGTGTTGGTGGGGCTGAGAAGGTGCTGCCAAGAGATCGTGAGGGCCAGCATCAGTCTTGGTTCCTGGCTACTTCAGTGCCAAGCCCCATGTGGAGGGTGGCCACTTCGAAGCTTGGCTCCGATGAGGGTCAGGGCTAGGTTGAGGTTAGGTGGGAGAACAGGCAGAGAGCCCCGGTGTTAGTGGGGATTTCAAAGGGCTGCCAGGGCAGGCGAGTTCAACAGTCAGTCAATCTTGGTTCCATCTGTGTTGGAGCGCCATCTAGTGGGTAGACGTTTTAGACCCTGAATCTGATGAAGGTAAGATGTAGGTTGATATTTAGGTGGGAGACCATAGAGATGGGGGCAGTTGTTGGTGGGGCTGAGGAGGGGCTGCCAAGGGAAGGTGAGGGCCAGCATGAAGCTTGGTTCCTGGCTACTTCAGTGCCTAAGCCCCCCGTGGAGAGTGGCCTCTTCGGAGCTTGGCTCCGATGAAGGTAAGGGATACGTCGAAGATAACTGGGAGAACCGACAGAGAGCCCCGGTGGTGGTGGGGACCTCAAAGGGCTGCCAGGGCAGGCGAGTGCAACGAACACCCGTCACCCTGGTTCCCTCTGTGTTGGAGCGCCATCTGGTGGGTAGACGTTTCAGAGCCTGGCTCTGATGAAGGTAAGATGTAGGTTGATGTTTAGGTGGGAGACCAAAGAGAAGGGAGCAGGGGTTGGTGGGGCTGACAAGAGATCGTGAGGGCCAGCACCAGCCTTCATTCCTGGCCATGTCTGCCCCTGAGCCCCATGTGGAGGGTGGCCGCTTCGGAGCTTGTCCCTGATGAGGGTCAGGGCTAGGTTGAGGTTAGGTGGGAGAACCGGCACAGAGCCACGGTGTTGATGGGGCTGCCTAGGGACTGCAAACGGAAGGCGAGGTCCAGCATCAGCCTTGATTCCTGGCTATCTCAGTGCCTAGGGCCCTCGTGGAGGGTGGCCGCTTCGGAGCTTGGCTCTGATGAGGGTAAGGGATGTGTCGAGGATAATAAGGAGAACAGACACAGAGCCCCAGTGTTGGTGGGGCTGAGAAGGGGCTGCCAAGAGATCGTGAGGGCCAGCATGAACCTTGATTCCTGGCTACCTCAGTGCCTAAGACCCACGTGGAGGGTGGCCGCTCCGAAGTTTGGCCCTGAGGAGGGTAAGGGGTAGCTTGATGTTAGGTGCGAGCAGAGGCACAGAGCCCCGGTGTTGGTGGGGCTGCCAAGAGATCGTGAGGGCCAGCATCAACCTTGATTCCGGGCTACCTCAGTGCCAAGCCCCATGCGGTGCGTGGCTGCTTCAGAGCTTGGCTCTGCTGAGGATAAGGGATATGTCGAGGATAGCTGGAAGAACAGACTCAGAACCCCGGTGTTGGTGGGGCTGAGAAGGGACTGCCAAGAAATCGTGAGGGCCAGCATCAGCCTTGATTCCTGGTTCCTTCTGTGCCTGAGCCCCATGAGGTGGGTGGCCGCTTCGGAGCTTGGCTCTGATGAGGGTAAGGGATGTGTCGAGGATAATTGGGAGAAGAGACACAGAGCCCTAGTGTTGGTGGGGCTGAGAAGGTGCTGCCAAGAGATCGTGAGGGCCAGCATCAGTCTTGGTTCCTGGCTACTTCAGTGCCAAGCCCCATGTGGAGGGTGGCCACTTCGAAGCTTGGCTCCGATGAGGGTCAGGGCTAGGTTGAGGTTAGGTGGGAGAACAGGCAGAGAGCCCCGGTGTTAGTGGGGATTTCAAAGGGCTGCCAGGGCAGGCGAGTTCAACAGTCAGTCAATCTTGGTTCCATCTGTGTTGGAGCGCCATCTAGTGGGTAGACGTTTTAGACCCTGAATCTGATGAAGGTAAGATGTAGGTTGATGTTTAGGTGGGAGACCATAGAGATGGGGGCAGTTGTTGGTGGGGCTGAGGAGGGGCTGCCAAGGGAAGGTGAGGGCCAGCATGAACCTTGATTCCTGGCTGCTTCTGTGCCTGAGCCCCATTCAGTGTGTGGCCGCTTCGCAGCTTGGGTCTGAAGCGGGTACGTGCTAGGTAAAGTTTAGTTGAGAGAATAGACACAGAGTCCCGGTGTTGGTGAGGCTGCCAAGGGAAGGTGAGGGCCAGCATCAACCTTGTTTCGTGGCTACCTCAGTTCTTAGGCCCATGTGGAGGCTGGCCGCTTCGTAGCTTGGCCCTGATGAGGGTCAGGGCTAGGTTGAGGTTAGTTGGGAGAACAAACACAGAGCCCCGGTGTTGGTGGGGCTGAGAAGGGGCTGCCAAGAGATCATGAGGGCCAGCGTCAACCTTGATTCCTGGCTACTTCTGTGCCTTGAGCCCCATGAGGTGGGTGGCCTCTTCGGAGCTTAGCTGTGGTAAGGATAAGGGATGTGTCAAGGATAATTGGGAGAACAGACAGAGAGCCCCGCTGTTGGTGGGGACCTCAAAGGGCTGCCAGGGCACACGAGTTCAACAAACATTCAATCTTAGTTCCATCTGTGTGGAAGTGCCATCTAGTGGGTCGACGTTTTAGACCCTGGATCTGATGAAGGTAAGATGTAGGTTGATGTTTAGGTGGGAGACCAAAGAGAAGGGGGCAGTTGTTGGTGGGGCTGAGGAGGGGCTGCCAAGGGAACGTGAGGGCCAGCGCGAACCTTGGTTCCTGGCTACCTCAGTGCCTAAGGCCCACGTGGAGGATGCTTGCTTCGGAGCTTGGCTCTAATGAGGGTAAGGGATATGTCGAGGTTAGCTGAGAGAGCAGACACAGAGCCCCGGTATTGGTAGGGCTGAGAAGGGGCTGCCAAGAGATCGTGAGGGCCAGCATCAACCTGGATTCCTGGCTACCTCAGTGCCAAAGCCCTATGAGGCGGGTTGTTGCTTCAGAGCTTGTCTCTGAAGCGGGTAACTGCTAGGTCGAGGTTAGTTGAGAGAACAGACACAGAGCCCCGGTTTTGGTGGGGCCGCCAAGGGAAGGTGAGAGCTAGCCTCAACCTTGATTCCTGGCTACCTCAGTGCTTAGGCCCATGTGGAGGGTGGCCGCTCCGAAGTTTGGCTCTGGGGACGGTAAGGGATAGCTTGATGTTAGGTGCGAGCAGAGGCACAGAGCCCCGGTGTTGGTGGGGCTGCCAAGAGATCGTGAGGGCCAGCATCAACCTTGATTCCGGGCTACCTCAGTGCCAAGCCCCATGCGGTGGGTGGCTGCTTCGAAGCTTGGCTCTGAGGCGGGTAAGTGATAGGCCGAGGTTAGATGGAAGATCAGACAGAGAGCAACGATGCTGGTGGGGCTGAGGAGGGGCTGCCAAGGGAAGGTGAGGGCCAGCATCAGCCTTGATTCCTGGCTACCTCAGTGCCAAGTCCCATGTGGAGGGTGGCCACTGGAGCTTGGCTCTCATGAGGGTAAGGGATACGTCGAGGTTAGCTGAGAGAACAGACACAGAGCCCCGGTGTTCGTGGGGCTGAGAAGGGGCGGACAAGAGATCGTGAGGGCCAGCATCAACTTGATTCCTGGCTACTTCTGTGCCTGAGCCCCATGAGGTGGGTGGCCGCTTCGGAGCTTAGCTCTGATGAGGATAAGGCATGTGTCGAGGATAATTGGGAGAACAAACAGAGAGCCCCGCTGTTGGTGGGGACCTCAAAGGGCTGCCAGGGCAGGCGAGTTCAACAGTCAGTCAATCTTGGTTCCATCTGTGTTGGAGCGCCATCTAGTGGGTAGACGTTTTAGACCCTGGATCTGATGAAGGTAAGATGTAGGTTGATGTTTAGGTGGGAGACCAAAGAGAAGGGGGCATGTGTTGGTGGGGCTGAGGAGGGGCTGCCAAGGGAAGGTGAGGGCCAGCATGAAGCTTGGTTCCTGGCTACCTCAGTGCCTAAGGCCCACGTGGAGGGTGGTCGCTTCGGAGCTTGTCTGTGAAGCGGGTAAGTGCTAGGTCGAGGTTAGTTGAGAGAACAGACACAGAGCCCCGGTTTGGTGGGGCCGCCAAGGGAAGGTGAGAGCCAGCATCAACCTTGATTCCTGGCTACCTCAGTGCTTAGGCCCATGTGGTGGGTGGCTGCTTCAGGCTTGGCTCTGCTGAGGATAAGGGATATGTCGAGGATAGATGGAAGAACAGACTCAGAGCCCCGGTGTTGGTGGGGCTGAGAAGGGACTGCTAAGAAATCGTGACGGCCAGCGTCAACCTTGATTCCTGGCTACTTCTGTGCCTTGAGCCCCATGCGGTGGGAGGCCGCTTCGGAGCTTGGCTCTGAAGTGGGTAAGTGCTAGGGTGAGGTTAGCTGGGAGAAGAGACACAGAGCCCCGGTGTTGGTGGGGCTGAGAAGGTGCTGCCAAGAGATCGTGAGGGCCAGCATCAACCTTGATTCCTGGCTACTTCAGTGCCTAAGCCCCCCGTGGAGAGTGGCCTCTTCGGAGCTTGGCTCCGATGAAGGTAAGGGATACGTCGAAGATAACTGGGAGAACCGACAGAGAGCCCCGGTGGTGGTGGGGACCTCAAAGGGCAGCCAGGGCAGGCGAGTGCAACGAACACCCGTCACCCTGGTTCCCTCTGTGTTGGAGCGCCATCTGGTGGGTAGACGTTTCAGAGCCTGGCTCTGATGAAGGTAAGATGTAGGTTGATGTTTAGGTGGGAGACCAAAGAGAAGGGAGCAGGGGTTGGTGGGGCTGAGGAGGGGCTGACAAGAGATCGTGAGGGCCAGCACCAGCCTTCATTCCTGGCCATGTCTGCCCCTGAGCCCCATGTGGAGGGTGGCCGCTTCGGAGCTTGTCCCTGATGAGGGTCAGGGCTAGGTTGAGGTTAGGTGGGAGAACGGGCACAGAGCCACGGTGTTGATGGGGCTGCCTAGGGACTGCAAACGGAAGGCGAGGTCCAGCATCAGCCTTGATTCCTGGCTATCTCAGTGCCTAGGGCCCTCGTGGAGGGTGGCCGCTTCGGAGCTTGGCTCTGATGAGGGTAAGGGATGTGTCGAGGATAATAAGGAGAACAGACACAGAGCCCCAGTGTTGGTGGGGCTGAGAAGGGGCTGCCAAGAGATCGTGAGGGCCAGCATGAACCTTGATTCCTGGCTACCTCAGTGCCTAAGACCCACGTGGAGGGTGGCCGCTCCGAAGTTTGGCCCTGAGGAGGGTAAGGGGTAGCTTGATGTTAGGTGCGAGCAGAGGCACAGAGCCCCGGTGTTGGTGGGGCTGCCAAGAGATCGTGAGGGCCAGCATCAACCTTGATTCCGGGCTACCTCAGTGCCAAGCCCCATGCGGTGCGTGGCTCTGCTGAGGATAAGGGATATGTCGAGGATAGGTGGAAGAACAGACTCAGAACCCCGGTGTTGGTGGGGCTGAGAAGGGACTGCCAAGAAATCGTGAGGGCCAGCATCAGCCTTGATTCCTGGTTCCTTCTGTGCCTGAGCCCCATGAGGTGGGTGGCCGCTTCGGAGCTTGGCTCTGATGAGGGTAAGGGATGTGTCGAGGATAATTGGGAGAAGAGACACAGAGCCCTAGTGTTGGTGGGGCTGAGAAGGTGCTGCCAAGAGATCGTGAGGGCCAGCATCAGTCTTGGTTCCTGGCTACTTCAGTGCCAAGCCCCATGTGGAGGGTGGCCACTTCGAAGCTTGGCTCCGATGAGGGTCAGGGCTAGGTTGAGGTTAGGTGGGAGAACAGGCAGAGAGCCCCGGTGTTAGTGGGGATTTCAAAGGGCTGCCAGGGCAGGCGAGTTCAACAGTCAGTCAATCTTGGTTCCATCTGTGTTGGAGCGCCATCTAGTGGGTAGACGTTTTAGACCCTGAATCTGATGAAGGTAAGATGTAGGTTGATGTTTAGGTGGGAGACCATAGAGATGGGGGCAGTTGTTGGTGGGGCTGAGGAGGGGCTGCCAAGGGAAGGTGAGGGCCAGCATGAACCTTGATTCCTGGCTGCTTCTGTGCCTGAGCCCCATTCAGTGTGTGGCCGCTTCGCAGCTTGGGTCTGAAGCGGGTACGTGCTAGGTAAAGTTTAGTTGAGAGAATAGACACAGAGTCCCGGTGTTGGTGAGGCTGCCAAGGGAAGGTGAGGGCCAGCATCAACCTTGTTTCGTGGCTACCTCAGTTCTTAGGCCCATGTGGAGGCTGGCCGCTTCGTAGCTTGGCCCTGATGAGGGTCAGGGCTAGGTTGAGGTTAGTTGGGAGAACAAACACAGAGCCCCGGTGTTGGTGGGGCTGAGAAGGGGCTGCCAAGAGATCATGAGGGCCAGCGTCAACCTTGATTCCTGGCTACTTCTGTGCCTTGAGCCCCATGAGGTGGGTGGCCTCTTCGGAGCTTAGCTGTGGTAAGGATAAGGGATGTGTCAAGGATAATTGGGAGAACAGACAGAGAGCCCCGCTGTTGGTGGGGACCTCAAAGGGCTGCCAGGGCACACGAGTTCAACAAACATTCAATCTTAGTTCCATCTGTGTGGAAGTGCCATCTAGTGGGTCGACGTTTTAGACCCTGGATCTGATGAAGGTAAGATGTAGGTTGATGTTTAGGTGGGAGACCAAAGAGAAGGGGGCAGTTGTTGGTGGGGCTGAGGAGGGGCTGCCAAGGGAACGTGAGGGCCAGCGCGAACCTTGGTTCCTGGCTACCTCAGTGCCTAAGGCCCACGTGGAGGATGCTTGCTTCGGAGCTTGGCTCTAATGAGGGTAAGGGATATGTCGAGGTTAGCTGAGAGAGCAGACACAGAGCCCCGGTATTGGTAGGGCTGAGAAGGGGCTGCCAAGAGATCGTGAGGGCCAGCATCAACCTGGATTCCTGGCTACCTCAGTGCCAAAGCCCTATGAGGCGGGTTGTTGCTTCAGAGCTTGTCTCTGAAGCGGGTAACTGCTAGGTCGAGGTTAGTTGAGAGAACAGACACAGAGCCCCGGTTTTGGTGGGGCCGCCAAGGGAAGGTGAGAGCTAGCCTCAACCTTGATTCCTGGCTACCTCAGTGCTTAGGCCCATGTGGAGGGTGGCCGCTCCGAAGTTTGGCTCTGGGGACGGTAAGGGATAGCTTGATGTTAGGTGCGAGCAGAGGCACAGAGCCCCGGTGTTGGTGGGGCTGCCAAGAGATCGTGAGGGCCAGCATCAACCTTGATTCCGGGCTACCTCAGTGCCAAGCCCCATGCGGTGGGTGGCTGCTTCGAAGCTTGGCTCTGAGGCGGGTAAGTGATAGGCCGAGGTTAGATGGAAGATCAGACAGAGAGCAACGATGCTGGTGGGGCTGAGGAGGGGCTGCCAAGGGAAGGTGAGGGCCAGCATCAGCCTTGATTCCTGGCTACCTCAGTGCCAAGTCCCATGTGGAGGGTGGCCACTGGAGCTTGGCTCTCATGAGGGTAAGGGATACGTCGAGGTTAGCTGAGAGAACAGACACAGAGCCCCGGTGTTCGTGGGGCTGAGAAGGGGCGGACAAGAGATCGTGAGGGCCAGCATCAACTTGATTCCTGGCTACTTCTGTGCCTGAGCCCCATGAGGTGGGTGGCCGCTTCGGAGCTTAGCTCTGATGAGGATAAGGCATGTGTCGAGGATAATTGGGAGAACAAACAGAGAGCCCCGCTGTTGGTGGGGACCTCAAAGGGCTGCCAGGGCAGGCGAGTTCAACAGTCAGTCAATCTTGGTTCCATCTGTGTTGGAGCGCCATCTAGTGGGTAGACGTTTTAGACCCTGGATCTGATGAAGGTAAGATGTAGGTTGATGTTTAGGTGGGAGACCAAAGAGAAGGGGGCATGTGTTGGTGGGGCTGAGGAGGGGCTGCCAAGGGAAGGTGAGGGCCAGCATGAAGCTTGGTTCCTGGCTACCTCAGTGCCTAAGGCCCACGTGGAGGGTGGTCGCTTCGGAGCTTGTCTGTGAAGCGGGTAAGTGCTAGGTCGAGGTTAGTTGAGAGAACAGACACAGAGCCCCGGTTTGGTGGGGCCGCCAAGGGAAGGTGAGAGCCAGCATCAACCTTGATTCCTGGCTACCTCAGTGCTTAGGCCCATGTGGTGGGTGGCTGCTTCAGGCTTGGCTCTGCTGAGGATAAGGGATACGTCGAGGATAGATGGAAGAACAGACTCAGAGCCCCGGTGTTGGTGGGGCTGAGAAGGGACTGCTAAGAAATCGTGACGGCCAGCGTCAACCTTGATTCCTGGCTACTTCTGTGCCTTGAGCCCCATGCGGTGGGAGGCCGCTTCGGAGCTTGGCTCTGAAGTGGGTAAGTGCTAGGGTGAGGTTAGCTGGGAGAAGAGACACAGAGCCCCGGTGTTGGTGGGGCTGAGAAGGTGCTGCCAAGAGATCGTGAGGGCCAGCATCAACCTTGATTCCTGGCTACTTCAGTGCCTAAGCCCCCCGTGGAGAGTGGCCTCTTCGGAGCTTGGCTCCGATGAAGGTAAGGGATACGTCGAAGATAACTGGGAGAACCGACAGAGAGCCCCGGTGGTGGTGGGGACCTCAAAGGGCAGCCAGGGCAGGCGAGTGCAACGAACACCCGTCACCCTGGTTCCCTCTGTGTTGGAGCGCCATCTGGTGGGTAGACGTTTCAGAGCCTGGCTCTGATGAAGGTAAGATGTAGGTTGATGTTTAGGTGGGAGACCAAAGAGAAGGGAGCAGGGGTTGGTGGGGCTGAGGAGGGGCTGACAAGAGATCGTGAGGGCCAGCACCAGCCTTCATTCCTGGCCATGTCTGCCCCTGAGCCCCATGTGGAGGGTGGCCGCTTCGGAGCTTGTCCCTGATGAGGGTCAGGGCTAGGTTGAGGTTAGGTGGGAGAACGGGCACAGAGCCACGGTGTTGATGGGGCTGCCTAGGGACTGCAAACGGAAGGCGAGGTCCAGCATCAGCCTTGATTCCTGGCTATCTCAGTGCCTAGGGCCCTCGTGGAGGGTGGCCGCTTCGGAGCTTGGCTCTGATGAGGGTAAGGGATGTGTCGAGGATAATAAGGAGAACAGACACAGAGCCCCAGTGTTGGTGGGGCTGAGAAGGGGCTGCCAAGAGATCGTGAGGGCCAGCATGAACCTTGATTCCTGGCTACCTCAGTGCCTAAGACCCACGTGGAGGGTGGCCGCTCCGAAGTTTGGCCCTGAGGAGGGTAAGGGGTAGCTTGATGTTAGGTGCGAGCAGAGGCACAGAGCCCCGGTGTTGGTGGGGCTGCCAAGAGATCGTGAGGGCCAGCATCAACCTTGATTCCGGGCTACCTCAGTGCCAAGCCCCATGCGGTGCGTGGCTCTGCTGAGGATAAGGGATATGTCGAGGATAGGTGGAAGAACAGACTCAGAACCCCGGTGTTGGTGGGGCTGAGAAGGGACTGCCAAGAAATCGTGAGGGCCAGCATCAGCCTTGATTCCTGGTTCCTTCTGTGCCTGAGCCCCATGAGGTGGGTGGCCGCTTCGGAGCTTGGCTCTGATGAGGGTAAGGGATGTGTCGAGGATAATTGGGAGAAGAGACACAGAGCCCTAGTGTTGGTGGGGCTGAGAAGGTGCTGCCAAGAGATCGTGAGGGCCAGCATCAGTCTTGGTTCCTGGCTACTTCAGTGCCAAGCCCCATGTGGAGGGTGGCCACTTCGAAGCTTGGCTCCGATGAGGGTCAGGGCTAGGTTGAGGTTAGGTGGGAGAACAGGCAGAGAGCCCCGGTGTTAGTGGGGATTTCAAAGGGCTGCCAGGGCAGGCGAGTTCAACAGTCAGTCAATCTTGGTTCCATCTGTGTTGGAGCGCCATCTAGTGGGTAGACGTTTTAGACCCTGAATCTGATGAAGGTAAGATGTAGGTTGATGTTTAGGTGGGAGACCATAGAGATGGGGGCAGTTGTTGGTGGGGCTGAGGAGGGGCTGCCAAGGGAAGGTGAGGGCCAGCATGAACCTTGATTCCTGGCTGCTTCTGTGCCTGAGCCCCATTCAGTGTGTGGCCGCTTCGCAGCTTGGGTCTGAAGCGGGTACGTGCTAGGTAAAGTTTAGTTGAGAGAATAGACACAGAGTCCCGGTGTTGGTGAGGCTGCCAAGGGAAGGTGAGGGCCAGCATCAACCTTGTTTCGTGGCTACCTCAGTTCTTAGGCCCATGTGGAGGCTGGCCGCTTCGTAGCTTGGCCCTGATGAGGGTCAGGGCTAGGTTGAGGTTAGTTGGGAGAACAAACACAGAGCCCCGGTGTTGGTGGGGCTGAGAAGGGGCTGCCAAGAGATCATGAGGGCCAGCGTCAACCTTGATTCCTGGCTACTTCTGTGCCTTGAGCCCCATGAGGTGGGTGGCCTCTTCGGAGCTTAGCTGTGGTAAGGATAAGGGATGTGTCAAGGATAATTGGGAGAACAGACAGAGAGCCCCGCTGTTGGTGGGGACCTCAAAGGGCTGCCAGGGCACACGAGTTCAACAAACATTCAATCTTAGTTCCATCTGTGTGGAAGTGCCATCTAGTGGGTCGACGTTTTAGACCCTGGATCTGATGAAGGTAAGATGTAGGTTGATGTTTAGGTGGGAGACCAAAGAGAAGGGGGCAGTTGTTGGTGGGGCTGAGGAGGGGCTGCCAAGGGAACGTGAGGGCCAGCGCGAACCTTGGTTCCTGGCTACCTCAGTGCCTAAGGCCCACGTGGAGGATGCTTGCTTCGGAGCTTGGCTCTAATGAGGGTAAGGGATATGTCGAGGTTAGCTGAGAGAGCAGACACAGAGCCCCGGTATTGGTAGGGCTGAGAAGGGGCTGCCAAGAGATCGTGAGGGCCAGCATCAACCTGGATTCCTGGCTACCTCAGTGCCAAAGCCCTATGAGGCGGGTTGTTGCTTCAGAGCTTGTCTCTGAAGCGGGTAACTGCTAGGTCGAGGTTAGTTGAGAGAACAGACACAGAGCCCCGGTTTTGGTGGGGCCGCCAAGGGAAGGTGAGAGCTAGCCTCAACCTTGATTCCTGGCTACCTCAGTGCTTAGGCCCATGTGGAGGGTGGCCGCTCCGAAGTTTGGCTCTGGGGACGGTAAGGGATAGCTTGATGTTAGGTGCGAGCAGAGGCACAGAGCCCCGGTGTTGGTGGGGCTGCCAAGAGATCGTGAGGGCCAGCATCAACCTTGATTCCGGGCTACCTCAGTGCCAAGCCCCATGCGGTGGGTGGCTGCTTCGAAGCTTGGCTCTGAGGCGGGTAAGTGATAGGCCGAGGTTAGATGGAAGATCAGACAGAGAGCAACGATGCTGGTGGGGCTGAGGAGGGGCTGCCAAGGGAAGGTGAGGGCCAGCATCAGCCTTGATTCCTGGCTACCTCAGTGCCAAGTCCCATGTGGAGGGTGGCCACTGGAGCTTGGCTCTCATGAGGGTAAGGGATACGTCGAGGTTAGCTGAGAGAACAGACACAGAGCCCCGGTGTTCGTGGGGCTGAGAAGGGGCGGACAAGAGATCGTGAGGGCCAGCATCAACTTGATTCCTGGCTACTTCTGTGCCTGAGCCCCATGAGGTGGGTGGCCGCTTCGGAGCTTAGCTCTGATGAGGATAAGGCATGTGTCGAGGATAATTGGGAGAACAAACAGAGAGCCCCGCTGTTGGTGGGGACCTCAAAGGGCTGCCAGGGCAGGCGAGTTCAACAGTCAGTCAATCTTGGTTCCATCTGTGTTGGAGCGCCATCTAGTGGGTAGACGTTTTAGACCCTGGATCTGATGAAGGTAAGATGTAGGTTGATGTTTAGGTGGGAGACCAAAGAGAAGGGGGCATGTGTTGGTGGGGCTGAGGAGGGGCTGCCAAGGGAAGGTGAGGGCCAGCATGAAGCTTGGTTCCTGGCTACCTCAGTGCCTAAGGCCCACGTGGAGGGTGGTCGCTTCGGAGCTTGTCTGTGAAGCGGGTAAGTGCTAGGTCGAGGTTAGTTGAGAGAACAGACACAGAGCCCCGGTTTGGTGGGGCCGCCAAGGGAAGGTGAGAGCCAGCATCAACCTTGATTCCTGGCTACCTCAGTGCTTAGGCCCATGTGGTGGGTGGCTGCTTCAGGCTTGGCTCTGCTGAGGATAAGGGATACGTCGAGGATAGATGGAAGAACAGACTCAGAGCCCCGGTGTTGGTGGGGCTGAGAAGGGACTGCTAAGAAATCGTGACGGCCAGCGTCAACCTTGATTCCTGGCTACTTCTGTGCCTTGAGCCCCATGCGGTGGGAGGCCGCTTCGGAGCTTGGCTCTGAAGTGGGTAAGTGCTAGGGTGAGGTTAGCTGGGAGAAGAGACACAGAGCCCCGGTGTTGGTGGGGCTGAGAAGGTGCTGCCAAGAGATCGTGAGGGCCAGCATCAACCTTGATTCCTGGCTACTTCAGTGCCTAAGCCCCCCGTGGAGAGTGGCCTCTTCGGAGCTTGGCTCCGATGAAGGTAAGGGATACGTCGAAGATAACTGGGAGAACCGACAGAGAGCCCCGGTGGTGGTGGGGACCTCAAAGGGCAGCCAGGGCAGGCGAGTGCAACGAACACCCGTCACCCTGGTTCCCTCTGTGTTGGAGCGCCATCTGGTGGGTAGACGTTTCAGAGCCTGGCTCTGATGAAGGTAAGATGTAGGTTGATGTTTAGGTGGGAGACCAAAGAGAAGGGAGCAGGGGTTGGTGGGGCTGAGGAGGGGCTGACAAGAGATCGTGAGGGCCAGCACCAGCCTTCATTCCTGGCCATGTCTGCCCCTGAGCCCCATGTGGAGGGTGGCCGCTTCGGAGCTTGTCCCTGATGAGGGTCAGGGCTAGGTTGAGGTTAGGTGGGAGAACGGGCACAGAGCCACGGTGTTGATGGGGCTGCCTAGGGACTGCAAACGGAAGGCGAGGTCCAGCATCAGCCTTGATTCCTGGCTATCTCAGTGCCTAGGGCCCTCGTGGAGGGTGGCCGCTTCGGAGCTTGGCTCTGATGAGGGTAAGGGATGTGTCGAGGATAATAAGGAGAACAGACACAGAGCCCCAGTGTTGGTGGGGCTGAGAAGGGGCTGCCAAGAGATCGTGAGGGCCAGCATGAACCTTGATTCCTGGCTACCTCAGTGCCTAAGACCCACGTGGAGGGTGGCCGCTCCGAAGTTTGGCCCTGAGGAGGGTAAGGGGTAGCTTGATGTTAGGTGCGAGCAGAGGCACAGAGCCCCAGTGTTGGTGGGGCTGCCAAGAGATCGTGAGGGCCAGCATCAACCTTGATTCCGGGCTACCTCAGTGCCAAGCCCCATGCGGTGCGTGGCTGCTTCAGAGCTTGCCTCTGCTGAGGATAAGGGATATGTCGAGGATAGCTGGAAGAACAGACTCAGAACCCCGGTGTTGGTGGGGCTGAGAAGGGACTGCCAAGAAATCGTGAGGGCCAGCATCAGCCTTGATTCCTGGTTCCTTCTGTGCCTGAGCCCCATGAGGTGGGTGGCCGCTTCGGAGCTTGGCTCTGATGAGGGTAAGGGATGTGTCGAGGATAATTGGGAGAAGAGACACAGAGCCCTAGTGTTGGTGGGGCTGAGAAGGTGCTGCCAAGAGATCGTGAGGGCCAGCATCAGTCTTGGTTCCTGGCTACTTCAGTGCCAAGCCCCATGTGGAGGGTGGCCACTTCGAAGCTTGGCTCCGATGAGGGTCAGGGCTAGGTTGAGGTTAGGTGGGAGAACAGGCAGAGAGCCCCGGTGTTAGTGGGGATTTCAAAGGGCTGCCAGGGCAGGCGAGTTCAACAGTCAGTCAATCTTGGTTCCATCTGTGTTGGAGCGCCATCTAGTGGGTAGACGTTTTAGACCCTGAATCTGATGAAGGTAAGATGTAGGTTGATATTTAGGTGGGAGACCATAGAGATGGGGGCAGTTGTTGGTGGGGCTGAGGAGGGGCTGCCAAGGGAAGGTGAGGGCCAGCATGAAGCTTGGTTCCTGGCTACTTCAGTGCCTAAGCCCCCCGTGGAGAGTGGCCTCTTCGGAGCTTGGCTCCGATGAAGGTAAGGGATACGTCGAAGATAACTGGGAGAACCGACAGAGAGCCCCGGTGGTGGTGGGGACCTCAAAGGGCTGCCAGGGCAGGCGAGTGCAACGAACACCCGTCACCCTGGTTCCCTCTGTGTTGGAGCGCCATCTGGTGGGTAGACGTTTCAGAGCCTGGCTCTGATGAAGGTAAGATGTAGGTTGATGTTTAGGTGGGAGACCAAAGAGAAGGGAGCAGGGGTTGGTGGGGCTGACAAGAGATCGTGAGGGCCAGCACCAGCCTTCATTCCTGGCCATGTCTGCCCCTGAGCCCCATGTGGAGGGTGGCCGCTTCGGAGCTTGTCCCTGATGAGGGTCAGGGCTAGGTTGAGGTTAGGTGGGAGAACCGGCACAGAGCCACGGTGTTGATGGGGCTGCCTAGGGACTGCAAACGGAAGGCGAGGTCCAGCATCAGCCTTGATTCCTGGCTATCTCAGTGCCTAGGGCCCTCGTGGAGGGTGGCCGCTTCGGAGCTTGGCTCTGATGAGGGTAAGGGATGTGTCGAGGATAATAAGGAGAACAGACACAGAGCCCCAGTGTTGGTGGGGCTGAGAAGGGGCTGCCAAGAGATCGTGAGGGCCAGCATGAACCTTGATTCCTGGCTACCTCAGTGCCTAAGACCCACGTGGAGGGTGGCCGCTCCGAAGTTTGGCCCTGAGGAGGGTAAGGGGTAGCTTGATGTTAGGTGCGAGCAGAGGCACAGAGCCCCGGTGTTGGTGGGGCTGCCAAGAGATCGTGAGGGCCAGCATCAACCTTGATTCCGGGCTACCTCAGTGCCAAGCCCCATGCGGTGCGTGGCTGCTTCAGAGCTTGGCTCTGCTGAGGATAAGGGATATGTCGAGGATAGCTGGAAGAACAGACTCAGAACCCCGGTGTTGGTGGGGCTGAGAAGGGACTGCCAAGAAATCGTGAGGGCCAGCATCAGCCTTGATTCCTGGTTCCTTCTGTGCCTGAGCCCCATGAGGTGGGTGGCCGCTTCGGAGCTTGGCTCTGATGAGGGTAAGGGATGTGTCGAGGATAATTGGGAGAAGAGACACAGAGCCCTAGTGTTGGTGGGGCTGAGAAGGTGCTGCCAAGAGATCGTGAGGGCCAGCATCAGTCTTGGTTCCTGGCTACTTCAGTGCCAAGCCCCATGTGGAGGGTGGCCACTTCGAAGCTTGGCTCCGATGAGGGTCAGGGCTAGGTTGAGGTTAGGTGGGAGAACAGGCAGAGAGCCCCGGTGTTAGTGGGGATTTCAAAGGGCTGCCAGGGCAGGCGAGTTCAACAGTCAGTCAATCTTGGTTCCATCTGTGTTGGAGCGCCATCTAGTGGGTAGACGTTTTAGACCCTGAATCTGATGAAGGTAAGATGTAGGTTGATGTTTAGGTGGGAGACCATAGAGATGGGGGCAGTTGTTGGTGGGGCTGAGGAGGGGCTGCCAAGGGAAGGTGAGGGCCAGCATGAACCTTGATTCCTGGCTGCTTCTGTGCCTGAGCCCCATTCAGTGTGTGGCCGCTTCGCAGCTTGGGTCTGAAGCGGGTACGTGCTAGGTAAAGTTTAGTTGAGAGAATAGACACAGAGTCCCGGTGTTGGTGAGGCTGCCAAGGGAAGGTGAGGGCCAGCATCAACCTTGTTTCGTGGCTACCTCAGTTCTTAGGCCCATGTGGAGGCTGGCCGCTTCGTAGCTTGGCCCTGATGAGGGTCAGGGCTAGGTTGAGGTTAGTTGGGAGAACAAACACAGAGCCCCGGTGTTGGTGGGGCTGAGAAGGGGCTGCCAAGAGATCATGAGGGCCAGCGTCAACCTTGATTCCTGGCTACTTCTGTGCCTTGAGCCCCATGAGGTGGGTGGCCTCTTCGGAGCTTAGCTGTGGTAAGGATAAGGGATGTGTCAAGGATAATTGGGAGAACAGACAGAGAGCCCCGCTGTTGGTGGGGACCTCAAAGGGCTGCCAGGGCACACGAGTTCAACAAACATTCAATCTTAGTTCCATCTGTGTGGAAGTGCCATCTAGTGGGTCGACGTTTTAGACCCTGGATCTGATGAAGGTAAGATGTAGGTTGATGTTTAGGTGGGAGACCAAAGAGAAGGGGGCAGTTGTTGGTGGGGCTGAGGAGGGGCTGCCAAGGGAACGTGAGGGCCAGCGCGAACCTTGGTTCCTGGCTACCTCAGTGCCTAAGGCCCACGTGGAGGATGCTTGCTTCGGAGCTTGGCTCTAATGAGGGTAAGGGATATGTCGAGGTTAGCTGAGAGAGCAGACACAGAGCCCCGGTATTGGTAGGGCTGAGAAGGGGCTGCCAAGAGATCGTGAGGGCCAGCATCAACCTGGATTCCTGGCTACCTCAGTGCCAAAGCCCTATGAGGCGGGTTGTTGCTTCAGAGCTTGTCTCTGAAGCGGGTAACTGCTAGGTCGAGGTTAGTTGAGAGAACAGACACAGAGCCCCGGTTTTGGTGGGGCCGCCAAGGGAAGGTGAGAGCTAGCCTCAACCTTGATTCCTGGCTACCTCAGTGCTTAGGCCCATGTGGAGGGTGGCCGCTCCGAAGTTTGGCTCTGGGGACGGTAAGGGATAGCTTGATGTTAGGTGCGAGCAGAGGCACAGAGCCCCGGTGTTGGTGGGGCTGCCAAGAGATCGTGAGGGCCAGCATCAACCTTGATTCCGGGCTACCTCAGTGCCAAGCCCCATGCGGTGGGTGGCTGCTTCGAAGCTTGGCTCTGAGGCGGGTAAGTGATAGGCCGAGGTTAGATGGAAGATCAGACAGAGAGCAACGATGCTGGTGGGGCTGAGGAGGGGCTGCCAAGGGAAGGTGAGGGCCAGCATCAGCCTTGATTCCTGGCTACCTCAGTGCCAAGTCCCATGTGGAGGGTGGCCACTGGAGCTTGGCTCTCATGAGGGTAAGGGATACGTCGAGGTTAGCTGAGAGAACAGACACAGAGCCCCGGTGTTCGTGGGGCTGAGAAGGGGCGGACAAGAGATCGTGAGGGCCAGCATCAACTTGATTCCTGGCTACTTCTGTGCCTGAGCCCCATGAGGTGGGTGGCCGCTTCGGAGCTTAGCTCTGATGAGGATAAGGCATGTGTCGAGGATAATTGGGAGAACAAACAGAGAGCCCCGCTGTTGGTGGGGACCTCAAAGGGCTGCCAGGGCAGGCGAGTTCAACAGTCAGTCAATCTTGGTTCCATCTGTGTTGGAGCGCCATCTAGTGGGTAGACGTTTTAGACCCTGGATCTGATGAAGGTAAGATGTAGGTTGATGTTTAGGTGGGAGACCAAAGAGAAGGGGGCATGTGTTGGTGGGGCTGAGGAGGGGCTGCCAAGGGAAGGTGAGGGCCAGCATGAAGCTTGGTTCCTGGCTACCTCAGTGCCTAAGGCCCACGTGGAGGGTGGTCGCTTCGGAGCTTGTCTGTGAAGCGGGTAAGTGCTAGGTCGAGGTTAGTTGAGAGAACAGACACAGAGCCCCGGTTTGGTGGGGCCGCCAAGGGAAGGTGAGAGCCAGCATCAACCTTGATTCCTGGCTACCTCAGTGCTTAGGCCCATGTGGTGGGTGGCTGCTTCAGGCTTGGCTCTGCTGAGGATAAGGGATATGTCGAGGATAGATGGAAGAACAGACTCAGAGCCCCGGTGTTGGTGGGGCTGAGAAGGGACTGCTAAGAAATCGTGACGGCCAGCGTCAACCTTGATTCCTGGCTACTTCTGTGCCTTGAGCCCCATGCGGTGGGAGGCCGCTTCGGAGCTTGGCTCTGAAGTGGGTAAGTGCTAGGGTGAGGTTAGCTGGGAGAAGAGACACAGAGCCCCGGTGTTGGTGGGGCTGAGAAGGTGCTGCCAAGAGATCGTGAGGGCCAGCATCAACCTTGATTCCTGGCTACTTCAGTGCCTAAGCCCCCCGTGGAGAGTGGCCTCTTCGGAGCTTGGCTCCGATGAAGGTAAGGGATACGTCGAAGATAACTGGGAGAACCGACAGAGAGCCCCGGTGGTGGTGGGGACCTCAAAGGGCAGCCAGGGCAGGCGAGTGCAACGAACACCCGTCACCCTGGTTCCCTCTGTGTTGGAGCGCCATCTGGTGGGTAGACGTTTCAGAGCCTGGCTCTGATGAAGGTAAGATGTAGGTTGATGTTTAGGTGGGAGACCAAAGAGAAGGGAGCAGGGGTTGGTGGGGCTGAGGAGGGGCTGACAAGAGATCGTGAGGGCCAGCACCAGCCTTCATTCCTGGCCATGTCTGCCCCTGAGCCCCATGTGGAGGGTGGCCGCTTCGGAGCTTGTCCCTGATGAGGGTCAGGGCTAGGTTGAGGTTAGGTGGGAGAACGGGCACAGAGCCACGGTGTTGATGGGGCTGCCTAGGGACTGCAAACGGAAGGCGAGGTCCAGCATCAGCCTTGATTCCTGGCTATCTCAGTGCCTAGGGCCCTCGTGGAGGGTGGCCGCTTCGGAGCTTGGCTCTGATGAGGGTAAGGGATGTGTCGAGGATAATAAGGAGAACAGACACAGAGCCCCAGTGTTGGTGGGGCTGAGAAGGGGCTGCCAAGAGATCGTGAGGGCCAGCATGAACCTTGATTCCTGGCTACCTCAGTGCCTAAGACCCACGTGGAGGGTGGCCGCTCCGAAGTTTGGCCCTGAGGAGGGTAAGGGGTAGCTTGATGTTAGGTGCGAGCAGAGGCACAGAGCCCCGGTGTTGGTGGGGCTGCCAAGAGATCGTGAGGGCCAGCATCAACCTTGATTCCGGGCTACCTCAGTGCCAAGCCCCATGCGGTGCGTGGCTCTGCTGAGGATAAGGGATATGTCGAGGATAGGTGGAAGAACAGACTCAGAACCCCGGTGTTGGTGGGGCTGAGAAGGGACTGCCAAGAAATCGTGAGGGCCAGCATCAGCCTTGATTCCTGGTTCCTTCTGTGCCTGAGCCCCATGAGGTGGGTGGCCGCTTCGGAGCTTGGCTCTGATGAGGGTAAGGGATGTGTCGAGGATAATTGGGAGAAGAGACACAGAGCCCTAGTGTTGGTGGGGCTGAGAAGGTGCTGCCAAGAGATCGTGAGGGCCAGCATCAGTCTTGGTTCCTGGCTACTTCAGTGCCAAGCCCCATGTGGAGGGTGGCCACTTCGAAGCTTGGCTCCGATGAGGGTCAGGGCTAGGTTGAGGTTAGGTGGGAGAACAGGCAGAGAGCCCCGGTGTTAGTGGGGATTTCAAAGGGCTGCCAGGGCAGGCGAGTTCAACAGTCAGTCAATCTTGGTTCCATCTGTGTTGGAGCGCCATCTAGTGGGTAGACGTTTTAGACCCTGAATCTGATGAAGGTAAGATGTAGGTTGATGTTTAGGTGGGAGACCATAGAGATGGGGGCAGTTGTTGGTGGGGCTGAGGAGGGGCTGCCAAGGGAAGGTGAGGGCCAGCATGAACCTTGATTCCTGGCTGCTTCTGTGCCTGAGCCCCATTCAGTGTGTGGCCGCTTCGCAGCTTGGGTCTGAAGCGGGTACGTGCTAGGTAAAGTTTAGTTGAGAGAATAGACACAGAGTCCCGGTGTTGGTGAGGCTGCCAAGGGAAGGTGAGGGCCAGCATCAACCTTGTTTCGTGGCTACCTCAGTTCTTAGGCCCATGTGGAGGCTGGCCGCTTCGTAGCTTGGCCCTGATGAGGGTCAGGGCTAGGTTGAGGTTAGTTGGGAGAACAAACACAGAGCCCCGGTGTTGGTGGGGCTGAGAAGGGGCTGCCAAGAGATCATGAGGGCCAGCGTCAACCTTGATTCCTGGCTACTTCTGTGCCTTGAGCCCCATGAGGTGGGTGGCCTCTTCGGAGCTTAGCTGTGGTAAGGATAAGGGATGTGTCAAGGATAATTGGGAGAACAGACAGAGAGCCCCGCTGTTGGTGGGGACCTCAAAGGGCTGCCAGGGCACACGAGTTCAACAAACATTCAATCTTAGTTCCATCTGTGTGGAAGTGCCATCTAGTGGGTCGACGTTTTAGACCCTGGATCTGATGAAGGTAAGATGTAGGTTGATGTTTAGGTGGGAGACCAAAGAGAAGGGGGCAGTTGTTGGTGGGGCTGAGGAGGGGCTGCCAAGGGAACGTGAGGGCCAGCGCGAACCTTGGTTCCTGGCTACCTCAGTGCCTAAGGCCCACGTGGAGGATGCTTGCTTCGGAGCTTGGCTCTAATGAGGGTAAGGGATATGTCGAGGTTAGCTGAGAGAGCAGACACAGAGCCCCGGTATTGGTAGGGCTGAGAAGGGGCTGCCAAGAGATCGTGAGGGCCAGCATCAACCTGGATTCCTGGCTACCTCAGTGCCAAAGCCCTATGAGGCGGGTTGTTGCTTCAGAGCTTGTCTCTGAAGCGGGTAACTGCTAGGTCGAGGTTAGTTGAGAGAACAGACACAGAGCCCCGGTTTTGGTGGGGCCGCCAAGGGAAGGTGAGAGCTAGCCTCAACCTTGATTCCTGGCTACCTCAGTGCTTAGGCCCATGTGGAGGGTGGCCGCTCCGAAGTTTGGCTCTGGGGACGGTAAGGGATAGCTTGATGTTAGGTGCGAGCAGAGGCACAGAGCCCCGGTGTTGGTGGGGCTGCCAAGAGATCGTGAGGGCCAGCATCAACCTTGATTCCGGGCTACCTCAGTGCCAAGCCCCATGCGGTGGGTGGCTGCTTCGAAGCTTGGCTCTGAGGCGGGTAAGTGATAGGCCGAGGTTAGATGGAAGATCAGACAGAGAGCAACGATGCTGGTGGGGCTGAGGAGGGGCTGCCAAGGGAAGGTGAGGGCCAGCATCAGCCTTGATTCCTGGCTACCTCAGTGCCAAGTCCCATGTGGAGGGTGGCCACTGGAGCTTGGCTCTCATGAGGGTAAGGGATACGTCGAGGTTAGCTGAGAGAACAGACACAGAGCCCCGGTGTTCGTGGGGCTGAGAAGGGGCGGACAAGAGATCGTGAGGGCCAGCATCAACTTGATTCCTGGCTACTTCTGTGCCTGAGCCCCATGAGGTGGGTGGCCGCTTCGGAGCTTAGCTCTGATGAGGATAAGGCATGTGTCGAGGATAATTGGGAGAACAAACAGAGAGCCCCGCTGTTGGTGGGGACCTCAAAGGGCTGCCAGGGCAGGCGAGTTCAACAGTCAGTCAATCTTGGTTCCATCTGTGTTGGAGCGCCATCTAGTGGGTAGACGTTTTAGACCCTGGATCTGATGAAGGTAAGATGTAGGTTGATGTTTAGGTGGGAGACCAAAGAGAAGGGGGCATGTGTTGGTGGGGCTGAGGAGGGGCTGCCAAGGGAAGGTGAGGGCCAGCATGAAGCTTGGTTCCTGGCTACCTCAGTGCCTAAGGCCCACGTGGAGGGTGGTCGCTTCGGAGCTTGTCTGTGAAGCGGGTAAGTGCTAGGTCGAGGTTAGTTGAGAGAACAGACACAGAGCCCCGGTTTGGTGGGGCCGCCAAGGGAAGGTGAGAGCCAGCATCAACCTTGATTCCTGGCTACCTCAGTGCTTAGGCCCATGTGGTGGGTGGCTGCTTCAGGCTTGGCTCTGCTGAGGATAAGGGATACGTCGAGGATAGATGGAAGAACAGACTCAGAGCCCCGGTGTTGGTGGGGCTGAGAAGGGACTGCTAAGAAATCGTGACGGCCAGCGTCAACCTTGATTCCTGGCTACTTCTGTGCCTTGAGCCCCATGCGGTGGGAGGCCGCTTCGGAGCTTGGCTCTGAAGTGGGTAAGTGCTAGGGTGAGGTTAGCTGGGAGAAGAGACACAGAGCCCCGGTGTTGGTGGGGCTGAGAAGGTGCTGCCAAGAGATCGTGAGGGCCAGCATCAACCTTGATTCCTGGCTACTTCAGTGCCTAAGCCCCCCGTGGAGAGTGGCCTCTTCGGAGCTTGGCTCCGATGAAGGTAAGGGATACGTCGAAGATAACTGGGAGAACCGACAGAGAGCCCCGGTGGTGGTGGGGACCTCAAAGGGCAGCCAGGGCAGGCGAGTGCAACGAACACCCGTCACCCTGGTTCCCTCTGTGTTGGAGCGCCATCTGGTGGGTAGACGTTTCAGAGCCTGGCTCTGATGAAGGTAAGATGTAGGTTGATGTTTAGGTGGGAGACCAAAGAGAAGGGAGCAGGGGTTGGTGGGGCTGAGGAGGGGCTGACAAGAGATCGTGAGGGCCAGCACCAGCCTTCATTCCTGGCCATGTCTGCCCCTGAGCCCCATGTGGAGGGTGGCCGCTTCGGAGCTTGTCCCTGATGAGGGTCAGGGCTAGGTTGAGGTTAGGTGGGAGAACGGGCACAGAGCCACGGTGTTGATGGGGCTGCCTAGGGACTGCAAACGGAAGGCGAGGTCCAGCATCAGCCTTGATTCCTGGCTATCTCAGTGCCTAGGGCCCTCGTGGAGGGTGGCCGCTTCGGAGCTTGGCTCTGATGAGGGTAAGGGATGTGTCGAGGATAATAAGGAGAACAGACACAGAGCCCCAGTGTTGGTGGGGCTGAGAAGGGGCTGCCAAGAGATCGTGAGGGCCAGCATGAACCTTGATTCCTGGCTACCTCAGTGCCTAAGACCCACGTGGAGGGTGGCCGCTCCGAAGTTTGGCCCTGAGGAGGGTAAGGGGTAGCTTGATGTTAGGTGCGAGCAGAGGCACAGAGCCCCGGTGTTGGTGGGGCTGCCAAGAGATCGTGAGGGCCAGCATCAACCTTGATTCCGGGCTACCTCAGTGCCAAGCCCCATGCGGTGCGTGGCTCTGCTGAGGATAAGGGATATGTCGAGGATAGGTGGAAGAACAGACTCAGAACCCCGGTGTTGGTGGGGCTGAGAAGGGACTGCCAAGAAATCGTGAGGGCCAGCATCAGCCTTGATTCCTGGTTCCTTCTGTGCCTGAGCCCCATGAGGTGGGTGGCCGCTTCGGAGCTTGGCTCTGATGAGGGTAAGGGATGTGTCGAGGATAATTGGGAGAAGAGACACAGAGCCCTAGTGTTGGTGGGGCTGAGAAGGTGCTGCCAAGAGATCGTGAGGGCCAGCATCAGTCTTGGTTCCTGGCTACTTCAGTGCCAAGCCCCATGTGGAGGGTGGCCACTTCGAAGCTTGGCTCCGATGAGGGTCAGGGCTAGGTTGAGGTTAGGTGGGAGAACAGGCAGAGAGCCCCGGTGTTAGTGGGGATTTCAAAGGGCTGCCAGGGCAGGCGAGTTCAACAGTCAGTCAATCTTGGTTCCATCTGTGTTGGAGCGCCATCTAGTGGGTAGACGTTTTAGACCCTGAATCTGATGAAGGTAAGATGTAGGTTGATGTTTAGGTGGGAGACCATAGAGATGGGGGCAGTTGTTGGTGGGGCTGAGGAGGGGCTGCCAAGGGAAGGTGAGGGCCAGCATGAACCTTGATTCCTGGCTGCTTCTGTGCCTGAGCCCCATTCAGTGTGTGGCCGCTTCGCAGCTTGGGTCTGAAGCGGGTACGTGCTAGGTAAAGTTTAGTTGAGAGAATAGACACAGAGTCCCGGTGTTGGTGAGGCTGCCAAGGGAAGGTGAGGGCCAGCATCAACCTTGTTTCGTGGCTACCTCAGTTCTTAGGCCCATGTGGAGGCTGGCCGCTTCGTAGCTTGGCCCTGATGAGGGTCAGGGCTAGGTTGAGGTTAGTTGGGAGAACAAACACAGAGCCCCGGTGTTGGTGGGGCTGAGAAGGGGCTGCCAAGAGATCATGAGGGCCAGCGTCAACCTTGATTCCTGGCTACTTCTGTGCCTTGAGCCCCATGAGGTGGGTGGCCTCTTCGGAGCTTAGCTGTGGTAAGGATAAGGGATGTGTCAAGGATAATTGGGAGAACAGACAGAGAGCCCCGCTGTTGGTGGGGACCTCAAAGGGCTGCCAGGGCACACGAGTTCAACAAACATTCAATCTTAGTTCCATCTGTGTGGAAGTGCCATCTAGTGGGTCGACGTTTTAGACCCTGGATCTGATGAAGGTAAGATGTAGGTTGATGTTTAGGTGGGAGACCAAAGAGAAGGGGGCAGTTGTTGGTGGGGCTGAGGAGGGGCTGCCAAGGGAACGTGAGGGCCAGCGCGAACCTTGGTTCCTGGCTACCTCAGTGCCTAAGGCCCACGTGGAGGATGCTTGCTTCGGAGCTTGGCTCTAATGAGGGTAAGGGATATGTCGAGGTTAGCTGAGAGAGCAGACACAGAGCCCCGGTATTGGTAGGGCTGAGAAGGGGCTGCCAAGAGATCGTGAGGGCCAGCATCAACCTGGATTCCTGGCTACCTCAGTGCCAAAGCCCTATGAGGCGGGTTGTTGCTTCAGAGCTTGTCTCTGAAGCGGGTAACTGCTAGGTCGAGGTTAGTTGAGAGAACAGACACAGAGCCCCGGTTTTGGTGGGGCCGCCAAGGGAAGGTGAGAGCTAGCCTCAACCTTGATTCCTGGCTACCTCAGTGCTTAGGCCCATGTGGAGGGTGGCCGCTCCGAAGTTTGGCTCTGGGGACGGTAAGGGATAGCTTGATGTTAGGTGCGAGCAGAGGCACAGAGCCCCGGTGTTGGTGGGGCTGCCAAGAGATCGTGAGGGCCAGCATCAACCTTGATTCCGGGCTACCTCAGTGCCAAGCCCCATGCGGTGGGTGGCTGCTTCGAAGCTTGGCTCTGAGGCGGGTAAGTGATAGGCCGAGGTTAGATGGAAGATCAGACAGAGAGCAACGATGCTGGTGGGGCTGAGGAGGGGCTGCCAAGGGAAGGTGAGGGCCAGCATCAGCCTTGATTCCTGGCTACCTCAGTGCCAAGTCCCATGTGGAGGGTGGCCACTGGAGCTTGGCTCTCATGAGGGTAAGGGATACGTCGAGGTTAGCTGAGAGAACAGACACAGAGCCCCGGTGTTGGTGGGGCTGAGAAGGGGCGGACAAGAGATCGTGAGGGCCAGCATCAACTTGATTCCTGGCTACTTCTGTGCCTGAGCCCCATGAGGTGGGTGGCCGCTTCGGAGCTTAGCTCTGATGAGGATAAGGCATGTGTCGAGGATAATTGGGAGAACAAACAGAGAGCCCCGCTGTTGGTGGGGACCTCAAAGGGCTGCCAGGGCAGGCGAGTTCAACAGTCAGTCAATCTTGGTTCCATCTGTGTTGGAGCGCCATCTAGTGGGTAGACGTTTTAGACCCTGGATCTGATGAAGGTAAGATGTAGGTTGATGTTTAGGTGGGAGACCAAAGAGAAGGGGGCATGTGTTGGTGGGGCTGAGGAGGGGCTGCCAAGGGAAGGTGAGGGCCAGCATGAAGCTTGGTTCCTGGCTACCTCAGTGCCTAAGGCCCACGTGGAGGGTGGTCGCTTCGGAGCTTGTCTGTGAAGCGGGTAAGTGCTAGGTCGAGGTTAGTTGAGAGAACAGACACAGAGCCCCGGTTTGGTGGGGGCGCCAAGGGAAGGTGAGAGCCAGCATCAACCTTGATTCCTGGCTACCTCAGTGCTTAGGCCCATGTGGTGGGTGGCTGCTTCAGGCTTGGCTCTGCTGAGGATAAGGGATACGTCGAGGATAGATGGAAGAACAGACTCAGAGCCCCGGTGTTGGTGGGGCTGAGAAGGGACTGCTAAGAAATCGTGACGGCCAGCGTCAACCTTGATTCCTGGCTACTTCTGTGCCTTGAGCCCCATGCGGTGGGAGGCCGCTTCGGAGCTTGGCTCTGAAGTGGGTAAGTGCTAGGGTGAGGTTAGCTGGGAGAAGAGACACAGAGCCCCGGTGTTGGTGGGGCTGAGAAGGTGCTGCCAAGAGATCGTGAGGGCCAGCATCAACCTTGATTCCTGGCTACTTCAGTGCCTAAGCCCCCCGTGGAGAGTGGCCTCTTCGGAGCTTGGCTCCGATGAAGGTAAGGGATACGTCGAAGATAACTGGGAGAACCGACAGAGAGCCCCGGTGGTGGTGGGGACCTCAAAGGGCAGCCAGGGCAGGCGAGTGCAACGAACACCCGTCACCCTGGTTCCCTCTGTGTTGGAGCGCCATCTGGTGGGTAGACGTT
This sequence comes from Calonectris borealis, assembly GCF_964195595.1. Taxonomy (NCBI): domain Eukaryota; kingdom Metazoa; phylum Chordata; class Aves; order Procellariiformes; family Procellariidae; genus Calonectris; species Calonectris borealis. The sequence continues at coordinate 1,618,375 of NC_134318.1, read as the reverse complement.
TCAGAGCCTGGCTCTGATGAAGGTAAGATGTAGGTTGATGTTTAGGTGGGAGACCAAAGAGAAGGGAGCAGGGGTTGGTGGGGCTGAGGAGGGGCTGACAAGAGATCGTGAGGGCCAGCACCAGCCTTCATTCCTGGCCATGTCTGCCCCTGAGCCCCATGTGGAGGGTGGCCGCTTCGGAGCTTGTCCCTGATGAGGGTCAGGGCTAGGTTGAGGTTAGGTGGGAGAACGGGCACAGAGCCACGGTGTTGATGGGGCTGCCTAGGGACTGCAAACGGAAGGCGAGGTCCAGCATCAGCCTTGATTCCTGGCTATCTCAGTGCCTAGGGCCCTCGTGGAGGGTGGCCGCTTGGGAGCTTGGCTCTGATGAGGGTAAGGGATGTGTCGAGGATAATAAGGAGAACAGACACAGAGCCCCAGTGTTGGTGGGGCTGAGAAGGGGCTGCCAAGAGATCGTGAGGGCCAGCATGAACCTTGATTCCTGGCTACCTCAGTGCCTAAGACCCACGTGGAGGGTGGCCGCTCCGAAGTTTGGCCCTGAGGAGGGTAAGGGGTAGCTTGATGTTAGGTGCGAGCAGAGGCACAGAGCCCCGGTGTTGGTGGGGCTGCCAAGAGATCGTGAGGGCCAGCATCAACCTTGATTCCGGGCTACCTCAGTGCCAAGCCCCATGCGGTGCGTGGCTGCTTCAGAGCTTGGCTCTGCTGAGGATAAGGGATATGTCGAGGATAGCTGGAAGAACAGACTCAGAACCCCGGTGTTGGTGGGGCTGAGAAGGGACTGCCAAGAAATCGTGAGGGCCAGCATCAGCCTTGATTCCTGGTTCCTTCTGTGCCTGAGCCCCATGAGGTGGGTGGCCGCTTCGGAGCTTGGCTCTGATGAGGGTAAGGGATGTGTCGAGGATAATTGGGAGAAGAGACACAGAGCCCTAGTGTTGGTGGGGCTGAGAAGGTGCTGCCAAGAGATCGTGAGGGCCAGCATCAGTCTTGGTTCCTGGCTACTTCAGTGCCAAGCCCCATGTGGAGGGTGGCCACTTCGAAGCTTGGCTCCGATGAGGGTCAGGGCTAGGTTGAGGTTAGGTGGGAGAACAGGCAGAGAGCCCCGGTGTTAGTGGGGATTTCAAAGGGCTGCCAGGGCAGGCGAGTTCAACAGTCAGTCAATCTTGGTTCCATCTGTGTTGGAGCGCCATCTAGTGGGTAGACGTTTTAGACCCTGAATCTGATGAAGGTAAGATGTAGGTTGATGTTTAGGTGGGAGACCATAGAGATGGGGGCAGTTGTTGGTGGGGCTGAGGAGGGGCTGCCAAGGGAAGGTGAGGGCCAGCATGAACCTTGATTCCTGGCTGCTTCTGTGCCTGAGCCCCATTCAGTGTGTGGCCGCTTCGCAGCTTGGGTCTGAAGCGGGTACGTGCTAGGTAAAGTTTAGTTGAGAGAATAGACACAGAGTCCCGGTGTTGGTGAGGCTGCCAAGGGAAGGTGAGGGCCAGCATCAACCTTGTTTCGTGGCTACCTCAGTTCTTAGGCCCATGTGGAGGCTGGCCGCTTCGTAGCTTGGCCCTGATGAGGGTCAGGGCTAGGTTGAGGTTAGTTGGGAGAACAAACACAGAGCCCCGGTGTTGGTGGGGCTGAGAAGGGGCTGCCAAGAGATCATGAGGGCCAGCGTCAACCTTGATTCCTGGCTACTTCTGTGCCTTGAGCCCCATGAGGTGGGTGGCCTCTTCGGAGCTTAGCTGTGGTAAGGATAAGGGATGTGTCAAGGATAATTGGGAGAACAGACAGAGAGCCCCGCTGTTGGTGGGGACCTCAAAGGGCTGCCAGGGCACACGAGTTCAACAAACATTCAATCTTAGTTCCATCTGTGTGGAAGTGCCATCTAGTGGGTCGACGTTTTAGACCCTGGATCTGATGAAGGTAAGATGTAGGTTGATGTTTAGGTGGGAGACCAAAGAGAAGGGGGCAGTTGTTGGTGGGGCTGAGGAGGGGCTGCCAAGGGAACGTGAGGGCCAGCGCGAACCTTGGTTCCTGGCTACCTCAGTGCCTAAGGCCCACGTGGAGGATGCTTGCTTCGGAGCTTGGCTCTAATGAGGGTAAGGGATATGTCGAGGTTAGCTGAGAGAGCAGACACAGAGCCCCGGTATTGGTAGGGCTGAGAAGGGGCTGCCAAGAGATCGTGAGGGCCAGCATCAACCTGGATTCCTGGCTACCTCAGTGCCAAAGCCCTATGAGGCGGGTTGTTGCTTCAGAGCTTGTCTCTGAAGCGGGTAACTGCTAGGTCGAGGTTAGTTGAGAGAACAGACACAGAGCCCCGGTTTTGGTGGGGCCGCCAAGGGAAGGTGAGAGCTAGCCTCAACCTTGATTCCTGGCTACCTCAGTGCTTAGGCCCATGTGGAGGGTGGCCGCTCCGAAGTTTGGCTCTAAGGACGGTAAGGGATAGCTTGATGTTAGGTGCGAGCAGAGGCACAGAGCCCCGGTGTTGGTGGGGCTGCCAAGAGATCGTGAGGGCCAGCATCAACCTTGATTCCGGGCTACCTCAGTGCCAAGCCCCATGCGGTGGGTGGCTGCTTCGAAGCTTGGCTCTGAGGCGGGTAAGTGATAGGCCGAGGTTAGATGGAAGATCAGACAGAGAGCAACGATGCTGGTGGGGCTGAGGAGGGGCTGCCAAGGGAAGGTGAGGGCCAGCATCAGCCTTGATTCCTGGCTACCTCAGTGCCAAGTCCCATGTGGAGGGTGGCCACTGGAGCTTGGCTCTCATGAGGGTAAGGGATACGTCGAGGTTAGCTGAGAGAACAGACACAGAGCCCCGGTGTTCGTGGGGCTGAGAAGGGGCGGACAAGAGATCGTGAGGGCCAGCATCAACTTGATTCCTGGCTACTTCTGTGCCTGAGCCCCATGAGGTGGGTGGCCGCTTCGGAGCTTAGCTCTGATGAGGATAAGGCATGTGTCGAGGATAATTGGGAGAACAAACAGAGAGCCCCGCTGTTGGTGGGGACCTCAAAGGGCTGCCAGGGCAGGCGAGTTCAACAGTCAGTCAATCTTGGTTCCATCTGTGTTGGAGCGCCATCTAGTGGGTAGACGTTTTAGACCCTGGATCTGATGAAGGTAAGATGTAGGTTGATGTTTAGGTGGGAGACCAAAGAGAAGGGGGCATGTGTTGGTGGGGCTGAGGAGGGGCTGCCAAGGGAAGGTGAGGGCCAGCATGAAGCTTGGTTCCTGGCTACCTCAGTGCCTAAGGCCCACGTGGAGGGTGGTCGCTTCGGAGCTTGTCTGTGAAGCGGGTAAGTGCTAGGTCGAGGTTAGTTGAGAGAACAGACACAGAGCCCCGGTTTGGTGGGGCCGCCAAGGGAAGGTGAGAGCCAGCATCAACCTTGATTCCTGGCTACCTCAGTGCTTAGGCCCATGTGGTGGGTGGCTGCTTCAGGCTTGGCTCTGCTGAGGATAAGGGATATGTCGAGGATAGATGGAAGAACAGACTCAGAGCCCCGGTGTTGGTGGGGCTGAGAAGGGACTGCTAAGAAATCGTGACGGCCAGCGTCAACCTTGATTCCTGGCTACTTCTGTGCCTTGAGCCCCATGCGGTGGGAGGCCGCTTCGGAGCTTGGCTCTGAAGTGGGTAAGTGCTAGGGTGAGGTTAGCTGGGAGAAGAGACACAGAGCCCCGGTGTTGGTGGGGCTGAGAAGGTGCTGCCAAGAGATCGTGAGGGCCAGCATCAACCTTGATTCCTGGCTACTTCAGTGCCTAAGCCCCCCGTGGAGAGTGGCCTCTTCGGAGCTTGGCTCCGATGAAGGTAAGGGATACGTCGAAGATAACTGGGAGAACCGACAGAGAGCCCCGGTGGTGGTGGGGACCTCAAAGGGCAGCCAGGGCAGGCGAGTGCAACGAACACCCGTCACCCTGGTTCCCTCTGTGTTGGAGCGCCATCTGGTGGGTAGACGTTTCAGAGCCTGGCTCTGATGAAGGTAAGATGTAGGTTGATGTTTAGGTGGGAGACCAAAGAGAAGGGAGCAGGGGTTGGTGGGGCTGAGGAGGGGCTGACAAGAGATCGTGAGGGCCAGCACCAGCCTTCATTCCTGGCCATGTCTGCCCCTGAGCCCCATGTGGAGGGTGGCCGCTTCGGAGCTTGTCCCTGATGAGGGTCAGGGCTAGGTTGAGGTTAGGTGGGAGAACGGGCACAGAGCCACGGTGTTGATGGGGCTGCCTAGGGACTGCAAACGGAAGGCGAGGTCCAGCATCAGCCTTGATTCCTGGCTATCTCAGTGCCTAGGGCCCTCGTGGAGGGTGGCCGCTTCGGAGCTTGGCTCTGATGAGGGTAAGGGATGTGTCGAGGATAATAAGGAGAACAGACACAGAGCCCCAGTGTTGGTGGGGCTGAGAAGGGGCTGCCAAGAGATCGTGAGGGCCAGCATGAACCTTGATTCCTGGCTACCTCAGTGCCTAAGACCCACGTGGAGGGTGGCCGCTCCGAAGTTTGGCCCTGAGGAGGGTAAGGGGTAGCTTGATGTTAGGTGCGAGCAGAGGCACAGAGCCCCGGTGTTGGTGGGGCTGCCAAGAGATCGTGAGGGCCAGCATCAACCTTGATTCCGGGCTACCTCAGTGCCAAGCCCCATGCGGTGCGTGGCTCTGCTGAGGATAAGGGATATGTCGAGGATAGGTGGAAGAACAGACTCAGAACCCCGGTGTTGGTGGGGCTGAGAAGGGACTGCCAAGAAATCGTGAGGGCCAGCATCAGCCTTGATTCCTGGTTCCTTCTGTGCCTGAGCCCCATGAGGTGGGTGGCCGCTTCGGAGCTTGGCTCTGATGAGGGTAAGGGATGTGTCGAGGATAATTGGGAGAAGAGACACAGAGCCCTAGTGTTGGTGGGGCTGAGAAGGTGCTGCCAAGAGATCGTGAGGGCCAGCATCAGTCTTGGTTCCTGGCTACTTCAGTGCCAAGCCCCATGTGGAGGGTGGCCACTTCGAAGCTTGGCTCCGATGAGGGTCAGGGCTAGGTTGAGGTTAGGTGGGAGAACAGGCAGAGAGCCCCGGTGTTAGTGGGGATTTCAAAGGGCTGCCAGGGCAGGCGAGTTCAACAGTCAGTCAATCTTGGTTCCATCTGTGTTGGAGCGCCATCTAGTGGGTAGACGTTTTAGACCCTGAATCTGATGAAGGTAAGATGTAGGTTGATGTTTAGGTGGGAGACCATAGAGATGGGGGCAGTTGTTGGTGGGGCTGAGGAGGGGCTGCCAAGGGAAGGTGAGGGCCAGCATGAACCTTGATTCCTGGCTGCTTCTGTGCCTGAGCCCCATTCAGTGTGTGGCCGCTTCGCAGCTTGGGTCTGAAGCGGGTACGTGCTAGGTAAAGTTTAGTTGAGAGAATAGACACAGAGTCCCGGTGTTGGTGAGGCTGCCAAGGGAAGGTGAGGGCCAGCATCAACCTTGTTTCGTGGCTACCTCAGTTCTTAGGCCCATGTGGAGGCTGGCCGCTTCGTAGCTTGGCCCTGATGAGGGTCAGGGCTAGGTTGAGGTTAGTTGGGAGAACAAACACAGAGCCCCGGTGTTGGTGGGGCTGAGAAGGGGCTGCCAAGAGATCATGAGGGCCAGCGTCAACCTTGATTCCTGGCTACTTCTGTGCCTTGAGCCCCATGAGGTGGGTGGCCTCTTCGGAGCTTAGCTGTGGTAAGGATAAGGGATGTGTCAAGGATAATTGGGAGAACAGACAGAGAGCCCCGCTGTTGGTGGGGACCTCAAAGGGCTGCCAGGGCACACGAGTTCAACAAACATTCAATCTTAGTTCCATCTGTGTGGAAGTGCCATCTAGTGGGTCGACGTTTTAGACCCTGGATCTGATGAAGGTAAGATGTAGGTTGATGTTTAGGTGGGAGACCAAAGAGAAGGGGGCAGTTGTTGGTGGGGCTGAGGAGGGGCTGCCAAGGGAACGTGAGGGCCAGCGCGAACCTTGGTTCCTGGCTACCTCAGTGCCTAAGGCCCACGTGGAGGATGCTTGCTTCGGAGCTTGGCTCTAATGAGGGTAAGGGATATGTCGAGGTTAGCTGAGAGAGCAGACACAGAGCCCCGGTATTGGTAGGGCTGAGAAGGGGCTGCCAAGAGATCGTGAGGGCCAGCATCAACCTGGATTCCTGGCTACCTCAGTGCCAAAGCCCTATGAGGCGGGTTGTTGCTTCAGAGCTTGTCTCTGAAGCGGGTAACTGCTAGGTCGAGGTTAGTTGAGAGAACAGACACAGAGCCCCGGTTTTGGTGGGGCCGCCAAGGGAAGGTGAGAGCTAGCCTCAACCTTGATTCCTGGCTACCTCAGTGCTTAGGCCCATGTGGAGGGTGGCCGCTCCGAAGTTTGGCTCTGGGGACGGTAAGGGATAGCTTGATGTTAGGTGCGAGCAGAGGCACAGAGCCCCGGTGTTGGTGGGGCTGCCAAGAGATCGTGAGGGCCAGCATCAACCTTGATTCCGGGCTACCTCAGTGCCAAGCCCCATGCGGTGGGTGGCTGCTTCGAAGCTTGGCTCTGAGGCGGGTAAGTGATAGGCCGAGGTTAGATGGAAGATCAGACAGAGAGCAACGATGCTGGTGGGGCTGAGGAGGGGCTGCCAAGGGAAGGTGAGGGCCAGCATCAGCCTTGATTCCTGGCTACCTCAGTGCCAAGTCCCATGTGGAGGGTGGCCACTGGAGCTTGGCTCTCATGAGGGTAAGGGATACGTCGAGGTTAGCTGAGAGAACAGACACAGAGCCCCGGTGTTCGTGGGGCTGAGAAGGGGCGGACAAGAGATCGTGAGGGCCAGCATCAACTTGATTCCTGGCTACTTCTGTGCCTGAGCCCCATGAGGTGGGTGGCCGCTTCGGAGCTTAGCTCTGATGAGGATAAGGCATGTGTCGAGGATAATTGGGAGAACAAACAGAGAGCCCCGCTGTTGGTGGGGACCTCAAAGGGCTGCCAGGGCAGGCGAGTTCAACAGTCAGTCAATCTTGGTTCCATCTGTGTTGGAGCGCCATCTAGTGGGTAGACGTTTTAGACCCTGGATCTGATGAAGGTAAGATGTAGGTTGATGTTTAGGTGGGAGACCAAAGAGAAGGGGGCATGTGTTGGTGGGGCTGAGGAGGGGCTGCCAAGGGAAGGTGAGGGCCAGCATGAAGCTTGGTTCCTGGCTACCTCAGTGCCTAAGGCCCACGTGGAGGGTGGTCGCTTCGGAGCTTGTCTGTGAAGCGGGTAAGTGCTAGGTCGAGGTTAGTTGAGAGAACAGACACAGAGCCCCGGTTTGGTGGGGGCGCCAAGGGAAGGTGAGAGCCAGCATCAACCTTGATTCCTGGCTACCTCAGTGCTTAGGCCCATGTGGTGGGTGGCTGCTTCAGGCTTGGCTCTGCTGAGGATAAGGGATACGTCGAGGATAGATGGAAGAACAGACTCAGAGCCCCGGTGTTGGTGGGGCTGAGAAGGGACTGCTAAGAAATCGTGACGGCCAGCGTCAACCTTGATTCCTGGCTACTTCTGTGCCTTGAGCCCCATGCGGTGGGAGGCCGCTTCGGAGCTTGGCTCTGAAGTGGGTAAGTGCTAGGGTGAGGTTAGCTGGGAGAAGAGACACAGAGCCCCGGTGTTGGTGGGGCTGAGAAGGTGCTGCCAAGAGATCGTGAGGGCCAGCATCAACCTTGATTCCTGGCTACTTCAGTGCCTAAGCCCCCCGTGGAGAGTGGCCTCTTCGGAGCTTGGCTCCGATGAAGGTAAGGGATACGTCGAAGATAACTGGGAGAACCGACAGAGAGCCCCGGTGGTGGTGGGGACCTCAAAGGGCAGCCAGGGCAGGCGAGTGCAACGAACACCCGTCACCCTGGTTCCCTCTGTGTTGGAGCGCCATCTGGTGGGTAGACGTTTCAGAGCCTGGCTCTGATGAAGGTAAGATGTAGGTTGATGTTTAGGTGGGAGACCAAAGAGAAGGGAGCAGGGGTTGGTGGGGCTGAGGAGGGGCTGACAAGAGATCGTGAGGGCCAGCACCAGCCTTCATTCCTGGCCATGTCTGCCCCTGAGCCCCATGTGGAGGGTGGCCGCTTCGGAGCTTGTCCCTGATGAGGGTCAGGGCTAGGTTGAGGTTAGGTGGGAGAACGGGCACAGAGCCACGGTGTTGATGGGGCTGCCTAGGGACTGCAAACGGAAGGCGAGGTCCAGCATCAGCCTTGATTCCTGGCTATCTCAGTGCCTAGGGCCCTCGTGGAGGGTGGCCGCTTGGGAGCTTGGCTCTGATGAGGGTAAGGGATGTGTCGAGGATAATAAGGAGAACAGACACAGAGCCCCAGTGTTGGTGGGGCTGAGAAGGGGCTGCCAAGAGATCGTGAGGGCCAGCATGAACCTTGATTCCTGGCTACCTCAGTGCCTAAGACCCACGTGGAGGGTGGCCGCTCCGAAGTTTGGCCCTGAGGAGGGTAAGGGGTAGCTTGATGTTAGGTGCGAGCAGAGGCACAGAGCCCCGGTGTTGGTGGGGCTGCCAAGAGATCGTGAGGGCCAGCATCAACCTTGATTCCGGGCTACCTCAGTGCCAAGCCCCATGCGGTGCGTGGCTGCTTCAGAGCTTGGCTCTGCTGAGGATAAGGGATATGTCGAGGATAGCTGGAAGAACAGACTCAGAACCCCGGTGTTGGTGGGGCTGAGAAGGGACTGCCAAGAAATCGTGAGGGCCAGCATCAGCCTTGATTCCTGGTTCCTTCTGTGCCTGAGCCCCATGAGGTGGGTGGCCGCTTCGGAGCTTGGCTCTGATGAGGGTAAGGGATGTGTCGAGGATAATTGGGAGAAGAGACACAGAGCCCTAGTGTTGGTGGGGCTGAGAAGGTGCTGCCAAGAGATCGTGAGGGCCAGCATCAGTCTTGGTTCCTGGCTACTTCAGTGCCAAGCCCCATGTGGAGGGTGGCCACTTCGAAGCTTGGCTCCGATGAGGGTCAGGGCTAGGTTGAGGTTAGGTGGGAGAACAGGCAGAGAGCCCCGGTGTTAGTGGGGATTTCAAAGGGCTGCCAGGGCAGGCGAGTTCAACAGTCAGTCAATCTTGGTTCCATCTGTGTTGGAGCGCCATCTAGTGGGTAGACGTTTTAGACCCTGAATCTGATGAAGGTAAGATGTAGGTTGATGTTTAGGTGGGAGACCATAGAGATGGGGGCAGTTGTTGGTGGGGCTGAGGAGGGGCTGCCAAGGGAAGGTGAGGGCCAGCATGAACCTTGATTCCTGGCTGCTTCTGTGCCTGAGCCCCATTCAGTGTGTGGCCGCTTCGCAGCTTGGGTCTGAAGCGGGTACGTGCTAGGTAAAGTTTAGTTGAGAGAATAGACACAGAGTCCCGGTGTTGGTGAGGCTGCCAAGGGAAGGTGAGGGCCAGCATCAACCTTGTTTCGTGGCTACCTCAGTTCTTAGGCCCATGTGGAGGCTGGCCGCTTCGTAGCTTGGCCCTGATGAGGGTCAGGGCTAGGTTGAGGTTAGTTGGGAGAACAAACACAGAGCCCCGGTGTTGGTGGGGCTGAGAAGGGGCTGCCAAGAGATCATGAGGGCCAGCGTCAACCTTGATTCCTGGCTACTTCTGTGCCTTGAGCCCCATGAGGTGGGTGGCCTCTTCGGAGCTTAGCTGTGGTAAGGATAAGGGATGTGTCAAGGATAATTGGGAGAACAGACAGAGAGCCCCGCTGTTGGTGGGGACCTCAAAGGGCTGCCAGGGCACACGAGTTCAACAAACATTCAATCTTAGTTCCATCTGTGTGGAAGTGCCATCTAGTGGGTCGACGTTTTAGACCCTGGATCTGATGAAGGTAAGATGTAGGTTGATGTTTAGGTGGGAGACCAAAGAGAAGGGGGCAGTTGTTGGTGGGGCTGAGGAGGGGCTGCCAAGGGAACGTGAGGGCCAGCGTGAACCTTGGTTCCTGGCTACCTCAGTGCCTAAGGCCCACGTGGAGGATGCTTGCTTCGGAGCTTGGCTCTAATGAGGGTAAGGGATATGTCGAGGTTAGCTGAGAGAGCAGACACAGAGCCCCGGTATTGGTAGGGCTGAGAAGGGGCTGCCAAGAGATCGTGAGGGCCAGCATCAACCTGGATTCCTGGCTACCTCAGTGCCAAAGCCCTATGAGGCGGGTTGTTGCTTCAGAGCTTGTCTCTGAAGCGGGTAACTGCTAGGTCGAGGTTAGTTGAGAGAACAGACACAGAGCCCCGGTTTTGGTGGGGCCGCCAAGGGAAGGTGAGAGCTAGCCTCAACCTTGATTCCTGGCTACCTCAGTGCTTAGGCCCATGTGGAGGGTGGCCGCTCCGAAGTTTGGCTCTGGGGACGGTAAGGGATAGCTTGATGTTAGGTGCGAGCAGAGGCACAGAGCCCCGGTGTTGGTGGGGCTGCCAAGAGATCGTGAGGGCCAGCATCAACTTGATTCCTGGCTACTTCTGTGCCTGAGCCCCATGAGGTGGGTGGCCGCTTCGGAGCTTAGCTCTGATGAGGATAAGGCATGTGTCGAGGATAATTGGGAGAACAAACAGAGAGCCCCGCTGTTGGTGGGGACCTCAAAGGGCTGCCAGGGCAGGCGAGTTCAACAGTCAGTCAATCTTGGTTCCATCTGTGTTGGAGCGCCATCTAGTGGGTAGACGTTTTAGACCCTGGATCTGATGAAGGTAAGATGTAGGTTGATGTTTAGGTGGGAGACCAAAGAGAAGGGGGCATGTGTTGGTGGGGCTGAGGAGGGGCTGCCAAGGGAAGGTGAGGGCCAGCATGAAGCTTGGTTCCTAGCTACCTCAGTGCCTAAGGCCCACGTGGAGGGTGGTCGCTTCGGAGCTTGTCTGTGAAGCGGGTAAGTGCTAGGTCGAGGTTAGTTGAGAGAACAGACACAGAGCCCCGGTTTGGTGGGGCCGCCAAGGGAAGGTGAGAGCCAGCATCAACCTTGATTCCTGGCTACCTCAGTGCTTAGGCCCATGTGGTGGGTGGCTGCTTCAGGCTTGGCTCTGCTGAGGATAAGGGATATGTCGAGGATAGATGGAAGAACAGACTCAGAGCCCCGGTGTTGGTGGGGCTGAGAAGGGACTGCTAAGAAATCGTGACGGCCAGCGTCAACCTTGATTCCTGGCTACTTCTGTGCCTTGAGCCCCATGCGGTGGGAGGCTGCTTCGGAGCTTGGCTCTGAAGTGGGTAAGTGCTAGGGTGAGGTTAGTTGGGAGAAGAGACACAGAGCCCCGGTGTTGGTGGGGCTGAGAAGGTGCTGCCAAGAGATCGTGAGGGCCAGCATCAACCTTGATTCCTGGCTACTTCAGTGCCTAAGCCCCCCGTGGAGAGTGGCCTCTTCGGAGCTTGGCTCCGATGAAGGTAAGGGATACGTCGAAGATAACTGGGAGAACCGACAGAGAGCCCCGGTGGTGGTGGGGACCTCAAAGGGCTGCCAGGGCAGGCGAGTGCAACGAACACCCGTCACCTTGGTTCCCTCTGTGTTGGAGCGCCATCTGGTGGGTAGACGTTTCAGAGCCTGGCTCTGATGAAGGTAAGATGTAGGTTGATGTTTAGGTGGGAGACCAAAGAGAAGGGAGCAGGGGTTGGTGGGGCTGAGGAGGGGCTGACAAGAGATCGTGAGGGCCAGCACCAGCCTTCATTCCTGGCCATGTCTGCCCCTGAGCCCCATGTGGAGGGTGGCCGCTTCGGAGCTTGTCCCTGATGAGGGTCAGGGCTAGGTTGAGGTTAGGTGGGAGAACGGGCACAGAGCCACGGTGTTGATGGGGCTGCCTAGGGACTGCAAACGGAAGGCGAGGTCCAGCATCAGCCTTGATTCCTGGCTATCTCAGTGCCTAGGGCCCTCGTGGAGGGTGGCCGCTTGGGAGCTTGGCTCTGATGAGGGTAAGGGATGTGTCGAGGATAATAAGGAGAACAGACACAGAGCCCCAGTGTTGGTGGGGCTGAGAAGGGGCTGCCAAGAGATCGTGAGGGCCAGCATGAACCTTGATTCCTGGCTACCTCAGTGCCTAAGACCCACGTGGAGGGTGGCCGCTCCGAAGTTTGGCCCTGAGGAGGGTAAGGGGTAGCTTGATGTTAGGTGCGAGCAGAGGCACAGAGCCCCGGTGTTGGTGGGGCTGCCAAGAGATCGTGAGGGCCAGCATCAACCTTGATTCCGGGCTACCTCAGTGCCAAGCCCCATGCGGTGCGTGGCTGCTTCAGAGCTTGGCTCTGCTGAGGATAAGGGATATGTCGAGGATAGCTGGAAGAACAGACTCAGAACCCCGGTGTTGGTGGGGCTGAGAAGGGACTGCCAAGAAATCGTGAGGGCCAGCATCAGCCTTGATTCCTGGTTCCTTCTGTGCCTGAGCCCCATGAGGTGGGTGGCCGCTTCGGAGCTTGGCTCTGATGAGGGTAAGGGATGTGTCGAGGATAATTGGGAGAAGAGACACAGAGCCCTAGTGTTGGTGGGGCTGAGAAGGTGCTGCCAAGAGATCGTGAGGGCCAGCATCAGTCTTGGTTCCTGGCTACTTCAGTGCCAAGCCCCATGTGGAGGGTGGCCACTTCGAAGCTTGGCTCCGATGAGGGTCAGGGCTAGGTTGAGGTTAGGTGGGAGAACAGGCAGAGAGCCCCGGTGTTAGTGGGGATTTCAAAGGGCTGCCAGGGCAGGCGAGTTCAACAGTCAGTCAATCTTGGTTCCATCTGTGTTGGAGCGCCATCTAGTGGGTAGACGTTTTAGACCCTGAATCTGATGAAGGTAAGATGTAGGTTGATGTTTAGGTGGGAGACCATAGAGATGGGGGCAGTTGTTGGTGGGGCTGAGGAGGGGCTGCCAAGGGAAGGTGAGGGCCAGCATGAACCTTGATTCCTGGCTGCTTCTGTGCCTGAGCCCCATTCAGTGTGTGGCCGCTTCGCAGCTTGGGTCTGAAGCGGGTACGTGCTAGGTAAAGTTTAGTTGAGAGAATAGACACAGAGTCCCGGTGTTGGTGAGGCTGCCAAGGGAAGGTGAGGGCCAGCATCAACCTTGTTTCGTGGCTACCTCAGTTCTTAGGCCCATGTGGAGGCTGGCCGCTTCGTAGCTTGGCCCTGATGAGGGTCAGGGCTAGGTTGAGGTTAGTTGGGAGAACAAACACAGAGCCCCGGTGTTGGTGGGGCTGAGAAGGGGCTGCCAAGAGATCATGAGGGCCAGCGTCAACCTTGATTCCTGGCTACTTCTGTGCCTTGAGCCCCATGAGGTGGGTGGCCTCTTCGGAGCTTAGCTGTGGTAAGGATAAGGGATGTGTCAAGGATAATTGGGAGAACAGACAGAGAGCCCCGCTGTTGGTGGGGACCTCAAAGGGCTGCCAGGGCACACGAGTTCAACAAACATTCAATCTTAGTTCCATCTGTGTGGAAGTGCCATCTAGTGGGTCGACGTTTTAGACCCTGGATCTGATGAAGGTAAGATGTAGGTTGATGTTTAGGTGGGAGACCAAAGAGAAGGGGGCAGTTGTTGGTGGGGCTGAGGAGGGGCTGCCAAGGGAACGTGAGGGCCAGCGCGAACCTTGGTTCCTGGCTACCTCAGTGCCTAAGGCCCACGTGGAGGATGCTTGCTTCGGAGCTTGGCTCTAATGAGGGTAAGGGATATGTCGAGGTTAGCTGAGAGAGCAGACACAGAGCCCCGGTATTGGTAGGGCTGAGAAGGGGCTGCCAAGAGATCGTGAGGGCCAGCATCAACCTGGATTCCTGGCTACCTCAGTGCCAAAGCCCTATGAGGCGGGTTGTTGCTTCAGAGCTTGTCTCTGAAGCGGGTAACTGCTAGGTCGAGGTTAGTTGAGAGAACAGACACAGAGCCCCGGTTTTGGTGGGGCCGCCAAGGGAAGGTGAGAGCTAGCCTCAACCTTGATTCCTGGCTACCTCAGTGCTTAGGCCCATGTGGAGGGTGGCCGCTCCGAAGTTTGGCTCTGGGGACGGTAAGGGATAGCTTGATGTTAGGTGCGAGCAGAGGCACAGAGCCCCGGTGTTGGTGGGGCTGCCAAGAGATCGTGAGGGCCAGCATCAACCTTGATTCCGGGCTACCTCAGTGCCAAGCCCCATGCGGTGGGTGGCTGCTTCGAAGCTTGGCTCTGAGGCGGGTAAGTGATAGGCCGAGGTTAGATGGAAGATCAGACAGAGAGCAACGATGCTGGTGGGGCTGAGGAGGGGCTGCCAAGGGAAGGTGAGGGCCAGCATCAGCCTTGATTCCTGGCTACCTCAGTGCCAAGTCCCATGTGGAGGGTGGCCACTGGAGCTTGGCTCTCATGAGGGTAAGGGATACGTCGAGGTTAGCTGAGAGAACAGACACAGAGCCCCGGTGTTCGTGGGGCTGAGAAGGGGCGGACAAGAGATCGTGAGGGCCAGCATCAACTTGATTCCTGGCTACTTCTGTGCCTGAGCCCCATGAGGTGGGTGGCCGCTTCGGAGCTTAGCTCTGATGAGGATAAGGCATGTGTCGAGGATAATTGGGAGAACAAACAGAGAGCCCCGCTGTTGGTGGGGACCTCAAAGGGCTGCCAGGGCAGGCGAGTTCAACAGTCAGTCAATCTTGGTTCCATCTGTGTTGGAGCGCCATCTAGTGGGTAGACGTTTTAGACCCTGGATCTGATGAAGGTAAGATGTAGGTTGATGTTTAGGTGGGAGACCAAAGAGAAGGGGGCATGTGTTGGTGGGGCTGAGGAGGGGCTGCCAAGGGAAGGTGAGGGCCAGCATGAAGCTTGGTTCCTGGCTACCTCAGTGCCTAAGGCCCACGTGGAGGGTGGTCGCTTCGGAGCTTGTCTGTGAAGCGGGTAAGTGCTAGGTCGAGGTTAGTTGAGAGAACAGACACAGAGCCCCGGTTTGGTGGGGGCGCCAAGGGAAGGTGAGAGCCAGCATCAACCTTGATTCCTGGCTACCTCAGTGCTTAGGCCCATGTGGTGGGTGGCTGCTTCAGGCTTGGCTCTGCTGAGGATAAGGGATACGTCGAGGATAGATGGAAGAACAGACTCAGAGCCCCGGTGTTGGTGGGGCTGAGAAGGGACTGCTAAGAAATCGTGACGGCCAGCGTCAACCTTGATTCCTGGCTACTTCTGTGCCTTGAGCCCCATGCGGTGGGAGGCCGCTTCGGAGCTTGGCTCTGAAGTGGGTAAGTGCTAGGGTGAGGTTAGCTGGGAGAAGAGACACAGAGCCCCGGTGTTGGTGGGGCTGAGAAGGTGCTGCCAAGAGATCGTGAGGGCCAGCATCAACCTTGATTCCTGGCTACTTCAGTGCCTAAGCCCCCCGTGGAGAGTGGCCTCTTCGGAGCTTGGCTCCGATGAAGGTAAGGGATACGTCGAAGATAACTGGGAGAACCGACAGAGAGCCCCGGTGGTGGTGGGGACCTCAAAGGGCAGCCAGGGCAGGCGAGTGCAACGAACACCCGTCACCCTGGTTCCCTCTGTGTTGGAGCGCCATCTGGTGGGTAGACGTTTCAGAGCCTGGCTCTGATGAAGGTAAGATGTAGGTTGATGTTTAGGTGGGAGACCAAAGAGAAGGGAGCAGGGGTTGGTGGGGCTGAGGAGGGGCTGACAAGAGATCGTGAGGGCCAGCACCAGCCTTCATTCCTGGCCATGTCTGCCCCTGAGCCCCATGTGGAGGGTGGCCGCTTCGGAGCTTGTCCCTGATGAGGGTCAGGGCTAGGTTGAGGTTAGGTGGGAGAACGGGCACAGAGCCACGGTGTTGATGGGGCTGCCTAGGGACTGCAAACGGAAGGCGAGGTCCAGCATCAGCCTTGATTCCTGGCTATCTCAGTGCCTAGGGCCCTCGTGGAGGGTGGCCGCTTGGGAGCTTGGCTCTGATGAGGGTAAGGGATGTGTCGAGGATAATAAGGAGAACAGACACAGAGCCCCAGTGTTGGTGGGGCTGAGAAGGGGCTGCCAAGAGATCGTGAGGGCCAGCATGAACCTTGATTCCTGGCTACCTCAGTGCCTAAGACCCACGTGGAGGGTGGCCGCTCCGAAGTTTGGCCCTGAGGAGGGTAAGGGGTAGCTTGATGTTAGGTGCGAGCAGAGGCACAGAGCCCCGGTGTTGGTGGGGCTGCCAAGAGATCGTGAGGGCCAGCATCAACCTTGATTCCGGGCTACCTCAGTGCCAAGCCCCATGCGGTGCGTGGCTGCTTCAGAGCTTGGCTCTGCTGAGGATAAGGGATATGTCGAGGATAGCTGGAAGAACAGACTCAGAACCCCGGTGTTGGTGGGGCTGAGAAGGGACTGCCAAGAAATCGTGAGGGCCAGCATCAGCCTTGATTCCTGGTTCCTTCTGTGCCTGAGCCCCATGAGGTGGGTGGCCGCTTCGGAGCTTGGCTCTGATGAGGGTAAGGGATGTGTCGAGGATAATTGGGAGAAGAGACACAGAGCCCTAGTGTTGGTGGGGCTGAGAAGGTGCTGCCAAGAGATCGTGAGGGCCAGCATCAGTCTTGGTTCCTGGCTACTTCAGTGCCAAGCCCCATGTGGAGGGTGGCCACTTCGAAGCTTGGCTCCGATGAGGGTCAGGGCTAGGTTGAGGTTAGGTGGGAGAACAGGCAGAGAGCCCCGGTGTTAGTGGGGATTTCAAAGGGCTGCCAGGGCAGGCGAGTTCAACAGTCAGTCAATCTTGGTTCCATCTGTGTTGGAGCGCCATCTAGTGGGTAGACGTTTTAGACCCTGAATCTGATGAAGGTAAGATGTAGGTTGATGTTTAGGTGGGAGACCATAGAGATGGGGGCAGTTGTTGGTGGGGCTGAGGAGGGGCTGCCAAGGGAAGGTGAGGGCCAGCATGAACCTTGATTCCTGGCTGCTTCTGTGCCTGAGCCCCATTCAGTGTGTGGCCGCTTCGCAGCTTGGGTCTGAAGCGGGTACGTGCTAGGTAAAGTTTAGTTGAGAGAATAGACACAGAGTCCCGGTGTTGGTGAGGCTGCCAAGGGAAGGTGAGGGCCAGCATCAACCTTGTTTCGTGGCTACCTCAGTTCTTAGGCCCATGTGGAGGCTGGCCGCTTCGTAGCTTGGCCCTGATGAGGGTCAGGGCTAGGTTGAGGTTAGTTGGGAGAACAAACACAGAGCCCCGGTGTTGGTGGGGCTGAGAAGGGGCTGCCAAGAGATCATGAGGGCCAGCGTCAACCTTGATTCCTGGCTACTTCTGTGCCTTGAGCCCCATGAGGTGGGTGGCCTCTTCGGAGCTTAGCTGTGGTAAGGATAAGGGATGTGTCAAGGATAATTGGGAGAACAGACAGAGAGCCCCGCTGTTGGTGGGGACCTCAAAGGGCTGCCAGGGCACACGAGTTCAACAAACATTCAATCTTAGTTCCATCTGTGTGGAAGTGCCATCTAGTGGGTCGACGTTTTAGACCCTGGATCTGATGAAGGTAAGATGTAGGTTGATGTTTAGGTGGGAGACCAAAGAGAAGGGGGCAGTTGTTGGTGGGGCTGAGGAGGGGCTGCCAAGGGAACGTGAGGGCCAGCGTGAACCTTGGTTCCTGGCTACCTCAGTGCCTAAGGCCCACGTGGAGGATGCTTGCTTCGGAGCTTGGCTCTAATGAGGGTAAGGGATATGTCGAGGTTAGCTGAGAGAGCAGACACAGAGCCCCGGTATTGGTAGGGCTGAGAAGGGGCTGCCAAGAGATCGTGAGGGCCAGCATCAACCTGGATTCCTGGCTACCTCAGTGCCAAAGCCCTATGAGGCGGGTTGTTGCTTCAGAGCTTGTCTCTGAAGCGGGTAACTGCTAGGTCGAGGTTAGTTGAGAGAACAGACACAGAGCCCCGGTTTTGGTGGGGCCGCCAAGGGAAGGTGAGAGCTAGCCTCAACCTTGATTCCTGGCTACCTCAGTGCTTAGGCCCATGTGGAGGGTGGCCGCTCCGAAGTTTGGCTCTGGGGACGGTAAGGGATAGCTTGATGTTAGGTGCGAGCAGAGGCACAGAGCCCCGGTGTTGGTGGGGCTGCCAAGAGATCGTGAGGGCCAGCATCAACTTGATTCCTGGCTACTTCTGTGCCTGAGCCCCATGAGGTGGGTGGCCGCTTCGGAGCTTAGCTCTGATGAGGATAAGGCATGTGTCGAGGATAATTGGGAGAACAAACAGAGAGCCCCGCTGTTGGTGGGGACCTCAAAGGGCTGCCAGGGCAGGCGAGTTCAACAGTCAGTCAATCTTGGTTCCATCTGTGTTGGAGCGCCATCTAGTGGGTAGACGTTTTAGACCCTGGATCTGATGAAGGTAAGATGTAGGTTGATGTTTAGGTGGGAGACCAAAGAGAAGGGGGCATGTGTTGGTGGGGCTGAGGAGGGGCTGCCAAGGGAAGGTGAGGGCCAGCATGAAGCTTGGTTCCTAGCTACCTCAGTGCCTAAGGCCCACGTGGAGGGTGGTCGCTTCGGAGCTTGTCTGTGAAGCGGGTAAGTGCTAGGTCGAGGTTAGTTGAGAGAACAGACACAGAGCCCCGGTTTGGTGGGGCCGCCAAGGGAAGGTGAGAGCCAGCATCAACCTTGATTCCTGGCTACCTCAGTGCTTAGGCCCATGTGGTGGGTGGCTGCTTCAGGCTTGGCTCTGCTGAGGATAAGGGATATGTCGAGGATAGATGGAAGAACAGACTCAGAGCCCCGGTGTTGGTGGGGCTGAGAAGGGACTGCTAAGAAATCGTGACGGCCAGCGTCAACCTTGATTCCTGGCTACTTCTGTGCCTTGAGCCCCATGCGGTGGGAGGCTGCTTCGGAGCTTGGCTCTGAAGTGGGTAAGTGCTAGGGTGAGGTTAGTTGGGAGAAGAGACACAGAGCCCCGGTGTTGGTGGGGCTGAGAAGGTGCTGCCAAGAGATCGTGAGGGCCAGCATCAACCTTGATTCCTGGCTACTTCAGTGCCTAAGCCCCCCGTGGAGAGTGGCCTCTTCGGAGCTTGGCTCCGATGAAGGTAAGGGATACGTCGAAGATAACTGGGAGAACCGACAGAGAGCCCCGGTGGTGGTGGGGACCTCAAAGGGCTGCCAGGGCAGGCGAGTGCAACGAACACCCGTCACCTTGGTTCCCTCTGTGTTGGAGCGCCATCTGGTGGGTAGACGTTTCAGAGCCTGGCTCTGATGAAGGTAAGATGTAGGTTGATGTTTAGGTGGGAGACCAAAGAGAAGGGAGCAGGGGTTGGTGGGGCTGAGGAGGGGCTGACAAGAGATCGTGAGGGCCAGCACCAGCCTTCATTCCTGGCCATGTCTGCCCCTGAGCCCCATGTGGAGGGTGGCCGCTTCGGAGCTTGTCCCTGATGAGGGTCAGGGCTAGGTTGAGGTTAGGTGGGAGAACGGGCACAGAGCCACGGTGTTGATGGGGCTGCCTAGGGACTGCAAACGGAAGGCGAGGTCCAGCATCAGCCTTGATTCCTGGCTATCTCAGTGCCTAGGGCCCTCGTGGAGGGTGGCCGCTTGGGAGCTTGGCTCTGATGAGGGTAAGGGATGTGTCGAGGATAATAAGGAGAACAGACACAGAGCCCCAGTGTTGGTGGGGCTGAGAAGGGGCTGCCAAGAGATCGTGAGGGCCAGCATGAACCTTGATTCCTGGCTACCTCAGTGCCTAAGACCCACGTGGAGGGTGGCCGCTCCGAAGTTTGGCCCTGAGGAGGGTAAGGGGTAGCTTGATGTTAGGTGCGAGCAGAGGCACAGAGCCCCGGTGTTGGTGGGGCTGCCAAGAGATCGTGAGGGCCAGCATCAACCTTGATTCCGGGCTACCTCAGTGCCAAGCCCCATGCGGTGCGTGGCTGCTTCAGAGCTTGGCTCTGCTGAGGATAAGGGATATGTCGAGGATAGCTGGAAGAACAGACTCAGAACCCCGGTGTTGGTGGGGCTGAGAAGGGACTGCCAAGAAATCGTGAGGGCCAGCATCAGCCTTGATTCCTGGTTACTTCTGTGCCTGAGCCCCATGAGGTGGGTGGCCGCTTCGGAGCTTGGCTCTGATGAGGGTAAGGGATGTGTCGAGGATAATTGGGAGAAGAGACACAGAGCCCTAGTGTTGGTGGGGCTGAGAAGGTGCTGCCAAGAGATCGTGAGGGCCAGCATCAGTCTTGGTTCCTGGCTACTTCAGTGCCAAGCCCCATGTGGAGGGTGGCCACTTCGAAGCTTGGCTCCGATGAGGGTCAGGGCTAGGTTGAGGTTAGGTGGGAGAACAGGCAGAGAGCCCCGGTGTTAGTGGGGATTTCAAAGGGCTGCCAGGGCAGGCGAGTTCAACAGTCAGTCAATCTTGGTTCCATCTGTGTTGGAGCGCCATCTAGTGGGTAGACGTTTTAGACCCTGAATCTGATGAAGGTAAGATGTAGGTTGATGTTTAGGTGGGAGACCATAGAGATGGGGGCAGTTGTTGGTGGGGCTGAGGAGGGGCTGCCAAGGGAAGGTGAGGGCCAGCATGAACCTTGATTCCTGGCTGCTTCTGTGCCTGAGCCCCATTCAGTGTGTGGCCGCTTCGCAGCTTGGGTCTGAAGCGGGTACGTGCTAGGTAAAGTTTAGTTGAGAGAATAGACACAGAGTCCCGGTGTTGGTGAGGCTGCCAAGGGAAGGTGAGGGCCAGCATCAACCTTGTTTCGTGGCTACCTCAGTTCTTAGGCCCATGTGGAGGCTGGCCGCTTCGTAGCTTGGCCCTGATGAGGGTCAGGGCTAGGTTGAGGTTAGTTGGGAGAACAAACACAGAGCCCCGGTGTTGGTGGGGCTGAGAAGGGGCTGCCAAGAGATCATGAGGGCCAGCGTCAACCTTGATTCCTGGCTACTTCTGTGCCTTGAGCCCCATGAGGTGGGTGGCCTCTTCGGAGCTTAGCTGTGGTAAGGATAAGGGATGTGTCAAGGATAATTGGGAGAACAGACAGAGAGCCCCGCTGTTGGTGGGGACCTCAAAGGGCTGCCAGGGCACACGAGTTCAACAAACATTCAATCTTAGTTCCATCTGTGTGGAAGTGCCATCTAGTGGGTCGACGTTTTAGACCCTGGATCTGATGAAGGTAAGATGTAGGTTGATGTTTAGGTGGGAGACCAAAGAGAAGGGGGCAGTTGTTGGTGGGGCTGAGGAGGGGCTGCCAAGGGAACGTGAGGGCCAGCGCGAACCTTGGTTCCTGGCTACCTCAGTGCCTAAGGCCCACGTGGAGGATGCTTGCTTCGGAGCTTGGCTCTAATGAGGGTAAGGGATATGTCGAGGTTAGCTGAGAGAGCAGACACAGAGCCCCGGTATTGGTAGGGCTGAGAAGGGGCTGCCAAGAGATCGTGAGGGCCAGCATCAACCTGGATTCCTGGCTACCTCAGTGCCAAAGCCCTATGAGGCGGGTTGTTGCTTCAGAGCTTGTCTCTGAAGCGGGTAACTGCTAGGTCGAGGTTAGTTGAGAGAACAGACACAGAGCCCCGGTTTTGGTGGGGCCGCCAAGGGAAGGTGAGAGCTAGCCTCAACCTTGATTCCTGGCTACCTCAGTGCTTAGGCCCATGTGGAGGGTGGCCGCTCCGAAGTTTGGCTCTGGGGACGGTAAGGGATAGCTTGATGTTAGGTGCGAGCAGAGGCACAGAGCCCCGGTGTTGGTGGGGCTGCCAAGAGATCGTGAGGGCCAGCATCAACCTTGATTCCGGGCTACCTCAGTGCCAAGCCCCATGCGGTGGGTGGCTGCTTCGAAGCTTGGCTCTGAGGCGGGTAAGTGATAGGCCGAGGTTAGATGGAAGATCAGACAGAGAGCAACGATGCTGGTGGGGCTGAGGAGGGGCTGCCAAGGGAAGGTGAGGGCCAGCATCAGCCTTGATTCCTGGCTACCTCAGTGCCAAGTCCCATGTGGAGGGTGGCCACTGGAGCTTGGCTCTCATGAGGGTAAGGGATACGTCGAGGTTAGCTGAGAGAACAGACACAGAGCCCCGGTGTTCGTGGGGCTGAGAAGGGGCGGACAAGAGATCGTGAGGGCCAGCATCAACTTGATTCCTGGCTACTTCTGTGCCTGAGCCCCATGAGGTGGGTGGCCGCTTCGGAGCTTAGCTCTGATGAGGATAAGGCATGTGTCGAGGATAATTGGGAGAACAAACAGAGAGCCCCGCTGTTGGTGGGGACCTCAAAGGGCTGCCAGGGCAGGCGAGTTCAACAGTCAGTCAATCTTGGTTCCATCTGTGTTGGAGCGCCATCTAGTGGGTAGACGTTTTAGACCCTGGATCTGATGAAGGTAAGATGTAGGTTGATGTTTAGGTGGGAGACCAAAGAGAAGGGGGCATGTGTTGGTGGGGCTGAGGAGGGGCTGCCAAGGGAAGGTGAGGGCCAGCATGAAGCTTGGTTCCTGGCTACCTCAGTGCCTAAGGCCCACGTGGAGGGTGGTCGCTTCGGAGCTTGTCTGTGAAGCGGGTAAGTGCTAGGTCGAGGTTAGTTGAGAGAACAGACACAGAGCCCCGGTTTGGTGGGGCCGCCAAGGGAAGGTGAGAGCCAGCATCAACCTTGATTCCTGGCTACCTCAGTGCTTAGGCCCATGTGGTGGGTGGCTGCTTCAGGCTTGGCTCTGCTGAGGATAAGGGATATGTCGAGGATAGATGGAAGAACAGACTCAGAGCCCCGGTGTTGGTGGGGCTGAGAAGGGACTGCTAAGAAATCGTGACGGCCAGCGTCAACCTTGATTCCTGGCTACTTCTGTGCCTTGAGCCCCATGCGGTGGGAGGCCGCTTCGGAGCTTGGCTCTGAAGTGGGTAAGTGCTAGGGTGAGGTTAGCTGGGAGAAGAGACACAGAGCCCCGGTGTTGGTGGGGCTGAGAAGGTGCTGCCAAGAGATCGTGAGGGCCAGCATCAACCTTGATTCCTGGCTACTTCAGTGCCTAAGCCCCCCGTGGAGAGTGGCCTCTTCGGAGCTTGGCTCCGATGAAGGTAAGGGATACGTCGAAGATAACTGGGAGAACCGACAGAGAGCCCCGGTGGTGGTGGGGACCTCAAAGGGCAGCCAGGGCAGGCGAGTGCAACGAACACCCGTCACCCTGGTTCCCTCTGTGTTGGAGCGCCATCTGGTGGGTAGACGTTTCAGAGCCTGGCTCTGATGAAGGTAAGATGTAGGTTGATGTTTAGGTGGGAGACCAAAGAGAAGGGAGCAGGGGTTGGTGGGGCTGAGGAGGGGCTGACAAGAGATCGTGAGGGCCAGCACCAGCCTTCATTCCTGGCCATGTCTGCCCCTGAGCCCCATGTGGAGGGTGGCCGCTTCGGAGCTTGTCCCTGATGAGGGTCAGGGCTAGGTTGAGGTTAGGTGGGAGAACGGGCACAGAGCCACGGTGTTGATGGGGCTGCCTAGGGACTGCAAACGGAAGGCGAGGTCCAGCATCAGCCTTGATTCCTGGCTATCTCAGTGCCTAGGGCCCTCGTGGAGGGTGGCCGCTTCGGAGCTTGGCTCTGATGAGGGTAAGGGATGTGTCGAGGATAATAAGGAGAACAGACACAGAGCCCCAGTGTTGGTGGGGCTGAGAAGGGGCTGCCAAGAGATCGTGAGGGCCAGCATGAACCTTGATTCCTGGCTACCTCAGTGCCTAAGACCCACGTGGAGGGTGGCCGCTCCGAAGTTTGGCCCTGAGGAGGGTAAGGGGTAGCTTGATGTTAGGTGCGAGCAGAGGCACAGAGCCCCGGTGTTGGTGGGGCTGCCAAGAGATCGTGAGGGCCAGCATCAACCTTGATTCCGGGCTACCTCAGTGCCAAGCCCCATGCGGTGCGTGGCTCTGCTGAGGATAAGGGATATGTCGAGGATAGGTGGAAGAACAGACTCAGAACCCCGGTGTTGGTGGGGCTGAGAAGGGACTGCCAAGAAATCGTGAGGGCCAGCATCAGCCTTGATTCCTGGTTCCTTCTGTGCCTGAGCCCCATGAGGTGGGTGGCCGCTTCGGAGCTTGGCTCTGATGAGGGTAAGGGATGTGTCGAGGATAATTGGGAGAAGAGACACAGAGCCCTAGTGTTGGTGGGGCTGAGAAGGTGCTGCCAAGAGATCGTGAGGGCCAGCATCAGTCTTGGTTCCTGGCTACTTCAGTGCCAAGCCCCATGTGGAGGGTGGCCACTTCGAAGCTTGGCTCCGATGAGGGTCAGGGCTAGGTTGAGGTTAGGTGGGAGAACAGGCAGAGAGCCCCGGTGTTAGTGGGGATTTCAAAGGGCTGCCAGGGCAGGCGAGTTCAACAGTCAGTCAATCTTGGTTCCATCTGTGTTGGAGCGCCATCTAGTGGGTAGACGTTTTAGACCCTGAATCTGATGAAGGTAAGATGTAGGTTGATGTTTAGGTGGGAGACCATAGAGATGGGGGCAGTTGTTGGTGGGGCTGAGGAGGGGCTGCCAAGGGAAGGTGAGGGCCAGCATGAACCTTGATTCCTGGCTGCTTCTGTGCCTGAGCCCCATTCAGTGTGTGGCCGCTTCGCAGCTTGGGTCTGAAGCGGGTACGTGCTAGGTAAAGTTTAGTTGAGAGAATAGACACAGAGTCCCGGTGTTGGTGAGGCTGCCAAGGGAAGGTGAGGGCCAGCATCAACCTTGTTTCGTGGCTACCTCAGTTCTTAGGCCCATGTGGAGGCTGGCCGCTTCGTAGCTTGGCCCTGATGAGGGTCAGGGCTAGGTTGAGGTTAGTTGGGAGAACAAACACAGAGCCCCGGTGTTGGTGGGGCTGAGAAGGGGCTGCCAAGAGATCATGAGGGCCAGCGTCAACCTTGATTCCTGGCTACTTCTGTGCCTTGAGCCCCATGAGGTGGGTGGCCTCTTCGGAGCTTAGCTGTGGTAAGGATAAGGGATGTGTCAAGGATAATTGGGAGAACAGACAGAGAGCCCCGCTGTTGGTGGGGACCTCAAAGGGCTGCCAGGGCACACGAGTTCAACAAACATTCAATCTTAGTTCCATCTGTGTGGAAGTGCCATCTAGTGGGTCGACGTTTTAGACCCTGGATCTGATGAAGGTAAGATGTAGGTTGATGTTTAGGTGGGAGACCAAAGAGAAGGGGGCAGTTGTTGGTGGGGCTGAGGAGGGGCTGCCAAGGGAACGTGAGGGCCAGCGCGAACCTTGGTTCCTGGCTACCTCAGTGCCTAAGGCCCACGTGGAGGATGCTTGCTTCGGAGCTTGGCTCTAATGAGGGTAAGGGATATGTCGAGGTTAGCTGAGAGAGCAGACACAGAGCCCCGGTATTGGTAGGGCTGAGAAGGGGCTGCCAAGAGATCGTGAGGGCCAGCATCAACCTGGATTCCTGGCTACCTCAGTGCCAAAGCCCTATGAGGCGGGTTGTTGCTTCAGAGCTTGTCTCTGAAGCGGGTAACTGCTAGGTCGAGGTTAGTTGAGAGAACAGACACAGAGCCCCGGTTTTGGTGGGGCCGCCAAGGGAAGGTGAGAGCTAGCCTCAACCTTGATTCCTGGCTACCTCAGTGCTTAGGCCCATGTGGAGGGTGGCCGCTCCGAAGTTTGGCTCTGGGGACGGTAAGGGATAGCTTGATGTTAGGTGCGAGCAGAGGCACAGAGCCCCGGTGTTGGTGGGGCTGCCAAGAGATCGTGAGGGCCAGCATCAACCTTGATTCCGGGCTACCTCAGTGCCAAGCCCCATGCGGTGGGTGGCTGCTTCGAAGCTTGGCTCTGAGGCGGGTAAGTGATAGGCCGAGGTTAGATGGAAGATCAGACAGAGAGCAACGATGCTGGTGGGGCTGAGGAGGGGCTGCCAAGGGAAGGTGAGGGCCAGCATCAGCCTTGATTCCTGGCTACCTCAGTGCCAAGTCCCATGTGGAGGGTGGCCACTGGAGCTTGGCTCTCATGAGGGTAAGGGATACGTCGAGGTTAGCTGAGAGAACAGACACAGAGCCCCGGTGTTCGTGGGGCTGAGAAGGGGCGGACAAGAGATCGTGAGGGCCAGCATCAACTTGATTCCTGGCTACTTCTGTGCCTGAGCCCCATGAGGTGGGTGGCCGCTTCGGAGCTTAGCTCTGATGAGGATAAGGCATGTGTCGAGGATAATTGGGAGAACAAACAGAGAGCCCCGCTGTTGGTGGGGACCTCAAAGGGCTGCCAGGGCAGGCGAGTTCAACAGTCAGTCAATCTTGGTTCCATCTGTGTTGGAGCGCCATCTAGTGGGTAGACGTTTTAGACCCTGGATCTGATGAAGGTAAGATGTAGGTTGATGTTTAGGTGGGAGACCAAAGAGAAGGGGGCATGTGTTGGTGGGGCTGAGGAGGGGCTGCCAAGGGAAGGTGAGGGCCAGCATGAAGCTTGGTTCCTGGCTACCTCAGTGCCTAAGGCCCACGTGGAGGGTGGTCGCTTCGGAGCTTGTCTGTGAAGCGGGTAAGTGCTAGGTCGAGGTTAGTTGAGAGAACAGACACAGAGCCCCGGTTTGGTGGGGGCGCCAAGGGAAGGTGAGAGCCAGCATCAACCTTGATTCCTGGCTACCTCAGTGCTTAGGCCCATGTGGTGGGTGGCTGCTTCAGGCTTGGCTCTGCTGAGGATAAGGGATACGTCGAGGATAGATGGAAGAACAGACTCAGAGCCCCGGTGTTGGTGGGGCTGAGAAGGGACTGCTAAGAAATCGTGACGGCCAGCGTCAACCTTGATTCCTGGCTACTTCTGTGCCTTGAGCCCCATGCGGTGGGAGGCCGCTTCGGAGCTTGGCTCTGAAGTGGGTAAGTGCTAGGGTGAGGTTAGCTGGGAGAAGAGACACAGAGCCCCGGTGTTGGTGGGGCTGAGAAGGTGCTGCCAAGAGATCGTGAGGGCCAGCATCAACCTTGATTCCTGGCTACTTCAGTGCCTAAGCCCCCCGTGGAGAGTGGCCTCTTCGGAGCTTGGCTCCGATGAAGGTAAGGGATACGTCGAAGATAACTGGGAGAACCGACAGAGAGCCCCGGTGGTGGTGGGGACCTCAAAGGGCAGCCAGGGCAGGCGAGTGCAACGAACACCCGTCACCCTGGTTCCCTCTGTGTTGGAGCGCCATCTGGTGGGTAGACGTTTCAGAGCCTGGCTCTGATGAAGGTAAGATGTAGGTTGATGTTTAGGTGGGAGACCAAAGAGAAGGGAGCAGGGGTTGGTGGGGCTGAGGAGGGGCTGACAAGAGATCGTGAGGGCCAGCACCAGCCTTCATTCCTGGCCATGTCTGCCCCTGAGCCCCATGTGGAGGGTGGCCGCTTCGGAGCTTGTCCCTGATGAGGGTCAGGGCTAGGTTGAGGTTAGGTGGGAGAACGGGCACAGAGCCACGGTGTTGATGGGGCTGCCTAGGGACTGCAAACGGAAGGCGAGGTCCAGCATCAGCCTTGATTCCTGGCTATCTCAGTGCCTAGGGCCCTCGTGGAGGGTGGCCGCTTGGGAGCTTGGCTCTGATGAGGGTAAGGGATGTGTCGAGGATAATAAGGAGAACAGACACAGAGCCCCAGTGTTGGTGGGGCTGAGAAGGGGCTGCCAAGAGATCGTGAGGGCCAGCATGAACCTTGATTCCTGGCTACCTCAGTGCCTAAGACCCACGTGGAGGGTGGCCGCTCCGAAGTTTGGCCCTGAGGAGGGTAAGGGGTAGCTTGATGTTAGGTGCGAGCAGAGGCACAGAGCCCCGGTGTTGGTGGGGCTGCCAAGAGATCGTGAGGGCCAGCATCAACCTTGATTCCGGGCTACCTCAGTGCCAAGCCCCATGCGGTGCGTGGCTGCTTCAGAGCTTGGCTCTGCTGAGGATAAGGGATATGTCGAGGATAGCTGGAAGAACAGACTCAGAACCCCGGTGTTGGTGGGGCTGAGAAGGGACTGCCAAGAAATCGTGAGGGCCAGCATCAGCCTTGATTCCTGGTTACTTCTGTGCCTGAGCCCCATGAGGTGGGTGGCCGCTTCGGAGCTTGGCTCTGATGAGGGTAAGGGATGTGTCGAGGATAATTGGGAGAAGAGACACAGAGCCCTAGTGTTGGTGGGGCTGAGAAGGTGCTGCCAAGAGATCGTGAGGGCCAGCATCAGTCTTGGTTCCTGGCTACTTCAGTGCCAAGCCCCATGTGGAGGGTGGCCACTTCGAAGCTTGGCTCCGATGAGGGTCAGGGCTAGGTTGAGGTTAGGTGGGAGAACAGGCAGAGAGCCCCGGTGTTAGTGGGGATTTCAAAGGGCTGCCAGGGCAGGCGAGTTCAACAGTCAGTCAATCTTGGTTCCATCTGTGTTGGAGCGCCATCTAGTGGGTAGACGTTTTAGACCCTGAATCTGATGAAGGTAAGATGTAGGTTGATGTTTAGGTGGGAGACCATAGAGATGGGGGCAGTTGTTGGTGGGGCTGAGGAGGGGCTGCCAAGGGAAGGTGAGGGCCAGCATGAACCTTGATTCCTGGCTGCTTCTGTGCCTGAGCCCCATTCAGTGTGTGGCCGCTTCGCAGCTTGGGTCTGAAGCGGGTACGTGCTAGGTAAAGTTTAGTTGAGAGAATAGACACAGAGTCCCGGTGTTGGTGAGGCTGCCAAGGGAAGGTGAGGGCCAGCATCAACCTTGTTTCGTGGCTACCTCAGTTCTTAGGCCCATGTGGAGGCTGGCCGCTTCGTAGCTTGGCCCTGATGAGGGTCAGGGCTAGGGTGAGGTTAGTTGGGAGAACAAACACAGAGCCCCGGTGTTGGTGGGGCTGAGAAGGGGCTGCCAAGAGATCATGAGGGCCAGCGTCAACCTTGATTCCTGGCTACTTCTGTGCCTTGAGCCCCATGAGGTGGGTGGCCTCTTCGGAGCTTAGCTGTGGTAAGGATAAGGGATGTGTCAAGGATAATTGGGAGAACAGACAGAGAGCCCCGCTGTTGGTGGGGACCTCAAAGGGCTGCCAGGGCACACGAGTTCAACAAACATTCAATCTTAGTTCCATCTGTGTGGAAGTGCCATCTAGTGGGTCGACGTTTTAGACCCTGGATCTGATGAAGGTAAGATGTAGGTTGATGTTTAGGTGGGAGACCAAAGAGAAGGGGGCAGTTGTTGGTGGGGCTGAGGAGGGGCTGCCAAGGGAACGTGAGGGCCAGCGTGAACCTTGGTTCCTGGCTACCTCAGTGCCTAAGGCCCACGTGGAGGATGCTTGCTTCGGAGCTTGGCTCTAATGAGGGTAAGGGATATGTCGAGGTTAGCTGAGAGAGCAGACACAGAGCCCCGGTATTGGTAGGGCTGAGAAGGGGCTGCCAAGAGATCGTGAGGGCCAGCATCAACCTGGATTCCTGGCTACCTCAGTGCCAAAGCCCTATGAGGCGGGTTGTTGCTTCAGAGCTTGTCTCTGAAGCGGGTAACTGCTAGGTCGAGGTTAGTTGAGAGAACAGACACAGAGCCCCGGTTTTGGTGGGGCCGCCAAGGGAAGGTGAGAGCTAGCCTCAACCTTGATTCCTGGCTACCTCAGTGCTTAGGCCCATGTGGAGGGTGGCCGCTCCGAAGTTTGGCTCTGGGGACGGTAAGGGATAGCTTGATGTTAGGTGCGAGCAGAGGCACAGAGCCCCGGTGTTGGTGGGGCTGCCAAGAGATCGTGAGGGCCAGCATCAACTTGATTCCTGGCTACTTCTGTGCCTGAGCCCCATGAGGTGGGTGGCCGCTTCGGAGCTTAGCTCTGATGAGGATAAGGCATGTGTCGAGGATAATTGGGAGAACAAACAGAGAGCCCCGCTGTTGGTGGGGACCTCAAAGGGCTGCCAGGGCAGGCGAGTTCAACAGTCAGTCAATCTTGGTTCCATCTGTGTTGGAGCGCCATCTAGTGGGTAGACGTTTTAGACCCTGGATCTGATGAAGGTAAGATGTAGGTTGATGTTTAGGTGGGAGACCAAAGAGAAGGGGGCATGTGTTGGTGGGGCTGAGGAGGGGCTGCCAAGGGAAGGTGAGGGCCAGCATGAAGCTTGGTTCCTAGCTACCTCAGTGCCTAAGGCCCACGTGGAGGGTGGTCGCTTCGGAGCTTGTCTGTGAAGCGGGTAAGTGCTAGGTCCAGGTTAGTTGAGAGAACAGACACAGAGCCCCGGTTTGGTGGGGCCGCCAAGGGAAGGTGAGAGCCAGCATCAACCTTGATTCCTGGCTACCTCAGTGCTTAGGCCCATGTGGTGGGTGGCTGCTTCAGGCTTGGCTCTGCTGAGGATAAGGGATATGTCGAGGATAGATGGAAGAACAGACTCAGAGCCCCGGTGTTGGTGGGGCTGAGAAGGGACTGCTAAGAAATCGTGACGGCCAGCGTCAACCTTGATTCCTGGCTACTTCTGTGCCTTGAGCCCCATGCGGTGGGAGGCTGCTTCGGAGCTTGGCTCTGAAGTGGGTAAGTGCTAGGGTGAGGTTAGTTGGGAGAAGAGACACAGAGCCCCGGTGTTGGTGGGGCTGAGAAGGTGCTGCCAAGAGATCGTGAGGGCCAGCATCAACCTTGATTCCTGGCTACTTCAGTGCCTAAGCCCCCCGTGGAGAGTGGCCTCTTCGGAGCTTGGCTCCGATGAAGGTAAGGGATACGTCGAAGATAACTGGGAGAACCGACAGAGAGCCCCGGTGGTGGTGGGGACCTCAAAGGGCTGCCAGGGCAGGCGAGTGCAACGAACACCCGTCACCTTGGTTCCCTCTGTGTTGGAGCGCCATCTGGTGGGTAGACGTTTCAGAGCCTGGCTCTGATGAAGGTAAGATGTAGGTTGATGTTTAGGTGGGAGACCAAAGAGAAGGGAGCAGGGGTTGGTGGGGCTGAGGAGGGGCTGACAAGAGATCGTGAGGGCCAGCACCAGCCTTCATTCCTGGCCATGTCTGCCCCTGAGCCCCATGTGGAGGGTGGCCGCTTCGGAGCTTGTCCCTGATGAGGGTCAGGGCTAGGTTGAGGTTAGGTGGGAGAACCGGCACAGAGCCACGGTGTTGATGGGGCTGCCTAGGGACTGCAAACGGAAGGCGAGGTCCAGCATCAGCCTTGATTCCTGGCTATCTCAGTGCCTAGGGCCCTCGTGGAGGGTGGCCGCTTGGGAGCTTGGCTCTGATGAGGGTAAGGGATGTGTCGAGGATAATAAGGAGAACAGACACAGAGCCCCAGTGTTGGTGGGGCTGAGAAGGGGCTGCCAAGAGATCGTGAGGGCCAGCATGAACCTTGATTCCTGGCTACCTCAGTGCCTAAGACCCACGTGGAGGGTGGCCGCTCCGAAGTTTGGCCCTGAGGAGGGTAAGGGGTAGCTTGATGTTAGGTGCGAGCAGAGGCACAGAGCCCCGGTGTTGGTGGGGCTGCCAAGAGATCGTGAGGGCCAGCATCAACCTTGATTCCGGGCTACCTCAGTGCCAAGCCCCATGCGGTGCGTGGCTGCTTCAGAGCTTGGCTCTGCTGAGGATAAGGGATATGTCGAGGATAGGTGGAAGAACAGACTCAGAACCCCGGTGTTGGTGGGGCTGAGAAGGGACTGCCAAGAAATCGTGAGGGCCAGCATCAGCCTTGATTCCTGGTTCCTTCTGTGCCTGAGCCCCATGAGGTGGGTGGCCGCTTCGGAGCTTGGCTCTGATGAGGGTAAGGGATGTGTCGAGGATAATTGGGAGAAGAGACACAGAGCCCTAGTGTTGGTGGGGCTGAGAAGGTGCTGCCAAGAGATCGTGAGGGCCAGCATCAGTCTTGGTTCCTGGCTACTTCAGTGCCAAACCCCATGTGGAGGGTGGCCACTTCGAAGCTTGGCTCCGATGAGGGTCAGGGCTAGGTTGAGGTTAGGTGGGAGAACAGGCAGAGAGCCCCGGTGTTAGTGGGGATTTCAAAGGGCTGCCAGGGCAGGCGAGTTCAACAGTCAGTCAATCTTGGTTCCATCTGTGTTGGAGCGCCATCTAGTGGGTAGACGTTTTAGACCCTGAATCTGATGAAGGTAAGATGTAGGTTGATGTTTAGGTGGGAGACCATAGAGATGGGGGCAGTTGTTGGTGGGGCTGAGGAGGGGCTGCCAAGGGAAGGTGAGGGCCAGCATGAACCTTGATTCCTGGCTGCTTCTGTGCCTGAGCCCCATTCAGTGTGTGGCCGCTTCGCAGCTTGGGTCTGAAGCGGGTACGTGCTAGGTAAAGTTTAGTTGAGAGAATAGACACAGAGTCCCGGTGTTGGTGAGGCTGCCAAGGGAAGGTGAGGGCCAGCATCAACCTTGTTTCGTGGCTACCTCAGTTCTTAGGCCCATGTGGAGGCTGGCCGCTTCGTAGCTTGGCCCTGATGAGGGTCAGGGCTAGGTTGAGGTTAGTTGGGAGAACAAACACAGAGCCCCGGTGTTGGTGGGGCTGAGAAGGGGCTGCCAAGAGATCATGAGGGCCAGCGTCAACCTTGATTCCTGGCTACTTCTGTGCCTTGAGCCCCATGAGGTGGGTGGCCTCTTCGGAGCTTAGCTGTGGTAAGGATAAGGGATGTGTCAAGGATAATTGGGAGAACAGACAGAGAGCCCCGCTGTTGGTGGGGACCTCAAAGGGCTGCCAGGGCACACGAGTTCAACAAACATTCAATCTTAGTTCCATCTGTGTGGAAGTGCCATCTAGTGGGTAGACGTTTTAGACCCTGGATCTGATGAAGGTAAGATGTAGGTTGATGTTTAGGTGGGAGACCAAAGAGAAGGGGGCAGTTGTTGGTGGGGCTGAGGAGGGGCTGCCAAGGGAACGTGAGGGCCAGCGCGAACCTTGGTTCCTGGCTACCTCAGTGCCTAAGGCCCACGTGGAGGATGCTTGCTTCGGAGCTTGGCTCTAATGAGGGTAAGGGATATGTCGAGGTTAGCTGAGAGAGCAGACACAGAGCCCCGGTATTGGTAGGGCTGAGAAGGGGCTGCCAAGAGATCGTGAGGGCCAGCATCAACCTGGATTCCTGGCTACCTCAGTGCCAAAGCCCTATGAGGCGGGTTGTTGCTTCAGAGCTTGTCTCTGAAGCGGGTAACTGCTAGGTCGAGGTTAGTTGAGAGAACAGACACAGAGCCCCGGTTTTGGTGGGGCCGCCAAGGGAAGGTGAGAGCTAGCCTCAACCTTGATTCCTGGCTACCTCAGTGCTTAGGCCCATGTGGAGGGTGGCCGCTCCGAAGTTTGGCTCTGGGGACGGTAAGGGATAGCTTGATGTTAGGTGCGAGCAGAGGCACAGAGCCCCGGTGTTGGTGGGGCTGCCAAGAGATCGTGAGGGCCAGCATCAACCTTGATTCCGGGCTACCTCAGTGCCAAGCCCCATGCGGTGGGTGGCTGCTTCGAAGCTTGGCTCTGAGGCGGGTAAGTGATAGGCCGAGGTTAGATGGAAGATCAGACAGAGAGCAACGATGCTGGTGGGGCTGAGGAGGGGCTGCCAAGGGAAGGTGAGGGCCAGCATCAGCCTTGATTCCTGGCTACCTCAGTGCCAAGTCCCATGTGGAGGGTGGCCACTGGAGCTTGGCTCTCATGAGGGTAAGGGATACGTCGAGGTTAGCTGAGAGAACAGACACAGAGCCCCGGTGTTGGTGGGGCTGAGAAGGGGCGGACAAGAGATCGTGAGGGCCAGCATCAACTTGATTCCTGGCTACTTCTGTGCCTGAGCCCCATGAGGTGGGTGGCCGCTTCGGAGCTTAGCTCTGATGAGGATAAGGCATGTGTCGAGGATAATTGGGAGAACAAACAGAGAGCCCCGCTGTTGGTGGGGACCTCAAAGGGCTGCCAGGGCAGGCGAGTTCAACAGTCAGTCAATCTTGGTTCCATCTGTGTTGGAGCGCCATCTAGTGGGTAGACGTTTTAGACCCTGGATCTGATGAAGGTAAGATGTAGGTTGATGTTTAGGTGGGAGACCAAAGAGAAGGGGGCATGTGTTGGTGGGGCTGAGGAGGGGCTGCCAAGGGAAGGTGAGGGCCAGCATGAAGCTTGGTTCCTGGCTACCTCAGTGCCTAAGGCCCACGTGGAGGGTGGTCGCTTCGGAGCTTGTCTGTGAAGCGGGTAAGTGCTAGGTCGAGGTTAGTTGAGAGAACAGACACAGAGCCCCGGTTTGGTGGGGGCGCCAAGGGAAGGTGAGAGCCAGCATCAACCTTGATTCCTGGCTACCTCAGTGCTTAGGCCCATGTGGTGGGTGGCTGCTTCAGGCTTGGCTCTGCTGAGGATAAGGGATATGTCGAGGATAGATGGAAGAACAGACTCAGAGCCCCGGTGTTGGTGGGGCTGAGAAGGGACTGCTAAGAAATCGTGACGGCCAGCGTCAACCTTGATTCCTGGCTACTTCTGTGCCTTGAGCCCCATGCGGTGGGAGGCCGCTTCGGAGCTTGGCTCTGAAGTGGGTAAGTGCTAGGGTGAGGTTAGCTGGGAGAAGAGACACAGAGCCCCGGTGTTGGTGGGGCTGAGAAGGTGCTGCCAAGAGATCGTGAGGGCCAGCATCAACCTTGATTCCTGGCTACTTCAGTGCCTAAGCCCCCCGTGGAGAGTGGCCTCTTCGGAGCTTGGCTCCGATGAAGGTAAGGGATACGTCGAAGATAACTGGGAGAACCGACAGAGAGCCCCGGTGGTGGTGGGGACCTCAAAGGGCAGCCAGGGCAGGCGAGTGCAACGAACACCCGTCACCCTGGTTCCCTCTGTGTTGGAGCGCCATCTGGTGGGTAGACGTTTCAGAGCCTGGCTCTGATGAAGGTAAGATGTAGGTTGATGTTTAGGTGGGAGACCAAAGAGAAGGGAGCAGGGGTTGGTGGGGCTGAGGAGGGGCTGACAAGAGATCGTGAGGGCCAGCACCAGCCTTCATTCCTGGCCATGTCTGCCCCTGAGCCCCATGTGGAGGGTGGCCGCTTCGGAGCTTGTCCCTGATGAGGGTCAGGGCTAGGTTGAGGTTAGGTGGGAGAACCGGCACAGAGCCACGGTGTTGATGGGGCTGCCTAGGGACTGCAAACGGAAGGCGAGGTCCAGCATCAGCCTTGATTCCTGGCTATCTCAGTGCCTAGGGCCCTCGTGGAGGGTGGCCGCTTGGGAGCTTGGCTCTGATGAGGGTAAGGGATGTGTCGAGGATAATAAGGAGAACAGACACAGAGCCCCAGTGTTGGTGGGGCTGAGAAGGGGCTGCCAAGAGATCGTGAGGGCCAGCATGAACCTTGATTCCTGGCTACCTCAGTGCCTAAGACCCACGTGGAGGGTGGCCGCTCCGAAGTTTGGCCCTGAGGAGGGTAAGGGGTAGCTTGATGTTAGGTGCGAGCAGAGGCACAGAGCCCCGGTGTTGGTGGGGCTGCCAAGAGATCGTGAGGGCCAGCATCAACCTTGATTCCGGGCTACCTCAGTGCCAAGCCCCATGCGGTGCGTGGCTCTGCTGAGGATAAGGGATATGTCGAGGATAGGTGGAAGAACAGACTCAGAACCCCGGTGTTGGTGGGGCTGAGAAGGGACTGCCAAGAAATCGTGAGGGCCAGCATCAGCCTTGATTCCTGGTTCCTTCTGTGCCTGAGCCCCATGAGGTGGGTGGCCGCTTCGGAGCTTGGCTCTGATGAGGGTAAGGGATGTGTCGAGGATAATTGGGAGAAGAGACACAGAGCCCTAGTGTTGGTGGGGCTGAGAAGGTGCTGCCAAGAGATCGTGAGGGCCAGCATCAGTCTTGGTTCCTGGCTACTTCAGTGCCAAGCCCCATGTGGAGGGTGGCCACTTCGAAGCTTGGCTCCGATGAGGGTCAGGGCTAGGTTGAGGTTAGGTGGGAGAACAGGCAGAGAGCCCCGGTGTTAGTGGGGATTTCAAAGGGCTGCCAGGGCAGGCGAGTTCAACAGTCAGTCAATCTTGGTTCCATCTGTGTTGGAGCGCCATCTAGTGGGTAGACGTTTTAGACCCTGAATCTGATGAAGGTAAGATGTAGGTTGATGTTTAGGTGGGAGACCATAGAGATGGGGGCAGTTGTTGGTGGGGCTGAGGAGGGGCTGCCAAGGGAAGGTGAGGGCCAGCATGAACCTTGATTCCTGGCTGCTTCTGTGCCTGAGCCCCATTCAGTGTGTGGCCGCTTCGCAGCTTGGGTCTGAAGCGGGTACGTGCTAGGTAAAGTTTAGTTGAGAGAATAGACACAGAGTCCCGGTGTTGGTGAGGCTGCCAAGGGAAGGTGAGGGCCAGCATCAACCTTGTTTCGTGGCTACCTCAGTTCTTAGGCCCATGTGGAGGCTGGCCGCTTCGTAGCTTGGCCCTGATGAGGGTCAGGGCTAGGTTGAGGTTAGTTGGGAGAACAAACACAGAGCCCCGGTGTTGGTGGGGCTGAGAAGGGGCTGCCAAGAGATCATGAGGGCCAGCGTCAACCTTGATTCCTGGCTACTTCTGTGCCTTGAGCCCCATGAGGTGGGTGGCCTCTTCGGAGCTTAGCTGTGGTAAGGATAAGGGATGTGTCAAGGATAATTGGGAGAACAGACAGAGAGCCCCGCTGTTGGTGGGGACCTCAAAGGGCTGCCAGG
This sequence comes from Calonectris borealis, assembly GCF_964195595.1. Taxonomy (NCBI): domain Eukaryota; kingdom Metazoa; phylum Chordata; class Aves; order Procellariiformes; family Procellariidae; genus Calonectris; species Calonectris borealis. Next base: position 1,582,260 of record NC_134318.1, on the reverse strand, counting down.
GCACACGAGTTCAACAAACATTCAATCTTAGTTCCATCTGTGTGGAAGTGCCATCTAGTGGGTCGACGTTTTAGACCCTGGATCTGATGAAGGTAAGATGTAGGTTGATGTTTAGGTGGGAGACCAAAGAGAAGGGGGCAGTTGTTGGTGGGGCTGAGGAGGGGCTGCCAAGGGAACGTGAGGGCCAGCGTGAACCTTGGTTCCTGGCTACCTCAGTGCCTAAGGCCCACGTGGAGGATGCTTGCTTCGGAGCTTGGCTCTAATGAGGGTAAGGGATATGTCGAGGTTAGCTGAGAGAGCAGACACAGAGCCCCGGTATTGGTAGGGCTGAGAAGGGGCTGCCAAGAGATCGTGAGGGCCAGCATCAACCTTGATTCCGGGCTACCTCAGTGCCAAGCCCCATGCGGTGGGTGGCTGCTTCGAAGCTTGGCTCTGAGGCGGGTAAGTGATAGGCCGAGGTTAGATGGAAGATCAGACAGAGAGCAACGATGCTGGTGGGGCTGAGGAGGGGCTGCCAAGGGAAGGTGAGGGCCAGCATCAGCCTTGATTCCTGGCTACCTCAGTGCCAAGTCCCATGTGGAGGGTGGCCACTGGAGCTTGGCTCTCATGAGGGTAAGGGATACGTCGAGGTTAGCTGAGAGAACAGACACAGAGCCCCGGTGTTGGTGGGGCTGAGAAGGGGCGGACAAGAGATCGTGAGGGCCAGCATCAACTTGATTCCTGGCTACTTCTGTGCCTGAGCCCCATGAGGTGGGTGGCCGCTTCGGAGCTTAGCTCTGATGAGGATAAGGCATGTGTCGAGGATAATTGGGAGAACAAACAGAGAGCCCCGCTGTTGGTGGGGACCTCAAAGGGCTGCCAGGGCAGGCGAGTTCAACAGTCAGTCAATCTTGGTTCCATCTGTGTTGGAGCGCCATCTAGTGGGTAGACGTTTTAGACCCTGGATCTGATGAAGGTAAGATGTAGGTTGATGTTTAGGTGGGAGACCAAAGAGAAGGGGGCATGTGTTGGTGGGGCTGAGGAGGGGCTGCCAAGGGAAGGTGAGGGCCAGCATGAAGCTTGGTTCCTGGCTACCTCAGTGCCTAAGGCCCACGTGGAGGGTGGTCGCTTCGGAGCTTGTCTGTGAAGCGGGTAAGTGCTAGGTCGAGGTTAGTTGAGAGAACAGACACAGAGCCCCGGTTTGGTGGGGGCGCCAAGGGAAGGTGAGAGCCAGCATCAACCTTGATTCCTGGCTACCTCAGTGCTTAGGCCCATGTGGTGGGTGGCTGCTTCAGGCTTGGCTCTGCTGAGGATAAGGGATACGTCGAGGATAGATGGAAGAACAGACTCAGAGCCCCGGTGTTGGTGGGGCTGAGAAGGGACTGCTAAGAAATCGTGACGGCCAGCGTCAACCTTGATTCCTGGCTACTTCTGTGCCTTGAGCCCCATGCGGTGGGAGGCCGCTTCGGAGCTTGGCTCTGAAGTGGGTAAGTGCTAGGGTGAGGTTAGCTGGGAGAAGAGACACAGAGCCCCGGTGTTGGTGGGGCTGAGAAGGTGCTGCCAAGAGATCGTGAGGGCCAGCATCAACCTTGATTCCTGGCTACTTCAGTGCCTAAGCCCCCCGTGGAGAGTGGCCTCTTCGGAGCTTGGCTCCGATGAAGGTAAGGGATACGTCGAAGATAACTGGGAGAACCGACAGAGAGCCCCGGTGGTGGTGGGGACCTCAAAGGGCAGCCAGGGCAGGCGAGTGCAACGAACACCCGTCACCCTGGTTCCCTCTGTGTTGGAGCGCCATCTGGTGGGTAGACGTTTCAGAGCCTGGCTCTGATGAAGGTAAGATGTAGGTTGATGTTTAGGTGGGAGACCAAAGAGAAGGGAGCAGGGGTTGGTGGGGCTGAGGAGGGGCTGACAAGAGATCGTGAGGGCCAGCACCAGCCTTCATTCCTGGCCATGTCTGCCCCTGAGCCCCATGTGGAGGGTGGCCGCTTCGGAGCTTGTCCCTGATGAGGGTCAGGGCTAGGTTGAGGTTAGGTGGGAGAACGGGCACAGAGCCACGGTGTTGATGGGGCTGCCTAGGGACTGCAAACGGAAGGCGAGGTCCAGCATCAGCCTTGATTCCTGGCTATCTCAGTGCCTAGGGCCCTCGTGGAGGGTGGCCGCTTGGGAGCTTGGCTCTGATGAGGGTAAGGGATGTGTCGAGGATAATAAGGAGAACAGACACAGAGCCCCAGTGTTGGTGGGGCTGAGAAGGGGCTGCCAAGAGATCGTGAGGGCCAGCATGAACCTTGATTCCTGGCTACCTCAGTGCCTAAGACCCACGTGGAGGGTGGCCGCTCCGAAGTTTGGCCCTGAGGAGGGTAAGGGGTAGCTTGATGTTAGGTGCGAGCAGAGGCACAGAGCCCCGGTGTTGGTGGGGCTGCCAAGAGATCGTGAGGGCCAGCATCAACCTTGATTCCGGGCTACCTCAGTGCCAAGCCCCATGCGGTGCGTGGCTGCTTCAGAGCTTGGCTCTGCTGAGGATAAGGGATATGTCGAGGATAGCTGGAAGAACAGACTCAGAACCCCGGTGTTGGTGGGGCTGAGAAGGGACTGCCAAGAAATCGTGAGGGCCAGCATCAGCCTTGATTCCTGGTTACTTCTGTGCCTGAGCCCCATGAGGTGGGTGGCCGCTTCGGAGCTTGGCTCTGATGAGGGTAAGGGATGTGTCGAGGATAATTGGGAGAAGAGACACAGAGCCCTAGTGTTGGTGGGGCTGAGAAGGTGCTGCCAAGAGATCGTGAGGGCCAGCATCAGTCTTGGTTCCTGGCTACTTCAGTGCCAAGCCCCATGTGGAGGGTGGCCACTTCGAAGCTTGGCTCCGATGAGGGTCAGGGCTAGGTTGAGGTTAGGTGGGAGAACAGGCAGAGAGCCCCGGTGTTAGTGGGGATTTCAAAGGGCTGCCAGGGCAGGCGAGTTCAACAGTCAGTCAATCTTGGTTCCATCTGTGTTGGAGCGCCATCTAGTGGGTAGACGTTTTAGACCCTGAATCTGATGAAGGTAAGATGTAGGTTGATGTTTAGGTGGGAGACCATAGAGATGGGGGCAGTTGTTGGTGGGGCTGAGGAGGGGCTGCCAAGGGAAGGTGAGGGCCAGCATGAACCTTGATTCCTGGCTGCTTCTGTGCCTGAGCCCCATTCAGTGTGTGGCCGCTTCGCAGCTTGGGTCTGAAGCGGGTACGTGCTAGGTAAAGTTTAGTTGAGAGAATAGACACAGAGTCCCGGTGTTGGTGAGGCTGCCAAGGGAAGGTGAGGGCCAGCATCAACCTTGTTTCGTGGCTACCTCAGTTCTTAGGCCCATGTGGAGGCTGGCCGCTTCGTAGCTTGGCCCTGATGAGGGTCAGGGCTAGGGTGAGGTTAGTTGGGAGAACAAACACAGAGCCCCGGTGTTGGTGGGGCTGAGAAGGGGCTGCCAAGAGATCATGAGGGCCAGCGTCAACCTTGATTCCTGGCTACTTCTGTGCCTTGAGCCCCATGAGGTGGGTGGCCTCTTCGGAGCTTAGCTGTGGTAAGGATAAGGGATGTGTCAAGGATAATTGGGAGAACAGACAGAGAGCCCCGCTGTTGGTGGGGACCTCAAAGGGCTGCCAGGGCACACGAGTTCAACAAACATTCAATCTTAGTTCCATCTGTGTGGAAGTGCCATCTAGTGGGTCGACGTTTTAGACCCTGGATCTGATGAAGGTAAGATGTAGGTTGATGTTTAGGTGGGAGACCAAAGAGAAGGGGGCAGTTGTTGGTGGGGCTGAGGAGGGGCTGCCAAGGGAACGTGAGGGCCAGCGTGAACCTTGGTTCCTGGTTACCTCAGTGCCTAAGGCCCACGTGGAGGATGCTTGCTTCGGAGCTTGGCTCTAATGAGGGTAAGGGATATGTCGAGGTTAGCTGAGAGAGCAGACACAGAGCCCCGGTATTGGTAGGGCTGAGAAGGGGCTGCCAAGAGATCGTGAGGGCCAGCATCAACCTGGATTCCGGGCTACCTCAGTGCCAAAGCCCTATGAGGCGGGTTGTTGCTTCAGAGCTTGTCTCTGAAGCGGGTAACTGCTAGGTCGAGGTTAGTTGAGAGAACAGACACAGAGCCCCGGTTTTGGTGGGGCCGCCAAGGGAAGGTGAGAGCTAGCCTCAACCTTGATTCCTGGCTACCTCAGTGCTTAGGCCCATGTGGAGGGTGGCCGCTCCGAAGTTTGGCTCTGGGGACGGTAAGGGATAGCTTGATGTTAGGTGCGAGCAGAGGCACAGAGCCCCGGTGTTGGTGGGGCTGCCAAGAGATCGTGAGGGCCAGCATCAACTTGATTCCTGGCTACTTCTGTGCCTGAGCCCCATGAGGTGGGTGGCCGCTTCGGAGCTTAGCTCTGATGAGGATAAGGCATGTGTCGAGGATAATTGGGAGAACAAACAGAGAGCCCCGCTGTTGGTGGGGACCTCAAAGGGCTGCCAGGGCAGGCGAGTTCAACAGTCAGTCAATCTTGGTTCCATCTGTGTTGGAGCGCCATCTAGTGGGTAGACGTTTTAGACCCTGGATCTGATGAAGGTAAGATGTAGGTTGATGTTTAGGTGGGAGACCAAAGAGAAGGGGGCATGTGTTGGTGGGGCTGAGGAGGGGCTGCCAAGGGAAGGTGAGGGCCAGCATGAAGCTTGGTTCCTGGCTACCTCAGTGCCTAAGGCCCACGTGGAGGGTGGTCGCTTCGGAGCTTGTCTGTGAAGCGGGTAAGTGCTAGGTCGAGGTTAGTTGAGAGAACAGACACAGAGCCCCGGTTTGGTGGGGCCGCCAAGGGAAGGTGAGAGCCAGCATCAACCTTGATTCCTGGCTACCTCAGTGCTTAGGCCCATGTGGTGGGTGGCTGCTTCAGGCTTGGCTCTGCTGAGGATAAGGGATACGTCGAGGATAGATGGAAGAACAGACTCAGAGCCCCGGTGTTGGTGGGGCTGAGAAGGGACTGCTAAGAAATCGTGACGGCCAGCGTCAACCTTGATTCCTGGCTACTTCTGTGCCTTGAGCCCCATGCGGTGGGAGGCCGCTTCGGAGCTTGGCTCTGAAGTGGGTAAGTGCTAGGGTGAGGTTAGCTGGGAGAAGAGACACAGAGCCCCGGTGTTGGTGGGGCTGAGAAGGTGCTGCCAAGAGATCGTGAGGGCCAGCATCAACCTTGATTCCTGGCTACTTCAGTGCCTAAGCCCCCCGTGGAGAGTGGCCTCTTCGGAGCTTGGCTCCGATGAAGGTAAGGGATACGTCGAAGATAACTGGGAGAACCGACAGAGAGCCCCGGTGGTGGTGGGGACCTCAAAGGGCAGCCAGGGCAGGCGAGTGCAACGAACACCCGTCACCCTGGTTCCCTCTGTGTTGGAGCGCCATCTGGTGGGTAGACGTTTCAGAGCCTGGCTCTGATGAAGGTAAGATGTAGGTTGATGTTTAGGTGGGAGACCAAAGAGAAGGGAGCAGGGGTTGGTGGGGCTGAGGAGGGGCTGACAAGAGATCGTGAGGGCCAGCACCAGCCTTCATTCCTGGCCATGTCTGCCCCTGAGCCCCATGTGGAGGGTGGCCGCTTCGGAGCTTGTCCCTGATGAGGGTCAGGGCTAGGTTGAGGTTAGGTGGGAGAACGGGCACAGAGCCACGGTGTTGATGGGGCTGCCTAGGGACTGCAAACGGAAGGCGAGGTCCAGCATCAGCCTTGATTCCTGGCTATCTCAGTGCCTAGGGCCCTCGTGGAGGGTGGCCGCTTGGGAGCTTGGCTCTGATGAGGGTAAGGGATGTGTCGAGGATAATAAGGAGAACAGACACAGAGCCCCAGTGTTGGTGGGGCTGAGAAGGGGCTGCCAAGAGATCGTGAGGGCCAGCATGAACCTTGATTCCTGGCTACCTCAGTGCCTAAGACCCACGTGGAGGGTGGCCGCTCCGAAGTTTGGCCCTGAGGAGGGTAAGGGGTAGCTTGATGTTAGGTGCGAGCAGAGGCACAGAGCCCCGGTGTTGGTGGGGCTGCCAAGAGATCGTGAGGGCCAGCATTAACCTTGATTCCGGGCTACCTCAGTGCCAAGCCCCATGCGGTGCGTGGCTGCTTCAGAGCTTGGCTCTGCTGAGGATAAGGGATATGTCGAGGATAGCTGGAAGAACAGACTCAGAACCCCGGTGTTGGTGGGGCTGAGAAGGGACTGCCAAGAAATCGTGAGGGCCAGCATCAGCCTTGATTCCTGGTTACTTCTGTGCCTGAGCCCCATGAGGTGGGTGGCCGCTTCGGAGCTTGGCTCTGATGAGGGTAAGGGATGTGTCGAGGATAATTGGGAGAAGAGACACAGAGCCCTAGTGTTGGTGGGGCTGAGAAGGTGCTGCCAAGAGATCGTGAGGGCCAGCATCAGTCTTGGTTCCTGGCTACTTCAGTGCCAAGCCCCATGTGGAGGGTGGCCACTTCGAAGCTTGGCTCCGATGAGGGTCAGGGCTAGGTTGAGGTTAGGTGGGAGAACAGGCAGAGAGCCCCGGTGTTAGTGGGGATTTCAAAGGGCTGCCAGGGCAGGCGAGTTCAACAGTCAGTCAATCTTGGTTCCATCTGTGTTGGAGCGCCATCTAGTGGGTAGACGTTTTAGACCCTGAATCTGATGAAGGTAAGATGTAGGTTGATGTTTAGGTGGGAGACCATAGAGATGGGGGCAGTTGTTGGTGGGGCTGAGGAGGGGCTGCCAAGGGAAGGTGAGGGCCAGCATGAACCTTGATTCCTGGCTGCTTCTGTGCCTGAGCCCCATTCAGTGTGTGGCCGCTTCGCAGCTTGGGTCTGAAGCGGGTACGTGCTAGGTAAAGTTTAGTTGAGAGAATAGACACAGAGTCCCGGTGTTGGTGAGGCTGCCAAGGGAAGGTGAGGGCCAGCATCAACCTTGTTTCGTGGCTACCTCAGTTCTTAGGCCCATGTGGAGGCTGGCCGCTTCGTAGCTTGGCCCTGATGAGGGTCAGGGCTAGGGTGAGGTTAGTTGGGAGAACAAACACAGAGCCCCGGTGTTGGTGGGGCTGAGAAGGGGCTGCCAAGAGATCATGAGGGCCAGCGTCAACCTTGATTCCTGGCTACTTCTGTGCCTTGAGCCCCATGAGGTGGGTGGCCTCTTCGGAGCTTAGCTGTGGTAAGGATAAGGGATGTGTCAAGGATAATTGGGAGAACAGACAGAGAGCCCCGCTGTTGGTGGGGACCTCAAAGGGCTGCCAGGGCACACGAGTTCAACAAACATTCAATCTTAGTTCCATCTGTGTGGAAGTGCCATCTAGTGGGTCGACGTTTTAGACCCTGGATCTGATGAAGGTAAGATGTAGGTTGATGTTTAGGTGGGAGACCAAAGAGAAGGGGGCAGTTGTTGGTGGGGCTGAGGAGGGGCTGCCAAGGGAACGTGAGGGCCAGCGTGAACCTTGGTTCCTGGCTACCTCAGTGCCTAAGGCCCACGTGGAGGATGCTTGCTTCGGAGCTTGGCTCTAATGAGGGTAAGGGATATGTCGAGGTTAGCTGAGAGAGCAGACACAGAGCCCCGGTATTGGTAGGGCTGAGAAGGGGCTGCCAAGAGATCGTGAGGGCCAGCATCAACCTGGATTCCGGGCTACCTCAGTGCCAAAGCCCTATGAGGCGGGTTGTTGCTTCAGAGCTTGTCTCTGAAGCGGGTAACTGCTAGGTCGAGGTTAGTTGAGAGAACAGACACAGAGCCCCGGTTTTGGTGGGGCCGCCAAGGGAAGGTGAGAGCTAGCCTCAACCTTGATTCCTGGCTACCTCAGTGCTTAGGCCCATGTGGAGGGTGGCCGCTCCGAAGTTTGGCTCTGGGGACGGTAAGGGATAGCTTGATGTTAGGTGCGAGCAGAGGCACAGAGCCCCGGTGTTGGTGGGGCTGCCAAGAGATCGTGAGGGCCAGCATCAACTTGATTCCTGGCTACTTCTGTGCCTGAGCCCCATGAGGTGGGTGGCCGCTTCGGAGCTTAGCGCTGATGAGGATAAGGCATGTGTCGAGGATAATTGGGAGAACAAACAGAGAGCCCCGCTGTTGGTGGGGACCTCAAAGGGCTGCCAGGGCAGGCGAGTTCAACAGTCAGTCAATCTTGGTTCCATCTGTGTTGGAGCGCCATCTAGTGGGTAGACGTTTTAGACCCTGGATCTGATGAAGGTAAGATGTAGGTTGATGTTTAGGTGGGAGACCAAAGAGAAGGGGGCATGTGTTGGTGGGGCTGAGGAGGGGCTGCCAAGGGAAGGTGAGGGCCAGCATGAAGCTTGGTTCCTAGCTACCTCAGTGCCTAAGGCCCACGTGGAGGGTGGTCGCTTCGGAGCTTGTCTGTGAAGCGGGTAAGTGCTAGGTCGAGGTTAGTTGAGAGAACAGACACAGAGCCCCGGTTTGGTGGGGCCGCCAAGGGAAGGTGAGAGCCAGCATCAACCTTGATTCCTGGCTACCTCAGTGCTTAGGCCCATGTGGTGGGTGGCTGCTTCAGGCTTGGCTCTGCTGAGGATAAGGGATATGTCGAGGATAGATGGAAGAACAGACTCAGAGCCCCGGTGTTGGTGGGGCTGAGAAGGGACTGCTAAGAAATCGTGACGGCCAGCGTCAACCTTGATTCCTGGCTACTTCTGTGCCTTGAGCCCCATGCGGTGGGAGGCTGCTTCGGAGCTTGGCTCTGAAGTGGGTAAGTGCTAGGGTGAGGTTAGTTGGGAGAAGAGACACAGAGCCCCGGTGTTGGTGGGGCTGAGAAGGTGCTGCCAAGAGATCGTGAGGGCCAGCATCAACCTTGATTCCTGGCTACTTCAGTGCCTAAGCCCCCCGTGGAGAGTGGCCTCTTCGGAGCTTGGCTCCGATGAAGGTAAGGGATACGTCGAAGATAACTGGGAGAACCGACAGAGAGCCCCGGTGGTGGTGGGGACCTCAAAGGGCTGCCAGGGCAGGCGAGTGCAACGAACACCCGTCACCCTGGTTCCCTCTGTGTTGGAGCGCCATCTGGTGGGTAGACGTTTCAGAGCCTGGCTCTGATGAAGGTAAGATGTAGGTTGATGTTTAGGTGGGAGACCAAAGAGAAGGGAGCAGGGGTTGGTGGGGCTGAGGAGGGGCTGACAAGAGATCGTGAGGGCCAGCACCAGCCTTCATTCCTGGCCATGTCTGCCCCTGAGCCCCATGTGGAGGGTGGCCGCTTCGGAGCTTGTCCCTGATGAGGGTCAGGGCTAGGTTGAGGTTAGGTGGGAGAACGGGCACAGAGCCACGGTGTTGATGGGGCTGCCTAGGGACTGCAAACGGAAGGCGAGGTCCAGCATCAGCCTTGATTCCTGGCTATCTCAGTGCCTAGGGCCCTCGTGGAGGGTGGCCGCTTGGGAGCTTGGCTCTGATGAGGGTAAGGGATGTGTCGAGGATAATAAGGAGAACAGACACAGAGCCCCAGTGTTGGTGGGGCTGAGAAGGGGCTGCCAAGAGATCGTGAGGGCCAGCATGAACCTTGATTCCTGGCTACCTCAGTGCCTAAGACCCACGTGGAGGGTGGCCGCTCCGAAGTTTGGCCCTGAGGAGGGTAAGGGGTAGCTTGATGTTAGGTGCGAGCAGAGGCACAGAGCCCCGGTGTTGGTGGGGCTGCCAAGAGATCGTGAGGGCCAGCATCAACCTTGATTCCGGGCTACCTCAGTGCCAAGCCCCATGCGGTGCGTGGCTGCTTCAGAGCTTGGCTCTGCTGAGGATAAGGGATATGTCGAGGATAGGTGGAAGAACAGACTCAGAACCCCGGTGTTGGTGGGGCTGAGAAGGGACTGCCAAGAAATCGTGAGGGCCAGCATCAGCCTTGATTCCTGGTTCCTTCTGTGCCTGAGCCCCATGAGGTGGGTGGCCGCTTCGGAGCTTGGCTCTGATGAGGGTAAGGGATGTGTCGAGGATAATTGGGAGAAGAGACACAGAGCCCTAGTGTTGGTGGGGCTGAGAAGGTGCTGCCAAGAGATCGTGAGGGCCAGCATCAGTCTTGGTTCCTGGCTACTTCAGTGCCAAACCCCATGTGGAGGGTGGCCACTTCGAAGCTTGGCTCCGATGAGGGTCAGGGCTAGGTTGAGGTTAGGTGGGAGAACAGGCAGAGAGCCCCGGTGTTAGTGGGGATTTCAAAGGGCTGCCAGGGCAGGCGAGTTCAACAGTCAGTCAATCTTGGTTCCATCTGTGTTGGAGCGCCATCTAGTGGGTAGACGTTTTAGACCCTGAATCTGATGAAGGTAAGATGTAGGTTGATGTTTAGGTGGGAGACCATAGAGATGGGGGCAGTTGTTGGTGGGGCTGAGGAGGGGCTGCCAAGGGAAGGTGAGGGCCAGCATGAACCTTGATTCCTGGCTGCTTCTGTGCCTGAGCCCCATTCAGTGTGTGGCCGCTTCGCAGCTTGGGTCTGAAGCGGGTACGTGCTAGGTAAAGTTTAGTTGAGAGAATAGACACAGAGTCCCGGTGTTGGTGAGGCTGCCAAGGGAAGGTGAGGGCCAGCATCAACCTTGTTTCGTGGCTACCTCAGTTCTTAGGCCCATGTGGAGGCTGGCCGCTTCGTAGCTTGGCCCTGATGAGGGTCAGGGCTAGGTTGAGGTTAGTTGGGAGAACAAACACAGAGCCCCGGTGTTGGTGGGGCTGAGAAGGGGCTGCCAAGAGATCATGAGGGCCAGCGTCAACCTTGATTCCTGGCTACTTCTGTGCCTTGAGCCCCATGAGGTGGGTGGCCTCTTCGGAGCTTAGCTGTGGTAAGGATAAGGGATGTGTCAAGGATAATTGGGAGAACAGACAGAGAGCCCCGCTGTTGGTGGGGACCTCAAAGGGCTGCCAGGGCACACGAGTTCAACAAACATTCAATCTTAGTTCCATCTGTGTGGAAGTGCCATCTAGTGGGTCGACGTTTTAGACCCTGGATCTGATGAAGGTAAGATGTAGGTTGATGTTTAGGTGGGAGACCAAAGAGAAGGGGGCAGTTGTTGGTGGGGCTGAGGAGGGGCTGCCAAGGGAACGTGAGGGCCAGCGTGAACCTTGGTTCCTGGCTACCTCAGTGCCTAAGGCCCACGTGGAGGATGCTTGCTTCGGAGCTTGGCTCTAATGAGGGTAAGGGATATGTCGAGGTTAGCTGAGAGAGCAGACACAGAGCCCCGGTATTGGTAGGGCTGAGAAGGGGCTGCCAAGAGATCGTGAGGGCCAGCATCAACCTGGATTCCGGGCTACCTCAGTGCCAAAGCCCTATGAGGCGGGTTGTTGCTTCAGAGCTTGTCTCTGAAGCGGGTAACTGCTAGGTCGAGGTTAGTTGAGAGAACAGACACAGAGCCCCGGTTTTGGTGGGGCCGCCAAGGGAAGGTGAGAGCTAGCCTCAACCTTGATTCCTGGCTACCTCAGTGCTTAGGCCCATGTGGAGGGTGGCCGCTCCGAAGTTTGGCTCTGGGGACGGTAAGGGATAGCTTGATGTTAGGTGCGAGCAGAGGCACAGAGCCCCGGTGTTGGTGGGGCTGCCAAGAGATCGTGAGGGCCAGCATCAACCTTGATTCCGGGCTACCTCAGTGCCAAGCCCCATGCGGTGGGTGGCTGCTTCGAAGCTTGGCTCTGAGGCGGGTAAGTGATAGGCCGAGGTTAGATGGAAGATCAGACAGAGAGCAACGATGCTGGTGGGGCTGAGGAGGGGCTGCCAAGGGAAGGTGAGGGCCAGCATCAGCCTTGATTCCTGGCTACCTCAGTGCCAAGTCCCATGTGGAGGGTGGCCACTGGAGCTTGGCTCTCATGAGGGTAAGGGATACGTCGAGGTTAGCTGAGAGAACAGACACAGAGCCCCGGTGTTCGTGGGGCTGAGAAGGGGCGGACAAGAGATCGTGAGGGCCAGCATCAACTTGATTCCTGGCTACTTCTGTGCCTGAGCCCCATGAGGTGGGTGGCCGCTTCGGAGCTTAGCTCTGATGAGGATAAGGCATGTGTCGAGGATAATTGGGAGAACAAACAGAGAGCCCCGCTGTTGGTGGGGACCTCAAAGGGCTGCCAGGGCAGGCGAGTTCAACAGTCAGTCAATCTTGGTTCCATCTGTGTTGGAGCGCCATCTAGTGGGTAGACGTTTTAGACCCTGGATCTGATGAAGGTAAGATGTAGGTTGATGTTTAGGTGGGAGACCAAAGAGAAGGGGGCATGTGTTGGTGGGGCTGAGGAGGGGCTGCCAAGGGAAGGTGAGGGCCAGCATGAAGCTTGGTTCCTGGCTACCTCAGTGCCTAAGGCCCACGTGGAGGGTGGTCGCTTCGGAGCTTGTCTGTGAAGCGGGTAAGTGCTAGGTCGAGGTTAGTTGAGAGAACAGACACAGAGCCCCGGTTTGGTGGGGCCGCCAAGGGAAGGTGAGAGCCAGCATCAACCTTGATTCCTGGCTACCTCAGTGCTTAGGCCCATGTGGTGGGTGGCTGCTTCAGGCTTGGCTCTGCTGAGGATAAGGGATATGTCGAGGATAGATGGAAGAACAGACTCAGAGCCCCGGTGTTGGTGGGGCTGAGAAGGGACTGCTAAGAAATCGTGACGGCCAGCGTCAACCTTGATTCCTGGCTACTTCTGTGCCTTGAGCCCCATGCGGTGGGAGGCCGCTTCGGAGCTTGGCTCTGAAGTGGGTAAGTGCTAGGGTGAGGTTAGTTGGGAGAAGAGACACAGAGCCCCGGTGTTGGTGGGGCTGAGAAGGTGCTGCCAAGAGATCGTGAGGGCCAGCATCAACCTTGATTCCTGGCTACTTCAGTGCCTAAGCCCCCCGTGGAGAGTGGCCTCTTCGGAGCTTGGCTCCGATGAAGGTAAGGGATACGTCGAAGATAACTGGGAGAACCGACAGAGAGCCCCGGTGGTGGTGGGGACCTCAAAGGGCTGCCAGGGCAGGCGAGTGCAACGAACACCCGTCACCCTGGTTCCCTCTGTGTTGGAGCGCCATCTGGTGGGTAGACGTTTCAGAGCCTGGCTCTGATGAAGGTAAGATGTAGGTTGATGTTTAGGTGGGAGACCAAAGAGAAGGGAGCAGGGGTTGGTGGGGCTGAGGAGGGGCTGACAAGAGATCGTGAGGGCCAGCACCAGCCTTCATTCCTGGCCATGTCTGCCCCTGAGCCCCATGTGGAGGGTGGCCGCTTCGGAGCTTGTCCCTGATGAGGGTCAGGGCTAGGTTGAGGTTAGGTGGGAGAACCGGCACAGAGCCACGGTGTTGATGGGGCTGCCTAGGGACTGCAAACGGAAGGCGAGGTCCAGCATCAGCCTTGATTCCTGGCTATCTCAGTGCCTAGGGCCCTCGTGGAGGGTGGCCGCTTGGGAGCTTGGCTCTGATGAGGGTAAGGGATGTGTCGAGGATAATAAGGAGAACAGACACAGAGCCCCAGTGTTGGTGGGGCTGAGAAGGGGCTGCCAAGAGATCGTGAGGGCCAGCATGAACCTTGATTCCTGGCTACCTCAGTGCCTAAGACCCACGTGGAGGGTGGCCGCTCCGAAGTTTGGCCCTGAGGAGGGTAAGGGGTAGCTTGATGTTAGGTGCGAGCAGAGGCACAGAGCCCCGGTGTTGGTGGGGCTGCCAAGAGATCGTGAGGGCCAGCATCAACCTTGATTCCGGGCTACCTCAGTGCCAAGCCCCATGCGGTGCGTGGCTGCTTCAGAGCTTGGCTCTGCTGAGGATAAGGGATATGTCGAGGATAGGTGGAAGAACAGACTCAGAACCCCGGTGTTGGTGGGGCTGAGAAGGGACTGCCAAGAAATCGTGAGGGCCAGCATCAGCCTTGATTCCTGGTTCCTTCTGTGCCTGAGCCCCATGAGGTGGGTGGCCGCTTCGGAGCTTGGCTCTGATGAGGGTAAGGGATGTGTCGAGGATAATTGGGAGAAGAGACACAGAGCCCTAGTGTTGGTGGGGCTGAGACGGTGCTGCCAAGAGATCGTGAGGGCCAGCATCAGTCTTGGTTCCTGGCTACTTCAGTGCCAAACCCCATGTGGAGGGTGGCCACTTCGAAGCTTGGCTCCGATGAGGGTCAGGGCTAGGTTGAGGTTAGGTGGGAGAACAGGCAGAGAGCCCCGGTGTTAGTGGGGATTTCAAAGGGCTGCCAGGGCAGGCGAGTTCAACAGTCAGTCAATCTTGGTTCCATCTGTGTTGGAGCGCCATCTAGTGGGTAGACGTTTTAGACCCTGAATCTGATGAAGGTAAGATGTAGGTTGATGTTTAGGTGGGAGACCATAGAGATGGGGGCAGTTGTTGGTGGGGCTGAGGAGGGGCTGCCAAGGGAAGGTGAGGGCCAGCATGAACCTTGATTCCTGGCTGCTTCTGTGCCTGAGCCCCATTCAGTGTGTGGCCGCTTCGCAGCTTGGGTCTGAAGCGGGTACGTGCTAGGTAAAGTTTAGTTGAGAGAATAGACACAGAGTCCCGGTGTTGGTGAGGCTGCCAAGGGAAGGTGAGGGCCAGCATCAACCTTGTTTCGTGGCTACCTCAGTTCTTAGGCCCATGTGGAGGCTGGCCACTTCGTAGCTTGGCCCTGATGAGGGTCAGGGCTAGGTTGAGGTTAGTTGGGAGAACAAACACAGAGCCCCGGTGTTGGTGGGGCTGAGAAGGGGCTGCCAAGAGATCATGAGGGCCAGCGTCAACCTTGATTCCTGGCTACTTCTGTGCCTTGAGCCCCATGAGGTGGGTGGCCTCTTCGGAGCTTAGCTGTGGTAAGGATAAGGGATGTGTCAAGGATAATTGGGAGAACAGACAGAGAGCCCCGCTGTTGGTGGGGACCTCAAAGGGCTGCCAGGGCACACGAGTTCAACAAACATTCAATCTTAGTTCCATCTGTGTGGAAGTGCCATCTAGTGGGTCGACGTTTTAGACCCTGGATCTGATGAAGGTAAGATGTAGGTTGATGTTTAGGTGGGAGACCAAAGAGAAGGGGGCAGTTGTTGGTGGGGCTGAGGAGGGGCTGCCAAGGGAACGTGAGGGCCAGCGTGAACCTTGGTTCCTGGCTACCTCAGTGCCTAAGGCCCACGTGGAGGATGCTTGCTTCGGAGCTTGGCTCTAATGAGGGTAAGGGATATGTCGAGGTTAGCTGAGAGAGCAGACACAGAGCCCCGGTATTGGTAGGGCTGAGAAGGGGCTGCCAAGAGATCGTGAGGGCCAGCATCAACCTGGATTCCGGGCTACCTCAGTGCCAAAGCCCTATGAGGCGGGTTGTTGCTTCAGAGCTTGTCTCTGAAGCGGGTAACTGCTAGGTCGAGGTTAGTTGAGAGAACAGACACAGAGCCCCGGTTTTGGTGGGGCCGCCAAGGGAAGGTGAGAGCTAGCCTCAACCTTGATTCCTGGCTACCTCAGTGCTTAGGCCCATGTGGAGGGTGGCCGCTCCGAAGTTTGGCTCTGGGGACGGTAAGGGATAGCTTGATGTTAGGTGCGAGCAGAGGCACAGAGCCCCGGTGTTGGTGGGGCTGCCAAGAGATCGTGAGGGCCAGCATCAACCTTGATTCCGGGCTACCTCAGTGCCAAGCCCCATGCGGTGGGTGGCTGCTTCGAAGCTTGGCTCTGAGGCGGGTAAGTGATAGGCCGAGGTTAGATGGAAGATCAGACAGAGAGCAACGATGCTGGTGGGGCTGAGGAGGGGCTGCCAAGGGAAGGTGAGGGCCAGCATCAGCCTTGATTCCTGGCTACCTCAGTGCCAAGTCCCATGTGGAGGGTGGCCACTGGAGCTTGGCTCTCATGAGGGTAAGGGATACGTCGAGGTTAGCTGAGAGAACAGACACAGAGCCCCGGTGTTGGTGGGGCTGAGAAGGGGCGGACAAGAGATCGTGAGGGCCAGCATCAACTTGATTCCTGGCTACTTCTGTGCCTGAGCCCCATGAGGTGGGTGGCCGCTTCGGAGCTTAGCTCTGATGAGGATAAGGCATGTGTCGAGGATAATTGGGAGAACAAACAGAGAGCCCCGCTGTTGGTGGGGACCTCAAAGGGCTGCCAGGGCAGGCGAGTTCAACAGTCAGTCAATCTTGGTTCCATCTGTGTTGGAGCGCCATCTAGTGGGTAGACGTTTTAGACCCTGGATCTGATGAAGGTAAGATGTAGGTTGATGTTTAGGTGGGAGACCAAAGAGAAGGGGGCATGTGTTGGTGGGGCTGAGGAGGGGCTGCCAAGGGAAGGTGAGGGCCAGCATGAAGCTTGGTTCCTGGCTACCTCAGTGCCTAAGGCCCACGTGGAGGGTGGTCGCTTCGGAGCTTGTCTGTGAAGCGGGTAAGTGCTAGGTCGAGGTTAGTTGAGAGAACAGACACAGAGCCCCGGTTTGGTGGGGGCGCCAAGGGAAGGTGAGAGCCAGCATCAACCTTGATTCCTGGCTACCTCAGTGCTTAGGCCCATGTGGTGGGTGGCTGCTTCAGGCTTGGCTCTGCTGAGGATAAGGGATATGTCGAGGATAGATGGAAGAACAGACTCAGAGCCCCGGTGTTGGTGGGGCTGAGAAGGGACTGCTAAGAAATCGTGACAGCCAGCGTCAACCTTGATTCCTGGCTACTTCTGTGCCTTGAGCCCCATGCGGTGGGAGGCCGCTTCGGAGCTTGGCTCTGAAGTGGGTAAGTGCTAGGGTGAGGTTAGTTGGGAGAAGAGACACAGAGCCCCGGTGTTGGTGGGGCTGAGAAGGTGCTGCCAAGAGATCGTGAGGGCCAGCATCAACCTTGATTCCTGGCTACTTCAGTGCCTAAGCCCCCCGTGGAGAGTGGCCTCTTCGGAGCTTGGCTCCGATGAAGGTAAGGGATACGTCGAAGATAACTGGGAGAACCGACAGAGAGCCCCGGTGGTGGTGGGGACCTCAAAGGGCTGCCAGGGCAGGCGAGTGCAACGAACACCCGTCACCCTGGTTCCCTCTGTGTTGGAGCGCCATCTGGTGGGTAGACGTTTCAGAGCCTGGCTCTGATGAAGGTAAGATGTAGGTTGATGTTTAGGTGGGAGACCAAAGAGAAGGGAGCAGGGGTTGGTGGGGCTGAGGAGGGGCTGACAAGAGATCGTGAGGGCCAGCACCAGCCTTCATTCCTGGCCATGTCTGCCCCTGAGCCCCATGTGGAGGGTGGCCGCTTCGGAGCTTGTCCCTGATGAGGGTCAGGGCTAGGTTGAGGTTAGGTGGGAGAACGGGCACAGAGCCACGGTGTTGATGGGGCTGCCTAGGGACTGCAAACGGAAGGCGAGGTCCAGCATCAGCCTTGATTCCTGGCTATCTCAGTGCCTAGGGCCCTCGTGGAGGGTGGCCGCTTGGGAGCTTGGCTCTGATGAGGGTAAGGGATGTGTCGAGGATAATAAGGAGAACAGACACAGAGCCCCAGTGTTGGTGGGGCTGAGAAGGGGCTGCCAAGAGATCGTGAGGGCCAGCATGAACCTTGATTCCTGGCTACCTCAGTGCCTAAGACCCACGTGGAGGGTGGCCGCTCCGAAGTTTGGCCCTGAGGAGGGTAAGGGGTAGCTTGATGTTAGGTGCGAGCAGAGGCACAGAGCCCCGGTGTTGGTGGGGCTGCCAAGAGATCGTGAGGGCCAGCATCAACCTTGATTCCGGGCTACCTCAGTGCCAAGCCCCATGCGGTGCGTGGCTGCTTCAGAGCTTGGCTCTGCTGAGGATAAGGGATATGTCGAGGATAGCTGGAAGAACAGACTCAGAACCCCGGTGTTGGTGGGGCTGAGAAGGGACTGCCAAGAAATCGTGAGGGCCAGCATCAGCCTTGATTCCTGGTTCCTTCTGTGCCTGAGCCCCATGAGGTGGGTGGCCGCTTCGGAGCTTGGCTCTGATGAGGGTAAGGGATGTGTCGAGGATAATTGGGAGAAGAGACACAGAGCCCTAGTGTTGGTGGGGCTGAGAAGGTGCTGCCAAGAGATCGTGAGGGCCAGCATCAGTCTTGGTTCCTGGCTACTTCAGTGCCAAACCCCATGTGGAGGGTGGCCACTTCGAAGCTTGGCTCCGATGAGGGTCAGGGCTAGGTTGAGGTTAGGTGGGAGAACAGGCAGAGAGCCCCGGTGTTAGTGGGGATTTCAAAGGGCTGCCAGGGCAGGCGAGTTCAACAGTCAGTCAATCTTGGTTCCATCTGTGTTGGAGCGCCATCTAGTGGGTAGACGTTTTAGACCCTGAATCTGATGAAGGTAAGATGTAGGTTGATGTTTAGGTGGGAGACCATAGAGATGGGGGCAGTTGTTGGTGGGGCTGAGGAGGGGCTGCCAAGGGAAGGTGAGGGCCAGCATGAACCTTGATTCCTGGCTGCTTCTGTGCCTGAGCCCCATTCAGTGTGTGGCCGCTTCGCAGCTTGGGTCTGAAGCGGGTACGTGCTAGGTAAAGTTTAGTTGAGAGAATAGACACAGAGTCCCGGTGTTGGTGAGGCTGCCAAGGGAAGGTGAGGGCCAGCATCAACCTTGTTTCGTGGCTACCTCAGTTCTTAGGCCCATGTGGAGGCTGGCCGCTTCGTAGCTTGGCCCTGATGAGGGTCAGGGCTAGGTTGAGGTTAGTTGGGAGAACAAACACAGAGCCCCGGTGTTGGTGGGGCTGAGAAGGGGCTGCCAAGAGATCATGAGGGCCAGCGTCAACCTTGATTCCTGGCTACTTCTGTGCCTTGAGCCCCATGAGGTGGGTGGCCTCTTCGGAGCTTAGCTGTGGTAAGGATAAGGGATGTGTCAAGGATAATTGGGAGAACAGACAGAGAGCCCCGCTGTTGGTGGGGACCTCAAAGGGCTGCCAGGGCACACGAGTTCAACAAACATTCAATCTTAGTTCCATCTGTGTGGAAGTGCCATCTAGTGGGTCGACGTTTTAGACCCTGGATCTGATGAAGGTAAGATGTAGGTTGATGTTTAGGTGGGAGACCAAAGAGAAGGGGGCAGTTGTTGGTGGGGCTGAGGAGGGGCTGCCAAGGGAACGTGAGGGCCAGCGTGAACCTTGGTTCCTGGCTACCTCAGTGCCTAAGGCCCACGTGGAGGATGCTTGCTTCGGAGCTTGGCTCTAATGAGGGTAAGGGATATGTCGAGGTTAGCTGAGAGAGCAGACACAGAGCCCCGGTATTGGTAGGGCTGAGAAGGGGCTGCCAAGAGATCGTGAGGGCCAGCATCAACCTGGATTCCTGGCTACCTCAGTGCCAAAGCCCTATGAGGCGGGTTGTTGCTTCAGAGCTTGTCTCTGAAGCGGGTAACTGCTAGGTCGAGGTTAGTTGAGAGAACAGACACAGAGCCCCGGTTTTGGTGGGGCCGCCAAGGGAAGGTGAGAGCTAGCCTCAACCTTGATTCCTGGCTACCTCAGTGCTTAGGCCCATGTGGAGGGTGGCCGCTCCGAAGTTTGGCTCTGGGGACGGTAAGGGATAGCTTGATGTTAGGTGCGAGCAGAGGCACAGAGCCCCGGTGTTGGTGGGGCTGCCAAGAGATCGTGAGGGCCAGCATCAACCTTGATTCCGGGCTACCTCAGTGCCAAGCCCCATGCGGTGGGTGGCTGCTTCGAAGCTTGGCTCTGAGGCGGGTAAGTGATAGGCCGAGGTTAGATGGAAGATCAGACAGAGAGCAACGATGCTGGTGGGGCTGAGGAGGGGCTGCCAAGGGAAGGTGAGGGCCAGCATCAGCCTTGATTCCTGGCTACCTCAGTGCCAAGTCCCATGTGGAGGGTGGCCACTGGAGCTTGGCTCTCATGAGGGTAAGGGATACGTCGAGGTTAGCTGAGAGAACAGACACAGAGCCCCGGTGTTGGTGGGGCTGAGAAGGGGCGGACAAGAGATCGTGAGGGCCAGCATCAACTTGATTCCTGGCTACTTCTGTGCCTGAGCCCCATGAGGTGGGTGGCCGCTTCGGAGCTTAGCTCTGATGAGGATAAGGCATGTGTCGAGGATAATTGGGAGAACAAACAGAGAGCCCCGCTGTTGGTGGGGACCTCAAAGGGCTGCCAGGGCAGGCGAGTTCAACAGTCAGTCAATCTTGGTTCCATCTGTGTTGGAGCGCCATCTAGTGGGTAGACGTTTTAGACCCTGGATCTGATGAAGGTAAGATGTAGGTTGATGTTTAGGTGGGAGACCAAAGAGAAGGGGGCATGTGTTGGTGGGGCTGAGGAGGGGCTGCCAAGGGAAGGTGAGGGCCAGCATGAAGCTTGGTTCCTGGCTACCTCAGTGCCTAAGGCCCACGTGGAGGGTGGTCGCTTCGGAGCTTGTCTGTGAAGCGGGTAAGTGCTAGGTCGAGGTTAGTTGAGAGAACAGACACAGAGCCCCGGTTTGGTGGGGCCGCCAAGGGAAGGTGAGAGCCAGCATCAACCTTGATTCCTGGCTACCTCAGTGCTTAGGCCCATGTGGTGGGTGGCTGCTTCAGGCTTGGCTCTGCTGAGGATAAGGGATATGTCGAGGATAGATGGAAGAACAGACTCAGAGCCCCGGTGTTGGTGGGGCTGAGAAGGGACTGCTAAGAAATCGTGACGGCCAGCGTCAACCTTGA
The DNA here is from genome assembly GCF_964195595.1 of Calonectris borealis. Taxonomy (NCBI): domain Eukaryota; kingdom Metazoa; phylum Chordata; class Aves; order Procellariiformes; family Procellariidae; genus Calonectris; species Calonectris borealis. Next base: position 1,561,896 of record NC_134318.1, on the reverse strand, counting down.
TTCCTGGCTACTTCTGTGCCTTGAGCCCCATGCGGTGGGAGGCCGCTTCGGAGCTTGGCTCTGAAGTGGGTAAGTGCTAGGGTGAGGTTAGTTGGGAGAAGAGACACAGAGCCCCGGTGTTGGTGGGGCTGAGAAGGTGCTGCCAAGAGATCGTGAGGGCCAGCATCAACCTTGATTCCTGGCTACTTCAGTGCCTAAGCCCCCCGTGGAGAGTGGCCTCTTCGGAGCTTGGCTCCGATGAAGGTAAGGGATACGTCGAAGATAACTGGGAGAACCGACAGAGAGCCCCGGTGGTGGTGGGGACCTCAAAGGGCTGCCAGGGCAGGCGAGTGCAACGAACACCCGTCACCCTGGTTCCCTCTGTGTTGGAGCGCCATCTGGTGGGTAGACGTTTCAGAGCCTGGCTCTGATGAAGGTAAGATGTAGGTTGATGTTTAGGTGGGAGACCAAAGAGAAGGGAGCAGGGGTTGGTGGGGCTGAGGAGGGGCTGACAAGAGATCGTGAGGGCCAGCACCAGCCTTCATTCCTGGCCATGTCTGCCCCTGAGCCCCATGTGGAGGGTGGCCGCTTCGGAGCTTGTCCCTGATGAGGGTCAGGGCTAGGTTGAGGTTAGGTGGGAGAACCGGCACAGAGCCACGGTGTTGATGGGGCTGCCTAGGGACTGCAAACGGAAGGCGAGGTCCAGCATCAGCCTTGATTCCTGGCTATCTCAGTGCCTAGGGCCCTCGTGGAGGGTGGCCGCTTGGGAGCTTGGCTCTGATGAGGGTAAGGGATGTGTCGAGGATAATAAGGAGAACAGACACAGAGCCCCAGTGTTGGTGGGGCTGAGAAGGGGCTGCCAAGAGATCGTGAGGGCCAGCATGAACCTTGATTCCTGGCTACCTCAGTGCCTAAGACCCACGTGGAGGGTGGCCGCTCCGAAGTTTGGCCCTGAGGAGGGTAAGGGGTAGCTTGATGTTAGGTGCGAGCAGAGGCACAGAGCCCCGGTGTTGGTGGGGCTGCCAAGAGATCGTGAGGGCCAGCATCAACCTTGATTCCGGGCTACCTCAGTGCCAAGCCCCATGCGGTGCGTGGCTGCTTCAGAGCTTGGCTCTGCTGAGGATAAGGGATATGTCGAGGATAGCTGGAAGAACAGACTCAGAACCCCGGTGTTGGTGGGGCTGAGAAGGGACTGCCAAGAAATCGTGAGGGCCAGCATCAGCCTTGATTCCTGGTTCCTTCTGTGCCTGAGCCCCATGAGGTGGGTGGCCGCTTCGGAGCTTGGCTCTGATGAGGGTAAGGGATGTGTCGAGGATAATTGGGAGAAGAGACACAGAGCCCTAGTGTTGGTGGGGCTTAGAAGGTGCTGCCAAGAGATCGTGAGGGCCAGCATCAGTCTTGGTTCCTGGCTACTTCAGTGCCAAGCCCCATGTGGAGGGTGGCCACTTCGAAGCTTGGCTCCGATGAGGGTCAGGGCTAGGTTGAGGTTAGGTGGGAGAACAGGCAGAGAGCCCCGGTGTTAGTGGGGATTTCAAAGGGCTGCCAGGGCAGGCGAGTTCAACAGTCAGTCAATCTTGGTTCCATCTGTGTTGGAGCGCCATCTAGTGGGTAGACGTTTTAGACCCTGAATCTGATGAAGGTAAGATGTAGGTTGATGTTTAGGTGGGAGACCATAGAGATGGGGGCAGTTGTTGGTGGGGCTGAGGAGGGGCTGCCAAGGGAAGGTGAGGGCCAGCATGAACCTTGATTCCTGGCTGCTTCTGTGCCTGAGCCCCATTCAGTGTGTGGCCGCTTCGCAGCTTGGGTCTGAAGCGGGTACGTGCTAGGTAAAGTTTAGTTGAGAGAATAGACACAGAGTCCCGGTGTTGGTGAGGCTGCCAAGGGAAGGTGAGGGCCAGCATCAACCTTGTTTCGTGGCTACCTCAGTTCTTAGGCCCATGTGGAGGCTGGCCGCTTCGTAGCTTGGCCCTGATGAGGGTCAGGGCTAGGTTGAGGTTAGTTGGGAGAACAAACACAGAGCCCCGGTGTTGGTGGGGCTGAGAAGGGGCTGCCAAGAGATCATGAGGGCCAGCGTCAACCTTGATTCCTGGCTACTTCTGTGCCTTGAGCCCCATGAGGTGGGTGGCCTCTTCGGAGCTTAGCTGTGGTAAGGATAAGGGATGTGTCAAGGATAATTGGGAGAACAGACAGAGAGCCCCGCTGTTGGTGGGGACCTCAAAGGGCTGCCAGGGCACACGAGTTCAACAAACATTCAATCTTAGTTCCATCTGTGTGGAAGTGCCATCTAGTGGGTCGACGTTTTAGACCCTGGATCTGATGAAGGTAAGATGTAGGTTGATGTTTAGGTGGGAGACCAAAGAGAAGGGGGCAGTTGTTGGTGGGGCTGAGGAGGGGCTGCCAAGGGAACGTGAGGGCCAGCGTGAACCTTGGTTCCTGGCTACCTCAGTGCCTAAGGCCCACGTGGAGGATGCTTGCTTCGGAGCTTGGCTCTAATGAGGGTAAGGGATATGTCGAGGTTAGCTGAGAGAGCAGACACAGAGCCCCGGTATTGGTAGGGCTGAGAAGGGGCTGCCAAGAGATCGTGAGGGCCAGCATCAACCTGGATTCCTGGCTACCTCAGTGCCAAAGCCCTATGAGGCGGGTTGTTGCTTCAGAGCTTGTCTCTGAAGCGGGTAACTGCTAGGTCGAGGTTAGTTGAGAGAACAGACACAGAGCCCCGGTTTTGGTGGGGCCGCCAAGGGAAGGTGAGAGCTAGCCTCAACCTTGATTCCTGGCTACCTCAGTGCTTAGGCCCATGTGGAGGGTGGCCGCTCCGAAGTTTGGCTCTGGGGACGGTAAGGGATAGCTTGATGTTAGGTGCGAGCAGAGGCACAGAGCCCCGGTGTTGGTGGGGCTGCCAAGAGATCGTGAGGGCCAGCATCAACCTTGATTCCGGGCTACCTCAGTGCCAAGCCCCATGCGGTGGGTGGCTGCTTCGAAGCTTGGCTCTGAGGCGGGTAAGTGATAGGCCGAGGTTAGATGGAAGATCAGACAGAGAGCAACGATGCTGGTGGGGCTGAGGAGGGGCTGCCAAGGGAAGGTGAGGGCCAGCATCAGCCTTGATTCCTGGCTACCTCAGTGCCAAGTCCCATGTGGAGGGTGGCCACTGGAGCTTGGCTCTCATGAGGGTAAGGGATACGTCGAGGTTAGCTGAGAGAACAGACACAGAGCCCCGGTGTTGGTGGGGCTGAGAAGGGGCGGACAAGAGATCGTGAGGGCCAGCATCAACTTGATTCCTGGCTACTTCTGTGCCTGAGCCCCATGAGGTGGGTGGCCGCTTCGGAGCTTAGCTCTGATGAGGATAAGGCATGTGTCGAGGATAATTGGGAGAACAAACAGAGAGCCCCGCTGTTGGTGGGGACCTCAAAGGGCTGCCAGGGCAGGCGAGTTCAACAGTCAGTCAATCTTGGTTCCATCTGTGTTGGAGCGCCATCTAGTGGGTAGACGTTTTAGACCCTGGATCTGATGAAGGTAAGATGTAGGTTGATGTTTAGGTGGGAGACCAAAGAGAAGGGGGCATGTGTTGGTGGGGCTGAGGAGGGGCTGCCAAGGGAAGGTGAGGGCCAGCATGAAGCTTGGTTCCTGGCTACCTCAGTGCCTAAGGCCCACGTGGAGGGTGGTCGCTTCGGAGCTTGTCTGTGAAGCGGGTAAGTGCTAGGTCGAGGTTAGTTGAGAGAACAGACACAGAGCCCCGGTTTGGTGGGGCCGCCAAGGGAAGGTGAGAGCCAGCATCAACCTTGATTCCTGGCTACCTCAGTGCTTAGGCCCATGTGGTGGGTGGCTGCTTCAGGCTTGGCTCTGCTGAGGATAAGGGATATGTCGAGGATAGATGGAAGAACAGACTCAGAGCCCCGGTGTTGGTGGGGCTGAGAAGGGACTGCTAAGAAATCGTGACGGCCAGCGTCAACCTTGATTCCTGGCTACTTCTGTGCCTTGAGCCCCATGCGGTGGGAGGCCGCTTCGGAGCTTGGCTCTGAAGTGGGTAAGTGCTAGGGTGAGGTTAGCTGGGAGAAGAGACACAGAGCCCCGGTGTTGGTGGGGCTGAGAAGGTGCTGCCAAGAGATCGTGAGGGCCAGCATCAACCTTGATTCCTGGCTACTTCAGTGCCTAAGCCCCCCGTGGAGAGTGGCCTCTTCGGAGCTTGGCTCCGATGAAGGTAAGGGATACGTCGAAGATAACTGGGAGAACCGACAGAGAGCCCCGGTGGTGGTGGGGACCTCAAAGGGCAGCCAGGGCAGGCGAGTGCAACGAACACCCGTCACCCTGGTTCCCTCTGTGTTGGAGCGCCATCTGGTGGGTAGACGTTTCAGAGCCTGGCTCTGATGAAGGTAAGATGTAGGTTGATGTTTAGGTGGGAGACCAAAGAGAAGGGAGCAGGGGTTGGTGGGGCTGAGGAGGGGCTGACAAGAGATCGTGAGGGCCAGCACCAGCCTTCATTCCTGGCCATGTCTGCCCCTGAGCCCCATGTGGAGGGTGGCCGCTTCGGAGCTTGTCCCTGATGAGGGTCAGGGCTAGGTTGAGGTTAGGTGGGAGAACCGGCACAGAGCCACGGTGTTGATGGGGCTGCCTAGGGACTGCAAACGGAAGGCGAGGTCCAGCATCAGCCTTGATTCCTGGCTATCTCAGTGCCTAGGGCCCTCGTGGAGGGTGGCCGCTTCGGAGCTTGGCTCTGATGAGGGTAAGGGATGTGTCGAGGATAATAAGGAGAACAGACACAGAGCCCCAGTGTTGGTGGGGCTGAGAAGGGGCTGCCAAGAGATCGTGAGGGCCAGCATGAACCTTGATTCCTGGCTACCTCAGTGCCTAAGACCCACGTGGAGGGTGGCCGCTCCGAAGTTTGGCCCTGAGGAGGGTAAGGGGTAGCTTGATGTTAGGTGCGAGCAGAGGCACAGAGCCCCGGTGTTGGTGGGGCTGCCAAGAGATCGTGAGGGCCAGCATCAACCTTGATTCCGGGCTACCTCAGTGCCAAGCCCCATGCGGTGCGTGGCTGCTTCAGAGCTTGGCTCTGCTGAGGATAAGGGATATGTCGAGGATAGGTGGAAGAACAGACTCAGAACCCCGGTGTTGGTGGGGCTGAGAAGGGGCGGACAAGAGATCGTGAGGGCCAGCATCAGCCTTGATTCCTGGCTACTTCTGTGCCTGAGCCCCATGAGGTGGGTGGCCGCTTCGGAGCTTGGCTCTGATGAGGGTAAGGGATGTGTCGAGGATAATTGGGAGAAGAGACACAGAGCCCTAGTGTTGGTGGGGCTGAGAAGGTGCTGCCAAGAGATCGTGAGGGCCAGCATCAGTCTTGGTTCCTGGCTACTTCAGTGCCAAGCCCCATGTGGAGGGTGGCCACTTCGAAGCTTGGCTCCGATGAGGGTCAGGGCTAGGTTGAGGTTAGGTGGGAGAACAGGCAGAGAGCCCCGGTGTTAGTGGGGATTTCAAAGGGCTGCCAGGGCAGGCGAGTTCAACAGTCAGTCAATCTTGGTTCCATCTGTGTTGGAGCGCCATCTAGTGGGTAGACGTTTTAGACCCTGAATCTGATGAAGGTAAGATGTAGGTTGATGTTTAGGTGGGAGACCATAGAGATGGGGGCAGTTGTTGGTGGGGCTGAGGAGGGGCTGCCAAGGGAAGGTGAGGGCCAGCATGAACCTTGATTCCTGGCTGCTTCTGTGCCTGAGCCCCATTCAGTGTGTGGCCGCTTCGCAGCTTGGGTCTGAAGCGGGTACGTGCTAGGTAAAGTTTAGTTGAGAGAATAGACACAGAGTCCCGGTGTTGGTGAGGCTGCCAAGGGAAGGTGAGGGCCAGCATCAACCTTGTTTCGTGGCTACCTCAGTTCTTAGGCCCATGTGGAGGCTGGCCGCTTCGTAGCTTGGCCCTGATGAGGGTCAGGGCTAGGTTGAGGTTAGTTGGGAGAACAAACACAGAGCCCCGGTGTTGGTGGGGCTGAGAAGGGGCTGCCAAGAGATCATGAGGGCCAGCGTCAACCTTGATTCCTGGCTACTTCTGTGCCTTGAGCCCCATGAGGTGGGTGGCCTCTTCGGAGCTTAGCTGTGGTAAGGATAAGGGATGTGTCAAGGATAATTGGGAGAACAGACAGAGAGCCCCGCTGTTGGTGGGGACCTCAAAGGGCTGCCAGGGCACACGAGTTCAACAAACATTCAATCTTAGTTCCATCTGTGTGGAAGTGCCATCTAGTGGGTCGACGTTTTAGACCCTGGATCTGATGAAGGTAAGATGTAGGTTGATGTTTAGGTGGGAGACCAAAGAGAAGGGGGCAGTTGTTGGTGGGGCTGAGGAGGGGCTGCCAAGGGAACGTGAGGGCCAGCGTGAACCTTGGTTCCTGGCTACCTCAGTGCCTAAGGCCCACGTGGAGGATGCTTGCTTCGGAGCTTGGCTCTAATGAGGGTAAGGGATATGTCGAGGTTAGCTGAGAGAGCAGACACAGAGCCCCGGTATTGGTAGGGCTGAGAAGGGGCTGCCAAGAGATCGTGAGGGCCAGCATCAACCTGGATTCCTGGCTACCTCAGTGCCAAAGCCCTATGAGGCGGGTTGTTGCTTCAGAGCTTGTCTCTGAAGCGGGTAACTGCTAGGTCGAGGTTAGTTGAGAGAACAGACACAGAGCCCCGGTTTTGGTGGGGCCGCCAAGGGAAGGTGAGAGCTAGCCTCAACCTTGATTCCTGGCTACCTCAGTGCTTAGGCCCATGTGGAGGGTGGCCGCTCCGAAGTTTGGCTCTGGGGACGGTAAGGGATAGCTTGATGTTAGGTGCGAGCAGAGGCACAGAGCCCCGGTGTTGGTGGGGCTGCCAAGAGATCGTGAGGGCCAGCATCAACCTTGATTCCGGGCTACCTCAGTGCCAAGCCCCATGCGGTGGGTGGCTGCTTCGAAGCTTGGCTCTGAGGCGGGTAAGTGATAGGCCGAGGTTAGATGGAAGATCAGACAGAGAGCAACGATGCTGGTGGGGCTGAGGAGGGGCTGCCAAGGGAAGGTGAGGGCCAGCATCAGCCTTGATTCCTGGCTACCTCAGTGCCAAGTCCCATGTGGAGGGTGGCCACTGGAGCTTGGCTCTCATGAGGGTAAGGGATACGTCGAGGTTAGCTGAGAGAACAGACACAGAGCCCCGGTGTTGGTGGGGCTGAGAAGGGGCGGACAAGAGATCGTGAGGGCCAGCATCAACTTGATTCCTGGCTACTTCTGTGCCTGAGCCCCATGAGGTGGGTGGCCGCTTCGGAGCTTAGCTCTGATGAGGATAAGGCATGTGTCGAGGATAATTGGGAGAACAAACAGAGAGCCCCGCTGTTGGTGGGGACCTCAAAGGGCTGCCAGGGCAGGCGAGTTCAACAGTCAGTCAATCTTGGTTCCATCTGTGTTGGAGCGCCATCTAGTGGGTAGACGTTTTAGACCCTGGATCTGATGAAGGTAAGATGTAGGTTGATGTTTAGGTGGGAGACCAAAGAGAAGGGGGCATGTGTTGGTGGGGCTGAGGAGGGGCTGCCAAGGGAAGGTGAGGGCCAGCATCAACCTTGATTCCTGGCTACCTCAGTGCTTAGGCCCATGTGGTGGGTGGCTGCTTCAGGCTTGGCTCTGCTGAGGATAAGGGATATGTCGAGGATAGATGGAAGAACAGACTCAGAGCCCCGGTGTTGGTGGGGCTGAGAAGGGACTGCTAAGAAATCGTGACGGCCAGCGTCAACCTTGATTCCTGGCTACTTCTGTGCCTTGAGCCCCATGCGGTGGGAGGCCGCTTCGGAGCTTGGCTCTGAAGTGGGTAAGTGCTAGGGTGAGGTTAGCTGGGAGAAGAGACACAGAGCCCCGGTGTTGGTGGGGCTGAGAAGGTGCTGCCAAGAGATCGTGAGGGCCAGCATCAACCTTGATTCCTGGCTACTTCAGTGCCTAAGCCCCCCGTGGAGAGTGGCCTCTTCGGAGCTTGGCTCCGATGAAGGTAAGGGATACGTCGAAGATAACTGGGAGAACCGACAGAGAGCCCCGGTGGTGGTGGGGACCTCAAAGGGCAGCCAGGGCAGGCGAGTGCAACGAACACCCGTCACCCTGGTTCCCTCTGTGTTGGAGCGCCATCTGGTGGGTAGACGTTTCAGAGCCTGGCTCTGATGAAGGTAAGATGTAGGTTGATGTTTAGGTGGGAGACCAAAGAGAAGGGAGCAGGGGTTGGTGGGGCTGAGGAGGGGCTGACAAGAGATCGTGAGGGCCAGCACCAGCCTTCATTCCTGGCCATGTCTGCCCCTGAGCCCCATGTGGAGGGTGGCCGCTTCGGAGCTTGTCCCTGATGAGGGTCAGGGCTAGGTTGAGGTTAGGTGGGAGAACCGGCACAGAGCCACGGTGTTGATGGGGCTGCCTAGGGACTGCAAACGGAAGGCGAGGTCCAGCATCAGCCTTGATTCCTGGCTATCTCAGTGCCTAGGGCCCTCGTGGAGGGTGGCCGCTTCGGAGCTTGGCTCTGATGAGGGTAAGGGATGTGTCGAGGATAATAAGGAGAACAGACACAGAGCCCCAGTGTTGGTGGGGCTGAGAAGGGGCTGCCAAGAGATCGTGAGGGCCAGCATGAACCTTGATTCCTGGCTACCTCAGTGCCTAAGACCCACGTGGAGGGTGGCCGCTCCGAAGTTTGGCCCTGAGGAGGGTAAGGGGTAGCTTGATGTTAGGTGCGAGCAGAGGCACAGAGCCCCGGTGTTGGTGGGGCTGCCAAGAGATCGTGAGGGCCAGCATCAACCTTGATTCCGGGCTACCTCAGTGCCAAGCCCCATGCGGTGCGTGGCTGCTTCAGAGCTTGGCTCTGCTGAGGATAAGGGATATGTCGAGGATAGCTGGAAGAACAGACTCAGAACCCCGGTGTTGGTGGGGCTGAGAAGGGACTGCCAAGAAATCGTGAGGGCCAGCATCAGCCTTGATTCCTGGTTACTTCTGTGCCTGAGCCCCATGAGGTGGGTGGCCGCTTCGGAGCTTGGCTCTGATGAGGGTAAGGGATGTGTCGAGGATAATTGGGAGAAGAGACACAGAGCCCTAGTGTTGGTGGGGCTGAGAAGGTGCTGCCAAGAGATCGTGAGGGCCAGCATCAGTCTTGGTTCCTGGCTACTTCAGTGCCAAGCCCCATGTGGAGGGTGGCCACTTCGAAGCTTGGCTCCGATGAGGGTCAGGGCTAGGTTGAGGTTAGGTGGGAGAACAGGCAGAGAGCCCCGGTGTTAGTGGGGATTTCAAAGGGCTGCCAGGGCAGGCGAGTTCAACAGTCAGTCAATCTTGGTTCCATCTGTGTTGGAGCGCCATCTAGTGGGTAGACGTTTTAGACCCTGAATCTGATGAAGGTAAGATGTAGGTTGATGTTTAGGTGGGAGACCATAGAGATGGGGGCAGTTGTTGGTGGGGCTGAGGAGGGGCTGCCAAGGGAAGGTGAGGGCCAGCATGAACCTTGATTCCTGGCTGCTTCTGTGCCTGAGCCCCATTCAGTGTGTGGCCGCTTCGCAGCTTGGGTCTGAAGCGGGTACGTGCTAGGTAAAGTTTAGTTGAGAGAATAGACACAGAGTCCCGGTGTTGGTGAGGCTGCCAAGGGAAGGTGAGGGCCAGCATCAACCTTGTTTCGTGGCTACCTCAGTTCTTAGGCCCATGTGGAGGCTGGCCGCTTCGTAGCTTGGCCCTGATGAGGGTCAGGGCTAGGTTGAGGTTAGTTGGGAGAACAAACACAGAGCCCCGGTGTTGGTGGGGCTGAGAAGGGGCTGCCAAGAGATCATGAGGGCCAGCGTCAACCTTGATTCCTGGCTACTTCTGTGCCTTGAGCCCCATGAGGTGGGTGGCCTCTTCGGAGCTTAGCTGTGGTAAGGATAAGGGATGTGTCAAGGATAATTGGGAGAACAGACAGAGAGCCCCGCTGTTGGTGGGGACCTCAAAGGGCTGCCAGGGCACACGAGTTCAACAAACATTCAATCTTAGTTCCATCTGTGTGGAAGTGCCATCTAGTGGGTCGACGTTTTAGACCCTGGATCTGATGAAGGTAAGATGTAGGTTGATGTTTAGGTGGGAGACCAAAGAGAAGGGGGCAGTTGTTGGTGGGGCTGAGGAGGGGCTGCCAAGGGAACGTGAGGGCCAGCGTGAACCTTGGTTCCTGGCTACCTCAGTGCCTAAGGCCCACGTGGAGGATGCTTGCTTCGGAGCTTGGCTCTAATGAGGGTAAGGGATATGTCGAGGTTAGCTGAGAGAGCAGACACAGAGCCCCGGTATTGGTAGGGCTGAGAAGGGGCTGCCAAGAGATCGTGAGGGCCAGCATCAACCTGGATTCCTGGCTACCTCAGTGCCAAAGCCCTATGAGGCGGGTTGTTGCTTCAGAGCTTGTCTCTGAAGCGGGTAACTGCTAGGTCGAGGTTAGTTGAGAGAACAGACACAGAGCCCCGGTTTTGGTGGGGCCGCCAAGGGAAGGTGAGAGCTAGCCTCAACCTTGATTCCTGGCTACCTCAGTGCTTAGGCCCATGTGGAGGGTGGCCGCTCCGAAGTTTGGCTCTGGGGACGGTAAGGGATAGCTTGATGTTAGGTGCGAGCAGAGGCACAGAGCCCCGGTGTTGGTGGGGCTGCCAAGAGATCGTGAGGGCCAGCATCAACCTTGATTCCGGGCTACCTCAGTGCCAAGCCCCATGCGGTGGGTGGCTGCTTCGAAGCTTGGCTCTGAGGCGGGTAAGTGATAGGCCGAGGTTAGATGGAAGATCAGACAGAGAGCAACGATGCTGGTGGGGCTGAGGAGGGGCTGCCAAGGGAAGGTGAGGGCCAGCATCAGCCTTGATTCCTGGCTACCTCAGTGCCAAGTCCCATGTGGAGGGTGGCCACTGGAGCTTGGCTCTCATGAGGGTAAGGGATACGTCGAGGTTAGCTGAGAGAACAGACACAGAGCCCCGGTGTTGGTGGGGCTGAGAAGGGGCGGACAAGAGATCGTGAGGGCCAGCATCAACTTGATTCCTGGCTACTTCTGTGCCTGAGCCCCATGAGGTGGGTGGCCGCTTCGGAGCTTAGCTCTGATGAGGATAAGGCATGTGTCGAGGATAATTGGGAGAACAAACAGAGAGCCCCGCTGTTGGTGGGGACCTCAAAGGGCTGCCAGGGCAGGCGAGTTCAACAGTCAGTCAATCTTGGTTCCATCTGTGTTGGAGCGCCATCTAGTGGGTAGACGTTTTAGACCCTGGATCTGATGAAGGTAAGATGTAGGTTGATGTTTAGGTGGGAGACCAAAGAGAAGGGGGCATGTGTTGGTGGGGCTGAGGAGGGGCTGCCAAGGGAAGGTGAGGGCCAGCATGAAGCTTGGTTCCTGGCTACCTCAGTGCCTAAGGCCCACGTGGAGGGTGGTCGCTTCGGAGCTTGTCTGTGAAGCGGGTAAGTGCTAGGTCGAGGTTAGTTGAGAGAACAGACACAGAGCCCCGGTTTGGTGGGGCCGCCAAGGGAAGGTGAGAGCCAGCATCAACCTTGATTCCTGGCTACCTCAGTGCTTAGGCCCATGTGGTGGGTGGCTGCTTCAGGCTTGGCTCTGCTGAGGATAAGGGATATGTCGAGGATAGATGGAAGAACAGACTCAGAGCCCCGGTGTTGGTGGGGCTGAGAAGGGACTGCTAAGAAATCGTGACGGCCAGCGTCAACCTTGATTCCTGGCTACTTCTGTGCCTTGAGCCCCATGCGGTGGGAGGCCGCTTCGGAGCTTGGCTCTGAAGTGGGTAAGTGCTAGGGTGAGGTTAGCTGGGAGAAGAGACACAGAGCCCCGGTGTTGGTGGGGCTGAGAAGGTGCTGCCAAGAGATCGTGAGGGCCAGCATCAACCTTGATTCCTGGCTACTTCAGTGCCTAAGCCCCCTGTGGAGAGTGGCCTCTTCGGAGCTTGGCTCCGATGAAGGTAAGGGATACGTCGAAGATAACTGGGAGAACCGACAGAGAGCCCCGGTGGTGGTGGGGACCTCAAAGGGCTGCCAGGGCAGGCGAGTGCAACGAACACCCGTCACCCTGGTTCCCTCTGTGTTGGAGCGCCATCTGGTGGGTAGACGTTTCAGAGCCTGGCTCTGATGAAGGTAAGATGTAGGTTGATGTTTAGGTGGGAGACCAAAGAGAAGGGAGCAGGGGTTGGTGGGGCTGAGGAGGGGCTGACAAGAGATCGTGAGGGCCAGCACCAGCCTTCATTCCTGGCCATGTCTGCCCCTGAGCCCCATGTGGAGGGTGGCCGCTTCGGAGCTTGTCCCTGATGAGGGTCAGGGCTAGGTTGAGGTTAGGTGGGAGAACCGGCACAGAGCCACGGTGTTGATGGGGCTGCCTAGGGACTGCAAACGGAAGGCGAGGTCCAGCATCAGCCTTGATTCCTGGCTATCTCAGTGCCTAGGGCCCTCGTGGAGGGTGGCCGCTTGGGAGCTTGGCTCTGATGAGGGTAAGGGATGTGTCGAGGATAATAAGGAGAACAGACACAGAGCCCCAGTGTTGGTGGGGCTGAGAAGGGGCTGCCAAGAGATCGTGAGGGCCAGCATCAGTCTTGGTTCCTGGCTACTTCAGTGCCAAGCCCCATGTGGAGGGTGGCCACTTCGAAGCTTGGCTCCGATGAGGGTCAGGGCTAGGTTGAGGTTAGGTGGGAGAACAGGCAGAGAGCCCCGGTGTTAGTGGGGATTTCAAAGGGCTGCCAGGGCAGGCGAGTTCAACAAACATTCAATCTTGGTTCCATCTGTGTTGGAGCGCCATCTAGTGGGTAGACGTTTTAGACCCTGGATCTGATGAAGGTAAGATGTAGGTTGATGTTTAGGTGGGAGACCAAAGAGAAGGGGGCAGTTGTTGGTGGGGCTGAGGAGGGGCTGCCAAGGGAACGTGAGGGCCAGCGTGAACCTTGGTTCCTGGCTACCTCAGTGCCTAAGGCCCACGTGGAGGATGCTTGCTTCGGAGCTTGGCTCTAATGAGGGTAAGGGATATGTCGAGGTTAGCTGAGAGAGCAGACACAGAGCCCCGGTATTGGTAGGGCTGAGAAGGGGCTGCCAAGAGATCGTGAGGGCCAGCATCAACCTGGATTCCTGGCTACCTCAGTGCCAAAGCCCTATGAGGCGGGTTGTTGCTTCAGAGCTTGTCTCTAAGCGGGTAACTGCTAGGTCGAGGTTAGTTGAGAGAACAGACACAGAGCCCCGGTTTTGGTGGGGCCGCCAAGGGAAGGTGAGAGCTAGCCTCAACCTTGATTCCTGGCTACCTCAGTGCTTAGGCCCATGTGGAGGGTGGCCGCTCCGAAGTTTGGCTCTGGGGACGGTAAGGGATAGCTTGATGTTAGGTGCGAGCAGAGGCACAGAGCCCCGGTGTTGGTGGGGCTGCCAAGAGATCGTGAGGGCCAGCATCAACCTTGATTCCGGGCTACCTCAGTGCCAAGCCCCATGCGGTGGGTGGCTGCTTCGAAGCTTGGCTCTGAGGCGGGTAAGTGATAGGCCGAGGTTAGATGGAAGATCAGACAGAGAGCAACGATGCTGGTGGGGCTGAGGAGGGGCTGCCAAGGGAAGGTGAGGGCCAGCATCAGCCTTGATTCCTGGCTACCTCAGTGCCAAGTCCCATGTGGAGGGTGGCCACTGGAGCTTGGCTCTCATGAGGGTAAGGGATACGTCGAGATTAGCTGAGAGAACAGACACAGAGCCCCGGTGTTGGTGGGGCTGAGAAGGGGCGGACAAGAGATCGTGAGGGCCAGCATCAACTTGATTCCTGGCTACTTCTGTGCCTGAGCCCCATGAGGTGGGTGGCCGCTTCGGAGCTTAGCTCTGATGAGGATAAGGCATGTGTCGAGGATAATTGGGAGAACAAACAGAGAGCCCCGCTGTTGGTGGGGACCTCAAAGGGCTGCCAGGGCAGGCGAGTTCAACAGTCAGTCAATCTTGGTTCCATCTGTGTTGGAGCGCCATCTAGTGGGTAGACGTTTTAGACCCTGGATCTGATGAAGGTAAGATGTAGGTTGATGTTTAGGTGGGAGACCAAAGAGAAGGGGGCATGTGTTGGTGGGGCTGAGGAGGGGCTGCCAAGGGAAGGTGAGGGCCAGCATGAAGCTTGGTTCCTGGCTACCTCAGTGCCTAAGGCCCACGTGGAGGGTGGTCGCTTCGGAGCTTGTCTGTGAAGCGGGTAAGTGCTAGGTCGAGGTTAGTTGAGAGAACAGACACAGAGCCCCGGTTTGGTGGGGGCGCCAAGGGAAGGTGAGAGCCAGCATCAACCTTGATTCCTGGCTACCTCAGTGCTTAGGCCCATGTGGTGGGTGGCTGCTTCAGGCTTGGCTCTGCTGAGGATAAGGGATATGTCGAGGATAGATGGAAGAACAGACTCAGAGCCCCGGTGTTGGTGGGGCTGAGAAGGGACTGCTAAGAAATCGTGACGGCCAGCGTCAACCTTGATTCCTGGCTACTTCTGTGCCTGAGCCCCATGCGGTGGGAGGCCGCTTCGGAGCTTGGCTCTGAAGTGGGTAAGTGCTAGGGTGAGGTTAGCTGGGAGAAGAGACACAGAGCCCCGGTGTTGGTGGGGCTGAGAAGGTGCTGCCAAGAGATCGTGAGGGCCAGCATCAACCTTGATTCCTGGCTACTTCAGTGCCTAAGCCCCCCGTGGAGAGTGGCCTCTTCGGAGCTTGGCTCCGATGAAGGTAAGGGATACGTCGAAGATAACTGGGAGAACCGACAGAGAGCCCCGGTGGTGGTGGGGACCTCAAAGGGCAGCCAGGGCAGGCGAGTGCAACGAACACCCGTCACCCTGGTTCCCTCTGTGTTGGAGCGCCATCTGGTGGGTAGACGTTTCAGAGCCTGGCTCTGATGAAGGTAAGATGTAGGTTGATGTTTAGGTGGGAGACCAAAGAGAAGGGAGCAGGGGTTGGTGGGGCTGAGGAGGGGCTGACAAGAGATCGTGAGGGCCAGCACCAGCCTTCATTCCTGGCCATGTCTGCCCCTGAGCCCCATGTGGAGGGTGGCCGCTTCGGAGCTTGTCCCTGATGAGGGTCAGGGCTAGGTTGAGGTTAGGTGGGAGAACGGGCACAGAGCCACGGTGTTGATGGGGCTGCCTAGGGACTGCAAACGGAAGGCGAGGTCCAGCATCAGCCTTGATTCCTGGCTATCTCAGTGCCTAGGGCCCTCGTGGAGGGTGGCCGCTTGGGAGCTTGGCTCTGATGAGGGTAAGGGATGTGTCGAGGATAATAAGGAGAACAGACACAGAGCCCCAGTGTTGGTGGGGCTGAGAAGGGGCTGCCAAGAGATCGTGAGGGCCAGCATGAACCTTGATTCCTGGCTACCTCAGTGCCTAAGACCCACGTGGAGGGTGGCCGCTCCGAAGTTTGGCCCTGAGGAGGGTAAGGGGTAGCTTGATGTTAGGTGCGAGCAGAGGCACAGAGCCCCGGTGTTGGTGGGGCTGCCAAGAGATCGTGAGGGCCAGCATCAACCTTGATTCCGGGCTACCTCAGTGCCAAGCCCCATGCGGTGCGTGGCTGCTTCAGAGCTTGGCTCTGCTGAGGATAAGGGATATGTCGAGGATAGGTGGAAGAACAGACTCAGAACCCCGGTGTTGGTGGGGCTGAGAAGGGGCGGACAAGAGATCGTGAGGGCCAGCATCAGCCTTGATTCCTGGCTACTTCTGTGCCTGAGCCCCATGAGGTGGGTGGCCGCTTCGGAGCTTGGCTCTGATGAGGGTAAGGGATGTGTCGAGGATAATTGGGAGAAGAGACACAGAGCCCTAGTGTTGGTGGGGCTGAGAAGGTGCTGCCAAGAGATCGTGAGGGCCAGCATCAGTCTTGGTTCCTGGCTACTTCAGTGCCAAGCCCCATGTGGAGGGTGGCCACTTCGAAGCTTGGCTCCGATGAGGGTCAGGGCTAGGTTGAGGTTAGGTGGGAGAACAGGCAGAGAGCCCCGGTGTTAGTGGGGATTTCAAAGGGCTGCCAGGGCAGGCGAGTTCAACAGTCAGTCAATCTTGGTTCCATCTGTGTTGGAGCGCCATCTAGTGGGTAGACGTTTTAGACCCTGAATCTGATGAAGGTAAGATGTAGGTTGATGTTTAGGTGGGAGACCATAGAGATGGGGGCAGTTGTTGGTGGGGCTGAGGAGGGGCTGCCAAGGGAAGGTGAGGGCCAGCATGAACCTTGATTCCTGGCTGCTTCTGTGCCTGAGCCCCATTCAGTGTGTGGCCGCTTCGCAGCTTGGGTCTGAAGCGGGTACGTGCTAGGTAAAGTTTAGTTGAGAGAATAGACACAGAGTCCCGGTGTTGGTGAGGCTGCCAAGGGAAGGTGAGAGCCAGCATCAACCTTGTTTCGTGGCTACCTCAGTTCTTAGGCCCATGTGGAGGCTGGCCGCTTCGTAGCTTGGCCCTGATGAGGGTCAGGGCTAGGTTGAGGTTAGTTGGGAGAACAAACACAGAGCCCCGGTGTTGGTGGGGCTGAGAAGGGGCTGCCAAGAGATCATGAGGGCCAGCGTCAACCTTGATTCCTGGCTACTTCTGTGCCTTGAGCCCCATGAGGTGGGTGGCCTCTTCGGAGCTTAGCTGTGGTAAGGATAAGGGATGTGTCAAGGATAATTGGGAGAACAGACAGAGAGCCCCGCTGTTGGTGGGGACCTCAAAGGGCTGCCAGGGCACACGAGTTCAACAAACATTCAATCTTAGTTCCATCTGTGTGGAAGTGCCATCTAGTGGGTCGACGTTTTAGACCCTGGATCTGATGAAGGTAAGATGTAGGTTGATGTTTAGGTGGGAGACCAAAGAGAAGGGGGCAGTTGTTGGTGGGGCTGAGGAGGGGCTGCCAAGGGAACGTGAGGGCCAGCGTGAACCTTGGTTCCTGGCTACCTCAGTGCCTAAGGCCCACGTGGAGGATGCTTGCTTCGGAGCTTGGCTCTAATGAGGGTAAGGGATATGTCGAGGTTAGCTGAGAGAGCAGACACAGAGCCCCGGTATTGGTAGGGCTGAGAAGGGGCTGCCAAGAGATCGTGAGGGCCAGCATCAACCTGGATTCCTGGCTACCTCAGTGCCAAAGCCCTATGAGGCGGGTTGTTGCTTCAGAGCTTGTCTCTGAAGCGGGTAACTGCTAGGTCGAGGTTAGTTGAGAGAACAGACACAGAGCCCCGGTTTTGGTGGGGCCGCCAAGGGAAGGTGAGAGCTAGCCTCAACCTTGATTCCTGGCTACCTCAGTGCTTAGGCCCATGTGGAGGGTGGCCGCTCCGAAGTTTGGCTCTGGGGACGGTAAGGGATAGCTTGATGTTAGGTGCGAGCAGAGGCACAGAGCCCCGGTGTTGGTGGGGCTGCCAAGAGATCGTGAGGGCCAGCATCAACCTTGATTCCGGGCTACCTCAGTGCCAAGCCCCATGCGGTGGGTGGCTGCTTCGAAGCTTGGCTCTGAGGCGGGTAAGTGATAGGCCGAGGTTAGATGGAAGATCAGACAGAGAGCAACGATGCTGGTGGGGCTGAGGAGGGGCTGCCAAGGGAAGGTGAGGGCCAGCATCAGCCTTGATTCCTGGCTACCTCAGTGCCAAGTCCCATGTGGAGGGTGGCCACTGGAGCTTGGCTCTCATGAGGGTAAGGGATACGTCGAGGTTAGCTGAGAGAACAGACACAGAGCCCCGGTGTTGGTGGGGCTGAGAAGGGGCGGACAAGAGATCGTGAGGGCCAGCATCAACTTGATTCCTGGCTACTTCTGTGCCTGAGCCCCATGAGGTGGGTGGCCGCTTCGGAGCTTAGCTCTGATGAGGATAAGGCATGTGTCGAGGATAATTGGGAGAACAAACAGAGAGCCCCGCTGTTGGTGGGGACCTCAAAGGGCTGCCAGGGCAGGCGAGTTCAACAGTCAGTCAATCTTGGTTCCATCTGTGTTGGAGCGCCATCTAGTGGGTAGACGTTTTAGACCCTGGATCTGATGAAGGTAAGATGTAGGTTGATGTTTAGGTGGGAGACCAAAGAGAAGGGGGCATGTGTTGGTGGGGCTGAGGAGGGGCTGCCAAGGGAAGGTGAGGGCCAGCATGAAGCTTGGTTCCTGGCTACCTCAGTGCCTAAGGCCCACGTGGAGGGTGGTCGCTTCGGAGCTTGTCTGTGAAGCGGGTAAGTGCTAGGTCGAGGTTAGTTGAGAGAACAGACACAGAGCCCCGGTTTGGTGGGGCCGCCAAGGGAAGGTGAGAGCCAGCATCAACCTTGATTCCTGGCTACCTCAGTGCTTAGGCCCATGTGGTGGGTGGCTGCTTCAGGCTTGGCTCTGCTGAGGATAAGGGATATGTCGAGGATAGATGGAAGAACAGACTCAGAGCCCCGGTGTTGGTGGGGCTGAGAAGGGACTGCTAAGAAATCGTGACGGCCAGCGTCAACCTTGATTCCTGGCTACTTCTGTGCCTTGAGCCCCATGCGGTGGGAGGCCGCTTCGGAGCTTGGCTCTGAAGTGGGTAAGTGCTAGGGTGAGGTTAGTTGGGAGAAGAGACACAGAGCCCCGGTGTTGGTGGGGCTGAGAAGGTGCTGCCAAGAGATCGTGAGGGCCAGCATCAACCTTGATTCCTGGCTACTTCAGTGCCTAAGCCCCCCGTGGAGAGTGGCCTCTTCGGAGCTTGGCTCCGATGAAGGTAAGGGATACGTCGAAGATAACTGGGAGAACCGACAGAGAGCCCCGGTGGTGGTGGGGACCTCAAAGGGCTGCCAGGGCAGGCGAGTGCAACGAACACCCGTCACCCTGGTTCCCTCTGTGTTGGAGCGCCATCTGGTGGGTAGACGTTTCAGAGCCTGGCTCTGATGAAGGTAAGATGTAGGTTGATGTTTAGGTGGGAGACCAAAGAGAAGGGAGCAGGGGTTGGTGGGGCTGAGGAGGGGCTGACAAGAGATCGTGAGGGCCAGCACCAGCCTTCATTCCTGGCCATGTCTGCCCCTGAGCCCCATGTGGAGGGTGGCCGCTTCGGAGCTTGTCCCTGATGAGGGTCAGGGCTAGGTTGAGGTTAGGTGGGAGAACAGGCAGAGAGCCCCGGTGTTAGTGGGGATTTCAAAGGGCTGCCAGGGCAGGCGAGTTCAACAGTCAGTCAATCTTGGTTCCATCTGTGTTGGAGCGCCATCTAGTGGGTAGACGTTTTAGACCCTGAATCTGATGAAGGTAAGATGTAGGTTGATGTTTAGGTGGGAGACCATAGAGATGGGGGCAGTTGTTGGTGGGGCTGAGGAGGGGCTGCCAAGGGAAGGTGAGGGCCAGCATGAACCTTGATTCCTGGCTGCTTCTGTGCCTGAGCCCCATTCAGTGTGTGGCCGCTTCGCAGCTTGGGTCTGAAGCGGGTACGTGCTAGGTAAAGTTTAGTTGAGAGAATAGACACAGAGTCCCGGTGTTGGTGAGGCTGCCAAGGGAAGGTGAGAGCCAGCATCAACCTTGTTTCGTGGCTACCTCAGTTCATAGGCCCATGTGGAGGCTGGCCGCTTCGTAGCTTGGCCCTGATGAGGGTCAGGGCTAGGTTGAGGTTAGTTGGGAGAACAAACACAGAGCCCCGGTGTCGGTGGGGCTGAGAAGGGGCTGCCAAGAGATCATGAGGGCCAGCGTGAACCTTGGTTCCTGGCTACCTCAGTGCCTAAGGCCCACGTGGAGGATGCTTGCTTCGGAGCTTGGCTCTAATGAGGGTAAGGGATATGTCGAGGTTAGCTGAGAGAGCAGACACAGAGCCCCGGTATTGGTAGGGCTGAGAAGGGGCTGCCAAGAGATCGTGAGGGCCAGCATCAACCTGGATTCCTGGCTACCTCAGTGCCAAAGCCCTATGAGGCGGGTTGTTGCTTCAGAGCTTGTCTCTAAGCGGGTAACTGCTAGGTCGAGGTTAGTTGAGAGAACAGACACAGAGCCCCGGTTTTGGTGGGGCCGCCAAGGGAAGGTGAGAGCTAGCCTCAACCTTGATTCCTGGCTACCTCAGTGCTTAGGCCCATGTGGAGGGTGGCCGCTCCGAAGTTTGGCTCTGGGGACGGTAAGGGATAGCTTGATGTTAGGTGCGAGCAGAGGCACAGAGCCCCGGTGTTGGTGGGGCTGCCAAGAGATCGTGAGGGCCAGCATCAACCTTGATTCCGGGCTACCTCAGTGCCAAGCCCCATGCGGTGGGTGGCTGCTTCGAAGCTTGGCTCTGAGGCGGGTAAGTGATAGGCCGAGGTTAGATGGAAGATCAGACAGAGAGCAACGATGCTGGTGGGGCTGAGGAGGGGCTGCCAAGGGAAGGTGAGGGCCAGCATCAGCCTTGATTCCTGGCTACCTCAGTGCCAAGTCCCATGTGGAGGGTGGCCACTGGAGCTTGGCTCTCATGAGGGTAAGGGATACGTCGAGGTTAGCTGAGAGAACAGACACAGAGCCCCGGTGTTGGTGGGGCTGAGAAGGGGCGGACAAGAGATCGTGAGGGCCAGCATCAACTTGATTCCTGGCTACTTCTGTGCCTGAGCCCCATGAGGTGGGTGGCCGCTTCGGAGCTTAGCTCTGATGAGGATAAGGCATGTGTCGAGGATAATTGGGAGAACAAACAGAGAGCCCCGCTGTTGGTGGGGACCTCAAAGGGCTGCCAGGGCAGGCGAGTTCAACAGTCAGTCAATCTTGGTTCCATCTGTGTTGGAGCGCCATCTAGTGGGTAGACGTTTTAGACCCTGGATCTGATGAAGGTAAGATGTAGGTTGATGTTTAGGTGGGAGACCAAAGAGAAGGGGGCATGTGTTGGTGGGGCTGAGGAGGGGCTGCCAAGGGAAGGTGAGGGCCAGCATGAAGCTTGGTTCCTGGCTACCTCAGTGCCTAAGGCCCACGTGGAGGGTGGTCGCTTCGGAGCTTGTCTGTGAAGCGGGTAAGTGCTAGGTCGAGGTTAGTTGAGAGAACAGACACAGAGCCCCGGTTTGGTGGGGGCGCCAAGGGAAGGTGAGAGCCAGCATCAACCTTGATTCCTGGCTACCTCAGTGCTTAGGCCCATGTGGTGGGTGGCTGCTTCAGGCTTGGCTCTGCTGAGGATAAGGGATATGTCGAGGATAGATGGAAGAACAGACTCAGAGCCCCGGTGTTGGTGGGGCTGAGAAGGGACTGCTAAGAAATCGTGACGGCCAGCGTCAACCTTGATTCCTGGCTACTTCTGTGCCTGAGCCCCATGCGGTGGGAGGCCGCTTCGGAGCTTGGCTCTGAAGTGGGTAAGTGCTAGGGTGAGGTTAGCTGGGAGAAGAGACACAGAGCCCCGGTGTTGGTGGGGCTGAGAAGGTGCTGCCAAGAGATCGTGAGGGCCAGCATCAACCTTGATTCCTGGCTACTTCAGTGCCTAAGCCCCCCGTGGAGAGTGGCCTCTTCGGAGCTTGGCTCCGATGAAGGTAAGGGATACGTCGAAGATAACTGGGAGAACCGACAGAGAGCCCCGGTGGTGGTGGGGACCTCAAAGGGCAGCCAGGGCAGGCGAGTGCAACGAACACCCGTCACCCTGGTTCCCTCTGTGTTGGAGCGCCATCTGGTGGGTAGACGTTTCAGAGCCTGGCTCTGATGAAGGTAAGATGTAGGTTGATGTTTAGGTGGGAGACCAAAGAGAAGGGAGCAGGGGTTGGTGGGGCTGAGGAGGGGCTGACAAGAGATCGTGAGGGCCAGCACCAGCCTTCATTCCTGGCCATGTCTGCCCCTGAGCCCCATGTGGAGGGTGGCCGCTTCGGAGCTTGTCCCTGATGAGGGTCAGGGCTAGGTTGAGGTTAGGTGGGAGAACGGGCACAGAGCCACGGTGTTGATGGGGCTGCCTAGGGACTGCAAACGGAAGGCGAGGTCCAGCATCAGCCTTGATTCCTGGCTATCTCAGTGCCTAGGGCCCTCGTGGAGGGTGGCCGCTTGGGAGCTTGGCTCTGATGAGGGTAAGGGATGTGTCGAGGATAATAAGGAGAACAGACACAGAGCCCCAGTGTTGGTGGGGCTGAGAAGGGGCTGCCAAGAGATCGTGAGGGCCAGCATGAACCTTGATTCCTGGCTACCTCAGTGCCTAAGACCCACGTGGAGGGTGGCCGCTCCGAAGTTTGGCCCTGAGGAGGGTAAGGGGTAGCTTGATGTTAGGTGCGAGCAGAGGCACAGAGCCCCGGTGTTGGTGGGGCTGCCAAGAGATCGTGAGGGCCAGCATCAACCTTGATTCCGGGCTACCTCAGTGCCAAGCCCCATGCGGTGCGTGGCTGCTTCAGAGCTTGGCTCTGCTGAGGATAAGGGATATGTCGAGGATAGGTGGAAGAACAGACTCAGAACCCCGGTGTTGGTGGGGCTGAGAAGGGGCGGACAAGAGATCGTGAGGGCCAGCATCAGCCTTGATTCCTGGCTACTTCTGTGCCTGAGCCCCATGAGGTGGGTGGCCGCTTCGGAGCTTGGCTCTGATGAGGGTAAGGGATGTGTCGAGGATAATTGGGAGAAGAGACACAGAGCCCTAGTGTTGGTGGGGCTGAGAAGGTGCTGCCAAGAGATCGTGAGGGCCAGCATCAGTCTTGGTTCCTGGCTACTTCAGTGCCAAGCCCCATGTGGAGGGTGGCCACTTCGAAGCTTGGCTCCGATGAGGGTCAGGGCTAGGTTGAGGTTAGGTGGGAGAACAGGCAGAGAGCCCCGGTGTTAGTGGGGATTTCAAAGGGCTGCCAGGGCAGGCGAGTTCAACAGTCAGTCAATCTTGGTTCCATCTGTGTTGGAGCGCCATCTAGTGGGTAGACGTTTTAGACCCTGAATCTGATGAAGGTAAGATGTAGGTTGATGTTTAGGTGGGAGACCATAGAGATGGGGGCAGTTGTTGGTGGGGCTGAGGAGGGGCTGCCAAGGGAAGGTGAGGGCCAGCATGAACCTTGATTCCTGGCTGCTTCTGTGCCTGAGCCCCATTCAGTGTGTGGCCGCTTCGCAGCTTGGGTCTGAAGCGGGTACGTGCTAGGTAAAGTTTAGTTGAGAGAATAGACACAGAGTCCCGGTGTTGGTGAGGCTGCCAAGGGAAGGTGAGAGCCAGCATCAACCTTGTTTCGTGGCTACCTCAGTTCTTAGGCCCATGTGGAGGCTGGCCGCTTCGTAGCTTGGCCCTGATGAGGGTCAGGGCTAGGTTGAGGTTAGTTGGGAGAACAAACACAGAGCCCCGGTGTTGGTGGGGCTGAGAAGGGGCTGCCAAGAGATCATGAGGGCCAGCGTCAACCTTGATTCCTGGCTACTTCTGTGCCTTGAGCCCCATGAGGTGGGTGGCCTCTTCGGAGCTTAGCTGTGGTAAGGATAAGGGATGTGTCAAGGATAATTGGGAGAACAGACAGAGAGCCCCGCTGTTGGTGGGGACCTCAAAGGGCTGCCAGGGCACACGAGTTCAACAAACATTCAATCTTAGTTCCATCTGTGTGGAAGTGCCATCTAGTGGGTCGACGTTTTAGACCCTGGATCTGATGAAGGTAAGATGTAGGTTGATGTTTAGGTGGGAGACCAAAGAGAAGGGGGCAGTTGTTGGTGGGGCTGAGGAGGGGCTGCCAAGGGAACGTGAGGGCCAGCGTGAACCTTGGTTCCTGGCTACCTCAGTGCCTAAGGCCCACGTGGAGGATGCTTGCTTCGGAGCTTGGCTCTAATGAGGGTAAGGGATATGTCGAGGTTAGCTGAGAGAGCAGACACAGAGCCCCGGTATTGGTAGGGCTGAGAAGGGGCTGCCAAGAGATCGTGAGGGCCAGCATCAACCTGGATTCCTGGCTACCTCAGTGCCAAAGCCCTATGAGGCGGGTTGTTGCTTCAGAGCTTGTCTCTGAAGCGGGTAACTGCTAGGTCGAGGTTAGTTGAGAGAACAGACACAGAGCCCCGGTTTTGGTGGGGCCGCCAAGGGAAGGTGAGAGCTAGCCTCAACCTTGATTCCTGGCTACCTCAGTGCTTAGGCCCATGTGGAGGGTGGCCGCTCCGAAGTTTGGCTCTGGGGACGGTAAGGGATAGCTTGATGTTAGGTGCGAGCAGAGGCACAGAGCCCCGGTGTTGGTGGGGCTGCCAAGAGATCGTGAGGGCCAGCATCAACCTTGATTCCGGGCTACCTCAGTGCCAAGCCCCATGCGGTGGGTGGCTGCTTCGAAGCTTGGCTCTGAGGCGGGTAAGTGATAGGCCGAGGTTAGATGGAAGATCAGACAGAGAGCAACGATGCTGGTGGGGCTGAGGAGGGGCTGCCAAGGGAAGGTGAGGGCCAGCATCAGCCTTGATTCCTGGCTACCTCAGTGCCAAGTCCCATGTGGAGGGTGGCCACTGGAGCTTGGCTCTCATGAGGGTAAGGGATACGTCGAGGTTAGCTGAGAGAACAGACACAGAGCCCCGGTGTTGGTGGGGCTGAGAAGGGGCGGACAAGAGATCGTGAGGGCCAGCATCAACTTGATTCCTGGCTACTTCTGTGCCTGAGCCCCATGAGGTGGGTGGCCGCTTCGGAGCTTAGCTCTGATGAGGATAAGGCATGTGTCGAGGATAATTGGGAGAACAAACAGAGAGCCCCGCTGTTGGTGGGGACCTCAAAGGGCTGCCAGGGCAGGCGAGTTCAACAGTCAGTCAATCTTGGTTCCATCTGTGTTGGAGCGCCATCTAGTGGGTAGACGTTTTAGACCCTGGATCTGATGAAGGTAAGATGTAGGTTGATGTTTAGGTGGGAGACCAAAGAGAAGGGGGCATGTGTTGGTGGGGCTGAGGAGGGGCTGCCAAGGGAAGGTGAGGGCCAGCATGAAGCTTGGTTCCTGGCTACCTCAGTGCCTAAGGCCCACGTGGAGGGTGGTCGCTTCGGAGCTTGTCTGTGAAGCGGGTAAGTGCTAGGTCGAGGTTAGTTGAGAGAACAGACACAGAGCCCCGGTTTGGTGGGGCCGCCAAGGGAAGGTGAGAGCCAGCATCAACCTTGATTCCTGGCTACCTCAGTGCTTAGGCCCATGTGGTGGGTGGCTGCTTCAGGCTTGGCTCTGCTGAGGATAAGGGATATGTCGAGGATAGATGGAAGAACAGACTCAGAGCCCCGGTGTTGGTGGGGCTGAGAAGGGACTGCTAAGAAATCGTGACGGCCAGCGTCAACCTTGATTCCTGGCTACTTCTGTGCCTTGAGCCCCATGCGGTGGGAGGCCGCTTCGGAGCTTGGCTCTGAAGTGGGTAAGTGCTAGGGTGAGGTTAGTTGGGAGAAGAGACACAGAGCCCCGGTGTTGGTGGGGCTGAGAAGGTGCTGCCAAGAGATCGTGAGGGCCAGCATCAACCTTGATTCCTGGCTACTTCAGTGCCTAAGCCCCCCGTGGAGAGTGGCCTCTTCGGAGCTTGGCTCCGATGAAGGTAAGGGATACGTCGAAGATAACTGGGAGAACCGACAGAGAGCCCCGGTGGTGGTGGGGACCTCAAAGGGCTGCCAGGGCAGGCGAGTGCAACGAACACCCGTCACCCTGGTTCCCTCTGTGTTGGAGCGCCATCTGGTGGGTAGACGTTTCAGAGCCTGGCTCTGATGAAGGTAAGATGTAGGTTGATGTTTAGGTGGGAGACCAAAGAGAAGGGAGCAGGGGTTGGTGGGGCTGAGGAGGGGCTGACAAGAGATCGTGAGGGCCAGCACCAGCCTTCATTCCTGGCCATGTCTGCCCCTGAGCCCCATGTGGAGGGTGGCCGCTTCGGAGCTTGTCCCTGATGAGGGTCAGGGCTAGGTTGAGGTTAGGTGGGAGAACAGGCAGAGAGCCCCGGTGTTAGTGGGGATTTCAAAGGGCTGCCAGGGCAGGCGAGTTCAACAGTCAGTCAATCTTGGTTCCATCTGTGTTGGAGCGCCATCTAGTGGGTAGACGTTTTAGACCCTGAATCTGATGAAGGTAAGATGTAGGTTGATGTTTAGGTGGGAGACCATAGAGATGGGGGCAGTTGTTGGTGGGGCTGAGGAGGGGCTGCCAAGGGAAGGTGAGGGCCAGCATGAACCTTGATTCCTGGCTGCTTCTGTGCCTGAGCCCCATTCAGTGTGTGGCCGCTTCGCAGCTTGGGTCTGAAGCGGGTACGTGCTAGGTAAAGTTTAGTTGAGAGAATAGACACAGAGTCCCGGTGTTGGTGAGGCTGCCAAGGGAAGGTGAGAGCCAGCATCAACCTTGTTTCGTGGCTACCTCAGTTCTTAGGCCCATGTGGAGGCTGGCCGCTTCGTAGCTTGGCCCTGATGAGGGTCAGGGCTAGGTTGAGGTTAGTTGGGAGAACAAACACAGAGCCCCGGTGTCGGTGGGGCTGAGAAGGGGCTGCCAAGAGATCATGAGGGCCAGCGTGAACCTTGGTTCCTGGCTACCTCAGTGCCTAAGGCCCACGTGGAGGATGCTTGCTTCGGAGCTTGGCTCTAATGAGGGTAAGGGATATGTCGAGGTTAGCTGAGAGAGCAGACACAGAGCCCCGGTATTGGTAGGGCTGAGAAGGGGCTGCCAAGAGATCGTGAGGGCCAGCATCAACCTGGATTCCTGGCTACCTCAGTGCCAAAGCCCTATGAGGCGGGTTGTTGCTTCAGAGCTTGTCTCTAAGCGGGTAACTGCTAGGTCGAGGTTAGTTGAGAGAACAGACACAGAGCCCCGGTTTTGGTGGGGCCGCCAAGGGAAGGTGAGAGCTAGCCTCAACCTTGATTCCTGGCTACCTCAGTGCTTAGGCCCATGTGGAGGGTGGCCGCTCCGAAGTTTGGCTCTGGGGACGGTAAGGGATAGCTTGATGTTAGGTGCGAGCAGAGGCACAGAGCCCCGGTGTTGGTGGGGCTGCCAAGAGATCGTGAGGGCCAGCATCAACCTTGATTCCGGGCTACCTCAGTGCCAAGCCCCATGCGGTGGGTGGCTGCTTCGAAGCTTGGCTCTGAGGCGGGTAAGTGATAGGCCGAGGTTAGATGGAAGATCAGACAGAGAGCAACGATGCTGGTGGGGCTGAGGAGGGGCTGCCAAGGGAAGGTGAGGGCCAGCATCAGCCTTGATTCCTGGCTACCTCAGTGCCAAGTCCCATGTGGAGGGTGGCCACTGGAGCTTGGCTCTCATGAGGGTAAGGGATACGTCGAGGTTAGCTGAGAGAACAGACACAGAGCCCCGGTGTTGGTGGGGCTGAGAAGGGGCGGACAAGAGATCGTGAGGGCCAGCATCAACTTGATTCCTGGCTACTTCTGTGCCTGAGCCCCATGAGGTGGGTGGCCGCTTCGGAGCTTAGCTCTGATGAGGATAAGGCATGTGTCGAGGATAATTGGGAGAACAAACAGAGAGCCCCGCTGTTGGTGGGGACCTCAAAGGGCTGCCAGGGCAGGCGAGTTCAACAGTCAGTCAATCTTGGTTCCATCTGTGTTGGAGCGCCATCTAGTGGGTAGACGTTTTAGACCCTGGATCTGATGAAGGTAAGATGTAGGTTGATGTTTAGGTGGGAGACCAAAGAGAAGGGGGCATGTGTTGGTGGGGCTGAGGAGGGGCTGCCAAGGGAAGGTGAGGGCCAGCATGAAGCTTGGTTCCTGGCTACCTCAGTGCCTAAGGCCCACGTGGAGGGTGGTCGCTTCGGAGCTTGTCTGTGAAGCGGGTAAGTGCTAGGTCGAGGTTAGTTGAGAGAACAGACACAGAGCCCCGGTTTGGTGGGGGCGCCAAGGGAAGGTGAGAGCCAGCATCAACCTTGATTCCTGGCTACCTCAGTGCTTAGGCCCATGTGGTGGGTGGCTGCTTCAGGCTTGGCTCTGCTGAGGATAAGGGATATGTCGAGGATAGATGGAAGAACAGACTCAGAGCCCCGGTGTTGGTGGGGCTGAGAAGGGACTGCTAAGAAATCGTGACGGCCAGCGTCAACCTTGATTCCTGGCTACTTCTGTGCCTGAGCCCCATGCGGTGGGAGGCCGCTTCGGAGCTTGGCTCTGAAGTGGGTAAGTGCTAGGGTGAGGTTAGCTGGGAGAAGAGACACAGAGCCCCGGTGTTGGTGGGGCTGAGAAGGTGCTGCCAAGAGATCGTGAGGGCCAGCATCAACCTTGATTCCTGGCTACTTCAGTGCCTAAGCCCCCCGTGGAGAGTGGCCTCTTCGGAGCTTGGCTCCGATGAAGGTAAGGGATACGTCGAAGATAACTGGGAGAACCGACAGAGAGCCCCGGTGGTGGTGGGGACCTCAAAGGGCAGCCAGGGCAGGCGAGTGCAACGAACACCCGTCACCCTGGTTCCCTCTGTGTTGGAGCGCCATCTGGTGGGTAGACGTTTCAGAGCCTGGCTCTGATGAAGGTAAGATGTAGGTTGATGTTTAGGTGGGAGACCAAAGAGAAGGGAGCAGGGGTTGGTGGGGCTGAGGAGGGGCTGACAAGAGATCGTGAGGGCCAGCACCAGCCTTCATTCCTGGCCATGTCTGCCCCTGAGCCCCATGTGGAGGGTGGCCGCTTCGGAGCTTGTCCCTGATGAGGGTCAGGGCTAGGTTGAGGTTAGGTGGGAGAACGGGCACAGAGCCACGGTGTTGATGGGGCTGCCTAGGGACTGCAAACGGAAGGCGAGGTCCAGCATCAGCCTTGATTCCTGGCTATCTCAGTGCCTAGGGCCCTCGTGGAGGGTGGCCGCTTGGGAGCTTGGCTCTGATGAGGGTAAGGGATGTGTCGAGGATAATAAGGAGAACAGACACAGAGCCCCAGTGTTGGTGGGGCTGAGAAGGGGCTGCCAAGAGATCGTGAGGGCCAGCATGAACCTTGATTCCTGGCTACCTCAGTGCCTAAGACCCACGTGGAGGGTGGCCGCTCCGAAGTTTGGCCCTGAGGAGGGTAAGGGGTAGCTTGATGTTAGGTGCGAGCAGAGGCACAGAGCCCCGGTGTTGGTGGGGCTGCCAAGAGATCGTGAGGGCCAGCATCAACCTTGATTCCGGGCTACCTCAGTGCCAAGCCCCATGCGGTGGGTGGCTGCTTCGAAGCTTGGCTCTGAGGCGGGTAAGTGATAGGCCGAGGTTAGATGGAAGATCAGACAGAGAGCAACGATGCTGGTGGGGCTGAGGAGGGGCTGCCAAGGGAAGGTGAGGGCCAGCATCAGCCTTGATTCCTGGCTACCTCAGTGCCAAGTCCCATGTGGAGGGTGGCCACTGGAGCTTGGCTCTCATGAGGGTAAGGGATACGTCGAGGTTAGCTGAGAGAACAGACACAGAGCCCCGGTGTTGGTGGGGCTGAGAAGGGGCGGACAAGAGATCGTGAGGGCCAGCATCAACTTGATTCCTGGCTACTTCTGTGCCTGAGCCCCATGAGGTGGGTGGCCGCTTCGGAGCTTAGCTCTGATGAGGATAAGGCATGTGTCGAGGATAATTGGGAGAACAAACAGAGAGCCCCGCTGTTGGTGGGGACCTCAAAGGGCTGCCAGGGCAGGCGAGTTCAACAGTCAGTCAATCTTGGTTCCATCTGTGTTGGAGCGCCATCTAGTGGGTAGACGTTTTAGACCCTGGATCTGATGAAGGTAAGATGTAGGTTGATGTTTAGGTGGGAGACCAAAGAGAAGGGGGCATGTGTTGGTGGGGCTGAGGAGGGGCTGCCAAGGGAAGGTGAGGGCCAGCATGAAGCTTGGTTCCTGGCTACCTCAGTGCCTAAGGCCCACGTGGAGGGTGGTCGCTTCGGAGCTTGTCTGTGAAGCGGGTAAGTGCTAGGTCGAGGTTAGTTGAGAGAACAGACACAGAGCCCCGGTTTGGTGGGGCCGCCAAGGGAAGGTGAGAGCCAGCATCAACCTTGATTCCTGGCTACCTCAGTGCTTAGGCCCATGTGGTGGGTGGCTGCTTCAGGCTTGGCTCTGCTGAGGATAAGGGATATGTCGAGGATAGATGGAAGAACAGACTCAGAGCCCCGGTGTTGGTGGGGCTGAGAAGGGACTGCTAAGAAATCGTGACGGCCAGCGTCAACCTTGATTCCTGGCTACTTCTGTGCCTTGAGCCCCATGCGGTGGGAGGCCGCTTCGGAGCTTGGCTCTGAAGTGGGTAAGTGCTAGGGTGAGGTTAGTTGGGAGAAGAGACACAGAGCCCCGGTGTTGGTGGGGCTGAGAAGGTGCTGCCAAGAGATCGTGAGGGCCAGCATCAACCTTGATTCCTGGCTACTTCAGTGCCTAAGCCCCCCGTGGAGAGTGGCCTCTTCGGAGCTTGGCTCCGATGAAGGTAAGGGATACGTCGAAGATAACTGGGAGAACCGACAGAGAGCCCCGGTGGTGGTGGGGACCTCAAAGGGCTGCCAGGGCAGGCGAGTGCAACGAACACCCGTCACCCTGGTTCCCTCTGTGTTGGAGCGCCATCTGGTGGGTAGACGTTTCAGAGCCTGGCTCTGATGAAGGTAAGATGTAGGTTGATGTTTAGGTGGGAGACCAAAGAGAAGGGAGCAGGGGTTGGTGGGGCTGAGGAGGGGCTGACAAGAGATCGTGAGGGCCAGCACCAGCCTTCATTCCTGGCCATGTCTGCCCCTGAGCCCCATGTGGAGGGTGGCCGCTTCGGAGCTTGTCCCTGATGAGGGTCAGGGCTAGGTTGAGGTTAGGTGGGAGAACAGGCAGAGAGCCCCGGTGTTAGTGGGGATTTCAAAGGGCTGCCAGGGCAGGCGAGTTCAACAGTCAGTCAATCTTGGTTCCATCTGTGTTGGAGCGCCATCTAGTGGGTAGACGTTTTAGACCCTGAATCTGATGAAGGTAAGATGTAGGTTGATGTTTAGGTGGGAGACCATAGAGATGGGGGCAGTTGTTGGTGGGGCTGAGGAGGGGCTGCCAAGGGAAGGTGAGGGCCAGCATGAACCTTGATTCCTGGCTGCTTCTGTGCCTGAGCCCCATTCAGTGTGTGGCCGCTTCGCAGCTTGGGTCTGAAGCGGGTACGTGCTAGGTAAAGTTTAGTTGAGAGAATAGACACAGAGTCCCGGTGTTGGTGAGGCTGCCAAGGGAAGGTGAGAGCCAGCATCAACCTTGTTTCGTGGCTACCTCAGTTCTTAGGCCCATGTGGAGGCTGGCCGCTTCGTAGCTTGGCCCTGATGAGGGTCAGGGCTAGGTTGAGGTTAGTTGGGAGAACAAACACAGAGCCCCGGTGTCGGTGGGGCTGAGAAGGGGCTGCCAAGAGATCATGAGGGCCAGCGTGAACCTTGGTTCCTGGCTACCTCAGTGCCTAAGGCCCACGTGGAGGATGCTTGCTTCGGAGCTTGGCTCTAATGAGGGTAAGGGATATGTCGAGGTTAGCTGAGAGAGCAGACACAGAGCCCCGGTATTGGTAGGGCTGAGAAGGGGCTGCCAAGAGATCGTGAGGGCCAGCATCAACCTGGATTCCTGGCTACCTCAGTGCCAAAGCCCTATGAGGCGGGTTGTTGCTTCAGAGCTTGTCTCTAAGCGGGTAACTGCTAGGTCGAGGTTAGTTGAGAGAACAGACACAGAGCCCCGGTTTTGGTGGGGCCGCCAAGGGAAGGTGAGAGCTAGCCTCAACCTTGATTCCTGGCTACCTCAGTGCTTAGGCCCATGTGGAGGGTGGCCGCTCCGAAGTTTGGCTCTGGGGACGGTAAGGGATAGCTTGATGTTAGGTGCGAGCAGAGGCACAGAGCCCCGGTGTTGGTGGGGCTGCCAAGAGATCGTGAGGGCCAGCATCAACCTTGATTCCGGGCTACCTCAGTGCCAAGCCCCATGCGGTGGGTGGCTGCTTCGAAGCTTGGCTCTGAGGCGGGTAAGTGATAGGCCGAGGTTAGATGGAAGATCAGACAGAGAGCAACGATGCTGGTGGGGCTGAGGAGGGGCTGCCAAGGGAAGGTGAGGGCCAGCATCAGCCTTGATTCCTGGCTACCTCAGTGCCAAGTCCCATGTGGAGGGTGGCCACTGGAGCTTGGCTCTCATGAGGGTAAGGGATACGTCGAGGTTAGCTGAGAGAACAGACACAGAGCCCCGGTGTTGGTGGGGCTGAGAAGGGGCGGACAAGAGATCGTGAGGGCCAGCATCAACTTGATTCCTGGCTACTTCTGTGCCTGAGCCCCATGAGGTGGGTGGCCGCTTCGGAGCTTAGCTCTGATGAGGATAAGGCATGTGTCGAGGATAATTGGGAGAACAAACAGAGAGCCCCGCTGTTGGTGGGGACCTCAAAGGGCTGCCAGGGCAGGCGAGTTCAACAGTCAGTCAATCTTGGTTCCATCTGTGTTGGAGCGCCATCTAGTGGGTAGACGTTTTAGACCCTGGATCTGATGAAGGTAAGATGTAGGTTGATGTTTAGGTGGGAGACCAAAGAGAAGGGGGCATGTGTTGGTGGGGCTGAGGAGGGGCTGCCAAGGGAAGGTGAGGGCCAGCATGAAGCTTGGTTCCTGGCTACCTCAGTGCCTAAGGCCCACGTGGAGGGTGGTCGCTTCGGAGCTTGTCTGTGAAGCGGGTAAGTGCTAGGTCGAGGTTAGTTGAGAGAACAGACACAGAGCCCCGGTTTGGTGGGGGCGCCAAGGGAAGGTGAGAGCCAGCATCAACCTTGATTCCTGGCTACCTCAGTGCTTAGGCCCATGTGGTGGGTGGCTGCTTCAGGCTTGGCTCTGCTGAGGATAAGGGATATGTCGAGGATAGATGGAAGAACAGACTCAGAGCCCCGGTGTTGGTGGGGCTGAGAAGGGACTGCTAAGAAATCGTGACGGCCAGCGTCAACCTTGATTCCTGGCTACTTCTGTGCCTGAGCCCCATGCGGTGGGAGGCCGCTTCGGAGCTTGGCTCTGAAGTGGGTAAGTGCTAGGGTGAGGTTAGCTGGGAGAAGAGACACAGAGCCCCGGTGTTGGTGGGGCTGAGAAGGTGCTGCCAAGAGATCGTGAGGGCCAGCATCAACCTTGATTCCTGGCTACTTCAGTGCCTAAGCCCCCCGTGGAGAGTGGCCTCTTCGGAGCTTGGCTCCGATGAAGGTAAGGGATACGTCGAAGATAACTGGGAGAACCGACAGAGAGCCCCGGTGGTGGTGGGGACCTCAAAGGGCAGCCAGGGCAGGCGAGTGCAACGAACACCCGTCACCCTGGTTCCCTCTGTGTTGGAGCGCCATCTGGTGGGTAGACGTTTCAGAGCCTGGCTCTGATGAAGGTAAGATGTAGGTTGATGTTTAGGTGGGAGACCAAAGAGAAGGGAGCAGGGGTTGGTGGGGCTGAGGAGGGGCTGACAAGAGATCGTGAGGGCCAGCACCAGCCTTCATTCCTGGCCATGTCTGCCCCTGAGCCCCATGTGGAGGGTGGCCGCTTCGGAGCTTGTCCCTGATGAGGGTCAGGGCTAGGTTGAGGTTAGGTGGGAGAACGGGCACAGAGCCACGGTGTTGATGGGGCTGCCTAGGGACTGCAAACGGAAGGCGAGGTCCAGCATCAGCCTTGATTCCTGGCTATCTCAGTGCCTAGGGCCCTCGTGGAGGGTGGCCGCTTGGGAGCTTGGCTCTGATGAGGGTAAGGGATGTGTCGAGGATAATAAGGAGAACAGACACAGAGCCCCAGTGTTGGTGGGGCTGAGAAGGGGCTGCCAAGAGATCGTGAGGGCCAGCATGAACCTTGATTCCTGGCTACCTCAGTGCCTAAGACCCACGTGGAGGGTGGCCGCTCCGAAGTTTGGCCCTGAGGAGGGTAAGGGGTAGCTTGATGTTAGGTGCGAGCAGAGGCACAGAGCCCCGGTGTTGGTGGGGCTGCCAAGAGATCGTGAGGGCCAGCATCAACCTTGATTCCGGGCTACCTCAGTGCCAAGCCCCATGCGGTGCGTGGCTGCTTCAGAGCTTGGCTCTGCTGAGGATAAGGGATATGTCGAGGATAGGTGGAAGAACAGACTCAGAACCCCGGTGTTGGTGGGGCTGAGAAGGGGCGGACAAGAGATCGTGAGGGCCAGCATCAGCCTTGATTCCTGGCTACTTCTGTGCCTGAGCCCCATGAGGTGGGTGGC
Organism: Calonectris borealis; assembly: GCF_964195595.1. Lineage (NCBI taxonomy): Eukaryota > Metazoa > Chordata > Aves > Procellariiformes > Procellariidae > Calonectris > Calonectris borealis. The sequence continues at coordinate 1,528,186 of NC_134318.1, read as the reverse complement.
CGCTTCGGAGCTTGGCTCTGATGAGGGTAAGGGATGTGTCGAGGATAATTGGGAGAAGAGACACAGAGCCCTAGTGTTGGTGGGGCTGAGAAGGTGCTGCCAAGAGATCGTGAGGGCCAGCATCAGTCTTGGTTCCTGGCTACTTCAGTGCCAAGCCCCATGTGGAGGGTGGCCACTTCGAAGCTTGGCTCCGATGAGGGTCAGGGCTAGGTTGAGGTTAGGTGGGAGAACAGGCAGAGAGCCCCGGTGTTAGTGGGGATTTCAAAGGGCTGCCAGGGCAGGCGAGTTCAACAGTCAGTCAATCTTGGTTCCATCTGTGTTGGAGCGCCATCTAGTGGGTAGACGTTTTAGACCCTGAATCTGATGAAGGTAAGATGTAGGTTGATGTTTAGGTGGGAGACCATAGAGATGGGGGCAGTTGTTGGTGGGGCTGAGGAGGGGCTGCCAAGGGAAGGTGAGGGCCAGCATGAACCTTGATTCCTGGCTGCTTCTGTGCCTGAGCCCCATTCAGTGTGTGGCCGCTTCGCAGCTTGGGTCTGAAGCGGGTACGTGCTAGGTAAAGTTTAGTTGAGAGAATAGACACAGAGTCCCGGTGTTGGTGAGGCTGCCAAGGGAAGGTGAGAGCCAGCATCAACCTTGTTTCGTGGCTACCTCAGTTCTTAGGCCCATGTGGAGGCTGGCCGCTTCGTAGCTTGGCCCTGATGAGGGTCAGGGCTAGGTTGAGGTTAGTTGGGAGAACAAACACAGAGCCCCGGTGTTGGTGGGGCTGAGAAGGGGCTGCCAAGAGATCATGAGGGCCAGCGTCAACCTTGATTCCTGGCTACTTCTGTGCCTTGAGCCCCATGAGGTGGGTGGCCTCTTCGGAGCTTAGCTGTGGTAAGGATAAGGGATGTGTCAAGGATAATTGGGAGAACAGACAGAGAGCCCCGCTGTTGGTGGGGACCTCAAAGGGCTGCCAGGGCACACGAGTTCAACAAACATTCAATCTTAGTTCCATCTGTGTGGAAGTGCCATCTAGTGGGTCGACGTTTTAGACCCTGGATCTGATGAAGGTAAGATGTAGGTTGATGTTTAGGTGGGAGACCAAAGAGAAGGGGGCAGTTGTTGGTGGGGCTGAGGAGGGGCTGCCAAGGGAACGTGAGGGCCAGCGTGAACCTTGGTTCCTGGCTACCTCAGTGCCTAAGGCCCACGTGGAGGATGCTTGCTTCGGAGCTTGGCTCTAATGAGGGTAAGGGATATGTCGAGGTTAGCTGAGAGAGCAGACACAGAGCCCCGGTATTGGTAGGGCTGAGAAGGGGCTGCCAAGAGATCGTGAGGGCCAGCATCAACCTGGATTCCTGGCTACCTCAGTGCCAAAGCCCTATGAGGCGGGTTGTTGCTTCAGAGCTTGTCTCTGAAGCGGGTAACTGCTAGGTCGAGGTTAGTTGAGAGAACAGACACAGAGCCCCGGTTTTGGTGGGGCCGCCAAGGGAAGGTGAGAGCTAGCCTCAACCTTGATTCCTGGCTACCTCAGTGCTTAGGCCCATGTGGAGGGTGGCCGCTCCGAAGTTTGGCTCTGGGGACGGTAAGGGATAGCTTGATGTTAGGTGCGAGCAGAGGCACAGAGCCCCGGTGTTGGTGGGGCTGCCAAGAGATCGTGAGGGCCAGCATCAACCTTGATTCCGGGCTACCTCAGTGCCAAGCCCCATGCGGTGGGTGGCTGCTTCGAAGCTTGGCTCTGAGGCGGGTAAGTGATAGGCCGAGGTTAGATGGAAGATCAGACAGAGAGCAACGATGCTGGTGGGGCTGAGGAGGGGCTGCCAAGGGAAGGTGAGGGCCAGCATCAGCCTTGATTCCTGGCTACCTCAGTGCCAAGTCCCATGTGGAGGGTGGCCACTGGAGCTTGGCTCTCATGAGGGTAAGGGATACGTCGAGGTTAGCTGAGAGAACAGACACAGAGCCCCGGTGTTGGTGGGGCTGAGAAGGGGCGGACAAGAGATCGTGAGGGCCAGCATCAACTTGATTCCTGGCTACTTCTGTGCCTGAGCCCCATGAGGTGGGTGGCCGCTTCGGAGCTTAGCTCTGATGAGGATAAGGCATGTGTCGAGGATAATTGGGAGAACAAACAGAGAGCCCCGCTGTTGGTGGGGACCTCAAAGGGCTGCCAGGGCAGGCGAGTTCAACAGTCAGTCAATCTTGGTTCCATCTGTGTTGGAGCGCCATCTAGTGGGTAGACGTTTTAGACCCTGGATCTGATGAAGGTAAGATGTAGGTTGATGTTTAGGTGGGAGACCAAAGAGAAGGGGGCATGTGTTGGTGGGGCTGAGGAGGGGCTGCCAAGGGAAGGTGAGGGCCAGCATGAAGCTTGGTTCCTGGCTACCTCAGTGCCTAAGGCCCACGTGGAGGGTGGTCGCTTCGGAGCTTGTCTGTGAAGCGGGTAAGTGCTAGGTCGAGGTTAGTTGAGAGAACAGACACAGAGCCCCGGTTTGGTGGGGCCGCCAAGGGAAGGTGAGAGCCAGCATCAACCTTGATTCCTGGCTACCTCAGTGCTTAGGCCCATGTGGTGGGTGGCTGCTTCAGGCTTGGCTCTGCTGAGGATAAGGGATATGTCGAGGATAGATGGAAGAACAGACTCAGAGCCCCGGTGTTGGTGGGGCTGAGAAGGGACTGCTAAGAAATCGTGACGGCCAGCGTCAACCTTGATTCCTGGCTACTTCTGTGCCTTGAGCCCCATGCGGTGGGAGGCCGCTTCGGAGCTTGGCTCTGAAGTGGGTAAGTGCTAGGGTGAGGTTAGTTGGGAGAAGAGACACAGAGCCCCGGTGTTGGTGGGGCTGAGAAGGTGCTGCCAAGAGATCGTGAGGGCCAGCATCAACCTTGATTCCTGGCTACTTCAGTGCCTAAGCCCCCCGTGGAGAGTGGCCTCTTCGGAGCTTGGCTCCGATGAAGGTAAGGGATACGTCGAAGATAACTGGGAGAACCGACAGAGAGCCCCGGTGGTGGTGGGGACCTCAAAGGGCTGCCAGGGCAGGCGAGTGCAACGAACACCCGTCACCCTGGTTCCCTCTGTGTTGGAGCGCCATCTGGTGGGTAGACGTTTCAGAGCCTGGCTCTGATGAAGGTAAGATGTAGGTTGATGTTTAGGTGGGAGACCAAAGAGAAGGGAGCAGGGGTTGGTGGGGCTGAGGAGGGGCTGACAAGAGATCGTGAGGGCCAGCACCAGCCTTCATTCCTGGCCATGTCTGCCCCTGAGCCCCATGTGGAGGGTGGCCGCTTCGGAGCTTGTCCCTGATGAGGGTCAGGGCTAGGTTGAGGTTAGGTGGGAGAACAGGCAGAGAGCCCCGGTGTTAGTGGGGATTTCAAAGGGCTGCCAGGGCAGGCGAGTTCAACAGTCAGTCAATCTTGGTTCCATCTGTGTTGGAGCGCCATCTAGTGGGTAGACGTTTTAGACCCTGAATCTGATGAAGGTAAGATGTAGGTTGATGTTTAGGTGGGAGACCATAGAGATGGGGGCAGTTGTTGGTGGGGCTGAGGAGGGGCTGCCAAGGGAAGGTGAGGGCCAGCATGAACCTTGATTCCTGGCTGCTTCTGTGCCTGAGCCCCATTCAGTGTGTGGCCGCTTCGCAGCTTGGGTCTGAAGCGGGTACGTGCTAGGTAAAGTTTAGTTGAGAGAATAGACACAGAGTCCCGGTGTTGGTGAGGCTGCCAAGGGAAGGTGAGAGCCAGCATCAACCTTGTTTCGTGGCTACCTCAGTTCTTAGGCCCATGTGGAGGCTGGCCGCTTCGTAGCTTGGCCCTGATGAGGGTCAGGGCTAGGTTGAGGTTAGTTGGGAGAACAAACACAGAGCCCCGGTGTCGGTGGGGCTGAGAAGGGGCTGCCAAGAGATCATGAGGGCCAGCGTGAACCTTGGTTCCTGGCTACCTCAGTGCCTAAGGCCCACGTGGAGGATGCTTGCTTCGGAGCTTGGCTCTAATGAGGGTAAGGGATATGTCGAGGTTAGCTGAGAGAGCAGACACAGAGCCCCGGTATTGGTAGGGCTGAGAAGGGGCTGCCAAGAGATCGTGAGGGCCAGCATCAACCTGGATTCCTGGCTACCTCAGTGCCAAAGCCCTATGAGGCGGGTTGTTGCTTCAGAGCTTGTCTCTAAGCGGGTAACTGCTAGGTCGAGGTTAGTTGAGAGAACAGACACAGAGCCCCGGTTTTGGTGGGGCCGCCAAGGGAAGGTGAGAGCTAGCCTCAACCTTGATTCCTGGCTACCTCAGTGCTTAGGCCCATGTGGAGGGTGGCCGCTCCGAAGTTTGGCTCTGGGGACGGTAAGGGATAGCTTGATGTTAGGTGCGAGCAGAGGCACAGAGCCCCGGTGTTGGTGGGGCTGCCAAGAGATCGTGAGGGCCAGCATCAACCTTGATTCCGGGCTACCTCAGTGCCAAGCCCCATGCGGTGGGTGGCTGCTTCGAAGCTTGGCTCTGAGGCGGGTAAGTGATAGGCCGAGGTTAGATGGAAGATCAGACAGAGAGCAACGATGCTGGTGGGGCTGAGGAGGGGCTGCCAAGGGAAGGTGAGGGCCAGCATCAGCCTTGATTCCTGGCTACCTCAGTGCCAAGTCCCATGTGGAGGGTGGCCACTGGAGCTTGGCTCTCATGAGGGTAAGGGATACGTCGAGGTTAGCTGAGAGAACAGACACAGAGCCCCGGTGTTGGTGGGGCTGAGAAGGGGCGGACAAGAGATCGTGAGGGCCAGCATCAACTTGATTCCTGGCTACTTCTGTGCCTGAGCCCCATGAGGTGGGTGGCCGCTTCGGAGCTTAGCTCTGATGAGGATAAGGCATGTGTCGAGGATAATTGGGAGAACAAACAGAGAGCCCCGCTGTTGGTGGGGACCTCAAAGGGCTGCCAGGGCAGGCGAGTTCAACAGTCAGTCAATCTTGGTTCCATCTGTGTTGGAGCGCCATCTAGTGGGTAGACGTTTTAGACCCTGGATCTGATGAAGGTAAGATGTAGGTTGATGTTTAGGTGGGAGACCAAAGAGAAGGGGGCATGTGTTGGTGGGGCTGAGGAGGGGCTGCCAAGGGAAGGTGAGGGCCAGCATGAAGCTTGGTTCCTGGCTACCTCAGTGCCTAAGGCCCACGTGGAGGGTGGTCGCTTCGGAGCTTGTCTGTGAAGCGGGTAAGTGCTAGGTCGAGGTTAGTTGAGAGAACAGACACAGAGCCCCGGTTTGGTGGGGGCGCCAAGGGAAGGTGAGAGCCAGCATCAACCTTGATTCCTGGCTACCTCAGTGCTTAGGCCCATGTGGTGGGTGGCTGCTTCAGGCTTGGCTCTGCTGAGGATAAGGGATATGTCGAGGATAGATGGAAGAACAGACTCAGAGCCCCGGTGTTGGTGGGGCTGAGAAGGGACTGCTAAGAAATCGTGACGGCCAGCGTCAACCTTGATTCCTGGCTACTTCTGTGCCTGAGCCCCATGCGGTGGGAGGCCGCTTCGGAGCTTGGCTCTGAAGTGGGTAAGTGCTAGGGTGAGGTTAGCTGGGAGAAGAGACACAGAGCCCCGGTGTTGGTGGGGCTGAGAAGGTGCTGCCAAGAGATCGTGAGGGCCAGCATCAACCTTGATTCCTGGCTACTTCAGTGCCTAAGCCCCCCGTGGAGAGTGGCCTCTTCGGAGCTTGGCTCCGATGAAGGTAAGGGATACGTCGAAGATAACTGGGAGAACCGACAGAGAGCCCCGGTGGTGGTGGGGACCTCAAAGGGCAGCCAGGGCAGGCGAGTGCAACGAACACCCGTCACCCTGGTTCCCTCTGTGTTGGAGCGCCATCTGGTGGGTAGACGTTTCAGAGCCTGGCTCTGATGAAGGTAAGATGTAGGTTGATGTTTAGGTGGGAGACCAAAGAGAAGGGAGCAGGGGTTGGTGGGGCTGAGGAGGGGCTGACAAGAGATCGTGAGGGCCAGCACCAGCCTTCATTCCTGGCCATGTCTGCCCCTGAGCCCCATGTGGAGGGTGGCCGCTTCGGAGCTTGTCCCTGATGAGGGTCAGGGCTAGGTTGAGGTTAGGTGGGAGAACGGGCACAGAGCCACGGTGTTGATGGGGCTGCCTAGGGACTGCAAACGGAAGGCGAGGTCCAGCATCAGCCTTGATTCCTGGCTATCTCAGTGCCTAGGGCCCTCGTGGAGGGTGGCCGCTTGGGAGCTTGGCTCTGATGAGGGTAAGGGATGTGTCGAGGATAATAAGGAGAACAGACACAGAGCCCCAGTGTTGGTGGGGCTGAGAAGGGGCTGCCAAGAGATCGTGAGGGCCAGCATGAACCTTGATTCCTGGCTACCTCAGTGCCTAAGACCCACGTGGAGGGTGGCCGCTCCGAAGTTTGGCCCTGAGGAGGGTAAGGGGTAGCTTGATGTTAGGTGCGAGCAGAGGCACAGAGCCCCGGTGTTGGTGGGGCTGCCAAGAGATCGTGAGGGCCAGCATCAACCTTGATTCCGGGCTACCTCAGTGCCAAGCCCCATGCGGTGGGTGGCTGCTTCGAAGCTTGGCTCTGAGGCGGGTAAGTGATAGGCCGAGGTTAGATGGAAGATCAGACAGAGAGCAACGATGCTGGTGGGGCTGAGGAGGGGCTGCCAAGGGAAGGTGAGGGCCAGCATCAGCCTTGATTCCTGGCTACCTCAGTGCCAAGTCCCATGTGGAGGGTGGCCACTGGAGCTTGGCTCTCATGAGGGTAAGGGATACGTCGAGGTTAGCTGAGAGAACAGACACAGAGCCCCGGTGTTGGTGGGGCTGAGAAGGGGCGGACAAGAGATCGTGAGGGCCAGCATCAACTTGATTCCTGGCTACTTCTGTGCCTGAGCCCCATGAGGTGGGTGGCCGCTTCGGAGCTTAGCTCTGATGAGGATAAGGCATGTGTCGAGGATAATTGGGAGAACAAACAGAGAGCCCCGCTGTTGGTGGGGACCTCAAAGGGCTGCCAGGGCAGGCGAGTTCAACAGTCAGTCAATCTTGGTTCCATCTGTGTTGGAGCGCCATCTAGTGGGTAGACGTTTTAGACCCTGGATCTGATGAAGGTAAGATGTAGGTTGATGTTTAGGTGGGAGACCAAAGAGAAGGGGGCATGTGTTGGTGGGGCTGAGGAGGGGCTGCCAAGGGAAGGTGAGGGCCAGCATGAAGCTTGGTTCCTGGCTACCTCAGTGCCTAAGGCCCACGTGGAGGGTGGTCGCTTCGGAGCTTGTCTGTGAAGCGGGTAAGTGCTAGGTCGAGGTTAGTTGAGAGAACAGACACAGAGCCCCGGTTTGGTGGGGCCGCCAAGGGAAGGTGAGAGCCAGCATCAACCTTGATTCCTGGCTACCTCAGTGCTTAGGCCCATGTGGTGGGTGGCTGCTTCAGGCTTGGCTCTGCTGAGGATAAGGGATATGTCGAGGATAGATGGAAGAACAGACTCAGAGCCCCGGTGTTGGTGGGGCTGAGAAGGGACTGCTAAGAAATCGTGACGGCCAGCGTCAACCTTGATTCCTGGCTACTTCTGTGCCTTGAGCCCCATGCGGTGGGAGGCCGCTTCGGAGCTTGGCTCTGAAGTGGGTAAGTGCTAGGGTGAGGTTAGTTGGGAGAAGAGACACAGAGCCCCGGTGTTGGTGGGGCTGAGAAGGTGCTGCCAAGAGATCGTGAGGGCCAGCATCAACCTTGATTCCTGGCTACTTCAGTGCCTAAGCCCCCCGTGGAGAGTGGCCTCTTCGGAGCTTGGCTCCGATGAAGGTAAGGGATACGTCGAAGATAACTGGGAGAACCGACAGAGAGCCCCGGTGGTGGTGGGGACCTCAAAGGGCTGCCAGGGCAGGCGAGTGCAACGAACACCCGTCACCCTGGTTCCCTCTGTGTTGGAGCGCCATCTGGTGGGTAGACGTTTCAGAGCCTGGCTCTGATGAAGGTAAGATGTAGGTTGATGTTTAGGTGGGAGACCAAAGAGAAGGGAGCAGGGGTTGGTGGGGCTGAGGAGGGGCTGACAAGAGATCGTGAGGGCCAGCACCAGCCTTCATTCCTGGCCATGTCTGCCCCTGAGCCCCATGTGGAGGGTGGCCGCTTCGGAGCTTGTCCCTGATGAGGGTCAGGGCTAGGTTGAGGTTAGGTGGGAGAACAGGCAGAGAGCCCCGGTGTTAGTGGGGATTTCAAAGGGCTGCCAGGGCAGGCGAGTTCAACAGTCAGTCAATCTTGGTTCCATCTGTGTTGGAGCGCCATCTAGTGGGTAGACGTTTTAGACCCTGAATCTGATGAAGGTAAGATGTAGGTTGATGTTTAGGTGGGAGACCATAGAGATGGGGGCAGTTGTTGGTGGGGCTGAGGAGGGGCTGCCAAGGGAAGGTGAGGGCCAGCATGAACCTTGATTCCTGGCTGCTTCTGTGCCTGAGCCCCATTCAGTGTGTGGCCGCTTCGCAGCTTGGGTCTGAAGCGGGTACGTGCTAGGTAAAGTTTAGTTGAGAGAATAGACACAGAGTCCCGGTGTTGGTGAGGCTGCCAAGGGAAGGTGAGAGCCAGCATCAACCTTGTTTCGTGGCTACCTCAGTTCTTAGGCCCATGTGGAGGCTGGCCGCTTCGTAGCTTGGCCCTGATGAGGGTCAGGGCTAGGTTGAGGTTAGTTGGGAGAACAAACACAGAGCCCCGGTGTCGGTGGGGCTGAGAAGGGGCTGCCAAGAGATCATGAGGGCCAGCGTGAACCTTGGTTCCTGGCTACCTCAGTGCCTAAGGCCCACGTGGAGGATGCTTGCTTCGGAGCTTGGCTCTAATGAGGGTAAGGGATATGTCGAGGTTAGCTGAGAGAGCAGACACAGAGCCCCGGTATTGGTAGGGCTGAGAAGGGGCTGCCAAGAGATCGTGAGGGCCAGCATCAACCTGGATTCCTGGCTACCTCAGTGCCAAAGCCCTATGAGGCGGGTTGTTGCTTCAGAGCTTGTCTCTAAGCGGGTAACTGCTAGGTCGAGGTTAGTTGAGAGAACAGACACAGAGCCCCGGTTTTGGTGGGGCCGCCAAGGGAAGGTGAGAGCTAGCCTCAACCTTGATTCCTGGCTACCTCAGTGCTTAGGCCCATGTGGAGGGTGGCCGCTCCGAAGTTTGGCTCTGGGGACGGTAAGGGATAGCTTGATGTTAGGTGCGAGCAGAGGCACAGAGCCCCGGTGTTGGTGGGGCTGCCAAGAGATCGTGAGGGCCAGCATCAACCTTGATTCCGGGCTACCTCAGTGCCAAGCCCCATGCGGTGGGTGGCTGCTTCGAAGCTTGGCTCTGAGGCGGGTAAGTGATAGGCCGAGGTTAGATGGAAGATCAGACAGAGAGCAACGATGCTGGTGGGGCTGAGGAGGGGCTGCCAAGGGAAGGTGAGGGCCAGCATCAGCCTTGATTCCTGGCTACCTCAGTGCCAAGTCCCATGTGGAGGGTGGCCACTGGAGCTTGGCTCTCATGAGGGTAAGGGATACGTCGAGGTTAGCTGAGAGAACAGACACAGAGCCCCGGTGTTGGTGGGGCTGAGAAGGGGCGGACAAGAGATCGTGAGGGCCAGCATCAACTTGATTCCTGGCTACTTCTGTGCCTGAGCCCCATGAGGTGGGTGGCCGCTTCGGAGCTTAGCTCTGATGAGGATAAGGCATGTGTCGAGGATAATTGGGAGAACAAACAGAGAGCCCCGCTGTTGGTGGGGACCTCAAAGGGCTGCCAGGGCAGGCGAGTTCAACAGTCAGTCAATCTTGGTTCCATCTGTGTTGGAGCGCCATCTAGTGGGTAGACGTTTTAGACCCTGGATCTGATGAAGGTAAGATGTAGGTTGATGTTTAGGTGGGAGACCAAAGAGAAGGGGGCATGTGTTGGTGGGGCTGAGGAGGGGCTGCCAAGGGAAGGTGAGGGCCAGCATGAAGCTTGGTTCCTGGCTACCTCAGTGCCTAAGGCCCACGTGGAGGGTGGTCGCTTCGGAGCTTGTCTGTGAAGCGGGTAAGTGCTAGGTCGAGGTTAGTTGAGAGAACAGACACAGAGCCCCGGTTTGGTGGGGGCGCCAAGGGAAGGTGAGAGCCAGCATCAACCTTGATTCCTGGCTACCTCAGTGCTTAGGCCCATGTGGTGGGTGGCTGCTTCAGGCTTGGCTCTGCTGAGGATAAGGGATATGTCGAGGATAGATGGAAGAACAGACTCAGAGCCCCGGTGTTGGTGGGGCTGAGAAGGGACTGCTAAGAAATCGTGACGGCCAGCGTCAACCTTGATTCCTGGCTACTTCTGTGCCTGAGCCCCATGCGGTGGGAGGCCGCTTCGGAGCTTGGCTCTGAAGTGGGTAAGTGCTAGGGTGAGGTTAGCTGGGAGAAGAGACACAGAGCCCCGGTGTTGGTGGGGCTGAGAAGGTGCTGCCAAGAGATCGTGAGGGCCAGCATCAACCTTGATTCCTGGCTACTTCAGTGCCTAAGCCCCCCGTGGAGAGTGGCCTCTTCGGAGCTTGGCTCCGATGAAGGTAAGGGATACGTCGAAGATAACTGGGAGAACCGACAGAGAGCCCCGGTGGTGGTGGGGACCTCAAAGGGCAGCCAGGGCAGGCGAGTGCAACGAACACCCGTCACCCTGGTTCCCTCTGTGTTGGAGCGCCATCTGGTGGGTAGACGTTTCAGAGCCTGGCTCTGATGAAGGTAAGATGTAGGTTGATGTTTAGGTGGGAGACCAAAGAGAAGGGAGCAGGGGTTGGTGGGGCTGAGGAGGGGCTGACAAGAGATCGTGAGGGCCAGCACCAGCCTTCATTCCTGGCCATGTCTGCCCCTGAGCCCCATGTGGAGGGTGGCCGCTTCGGAGCTTGTCCCTGATGAGGGTCAGGGCTAGGTTGAGGTTAGGTGGGAGAACGGGCACAGAGCCACGGTGTTGATGGGGCTGCCTAGGGACTGCAAACGGAAGGCGAGGTCCAGCATCAGCCTTGATTCCTGGCTATCTCAGTGCCTAGGGCCCTCGTGGAGGGTGGCCGCTTGGGAGCTTGGCTCTGATGAGGGTAAGGGATGTGTCGAGGATAATAAGGAGAACAGACACAGAGCCCCAGTGTTGGTGGGGCTGAGAAGGGGCTGCCAAGAGATCGTGAGGGCCAGCATGAACCTTGATTCCTGGCTACCTCAGTGCCTAAGACCCACGTGGAGGGTGGCCGCTCCGAAGTTTGGCCCTGAGGAGGGTAAGGGGTAGCTTGATGTTAGGTGCGAGCAGAGGCACAGAGCCCCGGTGTTGGTGGGGCTGCCAAGAGATCGTGAGGGCCAGCATCAACCTTGATTCCGGGCTACCTCAGTGCCAAGCCCCATGCGGTGCGTGGCTGCTTCAGAGCTTGGCTCTGCTGAGGATAAGGGATATGTCGAGGATAGGTGGAAGAACAGACTCAGAACCCCGGTGTTGGTGGGGCTGAGAAGGGGCGGACAAGAGATCGTGAGGGCCAGCATCAGCCTTGATTCCTGGCTACTTCTGTGCCTGAGCCCCATGAGGTGGGTGGCCGCTTCGGAGCTTGGCTCTGATGAGGGTAAGGGATGTGTCGAGGATAATTGGGAGAAGAGACACAGAGCCCTAGTGTTGGTGGGGCTGAGAAGGTGCTGCCAAGAGATCGTGAGGGCCAGCATCAGTCTTGGTTCCTGGCTACTTCAGTGCCAAGCCCCATGTGGAGGGTGGCCACTTCGAAGCTTGGCTCCGATGAGGGTCAGGGCTAGGTTGAGGTTAGGTGGGAGAACAGGCAGAGAGCCCCGGTGTTAGTGGGGATTTCAAAGGGCTGCCAGGGCAGGCGAGTTCAACAGTCAGTCAATCTTGGTTCCATCTGTGTTGGAGCGCCATCTAGTGGGTAGACGTTTTAGACCCTGAATCTGATGAAGGTAAGATGTAGGTTGATGTTTAGGTGGGAGACCATAGAGATGGGGGCAGTTGTTGGTGGGGCTGAGGAGGGGCTGCCAAGGGAAGGTGAGGGCCAGCATGAACCTTGATTCCTGGCTGCTTCTGTGCCTGAGCCCCATTCAGTGTGTGGCCGCTTCGCAGCTTGGGTCTGAAGCGGGTACGTGCTAGGTAAAGTTTAGTTGAGAGAATAGACACAGAGTCCCGGTGTTGGTGAGGCTGCCAAGGGAAGGTGAGAGCCAGCATCAACCTTGTTTCGTGGCTACCTCAGTTCTTAGGCCCATGTGGAGGCTGGCCGCTTCGTAGCTTGGCCCTGATGAGGGTCAGGGCTAGGTTGAGGTTAGTTGGGAGAACAAACACAGAGCCCCGGTGTTGGTGGGGCTGAGAAGGGGCTGCCAAGAGATCATGAGGGCCAGCGTCAACCTTGATTCCTGGCTACTTCTGTGCCTTGAGCCCCATGAGGTGGGTGGCCTCTTCGGAGCTTAGCTGTGGTAAGGATAAGGGATGTGTCAAGGATAATTGGGAGAACAGACAGAGAGCCCCGCTGTTGGTGGGGACCTCAAAGGGCTGCCAGGGCACACGAGTTCAACAAACATTCAATCTTAGTTCCATCTGTGTGGAAGTGCCATCTAGTGGGTCGACGTTTTAGACCCTGGATCTGATGAAGGTAAGATGTAGGTTGATGTTTAGGTGGGAGACCAAAGAGAAGGGGGCAGTTGTTGGTGGGGCTGAGGAGGGGCTGCCAAGGGAACGTGAGGGCCAGCGTGAACCTTGGTTCCTGGCTACCTCAGTGCCTAAGGCCCACGTGGAGGATGCTTGCTTCGGAGCTTGGCTCTAATGAGGGTAAGGGATATGTCGAGGTTAGCTGAGAGAGCAGACACAGAGCCCCGGTATTGGTAGGGCTGAGAAGGGGCTGCCAAGAGATCGTGAGGGCCAGCATCAACCTGGATTCCTGGCTACCTCAGTGCCAAAGCCCTATGAGGCGGGTTGTTGCTTCAGAGCTTGTCTCTGAAGCGGGTAACTGCTAGGTCGAGGTTAGTTGAGAGAACAGACACAGAGCCCCGGTTTTGGTGGGGCCGCCAAGGGAAGGTGAGAGCTAGCCTCAACCTTGATTCCTGGCTACCTCAGTGCTTAGGCCCATGTGGAGGGTGGCCGCTCCGAAGTTTGGCTCTGGGGACGGTAAGGGATAGCTTGATGTTAGGTGCGAGCAGAGGCACAGAGCCCCGGTGTTGGTGGGGCTGCCAAGAGATCGTGAGGGCCAGCATCAACCTTGATTCCGGGCTACCTCAGTGCCAAGCCCCATGCGGTGGGTGGCTGCTTCGAAGCTTGGCTCTGAGGCGGGTAAGTGATAGGCCGAGGTTAGATGGAAGATCAGACAGAGAGCAACGATGCTGGTGGGGCTGAGGAGGGGCTGCCAAGGGAAGGTGAGGGCCAGCATCAGCCTTGATTCCTGGCTACCTCAGTGCCAAGTCCCATGTGGAGGGTGGCCACTGGAGCTTGGCTCTCATGAGGGTAAGGGATACGTCGAGGTTAGCTGAGAGAACAGACACAGAGCCCCGGTGTTGGTGGGGCTGAGAAGGGGCGGACAAGAGATCGTGAGGGCCAGCATCAACTTGATTCCTGGCTACTTCTGTGCCTGAGCCCCATGAGGTGGGTGGCCGCTTCGGAGCTTAGCTCTGATGAGGATAAGGCATGTGTCGAGGATAATTGGGAGAACAAACAGAGAGCCCCGCTGTTGGTGGGGACCTCAAAGGGCTGCCAGGGCAGGCGAGTTCAACAGTCAGTCAATCTTGGTTCCATCTGTGTTGGAGCGCCATCTAGTGGGTAGACGTTTTAGACCCTGGATCTGATGAAGGTAAGATGTAGGTTGATGTTTAGGTGGGAGACCAAAGAGAAGGGGGCATGTGTTGGTGGGGCTGAGGAGGGGCTGCCAAGGGAAGGTGAGGGCCAGCATGAAGCTTGGTTCCTGGCTACCTCAGTGCCTAAGGCCCACGTGGAGGGTGGTCGCTTCGGAGCTTGTCTGTGAAGCGGGTAAGTGCTAGGTCGAGGTTAGTTGAGAGAACAGACACAGAGCCCCGGTTTGGTGGGGCCGCCAAGGGAAGGTGAGAGCCAGCATCAACCTTGATTCCTGGCTACCTCAGTGCTTAGGCCCATGTGGTGGGTGGCTGCTTCAGGCTTGGCTCTGCTGAGGATAAGGGATATGTCGAGGATAGATGGAAGAACAGACTCAGAGCCCCGGTGTTGGTGGGGCTGAGAAGGGACTGCTAAGAAATCGTGACGGCCAGCGTCAACCTTGATTCCTGGCTACTTCTGTGCCTTGAGCCCCATGCGGTGGGAGGCCGCTTCGGAGCTTGGCTCTGAAGTGGGTAAGTGCTAGGGTGAGGTTAGTTGGGAGAAGAGACACAGAGCCCCGGTGTTGGTGGGGCTGAGAAGGTGCTGCCAAGAGATCGTGAGGGCCAGCATCAACCTTGATTCCTGGCTACTTCAGTGCCTAAGCCCCCCGTGGAGAGTGGCCTCTTCGGAGCTTGGCTCCGATGAAGGTAAGGGATACGTCGAAGATAACTGGGAGAACCGACAGAGAGCCCCGGTGGTGGTGGGGACCTCAAAGGGCTGCCAGGGCAGGCGAGTGCAACGAACACCCGTCACCCTGGTTCCCTCTGTGTTGGAGCGCCATCTGGTGGGTAGACGTTTCAGAGCCTGGCTCTGATGAAGGTAAGATGTAGGTTGATGTTTAGGTGGGAGACCAAAGAGAAGGGAGCAGGGGTTGGTGGGGCTGAGGAGGGGCTGACAAGAGATCGTGAGGGCCAGCACCAGCCTTCATTCCTGGCCATGTCTGCCCCTGAGCCCCATGTGGAGGGTGGCCGCTTCGGAGCTTGTCCCTGATGAGGGTCAGGGCTAGGTTGAGGTTAGGTGGGAGAACAGGCAGAGAGCCCCGGTGTTAGTGGGGATTTCAAAGGGCTGCCAGGGCAGGCGAGTTCAACAGTCAGTCAATCTTGGTTCCATCTGTGTTGGAGCGCCATCTAGTGGGTAGACGTTTTAGACCCTGAATCTGATGAAGGTAAGATGTAGGTTGATGTTTAGGTGGGAGACCATAGAGATGGGGGCAGTTGTTGGTGGGGCTGAGGAGGGGCTGCCAAGGGAAGGTGAGGGCCAGCATGAACCTTGATTCCTGGCTGCTTCTGTGCCTGAGCCCCATTCAGTGTGTGGCCGCTTCGCAGCTTGGGTCTGAAGCGGGTACGTGCTAGGTAAAGTTTAGTTGAGAGAATAGACACAGAGTCCCGGTGTTGGTGAGGCTGCCAAGGGAAGGTGAGAGCCAGCATCAACCTTGTTTCGTGGCTACCTCAGTTCTTAGGCCCATGTGGAGGCTGGCCGCTTCGTAGCTTGGCCCTGATGAGGGTCAGGGCTAGGTTGAGGTTAGTTGGGAGAACAAACACAGAGCCCCGGTGTCGGTGGGGCTGAGAAGGGGCTGCCAAGAGATCATGAGGGCCAGCGTGAACCTTGGTTCCTGGCTACCTCAGTGCCTAAGGCCCACGTGGAGGATGCTTGCTTCGGAGCTTGGCTCTAATGAGGGTAAGGGATATGTCGAGGTTAGCTGAGAGAGCAGACACAGAGCCCCGGTATTGGTAGGGCTGAGAAGGGGCTGCCAAGAGATCGTGAGGGCCAGCATCAACCTGGATTCCTGGCTACCTCAGTGCCAAAGCCCTATGAGGCGGGTTGTTGCTTCAGAGCTTGTCTCTAAGCGGGTAACTGCTAGGTCGAGGTTAGTTGAGAGAACAGACACAGAGCCCCGGTTTTGGTGGGGCCGCCAAGGGAAGGTGAGAGCTAGCCTCAACCTTGATTCCTGGCTACCTCAGTGCTTAGGCCCATGTGGAGGGTGGCCGCTCCGAAGTTTGGCTCTGGGGACGGTAAGGGATAGCTTGATGTTAGGTGCGAGCAGAGGCACAGAGCCCCGGTGTTGGTGGGGCTGCCAAGAGATCGTGAGGGCCAGCATCAACCTTGATTCCGGGCTACCTCAGTGCCAAGCCCCATGCGGTGGGTGGCTGCTTCGAAGCTTGGCTCTGAGGCGGGTAAGTGATAGGCCGAGGTTAGATGGAAGATCAGACAGAGAGCAACGATGCTGGTGGGGCTGAGGAGGGGCTGCCAAGGGAAGGTGAGGGCCAGCATCAGCCTTGATTCCTGGCTACCTCAGTGCCAAGTCCCATGTGGAGGGTGGCCACTGGAGCTTGGCTCTCATGAGGGTAAGGGATACGTCGAGGTTAGCTGAGAGAACAGACACAGAGCCCCGGTGTTGGTGGGGCTGAGAAGGGGCGGACAAGAGATCGTGAGGGCCAGCATCAACTTGATTCCTGGCTACTTCTGTGCCTGAGCCCCATGAGGTGGGTGGCCGCTTCGGAGCTTAGCTCTGATGAGGATAAGGCATGTGTCGAGGATAATTGGGAGAACAAACAGAGAGCCCCGCTGTTGGTGGGGACCTCAAAGGGCTGCCAGGGCAGGCGAGTTCAACAGTCAGTCAATCTTGGTTCCATCTGTGTTGGAGCGCCATCTAGTGGGTAGACGTTTTAGACCCTGGATCTGATGAAGGTAAGATGTAGGTTGATGTTTAGGTGGGAGACCAAAGAGAAGGGGGCATGTGTTGGTGGGGCTGAGGAGGGGCTGCCAAGGGAAGGTGAGGGCCAGCATGAAGCTTGGTTCCTGGCTACCTCAGTGCCTAAGGCCCACGTGGAGGGTGGTCGCTTCGGAGCTTGTCTGTGAAGCGGGTAAGTGCTAGGTCGAGGTTAGTTGAGAGAACAGACACAGAGCCCCGGTTTGGTGGGGCCGCCAAGGGAAGGTGAGAGCCAGCATCAACCTTGATTCCTGGCTACCTCAGTGCTTAGGCCCATGTGGTGGGTGGCTGCTTCAGGCTTGGCTCTGCTGAGGATAAGGGATATGTCGAGGATAGATGGAAGAACAGACTCAGAGCCCCGGTGTTGGTGGGGCTGAGAAGGGACTGCTAAGAAATCGTGACGGCCAGCGTCAACCTTGATTCCTGGCTACTTCTGTGCCTTGAGCCCCATGCGGTGGGAGGCCGCTTCGGAGCTTGGCTCTGAAGTGGGTAAGTGCTAGGGTGAGGTTAGTTGGGAGAAGAGACACAGAGCCCCGGTGTTGGTGGGGCTGAGAAGGTGCTGCCAAGAGATCGTGAGGGCCAGCATCAACCTTGATTCCTGGCTACTTCAGTGCCTAAGCCCCCCGTGGAGAGTGGCCTCTTCGGAGCTTGGCTCCGATGAAGGTAAGGGATACGTCGAAGATAACTGGGAGAACCGACAGAGAGCCCCGGTGGTGGTGGGGACCTCAAAGGGCTGCCAGGGCAGGCGAGTGCAACGAACACCCGTCACCCTGGTTCCCTCTGTGTTGGAGCGCCATCTGGTGGGTAGACGTTTCAGAGCCTGGCTCTGATGAAGGTAAGATGTAGGTTGATGTTTAGGTGGGAGACCAAAGAGAAGGGAGCAGGGGTTGGTGGGGCTGAGGAGGGGCTGACAAGAGATCGTGAGGGCCAGCACCAGCCTTCATTCCTGGCCATGTCTGCCCCTGAGCCCCATGTGGAGGGTGGCCGCTTCGGAGCTTGTCCCTGATGAGGGTCAGGGCTAGGTTGAGGTTAGGTGGGAGAACGGGCACAGAGCCACGGTGTTGATGGGGCTGCCTAGGGACTGCAAACGGAAGGCGAGGTCCAGCATCAGCCTTGATTCCTGGCTATCTCAGTGCCTAGGGCCCTCGTGGAGGGTGGCCGCTTGGGAGCTTGGCTCTGATGAGGGTAAGGGATGT
Organism: Calonectris borealis; assembly: GCF_964195595.1. Lineage (NCBI taxonomy): Eukaryota > Metazoa > Chordata > Aves > Procellariiformes > Procellariidae > Calonectris > Calonectris borealis. The sequence goes on along the minus strand of NC_134318.1, from coordinate 1,510,564 downwards.
GTCGAGGATAATAAGGAGAACAGACACAGAGCCCCAGTGTTGGTGGGGCTGAGAAGGGGCTGCCAAGAGATCGTGAGGGCCAGCATGAACCTTGATTCCTGGCTACCTCAGTGCCTAAGACCCACGTGGAGGGTGGCCGCTCCGAAGTTTGGCCCTGAGGAGGGTAAGGGGTAGCTTGATGTTAGGTGCGAGCAGAGGCACAGAGCCCCGGTGTTGGTGGGGCTGCCAAGAGATCGTGAGGGCCAGCATCAACCTTGATTCCGGGCTACCTCAGTGCCAAGCCCCATGCGGTGCGTGGCTGCTTCAGAGCTTGGCTCTGCTGAGGATAAGGGATATGTCGAGGATAGGTGGAAGAACAGACTCAGAACCCCGGTGTTGGTGGGGCTGAGAAGGGACTGCCAAGAAATCGTGAGGGCCAGCATCAGCCTTGATTCCTGGTTCCTTCTGTGCCTGAGCCCCATGAGGTGGGTGGCCGCTTCGGAGCTTGGCTCTGATGAGGGTAAGGGATGTGTCGAGGATAATTGGGAGAAGAGACACAGAGCCCTAGTGTTGGTGGGGCTGAGAAGGTGCTGCCAAGAGATCGTGAGGGCCAGCATCAGTCTTGGTTCCTGGCTACTTCAGTGCCAAGCCCCATGTGGAGGGTGGCCACTTCGAAGCTTGGCTCCGATGAGGGTCAGGGCTAGGTTGAGGTTAGGTGGGAGAACAGGCAGAGAGCCCCGGTGTTAGTGGGGATTTCAAAGGGCTGCCAGGGCAGGCGAGTTCAACAAACATTCAATCTTGGTTCCATCTGTGTTGGAGCGCCATCTAGTGGGTAGACGTTTTAGACCCTGGATCTGATGAAGGTAAGATGTAGGTTGATGTTTAGGTGGGAGACCAAAGAGAAGGGGGCAGTTGTTGGTGGGGCTGAGGAGGGGCTGCCAAGGGAACGTGAGGGCCAGCGTGAACCTTGGTTCCTGGCTACCTCAGTGCCTAAGGCCCACGTGGAGGATGCTTGCTTCGGAGCTTGGCTCTAATGAGGGTAAGGGATATGTCGAGGTTAGCTGAGAGAGCAGACACAGAGCCCCGGTATTGGTAGGGCTGAGAAGGGGCTGCCAAGAGATCGTGAGGGCCAGCATCAACCTGGATTCCTGGCTACCTCAGTGCCAAAGCCCTATGAGGCGGGTTGTTGCTTCAGAGCTTGTCTCTAAGCGGGTAACTGCTAGGTCGAGGTTAGTTGAGAGAACAGACACAGAGCCCCGGTTTTGGTGGGGCCGCCAAGGGAAGGTGAGAGCTAGCCTCAACCTTGATTCCTGGCTACCTCAGTGCTTAGGCCCATGTGGAGGGTGGCCGCTCCGAAGTTTGGCTCTGGGGACGGTAAGGGATAGCTTGATGTTAGGTGCGAGCAGAGGCACAGAGCCCCGGTGTTGGTGGGGCTGCCAAGAGATCGTGAGGGCCAGCATCAACCTTGATTCCGGGCTACCTCAGTGCCAAGCCCCATGCGGTGGGTGGCTGCTTCGAAGCTTGGCTCTGAGGCGGGTAAGTGATAGGCCGAGGTTAGATGGAAGATCAGACAGAGAGCAACGATGCTGGTGGGGCTGAGGAGGGGCTGCCAAGGGAAGGTGAGGGCCAGCATCAGCCTTGATTCCTGGCTACCTCAGTGCCAAGTCCCATGTGGAGGGTGGCCACTGGAGCTTGGCTCTCATGAGGGTAAGGGATACGTCGAGGTTAGCTGAGAGAACAGACACAGAGCCCCGGTGTTGGTGGGGCTGAGAAGGGGCGGACAAGAGATCGTGAGGGCCAGCATCAACTTGATTCCTGGCTACTTCTGTGCCTGAGCCCCATGAGGTGGGTGGCCGCTTCGGAGCTTAGCTCTGATGAGGATAAGGCATGTGTCGAGGATAATTGGGAGAACAAACAGAGAGCCCCGCTGTTGGTGGGGACCTCAAAGGGCTGCCAGGGCAGGCGAGTTCAACAGTCAGTCAATCTTGGTTCCATCTGTGTTGGAGCGCCATCTAGTGGGTAGACGTTTTAGACCCTGGATCTGATGAAGGTAAGATGTAGGTTGATGTTTAGGTGGGAGACCAAAGAGAAGGGGGCATGTGTTGGTGGGGCTGAGGAGGGGCTGCCAAGGGAAGGTGAGGGCCAGCATGAAGCTTGGTTCCTGGCTACCTCAGTGCCTAAGGCCCACGTGGAGGGTGGTCGCTTCGGAGCTTGTCTGTGAAGCGGGTAAGTGCTAGGTCGAGGTTAGTTGAGAGAACAGACACAGAGCCCCGGTTTGGTGGGGCCGCCAAGGGAAGGTGAGAGCCAGCATCAACCTTGATTCCTGGCTACCTCAGTGCTTAGGCCCATGTGGTGGGTGGCTGCTTCAGGCTTGGCTCTGCTGAGGATAAGGGATATGTCGAGGATAGATGGAAGAACAGACTCAGAGCCCCGGTGTTGGTGGGGCTGAGAAGGGACTGCTAAGAAATCGTGACGGCCAGCGTCAACCTTGATTCCTGGCTACTTCTGTGCCTTGAGCCCCATGCGGTGGGAGGCCGCTTCGGAGCTTGGCTCTGAAGTGGGTAAGTGCTAGGGTGAGGTTAGTTGGGAGAAGAGACACAGAGCCCCGGTGTTGGTGGGGCTGAGAAGGTGCTGCCAAGAGATCGTGAGGGCCAGCATCAACCTTGATTCCTGGCTACTTCAGTGCCTAAGCCCCCCGTGGAGAGTGGCCTCTTCGGAGCTTGGCTCCGATGAAGGTAAGGGATACGTCGAAGATAACTGGGAGAACCGACAGAGAGCCCCGGTGGTGGTGGGGACCTCAAAGGGCTGCCAGGGCAGGCGAGTGCAACGAACACCCGTCACCCTGGTTCCCTCTGTGTTGGAGCGCCATCTGGTGGGTAGACGTTTCAGAGCCTGGCTCTGATGAAGGTAAGATGTAGGTTGATGTTTAGGTGGGAGACCAAAGAGAAGGGAGCAGGGGTTGGTGGGGCTGAGGAGGGGCTGACAAGAGATCGTGAGGGCCAGCACCAGCCTTCATTCCTGGCCATGTCTGCCCCTGAGCCCCATGTGGAGGGTGGCCGCTTCGGAGCTTGTCCCTGATGAGGGTCAGGGCTAGGTTGAGGTTAGGTGGGAGAACAGGCAGAGAGCCCCGGTGTTAGTGGGGATTTCAAAGGGCTGCCAGGGCAGGCGAGTTCAACAGTCAGTCAATCTTGGTTCCATCTGTGTTGGAGCGCCATCTAGTGGGTAGACTTTTTAGACCCTGAATCTGATGAAGGTAAGATGTAGGTTGATGTTTAGGTGGGAGACCATAGAGATGGGGGCAGTTGTTGGTGGGGCTGAGGAGGGGCTGCCAAGGGAAGGTGAGGGCCAGCATGAACCTTGATTCCTGGCTGCTTCTGTGCCTGAGCCCCATTCAGTGTGTGGCCGCTTCGCAGCTTGGGTCTGAAGCGGGTACGTGCTAGGTAAAGTTTAGTTGAGAGAATAGATACAGAGTCCCGGTGTTGGTGAGGCTGCCAAGGGAAGGTGAGAGCCAGCATCAACCTTGTTTCGTGGCTACCTCAGTTCTTAGGCCCATGTGGAGGCTGGCCGCTTCGTAGCTTGGCCCTGATGAGGGTCAGGGCTAGGTTGAGGTTAGTTGGGAGAACAAACACAGAGCCCCGGTGTTGGTGGGGCTGAGAAGGGGCTGCCAAGAGATCATGAGGGCCAGCGTGAACCTTGGTTCCTGGCTACCTCAGTGCCTAAGGCCCACGTGGAGGATGCTTGCTTCGGAGCTTGGCTCTAATGAGGGTAAGGGATATGTCGAGGTTAGCTGAGAGAGCAGACACAGAGCCCCGGTATTGGTAGGGCTGAGAAGGGGCTGCCAAGAGATCGTGAGGGCCAGCATCAACCTGGATTCCTGGCTACCTCAGTGCCAAAGCCCTATGAGGCGGGTTGTTGCTTCAGAGCTTGTCTCTAAGCGGGTAACTGCTAGGTCGAGGTTAGTTGAGAGAACAGACACAGAGCCCCGGTTTTGGTGGGGCCGCCAAGGGAAGGTGAGAGCTAGCCTCAACCTTGATTCCTGGCTACCTCAGTGCTTAGGCCCATGTGGAGGGTGGCCGCTCCGAAGTTTGGCTCTGGGGACGGTAAGGGATAGCTTGATGTTAGGTGCGAGCAGAGGCACAGAGCCCCGGTGTTGGTGGGGCTGCCAAGAGATCGTGAGGGCCAGCATCAACCTTGATTCCGGGCTACCTCAGTGCCAAGCCCCATGCGGTGGGTGGCTGCTTCGAAGCTTGGCTCTGAGGCGGGTAAGTGATAGGCCGAGGTTAGATGGAAGATCAGACAGAGAGCAACGATGCTGGTGGGGCTGAGGAGGGGCTGCCAAGGGAAGGTGAGGGCCAGCATCAGCCTTGATTCCTGGCTACCTCAGTGCCAAGTCCCATGTGGAGGGTGGCCACTGGAGCTTGGCTCTCATGAGGGTAAGGGATACGTCGAGGTTAGCTGAGAGAACAGACACAGAGCCCCGGTGTTGGTGGGGCTGAGAAGGGGCGGACAAGAGATCGTGAGGGCCAGCATCAACTTGATTCCTGGCTACTTCTGTGCCTGAGCCCCATGAGGTGGGTGGCCGCTTCGGAGCTTAGCTCTGATGAGGATAAGGCATGTGTCGAGGATAATTGGGAGAACAAACAGAGAGCCCCGCTGTTGGTGGGGACCTCAAAGGGCTGCCAGGGCAGGCGAGTTCAACAGTCAGTCAATCTTGGTTCCATCTGTGTTGGAGCGCCATCTAGTGGGTAGACGTTTTAGACCCTGGATCTGATGAAGGTAAGATGTAGGTTGATGTTTAGGTGGGAGACCAAAGAGAAGGGGGCATGTGTTGGTGGGGCTGAGGAGGGGCTGCCAAGGGAAGGTGAGGGCCAGCATGAAGCTTGGTTCCTGGCTACCTCAGTGCCTAAGGCCCACGTGGAGGGTGGTCGCTTCGGAGCTTGTCTGTGAAGCGGGTAAGTGCTAGGTCGAGGTTAGTTGAGAGAACAGACACAGAGCCCCGGTTTGGTGGGGCCGCCAAGGGAAGGTGAGAGCCAGCATCAACCTTGATTCCTGGCTACCTCAGTGCTTAGGCCCATGTGGTGGGTGGCTGCTTCAGGCTTGGCTCTGCTGAGGATAAGGGATATGTCGAGGATAGATGGAAGAACAGACTCAGAGCCCCGGTGTTGGTGGGGCTGAGAAGGGACTGCTAAGAAATCGTGACGGCCAGCGTCAACCTTGATTCCTGGCTACTTCTGTGCCTTGAGCCCCATGCGGTGGGAGGCCGCTTCGGAGCTTGGCTCTGAAGTGGGTAAGTGCTAGGGTGAGGTTAGGTGGGAGAAGAGACACAGAGCCCCGGTGTTGGTGGGGCTGAGAAGGTGCTGCCAAGAGATCGTGAGGGCCAGCATCAACCTTGATTCCTGGCTACTTCAGTGCCTAAGCCCCCCGTGGAGAGTGGCCTCTTCGGAGCTTGGCTCCGATGAAGGTAAGGGATACGTCGAAGATAACTGGGAGAACCGACAGAGAGCCCCGGTGGTGGTGGGGACCTCAAAGGGCTGCCAGGGCAGGCGAGTGCAACGAACACCCGTCACCCTGGTTCCCTCTGTGTTGGAGCGCCATCTGGTGGGTAGACGTTTCAGAGCCTGGCTCTGATGAAGGTAAGATGTAGGTTGATGTTTAGGTGGGAGACCAAAGAGAAGGGAGCAGGGGTTGGTGGGGCTGAGGAGGGGCTGACAAGAGATCGTGAGGGCCAGCACCAGCCTTCATTCCTGGCCATGTCTGCCCCTGAGCCCCATGTGGAGGGTGGCCGCTTCGGAGCTTGTCCCTGATGAGGGTCAGGGCTAGGTTGAGGTTAGGTGGGAGAACCGGCACAGAGCCACGGTGTTGATGGGGCTGCCTAGGGACTGCAAACGGAAGGCGAGGTCCAGCATCAGCCTTGATTCCTGGCTATCTCAGTGCCTAGGGCCCTCGTGGAGGGTGGCCGCTTGGGAGCTTGGCTCTGATGAGGGTAAGGGATGTGTCGAGGATAATAAGGAGAACAGACACAGAGCCCCAGTGTTGGTGGGGCTGAGAAGGGGCTGCCAAGAGATCGTGAGGGCCAGCATGAACCTTGATTCCTGGCTACCTCAGTGCCTAAGACCCACGTGGAGGGTGGCCGCTCCGAAGTTTGGCCCTGAGGAGGGTAAGGGGTAGCTTGATGTTAGGTGCGAGCAGAGGCACAGAGCCCCGGTGTTGGTGGGGCTGCCAAGAGATCGTGAGGGCCAGCATCAACCTTGATTCCGGGCTACCTCAGTGCCAAGCCCCATGCGGTGCGTGGCTGCTTCAGAGCTTGGCTCTGCTGAGGATAAGGGATATGTCGAGGATAGGTGGAAGAACAGACTCAGAACCCCGGTGTTGGTGGGGCTGAGAAGGGACTGCCAAGAAATCGTGAGGGCCAGCATCAGCCTTGATTCCTGGTTCCTTCTGTGCCTGAGCCCCATGAGGTGGGTGGCCGCTTCGGAGCTTGGCTCTGATGAGGGTAAGGGATGTGTCGAGGATAATTGGGAGAAGAGACACAGAGCCCTAGTGTTGGTGGGGCTGAGAAGGTGCTGCCAAGAGATCGTGAGGGCCAGCATCAGTCTTGGTTCCTGGCTACTTCAGTGCCAAGCCCCATGTGGAGGGTGGCCACTTCGAAGCTTGGCTCGATGAGGGTCAGGGCTAGGTTGAGGTTAGGTGGGAGAACAGGCAGAGAGCCCCGGTGTTAGTGGGGATTTCAAAGGGCTGCCAGGGCAGGCGAGTTCAACAGTCAGTCAATCTTGGTTCCATCTGTGTTGGAGCGCCATCTAGTGGGTAGACGTTTTAGACCCTGAATCTGATGAAGGTAAGATGTAGGTTGATTAGGTGGGAGACCATAGAGATGGGGGCAGTTGTTGGTGGGGCTGAGGAGGGGCTGCCAAGGGAAGGTGAGGGCCAGCATGAACCTTGATTCCTGGCTGCTTCTGTGCCTGAGCCCCATTCAGTGTGTGGCCGCTTCGCAGCTTGGGTCTGAAGCGGGTACGTGCTAGGTAAAGTTTAGTTGAGAGAATAGACACAGAGTCCCGGTGTTGGTGAGGCTGCCAAGGGAAGGTGAGGGCCAGCATCAACCTTGTTTCGTGGCTACCTCAGTTCTTAGGCCCATGTGGAGGCTGGCCGCTTCGTAGCTTGGCCCTGATGAGGGTCAGGGCTAGGTTGAGGTTAGTTGGGAGAACAAACACAGAGCCCCGGTGTTGGTGGGGCTGAGAAGGGGCTGCCAAGAGATCATGAGGGCCAGCGTCAACCTTGATTCCTGGCTACTTCTGTGCCTTGAGCCCCATGAGGTGGGTGGCCTCTTCGGAGCTTAGCTGTGGTAAGGATAAGGGATGTGTCAAGGATAATTGGGAGAACAGACAGAGAGCCCCGCTGTTGGTGGGGACCTCAAAGGGCTGCCAGGGCACACGAGTTCAACAAACATTCAATCTTAGTTCCATCTGTGTGGAAGTGCCATCTAGTGGGTCGACGTTTTAGACCCTGGATCTGATGAAGGTAAGATGTAGGTTGATGTTTAGGTGGGAGACCAAAGAGAAGGGGGCATGTGTTGGTGGGGCTGAGGAGGGGCTGCCAAGGGAACGTGAGGGCCAGCGTGAACCTTGGTTCCTGGCTACCTCAGTGCCTAAGGCCCACGTGGAGGATGCTTGCTTCGGAGCTTGGCTCTAATGAGGGTAAGGGATATGTCGAGGTTAGCTGAGAGAGCAGACACAGAGCCCCGGTATTGGTAGGGCTGAGAAGGGGCTGCCAAGAGATCGTGAGGGCCAGCATCAACCTGGATTCCTGGCTACCTCAGTGCCAAAGCCCTATGAGGCGGGTTGTTGCTTCAGAGCTTGTCTCTAAGCGGGTAACTGCTAGGTCGAGGTTAGTTGAGAGAACAGACACAGAGCCCCGGTTTTGGTGGGGCCGCCAAGGGAAGGTGAGAGCTAGCCTCAACCTTGATTCCTGGCTACCTCAGTGCCTAAGACCCACGTGGAGGGTGGCCGCTCCGAAGTTTGGCCCTGAGGAGGGTAAGGGGTAGCTTGATGTTAGGTGCGAGCAGAGGCACAGAGCCCCGGTGTTGGTGGGGCTGCCAAGAGATCGTGAGGGCCAGCATCAACCTTGATTCCGGGCTACCTCAGTGCCAAGCCCCATGCGGTGCGTGGCTGCTTCAGAGCTTGGCTCTGCTGAGGATAAGGGATATGTCGAGGATAGGTGGAAGAACAGACTCAGAACCCCGGTGTTGCTGGGGCTGAGAAGGGACTGCCAAGAAATCGTGAGGGCCAGCATCAGCCTTGATTCCTGGTTACTTCTGTGCCTGAGCCCCATGAGGTGGGTGGCCGCTTCGGAGCTTGGCTCTGATGAGGGTAAGGGATGTGTCGAGGATAATTGGGAGAAGAGACACAGAGCCCTAGTGTTGGTGGGGCTGAGAAGGTGCTGCCAAGAGATCGTGAGGGCCAGCATCAGTCTTGGTTCCTGGCTACTTCAGTGCCAAGCCCCATGTGGAGGGTGGCCACTTCGAAGCTTGGCTCCGATGAGGGTCAGGGCTAGGTTGAGGTTAGGTGGGAGAACAGGCAGAGAGCCCCGGTGTTAGTGGGGATTTCAAAGGGCTGCCAGGGCAGGCGAGTTCAACAAACATTCAATCTTGGTTCCATCTGTGTTGGAGCGCCATCTAGTGGGTAGACGTTTTAGACCCTGGATCTGATGAAGGTAAGATGTAGGTTGATGTTTAGGTGGGAGACCAAAGAGAAGGGGGCAGTTGTTGGTGGGGCTGAGGAGGGGCTGCCAAGGGAACGTGAGGGCCAGCGTGAACCTTGGTTCCTGGCTACCTCAGTGCCTAAGGCCCACGTGGAGGATGCTTGCTTCGGAGCTTGGCTCTAATGAGGGTAAGGGATATGTCGAGGTTAGCTGAGAGAGCAGACACAGAGCCCCGGTATTGGTAGGGCTGAGAAGGGGCTGCCAAGAGATCGTGAGGGCCAGCATCAACCTGGATTCCTGGCTACCTCAGTGCCAAAGCCCTATGAGGCGGGTTGTTGCTTCAGAGCTTGTCTCTAAGCGGGTAACTGCTAGGTCGAGGTTAGTTGAGAGAACAGACACAGAGCCCCGGTTTTGGTGGGGCCGCCAAGGGAAGGTGAGAGCTAGCCTCAACCTTGATTCCTGGCTACCTCAGTGCTTAGGCCCATGTGGAGGGTGGCCGCTCCGAAGTTTGGCTCTGGGGACGGTAAGGGATAGCTTGATGTTAGGTGCGAGCAGAGGCACAGAGCCCCGGTGTTGGTGGGGCTGCCAAGAGATCGTGAGGGCCAGCATCAACCTTGATTCCGGGCTACCTCAGTGCCAAGCCCCATGCGGTGGGTGGCTGCTTCGAAGCTTGGCTCTGAGGCGGGTAAGTGATAGGCCGAGGTTAGATGGAAGATCAGACAGAGAGCAACGATGCTGGTGGGGCTGAGGAGGGGCTGCCAAGGGAAGGTGAGGGCCAGCATCAGCCTTGATTCCTGGCTACCTCAGTGCCAAGTCCCATGTGGAGGGTGGCCACTGGAGCTTGGCTCTCATGAGGGTAAGGGATACGTCGAGGTTAGCTGAGAGAACAGACACAGAGCCCCGGTGTTGGTGGGGCTGAGAAGGGGCGGACAAGAGATCGTGAGGGCCAGCATCAACTTGATTCCTGGCTACTTCTGTGCCTGAGCCCCATGAGGTGGGTGGCCGCTTCGGAGCTTAGCTCTGATGAGGATAAGGCATGTGTCGAGGATAATTGGGAGAACAAACAGAGAGCCCCGCTGTTGGTGGGGACCTCAAAGGGCTGCCAGGGCAGGCGAGTTCAACAGTCAGCCAATCTTGGTTCCATCTGTGTTGGAGCGCCATCTAGTGGGTAGACGTTTTAGACCCTGGATCTGATGAAGGTAAGATGTAGGTTGATGTTTAGGTGGGAGACCAAAGAGAAGGGGGCATGTGTTGGTGGGGCTGAGGAGGGGCTGCCAAGGGAAGGTGAGGGCCAGCATGAAGCTTGGTTCCTGGCTACCTCAGTGCCTAAGGCCCACGTGGAGGGTGGTCGCTTCGGAGCTTGTCTGTGAAGCGGGTAAGTGCTAGGTCGAGGTTAGTTGAGAGAACAGACACAGAGCCCCGGTTTGGTGGGGCCGCCAAGGGAAGGTGAGAGCCAGCATCAACCTTGATTCCTGGCTACCTCAGTGCTTAGGCCCATGTGGTGGGTGGCTGCTTCAGGCTTGGCTCTGCTGAGGATAAGGGATATGTCGAGGATAGATGGAAGAACAGACTCAGAGCCCCGGTGTTGGTGGGGCTGAGAAGGGACTGCTAAGAAATCGTGACGGCCAGCGTCAACCTTGATTCCTGGCTACTTCTGTGCCTTGAGCCCCATGCGGTGGGAGGCCGCTTCGGAGCTTGGCTCTGAAGTGGGTAAGTGCTAGGGTGAGGTTAGCTGGGAGAAGAGACACAGAGCCCCGGTGTTGGTGGGGCTGAGAAGGTGCTGCCAAGAGATCGTGAGGGCCAGCATCAACCTTGATTCCTGGCTACTTCAGTGCCTAAGCCCCCCGTGGAGAGTGGCCTCTTCGGAGCTTGGCTCCGATGAAGGTAAGGGATACGTCGAAGATAACTGGGAGAACCGACAGAGAGCCCCGGTGGTGGTGGGGACCTCAAAGGGCTGCCAGGGCAGGCGAGTGCAACGAACACCCGTCACCCTGGTTCCCTCTGTGTTGGAGCGCCATCTGGTGGGTAGACGTTTCAGAGCCTGGCTCTGATGAAGGTAAGATGTAGGTTGATGTTTAGGTGGGAGACCAAAGAGAAGGGAGCAGGGGTTGGTGGGGCTGAGGAGGGGCTGACAAGAGATCGTGAGGGCCAGCACCAGCCTTCATTCCTGGCCATGTCTGCCCCTGAGCCCCATGTGGAGGGTGGCCGCTTCGGAGCTTGTCCCTGATGAGGGTCAGGGCTAGGTTGAGGTTAGGTGGGAGAACGGGCACAGAGCCACGGTGTTGATGGGGCTGCCTAGGGACTGCAAACGGAAGGCGAGGTCCAGCATCAGCCTTGATTCCTGGCTATCTCAGTGCCTAGGGCCCTCGTGGAGGGTGGCCGCTTGGGAGCTTGGCTCTGATGAGGGTAAGGGATGTGTCGAGGATAATAAGGAGAACAGACACAGAGCCCCAGTGTTGGTGGGGCTGAGAAGGGGCTGCCAAGAGATCGTGAGGGCCAGCATGAACCTTGATTCCTGGCTACCTCAGTGCCTAAGACCCACGTGGAGGGTGGCCGCTCCGAAGTTTGGCCCTGAGGAGGGTAAGGGGTAGCTTGATGTTAGGTGCGAGCAGAGGCACAGAGCCCCGGTGTTGGTGGGGCTGCCAAGAGATCGTGAGGGCCAGCATCAACCTTGATTCCGGGCTACCTCAGTGCCAAGCCCCATGCGGTGCGTGGCTGCTTCAGAGCTTGGCTCTGCTGAGGATAAGGGATATGTCGAGGATAGGTGGAAGAACAGACTCAGAACCCCGGTGTTGGTGGGGCTGAGAAGGGACTGCCAAGAAATCGTGAGGGCCAGCATCAGCCTTGATTCCTGGTTCCTTCTGTGCCTGAGCCCCATGAGGTGGGTGGCCGCTTCGGAGCTTGGCTCTGATGAGGGTAAGGGATGTGTCGAGGATAATTGGGAGAAGAGACACAGAGCCCTAGTGTTGGTGGGGCTGAGAAGGTGCTGCCAAGAGATCGTGAGGGCCAGCATCAGTCTTGGTTCCTGGCTACTTCAGTGCCAAGCCCCATGTGGAGGGTGGCCACTTCGAAGCTTGGCTCGATGAGGGTCAGGGCTAGGTTGAGGTTAGGTGGGAGAACAGGCAGAGAGCCCCGGTGTTAGTGGGGATTTCAAAGGGCTGCCAGGGCAGGCGAGTTCAACAGTCAGTCAATCTTGGTTCCATCTGTGTTGGAGCGCCATCTAGTGGGTAGACGTTTCAGAGCCTGGCTCTGATGAAGGTAAGATGTAGGTTGATGTTTAGGTGGGAGACCATAGAGATGGGGGCAGTTGTTGGTGGGGCTGAGGAGGGGCTGCCAAGGGAAGGTGAGGGCCAGCATGAACCTTGATTCCTGGCTGCTTCTGTGCCTGAGCCCCATTCAGTGTGTGGCCGCTTCGCAGCTTGGGTCTGAAGCGGGTACGTGCTAGGTAAAGTTTAGTTGAGAGAATAGACACAGAGTCCCGGTGTTGGTGAGGCTGCCAAGGGAAGGTGAGGGCCAGCATCAACCTTGTTTCGTGGCTACCTCAGTTCTTAGGCCCATGTGGAGGCTGGCCGCTTCGTAGCTTGGCCCTGATGAGGGTCAGGGCTAGGTTGAGGTTAGTTGGGAGAACAAACACAGAGCCCCGGTGTTGGTGGGGCTGAGAAGGGGCTGCCAAGAGATCATGAGGGCCAGCGTCAACCTTGATTCCTGGCTACTTCTGTGCCTTGAGCCCCATGAGGTGGGTGGCCTCTTCGGAGCTTAGCTGTGGTAAGGATAAGGGATGTGTCAAGGATAATTGGGAGAACAGACAGAGAGCCCCGCTGTTGGTGGGGACCTCAAAGGGCTGCCAGGGCACACGAGTTCAACAAACATTCAATCTTAGTTCCATCTGTGTGGAAGTGCCATCTAGTGGGTCGACGTTTTAGACCCTGGATCTGATGAAGGTAAGATGTAGGTTGATGTTTAGGTGGGAGACCAAAGAGAAGGGGGCAGTTGTTGGTGGGGCTGAGGAGGGGCTGCCAAGGGAACGTGAGGGCCAGCGTGAACCTTGGTTCCTGGCTACCTCAGTGCCTAAGGCCCACGTGGAGGATGCTTGCTTCGGAGCTTGGCTCTAATGAGGGTAAGGGATATGTCGAGGTTAGCTGAGAGAGCAGACACAGAGCCCCGGTATTGGTAGGGCTGAGAAGGGGCTGCCAAGAGATCGTGAGGGCCAGCATCAACCTGGATTCCTGGCTACCTCAGTGCCAAAGCCCTATGAGGCGGGTTGTTGCTTCAGAGCTTGTCTCTGAAGCGGGTAACTGCTAGGTCGAGGTTAGTTGAGAGAACAGACACAGAGCCCCGGTTTTGGTGGGGCCGCCAAGGGAAGGTGAGAGCTAGCCTCAACCTTGATTCCTGGCTACCTCAGTGCTTAGGCCCATGTGGAGGGTGGCCGCTCCGAAGTTTGGCTCTGGGGACGGTAAGGGATAGCTTGATGTTAGGTGCGAGCAGAGGCACAGAGCCCCGGTGTTGGTGGGGCTGCCAAGAGATCGTGAGGGCCAGCATCAACCTTGATTCCGGGCTACCTCAGTGCCAAGCCCCATGCGGTGGGTGGCTGCTTCGAAGCTTGGCTCTGAGGCGGGTAAGTGATAGGCCGAGGTTAGATGGAAGATCAGACAGAGAGCAACGATGCTGGTGGGGCTGAGGAGGGGCTGCCAAGGGAAGGTGAGGGCCAGCATCAGCCTTGATTCCTGGCTACCTCAGTGCCAAGTCCCATGTGGAGGGTGGCCACTGGAGCTTGGCTCTCATGAGGGTAAGGGATACGTCGAGGTTAGCTGAGAGAACAGACACAGAGCCCCGGTGTTGGTGGGGCTGAGAAGGGGCGGACAAGAGATCGTGAGGGCCAGCATCAACTTGATTCCTGGCTACTTCTGTGCCTGAGCCCCATGAGGTGGGTGGCCGCTTCGGAGCTTAGCTCTGATGAGGATAAGGCATGTGTCGAGGATAATTGGGAGAACAAACAGAGAGCCCCGCTGTTGGTGGGGACCTCAAAGGGCTGCCAGGGCAGGCGAGTTCAACAGTCAGCCAATCTTGGTTCCATCTGTGTTGGAGCGCCATCTAGTGGGTAGACGTTTTAGACCCTGGATCTGATGAAGGTAAGATGTAGGTTGATGTTTAGGTGGGAGACCAAAGAGAAGGGGGCATGTGTTGGTGGGGCTGAGGAGGGGCTGCCAAGGGAAGGTGAGGGCCAGCATGAAGCTTGGTTCCTGGCTACCTCAGTGCCTAAGGCCCACGTGGAGGGTGGTCGCTTCGGAGCTTGTCTGTGAAGCGGGTAAGTGCTAGGTCGAGGTCAGTTGAGAGAACAGACACAGAGCCCCGGTTTGGTGGGGCCGCCAAGGGAAGGTGAGAGCCAGCATCAACCTTGATTCCTGGCTACCTCAGTGCTTAGGCCCATGTGGTGGGTGGCTGCTTCAGGCTTGGCTCTGCTGAGGATAAGGGATATGTCGAGGATAGATGGAAGAACAGACTCAGAGCCCCGGTGTTGGTGGGGCTGAGAAGGGACTGCTAAGAAATCGTGACGGCCAGCGTCAACCTTGATTCCTGGCTACTTCTGTGCCTTGAGCCCCATGCGGTGGGAGGCCGCTTCGGAGCTTGGCTCTGAAGTGGGTAAGTGCTAGGGTGAGGTTAGCTGGGAGAAGAGACACAGAGCCCCGGTGTTGGTGGGGCTGAGAAGGTGCTGCCAAGAGATCGTGAGGGCCAGCATCAACCTTGATTCCTGGCTACTTCAGTGCCTAAGCCCCCCGTGGAGAGTGGCCTCTTCGGAGCTTGGCTCCGATGAAGGTAAGGGATACGTCGAAGATAACTGGGAGAACCGACAGAGAGCCCCGGTGGTGGTGGGGACCTCAAAGGGCTGCCAGGGCAGGCGAGTGCAACGAACACCCGTCACCCTGGTTCCCTCTGTGTTGGAGCGCCATCTGGTGGGTAGACGTTTCAGAGCCTGGCTCTGATGAAGGTAAGATGTAGGTTGATGTTTAGGTGGGAGACCAAAGAGAAGGGAGCAGGGCTTGGTGGGGCTGAGGAGGGGCTGACAAGAGATCGTGAGGGCCAGCACCAGCCTTCATTCCTGGCCATGTCTGCCCCTGAGCCCCATGTGGAGGGTGGCCGCTTCGGAGCTTGTCCCTGATGAGGGTCAGGGCTAGGTTGAGGTTAGGTGGGAGAACGGGCACAGAGCCACGGTGTTGATGGGGCTGCCTAGGGACTGCAAACGGAAGGCGAGGTCCAGCATCAGCCTTGATTCCTGGCTATCTCAGTGCCTAGGGCCCTCGTGGAGGGTGGCCGCTTGGGAGCTTGGCTCTGATGAGGGTAAGGGATGTGTCGAGGATAATAAGGAGAACAGACACAGAGCCCCAGTGTTGGTGGGGCTGAGAAGGGGCTGCCAAGAGATCGTGAGGGCCAGCATGAACCTTGATTCCTGGCTACCTCAGTGCCTAAGACCCACGTGGAGGGTGGCCGCTCCGAAGTTTGGCCCTGAGGAGGGTAAGGGGTAGCTTGATGTTAGGTGCGAGCAGAGGCACAGAGCCCCGGTGTTGGTGGGGCTGCCAAGAGATCGTGAGGGCCAGCATCAACCTTGATTCCGGGCTACCTCAGTGCCAAGCCCCATGCGGTGCGTGGCTGCTTCAGAGCTTGGCTCTGCTGAGGATAAGGGATATGTCGAGGATAGGTGGAAGAACAGACTCAGAACCCGGTGTTGGTGGGGCTGAGAAGGGACTGCCAAGAGATCATGAGGGCCAGCGTCAACCTTGATTCCTGGCTACTTCTGTGCCTTGAGCCCCATGAGGTGGGTGGCCTCTTCGGAGCTTAGCTGTGGTAAGGATAAGGGATGTGTCAAGGATAATTGGGAGAACAGACAGAGAGCCCCGCTGTTGGTGGGGACCTCAAAGGGCTGCCAGGGCACACGAGTTCAACAAACATTCAATCTTAGTTCCATCTGTGTTGGAGCGCCATCTAGTGGGTAGACGTTTTAGACCCTGGATCTGATGAAGGTAAGATGTAGGTTGATGTTTAGGTGGGAGACCAAAGAGAAGGGGGCAGTTGTTGGTGGGGCTGAGGAGGGGCTGCCAAGGGAACGTGAGGGCCAGCGTGAACCTTGGTTCCTGGCTACCTCAGTGCCTAAGGCCCACGTGGAGGATGCTTGCTTCGGAGCTTGGCTCTAATGAGGGTAAGGGATATGTCGAGGTTAGCTGAGAGAGCAGACACAGAGCCCCGGTATTGGTAGGGCTGAGAAGGGGCTGCCAAGAGATCGTGAGGGCCAGCATCAACCTGGATTCCTGGCTACCTCAGTGCCAAAGCCCTATGAGGCGGGTTGTTGCTTCAGAGCTTGTCTCTGAAGCGGGTAACTGCTAGGTCGAGGTTAGTTGAGAGAACAGACACAGAGCCCCGGTTTTGGTGGGGCCGCCAAGGGAAGGTGAGAGCTAGCCTCAACCTTGATTCCTGGCTACCTCAGTGCTTAGGCCCATGTGGAGGGTGGCCGCTCCGAAGTTTGGCTCTGGGGACGGTAAGGGATAGCTTGATGTTAGGTGCGAGCAGAGGCACAGAGCCCCGGTGTTGGTGGGGCTGCCAAGAGATCGTGAGGGCCAGCATCAACCTTGATTCCGGGCTACCTCAGTGCCAAGCCCCATGCGGTGGGTGGCTGCTTCGAAGCTTGGCTCTGAGGCGGGTAAGTGATAGGCCGAGGTTAGATGGAAGATCAGACAGAGAGCAACGATGCTGGTGGGGCTGAGGAGGGGCTGCCAAGGGAAGGTGAGGGCCAGCATCAGCCTTGATTCCTGGCTACCTCAGTGCCAAGTCCCATGTGGAGGGTGGCCACTGGAGCTTGGCTCTCATGAGGGTAAGGGATACGTCGAGGTTAGCTGAGAGAACAGACACAGAGCCCCGGTGTTGGTGGGGCTGAGAAGGGGCGGACAAGAGATCGTGAGGGCCAGCATCAACTTGATTCCTGGCTACTTCTGTGCCTGAGCCCCATGAGGTGGGTGGCCGCTTCGGAGCTTAGCTCTGATGAGGATAAGGCATGTGTCGAGGATAATTGGGAGAACAAACAGAGAGCCCCGCTGTTGGTGGGGACCTCAAAGGGCTGCCAGGGCAGGCGAGTTCAACAGTCAGCCAATCTTGGTTCCATCTGTGTTGGAGCGCCATCTAGTGGGTAGACGTTTTAGACCCTGGATCTGATGAAGGTAAGATGTAGGTTGATGTTTAGGTGGGAGACCAAAGAGAAGGGGGCATGTGTTGGTGGGGCTGAGGAGGGGCTGCCAAGGGAAGGTGAGGGCCAGCATGAAGCTTGGTTCCTGGCTACCTCAGTGCCTAAGGCCCACGTGGAGGGTGGTCGCTTCGGAGCTTGTCTGTGAAGCGGGTAAGTGCTAGGTCGAGGTCAGTTGAGAGAACAGACACAGAGCCCCGGTTTGGTGGGGCCGCCAAGGGAAGGTGAGAGCCAGCATCAACCTTGATTCCTGGCTACCTCAGTGCTTAGGCCCATGTGGTGGGTGGCTGCTTCAGGCTTGGCTCTGCTGAGGATAAGGGATATGTCGAGGATAGATGGAAGAACAGACTCAGAGCCCCGGTGTTGGTGGGGCTGAGAAGGGACTGCTAAGAAATCGTGACGGCCAGCGTCAACCTTGATTCCTGGCTACTTCTGTGCCTTGAGCCCCATGCGGTGGGAGGCCGCTTCGGAGCTTGGCTCTGAAGTGGGTAAGTGCTAGGGTGAGGTTAGCTGGGAGAAGAGACACAGAGCCCCGGTGTTGGTGGGGCTGAGAAGGTGCTGCCAAGAGATCGTGAGGGCCAGCATCAACCTTGATTCCTGGCTACTTCAGTGCCTAAGCCCCCCGTGGAGAGTGGCCTCTTCGGAGCTTGGCTCCGATGAAGGTAAGGGATACGTCGAAGATAACTGGGAGAACCGACAGAGAGCCCCGGTGGTGGTGGGGACCTCAAAGGGCTGCCAGGGCAGGCGAGTGCAACGAACACCCGTCACCCTGGTTCCCTCTGTGTTGGAGCGCCATCTGGTGGGTAGACGTTTCAGAGCCTGGCTCTGATGAAGGTAAGATGTAGGTTGATGTTTAGGTGGGAGACCAAAGAGAAGGGAGCAGGGCTTGGTGGGGCTGAGGAGGGGCTGACAAGAGATCGTGAGGGCCAGCACCAGCCTTCATTCCTGGCCATGTCTGCCCCTGAGCCCCATGTGGAGGGTGGCCGCTTCGGAGCTTGTCCCTGATGAGGGTCAGGGCTAGGTTGAGGTTAGGTGGGAGAACGGGCACAGAGCCACGGTGTTGATGGGGCTGCCTAGGGACTGCAAACGGAAGGCGAGGTCCAGCATCAGCCTTGATTCCTGGCTATCTCAGTGCCTAGGGCCCTCGTGGAGGGTGGCCGCTTGGGAGCTTGGCTCTGATGAGGGTAAGGGATGTGTCGAGGATAATAAGGAGAACAGACACAGAGCCCCAGTGTTGGTGGGGCTGAGAAGGGGCTGCCAAGAGATCGTGAGGGCCAGCATGAACCTTGATTCCTGGCTACCTCAGTGCCTAAGACCCACGTGGAGGGTGGCCGCTCCGAAGTTTGGCCCTGAGGAGGGTAAGGGGTAGCTTGATGTTAGGTGCGAGCAGAGGCACAGAGCCCCGGTGTTGGTGGGGCTGCCAAGAGATCGTGAGGGCCAGCATCAACCTTGATTCCGGGCTACCTCAGTGCCAAGCCCCATGCGGTGCGTGGCTGCTTCAGAGCTTGGCTCTGCTGAGGATAAGGGATATGTCGAGGATAGGTGGAAGAACAGACTCAGAACCCGGTGTTGGTGGGGCTGAGAAGGGACTGCCAAGAGATCATGAGGGCCAGCGTCAACCTTGATTCCTGGCTACTTCTGTGCCTTGAGCCCCATGAGGTGGGTGGCCTCTTCGGAGCTTAGCTGTGGTAAGGATAAGGGATGTGTCAAGGATAATTGGGAGAACAGACAGAGAGCCCCGCTGTTGGTGGGGACCTCAAAGGGCTGCCAGGGCACACGAGTTCAACAAACATTCAATCTTAGTTCCATCTGTGTTGGAGCGCCATCTAGTGGGTAGACGTTTTAGACCCTGGATCTGATGAAGGTAAGATGTAGGTTGATGTTTAGGTGGGAGACCAAAGAGAAGGGGGCAGTTGTTGGTGGGGCTGAGGAGGGGCTGCCAAGGGAACGTGAGGGCCAGCGTGAACCTTGGTTCCTGGCTACCTCAGTGCCTAAGGCCCACGTGGAGGATGCTTGCTTCGGAGCTTGGCTCTAATGAGGGTAAGGGATATGTCGAGGTTAGCTGAGAGAGCAGACACAGAGCCCCGGTATTGGTAGGGCTGAGAAGGGGCTGCCAAGAGATCGTGAGGGCCAGCATCAACCTGGATTCCTGGCTACCTCAGTGCCAAAGCCCTATGAGGCGGGTTGTTGCTTCAGAGCTTGTCTCTAAGCGGGTAACTGCTAGGTCGAGGTTAGTTGAGAGAACAGACACAGAGCCCCGGTTTTGGTGGGGCCGCCAAGGGAAGGTGAGAGCTAGCCTCAACCTTGATTCCTGGCTACCTCAGTGCTTAGGCCCATGTGGAGGGTGGCCGCTCCGAAGTTTGGCTCTGGGGAGGGTAAGGGATAGCTTGATGTTAGGTGCGAGCAGAGGCACAGAGCCCCGGTGTTGGTGGGGCTGCCAAGAGATCGTGAGGGCCAGCATCAACCTTGATTCCGGGCTACCTCAGTGCCAAGCCCCATGCGGTGGGTGGCTGCTTCGAAGCTTGGCTCTGAGGCGGGTAAGTGATAGGCCGAGGTTAGATGGAAGATCAGACAGAGAGCAACGATGCTGGTGGGGCTGAGGAGGGGCTGCCAAGGGAAGGTGAGGGCCAGCATCAGCCTTGATTCCTGGCTACCTCAGTGCCAAGTCCCATGTGGAGGGTGGCCACTGGAGCTTGGCTCTCATGAGGGTAAGGGATACGTCGAGGTTAGCTGAGAGAACAGACACAGAGCCCCGGTGTTGGTGGGGCTGAGAAGGGGCGGACAAGAGATCGTGAGGGCCAGCATCAACTTGATTCCTGGCTACTTCTGTGCCTGAGCCCCATGAGGTGGGTGGCCGCTTCGGAGCTTAGCTCTGATGAGGATAAGGCATGTGTCGAGGATAATTGGGAGAACAAACAGAGAGCCCCGCTGTTGGTGGGGACCTCAAAGGGCTGCCAGGGCAGGCGAGTTCAACAGTCAGCCAATCTTGGTTCCATCTGTGTTGGAGCGCCATCTAGTGGGTAGACGTTTTAGACCCTGGATCTGATGAAGGTAAGATGTAGGTTGATGTTTAGGTGGGAGACCAAAGAGAAGGGGGCATGTGTTGGTGGGGCTGAGGAGGGGCTGCCAAGGGAAGGTGAGGGCCAGCATGAAGCTTGGTTCCTGGCTACCTCAGTGCCTAAGGCCCACGTGGAGGGTGGTCGCTTCGGAGCTTGTCTGTGAAGCGGGTAAGTGCTAGGTCGAGGTTAGTTGAGAGAACAGACACAGAGCCCCGGTTTGGTGGGGCCGCCAAGGGAAGGTGAGAGCCAGCATCAACCTTGATTCCTGGCTACCTCAGTGCTTAGGCCCATGTGGTGGGTGGCTGCTTCAGGCTTGGCTCTGCTGAGGATAAGGGATATGTCGAGGATAGATGGAAGAACAGACTCAGAGCCCCGGTGTTGGTGGGGCTGAGAAGGGACTGCTAAGAAGTCGTGACGGCCAGCGTCAACCTTGATTCCTGGCTACTTCTGTGCCTTGAGCCCCATGCGGTGGGAGGCCGCTTCGGAGCTTGGCTCTGAAGTGGGTAAGTGCTAGGGTGAGGTTAGCTGGGAGAAGAGACACAGAGCCCCGGTGTTGGTGGGGCTGAGAAGGTGCTGCCAAGAGATCGTGAGGGCCAGCATCAACCTTGATTCCTGGCTACTTCAGTGCCTAAGCCCCCCGTGGAGAGTGGCCTCTTCGGAGCTTGGCTCCGATGAAGGTAAGGGATACGTCGAAGATAACTGGGAGAACCGACAGAGAGCCCCGGTGGTGGTGGGGACCTCAAAGGGCAGCCAGGGCAGGCGAGTGCAACGAACACCCGTCACCCTGGTTCCCTCTGTGTTGGAGCGCCATCTGGTGGGTAGACGTTTCAGAGCCTGGCTCTGATGAAGGTAAGATGTAGGTTGATGTTTAGGTGGGAGACCAAAGAGAGGGGACCAGGGCTTGGTGGGGCTGAGGAGGGGCTGACAAGAGATCGTGAGGGCCAGCACCAGCCTTCATTCCTGGCCATGTCTGCCCCTGAGCCCCATGTGGAGGGTGGCCGCTTCGGAGCTTGTCCCTGATGAGGGTCAGGGCTAGGTTGAGGTTAGGTGGGAGAACGGGCACAGAGCCACGGTGTTGATGGGGCTGCCTAGGGACTGCAAACGGAAGGCGAGGTCCAGCATCAGCCTTGATTCCTGGCTATCTCAGTGCCTAGGGCCCTCGTGGAGGGTGGCCGCTTGGGAGCTTGGCTCTGATGAGGGTAAGGGATGTGTCGAGGATAATAAGGAGAACAGACACAGAGCCCCAGTGTTGGTGGGGCTGAGAAGGGGCTGCCAAGAGATCGTGAGGGCCAGCATGAACCTTGATTCCTGGCTACCTCAGTGCCTAAGACCCACGTGGAGGGTGGCCGCTCCGAAGTTTGGCCCTGAGGAGGGTAAGGGGTAGCTTGATGTTAGGTGCGAGCAGAGGCACAGAGCCCCGGTGTTGGTGGGGCTGCCAAGAGATCGTGAGGGCCAGCATCAACCTTGATTCCGGGCTACCTCAGTGCCAAGCCCCATGCGGTGCGTGGCTGCTTCAGAGCTTGGCTCTGCTGAGGATAAGGGATATGTCGAGGATAGGTGGAAGAACAGACTCAGAACCCTGGTGTTGGTGGGGCTGAGAAGGGACTGCCAAGAAATCGTGAGGGCCAGCATCAGCCTTGATTCCTGGTTCCTTCTGTGCCTGAGCCCCATGAGGTGGGTGGCCGCTTCGGAGCTTGGCTCTGATGAGGGTAAGGGATGTGTCGAGGATAATTGGGAGAAGAGACACAGAGCCCTAGTGTTGGTGGGGCTGAGAAGGTGCTGCCAAGAGATCGTGAGGGCCAGCATCAGTCTTGGTTCCTGGCTACTTCAGTGCCAAGCCCCATGTGGAGGGTGGCCACTTCGAAGCTTGGCTCGATGAGGGTCAGGGCTAGGTTGAGGTTAGGTGGGAGAACAGGCAGAGAGCCCCGGTGTTAGTGGGGATTTCAAAGGGCTGCCAGGGCAGGCGAGTTCAACAGTCAGTCAATCTTGGTTCCATCTGTGTTGGAGCGCCATCTAGTGGGTAGACGTTTTAGACCCTGAATCTGATGAAGGTAAGATGTAGGTTGATGTTTAGGTGGGAGACCATAGAGATGGGGGCAGTTGTTGGTGGGGCTGAGGAGGGGCTGCCAAGGGAAGGTGAGGGCCAGCATGAACCTTGATTCCTGGCTGCTTCTGTGCCTGAGCCCCATTCAGTGTGTGGCCGCTTCGCAGCTTGGGTCTGAAGCGGGTACGTGCTAGGTAAAGTTTAGTTGAGAGAATAGACACAGAGTCCCGGTGTTGGTGAGGCTGCCAAGGGAAGGTGAGGGCCAGCATCAACCTTATTTCGTGGCTACCTCAGTTCTTAGGCCCATGTGGAGGCTGGCCGCTTCGTAGCTTGGCCCTGATGAGGGTCAGGGCTAGGTTGAGGTTAGTTGGGAGAACAAACACAGAGCCCCGGTGTTGGTGGGGCTGAGAAGGGGCTGCCAAGAGATCATGAGGGCCAGCGTCAACCTTGATTCCTGGCTACTTCTGTGCCTTGAGCCCCATGAGGTGGGTGGCCTCTTCGGAGCTTAGCTGTGGTAAGGATAAGGGATGTGTCAAGGATAATTGGGAGAACAGACAGAGAGCCCCGCTGTTGGTGGGGACCTCAAAGGGCTGCCAGGGCACACGAGTTCAACAAACATTCAATCTTAGTTCCATCTGTGTGGAAGTGCCATCTAGTGGGTCGACGTTTTAGACCCTGGATCTGATGAAGGTAAGATGTAGGTTGATGTTTAGGTGGGAGACCAAAGAGAAGGGGGCAGTTGTTGGTGGGGCTGAGGAGGGGCTGCCAAGGGAACGTGAGGGCCAGCGTGAACCTTGGTTCCTGGCTACCTCAGTGCCTAAGGCCCACGTGGAGGATGCTTGCTTCGGAGCTTGGCTCTAATGAGGGTAAGGGATATGTCGAGGTTAGCTGAGAGAGCAGACACAGAGCCCCGGTATTGGTAGGGCTGAGAAGGGGCTGCCAAGAGATCGTGAGGGCCAGCATCAACCTGGATTCCTGGCTACCTCAGTGCCAAAGCCCTATGAGGCGGGTTGTTGCTTCAGAGCTTGTCTCTGAAGCGGGTAACTGCTAGGTCGAGGTTAGTTGAGAGAACAGACACAGAGCCCCGGTTTTGGTGGGGCCGCCAAGGGAAGGTGAGAGCTAGCCTCAACCTTGATTCCTGGCTACCTCAGTGCTTAGGCCCATGTGGAGGGTGGCCGCTCCGAAGTTTGGCTCTGGGGACGGTAAGGGATAGCTTGATGTTAGGTGCGAGCAGAGGCACAGAGCCCCGGTGTTGGTGGGGCTGCCAAGAGATCGTGAGGGCCAGCATCAACCTTGATTCCGGGCTACCTCAGTGCCAAGCCCCATGCGGTGGGTGGCTGCTTCGAAGCTTGGCTCTGAGGCGGGTAAGTGATAGGCCGAGGTTAGATGGAAGATCAGACAGAGAGCAACGATGCTGGTGGGGCTGAGGAGGGGCTGCCAAGGGAAGGTGAGGGCCAGCATCAGCCTTGATTCCTGGCTACCTCAGTGCCAAGTCCCATGTGGAGGGTGGCCACTGGAGCTTGGCTCTCATGAGGGTAAGGGATACGTCGAGGTTAGCTGAGAGAACAGACACAGAGCCCCGGTGTTGGTGGGGCTGAGAAGGGGCGGACAAGAGATCGTGAGGGCCAGCATCAACTTGATTCCTGGCTACTTCTGTGCCTGAGCCCCATGAGGTGGGTGGCCGCTTCGGAGCTTAGCTCTGATGAGGATAAGGCATGTGTCGAGGATAATTGGGAGAACAAACAGAGAGCCCCGCTGTTGGTGGGGACCTCAAAGGGCTGCCAGGGCAGGCGAGTTCAACAGTCAGTCAATCTTGGTTCCATCTGTGTTGGAGCGCCATCTAGTGGGTAGACGTTTTAGACCCTGGATCTGATGAAGGTAAGATGTAGGTTGATGTTTAGGTGGGAGACCAAAGAGAAGGGGGCATGTGTTGGTGGGGCTGAGGAGGGGCTGCCAAGGGAAGGTGAGGGCCAGCATGAAGCTTGGTTCCTGGCTACCTCAGTGCCTAAGGCCCACGTGGAGGGTGGTCGCTTCGGAGCTTGTCTGTGAAGCGGGTAAGTGCTAGGTCGAGGTTAGTTGAGAGAACAGACACAGAGCCCCGGTTTGGTGGGGCCGCCAAGGGAAGGTGAGAGCCAGCATCAACCTTGATTCCTGGCTACCTCAGTGCTTAGGCCCATGTGGTGGGTGGCTGCTTCAGGCTTGGCTCTGCTGAGGATAAGGGATATGTCGAGGATAGATGGAAGAACAGACTCAGAGCCCCGGTGTTGGTGGGGCTGAGAAGGGACTGCTAAGAAGTCGTGACGGCCAGCGTCAACCTTGATTCCTGGCTACTTCTGTGCCTTGAGCCCCATGCGGTGGGAGGCCGCTTCGGAGCTTGGCTCTGAAGTGGGTAAGTGCTAGGGTGAGGTTAGCTGGGAGAAGAGACACAGAGCCCCGGTGTTGGTGGGGCTGAGAAGGTGCTGCCAAGAGATCGTGAGGGCCAGCATCAACCTTGATTCCTGGCTACTTCAGTGCCTAAGCCCCCCGTGGAGAGTGGCCTCTTCGGAGCTTGGCTCCGATGAAGGTAAGGGATACGTCGAAGATAACTGGGAGAACCGACAGAGAGCCCCGGTGGTGGTGGGGACCTCAAAGGGCTGCCAGGGCAGGCGAGTGCAACGAACACCCGTCACCCTGGTTCCCTCTGTGTTGGAGCGCCATCTGGTGGGTAGACGTTTCAGAGCCTGGCTCTGATGAAGGTAAGATGTAGGTTGATGTTTAGGTGGGAGACCAAAGAGAAGGGAGCAGGGCTTGGTGGGGCTGAGGAGGGGCTGACAAGAGATCGTGAGGGCCAGCACCAGCCTTCATTCCTGGCCATGTCTGCCCCTGAGCCCCATGTGGAGGGTGGCCGCTTCGGAGCTTGTCCCTGATGAGGGTCAGGGCTAGGTTGAGGTTAGGTGGGAGAACGGGCACAGAGCCACGGTGTTGATGGGGCTGCCTAGGGACTGCAAACGGAAGGCGAGGTCCAGCATCAGCCTTGATTCCTGGCTATCTCAGTGCCTAGGGCCCTCGTGGAGGGTGGCCGCTTGGGAGCTTGGCTCTGATGAGGGTAAGGGATGTGTCGAGGATAATAAGGAGAACAGACACAGAGCCCCAGTGTTGGTGGGGCTGAGAAGGGGCTGCCAAGAGATCGTGAGGGCCAGCATGAACCTTGATTCCTGGCTACCTCAGTGCCTAAGACCCACGTGGAGGGTGGCCGCTCCGAAGTTTGGCCCTGAGGAGGGTAAGGGGTAGCTTGATGTTAGGTGCGAGCAGAGGCACAGAGCCCCGGTGTTGGTGGGGCTGCCAAGAGATCGTGAGGGCCAGCATCAACCTT
The DNA here is from genome assembly GCF_964195595.1 of Calonectris borealis. NCBI lineage: Eukaryota > Metazoa > Chordata > Aves > Procellariiformes > Procellariidae > Calonectris > Calonectris borealis. The sequence continues at coordinate 1,485,209 of NC_134318.1, read as the reverse complement.
GATTCCGGGCTACCTCAGTGCCAAGCCCCATGCGGTGCGTGGCTGCTTCAGAGCTTGGCTCTGCTGAGGATAAGGGATATGTCGAGGATAGGTGGAAGAACAGACTCAGAACCCCGGTGTTGGTGGGGCTGAGAAGGGACTGCCAAGAAATCGTGAGGGCCAGCATCAGCCTTGATTCCTGGTTCCTTCTGTGCCTGAGCCCCATGAGGTGGGTGGCCGCTTCGCAGCTTGGGTCTGAAGCGGGTACGTGCTAGGTAAAGTTTAGTTGAGAGAATAGACACAGAGTCCCGGTGTTGGTGAGGCTGCCAAGGGAAGGTGAGGGCCAGCATCAACCTTGTTTCGTGGCTACCTCAGTTCTTAGGCCCATGTGGAGGCTGGCCGCTTTGTAGCTTGGCCCTGATGAGGGTCAGGGCTAGGTTGAGGTTAGTTGGGAGAACAAACACAGAGCCCCGGTGTTGGTGGGGCTGAGAAGGGGCTGCCAAGAGATCATGAGGGCCAGCGTCAACCTTGATTCCTGGCTACTTCTGTGCCTTGAGCCCCATGAGGTGGGTGGCCTCTTCGGAGCTTAGCTGTGGTAAGGATAAGGGATGTGTCAAGGATAATTGGGAGAACAGACAGAGAGCCCCGCTGTTGGTGGGGACCTCAAAGGGCTGCCAGGGCACGCGAGTTCAACAAACATTCAATCTTAGTTCCATCTGTGTGGAAGTGCCATCTAGTGGGTCGACGTTTTAGACCCTGGATCTGATGAAGGTAAGATGTAGGTTGATGTTTAGGTGGGAGACCATAGAGATGGGGGCAGTTGTTGGTGGGGCTGAGGAGGGGCTGCCAAGGGAACGTGAGGGCCAGCATGAACCTTGATTCCTGGCTGCTTCTGTGCCTGAGCCCCATTCAGTGTGTGGCCGCTTCGCAGCTTGGGTCTGAAGCGGGTACGTGCTAGGTAAAGTTTAGTTGAGAGAATAGACACAGAGTCCCGGTGTTGGTGAGGCTGCCAAGGGAAGGTGAGGGCCAGCATCAACCTTGTTTCGTGGCTACCTCAGTTCTTAGGCCCATGTGGAGGCTGGCCGCTTCGTAGCTTGGCCCTGATGAGGGTCAGGGCTAGGTTGAGGTTAGTTGGGAGAACAAACACAGAGCCCCGGTGTTGGTGGGGCTGAGAAGGGGCTGCCAAGAGATCATGAGGGCCAGCGTCAACCTTGATTCCTGGCTACTTCTGTGCCTTGAGCCCCATGAGGTGGGTGGCCTCTTCGGAGCTTAGCTGTGGTAAGGATAAGGGATGTGTCAAGGATAATTGGGAGAACAGACAGAGAGCCCCGCTGTTGGTGGGGACCTCAAAGGGCTGCCAGGGCACACGAGTTCAACAAACATTCAATCTTAGTTCCATCTGTGTGGAAGTGCCATCTAGTGGGTCGACGTTTTAGACCCTGGATCTGATGAAGGTAAGATGTAGGTTGATGTTTAGGTGGGAGACCAAAGAGAAGGGGGCAGTTGTTGGTGGGGCTGAGGAGGGGCTGCCAAGGGAACGTGAGGGCCAGCGTGAACCTTGGTTCCTGGCTACCTCAGTGCCTAAGGCCCACGTGGAGGATGCTTGCTTCGGAGCTTGGCTCTAATGAGGGTAAGGGATATGTCGAGGTTAGCTGAGAGAGCAGACACAGAGCCCCGGTATTGGTAGGGCTGAGAAGGGGCTGCCAAGAGATCGTGAGGGCCAGCATCAACCTGGATTCCTGGCTACCTCAGTGCCAAAGCCCTATGAGGCGGGTTGTTGCTTCAGAGCTTGTCTCTGAAGCGGGTAACTGCTAGGTCGAGGTTAGTTGAGAGAACAGACACAGAGCCCCGGTTTTGGTGGGGCCGCCAAGGGAAGGTGAGAGCTAGCCTCAACCTTGATTCCTGGCTACCTCAGTGCTTAGGCCCATGTGGAGGGTGGCCGCTCCGAAGTTTGGCTCTGGGGACGGTAAGGGATAGCTTGATGTTAGGTGCGAGCAGAGGCACAGAGCCCCGGTGTTGGTGGGGCTGCCAAGAGATCGTGAGGGCCAGCATCAACCTTGATTCCGGGCTACCTCAGTGCCAAGCCCCATGCGGTGGGTGGCTGCTTCGAAGCTTGGCTCTGAGGCGGGTAAGTGATAGGCCGAGGTTAGATGGAAGATCAGACAGAGAGCAACGATGCTGGTGGGGCTGAGGAGGGGCTGCCAAGGGAAGGTGAGGGCCAGCATCAGCCTTGATTCCTGGCTACCTCAGTGCCAAGTCCCATGTGGAGGGTGGCCACTGGAGCTTGGCTCTCATGAGGGTAAGGGATACGTCGAGGTTAGCTGAGAGAACAGACACAGAGCCCCGGTGTTGGTGGGGCTGAGAAGGGGCGGACAAGAGATCGTGAGGGCCAGCATCAACTTGATTCCTGGCTACTTCTGTGCCTGAGCCCCATGAGGTGGGTGGCCGCTTCGGAGCTTAGCTCTGATGAGGATAAGGCATGTGTCGAGGATAATTGGGAGAACAAACAGAGAGCCCCGCTGTTGGTGGGGACCTCAAAGGGCTGCCAGGGCAGGCGAGTTCAACAGTCAGCCAATCTTGGTTCCATCTGTGTTGGAGCGCCATCTAGTGGGTAGACGTTTTAGACCCTGGATCTGATGAAGGTAAGATGTAGGTTGATGTTTAGGTGGGAGACCAAAGAGAAGGGGGCATGTGTTGGTGGGGCTGAGGAGGGGCTGCCAAGGGAAGGTGAGGGCCAGCATGAAGCTTGGTTCCTGGCTACCTCAGTGCCTAAGGCCCACGTGGAGGGTGGTCGCTTCGGAGCTTGTCTGTGAAGCGGGTAAGTGCTAGGTCGAGGTTAGTTGAGAGAACAGACACAGAGCCCCGGTTTGGTGGGGCCGCCAAGGGAAGGTGAGAGCCAGCATCAACCTTGATTCCTGGCTACCTCAGTGCTTAGGCCCATGTGGTGGGTGGCTGCTTCAGGCTTGGCTCTGCTGAGGATAAGGGATATGTCGAGGATAGATGGAAGAACAGACTCAGAGCCCCGGTGTTGGTGGGGCTGAGAAGGGACTGCTAAGAAGTCGTGACGGCCAGCGTCAACCTTGATTCCTGGCTACTTCTGTGCCTTGAGCCCCATGCGGTGGGAGGCCGCTTCGGAGCTTGGCTCTGAAGTGGGTAAGTGCTAGGGTGAGGTTAGCTGGGAGAAGAGACACAGAGCCCCGGTGTTGGTGGGGCTGAGAAGGTGCTGCCAAGAGATCGTGAGGGCCAGCATCAACCTTGATTCCTGGCTACTTCAGTGCCTAAGCCCCCCGTGGAGAGTGGCCTCTTCGGAGCTTGGCTCCGATGAAGGTAAGGGATACGTCGAAGATAACTGGGAGAACCGACAGAGAGCCCCGGTGGTGGTGGGGACCTCAAAGGGCTGCCAGGGCAGGCGAGTGCAACGAACACCCGTCACCCTGGTTCCCTCTGTGTTGGAGCGCCATCTGGTGGGTAGACGTTTCAGAGCCTGGCTCTGATGAAGGTAAGATGTAGGTTGATGTTTAGGTGGGAGACCAAAGAGAAGGGAGCAGGGCTTGGTGGGGCTGAGGAGGGGCTGACAAGAGATCGTGAGGGCCAGCACCAGCCTTCATTCCTGGCCATGTCTGCCCCTGAGCCCCATGTGGAGGGTGGCCGCTTCGGAGCTTGTCCCTGATGAGGGTCAGGGCTAGGTTGAGGTTAGGTGGGAGAACGGGCACAGAGCCACGGAGTTGATGGGGCTGCCTAGGGACTGCAAACGGAAGGCGAGGTCCAGCATCAGCCTTGATTCCTGGCTATCTCAGTGCCTAGGGCCCTCGTGGAGGGTGGCCGCTTGGGAGCTTGGCTCTGATGAGGGTAAGGGATGTGTCGAGGATAATAAGGAGAACAGACACAGAGCCCCAGTGTTGGTGGGGCTGAGAAGGGGCTGCCAAGAGATCGTGAGGGCCAGCATGAACCTTGATTCCTGGCTACCTCAGTGCCTAAGACCCACGTGGAGGGTGGCCGCTCCGAAGTTTGGCCCTGAGGAGGGTAAGGGGTAGCTTGATGTTAGGTGCGAGCAGAGGCACAGAGCCCCGGTGTTGGTGGGGCTGCCAAGAGATCGTGAGGGCCAGCATCAACCTTGATTCCGGGCTACCTCAGTGCCAAGCCCCATGCGGTGCGTGGCTGCTTCAGAGCTTGGCTCTGCTGAGGATAAGGGATATGTCAAGGATAGGTGGAAGAACAGACTCAGAACCCCGGTGTTGGTGGGGCTGAGAAGGGACTGCCAAGAAATCGTGAGGGCCAGCATCAGCCTTGATTCCTGGTTACTTCTGTGCCTGAGCCCCATTCAGTGTGTGGCCGCTTCGCAGCTTGGGTCTGAAGCGGGTACGTGCTAGGTAAAGTTTAGTTGAGAGAATAGACACAGAGTCCCGGTGTTGGTGAGGCTGCCAAGGGAAGGTGAGGGCCAGCATCAACCTTGTTTCGTGGCTACCTCAGTTCTTAGGCCCATGTGGAGGCTGGCCGCTTCGTAGCTTGGCCCTGATGAGGGTCAGGGCTAGGTTGAGGTTAGTTGGGAGAACAAACACAGAGCCCCGGTGTTGGTGGGGCTGAGAAGGGGCTGCCAAGAGATCATGAGGGCCAGCGTCAACCTTGATTCCTGGCTACTTCTGTGCCTTGAGCCCCATGAGGTGGGTGGCCTCTTCGGAGCTTAGCTGTGGTAAGGATACGGGATGTGTCAAGGATAATTGGGAGAACAGACAGAGAGCCCCGCTGTTGGTGGGGACCTCAAAGGGCTGCCAGGGCAGGCGAGTTCAACAAACATTCAATCTTAGTTCCATCTGTGTGGAAGTGCCATCTAGTGGGTCGAAGTTTTAGACCCTGGATCTGATGAAGGTAAGATGTAGGTTGATGTTTAGGTGGGAGACCAAAGAGATGGGGGCAGTTGTTGGTGGGGCTGAGGAGGGGCTGCCAAGGGAACGTGAGGGCCAGCGTGAACCTTGGTTCCTGGCTACCTCAGTGCCTAAGGCCCACGTGGAGGATGCTTGCTTCGGAGCTTGGCTCTAATGAGGGTAAGGGATATGTCGAGGTTAGCTGAGAGAGCAGACACAGAGCCCCGGTATTGGTAGGGCTGAGAAGGGGCTGCCAAGAGATCGTGAGGGCCAGCATCAACCTGGATTCCTGGCTACCTCAGTGCCAAAGCCCTATGAGGCGGGTTGTTGCTTCAGAGCTTGTCTCTGAAGCGGGTAACTGCTAGGTCGAGGTTAGTTGAGAGAACAGACACAGAGCCCCGGTTTTGGTGGGGCCGCCAAGGGAAGGTGAGAGCTAGCCTCAACCTTGATTCCTGGCTACCTCAGTGCTTAGGCCCATGTGGAGGGTGGCCGCTCCGAAGTTTGGCTCTGGGGACGGTAAGGGATAGCTTGATGTTAGGTGCGAGCAGAGGCACAGAGCCCCGGTGTTGGTGGGGCTGCCAAGAGATCGTGAGGGCCAGCATCAACCTTGATTCCGGGCTACCTCAGTGCCAAGCCCCATGCGGTGGGTGGCTGCTTCGAAGCTTGGCTCTGAGGCGGGTAAGTGATAGGCCGAGGTTAGATGGAAGATCAGACAGAGAGCAACGATGCTGGTGGGGCTGAGGAGGGGCTGCCAAGGGAAGGTGAGGGCCAGCATCAGCCTTGATTCCTGGCTACCTCAGTGCCAAGTCCCATGTGGAGGGTGGCCACTGGAGCTTGGCTCTCATGAGGGTAAGGGATACGTCGAGGTTAGCTGAGAGAACAGACACAGAGCCCCGGTGTTGGTGGGGCTGAGAAGGGGCGGACAAGAGATCGTGAGGGCCAGCATCAACTTGATTCCTGGCTACTTCTGTGCCTGAGCCCCATGAGGTGGGTGGCCGCTTCGGAGCTTAGCTCTGATGAGGATAAGGCATGTGTCGAGGATAATTGGGAGAACAAACAGAGAGCCCCGCTGTTGGTGGGGACCTCAAAGGGCTGCCAGGGCAGGCGAGTTCAACAGTCAGCCAATCTTGGTTCCATCTGTGTTGGAGCGCCATCTAGTGGGTAGACGTTTTAGACCCTGGATCTGATGAAGGTAAGATGTAGGTTGATGTTTAGGTGGGAGACCAAAGAGAAGGGGGCATGTGTTGGTGGGGCTGAGGAGGGGCTGCCAAGGGAAGGTGAGGGCCAGCATGAAGCTTGGTTCCTGGCTACCTCAGTGCCTAAGGCCCACGTGGAGGGTGGTCGCTTCGGAGCTTGTCTGTGAAGCGGGTAAGTGCTAGGTCGAGGTTAGTTGAGAGAACAGACACAGAGCCCCGGTTTGGTGGGGCCGCCAAGGGAAGGTGAGAGCCAGCATCAACCTTGATTCCTGGCTACCTCAGTGCTTAGGCCCATGTGGTGGGTGGCTGCTTCAGGCTTGGCTCTGCTGAGGATAAGGGATATGTCGAGGATAGATGGAAGAACAGACTCAGAGCCCCGGTGTTGGTGGGGCTGAGAAGGGACTGCTAAGAAGTCGTGACGGCCAGCGTCAACCTTGATTCCTGGCTACTTCTGTGCCTTGAGCCCCATGCGGTGGGAGGCCGCTTCGGAGCTTGGCTCTGAAGTGGGTAAGTGCTAGGGTGAGGTTAGCTGGGAGAAGAGACACAGAGCCCCGGTGTTGGTGGGGCTGAGAAGGTGCTGCCAAGAGATCGTGAGGGCCAGCATCAACCTTGATTCCTGGCTACTTCAGTGCCTAAGCCCCCCGTGGAGAGTGGCCTCTTCGGAGCTTGGCTCCGATGAAGGTAAGGGATACGTCGAAGATAACTGGGAGAACCGACAGAGAGCCCCGGTGGTGGTGGGGACCTCAAAGGGCTGCCAGGGCAGGCGAGTGCAACGAACACCCGTCACCCTGGTTCCCTCTGTGTTGGAGCGCCATCTGGTGGGTAGACGTTTCAGAGCCTGGCTCTGATGAAGGTAAGATGTAGGTTGATGTTTAGGTGGGAGACCAAAGAGAAGGGAGCAGGGGTTGGTGGGGCTGAGGAGGGGCTGACAAGAGATCGTGAGGGCCAGCACCAGCCTTCATTCCTGGCCATGTCTGCCCCTGAGCCCCATGTGGAGGGTGGCCGCTTCGGAGCTTGTCCCTGATGAGGGTCAGGGCTAGGTTGAGGTTAGGTGGGAGAACGGGCACAGAGCCACGGTGTTGATGGGGCTGCCTAGGGACTGCAAACGGAAGGCGAGGTCCAGCATCAGCCTTGATTCCTGGCTATCTCAGTGCCTAGGGCCCTCGTGGAGGGTGGCCGCTTGGGAGCTTGGCTCTGATGAGGGTAAGGGATGTGTCGAGGATAATAAGGAGAACAGACACAGAGCCCCAGTGTTGGTGGGGCTGAGAAGGGGCTGCCAAGAGATCGTGAGGGCCAGCATGAACCTTGATTCCTGGCTACCTCAGTGCCTAAGACCCACGTGGAGGGTGGCCGCTCCGAAGTTTGGCCCTGAGGAGGGTAAGGGGTAGCTTGATGTTAGGTGCGAGCAGAGGCACAGAGCCCCGGTGTTGGTGGGGCTGCCAAGAGATCGTGAGGGCCAGCATCAACCTTGATTCCGGGCTACCTCAGTGCCAAGCCCCATGCGGTGCGTGGCTGCTTCAGAGCTTGGCTCTGCTGAGGATAAGGGATATGTCGAGGATAGGTGGAAGAACAGACTCAGAACCACGGTGTTGGTGGGGCTGAGAAGGGGCGGACAAGAGATCGTGAGGGCCAGCATCAACTTGATTCCTGGCTACTTCTGTGCCTGAGCCGCATGAGGTGGGTGGCCGCTTCGGAGCTTAGCTCTGATGAGGATAAGGCATGTGTCGAGGATAATTGGGAGAACAAACAGAGAGCCCCGCTGTTGGTGGGGACCTCAAAGGGCTGCCAGGGCAGGCGAGTTCAACAGTCAGTCAATCTTGGTTCCATCTGTGTTGGAGCGCCATCTAGTGGGTAGACGTTTTAGACCCTGGATCTGATGAAGGTAAGATGTAGGTTGATGTTTAGGTGGGAGACCATAGAGATGGGGGCAGTTGTTGGTGGGGCTGAGGAGGGGCTGCCAAGGGAAGGTGAGGGCCAGCATGAACCTTGATTCCTGGCTGCTTCTGTGCCTGAGCCCCATTCAGTGTGTGGCCGCTTCGCAGCTTGGGTCTGAAGCGGGTACGTGCTAGGTAAAGTTTAGTTGAGAGAATAGACACAGAGTCCCGGTGTTGGTGAGGCTGCCAAGGGAAGGTGAGGGCCAGCATCAACCTTGTTTCGTGGCTACCTCAGTTCTTAGGCCCATGTGGAGGCTGGCCGCTTCGTAGCTTGGCCCTGATGAGGGTCAGGGCTAGGTTGAGGTTAGTTGGGAGAACAAACACAGAGCCCCGGTGTTGGTGGGGCTGAGAAGGGGCTGCCAAGAGATCATGAGGGCCAGCGTCAACCTTGATTCCTGGCTACTTCTGTGCCTTGAGCCCCATGAGGTGGGTGGCCTCTTCGGAGCTTAGCTGTGGTAAGGATAAGGGATGTGTCAAGGATAATTGGGAGAACAGACAGAGAGCCCCGCTGTTGGTGGGGACCTCAAAGGGCTGCCAGGGCACACGAGTTCAACAAACATTCAATCTTAGTTCCATCTGTGTGGAAGTGCCATCTAGTGGGTCGACGTTTTAGACCCTGGATCTGATGAAGGTAAGATGTAGGTTGATGTTTAGGTGGGAGACCAAAGAGAAGGGGGCAGTTGTTGGTGGGGCTGAGGAGGGGCTGCCAAGGGAACGTGAGGGCCAGCGTGAACCTTGGTTCCTGGCTACCTCAGTGCCTAAGGCCCACGTGGAGGATGCTTGCTTCGGAGCTTGGCTCTAATGAGGGTAAGGGATATGTCGAGGTTAGCTGAGAGAGCAGACACAGAGCCCCGGTATTGGTAGGGCTGAGAAGGGGCTGCCAAGAGATCGTGAGGGCCAGCATCAACCTGGATTCCTGGCTACCTCAGTGCCAAAGCCCTATGAGGCGGGTTGTTGCTTCAGAGCTTGTCTCTGAAGCGGGTAACTGCTAGGTCGAGGTTAGTTGAGAGAACAGACACAGAGCCCCGGTTTTGGTGGGGCCGCCAAGGGAAGGTGAGAGCTAGCCTCAACCTTGATTCCTGGCTACCTCAGTGCTTAGGCCCATGTGGAGGGTGGCCGCTCCGAAGTTTGGCTCTGGGGACGGTAAGGGATAGCTTGATGTTAGGTGCGAGCAGAGGCACAGAGCCCCGGTGTTGGTGGGGCTGCCAAGAGATCGTGAGGGCCAGCATCAACCTTGATTCCGGGCTACCTCAGTGCCAAGCCCCATGCGGTGGGTGGCTGCTTCGAAGCTTGGCTCTGAGGCGGGTAAGTGATAGGCCGAGGTTAGATGGAAGATCAGACAGAGAGCAACGATGCTGGTGGGGCTGAGGAGGGGCTGCCAAGGGAAGGTGAGGGCCAGCATCAGCCTTGATTCCTGGCTACCTCAGTGCCAAGTCCCATGTGGAGGGTGGCCACTGGAGCTTGGCTCTCATGAGGGTAAGGGATACGTCGAGGTTAGCTGAGAGAACAGACACAGAGCCCCGGTGTTGGTGGGGCTGAGAAGGGGCGGACAAGAGATCGTGAGGGCCAGCATCAACTTGATTCCTGGCTACTTCTGTGCCTGAGCCCCATGAGGTGGGTGGCCGCTTCGGAGCTTAGCTCTGATGAGGATAAGGCATGTGTCGAGGATAATTGGGAGAACAAACAGAGAGCCCCGCTGTTGGTGGGGACCTCAAAGGGCTGCCAGGGCAGGCGAGTTCAACAGTCAGCCAATCTTGGTTCCATCTGTGTTGGAGCGCCATCTAGTGGGTAGACGTTTTAGACCCTGGATCTGATGAAGGTAAGATGTAGGTTGATGTTTAGGTGGGAGACCAAAGAGAAGGGGGCATGTGTTGGTGGGGCTGAGGAGGGGCTGCCAAGGGAAGGTGAGGGCCAGCATGAAGCTTGGTTCCTGGCTACCTCAGTGCCTAAGGCCCACGTGGAGGGTGGTCGCTTCGGAGCTTGTCTGTGAAGCGGATAAGTGCTAGGTCGAGGTTAGTTGAGAGAACAGACACAGAGCCCCGGTTTGGTGGGGCCGCCAAGGGAAGGTGAGAGCCAGCATCAACCTTGATTCCTGGCTACCTCAGTGCTTAGGCCCATGTGGTGGGTGGCTGCTTCAGGCTTGGCTCTGCTGAGGATAAGGGATATGTCGAGGATAGATGGAAGAACAGACTCAGAGCCCCGGTGTTGGTGGGGCTGAGAAGGGACTGCTAAGAAGTCGTGACGGCCAGCGTCAACCTTGATTCCTGGCTACTTCTGTGCCTTGAGCCCCATGCGGTGGGAGGCCGCTTCGGAGCTTGGCTCTGAAGTGGGTAAGTGCTAGGGTGAGGTTAGCTGGGAGAAGAGACACAGAGCCCCGGTGTTGGTGGGGCTGAGAAGGTGCTGCCAAGAGATCGTGAGGGCCAGCATCAACCTTGATTCCTGGCTACTTCAGTGCCTAAGCCCCCCGTGGAGAGTGGCCTCTTCGGAGCTTGGCTCCGATGAAGGTAAGGGATACGTCGAAGATAACTGGGAGAACCGACAGAGAGCCCCGGTGGTGGTGGGGACCTCAAAGGGCTGCCAGGGCAGGCGAGTGCAACGAACACCCGTCACCCTGGTTCCCTCTGTGTTGGAGCGCCATCTGGTGGGTAGACGTTTCAGAGCCTGGCTCTGATGAAGGTAAGATGTAGGTTGATGTTTAGGTGGGAGACCAAAGAGAAGGGAGCAGGGGTTGGTGGGGCTGAGGAGGGGCTGACAAGAGATCGTGAGGGCCAGCACCAGCCTTCATTCCTGGCCATGTCTGCCCCTGAGCCCCATGTGGAGGGTGGCCGCTTCGGAGCTTGTCCCTGATGAGGGTCAGGGCTAGGTTGAGGTTAGGTGGGAGAACGGGCACAGAGCCACGGTGTTGATGGGGCTGCCTAGGGACTGCAAACGGAAGGCGAGGTCCAGCATCAGCCTTGATTCCTGGCTATCTCAGTGCCTAGGGCCCTCGTGGAGGGTGGCCGCTTGGGAGCTTGGCTCTGATGAGGGTAAGGGATGTGTCGAGGATAATAAGGAGAACAGACACAGAGCCCCAGTGTTGGTGGGGCTGAGAAGGGGCTGCCAAGAGATCGTGAGGGCCAGCATGAACCTTGATTCCTGGCTACCTCAGTGCCTAAGACCCACGTGGAGGGTGGCCGCTCCGAAGTTTGGCCCTGAGGAGGGTAAGGGGTAGCTTGATGTTAGGTGCGAGCAGAGGCACAGAGCCCCGGTGTTGGTGGGGCTGCCAAGAGATCGTGAGGGCCAGCATCAACCTTGATTCCGGGCTACCTCAGTGCCAAGCCCCATGCGGTGCGTGGCTGCTTCAGAGCTTGGCTCTGCTGAGGATAAGGGATATGTCGAGGATAGGTGGAAGAACAGACTCAGAACCCCGGTGTTGGTGGGGCTGAGAAGGGGCGGACAAGAGATCGTGAGGGCCAGCATCAACTTGATTCCTGGCTACTTCTGTGCCTGAGCCGCATGAGGTGGGTGGCCGCTTCGGAGCTTAGCTCTGATGAGGATAAGGCATGTGTCGAGGATAATTGGGAGAACAAACAGAGAGCCCCGCTGTTGGTGGGGACCTCAAAGGGCTGCCAGGGCAGGCGAGTTCAACAGTCAGTCAATCTTGGTTCCATCTGTGTTGGAGCGCCATCTAGTGGGTAGACGTTTTAGACCCTGAATCTGATGAAGGTAAGATGTAGGTTGATGTTTAGGTGGGAGACCATAGAGATGGGGGCAGTTGTTGGTGGGGCTGAGGAGGGGCTGCCAAGGGAAGGTGAGGGCCAGCATGAACCTTGATTCCTGGCTGCTTCTGTGCCTGAGCCCCATTCAGTGTGTGGCCGCTTCGCAGCTTGGGTCTGAAGCGGGTACGTGCTAGGTAAAGTTTAGTTGAGAGAATAGACACAGAGTCCCGGTGTTGGTGAGGCTGCCAAGGGAAGGTGAGGGCCAGCATCAACCTTGTTTCGTGGCTACCTCAGTTCTTAGGCCCATGTGGAGGCTGGCCGCTTCGTAGCTTGGCCCTGATGAGGGTCAGGGCTAGGTTGAGGTTAGTTGGGAGAACAAACACAGAGCCCCGGTGTTGGTGGGGCTGAGAAGGGGCTGCCAAGAGATCATGAGGGCCAGCGTCAACCTTGATTCCTGGCTACTTCTGTGCCTTGAGCCCCATGAGGTGGGTGGCCTCTTCGGAGCTTAGCTGTGGTAAGGATAAGGGATGTGTCAAGGATAATTGGGAGAACAGACAGAGAGCCCCGCTGTTGGTGGGGACCTCAAAGGGCTGCCAGGGCACACGAGTTCAACAAACATTCAATCTTAGTTCCATCTGTGTGGAAGTGCCATCTAGTGGGTAGACGTTTTAGACCCTGGATCTGATGAAGGTAAGATGTAGGTTGATGTTTAGGTGGGAGACCAAAGAGAAGGGGGCAGTTGTTGGTGGGGCTGAGGAGGGGCTGCCAAGGGAACGTGAGGGCCAGCGTGAACCTTGGTTCCTGGCTACCTCAGTGCCTAAGGCCCACGTGGAGGATGCTTGCTTCGGAGCTTGGCTCTAATGAGGGTAAGGGATATGTCGAGGTTAGCTGAGAGAGCAGACACAGAGCCCCGGTATTGGTAGGGCTGAGAAGGGGCTGCCAAGAGATCGTGAGGGCCAGCATCAACCTGGATTCCTGGCTACCTCAGTGCCAAAGCCCTATGAGGCGGGTTGTTGCTTCAGAGCTTGTCTCTGAAGCGGGTAACTGCTAGGTCGAGGTTAGTTGAGAGAACAGACACAGAGCCCCGGTTTTGGTGGGGCCGCCAAGGGAAGGTGAGAGCTAGCCTCAACCTTGATTCCTGGCTACCTCAGTGCTTAGGCCCATGTGGAGGGTGGCCGCTCCGAAGTTTGGCTCTGGGGACGGTAAGGGATAGCTTGATGTTAGGTGCGAGCAGAGGCACAGAGCCCCGGTGTTGGTGGGGCTGCCAAGAGATCGTGAGGGCCAGCATCAACCTTGATTCCGGGCTACCTCAGTGCCAAGCCCCATGCGGTGGGTGGCTGCTTCGAAGCTTGGCTCTGAGGCGGGTAAGTGATAGGCCGAGGTTAGATGGAAGATCAGACAGAGAGCAACGATGCTGGTGGGGCTGAGGAGGGGCTGCCAAGGGAAGGTGAGGGCCAGCATCAGCCTTGATTCCTGGCTACCTCAGTGCCAAGTCCCATGTGGAGGGTGGCCACTGGAGCTTGGCTCTCATGAGGGTAAGGGATACGTCGAGGTTAGCTGAGAGAACAGACACAGAGCCCCGGTGTTGGTGGGGCTGAGAAGGGGCGGACAAGAGATCGTGAGGGCCAGCATCAACTTGATTCCTGGCTACTTCTGTGCCTGAGCCCCATGAGGTGGGTGGCCGCTTCGGAGCTTAGCTCTGATGAGGATAAGGCATGTGTCGAGGATAATTGGGAGAACAAACAGAGAGCCCCGCTGTTGGTGGGGACCTCAAAGGGCTGCCAGGGCAGGCGAGTTCAACAGTCAGCCAATCTTGGTTCCATCTGTGTTGGAGCGCCATCTAGTGGGTAGACGTTTTAGACCCTGGATCTGATGAAGGTAAGATGTAGGTTGATGTTTAGGTGGGAGACCAAAGAGAAGGGGGCATGTGTTGGTGGGGCTGAGGAGGGGCTGCCAAGGGAAGGTGAGGGCCAGCATGAAGCTTGGTTCCTGGCTACCTCAGTGCCTAAGGCCCACGTGGAGGGTGGTCGCTTCGGAGCTTGTCTGTGAAGCGGGTAAGTGCTAGGTTGAGGTTAGTTGAGAGAACAGACACAGAGCCCCGGTTTGGTGGGGGCGCCAAGGGAAGGTGAGAGCCAGCATCAACCTTGATTCCTGGCTACCTCAGTGCTTAGGCCCATGTGGTGGGTGGCTGCTTCAGGCTTGGCTCTGCTGAGGATAAGGGATATGTCGAGGATAGATGGAAGAACAGACTCAGAGCCCCGGTGTTGGTGGGGCTGAGAAGGGACTGCTAAGAAATCGTGACGGCCAGCGTCAACCTTGATTCCTGGCTACTTCTGTGCCTTGAGCCCCATGCGGTGGGAGGCCGCTTCGGAGCTTGGCTCTGAAGTGGGTAAGTGCTAGGGTGAGGTTAGCTGGGAGAAGAGACACAGAGCCCCGGTGTTGGTGGGGCTGAGAAGGTGCTGCCAAGAGATCGTGAGGGCCAGCATCAACCTTGATTCCTGGCTACTTCAGTGCCTAAGCCCCCCGTGGAGAGTGGCCTCTTCGGAGCTTGGCTCCGATGAAGGTAAGGGATACGTCGAAGATAACTGGGAGAACCGACAGAGAGCCCCGGTGGTGGTGGGGACCTCAAAGGGCTGCCAGGGCAGGCGAGTGCAACGAACACCCGTCACCCTGGTTCCCTCTGTGTTGGAGCGCCATCTGGTGGGTAGACGTTTCAGAGCCTGGCTCTGATGAAGGTAAGATGTAGGTTGATGTTTAGGTGGGAGACCAAAGAGAAGGGAGCAGGGGTTGGTGGGGCTGAGGAGGGGCTGACAAGAGATCGTGAGGGCCAGCACCAGCCTTCATTCCTGGCCATGTCTGCCCCTGAGCCCCATGTGGAGGGTGGCCGCTTCGGAGCTTGTCCCTGATGAGGGTCAGGGCTAGGTTGAGGTTAGGTGGGAGAACGGGCACAGAGCCACGGTGTTGATGGGGCTGCCTAGGGAGTGCAAACGGAAGGCGAGGTCCAGCATCAGCCTTGATTCCTGGCTATCTCAGTGCCTAGGGCCCTCGTGGAGGGTGGCCGCTTGGGAGCTTGGCTCTGATGAGGGTAAGGGATGTGTCGAGGATAATAAGGAGAACAGACACAGAGCCCCAGTGTTGGTGGGGCTGAGAAGGGGCTGCCAAGAGATCGTGAGGGCCAGCATGAACCTTGATTCCTGGCTACCTCAGTGCCTAAGACCCACGTGGAGGGTGGCCGCTCCGAAGTTTGGCCCTGAGGAGGGTAAGGGGTAGCTTGATGTTAGGTGCGAGCAGAGGCACAGAGCCCCGGTGTTGGTGGGGCTGCCAAGAGATCGTGAGGGCCAGCATCAACCTTGATTCCGGGCTACCTCAGTGCCAAGCCCCATGCGGTGCGTGGCTGCTTCAGAGCTTGGCTCTGCTGAGGATAAGGGATATGTCGAGGATAGGTGGAAGAACAGACTCAGAACCCGGTGTTGGTGGGGCTGAGAAGGGACTGCCAAGAAATCGTGAGGGCCAGCATCAGCCTTGATTCCTGGTTCCTTCTGTGCCTGAGCCCCATGAGGTGGGTGGCCGCTTCGGAGCTTGGCTCTGATGAGGGTAAAAGGGATGTGTCGAGGATAATTGGGAGAAGAGACACAGAGCCCTAGTGTTGGTGGGGCTGAGAAGGTGCTGCCAAGAGATCGTGAGGGCCAGCATCAGTCTTGGTTCCTGGCTACTTCAGTGCCAAGCCCCATGTGGAGGGTGGCCACTTCGAAGCTTGGCTCGATGAGGGTCAGGGCTAGGTTGAGGTTAGGTGGGAGAACAGGCAGAGAGCCCCGGTGTTAGTGGGGATTTCAAAGGGCTGCCAGGGCAGGCGAGTTCAACAGTCAGTCAATCTTGGTTCCATCTGTGTTGGAGCGCCATCTAGTGGGTAGACGTTTTAGACCCTGAATCTGATGAAGGTAAGATGTAGGTTGATGTTTAGGTGGGAGACCATAGAGATGGGGGCAGTTGTTGGTGGGGCTGAGGAGGGGCTGCCAAGGGAAGGTGAGGGCCAGCATGAACCTTGATTCCTGGCTGCTTCTGTGCCTGAGCCCCATTCAGTGTGTGGCCGCTTCGCAGCTTGGGTCTGAAGCGGGTACGTGCTAGGTAAAGTTTAGTTGAGAGAATAGACACAGAGTCCCGGTGTTGGTGAGGCTGCCAAGGGAAGGTGAGGGCCAGCATCAACCTTGTTTCGTGGCTACCTCAGTTCTTAGGCCCATGTGGAGGCTGGCCGCTTCGTAGCTTGGCCCTGATGAGGGTCAGGGCTAGGTTGAGGTTAGTTGGGAGAACAAACACAGAGCCCCGGTGTTGGTGGGGCTGAGAAGGGGCTGCCAAGAGATCATGAGGGCCAGCGTCAACCTTGATTCCTGGCTACTTCTGTGCCTTGAGCCCCATGAGGTGGGTGGCCTCTTCGGAGCTTAGCTGTGGTAAGGATAAGGGATGTGTCAAGGATAATTGGGAGAACAGACAGAGAGCCCCGCTGTTGGTGGGGACCTCAAAGGGCTGCCAGGGCACACGAGTTCAACAAACATTCAATCTTAGTTCCATCTGTGTGGAAGTGCCATCTAGTGGGTCGACGTTTTAGACCCTGGATCTGATGAAGGTAAGATGTAGGTTGATGTTTAGGTGGGAGACCAAAGAGAAGGGGGCAGTTGTTGGTGGGGCTGAGGAGGGGCTGCCAAGGGAACGTGAGGGCCAGCGTGAACCTTGGTTCCTGGCTACCTCAGTGCCTAAGGCCCACGTGGAGGATGCTTGCTTCGGAGCTTGGCTCTAATGAGGGTAAGGGATATGTCGAGGTTAGCTGAGAGAGCAGACACAGAGCCCCGGTATTGGTAGGGCTGAGAAGGGGCTGCCAAGAGATCGTGAGGGCCAGCATCAACCTGGATTCCTGGCTACCTCAGTGCCAAAGCCCTATGAGGCGGGTTGTTGCTTCAGAGCTTGTCTCTGAAGCGGGTAACTGCTAGGTCGAGGTTAGTTGAGAGAACAGACACAGAGCCCCGGTTTTGGTGGGGCCGCCAAGGGAAGGTGAGAGCTAGCCTCAACCTTGATTCCTGGCTACCTCAGTGCTTAGGCCCATGTGGAGGGTGGCCGCTCCGAAGTTTGGCTCTGGGGACGGTAAGGGATAGCTTGATGTTAGGTGCGAGCAGAGGCACAGAGCCCCGGTGTTGGTGGGGCTGCCAAGAGATCGTGAGGGCCAGCATCAACCTTGATTCCGGGCTACCTCAGTGCCAAGCCCCATGCGGTGGGTGGCTGCTTCGAAGCTTGGCTCTGAGGCGGGTAAGTGATAGGCCGAGGTTAGATGGAAGATCAGACAGAGAGCAACGATGCTGGTGGGGCTGAGGAGGGGCTGCCAAGGGAAGGTGAGGGCCAGCATCAGCCTTGATTCCTGGCTACCTCAGTGCCAAGTCCCATGTGGAGGGTGGCCACTGGAGCTTGGCTCTCATGAGGGTAAGGGATACGTCGAGGTTAGCTGAGAGAACAGACACAGAGCCCCGGTGTTGGTGGGGCTGAGAAGGGGCGGACAAGAGATCGTGAGGGCCAGCATCAACTTGATTCCTGGCTACTTCTGTGCCTGAGCCCCATGAGGTGGGTGGCCGCTTCGGAGCTTAGCTCTGATGAGGATAAGGCATGTGTCGAGGATAATTGGGAGAACAAACAGAGAGCCCCGCTGTTGGTGGGGACCTCAAAGGGCTGCCAGGGCAGGCGAGTTCAACAGTCAGCCAATCTTGGTTCCATCTGTGTTGGAGCGCCATCTAGTGGGTAGACGTTTTAGACCCTGGATCTGATGAAGGTAAGATGTAGGTTGATGTTTAGGTGGGAGACCAAAGAGAAGGGGGCATGTGTTGGTGGGGCTGAGGAGGGGCTGCCAAGGGAAGGTGAGGGCCAGCATGAAGCTTGGTTCCTGGCTACCTCAGTGCCTAAGGCCCACGTGGAGGGTGGTCGCTTCGGAGCTTGTCTGTGAAGCGGGTAAGTGCTAGGTCGAGGTTAGTTGAGAGAACAGACACAGAGCCCCGGTTTGGTGGGGCCGCCAAGGGAAGGTGAGAGCCAGCATCAACCTTGATTCCTGGCTACCTCAGTGCTTAGGCCCATGTGGTGGGTGGCTGCTTCAGGCTTGGCTCTGCTGAGGATAAGGGATATGTCGAGGATAGATGGAAGAACAGACTCAGAGCCCCGGTGTTGGTGGGGCTGAGAAGGGACTGCTAAGAAGTCGTGACGGCCAGCGTCAACCTTGATTCCTGGCTACTTCTGTGCCTTGAGCCCCATGCGGTGGGAGGCCGCTTCGGAGCTTGGCTCTGAAGTGGGTAAGTGCTAGGGTGAGGTTAGCTGGGAGAAGAGACACAGAGCCCCGGTGTTGGTGGGGCTGAGAAGGTGCTGCCAAGAGATCGTGAGGGCCAGCATCAACCTTGATTCCTGGCTACTTCAGTGCCTAAGCCCCCCGTGGAGAGTGGCCTCTTCGGAGCTTGGCTCCGATGAAGGTAAGGGATACGTCGAAGATAACTGGGAGAACCGACAGAGAGCCCCGGTGGTGGTGGGGACCTCAAAGGGCTGCCAGGGCAGGCGAGTGCAACGAACACCCGTCACCCTGGTTCCCTCTGTGTTGGAGCGCCATCTGGTGGGTAGACGTTTCAGAGCCTGGCTCTGATGAAGGTAAGATGTAGGTTGATGTTTAGGTGGGAGACCAAAGAGAAGGGAGCAGGGGTTGGTGGGGCTGAGGAGGGGCTGACAAGAGATCGTGAGGGCCAGCACCAGCCTTCATTCCTGGCCATGTCTGCCCCTGAGCCCCATGTGGAGGGTGGCCGCTTCGGAGCTTGTCCCTGATGAGGGTCAGGGCTAGGTTGAGGTTAGGTGGGAGAACCGGCACAGAGCCACGGTGTTGATGGGGCTGCCTAGGGACTGCAAACGGAAGGCGAGGTCCAGCATCAGCCTTGATTCCTGGCTATCTCAGTGCCTAGGGCCCTCGTGGAGGGTGGCCGCTTGGGAGCTTGGCTCTGATGAGGGTAAGGGATGTGTCGAGGATAATAAGGAGAACAGACATAGAGCCCCAGTGTTGGTGGGGCTGAGAAGGGGCTGCCAAGAGATCGTGAGGGCCAGCATGAACCTTGATTCCTGGCTACCTCAGTGCCTAAGACCCACGTGGAGGGTGGCCGCTCCGAAGTTTGGCCCTGAGGAGGGTAAGGGGTAGCTTGATGTTAGGTGCGAGCAGAGGCACAGAGCCCCGGTGTTGGTGGGGCTGCCAAGAGATCGTGAGGGCCAGCATCAACCTTGATTCCGGGCTACCTCAGTGCCAAGCCCCATGCGGTGCGTGGCTGCTTCAGAGCTTGGCTCTGCTGAGGATAAGGGATATGTCGAGGATAGGTGGAAGAACAGACTCAGAACCACGGTGTTGGTGGGGCTGAGAAGGGGCGGACAAGAGATCGTGAGGGCCAGCATCAACTTGATTCCTGGCTACTTCTGTGCCTGAGCCGCATGAGGTGGGTGGCCGCTTCGGAGCTTAGCTCTGATGAGGATAAGGCATGTGTCGAGGATAATTGGGAGAACAAACAGAGAGCCCCGCTGTTGGTGGGGACCTCAAAGGGCTGCCAGGGCAGGCGAGTTCAACAGTCAGTCAATCTTGGTTCCATCTGTGTTGGAGCGCCATCTAGTGGGTAGACGTTTTAGACCCTGGATCTGATGAAGGTAAGATGTAGGTTGATGTTTAGGTGGGAGACCATAGAGATGGGGGCAGTTGTTGGTGGGGCTGAGGAGGGGCTGCCAAGGGAAGGTGAGGGCCAGCATGAACCTTGATTCCTGGCTGCTTCTGTGCCTGAGCCCCATTCAGTGTGTGGCCGCTTCGCAGCTTGGGTCTGAAGCGGGTACGTGCTAGGTAAAGTTTAGTTGAGAGAATAGACACAGAGTCCCGGTGTTGGTGAGGCTGCCAAGGGAAGGTGAGGGCCAGCATCAACCTTGTTTCGTGGCTACCTCAGTTCTTAGGCCCATGTGGAGGCTGGCCGCTTCGTAGCTTGGCCCTGATGAGGGTCAGGGCTAGGTTGAGGTTAGTTGGGAGAACAAACACAGAGCCCCGGTGTTGGTGGGGCTGAGAAGGGGCTGCCAAGAGATCATGAGGGCCAGCGTCAACCTTGATTCCTGGCTACTTCTGTGCCTTGAGCCCCATGAGGTGGGTGGCCTCTTCGGAGCTTAGCTGTGGTAAGGATAAGGGATGTGTCAAGGATAATTGGGAGAACAGACAGAGAGCCCCGCTGTTGGTGGGGACCTCAAAGGGCTGCCAGGGCACACGAGTTCAACAAACATTCAATCTTAGTTCCATCTGTGTGGAAGTGCCATCTAGTGGGTCGACGTTTTAGACCCTGGATCTGATGAAGGTAAGATGTAGGTTGATGTTTAGGTGGGAGACCAAAGAGAAGGGGGCAGTTGTTGGTGGGGCTGAGGAGGGGCTGCCAAGGGAACGTGAGGGCCAGCGTGAACCTTGGTTCCTGGCTACCTCAGTGCCTAAGGCCCACGTGGAGGATGCTTGCTTCGGAGCTTGGCTCTAATGAGGGTAAGGGATATGTCGAGGTTAGCTGAGAGAGCAGACACAGAGCCCCGGTATTGGTAGGGCTGAGAAGGGGCTGCCAAGAGATCGTGAGGGCCAGCATCAACCTGGATTCCTGGCTACCTCAGTGCCAAAGCCCTATGAGGCGGGTTGTTGCTTCAGAGCTTGTCTCTGAAGCGGGTAACTGCTAGGTCGAGGTTAGTTGAGAGAACAGACACAGAGCCCCGGTTTTGGTGGGGCCGCCAAGGGAAGGTGAGAGCTAGCCTCAACCTTGATTCCTGGCTACCTCAGTGCTTAGGCCCATGTGGAGGGTGGCCGCTCCGAAGTTTGGCTCTGGGGACGGTAAGGGATAGCTTGATGTTAGGTGCGAGCAGAGGCACAGAGCCCCGGTGTTGGTGGGGCTGCCAAGAGATCGTGAGGGCCAGCATCAACCTTGATTCCGGGCTACCTCAGTGCCAAGCCCCATGCGGTGGGTGGCTGCTTCGAAGCTTGGCTCTGAGGCGGGTAAGTGATAGGCCGAGGTTAGATGGAAGATCAGACAGAGAGCAACGATGCTGGTGGGGCTGAGGAGGGGCTGCCAAGGGAAGGTGAGGGCCAGCATCAGCCTTGATTCCTGGCTACCTCAGTGCCAAGTCCCATGTGGAGGGTGGCCACTGGAGCTTGGCTCTCATGAGGGTAAGGGATACGTCGAGGTTAGCTGAGAGAACAGACACAGAGCCCCGGTGTTGGTGGGGCTGAGAAGGGGCGGACAAGAGATCGTGAGGGCCAGCATCAACTTGATTCCTGGCTACTTCTGTGCCTGAGCCCCATGAGGTGGGTGGCCGCTTCGGAGCTTAGCTCTGATGAGGATAAGGCATGTGTCGAGGATAATTGGGAGAACAAACAGAGAGCCCCGCTGTTGGTGGGGACCTCAAAGGGCTGCCAGGGCAGGCGAGTTCAACAGTCAGCCAATCTTGGTTCCATCTGTGTTGGAGCGCCATCTAGTGGGTAGACGTTTTAGACCCTGGATCTGATGAAGGTAAGATGTAGGTTGATGTTTAGGTGGGAGACCAAAGAGAAGGGGGCATGTGTTGGTGGGGCTGAGGAGGGGCTGCCAAGGGAAGGTGAGGGCCAGCATGAAGCTTGGTTCCTGGCTACCTCAGTGCCTAAGGCCCACGTGGAGGGTGGTCGCTTCGGAGCTTGTCTGTGAAGCGGGTAAGTGCTAGGTCGAGGTTAGTTGAGAGAACAGACACAGAGCCCCGGTTTGGTGGGGCCGCCAAGGGAAGGTGAGAGCCAGCATCAACCTTGATTCCTGGCTACCTCAGTGCTTAGGCCCATGTGGTGGGTGGCTGCTTCAGGCTTGGCTCTGCTGAGGATAAGGGATATGTCGAGGATAGATGGAAGAACAGACTCAGAGCCCCGGTGTTGGTGGGGCTGAGAAGGGACTGCTAAGAAGTCGTGACGGCCAGCGTCAACCTTGATTCCTGGCTACTTCTGTGCCTTGAGCCCCATGCGGTGGGAGGCCGCTTCGGAGCTTGGCTCTGAAGTGGGTAAGTGCTAGGGTGAGGTTAGCTGGGAGAAGAGACACAGAGCCCCGGTGTTGGTGGGGCTGAGAAGGTGCTGCCAAGAGATCGTGAGGGCCAGCATCAACCTTGATTCCTGGCTACTTCAGTGCCTAAGCCCCCCGTGGAGAGTGGCCTCTTCGGAGCTTGGCTCCGATGAAGGTAAGGGATACGTCGAAGATAACTGGGAGAACCGACAGAGAGCCCCGGTGGTGGTGGGGACCTCAAAGGGCTGCCAGGGCAGGCGAGTGCAACGAACACCCGTCACCCTGGTTCCCTCTGTGTTGGAGCGCCATCTGGTGGGTAGACGTTTCAGAGCCTGGCTCTGATGAAGGTAAGATGTAGGTTGATGTTTAGGTGGGAGACCAAAGAGAAGGGAGCAGGGGTTGGTGGGGCTGAGGAGGGGCTGACAAGAGATCGTGAGGGCCAGCACCAGCCTTCATTCCTGGCCATGTCTGCCCCTGAGCCCCATGTGGAGGGTGGCCGCTTCGGAGCTTGTCCCTGATGAGGGTCAGGGCTAGGTTGAGGTTAGGTGGGAGAACGGGCACAGAGCCACGGTGTTGATGGGGCTGCCTAGGGACTGCAAACGGAAGGCGAGGTCCAGCATCAGCCTTGATTCCTGGCTATCTCAGTGCCTAGGGCCCTCGTGGAGGGTGGCCGCTTGGGAGCTTGGCTCTGATGAGGGTAAGGGATGTGTCGAGGATAATAAGGAGAACAGACACAGAGCCCCAGTGTTGGTGGGGCTGAGAAGGGGCTGCCAAGAGATCGTGAGGGCCAGCATGAACCTTGATTCCTGGCTACCTCAGTGCCTAAGACCCACGTGGAGGGTGGCCGCTCCGAAGTTTGGCCCTGAGGAGGGTAAGGGGTAGCTTGATGTTAGGTGCGAGCAGAGGCACAGAGCCCCGGTGTTGGTGGGGCTGCCAAGAGATCGTGAGGGCCAGCATCAACCTTGATTCCGGGCTACCTCAGTGCCAAGCCCCATGCGGTGCGTGGCTGCTTCAGAGCTTGGCTCTGCTGAGGATAAGGGATATGTCGAGGATAGGTGGAAGAACAGACTCAGAACCACGGTGTTGGTGGGGCTGAGAAGGGGCGGACAAGAGATCGTGAGGGCCAGCATCAACTTGATTCCTGGCTACTTCTGTGCCTGAGCCGCATGAGGTGGGTGGCCGCTTCGGAGCTTAGCTCTGATGAGGATAAGGCATGTGTCGAGGATAATTGGGAGAACAAACAGAGAGCCCCGCTGTTGGTGGGGACCTCAAAGGGCTGCCAGGGCAGGCGAGTTCAACAGTCAGTCAATCTTGGTTCCATCTGTGTTGGAGCGCCATCTAGTGGGTAGACGTTTTAGACCCTGAATCTGATGAAGGTAAGATGTAGGTTGATGTTTAGGTGGGAGACCATAGAGATGGGGGCAGTTGTTGGTGGGGCTGAGGAGGGGCTGCCAAGGGAAGGTGAGGGCCAGCATGAACCTTGATTCCTGGCTGCTTCTGTGCCTGAGCCCCATTCAGTGTGTGGCCGCTTCGCAGCTTGGGTCTGAAGCGGGTACGTGCTAGGTAAAGTTTAGTTGAGAGAATAGACACAGAGTCCCGGTGTTGGTGAGGCTGCCAAGGGAAGGTGAGGGCCAGCATCAACCTTGTTTCGTGGCTACCTCAGTTCTTAGGCCCATGTGGAGGCTGGCCGCTTCGTAGCTTGGCCCTGATGAGGGTCAGGGCTAGGTTGAGGTTAGTTGGGAGAACAAACACAGAGCCCCGGTGTTGGTGGGGCTGAGAAGGGGCTGCCAAGAGATCATGAGGGCCAGCGTCAACCTTGATTCCTGGCTACTTCTGTGCCTTGAGCCCCATGAGGTGGGTGGCCTCTTCGGAGCTTAGCTGTGGTAAGGATAAGGGATGTGTCAAGGATAATTGGGAGAACAGACAGAGAGCCCCGCTGTTGGTGGGGACCTCAAAGGGCTGCCAGGGCACACGAGTTCAACAAACATTCAATCTTAGTTCCATCTGTGTGGAAGTGCCATCTAGTGGGTCGACGTTTTAGACCCTGGATCTGATGAAGGTAAGATGTAGGTTGATGTTTAGGTGGGAGACCAAAGAGAAGGGGGCAGTTGTTGGTGGGGCTGAGGAGGGGCTGCCAAGGGAACGTGAGGGCCAGCGTGAACCTTGGTTCCTGGCTACCTCAGTGCCTAAGGCCCACGTGGAGGATGCTTGCTTCGGAGCTTGGCTCTAATGAGGGTAAGGGATATGTCGAGGTTAGCTGAGAGAGCAGACACAGAGCCCCGGTATTGGTAGGGCTGAGAAGGGGCTGCCAAGAGATCGTGAGGGCCAGCATCAACCTGGATTCCTGGCTACCTCAGTGCCAAAGCCCTATGAGGCGGGTTGTTGCTTCAGAGCTTGTCTCTGAAGCGGGTAACTGCTAGGTCGAGGTTAGTTGAGAGAACAGACACAGAGCCCCGGTTTTGGTGGGGCCGCCAAGGGAAGGTGAGAGCTAGCCTCAACCTTGATTCCTGGCTACCTCAGTGCTTAGGCCCATGTGGAGGGTGGCCGCTCCGAAGTTTGGCTCTGGGGACGGTAAGGGATAGCTTGATGTTAGGTGCGAGCAGAGGCACAGAGCCCCGGTGTTGGTGGGGCTGCCAAGAGATCGTGAGGGCCAGCATCAACCTTGATTCCGGGCTACCTCAGTGCCAAGCCCCATGCGGTGGGTGGCTGCTTCGAAGCTTGGCTCTGAGGCGGGTAAGTGATAGGCCGAGGTTAGATGGAAGATCAGACAGAGAGCAACGATGCTGGTGGGGCTGAGGAGGGGCTGCCAAGGGAAGGTGAGGGCCAGCATCAGCCTTGATTCCTGGCTACCTCAGTGCCAAGTCCCATGTGGAGGGTGGCCACTGGAGCTTGGCTCTCATGAGGGTAAGGGATACGTCGAGGTTAGCTGAGAGAACAGACACAGAGCCCCGGTGTTGGTGGGGCTGAGAAGGGGCGGACAAGAGATCGTGAGGGCCAGCATCAACTTGATTCCTGGCTACTTCTGTGCCTGAGCCCCATGAGGTGGGTGGCCGCTTCGGAGCTTAGCTCTGATGAGGATAAGGCATGTGTCGAGGATAATTGGGAGAACAAACAGAGAGCCCCGCTGTTGGTGGGGACCTCAAAGGGCTGCCAGGGCAGGCGAGTTCAACAGTCAGCCAATCTTGGTTCCATCTGTGTTGGAGCGCCATCTAGTGGGTAGACGTTTTAGACCCTGGATCTGATGAAGGTAAGATGTAGGTTGATGTTTAGGTGGGAGACCAAAGAGAAGGGGGCATGTGTTGGTGGGGCTGAGGAGGGGCTGCCAAGGGAAGGTGAGGGCCAGCATGAAGCTTGGTTCCTGGCTACCTCAGTGCCTAAGGCCCACGTGGAGGGTGGTCGCTTCGGAGCTTGTCTGTGAAGCGGGTAAGTGCTAGGTTGAGGTTAGTTGAGAGAACAGACACAGAGCCCCGGTTTGGTGGGGGCGCCAAGGGAAGGTGAGAGCCAGCATCAACCTTGATTCCTGGCTACCTCAGTGCTTAGGCCCATGTGGTGGGTGGCTGCTTCAGGCTTGGCTCTGCTGAGGATAAGGGATATGTCGAGGATAGATGGAAGAACAGACTCAGAGCCCCGGTGTTGGTGGGGCTGAGAAGGGACTGCTAAGAAATCGTGACGGCCAGCGTCAACCTTGATTCCTGGCTACTTCTGTGCCTTGAGCCCCATGCGGTGGGAGGCCGCTTCGGAGCTTGGCTCTGAAGTGGGTAAGTGCTAGGGTGAGGTTAGCTGGGAGAAGAGACACAGAGCCCCGGTGTTGGTGGGGCTGAGAAGGTGCTGCCAAGAGATCGTGAGGGCCAGCATCAACCTTGATTCCTGGCTACTTCAGTGCCTAAGCCCCCCGTGGAGAGTGGCCTCTTCGGAGCTTGGCTCCGATGAAGGTAAGGGATACGTCGAAGATAACTGGGAGAACCGACAGAGAGCCCCGGTGGTGGTGGGGACCTCAAAGGGCTGCCAGGGCAGGCGAGTGCAACGAACACCCGTCACCCTGGTTCCCTCTGTGTTGGAGCGCCATCTGGTGGGTAGACGTTTCAGAGCCTGGCTCTGATGAAGGTAAGATGTAGGTTGATGTTTAGGTGGGAGACCAAAGAGAAGGGAGCAGGGGTTGGTGGGGCTGAGGAGGGGCTGACAAGAGATCGTGAGGGCCAGCACCAGCCTTCATTCCTGGCCATGTCTGCCCCTGAGCCCCATGTGGAGGGTGGCCGCTTCGGAGCTTGTCCCTGATGAGGGTCAGGGCTAGGTTGAGGTTAGGTGGGAGAACGGGCACAGAGCCACGGTGTTGATGGGGCTGCCTAGGGAGTGCAAACGGAAGGCGAGGTCCAGCATCAGCCTTGATTCCTGGCTATCTCAGTGCCTAGGGCCCTCGTGGAGGGTGGCCGCTTGGGAGCTTGGCTCTGATGAGGGTAAGGGATGTGTCGAGGATAATAAGGAGAACAGACACAGAGCCCCAGTGTTGGTGGGGCTGAGAAGGGGCTGCCAAGAGATCGTGAGGGCCAGCATGAACCTTGATTCCTGGCTACCTCAGTGCCTAAGACCCACGTGGAGGGTGGCCGCTCCGAAGTTTGGCCCTGAGGAGGGTAAGGGGTAGCTTGATGTTAGGTGCGAGCAGAGGCACAGAGCCCCGGTGTTGGTGGGGCTGCCAAGAGATCGTGAGGGCCAGCATCAACCTTGATTCCGGGCTACCTCAGTGCCAAGCCCCATGCGGTGCGTGGCTGCTTCAGAGCTTGGCTCTGCTGAGGATAAGGGATATGTCGAGGATAGGTGGAAGAACAGACTCAGAACCCGGTGTTGGTGGGGCTGAGAAGGGACTGCCAAGAAATCGTGAGGGCCAGCATCAGCCTTGATTCCTGGTTCCTTCTGTGCCTGAGCCCCATGAGGTGGGTGGCCGCTTCGGAGCTTGGCTCTGATGAGGGTAAAAGGGATGTGTCGAGGATAATTGGGAGAAGAGACACAGAGCCCTAGTGTTGGTGGGGCTGAGAAGGTGCTGCCAAGAGATCGTGAGGGCCAGCATCAGTCTTGGTTCCTGGCTACTTCAGTGCCAAGCCCCATGTGGAGGGTGGCCACTTCGAAGCTTGGCTCGATGAGGGTCAGGGCTAGGTTGAGGTTAGGTGGGAGAACAGGCAGAGAGCCCCGGTGTTAGTGGGGATTTCAAAGGGCTGCCAGGGCAGGCGAGTTCAACAGTCAGTCAATCTTGGTTCCATCTGTGTTGGAGCGCCATCTAGTGGGTAGACGTTTTAGACCCTGAATCTGATGAAGGTAAGATGTAGGTTGATGTTTAGGTGGGAGACCATAGAGATGGGGGCAGTTGTTGGTGGGGCTGAGGAGGGGCTGCCAAGGGAAGGTGAGGGCCAGCATGAACCTTGATTCCTGGCTGCTTCTGTGCCTGAGCCCCATTCAGTGTGTGGCCGCTTCGCAGCTTGGGTCTGAAGCGGGTACGTGCTAGGTAAAGTTTAGTTGAGAGAATAGACACAGAGTCCCGGTGTTGGTGAGGCTGCCAAGGGAAGGTGAGGGCCAGCATCAACCTTGTTTCGTGGCTACCTCAGTTCTTAGGCCCATGTGGAGGCTGGCCGCTTCGTAGCTTGGCCCTGATGAGGGTCAGGGCTAGGTTGAGGTTAGTTGGGAGAACAAACACAGAGCCCCGGTGTTGGTGGGGCTGAGAAGGGGCTGCCAAGAGATCATGAGGGCCAGCGTCAACCTTGATTCCTGGCTACTTCTGTGCCTTGAGCCCCATGAGGTGGGTGGCCTCTTCGGAGCTTAGCTGTGGTAAGGATAAGGGATGTGTCAAGGATAATTGGGAGAACAGACAGAGAGCCCCGCTGTTGGTGGGGACCTCAAAGGGCTGCCAGGGCACACGAGTTCAACAAACATTCAATCTTAGTTCCATCTGTGTGGAAGTGCCATCTAGTGGGTCGACGTTTTAGACCCTGGATCTGATGAAGGTAAGATGTAGGTTGATGTTTAGGTGGGAGACCAAAGAGAAGGGGGCAGTTGTTGGTGGGGCTGAGGAGGGGCTGCCAAGGGAACGTGAGGGCCAGCGTGAACCTTGGTTCCTGGCTACCTCAGTGCCTAAGGCCCACGTGGAGGATGCTTGCTTCGGAGCTTGGCTCTAATGAGGGTAAGGGATATGTCGAGGTTAGCTGAGAGAGCAGACACAGAGCCCCGGTATTGGTAGGGCTGAGAAGGGGCTGCCAAGAGATCGTGAGGGCCAGCATCAACCTGGATTCCTGGCTACCTCAGTGCCAAAGCCCTATGAGGCGGGTTGTTGCTTCAGAGCTTGTCTCTGAAGCGGGTAACTGCTAGGTCGAGGTTAGTTGAGAGAACAGACACAGAGCCCCGGTTTTGGTGGGGCCGCCAAGGGAAGGTGAGAGCTAGCCTCAACCTTGATTCCTGGCTACCTCAGTGCTTAGGCCCATGTGGAGGGTGGCCGCTCCGAAGTTTGGCTCTGGGGACGGTAAGGGATAGCTTGATGTTAGGTGCGAGCAGAGGCACAGAGCCCCGGTGTTGGTGGGGCTGCCAAGAGATCGTGAGGGCCAGCATCAACCTTGATTCCGGGCTACCTCAGTGCCAAGCCCCATGCGGTGGGTGGCTGCTTCGAAGCTTGGCTCTGAGGCGGGTAAGTGATAGGCCGAGGTTAGATGGAAGATCAGACAGAGAGCAACGATGCTGGTGGGGCTGAGGAGGGGCTGCCAAGGGAAGGTGAGGGCCAGCATCAGCCTTGATTCCTGGCTACCTCAGTGCCAAGTCCCATGTGGAGGGTGGCCACTGGAGCTTGGCTCTCATGAGGGTAAGGGATACGTCGAGGTTAGCTGAGAGAACAGACACAGAGCCCCGGTGTTGGTGGGGCTGAGAAGGGGCGGACAAGAGATCGTGAGGGCCAGCATCAACTTGATTCCTGGCTACTTCTGTGCCTGAGCCCCATGAGGTGGGTGGCCGCTTCGGAGCTTAGCTCTGATGAGGATAAGGCATGTGTCGAGGATAATTGGGAGAACAAACAGAGAGCCCCGCTGTTGGTGGGGACCTCAAAGGGCTGCCAGGGCAGGCGAGTTCAACAGTCAGCCAATCTTGGTTCCATCTGTGTTGGAGCGCCATCTAGTGGGTAGACGTTTTAGACCCTGGATCTGATGAAGGTAAGATGTAGGTTGATGTTTAGGTGGGAGACCAAAGAGAAGGGGGCATGTGTTGGTGGGGCTGAGGAGGGGCTGCCAAGGGAAGGTGAGGGCCAGCATGAAGCTTGGTTCCTGGCTACCTCAGTGCCTAAGGCCCACGTGGAGGGTGGTCGCTTCGGAGCTTGTCTGTGAAGCGGGTAAGTGCTAGGTTGAGGTTAGTTGAGAGAACAGACACAGAGCCCCGGTTTGGTGGGGGCGCCAAGGGAAGGTGAGAGCCAGCATCAACCTTGATTCCTGGCTACCTCAGTGCTTAGGCCCATGTGGTGGGTGGCTGCTTCAGGCTTGGCTCTGCTGAGGATAAGGGATATGTCGAGGATAGATGGAAGAACAGACTCAGAGCCCCGGTGTTGGTGGGGCTGAGAAGGGACTGCTAAGAAATCGTGACGGCCAGCGTCAACCTTGATTCCTGGCTACTTCTGTGCCTTGAGCCCCATGCGGTGGGAGGCCGCTTCGGAGCTTGGCTCTGAAGTGGGTAAGTGCTAGGGTGAGGTTAGCTGGGAGAAGAGACACAGAGCCCCGGTGTTGGTGGGGCTGAGAAGGTGCTGCCAAGAGATCGTGAGGGCCAGCATGAACCTTGATTCCTGGCTACTTCAGTGCCTAAGCCCCCCGTGGAGAGTGGCCTCTTCGGAGCTTGGCTCCGATGAAGGTAAGGGATACGTCGAAGATAACTGGGAGAACCGACAGAGAGCCCCGGTGGTGGTGGGGACCTCAAAGGGCTGCCAGGGCAGGCGAGTGCAACGAACACCCGTCACCCTGGTTCCCTCTGTGTTGGAGCGCCATCTGGTGGGTAGACGTTTCAGAGCCTGGCTCTGATGAAGGTAAGATGTAGGTTGATGTTTAGGTGGGAGACCAAAGAGAAGGGAGCAGGGGTTGGTGGGGCTGAGGAGGGGCTGACAAGAGATCGTGAGGGCCAGCACCAGCCTTCATTCCTGGCCATGTCTGCCCCTGAGCCCCATGTGGAGGGTGGCCGCTTCGGAGCTTGTCCCTGATGAGGGTCAGGGCTAGGTTGAGGTTAGGTGGGAGAACGGGCACAGAGCCACGGTGTTGATGGGGCTGCCTAGGGACTGCAAACGGAAGGCGAGGTCCAGCATCAGCCTTGATTCCTGGCTATCTCAGTGCCTAGGGCCCTCGTGGAGGGTGGCCGCTTGGGAGCTTGGCTCTGATGAGGGTAAGGGATGTGTCGAGGATAATAAGGAGAACAGACACAGAGCCCCAGTGTTGGTGGGGCTGAGAAGGGGCTGCCAAGAGATCGTGAGGGCCAGCATGAACCTTGATTCCTGGCTACCTCAGTGCCTAAGACCCACGTGGAGGGTGGCCGCTCCGAAGTTTGGCCCTGAGGAGGGTAAGGGGTAGCTTGATGTTAGGTGCGAGCAGAGGCACAGAGCCCCGGTGTTGGTGGGGCTGCCAAGAGATCGTGAGGGCCAGCATCAACCTTGATTCCGGGCTACCTCAGTGCCAAGCCCCATGCGGTGCGTGGCTGCTTCAGAGCTTGGCTCTGCTGAGGATAAGGGATATGTCGAGGATAGGTGGAAGAACAGACTCAGAACCCGGTGTTGGTGGGGCTGAGAAGGGACTGCCAAGAAATCGTGAGGGCCAGCATCAGCCTTGATTCCTGGTTCCTTCTGTGCCTGAGCCCCATGAGGTGGGTGGCCGCTTCGGAGCTTGGCTCTGATGAGGGTAAGGGATGTGTCGAGGATAATTGGGAGAAGAGACACAGAGCCCTAGTGTTGGTGGGGCTGAGAAGGTGCTGCCAAGAGATCGTGAGGGCCAGCATCAGTCTTGGTTCCTGGCTACTTCAGTGCCAAGCCCCATGTGGAGGGTGGCCACTTCGAAGCTTGGCTCGATGAGGGTCAGGGCTAGGTTGAGGTTAGGTGGGAGAACAGGCAGAGAGCCCCGGTGTTAGTGGGGATTTCAAAGGGCTGCCAGGGCAGGCGAGTTCAACAGTCAGTCAATCTTGGTTCCATCTGTGTTGGAGCGCCATCTAGTGGGTAGACGTTTTAGACCCTGAATCTGATGAAGGTAAGATGTAGGTTGATGTTTAGGTGGGAGACCATAGAGATGGGGGCAGTTGTTGGTGGGGCTGAGGAGGGGCTGCCAAGGGAAGGTGAGGGCCAGCATGAACCTTGATTCCTGGCTGCTTCTGTGCCTGAGCCCCATTCAGTGTGTGGCCGCTTCGCAGCTTGGGTCTGAAGCGGGTACGTGCTAGGTAAAGTTTAGTTGAGAGAATAGACACAGAGTCCCGGTGTTGGTGAGGCTGCCAAGGGAAGGTGAGGGCCAGCATCAACCTTGTTTCGTGGCTACCTCAGTTCTTAGGCCCATGTGGAGGCTGGCCGCTTCGTAGCTTGGCCCTGATGAGGGTCAGGGCTAGGTTGAGGTTAGTTGGGAGAACAAACACAGAGCCCCGGTGTTGGTGGGGCTGAGAAGGGGCTGCCAAGAGATCATGAGGGCCAGCGTCAACCTTGATTCCTGGCTACTTCTGTGCCTTGAGCCCCATGAGGTGGGTGGCCTCTTCGGAGCTTAGCTGTGGTAAGGATAAGGGATGTGTCAAGGATAATTGGGAGAACAGACAGAGAGCCCCGCTGTTGGTGGGGACCTCAAAGGGCTGCCAGGGCACACGAGTTCAACAAACATTCAATCTTAGTTCCATCTGTGTGGAAGTGCCATCTAGTGGGTCGACGTTTTAGACCCTGGATCTGATGAAGGTAAGATGTAGGTTGATGTTTAGGTGGGAGACCAAAGAGAAGGGGGCAGTTGTTGGTGGGGCTGAGGAGGGGCTGCCAAGGGAACGTGAGGGCCAGCGTGAACCTTGGTTCCTGGCTACCTCAGTGCCTAAGGCCCACGTGGAGGATGCTTGCTTCGGAGCTTGGCTCTAATGAGGGTAAGGGATATGTCGAGGTTAGCTGAGAGAGCAGACACAGAGCCCCGGTATTGGTAGGGCTGAGAAGGGGCTGCCAAGAGATCGTGAGGGCCAGCATCAACCTGGATTCCTGGCTACCTCAGTGCCAAAGCCCTATGAGGCGGGTTGTTGCTTCAGAGCTTGTCTCTGAAGCGGGTAACTGCTAGGTCGAGGTTAGTTGAGAGAACAGACACAGAGCCCCGGTTTTGGTGGGGCCGCCAAGGGAAGGTGAGAGCTAGCCTCAACCTTGATTCCTGGCTACCTCAGTGCTTAGGCCCATGTGGAGGGTGGCCGCTCCGAAGTTTGGCTCTGGGGACGGTAAGGGATAGCTTGATGTTAGGTGCGAGCAGAGGCACAGAGCCCCGGTGTTGGTGGGGCTGCCAAGAGATCGTGAGGGCCAGCATCAACCTTGATTCCGGGCTACCTCAGTGCCAAGCCCCATGCGGTGGGTGGCTGCTTCGAAGCTTGGCTCTGAGGCGGGTAAGTGATAGGCCGAGGTTAGATGGAAGATCAGACAGAGAGCAACGATGCTGGTGGGGCTGAGGAGGGGCTGCCAAGGGAAGGTGAGGGCCAGCATCAGCCTTGATTCCTGGCTACCTCAGTGCCAAGTCCCATGTGGAGGGTGGCCACTGGAGCTTGGCTCTCATGAGGGTAAGGGATACGTCGAGGTTAGCTGAGAGAACAGACACAGAGCCCCGGTGTTGGTGGGGCTGAGAAGGGGCGGACAAGAGATCGTGAGGGCCAGCATCAACTTGATTCCTGGCTACTTCTGTGCCTGAGCCCCATGAGGTGGGTGGCCGCTTCGGAGCTTAGCTCTGATGAGGATAAGGCATGTGTCGAGGATAATTGGGAGAACAAACAGAGAGCCCCGCTGTTGGTGGGGACCTCAAAGGGCTGCCAGGGCAGGCGAGTTCAACAGTCAGCCAATCTTGGTTCCATCTGTGTTGGAGCGCCATCTAGTGGGTAGACGTTTTAGACCCTGGATCTGATGAAGGTAAGATGTAGGTTGATGTTTAGGTGGGAGACCAAAGAGAAGGGGGCATGTGTTGGTGGGGCTGAGGAGGGGCTGCCAAGGGAAGGTGAGGGCCAGCATGAAGCTTGGTTCCTGGCTACCTCAGTGCCTAAGGCCCACGTGGAGGGTGGTCGCTTCGGAGCTTGTCTGTGAAGCGGGTAAGTGCTAGGTTGAGGTTAGTTGAGAGAACAGACACAGAGCCCCGGTTTGGTGGGGGCGCCAAGGGAAGGTGAGAGCCAGCATCAACCTTGATTCCTGGCTACCTCAGTGCTTAGGCCCATGTGGTGGGTGGCTGCTTCAGGCTTGGCTCTGCTGAGGATAAGGGATATGTCGAGGATAGATGGAAGAACAGACTCAGAGCCCCGGTGTTGGTGGGGCTGAGAAGGGACTGCTAAGAAATCGTGACGGCCAGCGTCAACCTTGATTCCTGGCTACTTCTGTGCCTTGAGCCCCATGCGGTGGGAGGCCGCTTCGGAGCTTGGCTCTGAAGTGGGTAAGTGCTAGGGTGAGGTTAGCTGGGAGAAGAGACACAGAGCCCCGGTGTTGGTGGGGCTGAGAAGGTGCTGCCAAGAGATCGTGAGGGCCAGCATCAACCTTGATTCCTGGCTACTTCAGTGCCTAAGCCCCCCGTGGAGAGTGGCCTCTTCGGAGCTTGGCTCCGATGAAGGTAAGGGATACGTCGAAGATAACTGGGAGAACCGACAGAGAGCCCCGGTGGTGGTGGGGACCTCAAAGGGCTGCCAGGGCAGGCGAGTGCAACGAACACCCGTCACCCTGGTTCCCTCTGTGTTGGAGCGCCATCTGGTGGGTAGACGTTTCAGAGCCTGGCTCTGATGAAGGTAAGATGTAGGTTGATGTTTAGGTGGGAGACCAAAGAGAAGGGAGCAGGGGTTGGTGGGGCTGAGGAGGGGCTGACAAGAGATCGTGAGGGCCAGCACCAGCCTTCATTCCTGGCCATGTCTGCCCCTGAGCCCCATGTGGAGGGTGGCCGCTTCGGAGCTTGTCCCTGATGAGGGTCAGGGCTAGGTTGAGGTTAGGTGGGAGAACGGGCACAGAGCCACGGTGTTGATGGGGCTGCCTAGGGAGTGCAAACGGAAGGCGAGGTCCAGCATCAGCCTTGATTCCTGGCTATCTCAGTGCCTAGGGCCCTCGTGGAGGGTGGCCGCTTGGGAGCTTGGCTCTGATGAGGGTAAGGGATGTGTCGAGGATAATAAGGAGAACAGACACAGAGCCCCAGTGTTGGTGGGGCTGAGAAGGGGCTGCCAAGAGATCGTGAGGGCCAGCATGAACCTTGATTCCTGGCTACCTCAGTGCCTAAGACCCACGTGGAGGGTGGCCGCTCCGAAGTTTGGCCCTGAGGAGGGTAAGGGGTAGCTTGATGTTAGGTGCGAGCAGAGGCACAGAGCCCCGGTGTTGGTGGGGCTGCCAAGAGATCGTGAGGGCCAGCATCAACCTTGATTCCGGGCTACCTCAGTGCCAAGCCCCATGCGGTGCGTGGCTGCTTCAGAGCTTGGCTCTGCTGAGGATAAGGGATATGTCGAGGATAGGTGGAAGAACAGACTCAGAACCCGGTGTTGGTGGGGCTGAGAAGGGACTGCCAAGAAATCGTGAGGGCCAGCATCAGCCTTGATTCCTGGTTCCTTCTGTGCCTGAGCCCCATGAGGTGGGTGGCCGCTTCGGAGCTTGGCTCTGATGAGGGTAAAAGGGATGTGTCGAGGATAATTGGGAGAAGAGACACAGAGCCCTAGTGTTGGTGGGGCTGAGAAGGTGCTGCCAAGAGATCGTGAGGGCCAGCATCAGTCTTGGTTCCTGGCTACTTCAGTGCCAAGCCCCATGTGGAGGGTGGCCACTTCGAAGCTTGGCTCGATGAGGGTCAGGGCTAGGTTGAGGTTAGGTGGGAGAACAGGCAGAGAGCCCCGGTGTTAGTGGGGATTTCAAAGGGCTGCCAGGGCAGGCGAGTTCAACAGTCAGTCAATCTTGGTTCCATCTGTGTTGGAGCGCCATCTAGTGGGTAGACGTTTTAGACCCTGAATCTGATGAAGGTAAGATGTAGGTTGATGTTTAGGTGGGAGACCATAGAGATGGGGGCAGTTGTTGGTGGGGCTGAGGAGGGGCTGCCAAGGGAAGGTGAGGGCCAGCATGAACCTTGATTCCTGGCTGCTTCTGTGCCTGAGCCCCATTCAGTGTGTGGCCGCTTCGCAGCTTGGGTCTGAAGCGGGTACGTGCTAGGTAAAGTTTAGTTGAGAGAATAGACACAGAGTCCCGGTGTTGGTGAGGCTGCCAAGGGAAGGTGAGGGCCAGCATCAACCTTGTTTCGTGGCTACCTCAGTTCTTAGGCCCATGTGGAGGCTGGCCGCTTCGTAGCTTGGCCCTGATGAGGGTCAGGGCTAGGTTGAGGTTAGTTGGGAGAACAAACACAGAGCCCCGGTGTTGGTGGGGCTGAGAAGGGGCTGCCAAGAGATCATGAGGGCCAGCGTCAACCTTGATTCCTGGCTACTTCTGTGCCTTGAGCCCCATGAGGTGGGTGGCCTCTTCGGAGCTTAGCTGTGGTAAGGATAAGGGATGTGTCAAGGATAATTGGGAGAACAGACAGAGAGCCCCGCTGTTGGTGGGGACCTCAAAGGGCTGCCAGGGCACACGAGTTCAACAAACATTCAATCTTAGTTCCATCTGTGTGGAAGTGCCATCTAGTGGGTCGACGTTTTAGACCCTGGATCTGATGAAGGTAAGATGTAGGTTGATGTTTAGGTGGGAGACCAAAGAGAAGGGGGCAGTTGTTGGTGGGGCTGAGGAGGGGCTGCCAAGGGAACGTGAGGGCCAGCGTGAACCTTGGTTCCTGGCTACCTCAGTGCCTAAGGCCCACGTGGAGGATGCTTGCTTCGGAGCTTGGCTCTAATGAGGGTAAGGGATATGTCGAGGTTAGCTGAGAGAGCAGACACAGAGCCCCGGTATTGGTAGGGCTGAGAAGGGGCTGCCAAGAGATCGTGAGGGCCAGCATCAACCTGGATTCCTGGCTACCTCAGTGCCAAAGCCCTATGAGGCGGGTTGTTGCTTCAGAGCTTGTCTCTGAAGCGGGTAACTGCTAGGTCGAGGTTAGTTGAGAGAACAGACACAGAGCCCCGGTTTTGGTGGGGC
This sequence comes from Calonectris borealis, assembly GCF_964195595.1. NCBI lineage: Eukaryota > Metazoa > Chordata > Aves > Procellariiformes > Procellariidae > Calonectris > Calonectris borealis. Next base: position 1,449,204 of record NC_134318.1, on the reverse strand, counting down.
CGCCAAGGGAAGGTGAGAGCTAGCCTCAACCTTGATTCCTGGCTACCTCAGTGCTTAGGCCCATGTGGAGGGTGGCCGCTCCGAAGTTTGGCTCTGGGGACGGTAAGGGATAGCTTGATGTTAGGTGCGAGCAGAGGCACAGAGCCCCGGTGTTGGTGGGGCTGCCAAGAGATCGTGAGGGCCAGCATCAACCTTGATTCCGGGCTACCTCAGTGCCAAGCCCCATGCGGTGGGTGGCTGCTTCGAAGCTTGGCTCTGAGGCGGGTAAGTGATAGGCCGAGGTTAGATGGAAGATCAGACAGAGAGCAACGATGCTGGTGGGGCTGAGGAGGGGCTGCCAAGGGAAGGTGAGGGCCAGCATCAGCCTTGATTCCTGGCTACCTCAGTGCCAAGTCCCATGTGGAGGGTGGCCACTGGAGCTTGGCTCTCATGAGGGTAAGGGATACGTCGAGGTTAGCTGAGAGAACAGACACAGAGCCCCGGTGTTGGTGGGGCTGAGAAGGGGCGGACAAGAGATCGTGAGGGCCAGCATCAACTTGATTCCTGGCTACTTCTGTGCCTGAGCCCCATGAGGTGGGTGGCCGCTTCGGAGCTTAGCTCTGATGAGGATAAGGCATGTGTCGAGGATAATTGGGAGAACAAACAGAGAGCCCCGCTGTTGGTGGGGACCTCAAAGGGCTGCCAGGGCAGGCGAGTTCAACAGTCAGCCAATCTTGGTTCCATCTGTGTTGGAGCGCCATCTAGTGGGTAGACGTTTTAGACCCTGGATCTGATGAAGGTAAGATGTAGGTTGATGTTTAGGTGGGAGACCAAAGAGAAGGGGGCATGTGTTGGTGGGGCTGAGGAGGGGCTGCCAAGGGAAGGTGAGGGCCAGCATGAAGCTTGGTTCCTGGCTACCTCAGTGCCTAAGGCCCACGTGGAGGGTGGTCGCTTCGGAGCTTGTCTGTGAAGCGGGTAAGTGCTAGGTTGAGGTTAGTTGAGAGAACAGACACAGAGCCCCGGTTTGGTGGGGGCGCCAAGGGAAGGTGAGAGCCAGCATCAACCTTGATTCCTGGCTACCTCAGTGCTTAGGCCCATGTGGTGGGTGGCTGCTTCAGGCTTGGCTCTGCTGAGGATAAGGGATATGTCGAGGATAGATGGAAGAACAGACTCAGAGCCCCGGTGTTGGTGGGGCTGAGAAGGGACTGCTAAGAAATCGTGACGGCCAGCGTCAACCTTGATTCCTGGCTACTTCTGTGCCTTGAGCCCCATGCGGTGGGAGGCCGCTTCGGAGCTTGGCTCTGAAGTGGGTAAGTGCTAGGGTGAGGTTAGCTGGGAGAAGAGACACAGAGCCCCGGTGTTGGTGGGGCTGAGAAGGTGCTGCCAAGAGATCGTGAGGGCCAGCATCAACCTTGATTCCTGGCTACTTCAGTGCCTAAGCCCCCCGTGGAGAGTGGCCTCTTCGGAGCTTGGCTCCGATGAAGGTAAGGGATACGTCGAAGATAACTGGGAGAACCGACAGAGAGCCCCGGTGGTGGTGGGGACCTCAAAGGGCTGCCAGGGCAGGCGAGTGCAACGAACACCCGTCACCCTGGTTCCCTCTGTGTTGGAGCGCCATCTGGTGGGTAGACGTTTCAGAGCCTGGCTCTGATGAAGGTAAGATGTAGGTTGATGTTTAGGTGGGAGACCAAAGAGAAGGGAGCAGGGGTTGGTGGGGCTGAGGAGGGGCTGACAAGAGATCGTGAGGGCCAGCACCAGCCTTCATTCCTGGCCATGTCTGCCCCTGAGCCCCATGTGGAGGGTGGCCGCTTCGGAGCTTGTCCCTGATGAGGGTCAGGGCTAGGTTGAGGTTAGGTGGGAGAACGGGCACAGAGCCACGGTGTTGATGGGGCTGCCTAGGGACTGCAAACGGAAGGCGAGGTCCAGCATCAGCCTTGATTCCTGGCTATCTCAGTGCCTAGGGCCCTCGTGGAGGGTGGCCGCTTGGGAGCTTGGCTCTGATGAGGGTAAGGGATGTGTCGAGGATAATAAGGAGAACAGACACAGAGCCCCAGTGTTGGTGGGGCTGAGAAGGGGCTGCCAAGAGATCGTGAGGGCCAGCATGAACCTTGATTCCTGGCTACCTCAGTGCCTAAGACCCACGTGGAGGGTGGCCGCTCCGAAGTTTGGCCCTGAGGAGGGTAAGGGGTAGCTTGATGTTAGGTGCGAGCAGAGGCACAGAGCCCCGGTGTTGGTGGGGCTGCCAAGAGATCGTGAGGGCCAGCATCAACCTTGATTCCGGGCTACCTCAGTGCCAAGCCCCATGCGGTGCGTGGCTGCTTCAGAGCTTGGCTCTGCTGAGGATAAGGGATATGTCGAGGATAGGTGGAAGAACAGACTCAGAACCCGGTGTTGGTGGGGCTGAGAAGGGACTGCCAAGAAATCGTGAGGGCCAGCATCAGCCTTGATTCCTGGTTCCTTCTGTGCCTGAGCCCCATGAGGTGGGTGGCCGCTTCGGAGCTTGGCTCTGATGAGGGTAAGGGATGTGTCGAGGATAATTGGGAGAAGAGACACAGAGCCCTAGTGTTGGTGGGGCTGAGAAGGTGCTGCCAAGAGATCGTGAGGGCCAGCATCAGTCTTGGTTCCTGGCTACTTCAGTGCCAAGCCCCATGTGGAGGGTGGCCACTTCGAAGCTTGGCTCGATGAGGGTCAGGGCTAGGTTGAGGTTAGGTGGGAGAACAGGCAGAGAGCCCCGGTGTTAGTGGGGATTTCAAAGGGCTGCCAGGGCAGGCGAGTTCAACAGTCAGTCAATCTTGGTTCCATCTGTGTTGGAGCGCCATCTAGTGGGTAGACGTTTTAGACCCTGAATCTGATGAAGGTAAGATGTAGGTTGATGTTTAGGTGGGAGACCATAGAGATGGGGGCAGTTGTTGGTGGGGCTGAGGAGGGGCTGCCAAGGGAAGGTGAGGGCCAGCATGAACCTTGATTCCTGGCTGCTTCTGTGCCTGAGCCCCATTCAGTGTGTGGCCGCTTCGCAGCTTGGGTCTGAAGCGGGTACGTGCTAGGTAAAGTTTAGTTGAGAGAATAGACACAGAGTCCCGGTGTTGGTGAGGCTGCCAAGGGAAGGTGAGGGCCAGCATCAACCTTGTTTCGTGGCTACCTCAGTTCTTAGGCCCATGTGGAGGCTGGCCGCTTCGTAGCTTGGCCCTGATGAGGGTCAGGGCTAGGTTGAGGTTAGTTGGGAGAACAAACACAGAGCCCCGGTGTTGGTGGGGCTGAGAAGGGGCTGCCAAGAGATCATGAGGGCCAGCGTCAACCTTGATTCCTGGCTACTTCTGTGCCTTGAGCCCCATGAGGTGGGTGGCCTCTTCGGAGCTTAGCTGTGGTAAGGATAAGGGATGTGTCAAGGATAATTGGGAGAACAGACAGAGAGCCCCGCTGTTGGTGGGGACCTCAAAGGGCTGCCAGGGCACACGAGTTCAACAAACATTCAATCTTAGTTCCATCTGTGTGGAAGTGCCATCTAGTGGGTCGACGTTTTAGACCCTGGATCTGATGAAGGTAAGATGTAGGTTGATGTTTAGGTGGGAGACCAAAGAGAAGGGGGCAGTTGTTGGTGGGGCTGAGGAGGGGCTGCCAAGGGAACGTGAGGGCCAGCGTGAACCTTGGTTCCTGGCTACCTCAGTGCCTAAGGCCCACGTGGAGGATGCTTGCTTCGGAGCTTGGCTCTAATGAGGGTAAGGGATATGTCGAGGTTAGCTGAGAGAGCAGACACAGAGCCCCGGTATTGGTAGGGCTGAGAAGGGGCTGCCAAGAGATCGTGAGGGCCAGCATCAACCTGGATTCCTGGCTACCTCAGTGCCAAAGCCCTATGAGGCGGGTTGTTGCTTCAGAGCTTGTCTCTGAAGCGGGTAACTGCTAGGTCGAGGTTAGTTGAGAGAACAGACACAGAGCCCCGGTTTTGGTGGGGCCGCCAAGGGAAGGTGAGAGCTAGCCTCAACCTTGATTCCTGGCTACCTCAGTGCTTAGGCCCATGTGGAGGGTGGCCGCTCCGAAGTTTGGCTCTGGGGACGGTAAGGGATAGCTTGATGTTAGGTGCGAGCAGAGGCACAGAGCCCCGGTGTTGGTGGGGCTGCCAAGAGATCGTGAGGGCCAGCATCAACCTTGATTCCGGGCTACCTCAGTGCCAAGCCCCATGCGGTGGGTGGCTGCTTCGAAGCTTGGCTCTGAGGCGGGTAAGTGATAGGCCGAGGTTAGATGGAAGATCAGACAGAGAGCAACGATGCTGGTGGGGCTGAGGAGGGGCTGCCAAGGGAAGGTGAGGGCCAGCATCAGCCTTGATTCCTGGCTACCTCAGTGCCAAGTCCCATGTGGAGGGTGGCCACTGGAGCTTGGCTCTCATGAGGGTAAGGGATACGTCGAGGTTAGCTGAGAGAACAGACACAGAGCCCCGGTGTTGGTGGGGCTGAGAAGGGGCGGACAAGAGATCGTGAGGGCCAGCATCAACTTGATTCCTGGCTACTTCTGTGCCTGAGCCCCATGAGGTGGGTGGCCGCTTCGGAGCTTAGCTCTGATGAGGATAAGGCATGTGTCGAGGATAATTGGGAGAACAAACAGAGAGCCCCGCTGTTGGTGGGGACCTCAAAGGGCTGCCAGGGCAGGCGAGTTCAACAGTCAGCCAATCTTGGTTCCATCTGTGTTGGAGCGCCATCTAGTGGGTAGACGTTTTAGACCCTGGATCTGATGAAGGTAAGATGTAGGTTGATGTTTAGGTGGGAGACCAAAGAGAAGGGGGCATGTGTTGGTGGGGCTGAGGAGGGGCTGCCAAGGGAAGGTGAGGGCCAGCATGAAGCTTGGTTCCTGGCTACCTCAGTGCCTAAGGCCCACGTGGAGGGTGGTCGCTTCGGAGCTTGTCTGTGAAGCGGGTAAGTGCTAGGTTGAGGTTAGTTGAGAGAACAGACACAGAGCCCCGGTTTGGTGGGGGCGCCAAGGGAAGGTGAGAGCCAGCATCAACCTTGATTCCTGGCTACCTCAGTGCTTAGGCCCATGTGGTGGGTGGCTGCTTCAGGCTTGGCTCTGCTGAGGATAAGGGATATGTCGAGGATAGATGGAAGAACAGACTCAGAGCCCCGGTGTTGGTGGGGCTGAGAAGGGACTGCTAAGAAATCGTGACGGCCAGCGTCAACCTTGATTCCTGGCTACTTCTGTGCCTTGAGCCCCATGCGGTGGGAGGCCGCTTCGGAGCTTGGCTCTGAAGTGGGTAAGTGCTAGGGTGAGGTTAGCTGGGAGAAGAGACACAGAGCCCCGGTGTTGGTGGGGCTGAGAAGGTGCTGCCAAGAGATCGTGAGGGCCAGCATCAACCTTGATTCCTGGCTACTTCAGTGCCTAAGCCCCCCGTGGAGAGTGGCCTCTTCGGAGCTTGGCTCCGATGAAGGTAAGGGATACGTCGAAGATAACTGGGAGAACCGACAGAGAGCCCCGGTGGTGGTGGGGACCTCAAAGGGCTGCCAGGGCAGGCGAGTGCAACGGACACCCGTCACCTTGGTTCCCTCTGTGTTGGAGCGCCATCTGGTGGGTAGACGTTTCAGAGCCTGGCTCTGATGAAGGTAAGATGTAGGTTGATGTTTAGGTGGGAGACCAAAGAGAAGGGAGCAGGGGTTGGTGGGGCTGAGGAGGGGCTGACAAGAGATCGTGAGGGCCAGCACCAGCCTTCATTCCTGGCCATGTCTGCCCCTGAGCCCCATGTGGAGGGTGGCCGCTTCGGAGCTTGTCCCTGATGAGGGTCAGGGCTAGGTTGAGGTTAGGTGGGAGAACGGGCACAGAGCCACGGTGTTGATGGGGCTGCCTAGGGACTGCAAACGGAAGGCGAGGTCCAGCATCAGCCTTGATTCCTGGCTATCTCAGTGCCTAGGGCCCTCGTGGAGGGTGGCCGCTTGGGAGCTTGGCTCTGATGAGGGTAAGGGATGTGTCGAGGATAATAAGGAGAACAGACACAGAGCCCCAGTGTTGGTGGGGCTGAGAAGGGGCTGCCAAGAGATCGTGAGGGCCAGCATGAACCTTGATTCCTGGCTACCTCAGTGCCTAAGACCCACGTGGAGGGTGGCCGCTCCGAAGTTTGGCCCTGAGGAGGGTAAGGGGTAGCTTGATGTTAGGTGCGAGCAGAGGCACAGAGCCCCGGTGTTGGTGGGGCTGCCAAGAGATCGTGAGGGCCAGCATCAACCTTGATTCCGGGCTACCTCAGTGCCAAGCCCCATGCGGTGCGTGGCTGCTTCAGAGCTTGGCTCTGCTGAGGATAAGGGATATGTCGAGGATAGGTGGAAGAACAGACTCAGAACCCGGTGTTGGTGGGGCTGAGAAGGGACTGCCAAGAAATCGTGAGGGCCAGCATCAGCCTTGATTCCTGGTTCCTTCTGTGCCTGAGCCCCATGAGGTGGGTGGCCGCTTCGGAGCTTGGCTCTGATGAGGGTAAGGGATGTGTCGAGGATAATTGGGAGAAGAGACACAGAGCCCTAGTGTTGGTGGGGCTGAGAAGGTGCTGCCAAGAGATCGTGAGGGCCAGCATCAGTCTTGGTTCCTGGCTACTTCAGTGCCAAGCCCCATGTGGAGGGTGGCCACTTCGAAGCTTGGCTCGATGAGGGTCAGGGCTAGGTTGAGGTTAGGTGGGAGAACAGGCAGAGAGCCCCGGTGTTAGTGGGGATTTCAAAGGGCTGCCAGGGCAGGCGAGTTCAACAGTCAGTCAATCTTGGTTCCATCTGTGTTGGAGCGCCATCTAGTGGGTAGACGTTTTAGACCCTGAATCTGATGAAGGTAAGATGTAGGTTGATGTTTAGGTGGGAGACCATAGAGATGGGGGCAGTTGTTGGTGGGGCTGAGGAGGGGCTGCCAAGGGAAGGTGAGGGCCAGCATGAACCTTGATTCCTGGCTGCTTCTGTGCCTGAGCCCCATTCAGTGTGTGGCCGCTTCGCAGCTTGGGTCTGAAGCGGGTACGTGCTAGGTAAAGTTTAGTTGAGAGAATAGACACAGAGTCCCGGTGTTGGTGAGGCTGCCAAGGGAAGGTGAGGGCCAGCATCAACCTTGTTTCGTGGCTACCTCAGTTCTTAGGCCCATGTGGAGGCTGGCCGCTTCGTAGCTTGGCCCTGATGAGGGTCAGGGCTAGGTTGAGGTTAGTTGGGAGAACAAACACAGAGCCCCGGTGTTGGTGGGGCTGAGAAGGGGCTGCCAAGAGATCATGAGGGCCAGCGTCAACCTTGATTCCTGGCTACTTCTGTGCCTTGAGCCCCATGAGGTGGGTGGCCTCTTCGGAGCTTAGCTGTGGTAAGGATAAGGGATGTGTCAAGGATAATTGGGAGAACAGACAGAGAGCCCCGCTGTTGGTGGGGACCTCAAAGGGCTGCCAGGGCACACGAGTTCAACAAACATTCAATCTTAGTTCCATCTGTGTGGAAGTGCCATCTAGTGGGTCGACGTTTTAGACCCTGGATCTGATGAAGGTAAGATGTAGGTTGATGTTTAGGTGGGAGACCAAAGAGAAGGGGGCAGTTGTTGGTGGGGCTGAGGAGGGGCTGCCAAGGGAACGTGAGGGCCAGCGTGAACCTTGGTTCCTGGCTACCTCAGTGCCTAAGGCCCACGTGGAGGATGCTTGCTTCGGAGCTTGGCTCTAATGAGGGTAAGGGATATGTCGAGGTTAGCTGAGAGAGCAGACACAGAGCCCCGGTATTGGTAGGGCTGAGAAGGGGCTGCCAAGAGATCGTGAGGGCCAGCATCAACCTGGATTCCTGGCTACCTCAGTGCCAAAGCCCTATGAGGCGGGTTGTTGCTTCAGAGCTTGTCTCTGAAGCGGGTAACTGCTAGGTCGAGGTTAGTTGAGAGAACAGACACAGAGCCCCGGTTTTGGTGGGGCCGCCAAGGGAAGGTGAGAGCTAGCCTCAACCTTGATTCCTGGCTACCTCAGTGCTTAGGCCCATGTGGAGGGTGGCCGCTCCGAAGTTTGGCTCTGGGGACGGTAAGGGATAGCTTGATGTTAGGTGCGAGCAGAGGCACAGAGCCCCGGTGTTGGTGGGGCTGCCAAGAGATCGTGAGGGCCAGCATCAACCTTGATTCCGGGCTACCTCAGTGCCAAGCCCCATGCGGTGGGTGGCTGCTTCGAAGCTTGGCTCTGAGGCGGGTAAGTGATAGGCCGAGGTTAGATGGAAGATCAGACAGAGAGCAACGATGCTGGTGGGGCTGAGGAGGGGCTGCCAAGGGAAGGTGAGGGCCAGCATCAGCCTTGATTCCTGGCTACCTCAGTGCCAAGTCCCATGTGGAGGGTGGCCACTGGAGCTTGGCTCTCATGAGGGTAAGGGATACGTCGAGGTTAGCTGAGAGAACAGACACAGAGCCCCGGTGTTGGTGGGGCTGAGAAGGGGCGGACAAGAGATCGTGAGGGCCAGCATCAACTTGATTCCTGGCTACTTCTGTGCCTGAGCCCCATGAGGTGGGTGGCCGCTTCGGAGCTTAGCTCTGATGAGGATAAGGCATGTGTCGAGGATAATTGGGAGAACAAACAGAGAGCCCCGCTGTTGGTGGGGACCTCAAAGGGCTGCCAGGGCAGGCGAGTTCAACAGTCAGCCAATCTTGGTTCCATCTGTGTTGGAGCGCCATCTAGTGGGTAGACGTTTTAGACCCTGGATCTGATGAAGGTAAGATGTAGGTTGATGTTTAGGTGGGAGACCAAAGAGAAGGGGGCATGTGTTGGTGGGGCTGAGGAGGGGCTGCCAAGGGAAGGTGAGGGCCAGCATGAAGCTTGGTTCCTGGCTACCTCAGTGCCTAAAGCCCACGTGGAGGGTGGTCGCTTCGGAGCTTGTCTGTGAAGCGGGTAAGTGCTAGGTCGAGGTTAGTTGAGAGAACAGACACAGAGCCCCGGTTTGGTGGGGCCGCCAAGGGAAGGTGAGAGCCAGCATCAACCTTGATTCCTGGCTACCTCAGTGCTTAGGCCCATGTGGTGGGTGGCTGCTTCAGGCTTGGCTCTGCTGAGGATAAGGGATATGTCGAGGATAGATGGAAGAACAGACTCAGAGCCCCGGTGTTGGTGGGGCTGAGAAGGGACTGCTAAGAAATCGTGACGGCCAGCGTCAACCTTGATTCCTGGCTACTTCTGTGCCTTGAGCCCCATGCGGTGGGAGGCCGCTTCGGAGCTTGGCTCTGAAGTGGGTAAGTGCTAGGGTGAGGTTAGCTGGGAGAAGAGACACAGAGCCCCGGTGTTGGTGGGGCTGAGAAGGTGCTGCCAAGAGATCGTGAGGGCCAGCATCAACCTTGATTCCTGGCTACTTCAGTGCCTAAGCCCCCCGTGGAGAGTGGCCTCTTCGGAGCTTGGCTCCGATGAAGGTAAGGGATACGTCGAAGATAACTGGGAGAACCGACAGAGAGCCCCGGTGGTGGTGGGGACCTCAAAGGGCTGCCAGGGCAGGCGAGTGCAACGAACACCCGTCACCCTGGTTCCCTCTGTGTTGGAGCGCCATCTGGTGGGTAGACGTTTCAGAGCCTGGCTCTGATGAAGGTAAGATGTAGGTTGATGTTTAGGTGGGAGACCAAAGAGAAGGGAGCAGGGGTTGGTGGGGCTGAGGAGGGGCTGACAAGAGATCGTGAGGGCCAGCACCAGCCTTCATTCCTGGCCATGTCTGCCCCTGAGCCCCATGTGGAGGGTGGCCGCTTCGGAGCTTGTCCCTGATGAGGGTCAGGGCTAGGTTGAGGTTAGGTGGGAGAACGGGCACAGAGCCACGGTGTTGATGGGGCTGCCTAGGGACTGCAAACGGAAGGCGAGGTCCAGCATCAGCCTTGATTCCTGGCTATCTCAGTGCCTAGGGCCCTCGTGGAGGGTGGCCGCTTGGGAGCTTGGCTCTGATGAGGGTAAGGGATGTGTCGAGGATAATAAGGAGAACAGACACAGAGCCCCAGTGTTGGTGGGGCTGAGAAGGGGCTGCCAAGAGATCGTGAGGGCCAGCATGAACCTTGATTCCTGGCTACCTCAGTGCCTAAGACCCACGTGGAGGGTGGCCGCTCCGAAGTTTGGCCCTGAGGAGGGTAAGGGGTAGCTTGATGTTAGGTGCGAGCAGAGGCACAGAGCCCCGGTGTTGGTGGGGCTGCCAAGAGATCGTGAGGGCCAGCATCAACCTTGATTCCGGGCTACCTCAGTGCCAAGCCCCATGCGGTGCGTGGCTGCTTCAGAGCTTGGCTCTGCTGAGGATAAGGGATATGTCGAGGATAGGTGGAAGAACAGACTCAGAACCCGGTGTTGGTGGGGCTGAGAAGGGACTGCCAAGAAATCGTGAGGGCCAGCATCAGCCTTGATTCCTGGTTCCTTCTGTGCCTGAGCCCCATGAGGTGGGTGGCCGCTTCGGAGCTTGGCTCTGATGAGGGTAAGGGATGTGTCGAGGATAATTGGGAGAAGAGACACAGAGCCCTAGTGTTGGTGGGGCTGAGAAGGGGCGGACAAGAGATCGTGAGGGCCAGCATCAGTCTTGGTTCCTGGCTACTTCAGTGCCAAGCCCCATGTGGAGGGTGGCCACTTCGAAGCTTGGCTCCGATGAGGGTCAGGGCTAGGTTGAGGTTAGGTGGGAGAACAGGCAGAGAGCCCCGGTGTTAGTGGGGATTTCAAAGGGCTGCCAGGGCAGGCGAGTTCAACAGTCAGTCAATCTTGGTTCCATCTGTGTTGGAGCGCCATCTAGTGGGTAGACGTTTTAGACCCTGGATCTGATGAAGGTAAGATGTAGGTTGATGTTTAGGTGGGAGACCAAAGAGAAGGGGGCATGTGTTGGTGGGGCTGAGGAGGGGCTGCCAAGGGAAGGTAAGGGCCAGCATGAACCTTGATTCCTGGCTGCTTCTGTGCCTGAGCCCCATTCAGTGTGTGGCCGCTTCGCAGCTTGGGTCTGAAGCGGGTACGTGCTAGGTAAAGTTTAGTTGAGAGAATAGACACAGAGTCCCGGTGTTGGTGAGGCTGCCAAGGGAAGGTGAGGGCCAGCATCAACCTTGTTTCGTGGCTACCTCAGTTCTTAGGCCCATGTGGAGGCTGGCCGCTTCGTAGCTTGGCCCTGATGAGGGTCAGGGCTAGGTTGAGGTTAGTTGGGAGAACAAACACAGAGCCCCGGTGTTGGTGGGGCTGAGAAGGGGCTGCCAAGAGATCATGAGGGCCAGCGTCAACCTTGATTCCTGGCTACTTCTGTGCCTTGAGCCCCATGAGGTGGGTGGCCGCTTCGGAGCTTAGCTGTGGTAAGGATAAGGGATGTGTCAAGGATAATTGGGAGAACAGACAGAGAGCCCCGCTGTTGGTGGGGACCTCAAAGGGCTGCCAGGGCACACGAGTTCAACAAACATTCAATCTTAGTTCCATCTGTGTGGAAGTGCCATCTAGTGGGTCGACGTTTTAGACCCTGGATCTGATGAAGGTAAGATGTAGGTTGATGTTTAGGTGGGAGACCAAAGAGAAGGGGGCAGTTGTTGGTGGGGCTGAGGAGGGGCTGCCAAGGGAACGTGAGGGCCAGCGTGAACCTTGGTTCCTGGCTACCTCAGTGCCTAAGGCCCACGTGGAGGATGCTTGCTTCGGAGCTTGGCTCTAATGAGGGTAAGGGATATGTCGAGGTTAGCTGAGAGAGCAGACACAGAGCCCCGGTATTGGTAGGGCTGAGAAGGGGCTGCCAAGAGATCGTGAGGGCCAGCATCAACCTGGATTCCTGGCTACCTCAGTGCCAAAGCCCTATGAGGCGGGTTGTTGCTTCAGAGCTTGTCTCTGAAGCGGGTAACTGCTAGGTCGAGGTTAGTTGAGAGAACAGACACAGAGCCCCGGTTTTGGTGGGGCCGCCAAGGGAAGGTGAGAGCTAGCCTCAACCTTGATTCCTGGCTACCTCAGTGCTTAGGCCCATGTGGAGGGTGGCCGCTCCGAAGTTTGGCTCTGGGGACGGTAAGGGATAGCTTGATGTTAGGTGCGAGCAGAGGCACAGAGCCCCGGTGTTGGTGGGGCTGCCAAGAGATCGTGAGGGCCAGCATCAACCTTGATTCCGGGCTACCTCAGTGCCAAGCCCCATGCGGTGGGTGGCTGCTTCGAAGCTTGGCTCTGAGGCGGGTAAGTGATAGGCCGAGGTTAGATGGAAGATCAGACAGAGAGCAACGATGCTGGTGGGGCTGAGGAGGGGCTGCCAAGGGAAGGTGAGGGCCAGCATCAGCCTTGATTCCTGGCTACCTCAGTGCCAAGTCCCATGTGGAGGGTGGCCACTGGAGCTTGGCTCTCATGAGGGTAAGGGATACGTCGAGGTTAGCTGAGAGAACAGACACAGAGCCCCGGTGTTGGTGGGGCTGAGAAGGGGCGGACAAGAGATCGTGAGGGCCAGCATCAACTTGATTCCTGGCTACTTCTGTGCCTGAGCCCCATGAGGTGGGTGGCCGCTTCGGAGCTTAGCTCTGATGAGGATAAGGCATGTGTCGAGGATAATTGGGAGAACAAACAGAGAGCCCCGCTGTTGGTGGGGACCTCAAAGGGCTGCCAGGGCAGGCGAGTTCAACAGTCAGCCAATCTTGGTTCCATCTGTGTTGGAGCGCCATCTAGTGGGTAGACGTTTTAGACCCTGGATCTGATGAAGGTAAGATGTAGGTTGATGTTTAGGTGGGAGACCAAAGAGAAGGGGGCATGTGTTGGTGGGGCTGAGGAGGGGCTGCCAAGGGAAGGTGAGGGCCAGCATGAACCTTGATTCCTGGCTGCTTCTGTGCCTGAGCCCCATTCAGTGTGTGGCCGCTTCGCAGCTTGTCTGTGAAGCAGGTAAGTGCTAGGTAAATATTAGTTGAGAGAATAGAAACAGAGCCCGAGGAAGAAAAGGAGGACCAGAGGAACAAAATCAGAGCCCGCCGAACAAAACCAGAAACCGAGGAACATAAAGAGAGCCCGAGGAAAAAAACTAGGGACTGAGGAAAAATACCAGGGCCCGAGGAAATAAACTGAGTATGAGGAACTAATGGAGAGCTTGAGGAACAAAACCAGAGCCAGAGGAAAAAACCTAGGGCCCGAGTAACAAAAGCAGCCTTCGAGGAAGAAAACCAGAGCCCGAGGAATAAAAGTAGAGCCCGAGGAACAAAAGCAGCCCTAGAGGAAAAAAAACAGAGCCCGAGGAACAAACGAGAGCCCGAGGAACAAAACCAGAGCCCGAGGAAGAGAACGAGAGCTAGAGGAGCAAAACCACAGCTCGAGGAACAAAACCAGCTCCCAAGGAACGAAAATAGAGCCCGAGGAACAAAACCAGAGCCCAATGAACGAAACCAGAGCCCGAGGAACAAAACCAGAAGTAGAGGAGGAAAGCCACAGCTCGAGGAACAGAACAAGAGCACGAGGAAGTAAACTAGAGCCCGAGGAATAAAACCAGAGACCGACGAAAAAACCAGAGCCTGAGGAACAAAACCAGAGCCAATGAAACTAAAAGAGAGCCCGAGGAACAAAACCAGAGCCCATGGAACAAAACCAGAACCCGAGTAGAAAAACCAGAGCTGGAGGAACAAAACCAGAGCCCGTGGAACTAAACCAGAGCCCGAGGAACAGAACCAGAGCCCGTGGAACTAAACCAGAGCCCGAGGAACAAAACCAGAGCTCGAGGAAGAAAACTAGAGCCCGAGGAACAATACCAGAGACTGAGGAACAAATGGAAGTCTGAGGAACAAAACGAGACCCTTGGAACCAAACCAGAGCCCGAGGAGCTAAAGCAGAGCTATAAGAGCAAAACCAGAGCTCAAGGAACAAAATTAGCCCTCGAGGAAGAAAACCAGAGCCCGAGGAAGAAAACCAGAGCCCGAGGAAGACAACGAGATCTAGAGGAGCAAAACCACAGCTCGAGGAAAAAAACCAGTGCCTGAGGAAAGAAACCAGAGCCCGAGGAACAAAACCAGAGCACAAGGGAAAAAGGAGGGTGCGAGGAAAAAAACCAGAGCCCATGGAACAAAACCAGAGTACGAGTAGAAATCCAGAGATGTAGGGACAAAACCACAGCTCATGGAACTAAAACAGAGCCCGAGGAACAAAACCAGAGCCCGTGGAACTAAACCAGAGGCCGAGGAACAAAACCAGAGCCCGTGGAACTAAACCAGAGCCCGGGGCACAAAACCAGAGACCGAGAAAAAAAAGCAGGGGCAGAGGAACAAAAGCAGAGGCCGAGGAACAAAACCAGAGCTCAAGGAAGAAAACCAGAAGCCGAGAAATTAAACCAGAGCCTGAGGAAGAAAACCAGAGCCCGAGGAACAAAACCAGAGACCGAGAAACAAATGGTGGGCCCGAGGAACAAAACGAGACCCGTGGACCCAAACCAGAGCCCGAGAGGCTAAAGCAGATCTGGAAGAACAAAACTAGAGCCCGGGGAACAAAACCAGTCCTCGAGGAAGAAAACCAGAGCCCGAGGAAGACAACGAGAGCTAGAGGAGCAAAACCACAGCTCGAGGAACAGAACCAGTGCCCGAGGAAAGAATCCAGAGCACGAGGAACGAAACCAGATACCAAAGAACAAAACCACAGCTCGAGGAAAAAAACCAGTGCCTGAGGAAAGAAACCAGAGCCCGAGGAACAAAACCAGAGCACAAGCGAAAAAGGAGGGTGCGAGGAAAAAAACCAGAGCCCATGGAACAAAACCAGAGTACGAGTAGAAATCCAGAGATGTAGGGACAAAACCACAGCTCATGGAACTAAACCAGAGCCCGAGGAACAAAACCAGAGCCTGTGGAACTAAACCAGAGGCCGAGGAACAAAACCAGAGCCCGTGGAACTAAACCAGAGCCCGGGGCACAAAACCAGAGACCGAGAAAAAAAAGCAGGGGCAGAGGAACAAAAGCAGAGGCCGAGGAACAAAACCAGAGCTCAAGGAAGAAAACCAGAAGCCGAGAAATTAAACCAGAGCCTGAGGAAGAAAACCAGAGCCCATGGAACAAAACCAGAGCCCGAGTAGAAAAACCAGAGCTGGAGGAACAAAACGAGAGCCCATGGAACTAAACCAGAGCCCGAGGAACAGAACCAGAGCCCGTGGAACTAACCCAGAGCCTGAGGAAAAAAACCAGAGCCCGAGAAAAAAAAACACAGGCAGAGGAACAAAAGCTGAGGCCGAGAAACAAAACCAGAGCTAGAGGAAGAAAACTAGACCCCGAGGAACAAAACCAGAGACTGAGGAACAAATGGAGGCCCGAGGAACAAAACGAGACCCTTGGAACCAAACCAGAGCCCGAGGAGCTAAAGCAGAGCTGGAAGAACAAAACCAGAGCCCGAGGAACAAAACCAGATCCCGAAGAACAAAAGGAGGGCCCGCGGAATAAAACCAGACCCCGAGGAACAAAACTAGCCCTCGAGGAAGAAAACCAGAGCCCGAGGAGGAAAACCAGAGCCCGAGGAAGACAACGAGAGCTAGAGGAGCAAAACCACAGCTCGAGGAACAAAACCAGCGCCCGAGGAAAGAAACCAGAGCCCGAGGAACGAAACCAGATACCGAAGAGCAAAACCACAGCTCGAGGAACAAAACCAGCGCCCGAGGAAGAAAACCAGATCCCGAGGAACAAAACCAGAGCCCAATGAACGAAACCAGAGCCCGAGGAACAAAACCAGAGGTAGAGGAGCAAAGCCACAGCTCGAGGAACGAAACAAGAGCCCGAGGAACTAAACTAGAGCCCGAGGAATAAAACCAGAGCCCGACGAACAAAACAAGAGCCTGAGGAACAAAACCAGAGCCAATGAAACTATACGAGAGCCCGAGGAACAAAACCAGAGCCCATGGAACAAAACTAGAGCCCGAGTAGTAAAACCAGAGCTGGAGGAACAAAACCAGAGCCCGTGGAACTAAACCAGAGCCCGAGGAACAGAACCAGAGCCTGTGGAACTTAACCAGAGCCCGAGGAAGAAAACCAGAGCCCGAGAAAGAAAAACACGGGCAGAGGAACAAAAGCAGAGGCCGAGGAACAAAACCAGAGCTCGAGGAAGAAAACTAGAGCCCGAGGAAAAAAAACAGAGACTGAGGAAGAAACGGAGGGTCCAAGGAACAAAACGAGACCCTTGGAACCAAACCAGAGCCCGAGGAGCTAAAGGAGAGCTGGAAGAACAAAACCAGAGCCCGAGGAAGAAAACCAGAGCCCGAGGAAGACAACGAGATCTAGAGGAGCAAAACCACAGCTCGAGGGAAAAAAACAGTGCCTGAGGAAAGAAACCAGAGCCCGAGGAACAAAACCAGAGCACAAGGGAAAAAGGAGGGTGCGAGGAAAAAAACCAGAGCCCATGGAACAAAACCAGAGTACGAGTAGAAATCCAGAGATGTAGGGACAAAACCACAGCTCATGGAACTAAAACAGAGCCCGAGGAACAAAACCAGAGCCTGTGGAACTAAACCAGAGGCCGAGGAACAAAACCAGAGCCCGTGGAACTAAACCAGAGCCCGGGGCACAAAACCAGAGACCGAGAAAAAAAAGCAGGGGCAGAGGAACAAAAGCAGAGGCCGAGGAACAAAACCAGAGCTCAAGGAAGAAAACCAGAAGCCGAGAAATTAAACCAGAGCCTGAGGAAGAAAACCAGAGCCCATGGAACAAAACCAGAGCCCGAGTAGAAAAACCAGAGCTGGAGGAACAAAACGAGAGCCCATGGAACTAAACCAGAGCCCGAGGAACAGAACCAGAGCCCGTGGAACTAACCCAGAGCCTGAGGAAAAAAACCAGAGCCCGAGAAAAAAAAACACAGGCAGAGGAACAAAAGCTGAGGCCGAGAAACAAAACCAGAGCTAGAGGAAGAAAACTAGACCCCGAGGAACAAAACCAGAGACTGAGGAACAAATGGAGGCCCGAGGAACAAAACGAGACCCTTGGAACCAAACCAGAGCCCAAGGAGCTAAAGCAGAGCTGGAAGAACAAAACCAGAGCCCGAGGAACAAAACTAGCCCTCGAGAAAGAAAACCAGAGCCCGAAGAAGAAAACCAGAGCCCGAGGAACAAAACCAGATCCCGAAGAACAAAAGGAGGGCCCGCGGAATAAAACCAGACCCCGAGGAACAAAACTAGCCCTCGAGGAAGAAAACCAGAGCCCGAGGAGGAAAACCAGAGCCCGAGGAAGACAACGAGAGCTAGAGGAGCAAAACCACAGCTCGAGGAACAAAACCAGCGCCCGAGGAAAGAAACCAGAGCCCGAGGAACGAAACCAGATACCGAAGAGCAAAACCACAGCTCGAGGAACAAAACCAGCGCCCGAGGAAGAAAACCAGATCCCGAGGAACAAAACCAGAGCCTGTGGAACTAAACCAGAGGCCGAGGAACAAAACCAGAGCCCGTGGAACTAAACCAGAGCCCGGGGCACAAAACCAGAGACCGAGAAAAAAAAGCAGGGGCAGAGGAACAAAAGCAGAGGCCGAGGAACAAAACCAGAGCTCAAGGAAGAAAACCAGAAGCCGAGAAATTAAACCAGAGCCTGAGGAAGAAAACCAGAGCCCATGGAACAAAACCAGAGCCCGAGTAGAAAAACCAGAGCTGGAGGAACAAAACGAGAGCCCATGGAACTAAACCAGAGCCCGAGGAACAGAACCAGAGCCCGTGGAACTAACCCAGAGCCTGAGGAAAAAAACCAGAGCCCGAGAAAAAAAAACACAGGCAGAGGAACAAAAGCTGAGGCCGAGAAACAAAACCAGAGCTAGAGGAAGAAAACTAGACCCCGAGGAACAAAACCAGAGACTGAGGAACAAATGGAGGCCCGAGGAACAAAACGAGACCCTTGGAACCAAACCAGAGCCCGAGGAGCTAAAGCAGAGCTGGAAGAACAAAACCAGAGCCCGAGGAACAAAACTAGCCCTCGAGAAAGAAAACCAGAGCCCGAAGAAGAAAACCAGAGCCCGAGGAACAAAACCAGATCCCAAAGAACAAAAGGAGGGCCCGCGGAATAAAACCAGACCCCGAGGAACAAAACTAGCCCTCGAGGAAGAAAACCAGAGCCCGAGGAGGAAAACCAGAGCCCGAGGAAGACAACGAGAGCTAGAGGAGCAAAACCACAGCTCGAGGAACAAAACCAGCGCCCGAGGAAAGAAACCAGAGCCCGAGGAACAAAACCAGAGCCCGTGGAACTAAACCAGAGGCCGAGGAACAAAACCAGAGCCCGTGGAAATAAACCAGAGCCTGGGGCACAAAACCAGAGACCGAGAAAAAAAAGCAGGGGCAGAGGAACAAAAGCAGAGGCCGAGGAACAAAACCAGAGCTCAAGGAAGAAAACCAGAAGCCGAGAAATTAAACCAGAGCCTGAGGAAGAAAACCAGAGCCCGAGGAACAAAACCAGAGACCGAGAAACAAATGGTGGGCCCGAGGACCAAAACGAGACCCGTGGACCCAAACCAGAGCCCGAGAGGCTAAAGCAGATCTGGAAGAACAAAACTAGAGCCCGGGGAACAAAACCAGTCCTCGAGGAAGAAAACCAGAGCCCGAGGAAGACAACGAGAGCTAGAGGAGCAAAACCACAGCTCGAGGAACAAAACCAGCGCCCGAGGAAAGAAACCAGAGCCCGAGGAAGGAAACCAGAGCCCAAGGAACAAAACCAGATCCTGAAGAGCAAAAGGAGGGCCCGAGGAATAAAACCAGAGCCCAAAGAACAAAACTAGCCCTTGAGGAAGAAAACCAGAGCCCGAGGAGGAAAACCAGAGCCCGAGGAAGACAACGAGAGCTAGAGGAGCAAAACCACAGCTCGAGGAACAGAACCAGTGCCCGAGGAAAGAATCCAGAGCACGAGGAACAAAACCAGATACCAAAGAACAAAACCACAGCTCGAGGAAAAAAACCAGTGCCTGAGGAAAGAAACCAGAGCCCGAGGAACAAAACCAGAGCACAAGGGAAAAAGGAGGGTGCGAGGAAAAAAACCAGAGCCCATGGAACAAAACCAGAGTACGAGTAGAAATCCAGAGATGTAGGGACAAAACCACAGCTCATGGAACTAAAACAGAGCCCGAGGAACAAAACCAGAGCCTGTGGAACTAAACCAGAGGCCGAGGAACAAAACCAGAGCCCGAGAAAAAAAAACACAGGCAGAGGAACAAAAGCTGAGGCCGAGAAACAAAACCAGAGCTAGAGGAAGAAAACTAGACCCCGAGGAACAAAACCAGAGACTGAGGAACAAATGGAGGCCCGAGGAACAAAACAAGACCCTTGGAACCAAACCAGAGCCCGAGGAGCTAAAGCAGAGCTGGAAGAACAAAACCAGAGCCCGAGGAACAAAACCAGATCCCGAAGAACAAAAGGAGGGCCCGCGGAATAAAACCAGACCCCGAGGAACAAAACTAGCCCTCGAGGAAGAAAACCAGAGCCCGAGGAGGAAAACCAGAGCCCGAGGAAGACAACGAGAGCTAGAGGAGCAAAACCACAGCTCGAGGAACAAAACCAGCGCCCGAGGAAAGAAACCAGAGCCCGAGGAACGAAACCAGATACCGAAGAGCAAAACCACAGCTCGAGGAACAAAACCAGCGCCCGAGGAAGAAAACCAGATCCCGAGGAACAAAACCAGAGCCCAATGAACGAAACCAGAGCCCGAGGAACAAAACCAGAGGTAGAGGAGCAAAGCCACAGCTCGAGGAACGAAACAAGAGCCCGAGGAACTAAACTAGAGCCCGAGGAATAAAACCAGAGCCCGACGAACAAAACAAGAGCCTGAGGAACAAAACCAGAGCCAATGAAACTATACGAGAGCCCGAGGAACAAAACCAGAGCCCATGGAACAAAACTAGAGCCCGAGTAGTAAAACCAGAGCTGGAGGAACAAAACCAGAGCCCGTGGAACTAAACCAGAGCCCGAGGAACAGAACCAGAGCCTGTGGAACTTAACCAGAGCCCGAGGAAGAAAACCAGAGCCCGAGAAAGAAAAACACGGGCAGAGGAACAAAAGCAGAGGCCGAGGAACAAAACCAGAGCTCGAGGAAGAAAACTAGAGCCCGAGGAAAAAAAACAGAGACTGAGGAAGAAACGGAGGGTCCAAGGAACAAAACGAGACCCTTGGAACCAAACCAGAGCCCGAGGAGCTAAAGGAGAGCTGGAAGAACAAAACCAGAGCCCGAGGAAGAAAACCAGAGCCCGAGGAAGACAACGAGATCTAGAGGAGCAAAACCACAGCTCGAGGGAAAAAAACAGTGCCTGAGGAAAGAAACCAGAGCCCGAGGAACAAAACCAGAGCACAAGGGAAAAAGGAGGGTGCGAGGAAAAAAACCAGAGCCCATGGAACAAAACCAGAGTACGAGTAGAAATCCAGAGATGTAGGGACAAAACCACAGCTCATGGAACTAAAACAGAGCCCGAGGAACAAAACCAGAGCCTGTGGAACTAAACCAGAGGCCGAGGAACAAAACCAGAGCCCGTGGAACTAAACCAGAGCCCGGGGCACAAAACCAGAGACCGAGAAAAAAAAGCAGGGGCAGAGGAACAAAAGCAGAGGCCGAGGAACAAAACCAGAGCTCAAGGAAGAAAACCAGAAGCCGAGAAATTAAACCAGAGCCTGAGGAAGAAAACCAGAGCCCATGGAACAAAACCAGAGCCCGAGTAGAAAAACCAGAGCTGGAGGAACAAAACGAGAGCCCATGGAACTAAACCAGAGCCCGAGGAACAGAACCAGAGCCCGTGGAACTAACCCAGAGCCTGAGGAAAAAAACCAGAGCCCGAGAAAAAAAAACACAGGCAGAGGAACAAAAGCTGAGGCCGAGAAACAAAACCAGAGCTAGAGGAAGAAAACTAGACCCCGAGGAACAAAACCAGAGACTGAGGAACAAATGGAGGCCCGAGGAACAAAACGAGACCCTTGGAACCAAACCAGAGCCCAAGGAGCTAAAGCAGAGCTGGAAGAACAAAACCAGAGCCCGAGGAACAAAACTAGCCCTCGAGAAAGAAAACCAGAGCCCGAAGAAGAAAACCAGAGCCCGAGGAACAAAACCAGATCCCGAAGAACAAAAGGAGGGCCCGCGGAATAAAACCAGACCCCGAGGAACAAAACTAGCCCTCGAGGAAGAAAACCAGAGCCCGAGGAGGAAAACCAGAGCCCGAGGAAGACAACGAGAGCTAGAGGAGCAAAACCACAGCTCGAGGAACAAAACCAGCGCCCGAGGAAAGAAACCAGAGCCCGAGGAACGAAACCAGATACCGAAGAGCAAAACCACAGCTCGAGGAACAAAACCAGCGCCCGAGGAAGAAAACCAGATCCCGAGGAACAAAACCAGAGCCTGTGGAACTAAACCAGAGGCCGAGGAACAAAACCAGAGCCCGTGGAACTAAACCAGAGCCCGGGGCACAAAACCAGAGACCGAGAAAAAAAAGCAGGGGCAGAGGAACAAAAGCAGAGGCCGAGGAACAAAACCAGAGCTCAAGGAAGAAAACCAGAAGCCGAGAAATTAAACCAGAGCCTGAGGAAGAAAACCAGAGCCCATGGAACAAAACCAGAGCCCGAGTAGAAAAACCAGAGCTGGAGGAACAAAACGAGAGCCCATGGAACTAAACCAGAGCCCGAGGAACAGAACCAGAGCCCGTGGAACTAACCCAGAGCCTGAGGAAAAAAACCAGAGCCCGAGAAAAAAAAACACAGGCAGAGGAACAAAAGCTGAGGCCGAGAAACAAAACCAGAGCTAGAGGAAGAAAACTAGACCCCGAGGAACAAAACCAGAGACTGAGGAACAAATGGAGGCCCGAGGAACAAAACGAGACCCTTGGAACCAAACCAGAGCCCGAGGAGCTAAAGCAGAGCTGGAAGAACAAAACCAGAGCCCGAGGAACAAAACTAGCCCTCGAGAAAGAAAACCAGAGCCCGAAGAAGAAAACCAGAGCCCGAGGAACAAAACCAGATCCCAAAGAACAAAAGGAGGGCCCGCGGAATAAAACCAGACCCCGAGGAACAAAACTAGCCCTCGAGGAAGAAAACCAGAGCCCGAGGAGGAAAACCAGAGCCCGAGGAAGACAACGAGAGCTAGAGGAGCAAAACCACAGCTCGAGGAACAAAACCAGCGCCCGAGGAAAGAAACCAGAGCCCGAGGAACAAAACCAGAGCCCGTGGAACTAAACCAGAGGCCGAGGAACAAAACCAGAGCCCGTGGAAATAAACCAGAGCCTGGGGCACAAAACCAGAGACCGAGAAAAAAAAGCAGGGGCAGAGGAACAAAAGCAGAGGCCGAGGAACAAAACCAGAGCTCAAGGAAGAAAACCAGAAGCCGAGAAATTAAACCAGAGCCTGAGGAAGAAAACCAGAGCCCGAGGAACAAAACCAGAGACCGAGAAACAAATGGTGGGCCCGAGGACCAAAACGAGACCCGTGGACCCAAACCAGAGCCCGAGAGGCTAAAGCAGATCTGGAAGAACAAAACTAGAGCCCGGGGAACAAAACCAGTCCTCGAGGAAGAAAACCAGAGCCCGAGGAAGACAACGAGAGCTAGAGGAGCAAAACCACAGCTCGAGGAACAAAACCAGCGCCCGAGGAAAGAAACCAGAGCCCGAGGAAGGAAACCAGAGCCCAAGGAACAAAACCAGATCCTGAAGAGCAAAAGGAGGGCCCGAGGAATAAAACCAGAGCCCAAAGAACAAAACTAGCCCTTGAGGAAGAAAACCAGAGCCCGAGGAGGAAAACCAGAGCCCGAGGAAGACAACGAGAGCTAGAGGAGCAAAACCACAGCTCGAGGAACAGAACCAGTGCCCGAGGAAAGAATCCAGAGCACGAGGAACAAAACCAGATACCAAAGAACAAAACCACAGCTCGAGGAAAAAAACCAGTGCCTGAGGAAAGAAACCAGAGCCCGAGGAACAAAACCAGAGCACAAGGGAAAAAGGAGGGTGCGAGGAAAAAAACCAGAGCCCATGGAACAAAACCA
The DNA here is from genome assembly GCF_964195595.1 of Calonectris borealis. Taxonomy (NCBI): domain Eukaryota; kingdom Metazoa; phylum Chordata; class Aves; order Procellariiformes; family Procellariidae; genus Calonectris; species Calonectris borealis. The sequence goes on along the minus strand of NC_134318.1, from coordinate 1,426,416 downwards.
GAGTACGAGTAGAAATCCAGAGATGTAGGGACAAAACCACAGCTCATGGAACTAAAACAGAGCCCGAGGAACAAAACCAGAGCCTGTGGAACTAAACCAGAGGCCGAGGAACAAAACCAGAGCCCGAGAAAAAAAAACACAGGCAGAGGAACAAAAGCTGAGGCCGAGAAACAAAACCAGAGCTAGAGGAAGAAAACTAGACCCCGAGGAACAAAACCAGAGACTGAGGAACAAATGGAGGCCCGAGGAACAAAACAAGACCCTTGGAACCAAACCAGAGCCCGAGGAGCTAAAGCAGAGCTGGAAGAACAAAACCAGAGCCCGAGGAACAAAACTAGCCCTCGAGAAAGAAAACCAGAGCCCGAAGAAGAAAACCAGAGCCCGAGGAACAAAACCAGATCCCGAAGAACAAAAGGAGGGCCTGCGGAATAAAACCAGACCCCGAGGAACAAAACTAGCCCTCGAGGAAGAAAACCAGAGCCCGAGGAGGAAAACCAGAGCCCGAGGAAGACAACGAGAGCTAGAGGAGCAAAACCACAGCTCGAGGAACAAAACCAGCGCCCGAGGAAAGAAACCAGAGCCCGAGGAACGAAACCAGATACCGAAGAGCAAAACCACAGCTCGAGGAACAAAACCAGCGCCCGAGGAAGAAAACCAGATCCCGAGGAACAAAACCAGAGCCCAATGAACGAAACCAGAGCCCGAGGAACAAAACCAGAGGTAGAGGAGCAAAGCCACAGCTCGAGGAACGAAACAAGAGCCCGAGGAACTAAACTAGAGCCCGAGGAATAAAACCAGAGCCCGACGAACAAAACAAGAGCCTGAGGAACAAAACCAGAGCCAATGAAACTATACGAGAGCCCGAGGAACAAAACCAGAGCCCATGGAACAAAACTAGAGCCCGAGTAGTAAAACCAGAGCTGGAGGAACAAAACCAGAGCCCGTGGAACTAAACCAGAGCCCGAGGAACAGAACCAGAGCCTGTGGAACTTAACCAGAGCCCGAGGAAGAAAACCAGAGCCCGAGAAAAAAAAACACGGGCAGAGGAACAAAAGCAGAGGCCGAGGAACAAAACCAGAGCTCGAGGAAGAAAACTAGAGCCCGGGGGAAAAAAACAGAGAATGAGGAAGAAACGGAGGGTCCAAGGAACAAAACGAGACCCTTGGAACCAAATCAGAGCCCGAGGAGCTAAAGGAGAGCTGGAAGAACAAAACCAGAGCCCGAGGAAGAAAACCAGAGCCCGAGGAAGACAACGAGATCTAGAGGAGCAAAACCACAGCTCGAGGGAAAAAACCAGTGCCTGAGGAAAGAAACCAGAGCCCGAGGAACAAAACCAGAGCACAAGGGAAAAAGGAGGGTGCGAGGAAAAAAACCAGAGCCCATGGAACAAAACCAGAGTACGAGTAGAAATCCAGAGATGTAGGGACAAAACCACAGCTCATGGAACTAAAACAGAGCCCGAGGAACAAAACCAGAGCCCGTGGAACTAAACCAGAGGCCGAGGAACAAAACCAGAGCCCGTGGAACTAAACCAGAGCCCGGGGCACAAAACCAGAGACCGAGAAAAAAAAGCAGGGGCAGAGGAACAAAAGCAGAGGCCGAGGAACAAAACCAGAGCTCAAGGAAGAAAACCAGAAGCCGAGAAATTAAACCAGAGCCTGAGGAAGAAAACCAGAGCCCATGGAACAAAACCAGAGACCGAGAAACAAATGGTGGGCCCGAGGACCAAAACGAGACCCGTGGACCCAAACCAGAGCCCGAGAGGCTAAAGCAGATCTGGAAGAACAAAACTAGAGCCCGGGGAACAAAACCAGTCCTCGAGGAAGAAAACCAGAGCCCGAGGAAGACAACGAGAGCTAGAGGAGCAAAACCACAGCTCGAGGAACAAAACCAGCGCCCGAGGAAAGAAACCAGAGCCCGAGGAAGGAAACCAGAGCCCAAGGAACAAAACCAGATCCTGAAGAACAAAAGGAGGGCCCGAGGAATAAAACCAGAGCCCAAAGAACAAAACTAGCCCTTGAGGAAGAAAACCAGAGCCCGAGGAGGAAAACCAGAGCCCGAGGAAGACAACGAGAGCTAGAGGAGCAAAACCACAGCTCGAGGAACAGAACCAGTGCCCGAGGAAAGAATCCAGAGCACGAGGAACGAAACCAGATACCAAAGAACAAAACCACAGCTCGAGGAAAAAAACCAGTGCCTGAGGAAAGAAACCAGAGCCCGAGGAACAAAACCAGAGCACAAGGGAAAAAGGAGGGTGCGAGGAAAAAAACCAGAGCCCATGGAACAAAACCAGAGTACGAGTAGAAATCCAGAGATGTAGGGACAAAACCACAGCTCATGGAACTAAAACAGAGCCCGAGGAACAAAACCAGAGCCTGTGGAACTAAACCAGAGGCCGAGGAAAAAAACCAGAGCTGGAGGAACAAAACCAGAGCCCGTGGAACTAAACCAGAGCCTGAGGAACAGAACCAGAGCCTGTGGAACTAAACCAGAGCCCGAGGAACAAAACTAGTCCTCGAGGAAGAAAACCAGAGCCCGAGGAAGACAACGAGAGCTAGAGGAGCAAAACCACAGCTCGAGGAAGAAAACCAGTGCCCGAGGAAAGAAACCAGAGCTCGAGGAACGAAACCAGAGCCCGAGGAACAAAACCAGATCCCAAAGAACAAAAAGGAGGGCCCGAGGAATAAAACCAGAGCCCGAGGAACAAAACTAGCCCTCGAGGAAGAAAAGCAGAGCCCGAGGAAGACAACGAGAGCTAGAGGAGCAAAACCACAGCTCGAGGAACAAAACCAGAGCCCGAGGAAAGAATCCAGAGCCCGAGGAACAAAACCAGATCCCGAAGAACAAAAGGAGGGCCCGCGGAATAAAACCAGACCCCGAGGAACAAAACTAGCCCTCGAGGAAGAAAACCAGAGCCCGAGGAGGAAAACCAGAGCCCGAGGAAGACAACGAGAGCTAGAGGAGCAAAACCACAGCTCGAGGAACAAAACCAGCGCCCGAGGAAAGAAACCAGAGCCCGAGGAACGAAACAAGATACCGAAGAGCAAAACCACAGCTCGAGGAACAAAACCAGCGCCCGAGGAAGAAAACCAGATCCCGAGGAACAAAACCAGAGCCCAATGAACGAAACCAGATCATGAGGAACAAAACCAGAGGTAGAGGAGCAAAGCCACAGCTCGAGGAACGAAACAAGAGCCCGAGGAACTAAACTAGAGCCCGAGGAATAAAACCAGAGCCCGACGAACAAAACAAGAGCCTGAGGAACAAAACCAGAGCCAATGAAACTATACGAGAGCCCGAGGAACAAAACCAGAGCCCATGGAACAGAACTAGAGCCCGAGTAGTAAAACCAGAGCTGGAGGAACAAAACCAGAGCCCGTGGAACTAAACCAGAGCCCGAGGAACAGAACCAGAGCCTGTGGAACTTAACCAGAGCCCGAGGAAGAAAACCAGAGCCCGAGAAAAAAAAACACGGGCAGAGGAACAAAAGCAGAGGCCGAGGAACAAAACCAGAGCTCGAGGAAGAAAACTAGAGCCCGAGGAAAAAAAACAGAGACTGAGGAAGAAACGGAGGGTCCAAGGAACAAAACGAGACCCTTGGAACCAAACCAGAGCCCGAGGAGCTAAAGGAGAGCTGCAAGAACAAAACCAGAGCCCGAGGAAGAAAACCAGAGCCCGAGGAAGACAACGAGATCTAGAGGAGCAAAACCACAGCTCGAGGAAAAAAACCAGTGCCTGAGGAAAGAAACCAGAGCCCGAGGAACAAAACCAGAGCACAAGGGAAAAAGGAGGGTGCGAGGAAAAAAACCAGAGCCCATGGAACAAAACCAGAGTACGAGTAGAAATCCAGAGATGTAGGGACAAAACCACAGCTCATGGAACTAAAACAGAGCCCGAGGAACAAAACCAGAGCCCGTGGAACTAAACCAGAGGCCGAGGAACAAAACCAGAGCCCGTGGAACTAAACCAGAGCCCGGGGCACAAAACCAGAGACCGAGAAAAAAAAGCAGGGGCAGAGGAACAAAAGCAGAGGCCGAGGAACAAAACCAGAGCTCAAGGAAGAAAACCAGAAGCCGAGAAATTAAACCAGAGCCTGAGGAAGAAAACCAGAGCCCATGGAACAAAACCAGAGCCCGAGTAGAAAAACCAGAGCTGGAGGAACAAAACGAGAGCCCATGGAACTAAACCAGAGCCCGAGGAACAGAACCAGAGCCCGTGGAACTAACCCAGAGCCTGAGGAAAAAAACCAGAGCCCGAGAAAAAAAAACACAGGCAGAGGAACAAAAGCTGAGGCCGAGAAACAAAACCAGAGCTAGAGGAAGAAAACTAGACCCCGAGGAACAAAACCAGAGACTGAGGAACAAATGGAGGCCCGAGGAACAAAACGAGACCCTTGGAACTAAACCACAGCCCGAGGAGCTAAAGCAGAGCTGGAAGAACAAAACCAGAGCCCGAGGAACAAAACTAGCCCTCGAGAAAGAAAACCAGAGCCCGAAGAAGAAAACCAGAGCCCGAGGAACAAAACCAGATCCCGAAGAACAAAAGGAGGGCCCGCGGAATAAAACCAGACCCCGAGGAACAAAACTAGCCCTCGAGGAAGAAAACCAGAGCCCGAGGAGGAAAACCAGAGCCCGAGGAAGACAACGAGAGCTAGAGGAGCAAAACCACAGCTCGAGGAACAAAACCAGCGCCCGAGGAAAGAAACCAGAGCCCGAGGAACGAAACCAGATACCGAAGAGCAAAACCACAGCTCGAGGAACAAAACCAGCGCCCGAGGAAGAAAACCAGATCCCGAGGAACAAAACCAGAGCCTGTGGAACTAAACCAGAGGCCGAGGAACAAAACCAGAGCCCGTGGAACTAAACCAGAGCCCGGGGCACAAAACCAGAGACCGAGAAAAAAAAGCAGGGGCAGAGGAACAAAAGCAGAGGCCGAGGAACAAAACCAGAGCTCAAGGAAGAAAACCAGAAGCCGAGAAATTAAACCAGAGCCTGAGGAAGAAAACCAGAGCCCATGGAACAAAACCAGAGCCCGAGTAGAAAAACCAGAGCTGGAGGAACAAAACGAGAGCCCATGGAACTAAACCAGAGCCCGAGGAACAGAACCAGAGCCCGTGGAACTAACCCAGAGCCTGAGGAAAAAAACCAGAGCCCGAGAAAAAAAAACACAGGCAGAGGAACAAAAGCTGAGGCCGAGAAACAAAACCAGAGCTAGAGGAAGAAAACTAGACCCCGAGGAACAAAACCAGAGACTGAGGAACAAATGGAGGCCCGAGGAACAAAACGAGACCCTTGGAACTAAACCACAGCCCGAGGAGCTAAAGCAGAGCTGGAAGAACAAAACCAGAGCCCGAGGAACAAAACTAGCCCTCGAGAAAGAAAACCAGAGCCCGAAGAAGAAAACCAGAGCCCGAGGAACAAAACCAGATCCCGAAGAACAAAAGGAGGGCCCGCGGAATAAAACCAGACCCCGAGGAACAAAACTAGCCCTCGAGGAAGAAAACCAGAGCCCGAGGAGGAAAACCAGAGCCCGAGGAAGAGAACGAGAGCTAGAGGAGCAAAACCACAGCTCGAGGAACAAAACCAGCGCCCGAGGAAAGAAACCAGAGCCCGAGGAACGAAACAAGATACCGAAGAGCAAAACCACAGCTCGAGGAACAAAACCAGCGCCCGAGGAAGAAAACCAGATCCCGAGGAACAAAACCAGAGCCCAATGAACGAAACCAGAGCCCGAGGAACAAAACCAGAGGTAGAGGAGCAAAGCCACAGCTCGAGGAACGAAACAAGAGCCCGAGGAACTAAACTAGAGCCCGAGGAATAAAACCAGAGCCCGACGAACAAAACAAGAGCCTGAGGAACAAAACCAGAGCCAATGAAACTATACGAGAGCCCGAGGAACAAAACCAGAGCCCATGGAACAAAACTAGAGCCCGAGTAGTAAAACCAGAGCTGGAGGAACAAAACCAGAGCCCGTGGAACTAAACCAGAGCCCGAGGAACAGAACCAGAGCCTGTGGAACTTAACCAGAGCCCGAGGAAGAAAACCAGAGCCCGAGAAAAAAAAACACGGGCAGAGGAACAAAAGCAGAGGCCGAGGAACAAAACCAGAGCTCGAGGAAGAAAACTAGAGCCCGAGGAAAAAAAACAGAGACGGAGGAAGAAACGGAGGGTCCAAGGAACAAAACGAGACCCTTGGAACCAAACCAGAGCCCGAGGAGCTAAAGGAGAGCTGGAAGAACAAAACCAGAGCCCGAGGAAGAAAACCAGAGCCCGAGGAAGACAACGAGATCTAGAGGAGCAAAACCACAGCTCGAGGAAAAAAACCAGTGCCTGAGGAAAGAAACCAGAGCCCGAGGAACAAAACCAGAGCACAAGGGAAAAAGGAGGGTGCGAGGAAAAAAACCAGAGCCCATGGAACAAAACCAGAGTACGAGTAGAAATCCAGAGATGTAGGGACAAAACCACAGCTCATGGAACTAAAACAGAGCCCGAGGAACAAAACCAGAGCCCGTGGAACTAAACCAGAGGCCGAGGAACAAAACCAGAGCCCGTGGAACTAAACCAGAGCCCGGGGCACAAAACCAGAGACCGAGAAAAAAAAGCAGGGGCAGAGGAACAAAAGCAGAGGCCGAGGAACAAAACCAGAGCTCAAGGAAGAAAACCAGAAGCCGAGAAATTAAACCAGAGCCTGAGGAAGAAAACCAGAGCCCGAGGAACAAAACCAGAGACCGAGAAACAAATGGTGGGCCCGAGGAACAAAACGAGACCCGTGGACCCAAACCAGAGCCCGAGAGGCTAAAGCAGATCTGGAAGAACAAAACTAGAGCCCGGGGAACAAAACCAGTCCTCGAGGAAGAAAACCAGAGCCCGAGGAAGACAACGAGAGCTAGAGGAGCAAAACCACAGCTCGAGGAACAAAACCAGCGCCCGAGGAAAGAAACCAGAGCCCGAGGAAGGAAACCAGAGCCCAAGGAACAAAACCAGATCCTGAAGAGCAAAAGGAGGGCCCGAGGAATAAAACCAGAGCCCAAAGAACAAAACTAGCCCTTGAGGAAGAAAACCAGAGCCCGAGGAGGAAAACCAGAGCCCGAGGAAGACAACGAGAGCTAGAGGAGCAAAACCACAGCTCGAGGAACAGAACCAGTGCCCGAGGAAAGAATCCAGAGCACGAGGAACAAAACCAGATACCAAAGAACAAAACCACAGCTCGAGGAAAAAAACCAGTGCCTGAGGAAAGAAACCAGAGCCCGAGGAACAAAACCAGAGCACAAGGGAAAAAGGAGGGTGCGAGGAAAAAAACCAGAGCCCATGGAACAAAACCAGAGTACGAGTAGAAATCCAGAGATGTAGGGACAAAACCACAGCTCATGGAACTAAAACAGAGCCCGAGGAACAAAACCAGAGCCTGTGGAACTAAACCAGAGGCCGAGGAAAAAAACCAGAGCTGGAGGAACAAAACCAGAGCCCGTGGAACTAAACCAGAGCCTGAGGAACAGAACCAGAGCCTGTGGAACTAAACCAGAGCCCGAGGAACAAAACTAGTCCTCGAGGAAGAAAACCAGAGCCCGAGGAAGAAAACGAGAGCTAGAGGAGCAAAACCACAGCTCGAGGAAGAAAACCAGTGCCCGAGGAAAGAAACCAGAGCTCGAGGAACGAAACCAGAGCCCGAGGAACAAAACCAGATCCCAAAGAACAAAAAGGAGGGCCCGAGGAATAAAACCAGAGCCCGAGGAACAAAACTAACCCTCGAGGAAGAAAAGCAGAGCCCGAGGAAGACAACGAGAGCTAGAGGAGCAAAACCACAGCTCGAGGAACAAAACCAGAGCCCGAGGAAAGAATCCAGAGCCCGAGGAACAAAACCAGATCCCGAAGAACAAAAGGAGGGCCCGCGGAATAAAACCAGACCCCGAGGAACAAAACTAGCCCTCGAGGAAGAAAACCAGAGCCCGAGGAGGAAAACCAGAGCCCGAGGAAGACAACGAGAGCTAGAGGAGCAAAACCACAGCTCGAGGAACAAAACCAGCGCCCGAGGAAAGAAACCAGAGCCCGAGGAACGAAACAAGATACCGAAGAGCAAAACCACAGCTCGAGGAACAAAACCAGCGCCCGAGGAAGAAAACCAGATCCCGAGGAAAAAAAACAGAGCCCAATGAACGAAACCAGATCATGAGGAACAAAACCAGAGGTAGAGGAGCAAAGCCACAGCTCGAGGAACGAAACAAGAGCCCGAGGAACTAAACTAGAGCCCGAGGAATAAAACCAGAGCCCGACGAACAAAACAAGAGCCTGAGGAACAAAACCAGAGCCAATGAAACTATACGAGAGCCCGAGGAACAAAACCAGAGCCCATGGAACAGAACTAGAGCCCGAGTAGTAAAACCAGAGCTGGAGGAACAAAACCAGAGCCCGTGGAACTAAACCAGAGCCCGAGGAACAGAACCAGAGCCTGTGGAACTTAACCAGAGCCCGAGGAAGAAAACCAGAGCCCGAGAAAAAAAAACACGGGCAGAGGAACAAAAGCAGAGGCCGAGGAACAAAACCAGAGCTCGAGGAAGAAAACTAGAGCCCGAGGAAAAAAAACAGAGACGGAGGAAGAAACGGAGGGTCCAAGGAACAAAACGAGACCCTTGGAACCAAACCAGAGCCCGAGGAGCTAAAGGAGAGCTGGAAGAACAAAACCAGAGCCCGAGGAAGAAAACCAGAGCCCGAGGAAGACAACGAGATCTAGAGGAGCAAAACCACAGCTCGAGGAAAAAAACCAGTGCCTGAGGAAAGAAACCAGAGCCCGAGGAACAAAACCAGAGCACAAGGGAAAAAGGAGGGTGCGAGGAAAAAAACCAGAGCCCATGGAACAAAACCAGAGTACGAGTAGAAATCCAGAGATGTAGGGACAAAACCACAGCTCATGGAACTAAAACAGAGCCCGAGGAACAAAACCAGAGCCCGTGGAACTAAACCAGAGGCCGAGGAACAAAACCAGAGCCCGTGGAACTAAACCAGAGCCCGGGGCACAAAACCAGAGACCGAGAAAAAAAAGCAGGGGCAGAGGAACAAAAGCAGAGGCCGAGGAACAAAACCAGAGCTCAAGGAAGAAAACCAGAAGCCGAGAAATTAAACCAGAGCCTGAGGAAGAAAACCAGAGCCCATGGAACAAAACCAGAGCCCGAGTAGAAAAACCAGAGCTGGAGGAACAAAACGAGAGCCCATGGAACTAAACCAGAGCCCGAGGAACAGAACCAGAGCCCGTGGAACTAACCCAGAGCCTGAGGAAAAAAACCAGAGCCCGAGAAAAAAAAACACAGGCAGAGGAACAAAAGCTGAGGCCGAGAAACAAAACCAGAGCTAGAGGAAGAAAACTAGACCCCGAGGAACAAAACCAGAGACTGAGGAACAAATGGAGGCCCGAGGAACAAAACGAGACCCTTGGAACTAAACCAGAGCCCGAGGAGCTAAAGCAGAGCTGGAAGAACAAAACCAGAGCCCGAGGAACAAAACTAGCCCTCGAGAAAGAAAACCAGAGCCCGAAGAAGAAAACCAGAGCCCGAGGAACAAAACCAGATCCCGAAGAACAAAAGGAGGGCCCGCGGAATAAAACCAGACCCCGAGGAACAAAACTAGCCCTCGAGGAAGAAAACCAGAGCCCGAGGAGGAAAACCAGAGCCCGAGGAAGACAACGAGAGCTAGAGGAGCAAAACCACAGCTCGAGGAACAAAACCAGCGCCCGAGGAAAGAAACCAGAGCCCGAGGAACGAAACCAGATACCGAAGAGCAAAACCACAGCTCGAGGAACAAAACCAGCGCCCGAGGAAGAAAACCAGATCCCGAGGAACAAAACCAGAGCCTGTGGAACTAAACCAGAGGCCGAGGAACAAAACCAGAGCCCGTGGAACTAAACCAGAGCCCGGGGCACAAAACCAGAGACCGAGAAAAAAAAGCAGGGGCAGAGGAACAAAAGCAGAGGCCGAGGAACAAAACCAGAGCTCAAGGAAGAAAACCAGAAGCCGAGAAATTAAACCAGAGCCTGAGGAAGAAAACCAGAGCCCATGGAACAAAACCAGAGCCCGAGTAGAAAAACCAGAGCTGGAGGAACAAAACGAGAGCCCATGGAACTAAACCAGAGCCCGAGGAACAGAACCAGAGCCCGTGGAATTAACCCAGAGCCTGAGGAAAAAAACCAGAGCCCGAGAAAAAAAAACACAGGCAGAGGAACAAAAGCTGAGGCCGAGAAACAAAACCAGAGCTAGAGGAAGAAAACTAGACCCCGAGGAACAAAACCAGAGACTGAGGAACAAATGGAGGCCCGAGGAACAAAACGAGACCCTTGGAACTAAACCACAGCCCGAGGAGCTAAAGCAGAGCTGGAAGAACAAAACCAGAGCCCGAGGAACAAAACTAGCCCTCGAGAAAGAAAACCAGAGCCCGAAGAAGAAAACCAGAGCCCGAGGAACAAAACCAGATCCCGAAGAACAAAAGGAGGGCCCGCGGAATAAAACCAGACCCCGAGGAACAAAACTAGCCCTCGAGGAAGAAAACCAGAGCCCGAGGAGGAAAACCAGAGCCCGAGGAAGACAACGAGAGCTAGAGGAGCAAAACCACAGCTCGAGGAACAAAACCAGCGCCCGAGGAAAGAAACCAGAGCCCGAGGAACGAAACAAGATACCGAAGAGCAAAACCACAGCTCGAGGAACAAAACCAGCGCCCGAGGAAGAAAACCAGATCCCGAGGAACAAAACCAGAGCCCAATGAACGAAACCAGAGCCCGAGGAACAAAACCAGAGGTAGAGGAGCAAAGCCACAGCTCGAGGAACGAAACAAGAGCCCGAGGAACTAAACTAGAGCCCAAGGAATAAAACCAGAGCCCGACGAACAAAACAAGAGCCTGAGGAACAAAACCAGAGCCAATGAAACTATACGAGAGCCCGAGGAACAAAACCAGAGCCCATGGAACAAAACTAGAGCCCGAGTAGTAAAACCAGAGCTGGAGGAACAAAACCAGAGCCCGTGGAACTAAACCAGAGCCCGAGGAACAGAACCAGAGCCTGTGGAACTTAACCAGAGCCCGAGGAAGAAAACCAGAGCCCGAGAAAAAAAAACACGGGCAGAGGAACAAAAGCAGAGGCCGAGGAACAAAACCAGAGCTCGAGGAAGAAAACTAGAGCCCGAGGAAAAAAAACAGAGACTGAGGAAGAAACGGAGGGTCCAAGGAACAAAACGAGACCCTTGGAACCAAACCAGAGCCCGAGGAGCTAAAGGAGAGCTGGAAGAACAAAACCAGAGCCCGAGGAAGAAAACCAGAGCCCGAGGAAGACAACGAGATCTAGAGGAGCAAAACCACAGCTCGAGGAAAAAAACCAGTGCCTGAGGAAAGAAACCAGAGCCCGAGGAACAAAACCAGAGCACAAGGGAAAAAGGAGGGTGCGAGGAAAAAAACCAGAGCCCATGGAACAAAACCAGAGTACGAGTAGAAATCCAGAGATGTAGGGACAAAACCACAGCTCATGGAACTAAAACAGAGCCCGAGGAACAAAACCAGAGCCCGTGGAACTAAACCAGAGGCCGAGGAACAAAACCAGAGCCCGTGGAACTAAACCAGAGCCCGGGGCACAAAACCAGAGACCGAGAAAAAAAAGCAGGGGCAGAGGAACAAAAGCAGAGGCCGAGGAACAAAACCAGAGCTCAAGGAAGAAAACCAGAAGCCGAGAAATTAAACCAGAGCCTGAGGAAGAAAACCAGAGCCCGAGGAACAAAACCAGAGACCGAGAAACAAATGGTGGGCCCGAGGACCAAAACGAGACCCGTGGACCCAAACCAGAGCCCGAGAGGCTAAAGCAGATCTGGAAGAACAAAACTAGAGCCCGGGGAACAAAACCAGTCCTCGAGGAAGAAAACCAGAGCCCGAGGAAGACAACGAGAGCTAGAGGAGCAAAACCACAGCTCGAGGAACAAAACCAGCGCCCGAGGAAAGAAACCAGAGCCCGAGGAAGGAAACCAGAGCCCAAGGAACAAAACCAGATCCTGAAGAACAAAAGGAGGGCCCGAGGAATAAAACCAGAGCCCAAAGAACAAAACTAGCCCTTGAGGAAGAAAACCAGAGCCCGAGGAGGAAAACCAGAGCCCGAGGAAGACAACGAGAGCTAGAGGAGCAAAACCACAGCTCGAGGAACAGAACCAGTGCCCGAGGAAAGAATCCAGAGCACGAGGAACGAAACCAGATACCAAAGAACAAAACCACAGCTCGAGGGAAAAAACCAGTGCCTGAGGAAAGAAACCAGAGCCCGAGGAACAAAACCAGAGCACAAGGGAAAAAGGAGGGTGCGAGGAAAAAAACCAGAGCCCATGGAACAAAACCAGAGTACGAGTAGAAATCCAGAGATGTAGGGACAAAACCACAGCTCATGGAACTAAACCAGAGGCCGAGGAACAAAACCAGAGCCTGTGGAACTAAACCAGAGGCCGAGGAACAAAACCAGAGCCCGTGGAACTAAACCAGAGCCCGGGGCACAAAACCAGAGACCGAGAAAAAAAAGCAGGGGCAGAGGAACAAAAGCAGAGGCCGAGGAACAAAACCAGAGCTCAAGGAAGAAAACCAGAAGCCGAGAAATTAAACCAGAGCCTGAGGAAGAAAACCAGAGCCCATGGAACAAAACCAGAGCCCGAGTAGAAAAACCAGAGCTGGAGGAACAAAACGAGAGCCCATGGAACTAAACCAGAGCCCGAGGAACAGAACCAGAGCCCGTGGAACTAACCCAGAGCCTGAGGAAAAAAACCAGAGCCCGAGAAAAAAAAACACAGGCAGAGGAACAAAAGCTGAGGCCGAGAAACAAAACCAGAGCTAGAGGAAGAAAACTAGACCCCGAGGAACAAAACCAGAGACTGAGGAACAAATGGAGGCCCGAGGAACAAAACGAGACCCTTGGAACTAAACCACAGCCCGAGGAGCTAAAGCAGAGCTGGAAGAACAAAACCAGAGCCCGAGGAACAAAACTAGCCCTCGAGAAAGAAAACCAGAGCCCGAAGAAGAAAACCAGAGCCCGAGGAACAAAACCAGATCCCGAAGAACAAAAGGAGGGCCCGCGGAATAAAACCAGACCCCGAGGAACAAAACTAGCCCTCGAGGAAGAAAACCAGAGCCCGAGGAGGAAAACCAGAGCCCGAGGAAGAGAACGAGAGCTAGAGGAGCAAAACCACAGCTCGAGGAACAAAACCAGCGCCCGAGGAAAGAAACCAGAGCCCGAGGAACGAAACAAGATACCGAAGAGCAAAACCACAGCTCGAGGAACAAAACCAGCGCCCGAGGAAGAAAACCAGATCCCGAGGAACAAAACCAGAGCCCAATGAACGAAACCAGAGCCCGAGGAACAAAACCAGAGGTAGAGGAGCAAAGCCACAGCTCGAGGAACGAAACAAGAGCCCGAGGAACTAAACTAGAGCCCGAGGAATAAAACCAGAGCCCGACGAACAAAACAAGAGCCTGAGGAACAAAACCAGAGCCAATGAAACTATACGAGAGCCCGAGGAACAAAACCAGAGCCCATGGAACAAAACTAGAGCCCGAGTAGTAAAACCAGAGCTGGAGGAACAAAACCAGAGCCCGTGGAACTAAACCAGAGCCCGAGGAACAGAACCAGAGCCTGTGGAACTTAACCAGAGCCCGAGGAAGAAAACCAGAGCCCGAGAAAAAAAAACACGGGCAGAGGAACAAAAGCAGAGGCCGAGGAACAAAACCAGAGCTCGAGGAAGAAAACTAGAGCCCGAGGAAAAAAAACAGAGACTGAGGAAGAAACGGAGGGTCCAAGGAACAAAACGAGACCCTTGGAACCAAACCAGAGCCCGAGGAGCTAAAGGAGAGCTGGAAGAACAAAACCAGAGCCCGAGGAAGAAAACCAGAGCCCGAGGAAGACAACGAGATCTAGAGGAGCAAAACCACAGCTCGAGGAAAAAAACCAGTGCCTGAGGAAAGAAACCAGAGCCCGAGGAACAAAACCAGAGCACAAGGGAAAAAGGAGGGTGCGAGGAAAAAAACCAGAGCCCATGGAACAAAACCAGAGTACGAGTAGAAATCCAGAGATGTAGGGACAAAACCACAGCTCATGGAACTAAAACAGAGCCCGAGGAACAAAACCAGAGCCCGTGGAACTAAACCAGAGGCCGAGGAACAAAACCAGAGCCCGTGGAACTAAACCAGAGCCCGGGGCACAAAACCAGAGACCGAGAAAAAAAAGCAGGGGCAGAGGAACAAAAGCAGAGGCCGAGGAACAAAACCAGAGCTCAAGGAAGAAAACCAGAAGCCGAGAAATTAAACCAGAGCCTGAGGAAGAAAACCAGAGCCCGAGGAACAAAACCAGAGACCGAGAAACAAATGGTGGGCCCGAGGACCAAAACGAGACCCGTGGACCCAAACCAGAGCCCGAGAGGCTAAAGTAGATCTGGAAGAACAAAACTAGAGCCCGGGGAACAAAACCAGTCCTCGAGGAAGAAAACCAGAGCCCGAGGAAGACAACGAGAGCTAGAGGAGCAAAACCACAGCTCGAGGAACAAAACCAGTGCCCGAGGAAAGAAACCAGAGCCCGAGGAAGGAAACCAGAGCCCAAGGAACAAAACCAGATCCTGAAGAACAAAAGGAGGGCCCGAGGAATAAAACCAGAGCCCAAAGAACAAAACTAGCCCTTGAGGAAGAAAACCAGAGCCCGAGGAGGAAAACCAGAGCCCGAGGAAGACAACGAGAGCTAGAGGAGCAAAACCACAGCTCGAGGAACAGAACCAGTGCCCGAGGAAAGAATCCAGAGCACGAGGAACGAAACCAGATACCAAAGAACAAAACCACAGCTCGAGGGAAAAAACCAGTGCCTGAGGAAAGAAACCAGAGCCCGAGGAACAAAACCAGAGCACAAGGGAAAAAGGAGGGTGCGAGGAAAAAAACCAGAGCCCATGGAACAAAACCAGAGTACGAGTAGAAATCCAGAGATGTAGGGACAAAACCACAGCTCATGGAACTAAACCAGAGGCCGAGGAACAAAACCAGAGCCTGTGGAACTAAACCAGAGGCCGAGGAACAAAACCAGAGCCCGTGGAACTAAACCAGAGCCCGGGGCACAAAACCAGAGACCGAGAAAAAAAAGCAGGGGCAGAGGAACAAAAGCAGAGGCCGAGGAACAAAACCAGAGCTCAAGGAAGAAAACCAGAAGCCGAGAAATTAAACCAGAGCCTGAGGAAGAAAACCAGAGCCCATGGAACAAAACCAGAGCCCGAGTAGAAAAACCAGAGCTGGAGGAACAAAACGAGAGCCCATGGAACTAAACCAGAGCCCGAGGAACAGAACCAGAGCCCGTGGAACTAACCCAGAGCCTGAGGAAAAAAACCAGAGCCCGAGAAAAAAAAACACAGGCAGAGGAACAAAAGCTGAGGCCGAGAAACAAAACCAGAGCTAGAGGAAGAAAACTAGACCCCGAGGAACAAAACCAGAGACTGAGGAACAAATGGAGGCCCGAGGAACAAAACGAGACCCTTGGAACTAAACCAGAGCCCGAGGAGCTAAAGCAGAGCTGGAAGAACAAAACCAGAGCCCGAGGAACAAAACTAGCCCTCGAGAAAGAAAACCAGAGCCCGAAGAAGAAAACCAGAGCCCGAGGAACAAAACCAGATCCCGAAGAACAAAAGGAGGGCCCGCGGAATAAAACCAGACCCCGAGGAACAAAACTAGCCCTCGAGGAAGAAAACCAGAGCCCGAGGAGGAAAACCAGAGCCCGAGGAAGACAACGAGAGCTAGAGGAGCAAAACCACAGCTCGAGGAACAAAACCAGCGCCCGAGGAAAGAAACCAGAGCCCGAGGAACGAAACCAGATACCGAAGAGCAAAACCACAGCTCGAGGAACAAAACCAGCGCCCGAGGAAGAAAACCAGATCCCGAGGAACAAAACCAGAGCCTGTGGAACTAAACCAGAGGCCGAGGAACAAAACCAGAGCCCGTGGAACTAAACCAGAGCCCGGGGCACAAAACCAGAGACCGAGAAAAAAAAGCAGGGGCAGAGGAACAAAAGCAGAGGCCGAGGAACAAAACCAGAGCTCAAGGAAGAAAACCAGAAGCCGAGAAATTAAACCAGAGCCTGAGGAAGAAAACCAGAGCCCATGGAACAAAACCAGAGCCCGAGTAGAAAAACCAGAGCTGGAGGAACAAAACGAGAGCCCATGGAACTAAACCAGAGCCCGAGGAACAGAACCAGAGCCCGTGGAACTAACCCAGAGCCTGAGGAAAAAAACCAGAGCCCGAGAAAAAAAAACACAGGCAGAGGAACAAAAGCTGAGGCCGAGAAACAAAACCAGAGCTAGAGGAAGAAAACTAGACCCCGAGGAACAAAACCAGAGACTGAGGAACAAATGGAGGCCCGAGGAACAAAACGAGACCCTTGGAACTAAACCACAGCCCGAGGAGCTAAAGCAGAGCTGGAAGAACAAAACCAGAGCCCGAGGAACAAAACTAGCCCTCGAGAAAGAAAACCAGAGCCCGAAGAAGAAAACCAGAGCCCGAGGAACAAAACCAGATCCCGAAGAACAAAAGGAGGGCCCGCGGAATAAAACCAGACCCCGAGGAACAAAACTAGCCCTCGAGGAAGAAAACCAGAGCCCGAGGAGGAAAACCAGAGCCCGAGGAAGACAACGAGAGCTAGAGGAGCAAAACCACAGCTCGAGGAACAAAACCAGCGCCCGAGGAAAGAAACCAGAGCCCGAGGAACGAAACCAGATACCGAAGAGCAAAACCACAGCTCGAGGAACAAAACCAGCGCCCGAGGAAGAAAACCAGATCCCGAGGAACAAAACCAGAGCCTGTGGAACTAAACCAGAGGCCGAGGAACAAAACCAGAGCCCGTGGAACTAAACCAGAGCCCGGGGCACAAAACCAGAGACCGAGAAAAAAAAGCAGGGGCAGAGGAACAAAAGCAGAGGCCGAGGAACAAAACCAGAGCTCAAGGAAGAAAACCAGAAGCCGAGAAATTAAACCAGAGCCTGAGGAAGAAAACCAGAGCCCATGGAACAAAACCAGAGCCCGAGTAGAAAAACCAGAGCTGGAGGAACAAAACGAGAGCCCATGGAACTAAACCAGAGCCCGAGGAACAGAACCAGAGCCCGTGGAACTAACCCAGAGCCTGAGGAAAAAAACCAGAGCCCGAGAAAAAAAAACACAGGCAGAGGAACAAAAGCTGAGGCCGAGAAACAAAACCAGAGCTAGAGGAAGAAAACTAGACCCCGAGGAACAAAACCAGAGACTGAGGAACAAATGGAGGCCCGAGGAACAAAACGAGACCCTTGGAACTAAACCACAGCCCGAGGAGCTAAAGCAGAGCTGGAAGAACAAAACCAGAGCCCGAGGAACAAAACTAGCCCTCGAGAAAGAAAACCAGAGCCCGAAGAAGAAAACCAGAGCCCGAGGAACAAAACCAGATCCCGAAGAACAAAAGGAGGGCCCGCGGAATAAAACCAGACCCCGAGGAACAAAACTAGCCCTCGAGGAAGAAAACCAGAGCCCGAGGAGGAAAACCAGAGCCCGAGGAAGACAACGAGAGCTAGAGGAGCAAAACCACAGCTCGAGGAACAAAACCAGCGCCCGAGGAAAGAAACCAGAGCCCGAGGAACGAAACCAGATACCGAAGAGCAAAACCACAGCTCGAGGAACAAAACCAGCGCCCGAGGAAGAAAACCAGATCCCGAGGAACAAAACCAGAGCCTGTGGAACTAAACCAGAGGCCGAGGAACAAAACCAGAGCCCGTGGAACTAAACCAGAGCCCGGGGCACAAAACCAGAGACCGAGAAAAAAAAGCAGGGGCAGAGGAACAAAAGCAGAGGCCGAGGAACAAAACCAGAGCTCAAGGAAGAAAACCAGAAGCCGAGAAATTAAACCAGAGCCTGAGGAAGAAAACCAGAGCCCATGGAACAAAACCAGAGCCCGAGTAGAAAAACCAGAGCTGGAGGAACAAAACGAGAGCCCATGGAACTAAACCAGAGCCCGAGGAACAGAACCAGAGCCCGTGGAACTAACCCAGAGCCTGAGGAAAAAAACCAGAGCCCGAGAAAAAAAAACACAGGCAGAGGAACAAAAGCTGAGGCCGAGAAACAAAACCAGAGCTAGAGGAAGAAAACTAGACCCCGAGGAACAAAACCAGAGACTGAGGAACAAATGGAGGCCCGAGGAACAAAACGAGACCCTTGGAACTAAACCACAGCCCGAGGAGCTAAAGCAGAGCTGGAAGAACAAAACCAGAGCCCGAGGAACAAAACTAGCCCTCGAGAAAGAAAACCAGAGCCCGAAGAAGAAAACCAGAGCCCGAGGAACAAAACCAGATCCCGAAGAACAAAAGGAGGGCCCGCGGAATAAAACCAGACCCCGAGGAACAAAACTAGCCCTCGAGGAAGAAAACCAGAGCCCGAGGAGGAAAACCAGAGCCCGAGGAAGAGAACGAGAGCTAGAGGAGCAAAACCACAGCTCGAGGAACAAAACCAGCGCCCGAGGAAAGAAACCAGAGCCCGAGGAACGAAACAAGATACCGAAGAGCAAAACCACAGCTCGAGGAACAAAACCAGCGCCCGAGGAAGAAAACCAGATCCCGAGGAACAAAACCAGAGCCCAATGAACGAAACCAGAGCCCGAGGAACAAAACCAGAGGTAGAGGAGCAAAGCCACAGCTCGAGGAACGAAACAAGAGCCCGAGGAACTAAACTAGAGCCCGAGGAATAAAACCAGAGCCCGACGAACAAAACAAGAGCCTGAGGAACAAAACCAGAGCCAATGAAACTATACGAGAGCCCGAGGAACAAAACCAGAGCCCATGGAACAAAACTAGAGCCCGAGTAGTAAAACCAGAGCTGGAGGAACAAAACCAGAGCCCGTGGAACTAAACCAGAGCCCGAGGAACAGAACCAGAGCCTGTGGAACTTAACCAGAGCCCGAGGAAGAAAACCAGAGCCCGAGAAAAAAAAACACGGGCAGAGGAACAAAAGCAGAGGCCGAGGAACAAAACCAGAGCTCGAGGAAGAAAACTAGAGCCCGAGGAAAAAAAACAGAGACTGAGGAAGAAACGGAGGGTCCAAGGAACAAAACGAGACCCTTGGAACCAAACCAGAGCCCGAGGAGCTAAAGGAGAGCTGGAAGAACAAAACCAGAGCCCGAGGAAGAAAACCAGAGCCCGAGGAAGACAACGAGATCTAGAGGAGCAAAACCACAGCTCGAGGAAAAAAACCAGTGCCTGAGGAAAGAAACCAGAGCCCGAGGAACAAAACCAGAGCACAAGGGAAAAAGGAGGGTGCGAGGAAAAAAACCAGAGCCCATGGAACAAAACCAGAGTACGAGTAGAAATCCAGAGATGTAGGGACAAAACCACAGCTCATGGAACTAAAACAGAGCCCGAGGAACAAAACCAGAGCCCGTGGAACTAAACCAGAGGCCGAGGAACAAAACCAGAGCCCGTGGAACTAAACCAGAGCCCGGGGCACAAAACCAGAGACCGAGAAAAAAAAGCAGGGGCAGAGGAACAAAAGCAGAGGCCGAGGAACAAAACCAGAGCTCAAGGAAGAAAACCAGAAGCCGAGAAATTAAACCAGAGCCTGAGGAAGAAAACCAGAGCCCGAGGAACAAAACCAGAGACCGAGAAACAAATGGTGGGCCCGAGGACCAAAACGAGACCCGTGGACCCAAACCAGAGCCCGAGAGGCTAAAGCAGATCTGGAAGAACAAAACTAGAGCCCGGGGAACAAAACCAGTCCTCGAGGAAGAAAACCAGAGCCCGAGGAAGACAACGAGAGCTAGAGGAGCAAAACCACAGCTCGAGGAACAAAACCAGAGCCCGAGGAAAGAAACCAGAGCCCGAGGAAGGAAACCAGAGCCCAAGGAACAAAACCAGATCCTGAAGAACAAAAGGAGGGCCCGAGGAATAAAACCAGAGCCCAAAGAACAAAACTAGCCCTTGAGGAAGAAAACCAGAGCCCGAGGAGGAAAACCAGAGCCCGAGGAAGACAACGAGAGCTAGAGGAGCAAAACCACAGCTCGAGGAACAAAACCAGCGCCCGAGGAAAGAAACCAGAGCCCGAGGAACGAAACCAGATACCGAAGAGCAAAACCACAGCTCGAGGAACAAAACCAGCGCCCGAGGAAGAAAACCAGATCCCGAGGAACAAAACCAGAGCCTGTGGAACTAAACCAGAGGCCGAGGAACAAAACCAGAGCCCGTGGAACTAAACCAGAGCCCGGGGCACAAAACCAGAGACCGAGAAAAAAAAGCAGGGGCAGAGGAACAAAAGCAGAGGCCGAGGAACAAAACCAGAGCTCAAGGAAGAAAACCAGAAGCCGAGAAATTAAACCAGAGCCTGAGGAAGAAAACCAGAGCCCATGGAACAAAACCAGAGCCCGAGTAGAAAAACCAGAGCTGGAGGAACAAAACGAGAGCCCATGGAACTAAACCAGAGCCCGAGGAACAGAACCAGAGCCCGTGGAACTAACCCAGAGCCTGAGGAAAAAAACCAGAGCCCGAGAAAAAAAAACACAGGCAGAGGAACAAAAGCTGAGGCCGAGAAACAAAACCAGAGCTAGAGGAAGAAAACTAGACCCCGAGGAACAAAACCAGAGACTGAGGAACAAATGGAGGCCCGAGGAACAAAACGAGACCCTTGGAACTAAACCACAGCCCGAGGAGCTAAAGCAGAGCTGGAAGAACAAAACCAGAGCCCGAGGAACAAAACTAGCCCTCGAGAAAGAAAACCAGAGCCCGAAGAAGAAAACCAGAGCCCGAGGAACAAAACCAGATCCCGAAGAACAAAAGGAGGGCCCGCGGAATAAAACCAGACCCCGAGGAACAAAACTAGCCCTCGAGGAAGAAAACCAGAGCCCGAGGAGGAAAACCAGAGCCCGAGGAAGACAACGAGAGCTAGAGGAGCAAAACCACAGCTCGAGGAACAAAACCAGCGCCCGAGGAAAGAAACCAGAGCCCGAGGAACGAAACCAGATACCGAAGAGCAAAACCACAGCTCGAGGAACAAAACCAGCGCCCGAGGAAGAAAACCAGATCCCGAGGAACAAAACCAGAGCCTGTGGAACTAAACCAGAGGCCGAGGAACAAAACCAGAGCCCGTGGAACTAAACCAGAGCCCGGGGCACAAAACCAGAGACCGAGAAAAAAAAGCAGGGGCAGAGGAACAAAAGCAGAGGCCGAGGAACAAAACCAGAGCTCAAGGAAGAAAACCAGAAGCCGAGAAATTAAACCAGAGCCTGAGGAAGAAAACCAGAGCCCATGGAACAAAACCAGAGCCCGAGTAGAAAAACCAGAGCTGGAGGAACAAAACGAGAGCCCATGGAACTAAACCAGAGCCCGAGGAACAGAACCAGAGCCCGTGGAACTAACCCAGAGCCTGAGGAAAAAAACCAGAGCCCGAGAAAAAAAAACACAGGCAGAGGAACAAAAGCTGAGGCCGAGAAACAAAACCAGAGCTAGAGGAAGAAAACTAGACCCCGAGGAACAAAACCAGAGACTGAGGAACAAATGGAGGCCCGAGGAACAAAACGAGACCCTTGGAACTAAACCACAGCCCGAGGAGCTAAAGCAGAGCTGGAAGAACAAAACCAGAGCCCGAGGAACAAAACTAGCCCTCGAGAAAGAAAACCAGAGCCCGAAGAAGAAAACCAGAGCCCGAGGAACAAAACCAGATCCCGAAGAACAAAAGGAGGGCCCGCGGAATAAAACCAGACCCCGAGGAACAAAACTAGCCCTCGAGGAAGAAAACCAGAGCCCGAGGAGGAAAACCAGAGCCCGAGGAAGACAACGAGAGCTAGAGGAGCAAAACCACAGCTCGAGGAACAAAACCAGCGCCCGAGGAAAGAAACCAGAGCCCGAGGAACGAAACCAGATACCGAAGAGCAAAACCACAGCTCGAGGAACAAAACCAGCGCCCGAGGAAGAAAACCAGATCCCGAGGAACAAAACCAGAGCCTGTGGAACTAAACCAGAGGCCGAGGAACAAAACCAGAGCCCGTGGAACTAAACCAGAGCCCGGGGCACAAAACCAGAGACCGAGAAAAAAAAGCAGGGGCAGAGGAACAAAAGCAGAGGCCGAGGAACAAAACCAGAGCTCAAGGAAGAAAACCAGAAGCCGAGAAATTAAACCAGAGCCTGAGGAAGAAAACCAGAGCCCATGGAACAAAACCAGAGCCCGAGTAGAAAAACCAGAGCTGGAGGAACAAAACGAGAGCCCATGGAACTAAACCAGAGCCCGAGGAACAGAACCAGAGCCCGTGGAACTAACCCAGAGCCTGAGGAAAAAAACCAGAGCCCGAGAAAAAAAAACACAGGCAGAGGAACAAAAGCTGAGGCCGAGAAACAAAACCAGAGCTAGAGGAAGAAAACTAGACCCCGAGGAACAAAACCAGAGACTGAGGAACAAATGGAGGCCCGAGGAACAAAACGAGACCCTTGGAACTAAACCACAGCCCGAGGAGCTAAAGCAGAGCTGGAAGAACAAAACCAGAGCCCGAGGAACAAAACTAGCCCTCGAGAAAGAAAACCAGAGCCCGAAGAAGAAAACCAGAGCCCGAGGAACAAAACCAGATCCCGAAGAACAAAAGGAGGGCCCGCGGAATAAAACCAGACCCCGAGGAACAAAACTAGCCCTCGAGGAAGAAAACCAGAGCCCGAGGAGGAAAACCAGAGCCCGAGGAAGAGAACGAGAGCTAGAGGAGCAAAACCACAGCTCGAGGAACAAAACCAGCGCCCGAGGAAAGAAACCAGAGCCCGAGGAACGAAACAAGATACCGAAGAGCAAAACCACAGCTCGAGGAACAAAACCAGCGCCCGAGGAAGAAAACCAGATCCCGAGGAACAAAACCAGAGCCCAATGAACGAAACCAGAGCCCGAGGAACAAAACCAGAGGTAGAGGAGCAAAGCCACAGCTCGAGGAACGAAACAAGAGCCCGAGGAACTAAACTAGAGCCCGAGGAATAAAACCAGAGCCCGACGAACAAAACAAGAGCCTGAGGAACAAAACCAGAGCCAATGAAACTATACGAGAGCCCGAGGAACAAAACCAGAGCCCATGGAACAAAACTAGAGCCCGAGTAGTAAAACCAGAGCTGGAGGAACAAAACCAGAGCCCGTGGAACTAAACCAGAGCCCGAGGAACAGAACCAGAGCCTGTGGAACTTAACCAGAGCCCGAGGAAGAAAACCAGAGCCCGAGAAAAAAAAACACGGGCAGAGGAACAAAAGCAGAGGCCGAGGAACAAAACCAGAGCTCGAGGAAGAAAACTAGAGCCCGAGGAAAAAAAACAGAGACTGAGGAAGAAACGGAGGGTCCAAGGAACAAAACGAGACCCTTGGAACCAAACCAGAGCCCGAGGAGCTAAAGGAGAGCTGGAAGAACAAAACCAGAGCCCGAGGAAGAAAACCAGAGCCCGAGGAAGACAACGAGATCTAGAGGAGCAAAACCACAGCTCGAGGAAAAAAACCAGTGCCTGAGGAAAGAAACCAGAGCCCGAGGAACAAAACCAGAGCACAAGGGAAAAAGGAGGGTGCGAGGAAAAAAACCAGAGCCCATGGAACAAAACCAGAGTACGAGTAGAAATCCAGAGATGTAGGGACAAAACCACAGCTCATGGAACTAAAACAGAGCCCGAGGAACAAAACCAGAGCCCGTGGAACTAAACCAGAGGCCGAGGAACAAAACCAGAGCCCGTGGAACTAAACCAGAGCCCGGGGCACAAAACCAGAGACCGAGAAAAAAAAGCAGGGGCAGAGGAACAAAAGCAGAGGCCGAGGAACAAAACCAGAGCTCAAGGAAGAAAACCAGAAGCCGAGAAATTAAACCAGAGCCTGAGGAAGAAAACCAGAGCCCGAGGAACAAAACCAGAGACCGAGAAACAAATGGTGGGCCCGAGGACCAAAACGAGACCCGTGGACCCAAACCAGAGCCCGAGAGGCTAAAGCAGATCTGGAAGAACAAAACTAGAGCCCGGGGAACAAAACCAGTCCTCGAGGAAGAAAACCAGAGCCCGAGGAAGACAACGAGAGCTAGAGGAGCAAAACCACAGCTCGAGGAACAAAACCAGAGCCCGAGGAAAGAAACCAGAGCCCGAGGAAGGAAACCAGAGCCCAAGGAACAAAACCAGATCCTGAAGAACAAAAGGAGGGCCCGAGGAATAAAACCAGAGCCCAAAGAACAAAACTAGCCCTTGAGGAAGAAAACCAGAGCCCGAGGAGGAAAACCAGAGCCCGAGGAAGACAACGAGAGCTAGAGGAGCAAAACCACAGCTCGAGGAACAGAACCAGTGCCCGAGGAAAGAATCCAGAGCACGAGGAACGAAACCAGATACCAAAGAACAAAACCACAGCTCGAGGGAAAAAACCAGTGCCTGAGGAAAGAAACCAGAGCCCGAGGAACAAAACCAGAGCACAAGGGAAAAAGGAGGGTGCGAGGAAAAAAACCAGAGCCCATGGAAAAACCAGAGTACGAGTAGAAATCCAGAGATGTAGGGACAAAACCACAGCTCATGGAACTAAAACAGAGCCCGAGGAACAAAACCAGAGCCTGTGGAACTAAACCAGAGGCCGAGGAACAAAACCAGAGCCCGTGGAACTAAACCAGAGCCCGGGGCACAAAACCAGAGACCGAGAAATAAAAGCAGGGGCAGAGGAACAAAAGCAGAGGCCGAGGAACAAAACCAGAGCTCAAGGAAGAAAACCAGAAGCCGAGAAATTAAACCAGAGCCTGAGGAAGAAAACCAGAGCCCATGGAACAAAACCAGAGCCCGAGTAGAAAAACCAGAGCTGGAGGAACAAAACGAGAGCCCATGGAACTAAACCAGAGCCCGAGGAACAGAACCAGAGCCCGTGGAACTAACCCAGAGCCTGAGGAAAAAAACCAGAGCCCGAGAAAAAAAAACACAGGCAGAGGAACAAAAGCTGAGGCCGAGAAACAAAACCAGAGCTAGAGGAAGAAAACTAGACCCCGAGGAACAAAACCAGAGACTGAGGAACAAATGGAGGCCCGAGGAACAAAACGAGACCCTTGGAACTAAACCAGAGCCCGAGGAGCTAAAGCAGAGCTGGAAGAACAAAACCAGAGCCCGAGGAACAAAACTAGCCCTCGAGAAAGAAAACCAGAGCCCGAAGAAGAAAACCAGAGCCCAAGGAACAAAACCAGATCCCGAAGAACAAAAGGAGGGCCCGCGGAATAAAACCAGACCCCGAGGAACAAAACTAGCCCTCGAGGAAGAAAACCAGAGCCCGAGGAGGAAAACCAGAGCCCGAGGAAGACAACGAGAGCTAGAGGAGCAAAACCACAGCTCGAGGAACAAAACCAGCGCCCGAGGAAAGAAACCAGAGCCCGAGGAACGAAACAAGATACCGAAGAGCAAAACCACAGCTCGAGGAACAAAACCAGCGCCCGAGGAAGAAAACCAGATCCCGAGGAACAAAACCAGAGCCCAATGAACGAAACCAGAGCCCGAGGAACAAAACCAGAGGTAGAGGAGCAAAGCCACAGCTCGAGGAACGAAACAAGAGCCCGAGGAACTAAACTAGAGCCCGAGGAATAAAACCAGAGCCCGACGAACAAAACAAGAGCCTGAGGAACAAAACCAGAGCCAATGAAACTATACGAGAGCCCGAGGAACAAAACCAGAGCCCATGGAACAAAACTAGAGCCCGAGTAGTAAAACCAGAGCTGGAGGAACAAAACCAGAGCCCGTGGAACTAAACCAGAGCCCGAGGAACAGAACCAGAGCCTGTGGAACTTAACCAGAGCCCGAGGAAGAAAACCAGAGCCCGAGAAAAAAAAACACGGGCAGAGGAACAAAAGCAGAGGCCGAGGAACAAAACCAGAGCTCGAGGAAGAAAACTAGAGCCCGAGGAAAAAAAACAGAGACTGAGGAAGAAACGGAGGGTCCAAGGAACAAAACGAGACCCTTGGAACCAAACCAGAGCCCGAGGAGCTAAAGGAGAGCTGGAAGAACAAAACCAGAGCCCGAGGAAGAAAACCAGAGCCCGAGGAAGACAACGAGATCTAGAGGAGCAAAACCACAGCTCGAGGAAAAAAACCAGTGCCTGAGGAACAAAACCAGAGCACAAGGGAAAAAGGAGGGTGCGAGGAAAAAAACCAGAGCCCATGGAACAAAACCAGAGTACGAGTAGAAATCCAGAGATGTAGGGACAAAACCACAGCTCATGGAACTAAAACAGAGCCCGAGGAACAAAACCAGAGCCCGTGGAACTAAACCAGAGGCCGAGGAACAAAACCAGAGCCCGTGGAACTAAACCAGAGCCCGGGGCACAAAACCAGAGACCGAGAAATAAAAGCAGGGGCAGAGGAACAAAAGCAGAGGCCGAGGAACAAAACCAGAGCTCAAGGAAGAAAACCAGAAGCCGAGAAATTAAACCAGAGCCTGAGGAAGAAAACCAGAGCCCGAGGAACAAAACCAGAGACCGAGAAACAAATGGTGGGCCCGAGGACCAAAACGAGACCCGTGGACCCAAACCAGAGCCCGAGAGGCTAAAGCAGATCTGGAAGAACAAAACTAGAGCCCGGGGAACAAAACCAGTCCTCGAGGAAGAAAACCAGAGCCCGAGGAAGACAACGAGAGCTAGAGGAGCAAAACCACAGCTCGAGGAACAAAACCAGAGCCCGAGGAAAGAAACCAGAGCCCGAGGAAGGAAACCAGAGCCCAAGGAACAAAACCAGATCCTGAAGAACAAAAGGAGGGCCCGAGGAATAAAACCAGAGCCCAAAGAACAAAACTAGCCCTTGAGGAAGAAAACCAGAGCCCGAGGAGGAAAACCAGAGCCCGAGGAAGACAACGAGAGCTAGAGGAGCAAAACCACAGCTCGAGGAACAGAACCAGTGCCCGAGGAAAGAATCCAGAGCACGAGGAACGAAACCAGATACCAAAGAACAAAACCACAGCTCGAGGGAAAAAACCAGTGCCTGAGGAAAGAAACCAGAGCCCGAGGAACAAAACCAGAGCACAAGGGAAAAAGGAGGGTGCGAGGAAAAAAACCAGAGCCCATGGAACAAAACCAGAGTACGAGTAGAAATCCAGAGATGTAGGGATAAAACCACAGCTCATGGAACTAAAACAGAGCCCGAGGAACAAAACCAGAGCCTGTGGAACTAAACCAGAGGCCGAGGAACAAAACCAGAGCCCGTGGAACTAAACCAGAGCCCGGGGCACAAAACCAGAGACCGAGAAAAAAAAGCAGGGGCAGAGGAACAAAAGCAGAGGCCGAGGAACAAAACCAGAGCTCAAGGAAGAAAACCAGAAGCCGAGAAATTAAACCAGAGCCTGAGGAAGAAAACCAGAGCCCATGGAACAAAACCAGAGCCCGAGTAGAAAAACCAGAGCTGGAGGAACAAAACGAGAGCCCATGGAACTAAACCAGAGCCCGAGGAACAGAACCAGAGCCCGTGGAACTAACCCAGAGCCTGAGGAAAAAAACCAGAGCCCGAGAAAAAAAAACACAGGCAGAGGAACAAAAGCTGAGGCCGAGAAACAAAACCAGAGCTAGAGGAAGAAAACTAGACCCCGAGGAACAAAACCAGAGACTGAGGAACAAATGGAGGCCCGAGGAACAAAACGAGACCCTTGGAACTAAACCACAGCCCGAGGAGCTAAAGCAGAGCTGGAAGAACAAAACCAGAGCCCGAGGAACAAAACTAGCCCTCGAGAAAGAAAACCAGAGCCCGAAGAAGAAAACCAGAGCCCGAGGAACAAAACCAGATCCCGAAGAACAAAAGGAGGGCCCGCGGAATAAAACCAGACCCCGAGGAACAAAACTAGCCCTCGAGGAAGAAAACCAGAGCCCGAGGAGGAAAACCAGAGCCCGAGGAAGACAACGAGAGCTAGAGGAGCAAAACCACAGCTCGAGGAACAAAACCAGCGCCCGAGGAAAGAAACCAGAGCCCGAGGAACGAAACCAGATACCGAAGAGCAAAACCACAGCTCGAGGAACAAAACCAGCGCCCGAGGAAGAAAACCAGATCCCGAGGAACAAAACCAGAGCCTGTGGAACTAAACCAGAGGCCGAGGAACAAAACCAGAGCCCGTGGAACTAAACCAGAGCCCGGGGCACAAAACCAGAGACCGAGAAAAAAAAGCAGGGGCAGAGGAACAAAAGCAGAGGCCGAGGAACAAAACCAGAGCTCAAGGAAGAAAACCAGAAGCCGAGAAATTAAACCAGAGCCTGAGGAAGAAAACCAGAGCCCATGGAACAAAACCAGAGCCCGAGTAGAAAAACCAGAGCTGGAGGAACAAAACGAGAGCCCATGGAACTAAACCAGAGCCCGAGGAACAGAACCAGAGCCCGTGGAACTAACCCAGAGCCTGAGGAAAAAAACCAGAGCCCGAGAAAAAAAAACACAGGCAGAGGAACAAAAGCTGAGGCCGAGAAACAAAACCAGAGCTAGAGGAAGAAAACTAGACCCCGAGGAACAAAACCAGAGACTGAGGAACAAATGGAGGCCCGAGGAACAAAACGAGACCCTTGGAACCAAACCAGAGCCCGAGGAGCTAAAGCAGAGCTGGAAGAACAAAACCAGAGCCCGAGGAACAAAACTAGCCCTCGAGAAAGAAAACCAGAGCCCGAAGAAGAAAACCAGACCCCGAGGAACAAAACTAGCCCTCGAGGAAGAAAACCAGAGCCCGAGGAGGAAAACCAGAGCCCGAGGAAGAGAACGAGAGCTAGAGGAGCAAAACCACAGCTCGAGGAACAAAACCAGCGCCCGAGGAAAGAAACCAGAGCCCGAGGAACGAAACCAGATACCGAAGAGCAAAACCACAGCTCGAGGAACAAAACCAGCGCCCGAGGAAGAAAACCAGATCCCGAGGAACAAAACCAGAGCCCAATGAACGAAACCAGAGCCCGAGGAACAAAACCAGAGGTAGAGGAGCAAAGCCACAGCTCGAGGAACGAAACAAGAGCCCGAGGAACTAAACTAGAGCCCGAGGAATAAAACCAGAGCCCGACGAACAAAACAAGAGCCTGAGGAACAAAACCAGAGCCAATGAAACTATACGAGAGCCCGAGGAACAAAACCAGAGCCCATGGAACAAAACTAGAGCCCGAGTAGTAAAACCAGAGCTGGAGGAACAAAACCAGAGCCCGTGGAACTAAACCAGAGCCCGAGGAACAGAACCAGAGCCTGTGGAACTTAACCAGAGCCCGAGGAAGAAAACCAGAGCCCGAGAAAAAAAAACACGGGCAGAGGAACAAAAGCAGAGGCCGAGGAACAAAACCAGAGCTCGAGGAAGAAAACTAGAGCCCGAGGAAAAAAAACAGAGACTGAGGAAGAAACGGAGGGTCCAAGGAACAAAACGAGACCCTTGGAACCAAACCAGAGCCCGAGGAGCTAAAGGAGAGCTGGAAGAACAAAACCAGAGCCCGAGGAAGAAAACCAGAGCCCGAGGAAGACAACGAGATCTAGAGGAGCAAAACCACAGCTCGAGGAAAAAAACCAGTGCCTGAGGAAAGAAACCAGAGCCCGAGGAACAAAACCAGAGCACAAGGGAAAAAGGAGGGTGCGAGGAAAAAAACCAGAGCCCATGGAACAAAACCAGAGTACGAGTAGAAATCCAGAGATGTAGGGACAAAACCACAGCTCATGGAACTAAAACAGAGCCCGAGGAACAAAACCAGAGCCCGTGGAACTAAACCAGAGGCCGAGGAACAAAACCAGAGCCCGTGGAACTAAACCAGAGCCCGGGGCACAAAACCAGAGACTGAGAAAAAAAAGCAGGGGCAGAGGAACAAAAGCAGAGGCCGAGGAACAAAACCAGAGCTCAAGGAAGAAAACCAGAAGCCGAGAAATTAAACCAGAGCCTGAGGAAGAAAACCAGAGCCCGAGGAACAAAACCAGAGACCGAGAAACAAATGGTGGGCCCGAGGAACAAAACGAGACCCGTGGACCCAAACCAGAGCCCGAGAGGCTAAAGCAGATCTGGAAGAACAAAACTAGAGCCCGGGGAACAAAACCAGTCCTCGAGGAAGAAAACCAGAGCCCGAGGAAGACAACGAGAGCTAGAGGAGCAAAACCACAGCTCGAGGAACAAAACCAGCGCCCGAGGAAAGAAACCAGAGCCCGAGGAAGGAAACCAGAGCCCAAGGAACAAAACCAGATCCTGAAGAACAAAAGGAGGGCCCGAGGAATAAAACCAGAGCCCAAAGAACAAAACTAGCCCTTGAGGAAGAAAACCAGAGCCCGAGGAGGAAAACCAGAGCCCGAGGAAGACAACGAGAGCTAGAGGAGCAAAACCACAGCTCGAGGAACAGAACCAGTGCCCGAGGAAAGAATCCAGAGCACGAGGAACGAAACCAGATACCAAAGAACAAAACCACAGCTCGAGGAAAAAAACCAGTGCCTGAGGAAAGAAACCAGAGCCCGAGGAACAAAACCAGAGCACAAGGGAAAAAGGAGGGTGCGAGGAAAAAAACCAGAGCCCATGGAACAAAACCAGAGTACGAGTAGAAATCCAGAGATGTAGGGACAAAACCACAGCTCATGGAACTAAACCAGAGGCCGAGGAACAAAACCAGAGCCTGTGGAACTAAACCAGAGGCCGAGGAACAAAACCAGAGCCCGTGGAACTAAACCAGAGCCCGGGGCACAAAACCAGAGACCGAGAAAAAAAAGCAGGGGCAGAGGAACAAAAGCAGAGGCCGAGGAACAAAACCAGAGCTCAAGGAAGAAAACCAGAAGCCGAGAAATTAAACCAGAGCCTGAGGAATAAAACCAGAGCCCATGGAACAAAACCAGAGCCCGAGTAGAAAAACCAGAGCTGGAGGAACAAAACGAGAGCCCATGGAACTAAACCAGAGCCCGAGGAACAGAACCAGAGCCCGTGGAACTAACCCAGAGCCTGAGGAAAAAAACCAGAGCCCGAGAAAAAAAAACACAGGCAGAGGAACAAAAGCTGAGGCCGAGAAACAAAACCAGAGCTAGAGGAAGAAAACTAGACCCCGAGGAACAAAACCAGAGACTGAGGAACAAATGGAGGCCCGAGGAACAAAACGAGACCGTTGGAACTAAACCAGAGCCCGAGGAGCTAAAGCAGAGCTGGAAGAACAAAACCAGAGCCCGAGGAACAAAACTAGCCCTCGAGAAAGAAAACCAGAGCCCGAAGAAGAAAACCAGAGCCCGAGGAACAAAACCAGATCCCGAAGAACAAAAGGAGGGCCCGCGGAATAAAACCAGACCCCGAGGAACAAAACTAGCCCTCGAGGAAGAAAACCAGAGCCCGAGGAGGAAAACCAGAGCCCGAGGAAGACAACGAGAGCTAGAGGAGCAAAACCACAGCTCGAGGAACAAAACCAGCGCCCGAGGAAAGAAACCAGAGCCCGAGGAACGAAACCAGATACCGAAGAGCAAAACCACAGCTCGAGGAACAAAACCAGCGCCCGAGGAAGAAAACCAGATCCCGAGGAACAAAACCAGAGCCTGTGGAACTAAACCAGAGGCCGAGGAACAAAACCAGAGCCCGTGGAACTAAACCAGAGCCCGGGGCACAAAACCAGAGACCGAGAAAAAAAAGCAGGGGCAGAGGAACAAAAGCAGAGGCCGAGGAACAAAACCAGAGCTCAAGGAAGAAAACCAGAAGCCGAGAAATTAAACCAGAGCCTGAGGAATAAAACCAGAGCCCATGGAACAAAACCAGAGCCCGAGTAGAAAAACCAGAGCTGGAGGAACAAAACGAGAGCCCATGGAACTAAACCAGAGCCCGAGGAACAGAACCAGAGCCCGTGGAACTAACCCAGAGCCTGAGGAAAAAAACCAGAGCCCGAGAAAAAAAAACACAGGCAGAGGAACAAAAGCTGAGGCCGAGAAACAAAACCAGAGCTAGAGGAAGAAAACTAGACCCCGAGGAACAAAACCAGAGACTGAGGAACAAATGGAGGCCCGAGGAACAAAACGAGACCCTTGGAACCAAACCAGAGCCCGAGGAGCTAAAGCAGAGCTGGAAGAACAAAACCAGAGCCCGAGGAACAAAACTAGCCCTCGAGAAAGAAAACCAGAGCCCGAAGAAGAAAACCAGAGCCCGAGGAACAAAACCAGATCCCGAAGAACAAAAGGAGGGCCCGCGGAATAAAACCAGACCCCGAGGAACAAAACTAGCCCTCGAGGAAGAAAACCAGAGCCCGAGGAGGAAAACCAGAGCCCGAGGAAGACAACGAGAGCTAGAGGAGCAAAACCACAGCTCGAGGAACAAAACCAGCGCCCGAGGAAAGAAACCAGAGCCCGAGGAACGAAACCAGATACCGAAGAGCAAAACCACAGCTCGAGGAACAAAACCAGCGCCCGAGGAAGAAAACCAGATCCCGAGGAACAAAACCAGAGCCCAATGAACGAAACCAGAGCCCGAGGAACAAAACCAGAGGTAGAGGAGCAAAGCCACAGCTCGAGGAACGAAACAAGAGCCCGAGGAACTAAACTAGAGCCCGAGGAATAAAACCAGAGCCCGACGAACAAAACAAGAGCCTGAGGAACAAAACCAGAGCCAATGAAACTATACGAGAGCCCGAGGAACAAAACCAGAGCCCATGGAACAGAACTAGAGCCCGAGTAGTAAAACCAGAGCTGGAGGAACAAAACCAGAGCCCGTGGAACTAAACCAGAGCCCGAGGAACAGAACCAGAGCCTGTGGAACTTAACCAGAGCCCGAGGAAGAAAACCAGAGCCCGAGAAAAAAAAACACGGGCAGAGGAACAAAAGCAGAGGCCGAGGAACAAAACCAGAGCTCGAGGAAGAAAACTAGAGCCCGAGGAAAAAAAACAGAGACTGAGGAAGAAACGGAGGGTCCAAGGAACAAAACGAGACCCTTGGAACCAAACCAGAGCCCGAGGAGCTAAAGGAGAGCTGGAAGAACAAAACCAGAGCCCGAGGAAGAAAACCAGAGCCCGAGGAAGACAACGAGATCTAGAGGAGCAAAACCACAGCTCGAGGAAAAAAACCAGTGCCTGAGGAAAGAAACCAGAGCCCGAGGAACAAAACCAGAGCACAAGGGAAAAAGGAGGGTGCGAGGAAAAAAACCAGAGCCCATGGAACAAAACCAGAGTACGAGTAGAAATCCAGAGATGTAGGGACAAAACCACAGCTCATGGAACTAAAACAGAGCCCGAGGAACAAAACCAGAGCCCGTGGAACTAAACCAGAGGCCGAGGAACAAAACCAGAGCCCGTGGAACTAAACCAGAGCCCGGGGCACAAAACCAGAGACTGAGAAAAAAAAGCAGGGGCAGAGGAACAAAAGCAGAGGCCGAGGAACAAAACCAGAGCTCAAGGAAGAAAACCAGAAGCCGAGAAATTAAACCAGAGCCTGAGGAAGAAAACCAGAGCCCGAGGAACAAAACCAGAGACCGAGAAACAAATGGTGGGCCCGAGGACCAAAACGAGACCCGTGGACCCAAACCAGAGCCCGAGAGGCTAAAGCAGATCTGGAAGAACAAAACTAGAGCCCGGGGAACAAAACCAGTCCTCGAGGAAGAAAACCAGAGCCCGAGGAAGACAACGAGAGCTAGAGGAGCAAAACCACAGCTCGAGGAACAAAACCAGCGCCCGAGGAAAGAAACCAGAGCCCGAGGAAGGAAACCAGAGCCCAAGGAACAAAACCAGATCCTGAAGAACAAAAGGAGGGCCCGAGGAATAAAACCAGAGCCCAAAGAACAAAACTAGCCCTTGAGGAAGAAAACCAGAGCCCGAGGAGGAAAACCAGAGCCCGAGGAAGACAACGAGAGCTAGAGGAGCAAAACCACAGCTCGAGGAACAGAACCAGTGCCCGAGGAAAGAATCCAGAGCACGAGGAACGAAACCAGATACCAAAGAACAAAACCACAGCTCGAGGAAAAAAACCAGTGCCTGAGGAAAGAAACCAGAGCCCGAGGAACAAAACCAGAGCACAAGGGAAAAAGGAGGGTGCGAGGAAAAAAACCAGAGCCCATGGAACAAAACCAGAGTACGAGTAGAAATCCAGAGATGTAGGGACAAAACCACAGCTCATGGAACTAAAACAGAGCCCGAGGAACAAAACCAGAGCCCGTGGAACTAAACCAGAGCCCGGGGCACAAAACCAGAGACCGAGAAAAAAAAGCAGGGGCAGAGGAACAAAAGCAGAGGCCGAGGAACAAAACCAGAGCTCAAGGAAGAAAACCAGAAGCCGAGAAATTAAACCAGAGCCTGAGGAAGAAAACCAGAGCCCATGGAACAAAACCAGAGCCCGAGTAGAAAAACCAGAGCTGGAGGAACAAAACGAGAGCCCATGGAACTAAACCAGAGCCCGAGGAACAGAACCAGAGCCCGTGGAACTAACCCAGAGCCTGAGGAAAAAAACCAGAGCCCGAGAAAAAAAAACACAGGCAGAGGAACAAAAGCTGAGGCCGAGAAACAAAACCAGAGCTAGAGGAAGAAAACTAGACCCCGAGGAACAAAACCAGAGACTGAGGAACAAATGGAGGCCCGAGGAACAAAACGAGACCCTTGGAACTAAACCAGAGCCCGAGGAGCTAAAGCAGAGCTGGAAGAACAAAACCAGAGCCCGAGGAACAAAACTAGCCCTCGAGAAAGAAAACCAGAGCCCGAAGAAGAAAACCAGAGCCCGAGGAACAAAACCAGATCCCGAAGAACAAAAGGAGGGCCCGCGGAATAAAACCAGACCCCGAGGAACAAAACTAGCCCTCGAGGAAGAAAACCAGAGCCCGAGGAGGAAAACCAGAGCCCGAGGAAGACAACGAGAGCTAGAGGAGCAAAACCACAGCTCGAGGAACAAAACCAGCGCCCGAGGAAAGAAACCAGAGCCCGAGGAACGAAACCAGATACCGAAGAGCAAAACCACAGCTCGAGGAACAAAACCAGCGCCCGAGGAAGAAAACCAGATCCCGAGGAACAAAACCAGAGCCTGTGGAACTAAACCAGAGGCCGAGGAACAAAACCAGAGCCCGTGGAACTAAACCAGAGCCCGGGGCACAAAACCAGAGACCGAGAAAAAAAAGCAGGGGCAGAGGAACAAAAGCAGAGGCCGAGGAACAAAACCAGAGCTCAAGGAAGAAAACCAGAAGCCGAGAAATTAAACCAGAGCCTGAGGAAGAAAACCAGAGCCCATGGAACAAAACCAGAGCCCGAGTAGAAAAACCAGAGCTGGAGGAACAAAACGAGAGCCCATGGAACTAAACCAGAGCCCGAGGAACAGAACCAGAGCCCGTGGAACTAACCCAGAGCCTGAGGAAAAAAACCAGAGCCCGAGAAAAAAAAACACAGGCAGAGGAACAAAAGCTGAGGCCGAGAAACAAAACCAGAGCTAGAGGAAGAAAACTAGACCCCGAGGAACAAAACCAGAGACTGAGGAACAAATGGAGGCCCGAGGAACAAAACGAGACCCTTGGAACTAAACCAGAGCCCGAGGAGCTAAAGCAGAGCTGGAAGAACAAAACCAGAGCCCGAGGAACAAAACTAGCCCTCGAGAAAGAAAACCAGAGCCCGAAGAAGAAAACCAGAGCCCGAGGAACAAAACCAGATCCCGAAGAACAAAAGGAGGGCCCGCGGAATAAAACCAGACCCCGAGGAACAAAACTAGCCCTCGAGGAAGAAAACCAGAGCCCGAGGAGGAAAACCAGAGCCCGAGGAAGACAACGAGAGCTAGAGGAGCAAAACCACAGCTTGAGGAACAAAACCAGCGCCCGAGGAAAGAAACCAGAGCCCGAGGAACGAAACCAGATACCGAAGAGCAAAACCACAGCTCGAGGAACAAAACCAGCGCCCGAGGAAGAAAACCAGATCCCGAGGAACAAAACCAGAGCCTGTGGAACTAAACCAGAGGCCGAGGAACAAAACCAGAGCCCGTGGAACTAAACCAGAGCCCGGGGCACAAAACCAGAGACCGAGAAAAAAAAGCAGGGGCAGAGGAACAAAAGCAGAGGCCGAGGAACAAAACCAGAGCTCAAGGAAGAAAACCAGAAGCCGAGAAATTAAACCAGAGCCTGAGGAAGAAAACCAGAGCCCATGGAACAAAACCAGAGCCCGAGTAGAAAAACCAGAGCTGGAGGAACAAAACGAGAGCCCATGGAACTAAACCAGAGCCCGAGGAACAGAACCAGAGCCCGTGGAACTAACCCAGAGCCTGAGGAAAAAAACCAGAGCCCGAGAAAAAAAAACACAGGCAGAGGAACAAAAGCTGAGGCCGAGAAACAAAACCAGAGCTAGAGGAAGAAAACTAGACCCCGAGGAACAAAACCAGAGACTGAGGAACAAATGGAGGCCCGAGGAACAAAACGAGACCCTTGGAACTAAACCACAGCCCGAGGAGCTAAAGCAGAGCTGGAAGAACAAAACCAGAGCCCGAGGAACAAAACTAGCCCTCGAGAAAGAAAACCAGAGCCCGAAGAAGAAAACCAGAGCCCGAGGAACAAAACCAGATCCCGAAGAACAAAAGGAGGGCCCGCGGAATAAAACCAGACCCCGAGGAACAAAACTAGCCCTCGAGGAAGAAAACCAGAGCCCGAGGAGGAAAACCAGAGCCCGAGGAAGACAACGAGAGCTAGAGGAGCAAAACCACAGCTCGAGGAACAAAACCAGCGCCCGAGGAAAGAAACCAGAGCCCGAGGAACGAAACAAGATACCGAAGAGCAAAACCACAGCTCGAGGAACAAAACCAGCGCCCGAGGAAGAAAACCAGATCCCGAGGAACAAAACCAGAGCCCAATGAACGAAACCAGAGCCCGAGGAACAAAACCAGAGGTAGAGGAGCAAAGCCACAGCTCGAGGAACGAAACAAGAGCCCGAGGAACTAAACTAGAGCCCGAGGAATAAAACCAGAGCCCGACGAACAAAACAAGAGCCTGAGGAACAAAACCAGAGCCAATGAAACTATACGAGAGCCCGAGGAACAAAACCAGAGCCCATGGAACAAAACTAGAGCCCGAGTAGTAAAACCAGAGCTGGAGGAACAAAACCAGAGCCCGTGGAACTAAACCAGAGCCCGAGGAACAGATCCAGAGCCTGTGGAACTTAACCAGAGCCCGAGGAAGAAAACCAGAGCCCGAGAAAAAAAAACACGGGCAGAGGAACAAAAGCAGAGGCCGAGGAACAAAACCAGAGCTCGAGGAAGAAAACTAGAGCCCGAGGAAAAAAAACAGAGACTGAGGAAGAAACGGAGGGTCCAAGGAACAAAACGAGACCCTTGGAACCAAACCAGAGCCCGAGGAGCTAAAGGAGAGCTGGA
The DNA here is from genome assembly GCF_964195595.1 of Calonectris borealis. NCBI lineage: Eukaryota > Metazoa > Chordata > Aves > Procellariiformes > Procellariidae > Calonectris > Calonectris borealis. Next base: position 1,389,190 of record NC_134318.1, on the reverse strand, counting down.
AGAACAAAACCAGAGCCCGAGGAAGAAAACCAGAGCCCGAGGAAGACAACGAGATCTAGAGGAGCAAAACCACAGCTCGAGGAAAAAAACCAGTGCCTGAGGAAAGAAACCAGAGCCCGAGGAACAAAACCAGAGCACAAGGGAAAAAGGAGGGTGCGAGGAAAAAAACCAGAGCCCATGGAACAAAACCAGAGTACGAGTAGAAATCCAGAGATGTAGGGACAAAACCACAGCTCATGGAACTAAAACAGAGCCCGAGGAACAAAACCAGAGCCCGTGGAACTAAACCAGAGGCCGAGGAACAAAACCAGAGCCCGTGGAACTAAACCAGAGCCCGGGGCACAAAACCAGAGACCGAGAAAAAAAAGCAGGGGCAGAGGAACAAAAGCAGAGGCCGAGGAACAAAACCAGAGCTCAAGGAAGAAAACCAGAAGCCGAGAAATTAAACCAGAGCCTGAGGAAGAAAACCAGAGCCCGAGGAACAAAACCAGAGACCGAGAAACAAATGGTGGGCCCGAGGACCAAAACGAGACCCGTGGACCCAAACCAGAGCCCGAGAGGCTAAAGCAGATCTGGAAGAACAAAACTAGAGCCCGGGGAACAAAACCAGTCCTCGAGGAAGAAAACCAGAGCCCGAGGAAGACAACGAGAGCTAGAGGAGCAAAACCACAGCTCGAGGAACAAAACCAGCGCCCGAGGAAAGAAACCAGAGCCCGAGGAAGGAAACCAGAGCCCAAGGAACAAAACCAGATCCTGAAGAACAAAAGGAGGGCCCGAGGAATAAAACCAGAGCCCAAAGAACAAAACTAGCCCTTGAGGAAGAAAACCAGAGCCCGAGGAGGAAAACCAGAGCCCGAGGAAGACAACGAGAGCTAGAGGAGCAAAACCACAGCTCGAGGAACAGAACCAGTGCCCGAGGAAAGAATCCAGAGCACGAGGAACGAAACCAGATACCAAAGAACAAAACCACAGCTCGAGGGAAAAAACCAGTGCCTGAGGAAAGAAACCAGAGCCCGAGGAACAAAACCAGAGCACAAGGGAAAAAGGAGGGTGCGAGGAAAAAAACCAGAGCCCATGGAACAAAACCAGAGTACGAGTAGAAATCCAGAGATGTAGGGACAAAACCACAGCTCATGGAACTAAAACAGAGCCCGAGGAACAAAACCAGAGCCTGTGGAACTAAACCAGAGGCCGAGGAACAAAACCAGAGCCCGTGGAACTAAACCAGAGCCCGGGGCACAAAACCAGAGACCGAGAAATAAAAGCAGGGGCAGAGGAACAAAAGCAGAGGCCGAGGAACAAAACCAGAGCTCAAGGAAGAAAACCAGAAGCCGAGAAATTAAACCAGAGCCTGAGGAAGAAAACCAGAGCCCATGGAACAAAACCAGAGCCCGAGTAGAAAAACCAGAGCTGGAGGAACAAAACGAGAGCCCATGGAACTAAACCAGAGCCCGAGGAACAGAACCAGAGCCCGTGGAACTAACCCAGAGCCTGAGGAAAAAAACCAGAGCCCGAGAAAAAAAAACACAGGCAGAGGAACAAAAGCTGAGGCCGAGAAACAAAACCAGAGCTAGAGGAAGAAAACTAGACCCCGAGGAACAAAACCAGAGACTGAGGAACAAATGGAGGCCCGAGGAACAAAACGAGACCCTTGGAACTAAACCAGAGCCCGAGGAGCTAAAGCAGAGCTGGAAGAACAAAACCAGAGCCCGAGGAACAAAACTAGCCCTCGAGAAAGAAAACCAGAGCCCGAAGAAGAAAACCAGAGCCCGAGGAACAAAACCAGATCCCGAAGAACAAAAGGAGGGCCCGCGGAATAAAACCAGACCCCGAGGAACAAAACTAGCCCTCGAGGAAGAAAACCAGAGCCCGAGGAGGAAAACCAGAGCCCGAGGAAGACAACGAGAGCTAGAGGAGCAAAACCACAGCTCGAGGAACAAAACCAGCGCCCGAGGAAAGAAACCAGAGCCCGAGGAACGAAACCAGATACCGAAGAGCAAAACCACAGCTCGAGGAACAAAACCAGCGCCCGAGGAAGAAAACCAGATCCCGAGGAACAAAACCAGAGCCTGTGGAACTAAACCAGAGGCCGAGGAACAAAACCAGAGCCCGTGGAACTAAACCAGAGCCCGGGGCACAAAACCAGAGACCGAGAAAAAAAAGCAGGGGCAGAGGAACAAAAGCAGAGGCCGAGGAACAAAACCAGAGCTCAAGGAAGAAAACCAGAAGCCGAGAAATTAAACCAGAGCCTGAGGAAGAAAACCAGAGCCCATGGAACAAAACCAGAGCCCGAGTAGAAAAACCAGAGCTGGAGGAACAAAACGAGAGCCCATGGAACTAAACCAGAGCCCGAGGAACAGAACCAGAGCCCGTGGAACTAACCCAGAGCCTGAGGAAAAAAACCAGAGCCCGAGAAAAAAAAACACAGGCAGAGGAACAAAAGCTGAGGCCGAGAAACAAAACCAGAGCTAGAGGAAGAAAACTAGACCCCGAGGAACAAAACCAGAGACTGAGGAACAAATGGAGGCCCGAGGAACAAAACGAGACCCTTGGAACCAAACCAGATCCCGAGGAGCTAAAGCAGAGCTGGAAGAACAAAACCAGAGCCCGAGGAACAAAACTAGCCCTCGAGAAAGAAAACCAGAGCCCGAAGAAGAAAACCAGAGCCCGAGGAACAAAACCAGATCCCGAAGAACAAAAGGAGGGCCCGCGGAATAAAACCAGACCCCGAGGAACAAAACTAGCCCTCGAGGAAGAAAACCAGAGCCCGAGGAGGAAAACCAGAGCCCGAGGAAGACAACGAGAGCTAGAGGAGCAAAACCACAGCTCGAGGAACAAAACCAGCGCCCGAGGAAAGAAACCAGAGCCCGAGGAACGAAACCAGATACCGAAGAGCAAAACCACAGCTCGAGGAACAAAACCAGCGCCCGAGGAAGAAAACCAGATCCCGAGGAACAAAACCAGAGCCCAATGAACGAAACCAGAGCCCGAGGAACAAAACCAGAGGTAGAGGAGCAAAGCCACAGCTCGAGGAACGAAACAAGAGCCCGAGGAACTAAACTAGAGCCCGAGGAATAAAACCAGAGCCCGACGAACAAAACAAGAGCCTGAGGAACAAAACCAGAGCCAATGAAACTATACGAGAGCCCGAGGAACAAAACCAGAGCCCATGGAACAAAACTAGAGCCCGAGTAGTAAAACCAGAGCTGGAGGAACAAAACCAGAGCCCGTGGAACTAAACCAGAGCCCGAGGAACAGAACCAGAGCCTGTGGAACTTAACCAGAGCCCGAGGAAGAAAACCAGAGCCCGAGAAAAAAAAACACGGGCAGAGGAACAAAAGCAGAGGCCGAGGAACAAAACCAGAGCTCGAGGAAGAAAACTAGAGCCCGAGGAAAAAAAACAGAGACTGAGGAAGAAACGGAGGGTCCAAGGAACAAAACGAGACCCTTGGAACCAAACCAGAGCCCGAGGAGCTAAAGGAGAGCTGGAAGAACAAAACCAGAGCCCGAGGAAGAAAACCAGAGCCCGAGGAAGACAACGAGATCTAGAGGAGCAAAACCACAGCTCGAGGAAAAAAACCAGTGCCTGAGGAAAGAAACCAGAGCCCGAGGAACAAAACCAGAGCACAAGGGAAAAAGGAGGGTGCGAGGAAAAAAACCAGAGCCCATGGAACAAAACCAGAGTACGAGTAGAAATCCAGAGATGTAGGGACAAAACCACAGCTCATGGAACTAAAACAGAGCCCGAGGAACAAAACCAGAGCCCGTGGAACTAAACCAGAGGCCGAGGAACAAAACCAGAGCCCGTGGAACTAAACCAGAGCCCGGGGCACAAAACCAGAGACTGAGAAAAAAAAGCAGGGGCAGAGGAACAAAAGCAGAGGCCGAGGAACAAAACCAGAGCTCAAGGAAGAAAACCAGAAGCCGAGAAATTAAACCAGAGCCTGAGGAAGAAAACCAGAGCCCGAGGAACAAAACCAGAGACCGAGAAACAAATGGTGGGCCCGAGGACCAAAACGAGACCCGTGGACCCAAACCAGAGCCCGAGAGGCTAAAGCAGATCTGGAAGAACAAAACTAGAGCCCGGGGAACAAAACCAGTCCTCGAGGAAGAAAACCAGAGCCCGAGGAAGACAACGAGAGCTAGAGGAGCAAAACCACAGCTCGAGGAACAAAACCAGCGCCCGAGGAAAGAAACCAGAGCCCGAGGAAGGAAACCAGAGCCCAAGGAACAAAACCAGATCCTGAAGAACAAAAGGAGGGCCCGAGGAATAAAACCAGAGCCCAAAGAACAAAACTAGCCCTTGAGGAAGAAAACCAGAGCCCGAGGAGGAAAACCAGAGCCCGAGGAAGACAACGAGAGCTAGAGGAGCAAAACCACAGCTCGAGGAACAGAACCAGTGCCCGAGGAAAGAATCCAGAGCACGAGGAACGAAACCAGATACCAAAGAACAAAACCACAGCTCGAGGAAAAAAACCAGTGCCTGAGGAAAGAAACCAGAGCCCGAGGAACAAAACCAGAGCACAAGGGAAAAAGGAGGGTGCGAGGAAAAAAACCAGAGCCCATGGAACAAAACCAGAGTACGAGTAGAAATCCAGAGATGTAGGGACAAAACCACAGCTCATGGAACTAAAACAGAGCCCGAGGAACAAAACCAGAGCCTGTGGAACTAAACCAGAGGCCGAGGAACAAAACCAGAGCCCGTGGAACTAAACCAGAGCCCGGGGCACAAAACCAGAGACCGAGAAAAAAAAGCAGGGGCAGAGGAACAAAAGCAGAGGCCGAGGAACAAAACCAGAGCTCAAGGAAGAAAACCAGAAGCCGAGAAATTAAACCAGAGCCTGAGGAATAAAACCAGAGCCCATGGAACAAAACCAGAGCCCGAGTAGAAAAACCAGAGCTGGAGGAACAAAACGAGAGCCCATGGAACTAAACCAGAGCCCGAGGAACAGAACCAGAGCCCGTGGAACTAACCCAGAGCCTGAGGAAAAAAACCAGAGCCCGAGAAAAAAAAACACAGGCAGAGGAACAAAAGCTGAGGCCGAGAAACAAAACCAGAGCTAGAGGAAGAAAACTAGACCCCGAGGAACAAAACCAGAGACTGAGGAATAAATGGAGGCCCGAGGAACAAAACGAGACCCTTGGAACTAAACCACAGCCCGAGGAGCTAAAGCAGAGCTGGAAGAACAAAACCAGAGCCCGAGGAACAAAACTAGCCCTCGAGAAAGAAAACCAGAGCCCGAAGAAGAAAACCAGAGCCCGAGGAACAAAACCAGATCCCGAAGAACAAAAGGAGGGCCCGCGGAATAAAACCAGACCCCGAGGAACAAAACTAGCCCTCGAGGAAGAAAACCAGAGCCCGAGGAGGAAAACCAGAGCCCGAGGAAGACAACGAGAGCTAGAGGAGCAAAACCACAGCTCGAGGAACAAAACCAGCGCCCGAGGAAAGAAACCAGAGCCCGAGGAACGAAACCAGATACCGAAGAGCAAAACCACAGCTCGAGGAACAAAACCAGCGCCCGAGGAAGAAAACCAGATCCCGAGGAACAAAACCAGAGCCCGTGGAACTAAACCAGAGCCCGGGGCACAAAACCAGAGACCGAGAAAAAAAAGCAGGGGCAGAGGAACAAAAGCAGAGGCCGAGGAACAAAACCAGAGCTCAAGGAAGAAAACCAGAAGCCGAGAAATTAAACCAGAGCCTGAGGAATAAAACCAGAGCCCATGGAACAAAACCAGAGCCCGAGTAGAAAAACCAGAGCTGGAGGAACAAAACGAGAGCCCATGGAACTAAACCAGAGCCCGAGGAACAGAACCAGAGCCCGTGGAACTAACCCAGAGCCTGAGGAAAAAAACCAGAGCCCGAGAAAAAAAAACACAGGCAGAGGAACAAAAGCTGAGGCCGAGAAACAAAACCAGAGCTAGAGGAAGAAAACTAGACCCCGAGGAACAAAACCAGAGACTGAGGAACAAATGGAGGCCCGAGGAACAAAACGAGACCCTTGGAACTAAACCACAGCCCGAGGAGCTAAAGCAGAGCTGGAAGAACAAAACCAGAGCCCGAGGAACAAAACTAGCCCTCGAGAAAGAAAACCAGAGCCCGAAGAAGAAAACCAGAGCCCGAGGAACAAAACCAGATCCCGAAGAACAAAAGGAGGGCCCGCGGAATAAAACCAGACCCCGAGGAACAAAACTAGCCCTCGAGGAAGAAAACCAGAGCCCGAGGAGGAAAACCAGAGCCCGAGGAAGACAACGAGAGCTAGAGGAGCAAAACCACAGCTCGAGGAACAAAACCAGCGCCCGAGGAAAGAAACCAGAGCCCGAGGAACGAAACAAGATACCGAAGAGCAAAACCACAGCTCGAGGAACAAAACCAGCGCCCGAGGAAGAAAACCAGATCCCGAGGAACAAAAGCAGAGCCCAATGAACGAAACCAGAGCCCGAGGAACAAAACCAGAGGTAGAGGAGCAAAGCCACAGCTCGAGGAACGAAACAAGAGCCCGAGGAACTAAACTAGAGCCCGAGGAATAAAACCAGAGCCCGACGAACAAAACAAGAGCCTGAGGAACAAAACCAGAGCCAATGAAACTATACGAGAGCCCGAGGAACAAAACCAGAGCCCATGGAACAAAACTAGAGCCCGAGTAGTAAAACCAGAGCTGGAGGAACAAAACCAGAGCCCGGGGAACTAAACCAGAGCCCGAGGAAGAAAACCAGAGCCCGAGAAAAAAAAACACGGGCAGAGGAACAAAAGCAGAGGCCGAGGAACAAAACCAGAGCTCGAGGAAGAAAACTAGAGCCCGAGGAAAAAAAACAGAGACTGAGGAAGAAACGGAGGGTCCAAGGAACAAAACGAGACCCTTGGAACCAAACCAGAGCCCGAGGAGCTAAAGGAGAGCTGGAAGAACAAAACCAGAGCCCGAGGAAGAAAACCAGAGCCCGAGGAAGACAACGAGATCTAGAGGAGCAAAACCACAGCTCGAGGAAAAAAACCAGTGCCTGAGGAAAGAAACCAGAGCCCGAGGAACAAAACCAGAGCACAAGGGAAAAAGGAGGGTGCGAGGAAAAAAACCAGAGCCCATGGAACAAAACCAGAGTACGAGTAGAAATCCAGAGATGTAGGGACAAAACCACAGCTCATGGAACTAAAACAGAGCCCGAGGAACAAAACCAGAGCCCGTGGAACTAAACCAGAGGCCGAGGAACAAAACCAGAGCCCGTGGAACTAAACCAGAGCCCGGGGCACAAAACCAGAGACCGAGAAAAAAAAGCAGGGGCAGAGGAACAAAAGCAGAGGCCGAGGAACAAAACCAGAGCTCAAGGAAGAAAACCAGAAGCCGAGAAATTAAACCAGAGCCTGAGGAAGAAAACCAGAGCCCGAGGAACAAAACCAGAGACCGAGAAACAAATGGTGGGCCCGAGGACCAAAACGAGACCCGTGGACCCAAACCAGAGCCCGAGAGGCTAAAGCAGATCTGGAAGAACAAAACTAGAGCCCGGGGAACAAAACCAGTCCTCGAGGAAGAAAACCAGAGCCCGAGGAAGACAACGAGAGCTAGAGGAGCAAAACCACAGCTCGAGGAACAAAACCAGCGCCCGAGGAAAGAAACCAGAGCCCGAGGAAGGAAACCAGAGCCCAAGGAACAAAACCAGATCCTGAAGAACAAAAGGAGGGCCCGAGGAATAAAACCAGAGCCCAAAGAACAAAACTAGCCCTTGAGGAAGAAAACCAGAGCCCGAGGAGGAAAACCAGAGCCCGAGGAAGACAACGAGAGCTAGAGGAGCAAAACCACAGCTCGAGGAACAGAACCAGTGCCCGAGGAAAGAATCCAGAGCACGAGGAACGAAACCAGATACCAAAGAACAAAACCACAGCTCGAGGAAAAAAACCAGTGCCTGAGGAAAGAAACCAGAGCCCGAGGAACAAAACCAGAGCACAAGGGAAAAAGGAGGGTGCGAGGAAAAAAACCAGAGCCCATGGAACAAAACCAGAGTACGAGTAGAAATCCAGAGATGTAGGGACAAAACCACAGCTCATGGAACTAAAACAGAGCCCGAGGAACAAAACCAGAGCCTGTGGAACTAAACCAGAGGCCGAGGAACAAAACCAGAGCCCGTGGAACTAAACCAGAGCCCGGGGCACAAAACCAGAGACCGAGAAAAAAAAGCAGGGGCAGAGGAACAAAAGCAGAGGCCGAGGAACAAAACCAGAGCTCAAGGAAGAAAACCAGAAGCCGAGAAATTAAACCAGAGCCTGAGGAAGAAAACCAGAGCCCATGGAACAAAACCAGAGCCCGAGTAGAAAAACCAGAGCTGGAGGAACAAAACGAGAGCCCATGGAACTAAACCAGAGCCCGAGGAACAGAACCAGAGCCCGTGGAACTAACCCAGAGCCTGAGGAAAAAAACCAGAGCCCGAGAAAAAAAAACACAGGCAGAGGAACAAAAGCTGAGGCCGAGAAACAAAACCAGAGCTAGAGGAAGAAAACTAGACCCCGAGGAACAAAACCAGAGACTGAGGAACAAATGGAGGTCCGAGGAACAAAACGAGACCCTTGGAACCAAACCAGAGCCCGAGGAGCTAAAGCAGAGCTGGAAGAACAAAACCAGAGCCCGAGGAACAAAACTAGCCCTCGAGAAAGAAAACCAGAGCCCGAAGAAGAAAACCAGAGCCCGAGGAACAAAACCAGATCCCGAAGAACAAAAGGAGGGCCCGCGGAATAAAACCAGACCCCGAGGAACAAAACTAGCCCTCGAGGAAGAAAACCAGAGCCCGAGGAAGACAACGAGAGCTAGAGGAGCAAAACCACAGCTCGAGGAACAAAACCAGCGCCCGAGGAAAGAAACCAGAGCCCGAGGAACGAAACCAGATACCGAAGAGCAAAACCACAGCTCGAGGAACAAAACCAGCGCCCGAGGAAGAAAACCAGATCCCGAGGAACAAAACCAGAGCCTGTGGAACTAAACCAGAGGCCGAGGAACAAAACCAGAGCCCGTGGAACTAAACCAGAGCCCGGGGCACAAAACCAGAGACCGAGAAAAAAAAGCAGGGGCAGAGGAACAAAAGCAGAGGCCGAGGAACAAAACCAGAGCTCAAGGAAGAAAACCAGAAGCCGAGAAATTAAACCAGAGCCTGAGGAAGAAAACCAGAGCCCATGGAACAAAACCAGAGCCCGAGTAGAAAAACCAGAGCTGGAGGAACAAAACGAGAGCCCATGGAACTAAACCAGAGCCCGAGGAACAGAACCAGAGCCCGTGGAACTAACCCAGAGCCTGAGGAAAAAAACCAGAGCCCGAGAAAAAAAAACACAGGCAGAGGAACAAAAGCTGAGGCCGAGAAACAAAACCAGAGCTAGAGGAAGAAAACTAGACCCCGAGGAACAAAACCAGAGACTGAGGAACAAATGGAGGCCCGAGGAACAAAACGAGACCCTTGGAACCAAACCAGAGCCCGAGGAGCTAAAGCAGAGCTGGAAGAACAAAACCAGAGCCCGAGGAACAAAACTAGCCCTCGAGAAAGAAAACCAGAGCCCGAAGAAGAAAACCAGAGCCCGAGGAACAAAACCAGATCCCGAAGAACAAAAGGAGGGCCCGCGGAATAAAACCAGACCCCGAGGAACAAAACTAGCCCTCGAGGAAGAAAACCAGAGCCCGAGGAGGAAAACCAGAGCCCGAGGAAGACAATGAGAGCTAGAGGAGCAAAACCACAGCTCGAGGAACAAAACCAGCGCCCGAGGAAAGAAACCAGAGCCCGAGGAACGAAACCAGATACCGAAGAGCAAAACCACAGCTCGAGGAACAAAACCAGCGCCCGAGGAAGAAAACCAGATCCCGAGGAACAAAACCAGAGCCTGTGGAACTAAACCAGAGGCCGAGGAACAAAACCAGAGCCCGTGGAACTAAACCAGAGCCCGGGGCACAAAACCAGAGACCGAGAAAAAAAAGCAGGGGCAGAGGAACAAAAGCAGAGGCCGAGGAACAAAACCAGAGCTCAAGGAAGAAAACCAGAAGCCGAGAAATTAAACCAGAGCCTGAGGAAGAAAACCAGAGCCCATGGAACAAAACCAGAGCCCGAGTAGAAAAACCAGAGCTGGAGGAACAAAACGAGAGCCCATGGAACTAAACCAGAGCCCGAGGAACAGAACCAGAGCCCGTGGAACTAACCCAGAGCCTGAGGAAAAAAACCAGAGCCCGAGAAAAAAAAACACAGGCAGAGGAACAAAAGCTGAGGCCGAGAAACAAAACCAGAGCTAGAGGAAGAAAACTAGACCCCGAGGAACAAAACCAGAGACTGAGGAACAAATGGAGGCCCGAGGAACAAAACGAGACCCTTGGAACCAAACCAGAGCCCGAGGAGCTAAAGCAGAGCTGGAAGAACAAAACCAGAGCCCGAGGAACAAAACTAGCCCTCGAGAAAGAAAACCAGAGCCCGAAGAAGAAAACCAGAGCCCGAGGAACAAAACCAGATCCCGAAGAACAAAAGGAGGGCCCGCGGAATAAAACCAGACCCCGAGGAACAAAACTAGCCCTCGAGGAAGAAAACCAGAGCCCGAGGAGGAAAACCAGAGCCCGAGGAAGACAACGAGAGCTAGAGGAGCAAAACCACAGCTCGAGGAACAAAACCAGCGCCCGAGGAAAGAAACCAGAGCCCGAGGAACGAAACCAGATACCGAAGAGCAAAACCACAGCTCGAGGAACAAAACCAGCGCCCGAGGAAGAAAACCAGATCCCGAGGAACAAAACCAGAGCCCAATGAACGAAACCAGAGCCCGAGGAACAAAACCAGAGGTAGAGGAGCAAAGCCACAGCTCGAGGAACGAAACAAGAGCCCGAGGAACTAAACTAGAGCCCGAGGAATAAAACCAGAGCCCGACGAACAAAACAAGAGCCTGAGGAACAAAACCAGAGCCAATGAAACTATACGAGAGCCCGAGGAACAAAACCAGAGCCCATGGAACAGAACTAGAGCCCGAGTAGTAAAACCAGAGCTGGAGGAACAAAACCAGAGCCCGTGGAACTAAACCAGAGCCCGAGGAACAGAACCAGAGCCTGTGGAACTTAACCAGAGCCCGAGGAAGAAAACCAGAGCCCGAGAAAAAAAAACACGGGCAGAGGAACAAAAGCAGAGGCCGAGGAACAAAACCAGAGCTCGAGGAAGAAAACTAGAGCCCGAGGAAAAAAAACAGAGACTGAGGAAGAAACGGAGGGTCCAAGGAACAAAACGAGACCCTTGGAACCAAACCAGAGCCCGAGGAGCTAAAGGAGAGCTGGAAGAACAAAACCAGAGCCCGAGGAAGAAAACCAGAGCCCGAGGAAGACAACGAGATCTAGAGGAGCAAAACCACAGCTCGAGGAAAAAAACCAGTGCCTGAGGAAAGAAACCAGAGCCCGAGGAACAAAACCAGAGCACAAGGGAAAAAGGAGGGTGCGAGGAAAAAAACCAGAGCCCATGGAACAAAACCAGAGTACGAGTAGAAATCCAGAGATGTAGGGACAAAACCACAGCTCATGGAACTAAAACAGAGCCCGAGGAACAAAACCAGAGCCCGTGGAACTAAACCAGAGGCCGAGGAACAAAACCAGAGCCCGTGGAACTAAACCAGAGCCCGGGGCACAAAACCAGAGACCGAGAAAAAAAAGCAGGGGCAGAGGAACAAAAGCAGAGGCCGAGGAACAAAACCAGAGCTCAAGGAAGAAAACCAGAAGCCGAGAAATTAAACCAGAGCCTGAGGAAGAAAACCAGAGCCCGAGGAACAAAACCAGAGACCGAGAAACAAATGGTGGGCCCGAGGACCAAAACGAGACCCGTGGACCCAAACCAGAGCCCGAGAGGCTAAAGCAGATCTGGAAGAACAAAACTAGAGCCCGGGGAACAAAACCAGTCCTCGAGGAAGAAAACCAGAGCCCGAGGAAGACAACGAGAGCTAGAGGAGCAAAACCACAGCTCGAGGAACAAAACCAGCGCCCGAGGAAAGAAACCAGAGCCCGAGGAAGGAAACCAGAGCCCAAGGAACAAAACCAGATCCTGAAGAACAAAAGGAGGGCCCGAGGAATAAAACCAGAGCCCAAAGAACAAAACTAGCCCTTGAGGAAGAAAACCAGAGCCCGAGGAGGAAAACCAGAGCCCGAGGAAGACAACGAGAGCTAGAGGAGCAAAACCACAGCTCGAGGAACAGAACCAGTGCCCGAGGAAAGAATCCAGAGCACGAGGAACGAAACCAGATACCAAAGAACAAAACCACAGCTCGAGGAAAAAAACCAGTGCCTGAGGAAAGAAACCAGAGCCCGAGGAACAAAACCAGAGCACAAGGGAAAAAGGAGGGTGCGAGGAAAAAAACCAGAGCCCATGGAACAAAACCAGAGTACGAGTAGAAATCCAGAGATGTAGGGACAAAACCACAGCTCATGGAACTAAAACAGAGCCCGAGGAACAAAACCAGAGCCTGTGGAACTAAACCAGAGGCCGAGGAACAAAACCAGAGCCCGTGGAACTAAACCAGAGCCCGGGGCACAAAACCAGAGACCGAGAAAAAAAAGCAGGGGCAGAGGAACAAAAGCAGAGGCCGAGGAACAAAACCAGAGCTCAAGGAAGAAAACCAGAAGCCGAGAAATTAAACCAGAGCCTGAGGAAGAAAACCAGAGCCCATGGAACAAAACCAGAGCCCGAGTAGAAAAACCAGAGCTGGAGGAACAAAACGAGAGCCCATGGAACTAAACCAGAGCCCGAGGAACAGAACCAGAGCCCGTGGAACTAACCCAGAGCCTGAGGAAAAAAACCAGAGCCCGAGAAAAAAAAACACAGGCAGAGGAACAAAAGCTGAGGCCGAGAAACAAAACCAGAGCTAGAGGAAGAAAACTAGACCCCGAGGAACAAAACCAGAGACTGAGGAACAAATGGAGGTCCGAGGAACAAAACGAGACCCTTGGAACCAAACCAGAGCCCGAGGAGCTAAAGCAGAGCTGGAAGAACAAAACCAGAGCCCGAGGAACAAAACTAGCCCTCGAGAAAGAAAACCAGAGCCCGAAGAAGAAAACCAGAGCCCGAGGAACAAAACCAGATCCCGAAGAACAAAAGGAGGGCCCGCGGAATAAAACCAGACCCCGAGGAACAAAACTAGCCCTCGAGGAAGAAAACCAGAGCCCGAGGAAGACAACGAGAGCTAGAGGAGCAAAACCACAGCTCGAGGAACAAAACCAGCGCCCGAGGAAAGAAACCAGAGCCCGAGGAACGAAACCAGATACCGAAGAGCAAAACCACAGCTCGAGGAACAAAACCAGCGCCCGAGGAAGAAAACCAGATCCCGAGGAACAAAACCAGAGCCTGTGGAACTAAACCAGAGGCCGAGGAACAAAACCAGAGCCCGTGGAACTAAACCAGAGCCCGGGGCACAAAACCAGAGACCGAGAAAAAAAAGCAGGGGCAGAGGAACAAAAGCAGAGGCCGAGGAACAAAACCAGAGCTCAAGGAAGAAAACCAGAAGCCGAGAAATTAAACCAGAGCCTGAGGAAGAAAACCAGAGCCCATGGAACAAAACCAGAGCCCGAGTAGAAAAACCAGAGCTGGAGGAACAAAACGAGAGCCCATGGAACTAAACCAGAGCCCGAGGAACAGAACCAGAGCCCGTGGAACTAACCCAGAGCCTGAGGAAAAAAACCAGAGCCCGAGAAAAAAAAACACAGGCAGAGGAACAAAAGCTGAGGCCGAGAAACAAAACCAGAGCTAGAGGAAGAAAACTAGACCCCGAGGAACAAAACCAGAGACTGAGGAACAAATGGAGGCCCGAGGAACAAAACGAGACCCTTGGAACCAAACCAGAGCCCGAGGAGCTAAAGCAGAGCTGGAAGAACAAAACCAGAGCCCGAGGAACAAAACTAGCCCTCGAGAAAGAAAACCAGAGCCCGAAGAAGAAAACCAGAGCCCGAGGAACAAAACCAGATCCCGAAGAACAAAAGGAGGGCCCGCGGAATAAAACCAGACCCCGAGGAACAAAACTAGCCCTCGAGGAAGAAAACCAGAGCCCGAGGAGGAAAACCAGAGCCCGAGGAAGACAATGAGAGCTAGAGGAGCAAAACCACAGCTCGAGGAACAAAACCAGCGCCCGAGGAAAGAAACCAGAGCCCGAGGAACGAAACCAGATACCGAAGAGCAAAACCACAGCTCGAGGAACAAAACCAGCGCCCGAGGAAGAAAACCAGATCCCGAGGAACAAAACCAGAGCCTGTGGAACTAAACCAGAGGCCGAGGAACAAAACCAGAGCCCGTGGAACTAAACCAGAGCCCGGGGCACAAAACCAGAGACCGAGAAAAAAAAGCAGGGGCAGAGGAACAAAAGCAGAGGCCGAGGAACAAAACCAGAGCTCAAGGAAGAAAACCAGAAGCCGAGAAATTAAACCAGAGCCTGAGGAATAAAACCAGAGCCCGAGGAACAAAACCAGAGCCCGAGTAGAAAAACCAGAGCTGGAGGAACAAAACGAGAGCCCATGGAACTAAACCAGAGCCCGAGGAACAGAACCAGAGCCCGTGGAACTAACCCAGAGCCTGAGGAAAAAAACCAGAGCCCGAGAAAAAAAAACACAGGCAGAGGAACAAAAGCTGAGGCCGAGAAACAAAACCAGAGCTAGAGGAAGAAAACTAGACCCCGAGGAACAAAACCAGAGACTGAGGAACAAATGGAGGCCCGAGGAACAAAACGAGACCCTTGGAACCAAACCAGAGCCCGAGGAGCTAAAGCAGAGCTGGAAGAACAAAACCAGAGCCCGAGGAACAAAACTAGCCCTCGAGAAAGAAAACCAGAGCCCGAAGAAGAAAACCAGAGCCCGAGGAACAAAACCAGATCCCGAAGAACAAAAGGAGGGCCCGCGGAATAAAACCAGACCCCGAGGAACAAAACTAGCCCTCGAGGAAGAAAACCAGAGCCCGAGGAGGAAAACCAGAGCCCGAGGAAGACAACGAGAGCTACAGGAGCAAAACCACAGCTCGAGGAACAAAACCAGCGCCCGAGGAAAGAAACCAGAGCCCGAAGAACGAAACCAGATACCGAAGAGCAAAACCACAGCTCGAGGAACAAAACCAGCGCCCGAGGAAGAAAACCAGATCCCGAGGAACAAAACCAGAGCCCAATGAACGAAACCAGAGCCCGAGGAACAAAACCAGAGGTAGAGGAGCAAAGCCACAGCTCGAGGAACGAAACAAGAGCCCGAGGAACTAAACTAGAGCCCGAGGAATAAAACCAGAGCCCGACGAACAAAACAAGAGCCTGAGGAACAAAACCAGCGCCAATGAAACTATACGAGAGCCCGAGGAACAAAACCAGAGCCCATGGAACAAAACTAGAGCCCGAGTAGTAAAACCAGAGCTGGAGGAACAAAACCAGAGCCCGTGGAACTAAACCAGAGCCCGAGAAACAGAACCAGAGCCTGTGGAACTTAACCAGAGCCCGAGGAAGAAAACCAGAGCCCGAGAAAAAAAAACACGGGCAGAGGAACAAAAGCAGAGGCCGAGGAACAAAACCAGAGCTCGAGGAAGAAAACTAGAGCCCGAGGAAAAAAAACAGAGACTGAGGAAGAAACGGAGGGTCCAAGGAACAAAACGAGACCCTTGGAACCAAACCAGAGCCCGAGGAGCTAAAGGAGAGCTGGAAGAACAAAACCAGAGCCCGAGGAAGAAAACCAAGCCCGAGGAAGACAACGAGATCTAGAGGAGCAAAACCACAGCTCGAGGAAAAAAACCAGTGCCTGAGGAAAGAAACCAGAGCCCGAGGAACAAAACCAGAGCACAAGGGAAAAAGGAGGGTGCGAGGAAAAAAACCAGAGCCCATGGAACAAAACCATGGTACGAGTAGAAATCCAGAGATGTAGGGACAAAACCACAGCTCATGGAACTAAAACAGAGCCCGAGGAACAAAACCAGAGCCCGTGGAACTAAACCAGAGGCCGAGGAACAAAACCAGAGCCCGTGGAACTAAACCAGAGCCCGGGGCACAAAACCAGAGACCGAGAAAAAAAAGCAGGGGCAGAGGAACAAAAGCAGAGGCCGAGGAACAAAACCAGAGCTCAAGGAAGAAAACCAGAAGCCGAGAAATTAAACCAGAGCCTGAGGAAGAAAACCAGAGCCCGAGGAACAAAACCAGAGACCGAGAAACAAATGGTGGGCCCGAGGACCAAAACGAGACCCGTGGACCCAAACCAGAGCCCGAGAGGCTAAAGCAGATCTGGAAGAACAAAACTAGAGCCCGGGGAACAAAACCAGTCCTCGAGGAAGAAAACCAGAGCCCGAGGAAGACAACGAGAGCTAGAGGAGCAAAACCACAGCTCGAGGAACAAAACCAGCGCCCGAGGAAAGAAACCAGAGCCCGAGGAAGGAAACCAGAGCCCAAGGAACAAAACCAGATCCTGAAGAACAAAAGGAGGGCCCGAGGAATAAAACCAGAGCCCAAAGAACAAAACTAGCCCTTGAGGAAGAAAACCAGAGCCCGAGGAGGAAAACCAGAGCCCGAGGAAGACAACGAGAGCTAGAGGAGCAAAACCACAGCTCGAGGAACAGAACCAGTGCCCGAGGAAAGAATCCAGAGCACGAGGAACGAAACCAGATGCCAAAGAACAAAACGACAGCTCGAGGAAAAAAACCAGCGCCCGAGGAAGAAAACCAGATCCCGAGGACCAATACCAGAGCCCAATGAACGAAACCAGATCTCGAGGAACAAAACCAGAGGTAGAGGAGCAAAGCCACAGCTCGAAGAACAAAACAAGAGCCTGAGGAACTAAACTAGAGCCCGAGGAATAAAACCAGAGCCCACGGAACAAAACCAGAGCCCGAGTAGAAAAACCAGAGCTGGAGGAACAAAACGAGAGCCCATGGAACTAAACCAGAGCCCGAGGAACAGAACCAGAGCCCGTGGAACTAACCCAGAGCCTGAGGAAAAAAACCAGAGCCCGAGAAAAAAAAACACAGGCAGAGGAACAAAAGCTGAGGCCGAGAAACAAAACCAGAGCTAGAGGAAGAAAACTAGACCCCGAGGAACAAAACCAGAGACTGAGGAACAAATGGAGGTCCGAGGAACAAAACGAGACCCTTGGAACCAAACCAGAGCCCGAGGAGCTAAAGCAGAGCTGGAAGAACAAAACCAGAGCCCGAGGAACAAAACTAGCCCTCGAGAAAGAAAACCAGAGCCCGAGGAAGAAAACCAGAGCCCGAGGAACAAAACCAGATCCCGAAGAAAAAAAGGAGGGCCCGCGGAATAAAACCAGACCCCGAGGAATAAAACTAGCCCTCGAGGAAGAAAACCAGAGCCCGAGGAGGAAAACCAGAGCCCGAGGAAGACAACGAGAGCTAGAGGAGCAAAACCACAGCTCGAGGAACAAAACCAGCGCCCGAGGAAAGAAACCAGAGCCCGAGGAACGAAACCAGATACCGAAGAGCAAAACCACAGCTCGAGGAACAAAACCAGCACCCGAGGAAGAAAACCAGATCCCGAGGAACAAAACCAGAGCCCAATGAACGAAACCAGAGCCCGAGGAACAAAACCAGAGGTAGAGGAGCAAAGCCACACCTCGAGGAACAAAACAAGAGCCCGAGGAACTAAACTAGAGTCCGAGGAATAAAACCAGAGCCCATGGAACAAAACCAGAGCCCGAGTAGAAAAACCAGAGCTGGAGGAACAAAACCAGAGCCCGTGGAACTAAACCAGAGCCTGAGGAACAGAACCAGAGCCTGTGGAACTAAACCAGAGCCCGAGGAACAAAACTAGTCCTCGAGGAAGAAAACCAGAGCCCGAGGAAGACAACCAGAGCTAGAGGAGCAAAACCACAGCTCGGGGAAGAAAACCAGTGCCCGAGGAAAGAAACCAGAGCTCGAGGAACGAAACCAGAGCCCGAGGAACAAAACCAGATCCCAAAGAACAAAAAGGAGGGCCCGAGGAATAAAACCAGAGCCCGAGGAACAAAACTAGCCCTCGAGGAAGAAAAGCAGAGCCCGAGGAAGACAACGAGAGCTAGAGGAGCAAAACCACAGCTCGAGGAACAAAACCAGAGCCCGAGGAAAGAATCCAGAGCCCGAGGAACAAAACCAGATCGCGAAGAACAAAAGGAGGGTCCGCGGAATAAAAAGAGACCCCGAGGAACAAAACTAGCCCTCGAGGAAGAAAACCAGAGCCCGAGGAGGAAAACCAGAGCCTGAGGAAGACAACGAGAGATAGAGGAGCAAAACCACAGCTCGAGGAACAAAACCAGCGCCCGAGGAAGAAAACCAGATCCCGAGGAAAAAAAACAGAGCCCAATGAACGAAACCAGATCGTGAGGAACAAAACCAGAGGTAGAGGAGCAAAGCCACAGCTCGAGGAACGAAACAAGAGCCCGAGGAACTAAACTAGAGCCCGAGGAATAAAACCAGAGCCCGACGAACAAAACAAGAGCCTGAGGAACAAAACCAGAGCCAATGAAACTATACGAGAGCCCGAGGAACAAAACCAGAGCCCATGGAACAGAACTAGAGCCCGAGTAGTAAAACCAGAGCTGGAGGAACAAAACCAGAGCCCGTGGAACTAAACCAGAGCCCGAGGAACAGAACCAGAGCCTGTGGAACTTAACCAGAGCCCGAGGAAGAAAACCAGAGCCCGAGAAAAAAAAACACGGGCAGAGGAACAAAAGCAGAGGCCGAGGAACAAAACCAGAGCTCGAGGAAGAAAACTAGAGCCCGAGGAAAAAAAACAGAGACTGAGGAAGAAACGGAGGGTCCAAGGAACAAAACGAGACCCTTGGAACCAAACCAGAGCCCGAGGAGCTAAAGGAGAGCTGGAAGAACAAAACCAGAGCCCGAGGAAGAAAACCAGAGCCCGAGGAAGACAACGAGATCTAGAGGAGCAAAACCACAGCTCGAGGAAAAAAACCAGTGCCTGAGGAAAGAAACCAGAGCCCGAGGAACAAAACCAGAGCACAAGGGAAAAAGGAGGGTGCGAGGAAAAAAACCAGAGCCCATGGAACAAAACCAGAGTACGAGTAGAAATCCAGAGATGTAGGGACAAAACCACAGCTCATGGAACTAAAACAGAGCCCGAGGAACAAAACCAGAGCCTGTGGAACTAAACCAGAGGCCGAGGAACAAAACCAGAGCCCGTGGAACTAAACCAGAGCCCGGGGCACAAAACCAGAGACCGAGAAAAAAAAGCAGGGGCAGAGGAACAAAAGCAGAGGCCGAGGAACAAAACCAGAGCTCAAGGAAGAAAACCAGAAGCCGAGAAATTAAACCAGAGCCTGAGGAAGAAAACCAGAGCCCGAGGAACAAAACCAGAGACCGAGAAACAAATGGTGGGCCCGAGGAACAAAACGAGACCCGTGGACCCAAACCAGAGCCCGAGAGGCTAAAGCAGATCTGGAAGAACAAAACTAGAGCCCGGGGAACAAAACCAGTCCTCGAGGAAGAAAACCAGAGCCCGAGGAAGACAACGAGAGCTAGAGGAGCAAAACCACAGCTCGAGGAACAAAACCAGCGCCCGAGGAAAGAAACCAGAGCCCGAGGAAGGAAACCAGAGCCCAAGGAACAAAACCAGATCCTGAAGAACAAAAGGAGGGCCCGAGGAATAAAACCAGAGCCCAAAGAACAAAACTAGCCCTTGAGGAAGAAAACCAGAGCCCGAGGAGGAAAACCAGAGCCCGAGGAAGACAACGAGAGCTAGAGGAGCAAAACCACAGCTCGAGGAACAGAACCAGTGCCCGAGGAAAGAATCCAGAGCCCGAGGAACGAAACCAGATACCAAAGAACAAAACCACAGCTCGAGGAAAAAAACCAGTGCCTGAGGAAAGAAACCAGAGCCCGAGGAACAAAACCAGAGCACAAGGGAAAAAGGAGGGTGCGAGGAAAAAAACCAGAGCCCATGGAACAAAACCAGAGTACGAGTAGAAATCCAGAGATGTAGGGACAAAACCACAGCTCATGGAACTAAAACAGAGCCCGAGGAACAAAACCAGAGCCCGTGGAACTAAACCAGAGGCCGAGGAACAAAACCAGAGCCCGTGGAACTAAACCAGAGCCCGGGGCACAAAACCAGAGACCGAGAAAAAAAAGCAGGGGCAGAGGAACAAAAGCAGAGGCCGAGGAACAAAACCAGAGCTCAAGGAAGAAAACCAGAAGCCGAGAAATTAAACCAGAGCCTGAGGAAGAAAACCAGAGCCCGAGGAACAAAACCAGAGACCGAGAAACAAATGGTGGGCCCGAGGAACAAAACGAGACCCGTGGACCCAAACCAGAGCCCGAGAGGCTAAAGCAGATCTGGAAGAACAAAACTAGAGCCCGGGGAACAAAACCAGTCCTCGAGGAAGAAAACCAGAGCCCGAGGAAGACAACGAGAGCTAGAGGAGCAAAACCACAGCTCGAGGAACAAAACCAGCGCCCGAGGAAAGAAACCAGAGCCCGAGGAAGGAAACCAGAGCCCAAGGAACAAAACCAGATCCTGAAGAACAAAAGGAGGGCCCGAGGAATAAAACCAGAGCCCAAAGAACAAAACTAGCCCTTGAGGAAGAAAACCAGAGCCCGAGGAGGAAAACCAGAGCCCGAGGAAGACAACGAGAGCTAGAGGAGCAAAACCACAGCTCGAGGAACAGAACCAGTGCCCGAGGAAAGAATCCAGAGCACGAGGAACGAAACCAGATACCAAAGAACAAAACCACAGCTCGAGGAAAAAAACCAGTGCCTGAGGAAAGAAACCAGAGCCCGAGGAACAAAACCAGAGCACAAGGGAAAAAGGAGGGTGCGAGGAAAAAAACCAGAGCCCATGGAACAAAACCAGAGTACGAGTAGAAATCCAGAGATGTAGGGACAAAACCACAGCTCATGGAACTAAAACAGAGCCCGAGGAACAAAACCAGAGCCTGTGGAACTAAACCAGAGGCCGAGGAACAAAACCAGAGCCCGTGGAACTAAACCAGAGCCCGGGGCACAAAACCAGAGACCGAGAAAAAAAAGCAGGGGCAGAGGAACAAAAGCAGAGGCCGAGGAACAAAACCAGAGCTCAAGGAAGAAAACCAGAAGCCGAGAAATTAAACCAGAGCCTGAGGAAGAAAACCAGAGCCCATGGAACAAAACCAGAGCCCGAGTAGAAAAACCAGAGCTGGAGGAACAAAACGAGAGCCCATGGAACTAAACCAGAGCCCGAGGAACAGAACCAGAGCCCGTGGAACTAACCCAGAGCCTGAGGAAAAAAACCAGAGCCCGAGAAAAAAAAACACAGGCAGAGGAACAAAAGCTGAGGCCGAGAAACAAAACCAGAGCTAGAGGAAGAAAACTAGACCCCGAGGAACAAAACCAGAGACTGAGGAACAAATGGAGGCCCGAGGAACAAAACGAGACCCTTGGAACCAAACCAGAGCCCGAGGAGCTAAAGCAGAGCTGGAAGAACAAAACCAGAGCCCGAGGAACAAAACTAGCCCTCGAGAAAGAAAACCAGAGCCCGAAGAAGAAAACCAGAGCCCGAGGAACAAAACCAGATCCCGAAGAACAAAAGGAGGGCCCGCGGAATAAAACCAGACCCCGAGGAACAAAACTAGCCCTCGAGGAAGAAAACCAGAGCCCGAGGAGGAAAACCAGAGCCCGAGGAAGACAACGAGAGCTAGAGGAGCAAACCCACAGCTCGAGGAACAAAACCAGCGCCCGAGGAAAGAAACCAGAGCCCGAGGAACGAAACCAGATACCGAAGAGCAAAACCACAGCTCGAGGAACAAAACCAGCGCCCGAGGAAGAAAACCAGATCCCGAGGAATAAAACCAGAGCCCAATGAACGAAACCAGAGCCCGAGGAACAAAACCAGAGGTAGAGGAGCA
This sequence comes from Calonectris borealis, assembly GCF_964195595.1. Classification (NCBI taxonomy): domain Eukaryota; kingdom Metazoa; phylum Chordata; class Aves; order Procellariiformes; family Procellariidae; genus Calonectris; species Calonectris borealis. The sequence goes on along the minus strand of NC_134318.1, from coordinate 1,367,384 downwards.
AAGCCACACCTCGAGGAACAACACAAGAGCCCGAGGAACTAAACTAGAGTCCGAGGAATAAAACCAGAGCCCATGGAACAAAACCAGAGCCCGAGTAGAAAAACCAGAGCTGGAGGAACAAAACCAGAGCCCGTGGAACTAAACCAGAGCCTGAGGAACAGAACCAGAGCCTGTGGAACTAAACCAGAGCCCGAGGAACAAAACTAGTCCTCGAGGAAGAAAACCAGAGCCCGAGGAAGACAACCAGAGCTAGAGGAGCAAAACCACAGCTCGAGGAAGAAAACCAGTGCCCGAGGAAAGAAACCAGAGCTCGAGGAACGAAACCAGAGCCCGAGGAACAAAACCAGATCCCAAAGAACAAAAAGGAGGGCCCGAGGAATAAAACCAGAGCCCGAGGAACAAAACTAGCCCTCGAGGAAGAAAAGCAGAGCCCGAGGAAGACAACGAGAGCTAGAGGAGCAAAACCACAGCTCGAGGAACAAAACCAGAGCCCGAGGAAAGAATCCAGAGCCCGAGGAACAAAACCAGATCGCGAAGAACAAAAGGAGGGTCCGCGGAATAAAAAGAGACCCCGAGGAACAAAACTAGCCCTCGAGGAAGAAAACCAGAGCCCGAGGAGGAAAACCAGAGCCCGAGGAAGACAACGAGAGCTAGAGGAGCAAAACCACAGCTCGAGGAACAAAACCAGCGCCCGAGGAAGAAAACCAGATCCCGAGGAAAAAAAACAGAGCCCAATGAACGAAACCAGATCGTGAGGAACAAAACCAGAGGTAGAGGAGCAAAGCCACAGCTCGAGGAATGAAACAAGAGCCCGAGGAACTAAACTAGAGCCCGAGGAATAAAACCAGAGCCCGACGAACAAAACAAGAGCCTGAGGAACAAAACCAGAGCCAATGAAACTATACGAGAGCCCGAGGAACAAAACCAGAGCCCATGGAACAGAACTAGAGCCCGAGTAGTAAAACCAGAGCTGGAGGAACAAAACCAGAGCCCGTGGAACTAAACCAGAGCCCGAGGAACAGAACCAGAGCCTGTGGAACTTAACCAGAGCCCGAGGAAGAAAACCAGAGCCCGAGAAAAAAAAACACGGGCAGAGGAACAAAAGCAGAGGCCGAGGAACAAAACCAGAGCTCGAGGAAGAAAACTAGAGCCCGAGGAAAAAAAACAGAGACTGAGGAAGAAACGGAGGGTCCAAGGAACAAAACGAGACCCTTGGAACCAAACCAGAGCCCGAGGAGCTAAAGGAGAGCTGGAAGAACAAAACCAGAGCCGAGGAAGAAAACCAGAGCCCGAGGAAGACAACGAGATCTAGAGGAGCAAAACCACAGCTCGAGGAAAAAAACCAGTGCCTGAGGAAAGAAACCAGAGCCCGAGGAACAAAACCAGAGCACAAGGGAAAAAGGAGGGTGCGAGGAAAAAAACCAGAGCCCATGGAACAAAACCAGAGTACGAGTAGAAATCCAGAGATGTAGGGACAAAACCACAGCTCATGGAACTAAAACAGAGCCCGAGGAACAAAACCAGAGCCTGTGGAACTAAACCAGAGGCCGAGGAACAAAACCAGAGCCCGTGGAACTAAACCAGAGCCCGGGGCACAAAACCAGAGACCGAGAAAAAAAAGCAGGGGCAGAGGAACAAAAGCAGAGGCCGAGGAACAAAACCAGAGCTCAAGGAAGAAAACCAGAAGCCGAGAAATTAAACCAGAGCCTGAGGAAGAAAACCAGAGCCCGAGGAACAAAACCAGAGACCGAGAAACAAATGGTGGGCCCGAGGAACAAAACGAGACCCGTGGACCCAAACCAGAGCCCGAGAGGCTAAAGCAGATCTGGAAGAACAAAACTAGAGCCCGGGGAACAAAACCAGTCCTCGAGGAAGAAAACCAGAGCCCGAGGAAGACAACGAGAGCTAGAGGAGCAAAACCACAGCTCGAGGAACAAAACCAGCGCCCGAGGAAAGAAACCAGAGCCCGAGGAAGGAAACCAGAGCCCAAGGAACAAAACCAGATCCTGAAGAACAAAAGGAGGGCCCGAGGAATAAAACCAGAGCCCAAAGAACAAAACTAGCCCTTGAGGAAGAAAACCAGAGCCCGAGGAGGAAAACCAGAGCCCGAGGAAGACAACGAGAGCTAGAGGAGCAAAACCACAGCTCGAGGAACAAAACCAGTGCCCGAGGAAAGAATCCAGAGCACGAGGAACGAAACCAGATACCAAAGAACAAAACCACAGCTCGAGGAAAAAAACCAGTGCCTGAGGAAAGAAACCAGAGCCCGAGGAACAAAACCAGAGCACAAGGGAAAAAGGAGGGTGCGAGGAAAAAAACCAGAGCCCATGGAACAAAACCAGAGTACGAGTAGAAATCCAGAGATGTAGGGACAAAACCACAGCTCATGGAACTAAAACAGAGCCCGAGGAACAAAACCAGAGCCTGTGGAACTAAACCAGAGGCCGAGGAACAAAACCAGAGCCCGTGGAACTAAACCAGAGCCCGGGGCACAAAACCAGAGACCGAGAAAAAAAAGCAGGGGCAGAGGAACAAAAGCAGAGGCCGAGGAACAAAACCAGAGCTCAAGGAAGAAAACCAGAAGCCGAGAAATTAAACCAGAGCCTGAGGAAGAAAACCAGAGCCCATGGAACAAAACCAGAGCCCGAGTAGAAAAACCAGAGCTGGAGGAACAAAACGAGAGCCCATGGAACTAAACCAGAGCCCGAGGAACAGAACCAGAGCCCGTGGAACTAACCCAGAGCCTGAGGAAAAAAACCAGAGCCCGAGAAAAAAAAACACAGGCAGAGGAACAAAAGCTGAGGCCGAGAAACAAAACCAGAGCTAGAGGAAGAAAACTAGACCCCGAGGAACAAAACCAGAGACTGAGGAACAAATGGAGGCCCGAGGAACAAAACGAGACCCTTGGAACCAAACCAGAGCCCGAGGAGCTAAAGCAGAGCTGGAAGAACAAAACCAGAGCCCGAGGAACAAAACTAGCCCTCGAGAAAGAAAACCAGAGCCCGAAGAAGAAAACCAGAGCCCGAGGAACAAAACCAGATCCCGAAGAACAAAAGGAGGGCCCGCGGAATAAAACCAGACCCCGAGGAACAAAACTAGCCCTCGAGGAAGAAAACCAGAGCCCGAGGAGGAAAACCAGAGCCCGAGGAAGACAACGAGAGCTAGAGGAGCAAAACCACAGCTCGAGGAACAAAACCAGCGCCCGAGGAAAGAAACCAGAGCCCGAGGAACGAAACCAGATACCGAAGAGCAAAACCACAGCTCGAGGAACAAAACCAGCGCCCGAGGAAGAAAACCAGATCCCGAGGAATAAAACCAGAGCCCAATGAACGAAACCAGAGCCCGAGGAACAAAACCAGAGGTAGAGGAGCAAAGCCACACCTCGAGGAACAACACAAGAGCCCGAGGAACTAAACTAGAGTCCGAGGAATAAAACCAGAGCCCATGGAACAAAACCAGAGCCCGAGTAGAAAAACCAGAGCTGGAGGAACAAAACCAGAGCCCGTGGAACTAAACCAGAGCCTGAGGAACAGAACCAGAGCCTGTGGAACTAAACCAGAGCCCGAGGAACAAAACTAGTCCTCGAGGAAGAAAACCAGAGCCCGAGGAAGACAACCAGAGCTAGAGGAGCAAAACCACAGCTCGAGGAAGAAAACCAGTGCCCGAGGAAAGAAACCAGAGCTCGAGGAACGAAACCAGAGCCCGAGGAACAAAACCAGATCCCAAAGAACAAAAAGGAGGGCCCGAGGAATAAAACCAGAGCCCGAGGAACAAAACTAGCCCTCGAGGAAGAAAAGCAGAGCCCGAGGAAGACAACGAGAGCTAGAGGAGCAAAACCACAGCTCGAGGAACAAAACCAGAGCCCGAGGAAAGAATCCAGAGCCCGAGGAACAAAACCAGATCGCGAAGAACAAAAGGAGGGTCCGCGGAATAAAAAGAGACCCCGAGGAACAAAACTAGCCCTCGAGGAAGAAAACCAGAGCCCGAGGAGGAAAACCAGAGCCCGAGGAAGACAACGAGAGCTAGAGGAGCAAAACCACAGCTCGAGGAACAAAACCAGCGCCCGAGGAAAGAAACCAGAGCCCGAGGAACGAAACCAGATACCGAAGAGCAAAACCACAGCTCGAGGAACAAAACCAGCGCCCGAGGAAGAAAACCAGATCCCGAGGAATAAAACCAGAGCCCAATGAACGAAACCAGAGCCCGAGGAACAAAACCAGAGGTAGAGGAGCAAAGCCACACCTCGAGGAACAACACAAGAGCCCGAGGAACTAAACTAGAGTCCGAGGAATAAAACCAGAGCCCATGGAACAAAACCAGAGCCCGAGTAGAAAAACCAGAGCTGGAGGAACAAAACCAGAGCCCGTGGAACTAAACCAGAGCCTGAGGAACAGAACCAGAGCCTGTGGAACTAAACCAGAGCCCGAGGAACAAAACTAGTCCTCGAGGAAGAAAACCAGAGCCCGAGGAAGACAACCAGAGCTAGAGGAGCAAAACCACAGCTCGAGGAAGAAAACCAGTGCCCGAGGAAAGAAACCAGAGCTCGAGGAACGAAACCAGAGCCCGAGGAACAAAACCAGATCCCAAAGAACAAAAAGGAGGGCCCGAGGAATAAAACCAGAGCCCGAGGAACAAAACTAGCCCTCGAGGAAGAAAAGCAGAGCCCGAGGAAGACAACGAGAGCTAGAGGAGCAAAACCACAGCTCGAGGAACAAAACCAGAGCCCGAGGAAAGAATCCAGAGCCCGAGGAACAAAACCAGATCGCGAAGAACAAAAGGAGGGTCCGCGGAATAAAAAGAGACCCCGAGGAACAAAACTAGCCCTCGAGGAAGAAAACCAGAGCCCGAGGAGGAAAACCAGAGCCCGAGGAAGACAACGAGAGCTAGAGGAGCAAAACCACAGCTCGAGGAACAAAACCAGCGCCCGAGGAAGAAAACCAGATCCCGAGGAAAAAAAACAGAGCCCAATGAACGAAACCAGATCGTGAGGAACAAAACCAGAGGTAGAGGAGCAAAGCCACAGCTCGAGGAATGAAACAAGAGCCCGAGGAACTAAACTAGAGCCCGAGGAATAAAACCAGAGCCCGACGAACAAAACAAGAGCCTGAGGAACAAAACCAGAGCCAATGAAACTATACGAGAGCCCGAGGAACAAAACCAGAGCCCATGGAACAGAACTAGAGCCCGAGTAGTAAAACCAGAGCTGGAGGAACAAAACCAGAGCCCGTGGAACTAAACCAGAGCCCGAGGAACAGAACCAGAGCCTGTGGAACTTAACCAGAGCCCGAGGAAGAAAACCAGAGCCCGAGAAAAAAAAACACGGGCAGAGGAACAAAAGCAGAGGCCGAGGAACAAAACCAGAGCTCGAGGAAGAAAACTAGAGCCCGAGGAAAAAAAACAGAGACTGAGGAAGAAACGGAGGGTCCAAGGAACAAAACGAGACCCTTGGAACCAAACCAGAGCCCGAGGAGCTAAAGGAGAGCTGGAAGAACAAAACCAGAGCCCGAGGAAGAAAACCAGAGCCCGAGGAAGACAACGAGATCTAGAGGAGCAAAACCACAGCTCGAGGAAAAAAACCAGTGCCTGAGGAAAGAAACCAGAGCCCGAGGAACAAAACCAGAGCACAAGGGAAAAAGGAGGGTGCGAGGAAAAAAACCAGAGCCCATGGAACAAAACCAGAGTACGAGTAGAAATCCAGAGATGTAGGGACAAAACCACAGCTCATGGAACTAAAACAGAGCCCGAGGAACAAAACCAGAGCCTGTGGAACTAAACCAGAGGCCGAGGAACAAAACCAGAGCCCGTGGAACTAAACCAGAGCCCGGGGCACAAAACCAGAGACCGAGAAAAAAAAGCAGGGGCAGAGGAACAAAAGCAGAGGCCGAGGAACAAAACCAGAGCTCAAGGAAGAAAACCAGAAGCCGAGAAATTAAACCAGAGCCTGAGGAAGAAAACCAGAGCCCGAGGAACAAAACCAGAGACCGAGAAACAAATGGTGGGCCCGAGGAACAAAACGAGACCCGTGGACCCAAACCAGAGCCCGAGAGGCTAAAGCAGATCTGGAAGAACAAAACTAGAGCCCGGGGAACAAAACCAGTCCTCGAGGAAGAAAACCAGAGCCCGAGGAAGACAACGAGAGCTAGAGGAGCAAAACCACAGCTCGAGGAACAAAACCAGCGCCCGAGGAAAGAAACCAGAGCCCGAGGAAGGAAACCAGAGCCCAAGGAACAAAACCAGATCCTGAAGAACAAAAGGAGGGCCCGAGGAATAAAACCAGAGCCCAAAGAACAAAACTAGCCCTTGAGGAAGAAAACCAGAGCCCGAGGAGGAAAACCAGAGCCCGAGGAAGACAACGAGAGCTAGAGGAGCAAAACCACAGCTCGAGGAACAGAACCAGTGCCCGAGGAAAGAATCCAGAGCACGAGGAACGAAACCAGATACCAAAGAACAAAACCACAGCTCGAGGAAAAAAACCAGTGCCTGAGGAAAGAAACCAGAGCCCGAGGAACAAAACCAGAGCACAAGGGAAAAAGGAGGGTGCGAGGAAAAAAACCAGAGCCCATGGAACAAAACCAGAGTACGAGTAGAAATCCAGAGATGTAGGGACAAAACCACAGCTCATGGAACTAAAACAGAGCCCGAGGAACAAACCCAGAGCCTGTGGAACTAAACCAGAGGCCGAGGAACAAAACCAGAGCCCGTGGAACTAAACCAGAGCCCGGGGCACAAAACCAGAGACCGAGAAAAAAAAGCAGGGGCAGAGGAACAAAAGCAGAGGCCGAGGAACAAAACCAGAGCTCAAGGAAGAAAACCAGAAGCCGAGAAATTAAACCAGAGCCTGAGGAAGAAAACCAGAGCCCATGGAACAAAACCAGAGCCCGAGTAGAAAAACCAGAGCTGGAGGAACAAAACGAGAGCCCATGGAACTAAACCAGAGCCCGAGGAACAGAACCAGAGCCCGTGGAACTAACCCAGAGCCTGAGGAAAAAAACCAGAGCCCGAGAAAAAAAAACACAGGCAGAGGAACAAAAGCTGAGGCCGAGAAACAAAACCAGAGCTAGAGGAAGAAAACTAGACCCCGAGGAACAAAACCAGAGACTGAGGAACAAATGGAGGCCCGAGGAACAAAACGAGACCCTTGGAACCAAACCAGAGCCCGAGGAGCTAAAGCAGAGCTGGAAGAACAAAACCAGAGCCCGAGGAACAAAACTAGCCCTCGAGGAAGAAAACCAGAGCCTGAGGAAGAAAACCAGAGCCTGAGGAAGAAAACCAGAGCCCGAGGAACAAAACCAGATCCCGAAGAACAAAAGGAGGGCCCGCGGAATAAAACCAGACTCCGAGGAACAAAACTAGCCCTCGAGGAAGAAAACCAGAGCCCGAGGAGGAAAACCAGAGCCCGAGGAAGACAACGAGAGCTAGAGGAGCAAAACCACAGCTCGAGGAACAAAACCAGCGCCCGAGGAAAGAAACCAGAGCCCGAGGAATGAAACCAGATACCGAAGAGCAAAACCACAGCTCGAGGAACAAAACCAGCGCCCGAGGAAGAAAACCAGATCCCGAGGAACAAAACCAGAGCCTGTGGAACTAAACCAGAGGCCGAGGAACAAAACCAGAGCCCGTGGAACTAAACCAGAGCCCGGGGCACAAAACCAGAGACCGAGAAAAAAAAGCAGGGGCAGAGGAAGAAAAGCAGAGGCCGAGGAACAAAACCAGAGCTCGAGAAGAAAACTAGAGCCCGAGGAAAAAAAACAGAGACTGAGGAAGAAACGGAGGGTCCAAGGAACAAAACGAGACCCTTGGAACCAAACCAGAGCCCGAGGAGCTAAAGGAGAGCTGGAAGAACAAAACCAGAGCCCGAGGAAGAAAACCAGAGCCCGAGGAAGACAACGAGATCTAGAGGAGCAAAACCACAGCTCGAGGAAAAAAACCAGTGCCTGAGGAAAGAAACCAGAGCCCGAGGAACAAAACCAGAGCACAAGGGAAAAAGGAGGGTGCGAGGAAAAAAACCAGAGCCCATGGAACAAAACCAGAGTACGAGTAGAAATCCAGAGATGTAGGGACAAAACCACAGCTCATGGAACTAAAACAGAGCCCGAGGAACAAAACCAGAGCCTGTGGAACTAAACCAGAGGCCGAGGAACAAAACCAGAGCCCGTGGAACTAAACCAGAGCCCGGGGCACAAAACCAGAGACCGAGAAAAAAAAGCAGGGGCAGAGGAACAAAAGCAGAGGCCGAGGAACAAAACCAGAGCTCAAGGAAGAAAACCAGAAGCCGAGAAATTAAACCAGAGCCTGAGGAAGAAAACCAGAGCCCAAGGAACAAAACCAGAGACCGAGAAACAAATGGTGGGCCCGAGGAACAAAACGAGACCCGTGGACCCAAACCAGAGCCCGAGAGGCTAAAGCAGATCTGGAAGAACAAAACTAGAGCCCGGGGAACAAAACCAGTCCTCGAGGAAGAAAACCAGAGCCCGAGGAAGACAACGAGAGCTAGAGGAGCAAAACCACAGCTCGAGGAACAAAACCAGCGCCCGAGGAAAGAAACCAGAGCCCGAGGAAGGAAACCAGAGCCCAAGGAACAAAACCAGATCCTGAAGAACAAAAGGAGGGCCCGAGGAATAAAACCAGAGCCCAAAGAACAAAACTAGCCCTTGAGGAAGAAAACCAGAGCCCGAGGAGGAAAACCAGAGCCCGAGGAAGACAACGAGAGCTAGAGGAGCAAAACCACAGCTCGAGGAACAGAACCAGTGCCCGAGGAAAGAATCCAGAGCACGAGGAACGAAACCAGATACCAAAGAACAAAACCACAGCTCGAGGAAAAAAACCAGTGCCTGAGGAAAGAAACCAGAGCCCGAGGAACAAAACCAGAGCACAAGGGAAAAAGGAGGGTGCGAGGAAAAAAACCAGAGCCCATGGAACAAAACCAGAGTACGAGTAGAAATCCAGAGATGTAGGGACAAAACCACAGCTCATGGAACTAAAACAGAGCCCGAGGAACAAAACCAGAGCCTGTGGAACTAAACCAGAGGCCGAGGAACAAAACCAGAGCCCGTGGAACTAAACCAGAGCCCGGGGCACAAAACCAGAGACCGAGAAAAAAAAGCAGGGGCAGAGGAACAAAAGCAGAGGCCGAGGAACAAAACCAGAGCTCAAGGAAGAAAACCAGAAGCCGAGAAATTAAACCAGAGCCTGAGGAAGAAAACCAGAGCCCATGGAACAAAACCAGAGCCCGAGTAGAAAAACCAGAGCTGGAGGAACAAAACGAGAGCCCATGGAACTAAACCAGAGCCCGAGGAACAGAACCAGAGCCCGTGGAACTAACCCAGAGCCTGAGGAAAAAAACCAGAGCCCGAGAAAAAAAAACACAGGCAGAGGAACAAAAGCTGAGGCCGAGAAACAAAACCAGAGCTAGAGGAAGAAAACTAGACCCCGAGGAACAAAACCAGAGACTGAGGAACAAATGGAGGCCCGAGGAACAAAACGAGACCCTTGGAACCAAACCAGAGCCCGAGGAGCTAAAGCAGAGCTGGAAGAACAAAACCAGAGCCCGAGGAACAAAACTAGCCCTCGAGAAAGAAAACCAGAGCCCGAAGAAGAAAACCAGAGCCCGAGGAACAAAACCAGATCCCGAAGAACAAAAGGAGGGCCCGCGGAATAAAACCAGACCCCGAGGAACAAAACTAGCCCTCGAGGAAGAAAACCAGAGCCCGAGGAGGAAAACCAGAGCCCGAGGAAGACAACGAGAGCTAGAGGAGCAAAACCACAGCTCGAGGAACAAAACCAGCGCCCGAGGAAAGAAAACAGAGCCCGAGGAACGAAACCAGATACCGAAGAGCAAAACCACAGCTCGAGGAACAAAACCAGCGCCCGAGGAAGAAAACCAGATCCCGAGGAACAAAACCAGAGCCTGTGGAACTAAACCAGAGGCCGAGGAACAAAACCAGAGCCCGTGGAACTAAACCAGAGCCCGGGGCACAAAACCAGAGACCGAGAAAAAAAAGCAGGGGCAGAGGAACAAAAGCAGAGTCCGAGGAACAAAACCAGAGCTCAAGGAAGAAAACCAGAAGCCGAGAAATTAAACCAGAGCCTGAGGAAGAAAACCAGAGCCCATGGAACAAAACCAGAGCCCGAGTAGAAAAACCAGAGCTGGAGGAACAAAACGAGAGCCCATGGAACTAAACCAGAGCCCGAGGAACAGAACCAGAGCCCGTGGAACTAACCCAGAGCCTGAGGAAAAAAACCAGAGCCCGAGAAAAAAAAACACAGGCAGAGGAACAAAAGCTGAAGGCCGAGAAACAAAACCAGAGCTAGAGGAAGAAAACTAGACCCCGAGGAACAAAACCAGAGACTGAGGAACAAATGGAGGCCCGAGGAACAAAACGAGACCCTTGGAACCAAACCAGAGCCCGAGGAGCTAAAGCAGAGCTGGAAGAACAAAACCAGAGCCCGAGGAACAAAACTAGCCCTCGAGAAAGAAAACCAGAGCCCGAAGAAGAAAACCAGAGCCCGAGGAACAAAACCAGATCCCGAAGAACAAAAGGAGGGCCCGCGGAATAAAACCAGACCCCGAGGAACAAAACTAGCCCTCGAGGAAGAAAACCAGAGCCCGAGGAGGAAAACCAGAGCCCGAGGAAGACAACGAGAGCTAGAGGAGCAAAACCACAGCTCGAGGAACAAAACCAGCGCCCGAGGAAAGAAACCAGAGCCCGAGGAACGAAACCAGATACCGAAGAGCAAAACCACAGCTCGAGGAACAAAACCAGCGCCCGAGGAAGAAAACCAGATCCCGAGGAACAAAACCAGAGCCTGTGGAACTAAACCAGAGCCCGGGGCACAAAACCAGAGACCGAGAAAAAAAAGCAGGGGCAGAGGAACAAAAGCAGAGGCCGAGGAACAAAACCAGAGCTCAAGGAAGAAAACCAGAAGCCGAGAAATTAAACCAGAGCCTGAGGAAGAAAACCAGAGCCCATGGAACAAAACCAGAGCCCGAGTAGAAAAACCAGAGCTGGAGGAACAAAACGAGAGCCCATGGAACTAAACCAGAGCCCGAGGAACAGAACCAGAGCCCGTGGAACTAACCCAGAGCCTGAGGAAAAAAACCAGAGCCCGAGAAAAAAAAACACAGGCAGAGGAACAAAAGCTGAGGCCGAGAAACAAAACCAGAGCTAGAGGAAGAAAACTAGACCCCGAGGAACAAAACCAGAGACTGAGGAACAAATGGAGGCCCGAGGAACAAAACGAGACCCTTGGAACCAAACCAGAGCCCGAGGAGCTAAAGCAGAGCTGGAAGAACAAAACCAGAGCCCGAGGAACAAAACTAGCCCTCGAGAAAGAAAACCAGAGCCCGACGAAGAAAACCAGAGCCCAAGGAACAAAACCAGATCCCGAAGAAAAAAAGGAGGGCCCGCGGAATAAAACCAGACCCCGAGGAATAAAACTAGCCCTCGAGGAAGAAAACCAGAGCCCGAGGAGGAAAACCAGAGCCCGAGGAAGACAACGAGAGCTAGAGGAGCAAAACCACAGCTCGAGGAACAAAACCAGCGCCCGAGGAAAGAAACCAGAGCCCGAGGAACGAAACCAGATACCGAAGAGCAAAACCACAGCTCGAGGAACAAAACCAGCGCCCGAGGAAGAAAACCAGATCCCGAGGAACAAAACCAGAGCCCAATGAACGAAACCAGAGCCCGAGGAACAAAACCAGAGGTAGAGGAGCAAAGCCACACCTCGAGGAACAACACAAGAGCCCGAGGAACTAAACTAGAGCCCGAGGAATAAAACCAGAGCCCATGGAACAAAACCAGAGCCCGAGTAGAAAAACCAGAGCTGGAGGAACAAAACCAGAGCCCGTGGAACTAAACCAGAGCCTGAGGAACAGAACCAGAGTCTGTGGAACTAAACCAGAGCCCGAGGAACAAAACTAGTCCTCGAGGAAGAAAACCAGAGCCCGAGGAAGACAACCAGAGCTAGAGGAGCAAAACCACAGCTCGAGGAAGAAAACCAGTGCCCGAGGAAAGAAACCAGAGCTCGAGGAACGAAACCAGAGCCCGAGGAACAAAACCAGATCCCAAAGAACAAAAAGGAGGGCCCGAGGAATAAAACCAGAGCCCGAGGAACAAAACTAGCCCTCGAGGAAGAAAAGCAGAGCCCGAGGAAGACAACGAGAGCTAGAGGAGCAAAACCACAGCTCGAGGAACAAAACCAGAGCCCGAGGAAAGAATCCAGAGCCCGAGGAACAAAACCAGATCGCGAAGAACAAAAGGAGGGTCCGCGGAATAAAACCAGACCCCGAGGAACAAAACTAGCCCTCGAGGAAGAAAACCAGAGCCCGAGGAGGAAAACCAGAGCCCGAGGAAGACAACGAGAGCTAGAGGAGCAAAACCACAGCTCGAGGAACAAAACCAGCGCCCGAGGAAGAAAACCAGATCCCGAGGAAAAAAAACAGAGCCCAATGAACGAAACCAGATCGTGAGGAACAAAACCAGAGGTAGAGGAGCAAAGCCACAGCTCGAGGAACGAAACAAGAGCCCGAGGAACTAAACTAGAGCCCGAGGAATAAAACCAGAGCCCGACGAACAAAACAAGAGCCTGAGGAACAAAACCAGAGCCAATGAAACTATACGAGAGCCCGAGGAACAAAATCAGAGCCCATGGAACAGAACTAGAGCCCGAGTAGTAAAACCAGAGCTGGAGGAACAAAACCAGAGCCCGTGGAACTAAACCAGAGCCCGAGGAACAGAACCAGAGCCTGTGGAACTTAACCAGAGCCCGAGGAAGAAAACCAGAGCCCGAGAAAAAAAAACACGGGCAGAGGAACAAAAGCAGAGGCCGAGGAACAAAACCAGAGCTCGAGGAAGAAAACTAGAGCCCGAGGAAAAAAAACAGAGACTGAGGAAGAAACGGAGGGTCCAAGGAACAAAACGAGACCCTTGGAACCAAACCAGAGCCCGAGGAGCTAAAGGAGAGCTGGAAGAACAAAACCAGAGCTCGAGGAAGAAAACCAGAGCCCGAGGAAGACAACGAGATCTAGAGGAGCAAAACCACAGCTCGAGGAAAAAAACCAGTGCCTGAGGAAAGAAACCAGAGCCCGAGGAACAAAACCAGAGCACAAGGGAAAAAGGAGGGTGCGAGGAAAAAAACCAGAGCCCATGGAACAAAACCAGAGTACGAGTAGAAATCCAGAGATGTAGGGACAAAACCACAGCTCATGGAACTAAAACAGAGCCCGAGGAACAAAACCAGAGCCCGTGGAACTAAACCAGAGGCCGAGGAACAAAACCAGAGCCCGTGGAACTAAACCAGAGCCCGGGGCACAAAACCAGAGACCGAGAAAAAAAAGCAGGGGCAGAGGAACAAAACCAGAGCTCAAGGAAGAAAACCAGAAGCCGAGAAATTAAACCAGAGCCTGAGGAAGAAAACCAGAGCCCGAGGAACAAAACCAGAGACCGAGAAACAAATGGTGGGCCCGAGGAACAAAACGAGACCCGTGGACCCAAACCAGAGCCCGAGAGGCTAAAGCAGATCTGGAAGAATAAAACTAGAGCCCGGGGAACAAAACCAGTCCTCGAGGAAGAAAACCAGAGCCCGAGGAAGACAACGAGAGCTAGAGGAGCAAAACCACAGCTCGAGGAACAAAACCAGCGCCCGAGGAAAGAAACCAGAGCCCGAGGAAGGAAACCAGAGCCCAAGGAACAAAACCAGATCCTGAAGAACAAAAGGAGGGCCCGAGGAATAAAACCAGAGCCCAAAGAACAAAACTAGCCCTTGAGGAAGAAAACCAGAGCCCGAGGAGGAAAACCAGAGCCCGAGGAAGACAACGAGAGCTAGAGGAGCAAAACCACAGCTCGAGGAACAGAACCAGTGCCCGAGGAAAGAATCCAGAGCACGAGGAACGAAACCAGATACCAAAGAACAAAACCACAGCTCGAGGAAAAAAACCAGTGCCTGAGGAAAGAAACCAGAGCCCGAGGAACAAAACCAGAGCACAAGGGAAAAAGGAGGGTGCGAGGAAAAAAACCAGAGCCCATGGAACAAAACCAGAGTACGAGTAGAAATCCAGAGATGTAGGGACAAAACCACAGCTCATGGAACTAAAACAGAGCCCGAGGAACAAAACCAGAGCCTGTGGAACTAAACCAGAGGCCGAGGAACAAAACCAGAGCCCGTGGAACTAAACCAGAGCCCGGGGCACAAAACCAGAGACCGAGAAAAAAAAGCAGGGGCAGAGGAACAAAAGCAGAGGCCGAGGAACAAAACCAGAGCTCAAGGAAGAAAACCAGAAGCCGAGAAATTAAACCAGAGCCTGAGGAAGAAAACCAGAGCCCATGGAACAAAACCAGAGCCCGAGTAGAAAAACCAGAGCTGGAGGAACAAAACGAGAGCCCATGGAACTAAACCAGAGCCCGAGGAACAGAACCAGAGCCCGTGGAACTTAACCAGAGCCCGAGGAAGAAAACCAGAGCCCGAGAAAAAAAAACACAGGCAGAGGAACAAAAGCTGAGGCCGAGAAACAAAACCAGAGCTAGAGGAAGAAAACTAGACCCCGAGGAACAAAACCAGAGACTGAGGAACAAATGGAGGCCCGAGGAACAAAACGAGACCCTTGGAACCAAACCAGAGCCCGAGGAGCTAAAGCAGAGCTGGAAGAACAAAACCAGAGCCCGAGGAACAAAACTAGCCCTCGAGAAAGAAAACCAGAGCCCGAAGAAGAAAACCAGAGCCCGAGGAACAAAACCAGATCCCGAAGAACAAAAGGAGGGCCCGCGGAATAAAACCAGACCCCGAGGAACAAAACTAGCCCTCGAGGAAGAAAACCAGAGCCCGAGGAGGAAAACCAGAGCCCGAGGAAGACAACGAGAGCTAGAGGAGCAAAACCACAGCTCGAGGAACAAAACCAGTGCCCGAGGAAAGAAACCAGAGCCCGAGGAACGAAACCAGATACCGAAGAGCAAAACCACAGCTCGAGGAACAAAACCAGCGCCCGAGGAAGAAAACCAGATCCCGAGGAACAAAACCAGAGCCCAATGAACGAAACCAGAGCCCGAGGAACAAAACCAGAGGTAGAGGAGCAAAGCCACAGCTCGAGGAACGAAACAAGAGCCCGAGGAACTAAACTAGAGCCCGAGGAATAAAACCAGAGCCCGACGAACAAAACAAGAGCCTGAGGAACAAAACCAGAGCCAATGAAACTATACGAGAGCCCGAGGAACAAAACCAGAGCCCATGGAACAAAACTAGAGCCCGAGTAGTAAAACCAGAGCTGGAGGAACAAAACCAGAGCCCGTGGAACTAAACCAGAGCCCGAGGAACAGAACCAGAGCCTGTGGAACTTAACCAGAGCCCGAGGAAGAAAACCAGAGCCCGAGAAAAAAAAACACGGGCAGAGGAACAAAAGCAGAGGCCGAGGAACAAAACCAGAGCTCGAGAAGAAAACTAGAGCCCGAGGAAAAAAAACAGAGACTGAGGAAGAAACGGAGGGTCCAAGGAACAAAACGAGACCCTTGGAACCAAACCAGAGCCCGAGGAGCTAAAGCAGAGCTGGAAGAACAAAACCAGAGCCCGAGGAAGAAAACCAGAGCCCGAGGAAGACAACGAGATCTAGAGGAGCAAAACCACAGCTCGAGGAAAAAAACCAGTGCCTGAGGAAAGAAACCAGAGCCCGAGGAACAAAACCAGAGCACAAGGGAAAAAGGAGGGTGCGAGGAAAAAAACCAGAGCCCATGGAACAAAACCAGAGTACGAGTAGAAATCCAGAGATGTAGGGACAAAACCACAGCTCATGGAACTAAAACAGAGCCCGAGGAACAAAACCAGAGCCCGTGGAACTAAACCAGAGGCTGAGGAACAAAACCAGAGCCCGTGGAACTAAACCAGAGCCCGGGGCACAAAACCAGAGACCGAGAAAAAAAAGCAGGGGCAGAGGAACAAAAGCAGAGGCCGAGGAACAAAACCAGAGCTCAAGGAAGAAAACCAGAAGCCGAGAAATTAAACCAGAGCCTGAGGAAGAAAACCAGAGCCCGAGGAACAAAACCAGAGACCGAGAAACAAATGGTAGGCCCGAGGAACAAAACGAGACCCGTGGACCCAAACCAGAGCCCGAGAGGCTAAAGCAGATCTGGAAGAACAAAACTAGAGCCCGGGGAACAAAACCAGTCCTCGAGGAAGAAAACCAGAGCCCGAGGAAGACAACGAGAGCTAGAGGAGCAAAACCACAGCTCGAGGAACAAAACCAGAGCCCGAGGAAAGAAACCAGAGCCCGAGGAAGGAAACCAGAGCCCAAGGAACAAAACCAGATCCCGAAGAACAAAAGGAGGGCCCGAGGAATAAAACCAGAGCCCAATGAACAAAACTAGCCCTTGAGGAAGAAAACCAGAGCCCGAGGAGGAAAACCAGAGCCCGAGGAAGACAACGAGAGCTAGAGGAGCAAAACCACAGCTCGAGGAACAGAACCAGTGCCCGAGGAAAGAATCCAGAGCACGAGGAACGAAACCAGATACCAAAGAACAAAACCACAGCTCGAGGAAAAAAACCAGTGCCTGAGGAAAGAAACCAGAGCCCGAGGAACAAAACCAGAGCACAAGGGAAAAAGGAGGGTGCAAGGAAAAAAACCAGAGCCCATGGAACAAAACCAGAGTACGAGTAGAAATCCAGAGATGTAGGGACAAAACCACAGCTCATGGAACTAAAACAGAGCCCGAGGAACAAAACCAGAGCCTGTGGAACTAAACCAGAGGCCGAGGAACAAAACCAGAGCCCGTGGAACTAAACCAGAGCCCGGGGCACAAAACCAGAGACCGAGAAAAAAAAGCAGGGGCAGAGGAACAAAAGCAGAGGCCGAGGAACAAAACCAGAGCTCAAGGAAGAAAACCAGAAGCCGAGAAATTAAACCAGAGCCTGAGGAAGAAAACCAGAGCCCATGGAACAAAACCAGAGCCCGAGTAGAAAAACCAGAGCTGGAGGAACAAAACGAGAGCCCATGGAACTAAACCAGAGCCCGAGGAACAGAACCAGAGCCCGTGGAACTAACCCAGAGCCTGAGGAAAAAAACCAGAGCCCGAGAAAGAAAAACACAGGCAGAGGAACAAAAGCTGAGGCCGAGAAACAAAACCAGAGCTAGAGGAAGAAAACTAGACCCCGAGGAACAAAACCAGAGACTGAGGAACAAATGGAGGCCCGAGGAACAAAACGAGACCCTTGGAACCAAACCAGAGCCCGAGGAGCTAAAGCAGAGCTGGAAGAACAAAACCAGAGCCCGAGGAACAAAACTAGCCCTCGAGAAAGAAAACCAGAGCCCGAAGAAGAAAACCAGAGCCCGAGGAACAAAACCAGATCCCGAAGAACAAAAGGAGGGCCCGCGGAATAAAACCAGACCCCGAGGAACAAAACTAGCCCTCGAGGAAGAAAACCAGAGCCCGAGGAGGAAAACCAGAGCCCGAGGAAGAGAACGAGAGCTAGAGGAGCAAAACCACAGCTCGAGGAACAAAACCAGCGCCCGAGGAAAGAAACCAGAGCCCGAGGAACGAAACCAGATACCGAAGAGCAAAACCACAGCTCGAGGAACAAAACCAGCGCCCGAGGAAGAAAACCAGATCCCGAGGAACAAAACCAGAGCCTGTGGAACTAAACCAGAGGCCGAGGAACAAAACCAGAGCCCGTGGAACTAAACCAGAGCCCGGGGCACAAAACCAGAGACCGAGAAAAAAAAGCAGGGGCAGAGGAACAAAAGCAGAGGCCGAGGAACAAAACCAGAGCTCAAGGAAGAAAACCAGAAGCCGAGAAATTAAACCAGAGCCTGAGGAAGAAAACCAGAGCCCATGGAACAAAACCAGAGCCCGAGTAGAAAAACCAGAGCTGGAGGAACAAAACGAGAGCCCATGGAACTAAACCAGAGCCCGAGGAACAGAACCAGAGCCCGTGGAACTAACCCAGAGCCTGAGGAAAAAAACCAGAGCCCGAGAAAAAAAAACACAGGCAGAGGAACAAAAGCTGAGGCCGAGAAACAAAACCAGAGCTAGAGGAAGAAAACTAGACCCCGAGGAACAAAACCAGAGACTGAGGAACAAATGGAGGCCCGAGGAACAAAACGAGACCCTTGGAACCAAACCAGAGCCCGAGGAGCTAAAGCAGAGCTGGAAGAACAAAACCAGAGCCCGAGGAACAAAACTAGCCCTCGAGAAAGAAAACCAGAGCCCGAAGAAGAAAACCAGAGCCTGAGGAACAAAACCAGATCCCGAAGAACAAAAGGAGGGCCCGCGGAATAAAACCAGACCCCGAGGAACAAAACTAGCCCTCGAGGAAGAAAACCAGAGCCCGAGGAGGAAAACCAGAGCCCGAGGAAGACAACGAGAGCTAGAGGAGCAAAACCACAGCTCGAGGAACAAAACCAGCGCCCGAGGAAAGAAACCAGAGCCCGAGGAACGAAACCAGATACCGAAGAGCAAAACCACAGCTCGAGGAACAAAACCAGCGCCCGAGGAAGAAAACCAGATCCCGAGGAACAAAACCAGAGCCTGTGGAACTAAACCAGAGGCCGAGGAACAAAACCAGAGCCCGTGGAACTAAACCAGAGCCCGGGGCACAAAACCAGAGACCGAGAAAAAAAAGCAGGGGCAGAGGAACAAAAGCAGAGGCCGAGGAACAAAACCAGAGCTCAAGGAAGAAAACCAGAAGCCGAGAAATTAAACCAGAGCCTGAGGAATAAAACCAGAGCCCATGGAACAAAACCAGAGCCCGAGTAGAAAAACCAGAGCTGGAGGAACAAAACGAGAGCCCATGGAACTAAACCAGAGCCCGAGGAACAGAACCAGAGCCCGTGGAACTTAACCAGAGCCCGAGGAAGAAAACCAGAGCCCGAGAAAAAAAAACACAGGCAGAGGAACAAAAGCTGAGGCCGAGAAACAAAACCAGAGCTAGAGGAAGAAAACTAGACCCCGAGGAACAAAACCAGAGACTGAGGAACAAATGGAGGCCCGAGGAACAAAACGAGACCCTTGGAACCAAACCAGAGCCCGAGGAGCTAAAGCAGAGCTGGAAGAACAAAACCAGAGCCCGAGGAACAAAACTAGCCCTCGAGAAAGAAAACCAGAGCCCGAAGAAGAAAACCAGAGCCCGAGGAACAAAACCAGATCCCGAAGAACAAAAGGAGGGCCCGCGGAATAAAACCAGACCCCGAGGAACAAAACTAGCCCTTGAGGAAGAAAACCAGAGCCCGAGGAGGAAAACCAGAGCCCGAGGAAGACAACGAGAGCTAGAGGAGCAAAACCACAGCTCGAGGAACAAAACCAGTGCCCGAGGAAAGAAACCAGAGCCCGAGGAACGAAACCAGATACCGAAGAGCAAAACCACAGCTCGAGGAACAAAACCAGCGCCCGAGGAAGAAAACCAGATCCCGAGGAACAAAACCAGAGCCCAATGAACGAAACCAGAGCCCGAGGAACAAAACCAGAGGTAGAGGAGCAAAGCCACAGCTCGAGGAACGAAACAAGAGCCCGAGGAACTAAACTAGAGCCCGAGGAATAAAACCAGAGCCCGACGAACAAAACAAGAGCCTGAGGAACAAAACCAGAGCCAATGAAACTATACGAGAGCCCGAGGAACAAAACCAGAGCCCATGGAACAAAACTAGAGCCCGAGTAGTAAAACCAGAGCTGGAGGAACAAAACCAGAGCCCGTGGAACTAAACCAGAGACCGAGAAACAGAACCAGAGCCTGTGGAACTTAACCAGAGCCCGAGGAAGAAAACCAGAGCCCGAGAAAAAAAAACACGGGCAGAGGAACAAAAGCAGAGGCCGAGGAACAAAACCAGAGCTCGAGAAGAAAACTAGAGCCCGAGGAAAAAAAACAGAGACTGAGGAAGAAACGGAGGGTCCAAGGAACAAAACGAGACCCTTGGAACCAAACCAGAGCCCGAGGAGCTAAAGCAGAGCTGGAAGAACAAAACCAGAGCCCGAGGAAGAAAACCAGAGCCCGAGGAAGACAACGAGATCTAGAGGAGCAAAACCACAGCTCGAGGAAAAAAACCAGTGCCTGAGGAAAGAAACCAGAGCCCGAGGAACAAAACCAGAGCACAAGGGAAAAAGGAGGGTGCGAGGAAAAAAACCAGAGCCCATGGAACAAAACCAGAGTACGAGTAGAAATCCAGAGATGTAGGGACAAAACCACAGCTCATGGAACTAAAACAGAGCCCGAGGAACAAAACCAGAGCCCGTGGAACTAAACCAGAGGCTGAGGAACAAAACCAGAGCCCGTGGAACTAAACCAGAGCCCGGGGCACAAAACCAGAGACCGAGAAAAAAAAGCAGGGGCAGAGGAACAAAAGCAGAGGCCGAGGAACAAAACCAGAGCTCAAGGAAGAAAACCAGAAGCCGAGAAATTAAACCAGAGCCTGAGGAAGAAAACCAGAGCCCGAGGAACAAAACCAGAGACCGAGAAACAAATGGTGGGCCCGAGGAACAAAACGAGACCCGTGGACCCAAACCAGAGCCCGAGAGGCTAAAGCAGATCTGGAAGAACAAAACTAGAGCCCGGGGAACAAAACCAGTCCTCGAGGAAGAAAACCAGAGCCCGAGGAAGACAACGAGAGCTAGAGGAGCAAAACCACAGCTCGAGGAACAAAACCAGAGCCCGAGGAAAGAAACCAGAGCCCGAGGAAGGAAACCAGAGCCCAAGGAACAAAACCAGATCCCGAAGAACAAAAGGAGGGCCCGAGGAATAAAACCAGAGCCCAATGAACAAAACTAGCCCTTGAGGAAGAAAACCAGAGCCCGAGGAGGAAAACCAGAGCCCGAGGAAGACAACGAGAGCTAGAGGAGCAAAACCACAGCTCGAGGAACAGAACCAGTGCCCGAGGAAAGAATCCAGAGCACGAGGAACGAAACCAGATACCAAAGAACAAAACCACAGCTCGAGGAAAAAAACCAGTGCCTGAGGAAAGAAACCAGAGCCCGAGGAACAAAACCAGAGCACAAGGGAAAAAGGAGGGTGCGAGGAAAAAAACCAGAGCCCATGGAACAAAACCAGAGTACGAGTAGAAATCCAGAGATGTAGGGACAAAACCACAGCTCATGGAACTAAACCAGAGGCCGAGGAACAAAACCAGAGCCTGTGGAACTAAACCAGAGCCCGGGGCACAAAACCAGAGACCGAGAAAAAAAAGCAGGGGCAGAGGAACAAAAGCAGAGGCCGAGGAACAAAACCAGAGCTCAAGGAAGAAAACCAGAAGCCGAGAAATTAAACCAGAGCCTGAGGAAGAAAACCAGAGCCCATGGAACAAAACCAGAGCCCGAGTAGAAAAACCAGAGCTGGAGGAACAAAACGAGAGCCCATGGAACTAAACCAGAGCCCGAGGAACAGAACCAGAGCCCGTGGAACTAACCCAGAGCCTGAGGAAAAAAACCAGAGCCCGAGAAAGAAAAACACAGGCAGAGGAACAAAAGCTGAGGCCGAGAAACAAAACCAGAGCTAGAGGAAGAAAACTAGACCCCGAGGAACAAAACCAGAGACTGAGGAACAAATGGAGGCCCGAGGAACAAAACGAGACCCTTGGAACCAAACCAGAGCCCGAGGAGCTAAAGCAGAGCTGGAAGAACAAAACCAGAGCCCGAGGAACAAAACTAGCCCTCGAGAAAGAAAACCAGAGCCCGAAGAAGAAAACCAGAGCCCGAGGAACAAAACCAGATCCCGAAGAACAAAAGGAGGGCCCGCGGAATAAAACCAGACCCCGAGGAACAAAACTAGCCCTCGAGGAAGAAAACCAGAGCCCGAGGAGGAAAACCAGAGCCCGAGGAAGAGAACGAGAGCTAGAGGAGCAAAACCACAGCTCGAGGAACAAAACCAGCGCCCGAGGAAAGAAACCAGAGCCCGAGGAACGAAACCAGATACCGAAGAGCAAAACCACAGCTCGAGGAACAAAACCA
This sequence comes from Calonectris borealis, assembly GCF_964195595.1. Lineage (NCBI taxonomy): Eukaryota > Metazoa > Chordata > Aves > Procellariiformes > Procellariidae > Calonectris > Calonectris borealis. Next base: position 1,345,473 of record NC_134318.1, on the reverse strand, counting down.
GCGCCCGAGGAAGAAAACCAGATCCCGAGGAACAAAACCAGAGCCTGTGGAACTAAACCAGAGGCCGAGGAACAAAACCAGAGCCCGTGGAACTAAACCAGAGCCCGGGGCACAAAACCAGAGACCGAGAAAAAAAAGCAGGGGCAGAGGAACAAAAGCAGAGGCCGAGGAACAAAACCAGAGCTCAAGGAAGAAAACCAGAAGCCGAGAAATTAAACCAGAGCCTGAGGAAGAAAACCAGAGCCCATGGAACAAAACCAGAGCCCGAGTAGAAAAACCAGAGCTGGAGGAACAAAACGAGAGCCCATGGAACTAAACCAGAGCCCGAGGAACAGAACCAGAGCCCGTGGAACTAACCCAGAGCCTGAGGAAAAAAACCAGAGCCCGAGAAAAAAAAACACAGGCAGAGGAACAAAAGCTGAGGCCGAGAAACAAAACCAGAGCTAGAGGAAGAAAACTAGACCCCGAGGAACAAAACCAGAGACTGAGGAACAAATGGAGGTCCGAGGAACAAAACGAGACCCTTGGAACCAAACCAGAGCCCGAGGAGCTAAAGCAGAGCTGGAAGAACAAAACCAGAGCCCGAGGAACAAAACTAGCCCTCGAGAAAGAAAACCAGAGCCCGAAGAAGAAAACCAGAGCCTGAGGAACAAAACCAGATCCCGAAGAACAAAAGGAGGGCCCGCGGAATAAAACCAGACCCCGAGGAACAAAACTAGCCCTCGAGGAAGAAAACCAGAGCCCGAGGAGGAAAACCAGAGCCCGAGGAAGACAACGAGAGCTAGAGGAGCAAAACCACAGCTCGAGGAACAAAACCAGCGCCCGAGGAAAGAAACCAGAGCCCGAGGAACGAAACCAGATACCGAAGAGCAAAACCACAGCTCGAGGAACAAAACCAGCGCCCGAGGAAGAAAACCAGATCCCGAGGAACAAAACCAGAGCCTGTGGAACTAAACCAGAGGCCGAGGAACAAAACCAGAGCCCGTGGAACTAAACCAGAGCCCGGGGCACAAAACCAGAGACCGAGAAAAAAAAGCAGGGGCAGAGGAACAAAAGCAGAGGCCGAGGAACAAAACCAGAGCTCAAGGAAGAAAACCAGAAGCCGAGAAATTAAACCAGAGCCTGAGGAATAAAACCAGAGCCCATGGAACAAAACCAGAGCCCGAGTAGAAAAACCAGAGCTGGAGGAACAAAACGAGAGCCCATGGAACTAAACCAGAGCCCGAGGAACAGAACCAGAGCCCGTGGAACTTAACCAGAGCCCGAGGAAGAAAACCAGAGCCCGAGAAAAAAAAACACAGGCAGAGGAACAAAAGCTGAGGCCGAGAAACAAAACCAGAGCTAGAGGAAGAAAACTAGACCCCGAGGAACAAAACCAGAGACTGAGGAACAAATGGAGGCCCGAGGAACAAAACGAGACCCTTGGAACCAAACCAGAGCCCGAGGAGCTAAAGCAGAGCTGGAAGAACAAAACCAGAGCCCGAGGAACAAAACTAGCCCTCGAGAAAGAAAACCAGAGCCCGAAGAAGAAAACCAGAGCCCGAGGAACAAAACCAGATCCCGAAGAACAAAAGGAGGGCCCGCGGAATAAAACCAGACCCCGAGGAACAAAACTAGCCCTCGAGGAAGAAAACCAGAGCCCGAGGAGGAAAACCAGAGCCCGAGGAAGACAACGAGAGCTAGAGGAGCAAAACCACAGCTCGAGGAACAAAACCAGTGCCCGAGGAAAGAAACCAGAGCCCGAGGAACGAAACCAGATACCGAAGAGCAAAACCACAGCTCGAGGAACAAAACCAGCGCCCGAGGAAGAAAACCAGATCCCGAGGAACAAAACCAGAGCCCAATGAACGAAACCAGAGCCCGAGGAACAAAACCAGAGGTAGAGGAGCAAAGCCACAGCTCGAGGAACGAAACAAGAGCCCGAGGAACTAAACTAGAGCCCGAGGAATAAAACCAGAGCCCGACGAACAAAACAAGAGCCTGAGGAACAAAACCAGAGCCAATGAAACTATACGAGAGCCCGAGGAACAAAACCAGAGCCCATGGAACAAAACTAGAGCCCGAGTAGTAAAACCAGAGCTGGAGGAACAAAACCAGAGCCCGTGGAACTAAACCAGAGACCGAGAAACAGAACCAGAGCCTGTGGAACTTAACCAGAGCCCGAGGAAGAAAACCAGAGCCCGAGAAAAAAAAACACGGGCAGAGGAACAAAAGCAGAGGCCGAGGAACAAAACCAGAGCTCGAGAAGAAAACTAGAGCCCGAGGAAAAAAAACAGAGACTGAGGAAGAAACGGAGGGTCCAAGGAACAAAACGAGACCCTTGGAACCAAACCAGAGCCCGAGGAGCTAAAGCAGAGCTGGAAGAACAAAACCAGAGCCCGAGGAAGAAAACCAGAGCCCGAGGAAGACAACGAGATCTAGAGGAGCAAAACCACAGCTCGAGGAAAAAAACCAGTGCCTGAGGAAAGAAACCAGAGCCCGAGGAACAAAACCAGAGCACAAGGGAAAAAGGAGGGTGCGAGGAAAAAAACCAGAGCCCATGGAACAAAACCAGAGTACGAGTAGAAATCCAGAGATGTAGGGACAAAACCACAGCTCATGGAACTAAAACAGAGCCCGAGGAACAAAACCAGAGCCCGTGGAACTAAACCAGAGGCCGAGGAACAAAACCAGAGCCCGTGGAACTAAACCAGAGCCCGGGGCACAAAACCAGAGACCGAGAAAAAAAAGCAGGGGCAGAGGAACAAAAGCAGAGGCCGAGGAACAAAACCAGAGCTCAAGGAAGAAAACCAGAAGCCGAGAAATTAAACCAGAGCCTGAGGAAGAAAACCAGAGCCCGAGGAACAAAACCAGAGACCGAGAAACAAATGGTGGGCCCGAGGAACAAAACGAGACCCGTGGACCCAAACCAGAGCCCGAGAGGCTAAAGCAGATCTGGAAGAACAAAACTAGAGCCCGGGGAACAAAACCAGTCCTCGAGGAAGAAAACCAGAGCCCGAGGAAGACAACGAGAGCTAGAGGAGCAAAACCACAGCTCGAGGAACAAAACCAGCGCCCGAGGAAAGAAACCAGAGCCCGAGGAAGGAAACCAGAGCCCAAGGAACAAAACCAGATCCCGAAGAACAAAAGGAGGGCCCGAGGAATAAAACCAGAGCCCAATGAACAAAACTAGCCCTTGAGGAAGAAAACCAGAGCCCGAGGAGGAAAACCAGAGCCCGAGGAAGACAACGAGAGCTAGAGGAGCAAAACCACAGCTCGAGGAACAGAACCAGTGCCCGAGGAAAGAATCCAGAGCACGAGGAACGAAACCAGATACCAAAGAACAAAACCACAGCTCGAGGAAAAAAACCAGTGCCTGAGGAAAGAAACCAGAGCCCGAGGAACAAAACCAGAGCACAAGGGAAAAAGGAGGGTGCAAGGAAAAAAACCAGAGCCCATGGAACAAAACCAGAGTACGAGTAGAAATCCAGAGATGTAGGGACAAAACCACAGCTCATGGAACTAAAACAGAGCCCGAGGAACAAAACCAGAGCCTGTGGAACTAAACCAGAGGCCGAGGAACAAAACCAGAGCCCGTGGAACTAAACCAGAGCCCGGGGCACAAAACCAGAGACCGAGAAAAAAAAGCAGGGGCAGAGGAACAAAAGCAGAGGCCGAGGAACAAAACCAGAGCTCAAGGAAGAAAACCAGAAGCCGAGAAATTAAACCAGAGCCTGAGGAAGAAAACCAGAGCCCATGGAACAAAACCAGAGCCCGAGTAGAAAAACCAGAGCTGGAGGAACAAAACGAGAGCCCATGGAACTAAACCAGAGCCCGAGGAACAGAACCAGAGCCCGTGGAACTAACCCAGAGCCTGAGGAAAAAAACCAGAGCCCGAGAAAGAAAAACACAGGCAGAGGAACAAAAGCTGAGGCCGAGAAACAAAACCAGAGCTCGAGGAAGAAAACTAGACCCCGAGGAACAAAACCAGAGACTGAGGAACAAATGGAGGCCCGAGGAACAAAACGAGACCCTTGGAACCAAACCAGAGCCCGAGGAGCTAAAGCAGAGCTGGAAGAACAAAACCAGAGCCCGAGGAACAAAACTAGCCCTCGAGAAAGAAAACCAGAGCCCGAAGAAGAAAACCAGAGCCTGAGGAACAAAACCAGATCCCGAAGAACAAAAGGAGGGCCCGCGGAATAAAACCAGACCCCGAGGAACAAAACTAGCCCTCGAGGAAGAAAACCAGAGCCCGAGGAGGAAAACCAGAGCCCGAGGAAGAGAACGAGAGATAGAGGAGCAAAACCACAGCTCGAGGAACAAAACCAGCGCCCGAGGAAAGAAACCAGAGCCCGAGGAACGAAACCAGATACCGAAGAGCAAAACCACAGCTCGAGGAACAAAACCAGCGCCCGAGGAAGAAAACCAGATCCCGAGGAACAAAACCAGAGCCTGTGGAACTAAACCAGAGGCCGAGGAACAAAACCAGAGCCCGTGGAACTAAACCAGAGCCCGGGGCACAAAACCAGAGACCGAGAAAAAAAAGCAGGGGCAGAGGAACAAAAGCAGAGGCCGAGGAACAAAACCAGAGCTCAAGGAAGAAAACCAGAAGCCGAGAAATTAAACCAGAGCCTGAGGAAGAAAACCAGAGCCCATGGAACAAAACCAGAGCCCGAGTAGAAAAACCAGAGCTGGAGGAACAAAACGAGAGCCCATGGAACTAAACCAGAGCCCGAGGAACAGAACCAGAGCCCGTGGAACTAACCCAGAGCCTGAGGAAAAAAACCAGAGCCCGAGAAAAAAAAACACAGGCAGAGGAACAAAAGCTGAGGCCGAGAAACAAAACCAGAGCTAGAGGAAGAAAACTAGACCCCGAGGAACAAAACCAGAGACTGAGGAACAAATGGAGGTCCGAGGAACAAAACGAGACCCTTGGAACCAAACCAGAGCCCGAGGAGCTAAAGCAGAGCTGGAAGAACAAAACCAGAGCCCGAGGAACAAAACTAGCCCTCGAGAAAGAAAACCAGAGCCCGAGGAAGAAAACCAGAGCCCGAGGAACAAAACCAGATCCCGAAGAACAAAAGGAGGGCCCGCGGAATAAAACCAGACCCCGAGGAATAAAACTAGCCCTCGAGGAAGAAAACCAGAGCCCGAGGAGGAAAACCAGAGCCCGAGGAAGACAACGAGAGCTAGAGGAGCAAAACCACAGCTCGAGGAACAAAACCAGCGCCCGAGGAAAGAAACCAGAGCCCGAGGAACGAAACCAGATACCGAAGAGCAAAACCACAGCTCGAGGAACAAAACCAGCGCCCGAGGAAGAAAACCAGATCCCGAGGAACAAAACCAGAGCCCAATGAACGAAACCAGAGCCCGAGGAACAAAACCAGAGGTAGAGGAGCAAAGCCACAGCTCGAGGAACGAAACAAGAGCCCGAGGAACTAAACTAGAGCCCGAGTAGATAAACCAGAGCTGGAGGAACAAAACCAGAGCCCGTGGAACTAAACCAGAGCCTGAGGAACAGAACCAGAGCCTGTGGAACTAAACCAGAGCCCGAGGAACAAAACTAGTCCTCGAGGAAGAAAACCAGAGCCCGAGGAAGACAACCAGAGCTAGAGGAGCAAAACCACAGCTCGAGGAAGAAAACCAGTGCCCGAGGAAAAAAACCAGAGCTCGAGGAACGAAACCAGAGCCCGAGGAACAAAACCAGATCCCAAAGAACAAAAAGGAGGGCCCGAGGAATAAAACCAGAGCCCGAGGAACAAAACTAGCCCTCGAGGAAGAAAAGCAGAGCCCGAGGAAGACAACGAGAGCTAGAGGAGCAAAACCACAGCTCGAGGAACAAAACCAGAGCCCGAGGAAAGAATCCAGAGCCCGAGGAACAAAACCAGATCCCGAAGAACAAAAGGAGGGCCCGCGGAATAAAACCAGACCCCGAGGAACAAAACTAGCCCTCGAGGAAGAAAACCAGAGCCCGAGGAGGAAAACCAGAGCCCGAGGAAGACAACGAGAGATAGAGGAGCAAAACCACAGCTCGAGGAACAAAACCAGCGCCCGAGGAAGAAAACCAGATCCCGAGGAAAAAAAACAGAGCCCAATGAACGAAACCAGATCGTGAGGAACAAAACCAGAGGTAGAGGAGCAAAGCCACAGCTCGAGGAACGAAACAAGAGCCCGAGGAACTAAACTAGAGCCCGACGAATAAAACCAGAGCCCGACGAACAAAACAAGAGCCTGAGGAACAAAACCAGAGCCAATGAAACTATACGAGAGCCCGAGGAACAAAACCAGAGCCCATGGAACAGAACTAGAGCCCGAGTAGTAAAACCAGAGCTGGAGGAACAAAACCAGAGCCCGTGGAACTAAACCAGAGCCCGAGGAACAGAACCAGAGCCTGTGGAACTTAACCAGAGCCCGAGGAAGAAAACCAGAGCCCGAGAAAAAAAAACACGGGCAGAGGAACAAAAGCAGAGGCCGAGGAACAAAACCAGAGCTCGAGGAAGAAAACTAGAGCCCGAGGAAAAAAAACAGAGACTGAGGAAGAAACGGAGGGTCCAAGGAACAAAACGAGACCCTTGGAACCAAACCAGAGCCCGAGGAGCTAAAGGAGAGCTGGAAGAACAAAACCAGAGCCCGAGGAAGAAAACCAGAGCCCGAGGAAGACAACGAGATCTAGAGGAGCAAAACCACAGCTCGAGGAAAAAAACCAGTGCCTGAGGAAAGAAACCAGAGCCCGAGGAACAAAACCAGAGCACAAGGGAAAAAGGAGGGTGCGAGGAAAAAAACCAGAGCCCATGGAACAAAACCAGAGTACGAGTAGAAATCCAGAGATGTAGGGACAAAACCACAGCTCATGGAACTAAAACAGAGCCCGAGGAACAAAACCAGAGCCCGTGGAACTAAACCAGAGGCCGAGGAACAAAACCAGAGCCCGTGGAACTAAACCAGAGCCCGGGGCACAAAACCAGAGACCGAGAAAAAAAAGCAGGGGCAGAGGAACAAAAGCAGAGGCCGAGGAACAAAACCAGAGCTCAAGGAAGAAAACCAGAAGCCGAGAAATTAAACCAGAGCCTGAGGAAGAAAACCAGAGCCCGAGGAACAAAACCAGAGACCGAGAAACAAATGGTGGGCCCGAGGAACAAAACGAGACCCGTGGACCCAAACCAGAGCCCGAGAGGCTAAAGCAGATCTGGAAGAACAAAACTAGAGCCCGGGGAAAAAAACCAGTCCTCGAGGAAGAAAACCAGAGCCCGAGGAAGACAACGAGAGCTAGAGGAGCAAAACCACAGCTCGAGGAACAAAACCAGCGCCCGAGGAAAGAAACCAGAGCCCGAGGAAGGAAACCAGAGCCCAAGGAACAAAACCAGATCCCGAAGAACAAAAGGAGGGCCCGAGGAATAAAACCAGAGCCCAAAGAACAAAACTAGCCCTTGAGGAAGAAAACCAGAGCCCGAGGAAGACAACGAGAGCTAGAGGAGCAAAACCACAGCTCGAGGAACAGAACCAGTGCCCGAGGAAAGAATCCAGAGCACGAGGAACGAAACCAGATACCAAAGAACAAAACCACAGCTCGAGGAAAAAAACCAGTGCCTGAGGAAAGAAACCAGAGCCCGAGGAACAAAACCAGAGCACAAGGGAAAAAGGAGGGTGCGAGGAAAAAAACCAGAGCCCATGGAACAAAACCAGAGTACGAGTAGAAATCCAGAGATGTAGGGACAAAACCACAGCTCATGGAACTAAAACAGAGCCCGAGGAACAAAACCAGAGCCTGTGGAACTAAACCAGAGGCCGAGGAACAAAACCAGAGCCCGTGGAACTAAACCAGAGCCCGGGGCACAAAACCAGAGACCGAGAAAAAAAAGCAGGGGCAGAGGAACAAAAGCAGAGGCCGAGGAACAAAACCAGAGCTCAAGGAAGAAAACCAGAAGCCGAGAAATTAAACCAGAGCCTGAGGAAGAAAACCAGAGCCCATGGAACAAAACCAGAGCCCGAGTAGAAAAACCAGAGCTGGAGGAACAAAACGAGAGCCCATGGAACTAAACCAGAGCCCGAGGAACAGAACCAGAGCCCGTGGAACTAACCCAGAGCCTGAGGAAAAAAACCAGAGCCCGAGAAAAAAAAACACAGGCAGAGGAACAAAAGCTGAGGCCGAGAAACAAAACCAGAGCTCGAGGAAGAAAACTAGACCCCGAGGAACAAAACCAGAGACTGAGGAACAAATGGAGGCCCGAGGAACAAAACGAGACCCTTGGAACCAAACCAGAGCCCGAGGAGCTAAAGCAAAGCTGGAAGAACAAAACCAGAGCCCGAGGAACAAAACTAGCCCTCGAGAAAGAAAACCAGAGCCCGAAGAAGAAAACCAGAGCCCGAGGAACAAAACCAGATCCCGAAGAACAAAAGGAGGGCCCGCGGAATAAAACCAGACCCCGAGGAACAAAACTAGCCCTCGAGGAAGAAAACCAGAGCCCGAGGAGGAAAACCAGAGCCCGAGGAAGACAAAGAGAGCTAGAGGAGCAAAACCACAGCTCGAGGAACAAAACCAGCGCCCGAGGAAAGAAGCCAGAGCCCGAGGAACGAAACCAGATACCGAAGAGCAAAACCACAGCTCGAGGAACAAAACCAGCGCCCGAGGAAGAAAACCAGATCCCGAGGAACAAAACCAGAGCCCAATGAACGAAACCAGAGCCCGAGGAACAAAACCAGAGGTAGAGGAGCAAAGCCACAGCTCGAGGAACGAAACAAGAGCCCGAGGAACTAAACTAGAGCCCGAGGAATAAAACCAGAGCCCGACGAACAAAACAAGAGCCTGAGGAACAAAACCAGAGCCAATGAAACTATACGAGAGCCCGAGGAACAAAACCAGAGCCCATGGAACAGAACTAGAGCCCGAGTAGTAAAACCAGAGCTGGAGGAACAAAACCAGAGCCCGTGAAACTAAACCAGAGCCCGAGGAACAGAACCAGAGCCTGTGGAACTTAACCAGAGCCCGAGGAAGAAAACCAGAGCCCGAGGAAAAAAAACAGAGACTGAGGAAGAAACGGAGGGTCCAAGGAACAAAACGAGACCCTTGGAACCAAACCAGAGCCCGAGGAGCTAAAGGAGAGCTGGAAGAACAAAACCAGAGCCCGAGGAAGAAAACCAGAGCCCGAGGAAGACAACGAGATCTAGAGGAGCAAAACCACAGCTCGAGGAAAAAAACCAGTGCCTGAGGAAAGAAACCAGAGCCCGAGGAACAAAACCAGAGCACAAGGGAAAAAGGAGGGTGCGAGGAAAAAAAGCAGAGCCCATGGAACAAAACCAGAGTACGAGTAGAAATCCAGAGATGTAGGGACAAAACCACAGCTCATGGAACTAAAACAGAGCCCGAGGAACAAAACCAGAGCCCGTGGAACTAAACCAGAGGCCGAGGAACAAAACCAGAGCCCGTGGAACTAAACCAGAGCCCGGGGCACAAAACCAGAGACCGAGAAAAAAAAGCAGGGGCAGAGGAACAAAAGCAGAGGCCGAGGAACAAAACCAGAGCTCAAGGAAGAAAACCAGAAGCCGAGAAATTAAACCAGAGCCTGAGGAAGAAAACCAGAGCCCGAGGAACAAAACCAGAGACCGAGAAACAAATGGTGGGCCCGAGGAACAAAACGAGACCCGTGGACCCAAACCAGAGCCCGAGAGGCTAAAGCAGATCTGGAAGAACAAAACTAGAGCCCGGGGAACAAAACCAGTCCTCGAGGAAGAAAACCAGAGCCCGAGGAAGACAACGAGAGCTAGAGGAGCAAAACCACAGCTCGAGGAACAAGACCAGCGCCCGAGGAAAGAAACCAGAGCCCGAGGAACAAAACCAGAGCCCAATGAACGAAACCAGAGCCCGAGGAACAAAACCAGAGGTAGAGGAGCAAAGCCACACCTCGAGGAACAAAACAAGAGCCCGAGGAACTAAACTAGAGTCCGAGGAATAAAACCAGAGCCCATGGAACAAAACCAGAGCCCGAGTAGAAAAACCAGAGCTGGAGGAACAAAACCAGAGCCCGTGGAACTAAACCAGAGCCTGAGGAACAGAACCAGAGCCTGTGGAACTAACCCAGAGCCTGAGGAACAAAACTAGTCCTCGAGGAAGAAAACCAGAGCCCGAGGAAGACAACCAGAGCTAGAGGAGCAAAACCACAGCTCGAGGAAGAAAACCAGTGCCCGAGGAAAGAAACCAGAGCTCGAGGAACGAAACCAGAGCCCGAGGAACAAAACCAGATCCCAAAGAACAAAAAGGAGGGCCCGAGGAATAAAACCAGAGCCCGAGGAACAAAACTAGCCCTCGAGGAAGAAAAGCAGAGCCCGAGGAAGACAACGAGAGCTAGAGGAGCAAAACCACAGCTCGAGGAACAAAACCAGAGCCCGAGGAAAGAGTCCAGAGCCCGAGGAACAAAACCGGATCGCGAAGAACAAAAGGAGGGCCCGCGGAATAAAACCAGACCCCGAGGAACAAAACTAGCCCTCGAGGAAGAAAACCAGAGCCCGAGGAGGAAAACCAGAGCCCGAGGAAGACAACGAGAGATAGAGGAGCAAAACCACAGCTCGAGGAACAAAACCAGCGCCCGAGGAAGAAAACCAGATCCCGAGGAAAAAAAACAGAGCCCAATGAACGAAACCAGATCGTGAGGAACAAAACCAGAGGTAGAGGAGCAAAGCCACAGCTCGAGGAACGAAACAAGAGCCCGAGGAACTAAACTAGAGCCCGAGGAATAAAACCAGAGCCCGACGAACAAAACAAGAGCCTGAGGAACAAAACCAGAGCCAATGAAACTATACGAGAGCCCGAGGAACAAAACCAGAGCCCATGGAACAGAACTAGAGCCCGAGTAGTAAAACCAGAGCTGGAGGAACAAAACCAGAGACCGTGGAACTAAACCAGAGCCCGAGGAACAGAACCAGAGCCTGTGGAACTTAACCAGAGCCCGAGGAAGAAAACCAGAGCCCGAGAAAAAAAAAACACGGGCAGAGGAACAAAAGCAGAGGCCGAGGAACAAAACCAGAGCTCGAGGAAGAAAACTAGAGCCCGAGGAAAAAAAACAGAGACTGAGGAAGAAACGGAGGGTCCAAGGAACAAAACGAGACCCTTGGAACCAAACCAGAGCCCGAGGAGCTAAAGGAGAGCTGGAAGAACAAAACCAGAGCCCGAGGAAGAAAACCAGAGCCCGAGGAAGACAACGAGATCTAGAGAGGCAAAACCACAGCTCGAGGAAAAAAACCAGTGCCTGAGGAAAGAAACCAGAGCCCGAGGAACAAAACCAGAGCACAAGGGAAAAAGGAGGGTGCGAGGAAAAAAACCAGAGCCCATGGAACAAAACCAGAGTACGAGTAGAAATCCAGAGATGTAGGGACAAAACCACAGCTCATGGAACTAAAACAGAGCCCGAGGAACAAAACCAGAGCCCGTGGAACTAAACCAGAGGCCGAGGAACAAAACCAGAGCCCGTGGAACTAAACCAGAGCCCGGGGCACAAAACCAGAGACCGAGAAAAAAAAGCAGGGGCAGAGGAACAAAAGCAGAGGCCGAGGAACAAAACCAGAGCTCAAGGAAGAAAACCAGAAGCCGAGAAATTAAACCAGAGCCTGAGGAAGAAAACCAGAGCCCGAGGAACAAAACCAGAGACCGAGAAACAAATGGTGGGCCCGAGGAACAAAACGAGACCCGTGGACCCAAACCAGAGCCCGAGAGGCTAAAGCAGATCTGGAAGAACAAAACTAGAGCCCGGGGAACAAAACCAGTCCTCGAGGAAGAAAACCAGAGCCCGAGGAAGACAACGAGAGCTAGAGGAGCAAAACCACAGCTCGAGGAACAAAACCAGCGCCCGAGGAAAGAAACCAGAGCCCGAGGAAGGAAACCAGAGCCCAAGGAACAAAACCAGATCCCGAAGAACAAAAGGAGGGCCCGAGGAATAAAACCAGAGCCCAAAGAACAAAACTAGCCCTTGAGGAAGAAAACCAGAGCCCGAGGAGGAAAACCAGAGCCCGAGGAAGACAACGAGAGCTAGAGGAGCAAAACCACAGCTCGAGGAACAGAACCAGTGCCCGAGGAAAGAATCCAGAGCACGAGGAACGAAACCAGATACCAAAGAACAAAACCACAGCTCGAGGAAAAAAACCAGTGCCTGAGGAAAGAAACCAGAGCCCGAGGAACAAAACCAGAGCACAAGGGAAAAAGGAGGGTGCGAGGAAAAAAACCAGAGCCCATGGAGCAAAACCAGAGTACGAGTAGAAATCCAGAGATGTAGGGACAAAACCACAGCTCATGGAACTAAAACAGAGCCCGAGGAACAAAACCAGAGCCTGTGGAACTAAACCAGAGGCCGAGGAACAAAACCAGAGCCCGTGGAACTAAACCAGAGCCCGGGGCACAAAACCAGAGACCGAGAAAAAAAAGCAGGGGCAGAGGAACAAAAGCAGAGGCCGAGGAACAAAACCAGAGCTCAAGGAAGAAAACCAGAAGCCGAGAAATTAAACCAGAGCCTGAGGAAGAAAACCAGAGCCCATGGAACAAAACCAGAGCCCGAGTAGAAAAACCAGAGCTGGAGGAACAAAACGAGAGCCCATGGAACTAAACCAGAGCCCGAGGAACAGAACCAGAGCCCGTGGAACTAACCCAGAGCCTGAGGAAAAAAACCAGAGCCCGAGAAAAAAAAACACAGGCAGAGGAACAAAAGCTGAGGCCGAGAAACAAAACCAGAGCTCGAGGAAGAAAACTAGACCCCGAGGAACAAAACCAGAGACTGAGGAACAAATGGAGGCCCGAGGAACAAAACGAGACCCTTGGAACCAAACCAGAGCCCGAGGAGCTAAAGCAGAGCTGGAAGAACAAAACCAGAGCCCGAGGAACAAAACTAGCCCTCGAGAAAGAAAACCAGAGCCCGAAGAAGAAAACCAGAGCCCGAGGAACAAAACCAGATCCCGAAGAACAAAAGGAGGGCCCGCGGAATAAAACCAGACCCCGAGGAACAAAACTAGCCCTCGAGGAAGAAAACCAGAGCCCGAGGAGGAAAACCAGAGCCCGAGGAAGAGAACGAGAGCTAGAGGAGCAAAACCACAGCTCGAGGAACAAAACCAGCGCCCGAGGAAAGAAACCAGAGCCCGAGGAACGAAACCAGATACCGAAGAGCAAAACCACAGCTCGAGGAACAAAACCAGCGCCCGAGGAAGAAAACCAGATCCCGAGGAACAAAACCAGAGCCTGTGGAACTAAACCAGAGGCCGAGGAACAAAACCAGAGCCCGTGGAACTAAACCAGAGCCCGGGGCACAAAACCAGAGACCGAGAAAAAAAAGCAGGGGCAGAGGAACAAAAGCAGAGGCCGAGGAACAAAACCAGAGCTCAAGGAAGAAAACCAGAAGCCGAGAAATTAAACCAGAGCCTGAGGAAGAAAACCAGAGCCCATGGAACAAAACCAGAGCCCGAGTAGAAAAACCAGAGCTGGAGGAACAAAACGAGAGCCCATGGAACTAAACCAGAGCCCGAGGAACAGAACCAGAGCCCGTGGAACTAACCCAGAGCCTGAGGAAAAAAACCAGAGCCCGAGAAAAAAAAACACAGGCAGAGGAACAAAAGCTGAGGCCGAGAAACAAAACCAGAGCTAGAGGAAGAAAACTAGACCCCGAGGAACAAAACCAGAGACTGAGGAACAAATGGAGGCCCGAGGAACAAAACGAGACCCTTGGAACCAAACCAGAGCCCGAGGAGCTAAAGCAGAGCTGGAAGAACAAAACCAGAGCCCGAGGAACAAAACTAGCCCTTGAGAAAGAAAACCAGAGCCCGAAGAAGAAAACCAGAGCCCGAGGAACAAAACCAGATCCCGAAGAACAAAAGGAGGGCCCGCGGAATAAAACCAGACCCCGAGGAACAAAACTAGCCCTCGAGGAAGAAAACCAGAGCCCGAGGAGGAAAACCAGAGCCCGAGGAAGACAACGAGAGCTAGAGGAGCAAAACCACAGCTCGAGGAACAAAACCAGCGCCCGAGGAAAGAAGCCAGAGCCCGAGGAACGAAACCAGATACCGAAGAGCAAAACCACAGCTCGAGGAACAAAACCAGCGCCCGAGGAAGAAAACCAGATCCCGAGGAACAAAACCAGAGCCCAATGAACGAAACCAGAGCCCGAGGAACAAAACCAGAGGTAGAGGAGCAAAGCCACAGCTCGAGGAACGAAACAAGAGCCCGAGGAACTAAACTAGAGCCCGAGGAATAAAACCAGAGCCCGACGAACAAAACAAGAGCCTGAGGAACAAAACCAGAGCCAATGAAACTATACGAGAGCCCGAGGAACAAAACCAGAGCCCATGGAACAGAACTAGAGCCCGAGTAGTAAAACCAGAGCTGGAGGAACAAAACCAGAGCCCGTGAAACTAAACCAGAGCCCGAGGAACAGAACCAGAGCCTGTGGAACTTAACCAGAGCCCGAGGAAGAAAACCAGAGCCCGAGAAAAAAAAACACGGGCAGAGGAACAAAAGCAGAGGCCGAGGAACAAAACCAGAGCTCGAGGAAGAAAACTAGAGCCCGAGGAAAAAAAACAGAGACTGAGGAAGAAACGGAGGGTCCAAGGAACAAAACGAGACCCTTGGAACCAAACCAGAGCCCGAGGAGCTAAAGGAGAGCTGGAAGAACAAAACCAGAGCCCGAGGAAGAAAACCAGAGCCCGAGGAAGACAACGAGATCTAGAGGAGCAAAACCACAGCTCGAGGAAAAAAACCAGTGCCTGAGGAAAGAAACCAGAGCCCGAGGAACAAAATCAGAGCACAAGGGAAAAAGGAGGGTGCGAGGAAAAAAACCAGAGCCCATGGAACAAAACCAGAGTACGAGTAGAAATCCAGAGATGTAGGGACAAAACCACAGCTCATGGAACTAAAACAGAGCCCGAGGAACAAAACCAGAGCCCGTGGAACTAAACCAGAGGCCGAGGAACAAAACCAGAGCCCGTGGAACTAAACCAGAGCCCGGGGCACAAAACCAGAGACCGAGAAAAAAAAGCAGGGGCAGAGGAACAAAAGCAGAGGCCGAGGAACAAAACCAGAGCTCAAGGAAGAAAACCAGAAGCCGAGAAATTAAACCAGAGCCTGAGGAAGAAAACCAGAGCCCGAGGAACAAAACCAGAGACCGAGAAACAAATGGTGGGCCCGAGGACCAAAACGAGACCCGTGGACCCAAACCAGAGCCCGAGAGGCTAAAGCAGATCTGGAAGAACAAAACTAGAGCCCGGGGAACAAAACCAGTCCTCGAGGAAGAAAACCAGAGCCCGAGGAAGACAACGAGAGCTAGAGGAGCAAAACCACAGCTCGAGGAACAAGACCAGCGCCCGAGGAAAGAAACCAGAGCCCGAGGAACGAAACCAGATACCGAAGAGCAAAACCACAGCTCGAGGAACAAAACCAGCGCCCGAGGAAGAAAACCAGATCCCGAGGAACAAAACCAGAGCCCAATGAACGAAACCAGAGCCCGAGGAACAAAACCAGAGGTAGAGGAGCAAAGCCACACCTCGAGGAACAAAACAAGAGCCCGAGGAACTAAACTAGAGTCCGAGGAATAAAACCAGAGCCCATGGAACAAAACCAGAGCCCGAGTAGAAAAACCAGAGCTGGAGGAACAAAACCAGAGCCCGTGGAACTAAACCAGAGCCTGAGGAACAGAACCAGAGCCTGTGGAACTAACCCAGAGCCTGAGGAACAAAACTAGTCCTCGAGGAAGAAAACCAGAGCCCGAGGAAGACAACCAGAGCTAGAGGAGCAAAACCACAGCTCGAGGAAGAAAACCAGTGCCCGAGGAAAGAAACCAGAGCTCGAGGAACGAAACCAGAGCCCGAGGAACAAAACCAGATCCCAAAGAACAAAAAGGAGGGCCCGAGGAATAAAACCAGAGCCCGAGGAACAAAACTAGCCCTCGAGGAAGAAAAGCAGAGCCCGAGGAAGACAACGAGAGCTAGAGGAGCAAAACCACAGCTCGAGGAACAAAACCAGAGCCCGAGGAAAGAATCCAGAGCCCGAGGAACAAAACCGGATCGCGAAGAACAAAAGGAGGGCCCGCGGAATAAAAAGAGACCCCGAGGAACAAAACTAGCCCTCGAGGAAGAAAACCAGAGCCCGAGGAGGAAAACCAGAGCCCGAGGAAGACAACGAGAGCTAGAGGAGCAAAACCACAGCTCGAGGAACAAAACCAGCGCCCGAGGAAGAAAACCAGATCCCGAGGAAAAAAAACAGAGCCCAATGAACGAAACCAGATCGTGAGGAACAAAACCAGAGGTAGAGGAGCAAAGCCACAGCTCGAGGAACGAAACAAGAGCCCGAGGAACTAAACTAGAGCCCGAGGAATAAAACCAGAGCCCGACGAACAAAACAAGAGCCTGAGGAACAAAACCAGAGCCAATGAAACTATACGAGAGCCCGAGGAACAAAACCAGAGCCCATGGAACAGAACTAGAGCCCGAGTAGTAAAACCAGAGCTGGAGGAACAAAACCAGAGCCCGTGAAACTAAACCAGAGCCCGAGGAACAGAACCAGAGCCTGTGGAACTTAACCAGAGCCCGAGGAAGAAAACCAGAGCCCGAGAAAAAAAAACACGGGCAGAGGAACAAAAGCAGAGGCCGAGGAACAAAACCAGAGCTCGAGGAAGAAAACTAGAGCCCGAGGAAAAAAAACAGAGACGGAGGAAGAAACGGAGGGTCCAAGGAACAAAACGAGACCCTTGGAACCAAACCAGAGCCCGAGGAGCTAAAGGAGAGCTGGAAGAACAAAACCAGAGCCCGAGGAAGAAAACCAGAGCCCGAGGAAGACAACGAGATCTAGAGGAGCAAAACCACAGCTCGAGGAAAAAAACCAGTGCCTGAGGAAAGAAACCAGAGCCCGAGGAACAAAACCAGAGCACAAGGGAAAAAGGAGGGTGCGAGGAAAAAAACCAGAGCCCATGGAACAAAACCAGAGTACGAGTAGAAATCCAGAGATGTAGGGACAAAACCACAGCTCATGGAACTAAAACAGAGCCCGAGGAACAAAACCAGAGCCCGTGGAACTAAACCAGAGGCCGAGGAACAAAACCAGAGCCCGTGGAACTAAACCAGAGCCCGGGGCACAAAACCAGAGACCGAGAAAAAAAAGCAGGGGCAGAGGAACAAAAGCAGAGGCCGAGGAACAAAACCAGAGCTCAAGGAAGAAAACCAGAAGCCGAGAAATTAAACCAGAGCCTGAGGAAGAAAACCAGAGCCCGAGGAACAAAACCAGAGACCGAGAAACAAATGGTGGGCCCGAGGAACAAAACGAGACCCGTGGACCCAAACCAGAGCCCGAGAGGCTAAAGCAGATCTGGAAGAACAAAACTAGAGCCCGGGGAACAAAACCAGTCCTCGAGGAAGAAAACCAGAGCCCGAGGAAGACAACGAGAGCTAGAGGAGCAAAACCACAGCTCGAGGAACAAGACCAGCGCCCGAGGAAAGAAACCAGAGCCCGAGGAACGAAACCAGATACCGAAGAGCAAAACCACAGCTCGAGGAACAAAACCAGCGCCCGAGGAAGAAAACCAGATCCCGAGGAACAAAACCAGAGCCCAATGAACGAAACCAGAGCCCGAGGAACAAAACCAGAGGTAGAGGAGCAAAGCCACACCTCGAGGAACAAAACAAGAGCCCGAGGAACTAAACTAGAGTCCGAGGAATAAAACCAGAGCCCATGGAACAAAACCAGAGCCCGAGTAGAAAAACCAGAGCTGGAGGAACAAAACCAGAGCCCGTGGAACTAAACCAGAGCCTGAGGAACAGAACCAGAGCCTGTGGAACTAACCCAGAGCCTGAGGAACAAAACTAGTCCTCGAGGAAGAAAACCAGAGCCCGAGGAAGACAACCAGAGCTAGAGGAGCAAAACCACAGCTCGAGGAAGAAAACCAGTGCCCGAGGAAAGAAACCAGAGCTCGAGGAACGAAACCAGAGCCCGAGGAACAAAACCAGATCCCAAAGAACAAAAAGGAGGGCCCGAGGAATAAAACCAGAGCCCGAGGAACAAAACTAGCCCTCGAGGAAGAAAAGCAGAGCCCGAGGAAGACAACGAGAGCTAGAGGAGCAAAACCACAGCTCGAGGAACAAAACCAGAGCCCGAGGAAAGAATCCAGAGCCCGAGGAACAAAACCGGATCGCGAAGAACAAAAGGAGGGCCCGAGGAATAAAAAGAGACCCCGAGGAACAAAACTAGCCCTCGAGGAAGAAAACCAGAGCCCGAGGAGGAAAACCAGAGCCCGAGGAAGACAACGAGAGATAGAGGAGCAAAACCACAGCTCGAGGAACAAAACCAGCGCCCGAGGAAGAAAACCAGATCCCGAGGAAAAAAAACAGAGCCCAATGAACGAAACCAGATCGTGAGGAACAAAACCAGAGGTAGAGGAGCAAAGCCACAGCTCGAGGAACGAAACAAGAGCCCGAGGAACTAAACTAGAGCCCGAGGAATAAAACCAGAGCCCGACGAACAAAACAAGAGCCTGAGGAACAAAACCAGAGCCAATGAAACTATACGAGAGCCCGAGGAACAAAACCAGAGCCCATGGAACAGAACTAGAGCCCGAGTAGTAAAACCAGAGCTGGAGGAACAAAACCAGAGCCCGTGAAACTAAACCAGAGCCCGAGGAACAGAACCAGAGCCTGTGGAACTTAACCAGAGCCCGAGGAAGAAAACCAGAGCCCGAGAAAAAAAAACACGGGCAGAGGAACAAAAGCAGAGGCCGAGGAACAAAACCAGAGCTCGAGGAAGAAAACTAGAGCCCGAGGAAAAAAAACAGAGACTGAGGAAGAAACGGAGGGTCCAAGGAACAAAACGAGACCCTTGGAACCAAACCAGAGCCCGAGGAGCTAAAGGAGAGCTGGAAGAACAAAACCAGAGCCCGAGGAAGAAAACCAGAGCCCGAGGAAGACAACGAGATCTAGAGGAGCAAAACCACAGCTCGAGGAAAAAAACCAGTGCCTGAGGAAAGAAACCAGAGCCCGAGGAACAAAACCAGAGCACAAGGGAAAAAGGAGGGTGCGAGGAAAAAAACCAGAGCCCATGGAACAAAACCAGAGTACGAGTAGAAATCCAGAGATGTAGGGACAAAACCACAGCTCATGGAACTAAAACAGAGCCCGAGGA
Organism: Calonectris borealis; assembly: GCF_964195595.1. NCBI lineage: Eukaryota > Metazoa > Chordata > Aves > Procellariiformes > Procellariidae > Calonectris > Calonectris borealis. The sequence continues at coordinate 1,326,365 of NC_134318.1, read as the reverse complement.
ACAAAACCAGAGCCCGTGGAACTAAACCAGAGGCCGAGGAACAAAACCAGAGCCCGTGGAACTAAACCAGAGCCCGGGGCACAAAACCAGAGACCGAGAAAAAAAAGCAGGGGCAGAGGAACAAAAGCAGAGGCCGAGGAACAAAACCAGAGCTCAAGGAAGAAAACCAGAAGCCGAGAAATTAAACCAGAGCCTGAGGAAGAAAACCAGAGCCCGAGGAACAAAACCAGAGACCGAGAAACAAATGGTGGGCCCGAGGAACAAAACGAGACCCGTGGACCCAAACCAGAGCCCGAGAGGCTAAAGCAGATCTGGAAGAACAAAACTAGAGCCCGGGGAACAAAACCAGTCCTCGAGGAAGAAAACCAGAGCCCGAGGAAGACAACGAGAGCTAGAGGAGCAAAACCACAGCTCGAGGAACAAGACCAGCGCCCGAGGAAAGAAACCAGAGCCCGAGGAACGAAACCAGATACCGAAGAGCAAAACCACAGCTCGAGGAACAAAACCAGCGCCCGAGGAAGAAAACCAGATCCCGAGGAACAAAACCAGAGCCCAATGAACGAAACCAGAGCCCGAGGAACAAAACCAGAGGTAGAGGAGCAAAGCCACACCTCGAGGAACAAAACAAGAGCCCGAGGAACTAAACTAGAGTCCGAGGAATAAAACCAGAGCCCATGGAACAAAACCAGAGCCCGAGTAGAAAAACCAGAGCTGGAGGAACAAAACCAGAGCCCGTGGAACTAAACCAGAGCCTGAGGAACAGAACCAGAGCCTGTGGAACTAACCCAGAGCCTGAGGAACAAAACTAGTCCTCGAGGAAGAAAACCAGAGCCCGAGGAAGACAACCAGAGCTAGAGGAGCAAAACCACAGCTCGAGGAAGAAAACCAGTGCCCGAGGAAAGAAACCAGAGCTCGAGGAACGAAACCAGAGCCCGAGGAACAAAACCAGATCCCAAAGAACAAAAAGGAGGGCCCGAGGAATAAAACCAGAGCCCGAGGAACAAAACTAGCCCTCGAGGAAGAAAAGCAGAGCCCGAGGAAGACAACGAGAGCTAGAGGAGCAAAACCACAGCTCGAGGAACAAAACCAGAGCCCGAGGAAAGAATCCAGAGCCCGAGGAACAAAACCGGATCGCGAAGAACAAAAGGAGGGCCCGAGGAATAAAACCAGACCCCGAGGAACAAAACTAGCCCTCGAGGAAGAAAACCAGAGCCCGAGGAGGAAAACCAGAGCCCGAGGAAGACAACGAGAGATAGAGGAGCAAAACCACAGCTCGAGGAACAAAACCAGCGCCCGAGGAAGAAAACCAGATCCCGAGGAAAAAAAACAGAGCCCAATGAACGAAACCAGATCGTGAGGAACAAAACCAGAGGTAGAGGAGCAAAGCCACAGCTCGAGGAACGAAACAAGAGCCCGAGGAACTAAACTAGAGCCCGAGGAATAAAACCAGAGCCCGACGAACAAAACAAGAGCCTGAGGAACAAAACCAGAGCCAATGAAACTATACGAGAGCCCGAGGAACAAAACCAGAGCCCATGGAACAGAACTAGAGCCCGAGTAGTAAAACGAGAGCTGGAGGAACAAAACCAGAGCCCGTGGAACTAAACCAGAGCCCGAGGAACAGAACCAGAGCCTGTGGAACTTAACCAGAGCCCGAGGAAGAAAACCAGAGCCCGAGAAAAAAAAACACGGGCAGAGGAACAAAAGCAGAGGCCGAGGAACAAAACCAGAGCTCGAGGAAGAAAACTAGAGCCCGAGGAAAAAAAACAGAGACTGAGGAAGAAACGGAGGGTCCAAGGAACAAAACGAGACCCTTGGAACCAAACCAGAGCCCGAGGAGCTAAAGGAGAGCTGGAAGAACAAAACCAGAGCCCGAGGAAGACAACGAGATCTAGAGGAGCAAAACCACAGCTCGAGGAAAAAAACCAGTGCCTGAGGAAAGAAACCAGAGCCCGAGGAACAAAACCAGAGCACAAGGGAAAAAGGAGGGTGCGAGGAAAAAAACCAGAGCCCATGGAACAAAACCAGAGTACGAGTAGAAATCCAGAGATGTAGGGACAAAACCACAGCTCATGGAACTAAAACAGAGCCCGAGGAACAAAACCAGAGCCCGTGGAACTAAACCAGAGGCCGAGGAACAAAACCAGAGCCCGTGGAACTAAACCAGAGCGCGGGGCACAAAACCAGAGACCGAGAAAAAAAAGCAGGGGCAGAGGAACAAAAGCAGAGGCCGAGGAACAAAACCAGAGCTCAAGGAAGAAAACCAGAAGCCGAGAAATTAAACCAGAGCCTGAGGAAGAAAACCAGAGCCCGAGGAACAAAACCAGAGACCGAGAAACAAATGGTGGGCCCGAGGACCAAAACGAGACCCGTGGACCCAAACCAGAGCCCGAGAGGCTAAAGCAGATCTGGAAGAACAAAACTAGAGCCCGGGGAACAAAACCAGTCCTCGAGGAAGAAAACCAGAGCCCGAGGAAGACAACGAGAGCTAGAGGAGCAAAACCACAGCTCGAGGAACAAAACCAGCGCCCGAGGAAAGAAACCAGAGCCCGAGGAAGGAAACCAGAGCCCAAGGAACAAAACCAGATCCCGAAGAACAAAAGGAGGGCCCGAGGAATAAAACCAGAGCCCAAAGAACAAAACTAGCCCTTGAGGAAGAAAACCAGAGCCCGAGGAGGAAAACCAGAGCCCGAGGAAGACAACGAGAGCTAGAGGAGCAAAACCACAGCTCGAGGAACAGAACCAGTGCCCGAGGAAAGAATCCAGAGCACGAGGAACGAAACCAGATACCAAAGAACAAAACCACAGCTCGAGGAAAAAAACCAGTGCCTGAGGAAAGAAACCAGAGCCCGAGGAACAAAACCAGAGCACAAGGGAAAAAGGAGGGTGCGAGGAAAAAAACCAGAGCCCATGGAGCAAAACCAGAGTACGAGTAGAAATCCAGAGATGTAGGGACAAAACCACAGCTCATGGAACTAAAACAGAGCCCGAGGAACAAAACCAGAGCCTGTGGAACTAAACCAGAGGCCGAGGAACAAAACCAGAGCCCGTGGAACTAAACCAGAGCCCGGGGCACAAAACCAGAGACCGAGAAAAAAAAGCAGGGGCAGAGGAACAAAAGCAGAGGCCGAGGAACAAAACCAGAGCTCAAGGAAGAAAACCAGAAGCCGAGAAATTAAACCAGAGCCTGAGGAAGAAAACCAGAGCCCATGGAACAAAACCAGAGCCCGAGTAGAAAAACCAGAGCTGGAGGAACAAAACGAGAGCCCATGGAACTAAACCAGAGCCCGAGGAACAGAACCAGAGCCCGTGGAACTAACCCAGAGCCTGAGGAAAAAAACCAGAGCCCGAGAAAAAAAAACACAGGCAGAGGAACAAAAGCTGAGGCCGAGAAACAAAACCAGAGCTCGAGGAAGAAAACTAGACCCCGAGGAACAAAACCAGAGACTGAGGAACAAATGGAGGCCCGAGGAACAAAACGAGACCCTTGGAACCAAACCAGAGCCCGAGGAGCTAAAGGAGAGCTGGAAGAACAAAACCAGAGCCCGAGGAACAAAACTAGCCCTCGAGAAAGAAAACCAGAGCCCGAAGAAGAAAACCAGAGCCCGAGGAACAAAACCAGATCCCGAAGAACAAAAGGAGGGCCCGCGGAATAAACCCAGACCCCGAGGAACAAAACTAGCCCTCGAGGAAGAAAACCAGAGCCCGAGGAGGAAAACCAGAGCCCGAGGAAGAGAACGAGAGCTAGAGGAGCAAAACCACAGCTCGAGGAACAAAACCAGCGCCCGAGGAAAGAAACCAGATCCCGAGGAACAAAACCAGATACCGAAGAGCAAAACCACAGCTCGAGGAACAAAACCAGCGCCCGAGGAAGAAAACCAGATCCCGAGGAACAAAAGCAGAGCCCAATGAACGAAACCAGAGCCCGAGGAACAAAACCAGAGGTAGAGGAGCAAAGCCACAGCTCGAGGAACGAAACAAGAGCCCGAGGAACTAAACTAGAGCCCGACGAATAAAACCAGAGCCCGACGAACAAAACAAGAGCCTGAGGAACAAAACCAGAGCCAATGAAACTATACGAGAGCCCAAGGAACAAAACCAGAGCCCATGGAACAGAACTAGAGCCCGAGTAGTAAAACCAGAGCTGGAGGAACAAAACCAGAGCCCGTGGAACTAAACCAGAGCCCGAGGAACAGAACCAGAGCCTGTGGAACTTAACCAGAGCCCGAGGAAGAAAACCAGAGCCCGAGAAAAAAAAACACGGGCAGAGGAACAAAAGCAGAGGCCGAGGAACAAAACCAGAGCTCGAGGAAGAAAACTAGAGCCCGAGGAAAAAAAACAGAGACTGAGGAAGAAACGGAGGGTCCAAGGAACAAAACGAGACCCTTGGAACCAAACCAGAGCCCGAGGAGCTAAAGGAGAGCTGGAAGAACAAAACCAGAGCCCGAGGAAGAAAACCAGAGCCCGAGGAAGACAACGAGATCTAGAGGAGCAAAACCACAGCTCGAGGAAAAAAACCAGTGCCTGAGGAAAGAAACCAGAGCCCGAGGAACAAAACCAGAGCACAAGGGAAAAAGGAGGGTGCGAGGAAAAAAAACAGAGCCCATGGAACAAAACCAGAGTACGAGTAGAAATCCAGAGATGTAGGGACAAAACCACAGCTCATGGAACTAAAACAGAGCCCGAGGAACAAAACCAGAGCCCGTGGAACTAAACCAGAGGCCGAGGAACAAAACCAGAGCCCGTGGAACTAAACCAGAGCCCGGGGCACAAAACCAGAGACCGAGAAAAAAAAGCAGGGGCAGAGGAACAAAAGCAGAGGCCGAGGAACAAAACCAGAGCTCAAGGAAGAAAACCAGAAGCCGAGAAATTAAACCAGAGCCTGAGGAAGAAAACCAGAGCCCGAGGAAGACAACGAGAGCTAGAGGAGCAAAACCACAGCTCGAGGAACAAGACCAGCGCCCGAGGAAAGAAACCAGAGCCCGAGGAACGAAACCAGATACCGAAGAGCAAAACCACAGCTCGAGGAACAAAACCAGCGCCCGAGGAAGAAAACCAGATCCCGAGGAACAAAACCAGAGCCCAATGAACGAAACCAGAGCCCGAGGAACAAAACCAGAGGTAGAGGAGCAAAGCCACACCTCGAGGAACAAAACAAGAGCCCGAGGAACTAAACTAGAGTCCGAGGAATAAAACCAGAGCCCATGGAACAAAACCAGAGCCCGAGTAGAAAAACCAGAGCTGGAGGAACAAAACCAGAGCCCGTGGAACTAAACCAGAGCCTGAGGAACAGAACCAGAGCCTGTGGAACTAACCCAGAGCCTGAGGAACAAAACTAGTCCTCGAGGAAGAAAACCAGAGCCCGAGGAAGACAACCAGAGCTAGAGGAGCAAAACCACAGCTCGAGGAAGAAAACCAGTGCCCGAGGAAAGAAACCAGAGCTCGAGGAACGAAACCAGAGCCCGAGGAACAAAACCAGATCCCAAAGAACAAAAAGGAGGGCCCGAGGAATAAAACCAGAGCCCGAGGAACAAAACTAGCCCTCGAGGAAGAAAAGCAGAGCCCGAGGAAGACAACGAGAGCTAGAGGAGCAAAACCACAGCTCGAGGAACAAAACCAGAGCCCGAGGAAAGAATCCAGAGCCCGAGGAACAAAACCGGATCGCGAAGAACAAAAGGAGGGCCCGCGGAATAAAACCAGACCCCGAGGAACAAAACTAGCCCTCGAGGAAGAAAACCAGAGCCCGAGGAGGAAAACCAGAGCCCGAGGAAGACAACGAGAGATAGAGGAGCAAAACCACAGCTCGAGGAACAAAACCAGCGCCCGAGGAAGAAAACCAGATCCCGAGGAAAAAAAACAGAGCCCAATGAACGAAACCAGATCGTGAGGAACAAAACCAGAGGTAGAGGAGCAAAGCCACAGCTCGAGGAACGAAACAAGAGCCCGAGGAACTAAACTAGAGCCCGAGGAATAAAACCAGAGCCCGACGAACAAAACAAGAGCCTGAGGAACAAAACCAGAGCCAATGAAACTATACGAGAGCCCGAGGAACAAAACCAGAGCCCATGGAACAGAACTAGAGCCCGAGTAGTAAAACCAGAGCTGGAGGAACAAAACCAGAGCCCGTGGAACTAAACCAGAGCCCGAGGAACAGAACCAGAGCCTGTGGAACTTAACCAGAGCCCGAGGAAGAAAACCAGAGCCCGAGAAAAAAAAAACACGGGCAGAGGAACAAAAGCAGAGGCCGAGGAACAAAACCAGAGCTCGAGGAAGAAAACTAGAGCCCGAGGAAAAAAAACAGAGACTGAGGAAGAAACGGAGGGTCCAAGGAACAAAACGAGACCCTTGGAACCAAACCAGAGCCCGAGGAGCTAAAGGAGAGCTGGAAGAACAAAACCAGAGCCCGAGGAAGAAAACCAGAGCCCGAGGAAGACAACGAGATCTAGAGGAGCAAAACCACAGCTCGAGGAAAAAAACCAGTGCCTGAGGAAAGAAACCAGAGCCCGAGGAACAAAACCAGAGCACAAGGGAAAAAGGAGGGTGTGAGGAAAAAAACCAGAGCCCATGGAACAAAACCAGAGTACGAGTAGAAATCCAGAGATGTAGGGACAAAACCACAGCTCATGGAACTAAAACAGAGCCCGAGGAACAAAACCAGAGCCCGTGGAACTAAACCAGAGGCCGAGGAACAAAACCAGAGCCCGTGGAACTAAACCAGAGCCCGGGGCACAAAACCAGAGACCGAGAAAAAAAAGCAGGGGCAGAGGAACAAAAGCAGAGGCCGAGGAACAAAACCAGAGCTCAAGGAAGAAAACCAGAAGCCGAGAAATTAAACCAGAGCCTGAGGAAGAAAACCAGAGCCCGAGGAACAAAACCAGAGACCGAGAAACAAATGGTGGGCCCGAGGAACAAAACGAGACCCGTGGACCCAAACCAGAGCCCGAGAGGCTAAAGCAGATCTGGAAGAACAAAACTAGAGCCCGGGGAACAAAACCAGTCCTCGAGGAAGAAAACCAGAGCCCGAGGAAGACAACGAGAGCTAGAGGAGCAAAACCACAGCTCGAGGAACAAAACCAGCGCCCGAGGAAAGAAACCAGAGCCCGAGGAAGGAAACCAGAGCCCAAGGAACAAAACCAGATCCCGAAGAACAAAAGGAGGGCCCGAGGAATAAAACCAGAGCCCAAAGAACAAAACTAGCCCTTGAGGAAGAAAACCAGAGCCCGAGGAGGAAAACCAGAGCCCGAGGAAGACAACGAGAGCTAGAGGAGCAAAACCACAGCTCGAGGAACAGAACCAGTGCCCGAGGAAAGAATCCAGAGCACGAGGAACGAAACCACATACCAAAGAACAAAACCACAGCTCGAGGAAAAAAACCAGTGCCTGAGGAAAGAAACCAGAGCCCGAGGAACAAAACCAGAGCACAAGGGAAAAAGGAGGGTGCGAGGAAAAAAACCAGAGCCCATGGAACAAAACCAGAGTACGAGTAGAAATCCAGAGATGTAGGGACAAAACCACAGCTCATGGAACTAAAACAGAGCCCGAGGAACAAAACCAGAGCCTGTGGAACTAAACCAGAGGCCGAGGAACAAAACCAGAGCCCGTGGAACTAAACCAGAGCCCGGGGCACAAAACCAGAGACCGAGAAAAAAAAGCAGGGGCAGAGGAACAAAAGCAGAGGCCGAGGAACAAAACCAGAGCTCAAGGAAGAAAACCAGAAGCCGAGAAATTAAACCAGAGCCTGAGGAAGAAAACCAGAAGCCGAGAAATTAAACCAGAGCCTGAGGAAGAAAACCAGAGCCCATGGAACAAAACCAGAGCCCGAGTAGAAAAACCAGAGCTGGAGGAACAAAACGAGAGCCCATGGAACTAAACCAGAGCCCGAGGAACAGAACCAGAGCCCGTGGAACTAACCCAGAGCCTGAGGAAAAAAACCAGAGCCCGAGAAAAAAAAACACAGGCAGAGGAACAAAAGCTGAGGCCGAGAAACAAAACCAGAGCTCGAGGAAGAAAACTAGACCCCGAGGAACAAAACCAGAGACTGAGGAACAAATGGAGGCCCGAGGAACAAAACGAGACCCTTGGAACCAAACCAGAGCCCGAGGAGCTAAAGCAGAGCTGGAAGAACAAAACCAGAGCCCGAGGAATAAAACTAGCCCTCGAGAAAGAAAACCAGAGCCCGAAGAAGAAAACCAGAGCCCGAGGAACAAAACCAGATCCCGAAGAACAAAAGGAGGGCCCGCGGAATAAAACCAGACCCCGAGGAACAAAACTAGCCCTCGAGGAAGAAAACCAGAGCCCAAGGAGGAAAACCAGAGCCCGAGGAAGACAACGAGAGCTAGAGGAGCAAAACCACAGCTCGAGGAACAAAACCAGCGCCCGAGGAAAGAAACCAGAGCCCGAGGAACGAAACCAGATACCGAAGAGCAAAACCACAGCTCGAGGAACAAAACCAGCGCCCGAGGAAGAAAACCAGATCCCGAGGAACAAAACCAGAGCCCGTGGAACTAAACCAGAGGCCGAGGAACAAAACCAGAGCCCGTGGAACTAAACCAGAGCCCGGGGCACAAAACCAGAGACCGAGAAAAAAAAGCAGGGGCAGAGGAACAAAAGCAGAGGCCGAGGAACAAAACCAGAGCTCAAGGAAGAAAACCAGAAGCCGAGAAATTAAACCAGAGCCTGAGGAAGAAAACCAGAGCCCATGGAACAAAACCAGAGCCCGAGTAGAAAAACCAGAGCTGGAGGAACAAAACGAGAGCCCATGGAACTAAACCAGAGCCCGAGGAACAGAACCAGAGCCCGTGGAACTAACCCAGAGCCTGAGGAAAAAAACCAGAGCCCGAGAAAAAAAAACACAGGCAGAGGAACAAAAGCTGAGGCCGAGAAACAAAACCAGAGCTCGAGGAAGAAAACTAGACCCCGAGGAACAAAACCAGAGACTGAGGAACAAATGGAGGCCCGAGGAACAAAACGAGACCCTTGGAACCAAACCAGAGCCCGAGGAGCTAAAGCAGAGCTGGAAGAACAAAACCAGAGCCCGAGGAACAAAACTAGCCCTCGAGAAAGAAAACCAGAGCCCGAAGAAGAAAACCAGAGCCCGAGGAACAAAACCAGATCCCGAAGAACAAAAGGAGGGCCCGCGGAATAAAACCAGACCCCGAGGAACAAAACTAGCCCTCGAGGAAGAAAACCAGAGCCCGAGGAGGAAAACCAGAGCCCGAGGAAGACAACGAGAGCTAGAGGAGCAAAACCACAGCTCGAGGAACAAAACCAGTGCCCGAGGAAAGAAACCAGAGCCCGAGGAACGAAACCAGATACCGAAGAGCAAAACCACAGCTCGAGGAACAAAACCAGCGCCCGAGGAAGAAAACCAGATCCCGAGGAACAAAACCAGAGCCCAATGAACGAAACCAGAGCCCGAGGAACAAAACCAGAGGTAGAGGAGCAAAGCCACAGCTCGAGGAACGAAACAAGAGCCCGAGGAACTAAACTAGAGCCCGAGGAATAAAACCAGAGCCCGACGAACAAAACAAGAGCCTGAGGAACAAAACCAGAGCCAATGAAACTATACGAGAGCCCGAGGAACAAAACCAGAGCCCATGGAACAAAACCAGAGCCCGAGTAGTAAAACCAGAGCTGGAGGAACAAAACCAGAGCCCGTGGAACTAAACCAGAGCCCGAGAAACAGAACCAGAGCCTGTGGAACTTAACCAGAGCCCGAGGAAGAAAACCAGAGCCCGAGAAAAAAAAACACGGGCAGAGGAACAAAAGCAGAGGCCGAGGAACAAAACCAGAGCTCGAGGAAGAAAACTAGACCCCGAGGAACAAAACCAGAGACTGAGGAACAAATGGAGGCCCGAGGAACAAAACGAGACCCTTGGAACCAAACCAGAGCCCGAGGAGCTAAAGCAGAGCTGGAAGAACAAAACCAGAGCCCGAGGAACAAAACTAGCCCTCGAGAAAGAAAACCAGAGCCCGAAGAAGAAAACCAGAGCCCGAGGAACAAAACCAGATCCCGAAGAACAAAAGGAGGGCCCGCGGAATAAAACCAGAGCCCGAGGAACAAAACTAGCCCTCGAGGAAGAAAACCAGAGCCCGAGGAGGAAAACCAGAGCCCGAGGAAGACAACGAGAGCTAGAGGAGCAAAACCACAGCTCGAGGAACAAAACCAGCGCCCGGGGAAAGAAGCCAGAGCCCGAGGAACGAAACCAGATACCGAAGAGCAAAACCACAGCTCGAGGAACAAAACCAGCGCCCGAGGAAGAAAACCAGATCCCGAGGAACAAAACCAGAGCCCAATGAACGAAACCAGAGCCCGAGGAACAAAACCAGAGGTAGAGGAGCAAAGCCACAGCTCGAGGAACGAAACAAGAGCCTGAGGAACTAAACTAGAGCCCGAGGAATAAAACCAGAGCCCGACGAACAAAACAAGAGCCTGAGGAACAAAACCAGAGCCAATGAAACTATACGAGAGCCCGAGGAACAAAACCAGAGCCCATGGAACAGAACTAGAGCCCGAGTAGTAAAACCAGAGCTGGAGGAACAAAACCAGAGCCCGTGGAACTAAACCAGAGCCCGAGGAACAGAACCAGAGCCTGTGGAACTTAACCAGAGCCCGAGGAAGAAAACCAGAGCCCGAGAAAAAAAAACACGGGCAGAGGAACAAAAGCAGAGGCCGAGGAACAAAACCAGAGCTCGAGGAAGAAAACTAGACCCCGAGGAAAAAAAACAGAGACGGAGGAAGAAACGGAGGGTCCAAGGAACAAAACGAGACCCTTGGAACCAAACCAGAGCCCGAGGAGCTAAAGGAGAGCTGGAAGAACAAAACCAGAGCCCGAGGAAGAAAACCAGAGCCCGAGGAAGACAACGAGATCTAGAGGAGCAAAACCACAGCTCGAGGAAAAAAACCAGTGCCTGAGGAAAGAAACCAGAGCCCGAGGAACAAAACCAGAGCACAAGGGAAAAAGGAGGGTGCGAGGAAAAAAACCAGAGCCCATGGAACAAAACCAGAGTACGAGTAGAAATCCAGAGATGTAGGGACAAAACCACAGCTCATGGAACTAAAACAGAGCCCGAGGAACAAAACCAGAGCCCGTGGAACTAAACCAGAGGCCGAGGAACAAAACCAGAGCCCGTGGAACTAAACCAGAGCCCGGGGCACAAAACCAGAGACCGAGAAAAAAAAGCAGGGGCAGAGGAACAAAAGCAGAGGCCGAGGAACAAAACCAGAGCTCAAGGAAGAAAACCAGAAGCCGAGAAATTAAACCAGAGCCTGAGGAAGAAAACCAGAGCCCGAGGAACAAAACCAGAGACCGAGAAACAAATGGTGGGCCCGAGGAACAAAACGAGACCCGTGGACCCAAACCAGAGCCCGAGAGGCTAAAGCAGATCTGGAAGAACAAAACTAGAGCCCGGGGAACAAAACCAGTCCTCGAGGAAGAAAACCAGAGCCCGAGGAAGACAACGAGAGCTAGAGGAGCAAAACCACAGCTCGAGGAACAAAACCAGCGCCCGAGGAAAGAAACCAGAGCCCGAGGAAGGAAACCAGAGCCCAAGGAACAAAACCAGATCCCGAAGAACAAAAGGAGGGCCCGAGGAATAAAACCAGAGCCCAAAGAACAAAACTAGCCCTTGAGGAAGAAAACCAGAGCCCGAGGAGGAAAACCAGAGCCCGAGGAAGACAACGAGAGCTAGAGGAGCAAAACCACAGCTCGAGGAACAGAACCAGTGCCCGAGGAAAGAATCCAGAGCACGAGGAACGAAACCAGATACCAAAGAACAAAACCACAGCTCGAGGAAAAAAACCAGTGCCTGAGGAAAGAAACCAGAGCCCGAGGAACAAAACCAGAGCACAAGGGAAAAAGGAGGGTGCGAGGAAAAAAACCAGAGCCCATGGAACAAAACCAGAGTACGAGTAGAAATCCAGAGATGTAGGGACAAAACCACAGCTCATGGAACTAAAACAGAGCCCGAGGAACAAAACCAGAGCCTGTGGAACTAAACCAGAGGCCGAGGAACAAAACCAGAGCCCGTGGAACTAAACCAGAGCCCGGGGCACAAAACCAGAGACCGAGAAAAAAAAGCAGGGGCAGAGGAACAAAAGCAGAGGCCGAGGAACAAAACCAGAGCTCAAGGAAGAAAACCAGAAGCCGAGAAATTAAACCAGAGCCTGAGGAAGAAAACCAGAGCCCATGGAACAAAACCAGAGCCCGAGTAGAAAAACCAGAGCTGGAGGAACAAAACGAGAGCCCATGGAACTAAACCAGAGCCCGAGGAACAGAACCAGAGCCCGTGGAACTAACCCAGAGCCTGAGGAAAAAAACCAGAGCCCGAGAAAAAAAAACACAGGCAGAGGAACAAAAGCTGAGGCCGAGAAACAAAACCAGAGCTCGAGGAAGAAAACTAGACCCCGAGGAACAAAACCAGAGACTGAGGAACAAATGGAGGCCCGAGGAACAAAACGAGACCCTTGGAACCAAACCAGAGCCCGAGGAGCTAAAGCAGAGCTGGAAGAACAAAACCAGAGCCCGAGGAACAAAACTAGCCCTCGAGAAAGAAAACCAGAGCCCGAAGAAGAAAACCAGAGCCCAAGGAACAAAACCAGATCCCGAAGAACAAAAGGAGGGCCCGCGGAATAAAACCAGACCCCGAGGAACAAAACTAGCCCTCGAGGAAGAAAACCAGAGCCCGAGGAGGAAAACCAGAGCCCGAGGAAGACAACGAGAGCTAGAGGAGCAAAACCACAGCTCGAGGAACAAAACCAGTGCCCGAGGAAAGAAACCAGAGCCCGAGGAACGAAACCAGATACCGAAGAGCAAAACCACAGCTCGAGGAACAAAACCAGCGCCCGAGGAAGAAAACCAGATCCCGAGGAACAAAACCAGAGCCTGTGGAACTAAACCAGAGGCCGAGGAACAAAACCAGAGCCCGTGGAACTAAACCAGAGCCCGGGGCACAAAACCAGAGACCGAGAAAAAAAAGCAGGGGCAGAGGAACAAAAGCAGAGGCCGAGGAACAAAACCAGAGCTCAAGGAAGAAAACCAGAAGCCGAGAAATTAAACCAGAGCCTGAGGAAGAAAACCAGAGCCCATGGAACAAAACCAGAGCCCGAGTAGAAAAACCAGAGCTGGAGGAACAAAACGAGAGCCCATGGAACTAAACCAGAGCCCGAGGAACAGAACCAGAGCCCGTGGAACTAACCCAGAGCCTGAGGAAAAAAACCAGAGCCCGAGAAAAAAAAACACAGGCAGAGGAACAAAAGCTGAGGCCGAGAAACAAAACCAGAGCTCGAGGAAGAAAACTAGACCCCGAGGAACAAAACCAGAGACTGAGGAACAAATGGAGGCCCGAGGAACAAAACGAGACCCTTGGAACCAAACCAGAGCCCGAGGAGCTAAAGCAGAGCTGGAAGAACAAAACCAGAGCCCGAGGAACAAAACTAGCCCTCGAGAAAGAAAACCAGAGCCCGAAGAAGAAAACCAGAGCCCGAGGAACAAAACCAGATCCCGAAGAACAAAAGGAGGGCCCGCGGAATAAAACCAGACCCCGAGGAACAAAACTAGCCCTCGAGGAAGAAAACCAGAGCCCGAGGAGGAAAACCAGAGCCCGAGGAAGACAACGAGAGCTAGAGGAGCAAAACCACAGCTCGAGGAACAAAACCAGTGCCCGAGGAAAGAAACCAGAGCCCGAGGAACGAAACCAGATACCGAAGAGCAAAACCACAGCTCGAGGAACAAAACCAGCGCCCGAGGAAGAAAACCAGATCCCGAGGAACAAAACCAGAGCCCAATGAACGAAACCAGAGCCCGAGGAACAAAACCAGAGGTAGAGGAGCAAAGCCACAGCTCGAGGAACGAAACAAGAGCCCGAGGAACTAAACTAGAGCCCGAGGAATAAAACCAGAGCCCGACGAACAAAACAAGAGCCTGAGGAACAAAACCAGAGCCAATGAAACTATACGAGAGCCCGAGGAACAAAACCAGAGCCCATGGAACAAAACTAGAGCCCGAGTAGTAAAACCAGAGCTGGAGGAACAAAACCAGAGCCCGTGGAACTAAACCAGAGCCCGAGGAACAGAACCAGAGCCTGTGGAACTTAACCAGAGCCCGAGGAAGAAAACCAGAGCCCGAGAAAAAAAAACACGGGCAGAGGAACAAAAGCAGAGGCCGAGGAACAAAACCAGAGCTCGAGGAAGAAAACTAGACCCCGAGGAACAAAACCAGAGACTGAGGAACAAATGGAGGCCCGAGGAACAAAACGAGACCCTTGGAACCAAACCAGAGCCCGAGGAGCTAAAGCAGAGCTGGAAGAACAAAACCAGAGCCTGAGGAAGAAAACCAGAGCCCGAGGAAGACAACGAGATCTAGAGGAGCAAAACCACAGCTCGAGGAAAAAAACCAGTGCCTGAGGAAAGAAACCAGAGCCCGAGGAACAAAACCAGAGCACAAGGGAAAAAGGAGGGTGCGAGGAAAAAAACCAGAGCCCATGGAACAAAACCAGAGTACGAGTAGAAATCCAGAGATGTAGGGACAAAACCACAGCTCATGGAACTAAAACAGAGCCCGAGGAACAAAACCAGAGCCCGTGGAACTAAACCAGAGGCCGAGGAACAAAACCAGAGCCCGTGGAACTAAACCAGAGCCCGGGGCACAAAACCAGAGACCGAGAAAAAAAAGCAGGGGCAGAGGAACAAAAGCAGAGGCCGAGGAACAAAACCAGAGCTCAAGGAAGAAAACCAGAAGCCGAGAAATTAAACCAGAGCCTGAGGAATAAAACCAGAGCCCGAGGAACAAAACCAGAGACCGAGAAACAAATGGTGGGCCCGAGGAACAAAACGAGACCCATGGACCCAAACCAGAGCCCGAGAGGCTAAAGCAGATCTGGAAGAACAAAACTAGAGCCCGGGGAACAAAACCAGTCCTCGAGGAAGAAAACCAGAGCCCGAGGAAGACAACGAGAGCTAGAGGAGCAAAACCACAGCTCGAGGAACAAAACCAGCGCCCGAGGAAAGAAACCAGAGCCCGAGGAACGAAACCAGATACCGAAGAGCAAAACCACAGCTCGAGGAACAAAACCAGCGCCCGAGGAAGAAAACCAGATCCCGAGGAACAAAACCAGAGCCCAATGAACGAAACCAGAGCCCGAGGAACAAAACCAGAGGTAGAGGAGCGAAGCCACACCTCGAGGAACAAAACAAGAGCCCGAGGAACTAAACTAGAGTCCGAGGAATAAAACCAGAGCCCATGGAACAAAACCAGAGCCCGAGTAGAAAAACCAGAGCTGGAGGAACAAAACCAGAGCCCGTGGAACTAAACCAGAGCCCGAGGAACAGAACCAGAGCCTGTGGAACTTAACCAGAGCCCGAGGAAGAAAACCAGAGCCCGAGAAAAAAAAACACGGGCAGAGGAACAAAAGCAGAGGCCGAGGAACAAAACCAGAGCTCGAGGAAGAAAACTATAGCCCGAGGAAAAAAAACAGAGACTGAGGAAGAAACGGAGGGTCCAAGGAACAAAACGAGACCCTTGGAACCAAACCAGAGCCCGAGGAGCTAAAGGAGAGCTGGAAGAACAAAACCAGAGCCCGAGGAAGAAAACCAGAGCCCGAGGAAGACAACGAGATCTAGAGGAGCAAAACCACAGCTCGAGGAAAAAAACCAGTGCCTGAGGAAAGAAACCAGAGCCCGAGGAACAAAACCAGAGCACAAGGGAAAAAGGAGGGTGCGAGGAAAAAAACCAGAGCCCATGGAACAAAACCAGAGTACGAGTAGAAATCCAGAGATGTAGGGACAAAACCACAGCTCATGGAACTAAAACAGAGCCCGAGGAACAAAACCAGAGCCCGTGGAACTAAACCAGAGGCCGAGGAACAAAACCAGAGCCCGTGGAACTAAACCAGAGCCCGGGGCACAAAACCAGAGACCGAGAAAAAAAAGCAGGGGCAGAGGAACAAAAGCAGAGGCCGAGGAACAAAACCAGAGCTCAAGGAAGAAAACCAGAAGCCGAGAAATTAAACCAGAGCCTGAGGAATAAAACCAGAGCCCGAGGAACAAAACCAGAGACCGAGAAACAAATGGTGGGCCCGAGGAACAAAACGAGACCCGTGGACCCAAACCAGAGCCCGAGAGGCTAAAGCAGATCTGGAAGAACAAAACTAGAGCCCGGGGAACAAAACCAGTCCTCGAGGAAGAAAACCAGAGCCCGAGGAAGACAACGAGAGCTAGAGGAGCAAAACCACAGCTCGAGGAACAAAACCAGCGCCCGAGGAAAGAAACCAGAGCCCGAGGAAGGAAACCAGAGCCCAAGGAACAAAACCAGATCCCGAAGAACAAAAGGAGGGCCCGAGGAATAAAACCAGAGCCCAAAGAACAAAACTAGCCCTTGAGGAAGAAAACCAGAGCCCGAGGAGGAAAACCAGAGCCCGAGGAAGACAACGAGAGCTAGAGGAGCAAAACCACAGCTCGAGGAACAGAACCAGTGCCCGAGGAAAGAATCCAGAGCACGAGGAACGAAACCAGATACCAAAGAACAAAACCACAGCTCGAGGAAAAAAACCAGTGCCTGAGGAAAGAAACCAGAGCCCGAGGAACAAAACCAGAGCACAAGGGAAAAAGGAGGGTGCGAGGAAAAAAACCAGAGCCCATGGAACAAAACCAGAGTACGAGTAGAAATCCAGAGATGTAGGGACAAAACCACAGCTCATGGAACTAAAACAGAGCCCGAGGAACAAAACCAGAGCCTGTGGAACTAAACCAGAGGCCGAGGAACAAAACCAGAGCCCGTGGAACTAAACCAGAGCCCGGGGCACAAAACCAGAGACCGAGAAAAAAAAGCAGGGGCAGAGGAACAAAAGCAGAGGCCGAGGAACAAAACCAGAGCTCAAGGAAGAAAACCAGAAGCCGAGAAATTAAACCAGAGCCTGAGGAAGAAAACCAGAAGCCGAGAAATTAAACCAGAGCCTGAGGAAGAAAACCAGAGCCCATGGAACAAAACCAGAGCCCGAGTAGAAAAACCAGAGCTGGAGGAACAAAACGAGAGCCCATGGAACTAAACCAGAGCCCGAGGAACAGAACCAGAGCCCGTGGAACTAACCCAGAGCCTGAGGAAAAAAACCAGAGCCCGAGAAAAAAAAACACAGGCAGAGGAACAAAAGCTGAGGCCGAGAAACAAAACCAGAGCTCGAGGAAGAAAACTAGACCCCGAGGAACAAAACCAGAGACTGAGGAACAAATGGAGGCCCGAGGAACAAAACGAGACCCTTGGAACCAAACCAGAGCCCGAGGAGCTAAAGCAGAGCTGGAAGAACAAAACCAGAGCCCGAGGAATAAAACTAGCCCTCGAGAAAGAAAACCAGAGCCCGAAGAAGAAAACCAGAGCCCGAGGAACAAAACCAGATCCCGAAGAACAAAAGGAGGGCCCGCGGAATAAAACCAGACCCCGAGGAACAAAACTAGCCCTCGAGGAAGAAAACCAGAGCCCAAGGAGGAAAACCAGAGCCCGAGGAAGACAACGAGAGCTAGAGGAGCAAAACCACAGCTCGAGGAACAAAACCAGCGCCCGAGGAAAGAAACCAGAGCCCGAGGAACGAAACCAGATACCGAAGAGCAAAACCACAGCTCGAGGAACAAAACCAGCGCCCGAGGAAGAAAACCAGATCCCGAGGAACAAAACCAGAGCCTGTGGAACTAAACCAGAGGCCGAGGAACAAAACCAGAGCCCGTGGAACTAAACCAGAGCCCGGGGCACAAAACCAGAGACCGAGAAAAAAAAGCAGGGGCAGAGGAACAAAAGCAGAGGCCGAGGAACAAAACCAGAGCTCAAGGAAGAAAACCAGAAGCCGAGAAATTAAACCAGAGCCTGAGGAAGAAAACCAGAGCCCATGGAACAAAACCAGAGCCCGAGTAGAAAAACCAGAGCTGGAGGAACAAAACGAGAGCCCATGGAACTAAACCAGAGCCCGAGGAACAGAACCAGAGCCCGTGGAACTAACCCAGAGCCTGAGGAAAAAAACCAGAGCCCGAGAAAAAAAAACACAGGCAGAGGAACAAAAGCTGAGGCCGAGAAACAAAACCAGAGCTCGAGGAAGAAAACTAGACCCCGAGGAACAAAACCAGAGACTGAGGAACAAATGGAGGCCCGAGGAACAAAACGAGACCCTTGGAACCAAACCAGAGCCCGAGGAGCTAAAGCAGAGCTGGAAGAACAAAACCAGAGCCCGAGGAACAAAACTAGCCCTCGAGAAAGAAAACCAGAGCCCGAAGAAGAAAACCAGAGCCCGAGGAACAAAACCAGATCCCGAAGAACAAAAGGAGGGCCCGCGGAATAAAACCAGACCCCGAGGAACAAAACTAGCCCTCGAGGAAGAAAACCAGAGCCCGAGGAGGAAAACCAGAGCCCGAGGAAGACAACGAGAGCTAGAGGAGCAAAACCACAGCTCGAGGAACAAAACCAGTGCCCGAGGAAAGAAACCAGAGCCCGAGGAACGAAACCAGATACCGAAGAGCAAAACCACAGCTCGAGGAACAAAACCAGCGCCCGAGGAAGAAAACCAGATCCCGAGGAACAAAACCAGAGCCCAATGAACGAAACCAGAGCCCGAGGAACAAAACCAGAGGTAGAGGAGCAAAGCCACAGCTCGAGGAACGAAACAAGAGCCCGAGGAACTAAACTAGAGCCCGAGGAATAAAACCAGAGCCCGACGAACAAAACAAGAGCCTGAGGAACAAAACCAGAGCCAATGAAACTATACGAGAGCCCGAGGAACAAAACCAGAGCCCATGGAACAAAACCAGAGCCCGAGTAGTAAAACCAGAGCTGGAGGAACAAAACCAGAGCCCGTGGAACTAAACCAGAGCCCGAGAAACAGAACCAGAGCCTGTGGAACTTAACCAGAGCCCGAGGAAGAAAACCAGAGCCCGAGAAAAAAAAACACGGGCAGAGGAACAAAAGCAGAGGCCGAGGAACAAAACCAGAGCTCGAGGAAGAAAACTAGACCCCGAGGAACAAAACCAGAGACTGAGGAACAAATGGAGGCCCGAGGAACAAAACGAGACCCTTGGAACCAAACCAGAGCCCGAGGAGCTAAAGCAGAGCTGGAAGAACAAAACCAGAGCCCGAGGAACAAAACTAGCCCTCGAGAAAGAAAACCAGAGCCCGAAGAAGAAAACCAGAGCCCGAGGAACAAAACCAGATCCCGAAGAACAAAAGGAGGGCCCGCGGAATAAAACCAGAGCCCGAGGAACAAAACTAGCCCTCGAGGAAGAAAACCAGAGCCCGAGGAGGAAAACCAGAGCCCGAGGAAGACAACGAGAGCTAGAGGAGCAAAACCACAGCTCGAGGAACAAAACCAGCGCCCGAGGAAAGAAGCCAGAGCCCGAGGAACGAAACCAGATACCGAAGAGCAAAACCACAGCTCGAGGAACAAAACCAGCGCCCGAGGAAGAAAACCAGATCCCGAGGAACAAAACCAGAGCCCAATGAACGAAACCAGAGCCCGAGGAACAAAACCAGAGGTAGAGGAGCAAAGCCACAGCTCGAGGAACGAAACAAGAGCCCGAGGAACTAAACTAGAGCCCGAGGAATAAAACCAGAGCCCGACGAACAAAACAAGAGCCTGAGGAACAAAACCAGAGCCAATGAAACTATACGAGAGCCCGAGGAACAAAACCAGAGCCCATGGAACAGAACTAGAGCCCGAGTAGTAAAACCAGAGCTGGAGGAACAAAACCAGAGCCCGTGGAACTAAACCAGAGCCCGAGGAACAGAACCAGAGCCTGTGGAACTTAACCAGAGCCCGAGGAAGAAAACCAGAGCCCGAGAAAAAAAAACACGGGCAGAGGAACAAAAGCAGAGGCCGAGGAACAAAACCAGAGCTCGAGGAAGAAAACTAGAGCCCGAGGAAAAAAAACAGAGACTGAGGAAGAAACGGAGGGTCCAAGGAACAAAACGAGACCCTTGGAACCAAACCAGAGCCCGAGGAGCTAAAGGAGAGCTGGAAGAACAAAACCAGAGCCCGAGGAAGAAAACCAGAGCCCGAGGAAGACAACGAGATCTAGAGGAGCAAAACCACAGCTCGAGGAAAAAAACCAGTGCCTGAGGAAAGAAACCAGAGCCCGAGGAACAAAACCAGAGCACAAGGGAAAAAGGAGGGTGCGAGGAAAAAAACCAGAGCCCATGGAACAAAACCAGAGTACGAGTAGAAATCCAGAGATGTAGGGACAAAACCACAGCTCATGGAACTAAAACAGAGCCCGAGGAACAAAACCAGAGCCCGTGGAACTAAACCAGAGGCCGAGGAACAAAACCAGAGCCCGTGGAACTAAACCAGAGCCCGGGGCACAAAACCAGAGACCGAGAAAAAAAAGCAGGGGCAGAGGAACAAAAGCAGAGGCCGAGGAACAAAACCAGAGCTCAAGGAAGAAAACCAGAAGCCGAGAAATTAAACCAGAGCCTGAGGAATAAAACCAGAGCCCGAGGAACAAAACCAGAGACCGAGAAACAAATGGTGGGCCCGAGGAACAAAACGAGACCCGTGGACCCAAACCAGAGCCCGAGAGGCTAAAGCAGATCTGGAAGAACAAAACTAGAGCCCGGGGAACAAAACCAGTCCTCGAGGAAGAAAACCAGAGCCCGAGGAAGACAACGAGAGCTAGAGGAGCAAAACCACAGCTCGAGGAACAAAACCAGCGCCCGAGGAAAGAAACCAGAGCCCGAGGAAGGAAACCAGAGCCCAAGGAACAAAACCAGATCCCGAAGAACAAAAGGAGGGCCCGAGGAATAAAACCAGAGCCCAAAGAACAAAACTAGCCCTTGAGGAAGAAAACCAGAGCCCGAGGAGGAAAACCAGAGCCCGAGGAAGACAACGAGAGCTAGAGGAGCAAAACCACAGCTCGAGGAACAGAACCAGTGCCCGAGGAAAGAATCCAGAGCACGAGGAACGAAACCAGATACCAAAGAACAAAACCACAGCTCGAGGAAAAAAACCAGTGCCTGAGGAAAGAAACCAGAGCCCGAGGAACAAAACCAGAGCACAAGGGAAAAAGGAGGGTGCGAGGAAAAAAACCAGAGCCCATGGAACAAAACCAGAGTACGAGTAGAAATCCAGAGATGTAGGGACAAAACCACAGCTCATGGAACTAAAACAGAGCCCGAGGAACAAAACCAGAGCCTGTGGAACTAAACCAGAGGCCGAGGAACAAAACCAGAGCCCGTGGAACTAAACCAGAGCCCGGGGCACAAAACCAGAGACCGAGAAAAAAAAGCAGGGGCAGAGGAACAAAAGCAGAGGCCGAGGAACAAAACCAGAGCTCAAGGAAGAAAACCAGAAGCCGAGAAATTAAACCAGAGCCTGAGGAAGAAAACCAGAGCCCATGGAACAAAACCAGAGCCCGAGTAGAAAAACCAGAGCTGGAGGAACAAAACGAGAGCCCATGGAACTAAACCAGAGCCCGAGGAACAGAACCAGAGCCCGTGGAACTAACCCAGAGCCTGAGGAAAAAAACCAGAGCCCGAGAAAAAAAAACACAGGCAGAGGAACAAAAGCTGAGGCCGAGAAACAAAACCAGAGCTCGAGGAAGAAAACTAGACCCCGAGGAACAAAACCAGAGACTGAGGAACAAATGGAGGCCCGAGGAACAAAACGAGACCCTTGGAACCAAACCAGAGCCCGAGGAGCTAAAGCAGAGCTGGAAGAACAAAACCAGAGCCCGAGGAACAAAACTAGCCCTCGAGAAAGAAAACCAGAGCCCGAAGAAGAAAACCAGAGCCCGAGGAACAAAACCAGATCCCGAAGAACAAAAGGAGGGCCCGCGGAATAAAACCAGACCCCGAGGAACAAAACTAGCCCTCGAGGAAGAAAACCAGAGCCCGAGGAGGAAAACCAGAGCCCGAGGAAGACAACGAGAGCTAGAGGAGCAAAACCACAGCTCGAGGAACAAAACCAGCGCCCGAGGAAAGAAACCAGAGCCCGAGGAACGAAACCAGATACCGAAGAGCAAAACCACAGCTCGAGGAACAAAACCAGCGCCCGAGGAAGAAAACCAGATCCCGAGGAACAAAACCAGAGCCTGTGGAACTAAACCAGAGGCCGAGGAACAAAACCAGAGCCCGTGGAACTAAACCAGAGCCCGGGGCACAAAACCAGAGACCGAGAAAAAAAAGCAGGGGCAGAGGAACAAAAGCAGAGGCCGAGGAACAAAACCAGAGCTCAAGGAAGAAAACCAGAAGCCGAGAAATTAAACCAGAGCCTGAGGAAGAAAACCAGAGCCCATGGAACAAAACCAGAGCCCGAGTAGAAAAACCAGAGCTGGAGGAACAAAACGAGAGCCCATGGAACTAAACCAGAGCCCGAGGAACAGAACCAGAGCCCGTGGAACTAACCCAGAGCCTGAGGAAAAAAACCAGAGCCCGAGAAAAAAAAACACAGGCAGAGGAACAAAAGCTGAGGCCGAGAAACAAAACCAGAGCTCGAGGAAGAAAACTAGACCCCGAGGAACAAAACCAGAGACTGAGGAACAAATGGAGGCCCGAGGAACAAAACGAGACCCTTGGAACCAAACCAGAGCCCGAGGAGCTAAAGCAGAGCTGGAAGAACAAAACCAGAGCCCGAGGAACAAAACTAGCCCTCGAGAAAGAAAACCAGAGCCCGAAGAAGAAAACCAGAGCCCGAGGAACAAAACCAGATCCCGAAGAACAAAAGGAGGGCCCGCGGAATAAAACCAGACCCCGAGGAACAAAACTAGCCCTCGAGGAAGAAAACCAGAGCCCGAGGAGGAAAACCAGAGCCCGAGGAAGACAACGAGAGCTAGAGGAGCAAAACCACAGCTCGAGGAACAAAACCAGTGCCCGAGGAAAGAAACCAGAGCCCGAGGAACGAAACCAGATACCGAAGAGCAAAACCACAGCTCGAGGAACAAAACCAGCGCCCGAGGAAGAAAACCAGATCCCGAGGAACAAAACCAGAGCCCAATGAACGAAACCAGAGCCCGAGGAACAAAACCAGAGGTAGAGGAGCAAAGCCACAGCTCGAGGAACGAAACAAGAGCCCGAGGAACTAAACTAGAGCCCGAGGAATAAAACCAGAGCCCGACGAACAAAACAAGAGCCTGAGGAACAAAACCAGAGCCAATGAAACTATACGAGAGCCCGAGGAACAAAACCAGAGCCCATGGAACAAAACTAGAGCCCGAGTAGTAAAACCAGAGCTGGAGGAACAAAACCAGAGCCCGTGGAACTAAACCAGAGCCCGAGGAACAGAACCAGAGCCTGTGGAACTTAACCAGAGCCCGAGGAAGAAAACCAGAGCCCGAGAAAAAAAAACACGGGCAGAGGAACAAAAGCAGAGGCCGAGGAACAAAACCAGAGCTCGAGGAAGAAAACTAGACCCCGAGGAACAAAACCAGAGACTGAGGAACAAATGGAGGCCCGAGGAACAAAACGAGACCCTTGGAACCAAACCAGAGCCCGAGGAGCTAAAGCAGAGCTGGAAGAACAAAACCAGAGCCTGAGGAACAAAACTAGCCCTCGAGAAAGAAAACCAGAGCCCGAAGAAGAAAACCAGAGCCCGAGGAACAAAACCAGATCCCGAAGAACAAAAGGAGGGCCCGCGGAATAAAACCAGACCCCGAGGAACAAAACTAGCCCTCAAGGAAGAAAACCAGAGCCCGAGGAGGAAAACCAGAGCCCGAGGAAGACAACGAGAGCTAGAGGAGCAAAACCACAGCTCGAGGAACAAAACCAGCGCCCGAGGAAAGAAGCCAGAGCCCGAGGAACGAAACCAGATACCGAAGAGCAAAACCACAGCTCGAGGAACAAAACCAGCGCCCGAGGAAGAAAACCAGATCCCGAGGAACAAAACCAGAGCCCAATGAACGAAACCAGAGCCCGAGGAACAAAACCAGAGGTAGAGGAGCAAAGCCACAGCTCGAGGAACGAAACAAGAGCCCGAGGAACTAAACTAGAGCCCGAGGAATAAAACCAGAGCCCGACGAACAAAACAAGAGCCTGAGGAACAAAACCAGAGCCAATGAAACTATACGAGAGCCCGAGGAACAAAACCAGAGCCCATGGAACAGAACTAGAGCCCGAGTAGTAAAACCAGAGCTGGAGGAACAAAACCAGAGCCCGTGGAACTAAACCAGAGCCCGAGGAACAGAACCAGAGCCTGTGGAACTTAACCAGAGCCCGAGGAAGAAAACCAGAGCCCGAGAAAAAAAAACACGGGCAGAGGAACAAAAGCAGAGGCCGAGGAACAAAACCAGAGCTCGAGGAAGAAAACTAGAGCCCGAGGAAAAAAAACAGAGACGGAGGAAGAAACGGAGGGTCCAAGGAACAAAACGAGACCCTTGGAACCAAACCAGAGCCCGAGGAGCTAAAGGAGAGCTGGAAGAACAAAACCAGAGCCCGAGGAAGAAAACCAGAGCCCGAGGAAGACAACGAGATCTAGAGGAGCAAAACCACAGCTCGAGGAAAAAAACCAGTGCCTGAGGAAAGAAACCAGAGCCCGAGGAACAAAACCAGAGCACAAGGGAAAAAGGAGGGTGCGAGGAAAAAAACCAGAGCCCATGGAACAAAACCAGAGTACGAGTAGAAATCCAGAGATGTAGGGACAAAACCACAGCTCATGGAACTAAAACAGAGCCCGAGGAACAAAACCAGAGCCCGTGGAACTAAACCAGAGGCCGAGGAACAAAACCAGAGCCCGTGGAACTAAACCAGAGCCCGGGGCACAAAACCAGAGACCGAGAAAAAAAAGCAGGGGCAGAGGAACAAAAGCAGAGGCCGAGGAACAAAACCAGAGCTCAAGGAAGAAAACCAGAAGCCGAGAAATTAAACCAGAGCCTGAGGAATAAAACCAGAGCCCGAGGAACAAAACCAGAGACCGAGAAACAAATGGTGGGCCCGAGGAACAAAACGAGACCCATGGACCCAAACCAGAGCCCGAGAGGCTAAAGCAGATCTGGAAGAACAAAACTAGAGCCCGGGGAACAAAACCAGTCCTCGAGGAAGAAAACCAGAGCCCGAGGAAGACAACGAGAGCTAGAGGAGCAAAACCACAGCTCGAGGAACAAAACCAGCGCCCGAGGAAAGAAACCAGAGCCCGAGGAACGAAACCAGATACCGAAGAGCAAAACCACAGCTCGAGGAACAAAACCAGCGCCCGAGGAAGAAAACCAGATCCCGAGGAACAAAACCAGAGCCCAATGAACGAAACCAGAGCCCGAGGAACAAAACCAGAGGTAGAGGAGCGAAGCCACACCTCGAGGAACAAAACAAGAGCCCGAGGAACTAAACTAGAGTCCGAGGAATAAAACCAGAGCCCATGGAACAAAACCAGAGCCCGAGTAGAAAAACCAGAGCTGGAGGAACAAAACCAGAGCCCGTGGAACTAAACCAGAGCCTGAGGAACAGAACCAGAGCCTGTGGAACTAAACCAGAGCCCGAGGAACAAAACTAGTCCTCGAGGAAGAAAACCAGAGCCCGAGGAAGACAACCAGAGCTAGAGGAGCAAAACCACAGCTCGAGGAAGAAAACCAGTGCCCGAGGAAAGAAACCAGAGCTCGAGGAACGAAACCAGAGCCCGAGGAACAAAACCAGATCCCAAAGAACAAAAAGGAGGGCCCGAGGAATAAAACCAGAGCCCGAGGAACAAAACTAGCCCTCAAGGAAGAAAAGCAGAGCCCGAGGAAGACAACGAGAGCTAGAGGAGCAAAACCACAGCTCGAGGAACAAAACCAGAGCCCGAGGAAAGAATCCAGAGCCCGAGGAACAAAACCGGATCGCGAAGAACAAAAGGAGGGCCCGCGGAATAAAACCAGACCCCGAGGAACAAAACTAGCCCTCGAGGAAGAAAACCAGAGCCCGAGGAGGAAAACCAGAGCCCGAGGAAGACAACGAGAGATAGAGGAGCAAAACCACAGCTCGAGGAACAAAACCAGCGCCCGAGGAAGAAAACCAGATCCCGAGGAAAAAAAACAGAGCCCACTGAACGAAACCAGATCGTGAGGAACAAAACCAGAGGTAGAGGAGCAAAGCCACAGCTCGAGGAACGAAACAAGAGCCCGAGGAACTAAACTAGAGCCCGAGGAATAAAACCAGAGCCCGACGAACAAAACAAGAGCCTGAGGAACAAAACCAGAGCCAATGAAACTATACGAGAGCCCGAGGAACAAAACCAGAGCCCATGGAACAGAACTAGAGCCCGAGTAGTAAAACCAGAGCTGGAGGAACAAAACCAGAGCCCGTGGAACTAAACCAGAGCCCGAGGAACAGAACCAGAGCCTGTGGAACTTAACCAGAGCCCGAGGAAGAAAACCAGAGCCCGAGAAAAAAAAAACACGGGCAGAGGAACAAAAGCAGAGGCCGAGGAACAAAACCAGAGCTCGAGGAAGAAAACTAGAGCCCGAGGAAAAAAAACAGAGACTGAGGAAGAAACGGAGGGTCCAAGGAACAAAACGAGACCCTTGGAACCAAACCAGAGCCCGAGGAGCTAAAGGAGAGCTGGAAGAACAAAACCAGAGCCCGAGGAAGAAAACCAGAGCCCGAGGAAGACAACGAGATCTAGAGAGGCAAAACCACAGCTCGAGGAAAAAAACCAGTGCCTGAGGAAAGAAACCAGAGCCCGAGGAACAAAACCAGAGCACAAGGGAAAAAGGAGGGTGCGAGGAAAAAAACCAGAGCCCATGGAACAAAACCAGAGTACGAGTAGAAATCCAGAGATGTAGGGACAAAACCACAGCTCATGGAACAAAACCAGAGCCCGTGGAACTAAACCAGAGGCCGAGGAACAAAACCAGAGCCCGTGGAACTAAACCAGAGCCCGGGGCACAAAACCAGAGACCGAGAAAAAAAAGCAGGGGCAGAGGAACAAAAGCAGAGGCCGAGGAACAAAACCAGAGCTCAAGGAAGAAAACCAGAAGCCGAGAAATTAAACCAGAGCCTGAGGAAGAAAACCAGAGCCCGAGGAACAAAACCAGAGACCGAGAAACAAATGGTGGGCCCGAGGAACAAAACGAGACCCGTGGACCCAAACCAGAGCCCGAGAGGCTAAAGCAGATCTGGAAGAACAAAACTAGAGCCCGGGGAAAAAACCAGTCCTCGAGGAAGAAAACCAGAGCCCGAGGAAGACAACGAGAGCTAGAGGAGCAAAACCACAGCTCGAGGAACAAAACCAGCGCCCGAGGAAAGAAACCAGAGCCCGAGGAAGGAAACCAGAGCCCAAGGAACAAAACCAGATCCCGAAGAACAAAAGGAGGGCCTGAGGAATAAAACCAGAGCCCAAAGAACAAAACTAGCCCTTGAGGAAGAAAACCAGAGCCCGAGGAGGAAAACCAGAGCCCGAGGAAGACAACGAGAGCTAGAGGAGCAAAACCACAGCTCGAGGAACAGAACCAGTGCCTGAGGAAAGAAACCAGAGCCCGAGGAACAAAACCAGAGCACAAGGGAAAAAGGAGGGAGCGAGGAAAAAAACCAGAGCCCATGGAACAAAACCAGAGTACGAGTAGAAATCCAGAGATGTAGGGACAAAACCACAGCTCATGGAACTAAAACAGAGCCCGAGGAACAAAACCAGAGCCTGTGGAACTAAACCAGAGGCCGAGGAACAAAACCAGAGCCCGTGGAACTAAACCAGAGCCCGGGGCACAAAACCAGAGACCGAGAAAAAAAAGCAGGGGCAGAGGAACAAAAGCAGAGGCCGAGGAACAAAACCAGAGCTCAAGGAAGAAAACCAGAAGCCGAGAAATTAAACCAGAGCCTGAGGAAGAAAACCAGAGCCCATGGAACAAAACCAGAGCCCGAGTAGAAAAACCAGAGCTGGAGGAACAAAACGAGAGCCCATGGAACTAAACCAGAGCCCGAGGAACAGAACCAGAGCCCGTGGAACTAACCCAGAGCCTGAGGAAAAAAACCAGAGCCCGAGAAAAAAAAACACAGGCAGAGGAACAAAAGCTGAGGCCGAGAAACAAAACCAGAGCTCGAGGAAGAAAACTAGACCCCGAGGAACAAAACCAGAGACTGAGGAACAAATGGAGGCCCGAGGAACAAAACGAGACCCTTGGAACCAAACCAGAGCCCGAGGAGCTAAAGCAGAGCTGGAAGAACAAAACCAGAGCCCGAGGAACAAAACTAGCCCTCGAGAAAGAAAACCAGAGCCCGAAGAAGAAAACCAGAGCCCGAGGAACAAAACCAGATCCCGAAGAACAAAAGGAGGGCCCGCGGAATAAAACCAGACCCCGAGGAACAAAACTAGCCCTCGAGGAAGAAAACCAGAGCCCGAGGAGGAAAACCAGAGCCCGAGGAAGAGAACGAGAGCTAGAGGAGCAAAACCACAGCTCGAGGAACAAAACCAGCGCCCGAGGAAAGAAACCAGAGCCCGAGGAACGAAACCAGATACCGAAGAGCAAAACCACAGCTCGAGGAACAAAACCAGCGCCCGAGGAAGAAAACCAGATCCCGAGGAACAAAACCAGAGCCTGTGGAACTAAACCAGAGGCCGAGGAACAAAACCAGAGCCCGTGGAACTAAACCAGAGCCCGGGGCACAAAACCAGAGACCGAGAAAAAAAAGCAGGGGCAGAGGAACAAAAGCAGAGGCCGAGGAACAAAACCAGAGCTCAAGGAAGAAAACCAGAAGCCGAGAAATTAAACCAGAGCCTGAGGAAGAAAACCAGAGCCCATGGAACAAAACCAGAGCCCGAGTAGAAAAACCAGAGCTGGAGGAACAAAACGAGAGCCCATGGAACTAAACCAGAGCCCGAGGAACAGAACCAGAGCCCGTGGAACTAACCCAGAGCCTGAGGAAAAAA
Source organism: Calonectris borealis (assembly GCF_964195595.1). Taxonomy (NCBI): domain Eukaryota; kingdom Metazoa; phylum Chordata; class Aves; order Procellariiformes; family Procellariidae; genus Calonectris; species Calonectris borealis. The sequence goes on along the minus strand of NC_134318.1, from coordinate 1,297,571 downwards.
ACCAGAGCCCGAGAAAAAAAAACACAGGCAGAGGAACAAAAGCTGAGGCCGAGAAACAAAACCAGAGCTAGAGGAAGAAAACTAGACCCCGAGGAACAAAACCAGAGACTGAGGAACAAATGGAGGCCCGAGGAACAAAACGAGACCCTTGGAACCAAACCAGAGCCCGAGGAGCTAAAGCAGAGCTGGAAGAACAAAACCAGAGCCCGAGGAACAAAACTAGCCCTCGAGAAAGAAAACCAGAGCCCGAAGAAGAAAACCAGAGCCCAAGGAACAAAACCAGATCCCGAAGAACAAAAGGAGGGCCCGCGGAATAAAACCAGACCCCGAGGAACAAAACTAGCCCTCGAGGAAGAAAACCAGAGCCCGAGGAGGAAAACCAGAGCCCGAGGAAGACAACGAGAGCTAGAGGAGCAAAACCACAGCTCGAGGAACAAAACCAGCGCCCGAGGAAAGAAACCAGAGCCCGAGGAACGAAACCAGATACCGAAGAGCAAAACCACAGCTCGAGGAACAAAACCAGTGCCCGAGGAAGAAAACCAGATCCCGAGGAACAAAACCAGAGCCCAATGAACGAAACAAGAGCCCGAGGAACTAAACTAGAGCCCGAGGAATAAAACCAGAGCCCGACGAACAAAACAAGAGCCTGATGAACAAAACCAGAGCCAATGAAACTATACGAGAGCCCGAGGAACAAAACCAGAGCCCATGGAACAGAACTAGAGCCCGAGTAGTAAAACCAGAGCTGGAGGAACAAAACCAGAGCCCGTGGAACTAAACCAGAGCCCGAGGAACAGAACCAGAGCCTGTGGAACTTAACCAGAGCCCGAGGAAGAAAACCAGAGCCCGAGAAAAAAAAACACGGGCAGAGGAGCAAAAGCAGAGGCCGAGGAACAAAACCAGAGCTCGAGGAAGAAAACTAGAGCCCGAGGAAAAAAAACAGAGACGGAGGAAGAAACGGAGGGTCCAAGGAACAAAACGAGACCCTTGGAACCAAACCAGAGCCCGAGGAGCTAAAGGAGAGCTGGAAGAACAAAACCAGAGCCCGAGGAAGAAAACCAGAGCCCGAGGAAGACAACGAGATCTAGAGGAGCAAAACCACAGCTCGAGGAAAAAAACCAGTGCCTGAGGAAAGAAACCAGAGCCCGAGGAACAAAACCAGAGCACAAGGGAAAAAGGAGGGTGCGAGGAAAAAAACCAGAGCCCATGGAACAAAACCAGAGTACGAGTAGAAATCCAGAGATGTAGGGACAAAACCACAGCTCATGGAACTAAAACAGAGCCCGAGGAACAAAACCAGAGCCCGTGGAACTAAACCAGAGGCCGAGGAACAAAACCAGAGCCCGTGGAACTAAACCAGAGCCCGGGGCACAAAACCAGAGACCGAGAAAAAAAAGCAGGGGCAGAGGAACAAAAGCAGAGGCCGAGGAACAAAACCAGAGCTCAAGGAAGAAAACCAGAAGCCGAGAAATTAAACCAGAGCCTGAGGAAGAAAACCAGAGCCCGAGGAACAAAACCAGAGACCGAGAAACAAATGGTGGGCCCGAGGAACAAAACGAGACCCGTGGACCCAAACCAGAGCCCGAGAGGCTAAAGCAGATCTGGAAGAACAAAACTAGAGCCCGGGGAACAAAACCAGTCCTCGAGGAAGAAAACCAGAGCCCGAGGAAGACAACGAGAGCTAGAGGAGCAAAACCACAGCTCGAGGAACAAAACCAGCGCCCGAGGAAAGAAACCAGAGCCCGAGGAAGGAAACCAGCGGCCAAGGAACAAAACGAGATCCCGAAGAACAAAAGGAGGGCCCGAGGAATAAAACCAGAGCCCAAAGAACAAAACTAGCCCTTGAGGAAGAAAACCAGAGCCCGAGGAGGAAAACCAGAGCCCGAGGAAGACAACGAGAGCTAGAGGAGCAAAACCACAGCTCGAGGAACAGAACCAGTGCCCGAGGAAAGAATCCAGAGCACGAGGAACGAAACCAGATACCAAAGAACAAAACCACAGCTCGAGGAAAAAAACCAGTGCCTGAGGAAAGAAACCAGAGCCCGAGGAACAAAACCAGAGCACAAGGGAAAAAGGAGGGTGCGAGGAAAAAAACCAGAGCCCATGGAACAAAACCAGAGTACGAGTAGAAATCCAGAGATGTAGGGACAAAACCACAGCTCATGGAACTAAAACAGAGCCCGAGGAACAAAACCAGAGCCCGTGGAACTAAACCAGAGGCCGAGGAACAAAACCAGAGCCCGTGGAACTAAACCAGAGCCCGGGGCACAAAACCAGAGACCGAGAAAAAAAAGCAGGGGCAGAGGAACAAAAGCAGAGGCCGAGGAACAAAACCAGAGCTCAAGGAAGAAAACCAGAAGCCGAGAAATTAAACCAGAGCCTGAGGAAGAAAACCAGAGCCCGAGGAACAAAACCAGAGACCGAGAAACAAATGGTGGGCCCGAGGAACAAAACGAGACCCGTGGACCCAAACCAGAGCCCGAGAGGCTAAAGCAGATCTGGAAGAACAAAACTAGAGCCCGGGGAAAAAACCAGTCCTCGAGGAAGAAAACCAGAGCCCGAGGAAGACAACGAGAGCTAGAGGAGCAAAACCACAGCTCGAGGAACAAAACCAGCGCCCGAGGAAAGAAACCAGAGCCCGAGGAAGGAAACCAGAGCCCAAGGAACAAAACCAGATCCCGAAGAACAAAAGGAGGGCCTGAGGAATAAAACCAGAGCCCAAAGAACAAAACTAGCCCTTGAGGAAGAAAACCAGAGCCCGAGGAGGAAAACCAGAGCCCGAGGAAGACAACGAGAGCTAGAGGAGCAAAACCACAGCTCGAGGAACAGAACCAGTGCCTGAGGAAAGAAACCAGAGCCCGAGGAACAAAACCAGAGCACAAGGGAAAAAGGAGGGAGCGAGGAAAAAAACCAGAGCCCATGGAACAAAACCAGAGTACGAGTAGAAATCCAGAGATGTAGGGACAAAACCACAGCTCATGGAACTAAAACAGAGCCCGAGGAACAAAACCAGAGCCTGTGGAACTAAACCAGAGGCCGAGGAACAAAACCAGAGCCCGTGGAACTAAACCAGAGCCCGGGGCACAAAACCAGAGACCGAGAAAAAAAAGCAGGGGCAGAGGAACAAAAGCAGAGGCCGAGGAACAAAACCAGAGCTCAAGGAAGAAAACCAGAAGCCGAGAAATTAAACCAGAGCCTGAGGAAGAAAACCAGAGCCCATGGAACAAAACCAGAGCCCGAGTAGAAAAACCAGAGCTGGAGGAACAAAACGAGAGCCCATGGAACTAAACCAGAGCCCGAGGAACAGAACCAGAGCCCGTGGAACTAACCCAGAGCCTGAGGAAAAAAACCAGAGCCCGAGAAAAAAAAACACAGGCAGAGGAACAAAAGCTGAGGCCGAGAAACAAAACCAGAGCTCGAGGAAGAAAACTAGACCCCGAGGAACAAAACCAGAGACTGAGGAACAAATGGAGGCCCGAGGAACAAAACGAGACCCTTGGAACCAAACCAGAGCCCGAGGAGCTAAAGCAGAGCTGGAAGAACAAAACCAGAGCCCGAGGAACAAAACTAGCCCTCGAGAAAGAAAACCAGAGCCCGAAGAAGAAAACCAGAGCCCGAGGAACAAAACCAGATCCCGAAGAACAAAAGGAGGGCCCGCGGAATAAAACCAGACCCCGAGGAACAAAACTAGCCCTCGAGGAAGAAAACCAGAGCCCGAGGAGGAAAACCAGAGCCCGAGGAAGAGAACGAGAGCTAGAGGAGCAAAACCACAGCTCGAGGAACAAAACCAGCGCCCGAGGAAAGAAACCAGAGCCCGAGGAACGAAACCAGATACCGAAGAGCAAAACCACAGCTCGAGGAACAAAACCAGCGCCCGAGGAAGAAAACCAGATCCCGAGGAACAAAACCAGAGCCTGTGGAACTAAACCAGAGGCCGAGGAACAAAACCAGAGCCCGTGGAACTAAACCAGAGCCCGGGGCACAAAACCAGAGACCGAGAAAAAAAAGCAGGGGCAGAGGAACAAAAGCAGAGGCCGAGGAACAAAACCAGAGCTCAAGGAAGAAAACCAGAAGCCGAGAAATTAAACCAGAGCCTGAGGAAGAAAACCAGAGCCCATGGAACAAAACCAGAGCCCGAGTAGAAAAACCAGAGCTGGAGGAACAAAACGAGAGCCCATGGAACTAAACCAGAGCCCGAGGAACAGAACCAGAGCCCGTGGAACTAACCCAGAGCCTGAGGAAAAAAACCAGAGCCCGAGAAAAAAAAACACAGGCAGAGGAACAAAAGCTGAGGCCGAGAAACAAAACCAGAGCTAGAGGAAGAAAACTAGACCCCGAGGAACAAAACCAGAGACTGAGGAACAAATGGAGGCCCGAGGAACAAAACGAGACCCTTGGAACCAAACCAGAGCCCGAGGAGCTAAAGCAGAGCTGGAAGAACAAAACCAGAGCCCGAGGAACAAAACTAGCCCTCGAGAAAGAAAACCAGAGCCCGAAGAAGAAAACCAGAGCCCAAGGAACAAAACCAGATCCCGAAGAACAAAAGGAGGGCCCGCGGAATAAAACCAGACCCCGAGGAACAAAACTAGCCCTCGAGGAAGAAAACCAGAGCCCGAGGAGGAAAACCAGAGCCCGAGGAAGACAACGAGAGCTAGAGGAGCAAAACCACAGCTCGAGGAACAAAACCAGCGCCCGAGGAAAGAAACCAGAGCCCGAGGAACGAAACCAGATACCGAAGAGCAAAACCACAGCTCGAGGAACAAAACCAGTGCCCGAGGAAGAAAACCAGATCCCGAGGAACAAAACCAGAGCCCAATGAACGAAACAAGAGCCCGAGGAACTAAACTAGAGCCCGAGGAATAAAACCAGAGCCCGACGAACAAAACAAGAGCCTGATGAACAAAACCAGAGCCAATGAAACTATACGAGAGCCCGAGGAACAAAACCAGAGCCCATGGAACAGAACTAGAGCCCGAGTAGTAAAACCAGAGCTGGAGGAACAAAACCAGAGCCCGTGGAACTAAACCAGAGCCCGAGGAACAGAACCAGAGCCTGTGGAACTTAACCAGAGCCCGAGGAAGAAAACCAGAGCCCGAGAAAAAAAAACACGGGCAGAGGAGCAAAAGCAGAGGCCGAGGAACAAAACCAGAGCTCGAGGAAGAAAACTAGAGCCCGAGGAAAAAAAACAGAGACGGAGGAAGAAACGGAGGGTCCAAGGAACAAAACGAGACCCTTGGAACCAAACCAGAGCCCGAGGAGCTAAAGGAGAGCTGGAAGAACAAAACCAGAGCCCGAGGAAGAAAACCAGAGCCCGAGGAAGACAACGAGATCTAGAGGAGCAAAACCACAGCTCGAGGAAAAAAACCAGTGCCTGAGGAAAGAAACCAGAGCCCGAGGAACAAAACCAGAGCACAAGGGAAAAAGGAGGGTGCGAGGAAAAAAACCAGAGCCCATGGAACAAAACCAGAGTACGAGTAGAAATCCAGAGATGTAGGGACAAAACCACAGCTCATGGAACTAAAACAGAGCCCGAGGAACAAAACCAGAGCCCGTGGAACTAAACCAGAGGCCGAGGAACAAAACCAGAGCCCGTGGAACTAAACCAGAGCCCGGGGCACAAAACCAGAGACCGAGAAAAAAAAGCAGGGGCAGAGGAACAAAAGCAGAGGCCGAGGAACAAAACCAGAGCTCAAGGAAGAAAACCAGAAGCCGAGAAATTAAACCAGAGCCTGAGGAAGAAAACCAGAGCCCGAGGAACAAAACCAGAGACCGAGAAACAAATGGTGGGCCCGAGGAACAAAACGAGACCCGTGGACCCAAACCAGAGCCCGAGAGGCTAAAGCAGATCTGGAAGAACAAAACTAGAGCCCGGGGAACAAAACCAGTCCTCGAGGAAGAAAACCAGAGCCCGAGGAAGACAACGAGAGCTAGAGGAGCAAAACCACAGCTCGAGGAACAAAACCAGCGCCCGAGGAAAGAAACCAGAGCCCGAGGAAGGAAACCAGCGGCCAAGGAACAAAACGAGATCCCGAAGAACAAAAGGAGGGCCCGAGGAATAAAACCAGAGCCCAAAGAACAAAACTAGCCCTTGAGGAAGAAAACCAGAGCCCGAGGAGGAAAACCAGAGCCCGAGGAAGACAACGAGAGCTAGAGGAGCAAAACCACAGCTCGAGGAACAGAACCAGTGCCCGAGGAAAGAATCCAGAGCACGAGGAACGAAACCAGATACCAAAGAACAAAACCACAGCTCGAGGAAAAAAACCAGTGCCTGAGGAAAGAAACCAGAGCCCGAGGAACAAAACCAGAGCACAAGGGAAAAAGGAGGGTGCGAGGAAAAAAACCAGAGCCCATGGAACAAAACCAGAGTACGAGTAGAAATCCAGAGATGTAGGGACAAAACCACAGCTCATGGAACTAAAACAGAGCCCGAGGAACAAAACCAGAGCCTGTGGAACTAAACCAGAGGCCGAGGAACAAAACCAGAGCCCGTGGAACTAAACCAGAGCCCGGGGCACAAAACCAGAGACCGAGAAAAAAAAGCAGGGGCAGAGGAACAAAAGCAGAGGCCGAGGAACAAAACCAGAGCTCAAGGAAGAAAACCAGAAGCCGAGAAATTAAACCAGAGCCTGAGGAAGAAAACCAGAGCCCATGGAACAAAACCAGAGCCCGAGTAGAAAAACCAGAGCTGGAGGAACAAAACGAGAGCCCATGGAACTAAACCAGAGCCCGAGGAACAGAACCAGAGCCCGTGGAACTAACCCAGAGCCTGAGGAAAAAAACCAGAGCCCGAGAAAAAAAAACACAGGCAGAGGAACAAAAGCTGAGGCCGAGAAACAAAACCAGAGCTCGAGGAAGAAAACTAGACCCCGAGGAACAAAACCAGAGACTGAGGAACAAATGGAGGCCCGAGGAACAAAACGAGACCCTTGGAACCAAACCAGAGCCCGAGGAGCTAAAGCAGAGCTGGAAGAACAAAACCAGAGCCCGAGGAACAAAACTAGCCCTCGAGAAAGAAAACCAGAGCCCGAAGAAGAAAACCAGAGCCCGAGGAACAAAACCAGATCCCGAAGAAAAAAAGGAGGGCCCGCGGAATAAAACCAGACCCCGAGGAACAAAACTAGCCCTCGAGGAAGAAAACCAGAGCCCGAGGAGGAAAACCAGAGCCCGAGGAAGACAACGAGAGCTAGAGGAGCAAAACCACAGCTCGAGGAACAAAACCAGCGCCCGAGGAAAGAAACCAGAGCCCGAGGAACGAAACCAGATACCGAAGAGCAAAACCACAGCTCGAGGAACAAAACCAGCGCCCGAGGAAGAAAACCAGATCCCGAGGAACAAAACCAGAGCCCAATGAACGAAACCAGAGCCCGAGGAACAAAACCAGAGGTAGAGGAGCAAAGCCACAGCTCGAGGAACGAAACAAGAGCCCGAGGAACTAAACTAGAGCCCGAGGAATAAAACCAGAGCCCGACGAACAAAACAAGAGCCTGAGGAACAAAACCAGAGCCAATGAAACTATACGAGAGCCCGAGGAACAAAACCAGAGCCCATGGAACAAAACTAGAGCCCGAGTAGTAAAACCAGAGCTGGAGGAACAAAACCAGAGCCCGTGGAACTAAACCAGAGACCGAGAAACAGAACCAGAGCCTGTGGAACTTAACCAGAGCCCGAGGAAGAAAACCAGAGCCCGAGAAAAAAAAACACGGGCAGAGGAACAAAAGCAGAGGCCGAGGAACAAAACCAGAGCTAGAGGAAGAAAACTAGACCCCGAGGAACAAAACCAGAGACTGAGGAACAAATGGAGGCCCGAGGAACAAAACGAGACCCTTGGAACCAAACCAGAGCCCGAGGAGCTAAAGCAGAGCTGGAAGAACAAAACCAGAGCCCGAGGAACAAAACTAGCCCTCGAGAAAGAAAACCAGAGCCCGAAGAAGAAAACCAGAGCCCGAGGAACAAAACCAGATCCCGAAGAACAAAAGGAGGGCTCGCGGAATAAAACCAAACCCCGAGGAACAAAACTAGCCCTCGAGGAAGAAAACCAGAGCCCGAGGAGGAAAACCAGAGCCCGAGGAAGACAACGAGAGCTAGAGGAGCAAAACCACAGCTCGAGGAACAAAACCAGCGCCCGAGGAAAGAAACCAGAGCCCGAGGAACGAAACCAGATACCGAAGAGCAAAACCACAGCTCGAGGAACAAAACCAGCGCCCGAGGAAGAAAACCAGATCCCGAGGAACAAAACCAGAGCCCAATGAACGAAACAAGAGCCCGAGGAACTAAACTAGAGCCCGAGGAATAAAACCAGAGCCCGACGAACAAAACAAGAGCCTGAGGAACAAAACCAGAGCCAATGAAACTATACGAGAGCCCGAGGAACAAAACCAGAGCCCATGGAACAGAACTAGAGCCCGAGTAGTAAAACCAGAGCTGGAGGAACAAAACCAGAGCCCGTGGAACTAAACCAGAGCCCGAGGAACAGAACCAGAGCCTGTGGAACTTAACCAGAGCCCGAGGAAGAAAACCAGAGCCCGAGAAAAAAAAACACGGGCAGAGGAGCAAAAGCAGAGGCCGAGGAACAAAACCAGAGCTCGAGGAAGAAAACTAGAGCCCGAGGAAAAAAAACAGAGACGGAGGAAGAAACGGAGGGTCCAAGGAACAAAACGAGACCCTTGGAACCAAACCAGAGCCCGAGGAGCTAAAGGAGAGCTGGAAGAACAAAACCAGAGCCCGAGGAAGAAAACCAGAGCCCGAGGAAGACAACGAGATCTAGAGGAGCAAAACCACAGCTCGAGGAAAAAAACCAGTGCCTGAGGAAAGAAACCAGAGCCCGAGGAACAAAACCAGAGCACAAGGGAAAAAGGAGGGTGCGAGGAAAAAAACCAGAGCCCATGGAACAAAACCAGAGTACGAGTAGAAATCCAGAGATGTAGGGACAAAACCACAGCTCATGGAACTAAAACAGAGCCCGAGGAACAAAACCAGAGCCCGTGGAACTAAACCAGAGGCCGAGGAACAAAACCAGAGCCCGTGGAACTAAACCAGAGCCCGGGGCACAAAACCAGAGACCGAGAAAAAAAAGCAGGGGCAGAGGAACAAAAGCAGAGGCCGAGGAACAAAACCAGAGCTCAAGGAAGAAAACCAGAAGCCGAGAAATTAAACCAGAGCCTGAGGAAGAAAACCAGAGCCCGAGGAACAAAACCAGAGACCGAGAAACAAATGGTGGGCCCGAGGACCAAAACGAGACCCGTGGACCCAAACCAGAGCCCGAGAGGCTAAAGCAGATCTGGAAGAACAAAACTAGAGCCCGGGGAACAAAACCAGTCCTCGAGGAAGAAAACCAGAGCCCGAGGAAGACAACGAGAGCTAGAGGAGCAAAACCACAGCTCGAGGAACAAAACCAGCGCCCGAGGAAAGAAACCAGAGCCCGAGGAAGGAAACCAGCGGCCAAGGAACAAAACGAGATCCCGAAGAACAAAAGGAGGGCCCGAGGAATAAAACCAGAGCCCAAAGAACAAAACTAGCCCTTGAGGAAGAAAACCAGAGCCCGAGGAACAAAACCAGAGACCGAGAAACAAATGGTGGGCCCGAGGACCAAAACGAGACCCGTGGACCCAAACCAGAGCCCGAGAGGCTAAAGCAGATCTGGAAGAACAAAACTAGAGCCCGGGGAACAAAACCAGTCCTCGAGGAAGAAAACCAGAGCCCGAGGAAGACAACGAGAGCTAGAGGAGCAAAACCACAGCTCGAGGAACAAAACCAGCGCCCGAGGAAAGAAACCAGAGCCCGAGGAAGGAAACCAGCGGCCAAGGAACAAAACGAGATCCCGAAGAACAAAAGGAGGGCCCGAGGAATAAAACCAGAGCCCAAAGAACAAAACTAGCCCTTGAGGAAGAAAACCAGAGCCCGAGGAGGAAAACCAGAGCCCGAGGAAGACAACGAGAGCTAGAGGAGCAAAACCACAGCTCGAGGAACAGAACCAGTGCCCGAGGAAAGAATCCAGAGCACGAGGAACGAAACCAGATACCAAAGAACAAAACCACAGCTCGAGGAAAAAAACCAGTGCCTGAGGAAAGAAACCAGAGCCCGAGGAACAAAACCAGAGCACAAGGGAAAAAGGAGGGTGCGAGGAAAAAAACCAGAGCCCATGGAACAAAACCAGAGTACGAGTAGAAATCCAGAGATGTAGGGACAAAACCACAGCTCATGGAACTAAAACAGAGCCCGAGGAACAAAACCAGAGCCTGTGGAACTAAACCAGAGGCCGAGGAACAAAACCAGAGCCCGTGGAACTAAACCAGAGCCCGGGGCACAAAACCAGAGACCGAGAAAAAAAAGCAGGGGCAGAGGAACAAAAGCAGAGGCCGAGGAACAAAACCAGAGCTCAAGGAAGAAAACCAGAAGCCGAGAAATTAAACCAGAGCCTGAGGAAGAAAACCAGAGCCCATGGAACAAAACCAGAGCCCGAGTAGAAAAACCAGAGCTGGAGGAACAAAACGAGAGCCCATGGAACTAAACCAGAGCCCGAGGAACAGAACCAGAGCCCGTGGAACTAACCCAGAGCCTGAGGAAAAAAACCAGAGCCCGAGAAAAAAAAACACAGGCAGAGGAACAAAAGCTGAGGCCGAGAAACAAAACCAGAGCTCGAGGAAGAAAACTAGACCCCGAGGAACAAAACCAGAGACTGAGGAACAAATGGAGGCCCGAGGAACAAAACGAGACCCTTGGAACCAAACCAGAGCCCGAGGAGCTAAAGCAGAGCTGGAAGAACAAAACCAGAGCCCGAGGAACAAAACTAGCCCTCGAGAAAGAAAACCAGAGCCCGAAGAAGAAAACCAGAGCCCGAGGAACAAAACCAGATCCCGAAGAAAAAAAGGAGGGCCCGCGGAATAAAACCAGACCCCGAGGAACAAAACTAGCCCTCGAGGAAGAAAACCAGAGCCCGAGGAGGAAAACCAGAGCCCGAGGAAGACAACGAGAGCTAGAGGAGCAAAACCACAGCTCGAGGAACAAAACCAGCGCCCGAGGAAAGAAACCAGAGCCCGAGGAACGAAACCAGATACCGAAGAGCAAAACCACAGCTCGAGGAACAAAACCAGCGCCCGAGGAAGAAAACCAGATCCCGAGGAACAAAACCAGAGCCCAATGAACGAAACCAGAGCCCGAGGAACAAAACCAGAGGTAGAGGAGCAAAGCCACAGCTCGAGGAACGAAACAAGAGCCCGAGGAACTAAACTAGAGCCCGAGGAATAAAACCAGAGCCCGACGAACAAAACAAGAGCCTGAGGAACAAAACCAGAGCCAATGAAACTATACGAGAGCCCGAGGAACAAAACCAGAGCCCATGGAACAAAACTAGAGCCCGAGTAGTAAAACCAGAGCTGGAGGAACAAAACCAGAGCCCGTGGAACTAAACCAGAGACCGAGAAACAGAACCAGAGCCTGTGGAACTTAACCAGAGCCCGAGGAAGAAAACCAGAGCCCGAGAAAAAAAAACACGGGCAGAGGAACAAAAGCAGAGGCCGAGGAACAAAACCAGAGCTAGAGGAAGAAAACTAGACCCCGAGGAACAAAACCAGAGACTGAGGAACAAATGGAGGCCCGAGGAACAAAACGAGACCCTTGGAACCAAACCAGAGCCCGAGGAGCTAAAGCAGAGCTGGAAGAACAAAACCAGAGCCCGAGGAACAAAACTAGCCCTCGAGAAAGAAAACCAGAGCCCGAAGAAGAAAACCAGAGCCCGAGGAACAAAACCAGATCCCGAAGAACAAAAGGAGGGCTCGCGGAATAAAACCAAACCCCGAGGAACAAAACTAGCCCTCGAGGAAGAAAACCAGAGCCCGAGGAGGAAAACCAGAGCCCGAGGAAGACAACGAGAGCTAGAGGAGCAAAACCACAGCTCGAGGAACAAAACCAGCGCCCGAGGAAAGAAACCAGAGCCCGAGGAACGAAACCAGATACCGAAGAGCAAAACCACAGCTCGAGGAACAAAACCAGCGCCCGAGGAAGAAAACCAGATCCCGAGGAACAAAACCAGAGCCCAATGAACGAAACAAGAGCCCGAGGAACTAAACTAGAGCCCGAGGAATAAAACCAGAGCCCGACGAACAAAACAAGAGCCTGAGGAACAAAACCAGAGCCAATGAAACTATACGAGAGCCCGAGGAACAAAACCAGAGCCCATGGAACAAAACTAGAGCCCGAGTAGTAAAACCAGAGCTGGAGGAACAAAACCAGAGCCCGTGGAACTAAACCAGAGACCGAGAAACAGAACCAGAGCCTGTGGAACTTAACCAGAGCCCGAGGAAGAAAACCAGAGCCCGAGAAAAAAAAAACACGGGCAGAGGAACAAAAGCAGAGGCCGAGGAACAAAACCAGAGCTCGAGGAAGAAAACTAGAGCCCGAGGAAAAAAAACAGAGACTGAGGAAGAAACGGAGGGTCCAAGGAACAAAACGAGACCCTTGGAACCAAACCAGAGCCCGAGGAGCTAAAGGAGAGCTGGAAGAACAAAACCAGAGCCCGAGGAAGAAAACCAGAGCCCGAGGAAGACAACGAGATCTAGAGGAGCAAAACCACAGCTCGAGGAAAAAAACCAGTGCCTGAGGAAAGAAACCAGAGCCCGAGGAACAAAACCAGAGCACAAGGGAAAAAGGAGGGTGCGAGGAAAAAAACCAGAGCCCATGGAACAAAACCAGAGTACGAGTAGAAATCCAGAGATGTAGGGACAAAACCACAGCTCATGGAACTAAAACAGAGCCCGAGGAACAAAACCAGAGCCCGTGGAACTAAACCAGAGGCCGAGGAACAAAACCAGAGCCCGTGGAACTAAACCAGAGCCCGGGGCACAAAACCAGAGACCGAGAAAAAAAAGCAGGGGCAGAGGAACAAAAGCAGAGGCCGAGGAACAAAACCAGAGCTCAAGGAAGAAAACCAGAAGCCGAGAAATTAAACCAGAGCCTGAGGAAGAAAACCAGAGCCCGAGGAACAAAACCAGAGACCGAGAAACAAATGGTGGGCCCGAGGAACAAAACGAGACCCGTGGACCCAAACCAGAGCCCGAGAGGCTAAAGCAGATCTGGAAGAACAAAACTAGAGCCCGGGGAACAAAACCAGTCCTCGAGGAAGAAAACCAGAGCCCGAGGAAGACAACGAGAGCTAGAGGAGCAAAACCACAGCTCGAGGAACAAAACCAGCGCCCGAGGAAAGAAACCAGAGCCCGAGGAAGGAAACCAGAGCCCAAGGAACAAAACCAGATCCCGAAGAACAAAAGGAGGGCCCGAGGAATAAAACCAGAGCCCAAAGAACAAAACTAGCCCTTGAGGAAGAAAACCAGAGCCCGAGGAGGAAAACCAGAGCCCGAGGAAGACAACGAGAGCTAGAGGAGCAAAACCACAGCTCGAGGAACAGAACCAGTGCCCGAGGAAAGAATCCAGAGCACGAGGAACGAAACCAGATACCAAAGAACAAAACCACAGCTCGAGGAAAAAAACCAGTGCCTGAGGAAAGAAACCAGAGCCCGAGGAACAAAACCAGAGCACAAGGGAAAAAGGAGGGTGCGAGGAAAAAAACCAGAGCCCATGGAACAAAACCAGAGTACGAGTAGAAATCCAGAGATGTAGGGACAAAACCACAGCTCATGGAACTAAAACAGAGCCCGAGGAACAAAACCAGAGCCTGTGGAACTAAACCAGAGGCCGAGGAACAAAACCAGAGCCCGTGGAACTAAACCAGAGCCCGGGGCACAAAACCAGAGACCGAGAAAAAAAAGCAGGGGCAGAGGAACAAAAGCAGAGGCCGAGGAACAAAACCAGAGCTCAAGGAAGAAAACCAGAAGCCGAGAAATTAAACCAGAGCCTGAGGAAGAAAACCAGAGCCCATGGAACAAAACCAGAGCCCGAGTAGAAAAACCAGAGCTGGAGGAACAAAACGAGAGCCCATGGAACTAAACCAGAGCCCGAGGAACAGAACCAGAGCCCGTGGAACTAACCCAGAGCCTGAGGAAAAAAACCAGAGCCCGAGAAAAAAAAACACAGGCAGAGGAACAAAAGCTGAGGCCGAGAAACAAAACCAGAGCTCGAGGAAGAAAACTAGACCCCGAGGAACAAAACCAGAGACTGAGGAACAAATGGAGGCCCGAGGAACAAAACGAGACCCTTGGAACCAAACCAGAGCCCGAGGAGCTAAAGCAGAGCTGGAAGAACAAAACCAGAGCCCGAGGAACAAAACTAGCCCTCGAGAAAGAAAACCAGAGCCCGAAGAAGAAAACCAGAGCCCGAGGAACAAAACCAGATCCCGAAGAACAAAAGGAGGGCCCGCGGAATAAAACCAGACCCCGAGGAACAAAACTAGCCCTCGAGGAAGAAAACCAGAGCCCGAGGAGGAAAACCAGAGCCCGAGGAAGACAACGAGAGCTAGAGGAGCAAAACCACAGCTCGAGGAACAAAACCAGTGCCCGAGGAAAGAAACCAGAGCCCGAGGAACGAAACCAGATACCGAAGAGCAAAACCACAGCTCGAGGAACAAAACCAGCGCCCGAGGAAGAAAACCAGATCCCGAGGAACAAAACCAGAGCCCAATGAACGAAACCAGAGCCCGAGGAACAAAACCAGAGGTAGAGGAGCAAAGCCACACCTCGAGGAACGAAACAAGAGCCCGAGGAACTAAACTAGAGCCCGAGGAATAAAACCAGAGCCCGACGAACAAAACAAGAGCCTGAGGAACAAAACCAGAGCCAATGAAACTATACGAGAGCCCGAGGAACAAAACCAGAGCCCATGGAACAAAACTAGAGCCCGAGTAGTAAAACCAGAGCTGGAGGAACAAAACCAGAGCCCGTGGAACTAAACCAGAGCCCGAGGAACAGAACCAGAGCCTGTGGAACTTAACCAGAGCCCGAGGAAGAAAACCAGAGCCCGAGAAAAAAAAACACGGGCAGAGGAACAAAAGCAGAGGCCGAGGAACAAAACCAGAGCTAGAGGAAGAAAACTAGACCCCGAGGAACAAAACCAGAGACTGAGGAACAAATGGAGGCCCGAGGAACAAAACGAGACCCTTGGAACCAAACCAGAGCCCGAGGAGCTAAAGCAGAGCTGGAAGAACAAAACCAGAGCCCGAGGAACAAAACTAGCCCTCAAGAAAGAAAACCAGAGCCCGAAGAAGAAAACCAGAGCCCGAGGAACAAAACCAGATCCCGAAGAACAAAAGGAGGGTCCGCGGAATAAAACCAGACCCCGAGGAACAAAACTAGCCCTCGAGGAAGAAAACCAGAGCCCGAGGAGGAAAACCAGAGCCCGAGGAAGACAACGAGAGCTAGAGGAGCAAAACCACAGCTCGAGGAACAAAACCAGCGCCCGAGGAAAGAAACCAGAGCCCGAGGAACGAAACCAGATACCGAAGAGCAAAACCACAGCTCGAGGAACAAAACCAGCGCCCGAGGAAGAAAACCAGATCCCGAGGAACAAAACCAGAGCCTGTGGAACTAAACCAGAGGCCGAGGAACAAAACCAGAGCCCGTGGAACTAAACCAGAGCCCGGGGCACAAAACCAGAGACCGAGAAAAAAAAGCAGGGGCAGAGGAACAAAAGCAGAGGCCGAGGAACAAAACCAGAGCTCAAGGAAGAAAACCAGAAGCCGAGAAATTAAACCAGAGCCTGAGGAAGAAAACCAGAGCCCATGGAACACAACCAGAGCCCGAGTAGAAAAACCAGAGCTGGAGGAACAAAACGAGAGCCCATGGAACTAAACCAGAGCCCGAGAAACAGAACCAGAGCCCGTGGAACTAACCCAGAGCCTGAGGAAAAAAACCAGAGCCCGAGAAAAAAAAACACAGGCAGAGGAACAAAAGCTGAGGCCGAGAAACAAAACCAGAGCTAGAGGAAGAAAACTAGACCCCGAGGAACAAAACCAGAGACTGAGGAACAAATGGAGGCCCGAGGAACAAAACGAGACCCTTGGAACCAAACCAGAGCCCGAGGAGCTAAAGCAGAGCTGGAAGAACAAAACCAGAGCCCGAGGAACAAAACTAGCCCTCGAGAAAGAAAACCAGAGCCCGAAGAAGAAAACCAGAGCCCGAGGAACAAAACCAGATCCCGAAGAACAAAAGGAGGGCCCGCGGAATAAAACCAGACCCCGAGGAACAAAACTAGCCCTCGAGGAAGAAAACCAGAGCCCAAGGAGGAAAACCAGAGCCCGAGGAAGAGAACGAGAGCTAGAGGAGCAAAACCACAGCTCGAGGAACAAAACCAGCGCCCGAGGAAAGAAACCAGAGCCCGAGGAACGAAACCAGATACCGAAGAGCAAAACCACAGCTCGAGGAACAAAACCAGCGCCCGAGGAAGAAAACCAGATCCCGAGGAACAAAACCAGAGCCCAATGAACGAAACCAGAGCCCGAGGAACAAAACCAGAGGTAGAGGAGCAAAGCCACAGCTCGAGGAACGAAACAAGAGCCCGAGGAACTAAACTAGAGCCCGAGGAATAAAACCAGAGCCCGACGAACAAAACAAGAGCCTGAGGAACAAAACCAGAGCCAATGAAACTATACGAGAGCCCGAGGAACAAAACCAGAGCCCATGGAACAAAACTAGAGCCCGAGTAGTAAAACCAGAGCTGGAGGAACAAAACCAGAGCCCGTGGAACTAAACCAGAGCCCGAGAAACAGAACCAGAGCCTGTGGAACTTAACCAGAGCCCGAGGAAGAAAACCAGAGCCCGAGAAAAAAAAACACGGGCAGAGGAACAAAAGCAGAGGCCGAGGAACAAAACCAGAGCTAGAGGAAGAAAACTAGACCCCGAGGAACAAAACCAGAGACTGAGGAACAAATGGAGGCCCGAGGAACAAAACGAGACCCTTGGAACTAAACCACAGCCCGAGGAGCTAAAGCAGAGCTGGAAGAACAAAACCAGAGCCCGAGGAACAAAACTAGCCCTCGAGAAAGAAAACCAGAGCCCGAAGAAGAAAACCAGAGCCCGAGGAACAAAACCAGATCCCGAAGAACAAAAGGAGGGCCCGCGGAATAAAACCAGACCCCGAGGAACAAAACTAGCCCTCGAGGAAGAAAACCAGAGCCCGAGGAGGAAAACCAGAGCCCGAGGAAGAGAACGAGAGCTAGAGGAGCAAAACCACAGCTCGAGGAACAAAACCAGCGCCCGAGGAAAGAAACCAGAGCCCGAGGAACGAAACCAGATACCGAAGAGCAAAACCACAGCTCGAGGAACAAAACCAGCGCCCGAGGAAGAAAACCAGATCCCGAGGAACAAAACCAGAGCCCAATGAACGAAACCAGAGCCCGAGGAACAAAACCAGAGGTAGAGGAGCAAAGCCACAGCTCGAGGAACGAAACAAGAGCCCGAGGAACTAAACTAGAGCCCGAGGAATAAAACCAGAGCCCGACGAACAAAACAAGAGCCTGAGGAACAAAACCAGAGCCAATGAAACTATACGAGAGCCTGAGGAACAAAACCAGAGCCCATGGAACAAAACTAGAGCCCGAGTAGTAAAACCAGAGCTGGAGGAACAAAACCAGAGCCCGTGGAACTAAACCAGAGCCCGAGGAACAGAACCAGAGCCTGTGGAACTTAACCAGAGCCCGAGGAAGAAAACCAGAGCCCGAGAAAAAAAAACACGGGCAGAGGAACAAAAGCAGAGGCCGAGGAACAAAACCAGAGCTCGAGGAAGAAAACTAGAGCCCGAGGAAAAAAAACAGAGACTGAGGAAGAAACGGAGGGTCCAAGGAACAAAACGAGACCCTTGGAACCAAACCAGAGCCCGAGGAGCTAAAGGAGAGCTGGAAGAACAAAACCAGAGCCCGAGGAAGAAAACCAGAGCCCGAGGAAGACAACGAGATCTAGAGGAGCAAAACCACAGCTCGAGGAAAAAAACCAGTGCCTGAGGAAAGAAACCAGAGCCCGAGGAACAAAACCAGAGCACAAGGGAAAAAGGAGGGTGCGAGGAAAAAAACCAGAGCCCATGGAACAAAACCAGAGTACGAGTAGAAATCCAGAGATGTAGGGACAAAACCACAGCTCATGGAACTAAAACAGAGCCCGAGGAACAAAACCAGAGCCCGTGGAACTAAACCAGAGGCCGAGGAACAAAACCAGAGCCCGTGGAACTAAACCAGAGCCCGGGGCACAAAACCAGAGACCGAGAAAAAAAAGCAGGGGCAGAGGAACAAAAGCAGAGGCCGAGGAACAAAACCAGAGCTCAAGGAAGAAAACCAGAAGCCGAGAAATTAAACCAGAGCCTGAGGAAGAAAACCAGAGCCCGAGGAACAAAACCAGAGACCGAGAAACAAATGGTGGGCCCGAGGAACAAAACGAGACCCGTGGACCCAAACCAGAGCCCGAGAGGCTAAAGCAGATCTGGAAGAACAAAACTAGAGCCCGGGGAACAAAACCAGTCCTCGAGGAAGAAAACCAGAGCCCGAGGAAGACAACGAGAGCTAGAGGAGCAAAACCACAGCTCGAGGAACAAAACCAGCGCCCGAGGAAAGAAACCAGAGCCCGAAGAAGAAAACCAGAGCCCAAGGAACAAAACCAGATCCTGAAGAACAAAAGGAGGGCCCGAGGAATAAAACCAGAGCCCAAAGAACAAAACTAGCCCTTGAGGAAGAAAACCAGAGCCCGAGGAGGAAAACCAGAGCCCGAGGAAGACAACGAGAGCTAGAGGAGCAAAACCACAGCTCGAGGAACAGAACCAGTGCCCGAGGAAAGAATCCAGAGCACGAGGAACGAAACCAGATACCAAAGAACAAAACCACAGCTCGAGGAAAAAAACCAGCGCCCGAGGAAGAAAACCAGATCCCGAGGAACAAAACCAGAGCCCAATGAACGAAACCAGAGCCCGAGGAACAAAACCAGAGGTAGAGGAGCAAAGCCACACCTCGAGGAACAAAACAAGAGCCCGAGGAACTAAACTAGAGTCCGAGGAATAAAACCAGAGCCCATGGAACAAAACCAGAGCCCGAGTAGAAAAACCAGAGCTGGAGGAACAAAACCAGAGCCCGTGGAACTAAACCAGAGCCTGAGGAACAGAACCAGAGCCTGTGGAACTAAACCAGAGCCTGAGGAACAAAACTAGTCCTCGAGGAAGAAAACCAGAGCCCGAGGAAGACAACCAGAGCTAGAGGAGCAAAACCACAGCTCGAGGAAGAAAACCAGTGCCCGAGGAAAGAAACCAGAGCTCGAGGAACGAAACCAGAGCCCGAGGAACAAAACCAGATCCCAAAGAACAAAAAGGAGGGCCCGAGGAATAAAACCAGAGCCCGAGGAACAAAACTAGCCCTCGAGGAAGAAAAGCAGAGCCCGAGGAAGACAACGAGAGCTAGAGGAGCAAAACCACAGCTCGAGGAACAAAACCAGAGCCCGAGGAAAGAATCCAGAGCCCGAGGAACAAAACCGGATCGCGAAGAACAAAAGGAGGGCCCGCGGAATAAAACCAGACCCCGAGGAACAAAACTAGCCCTCGAGGAAGAAAACCAGAGCCCGAGGAGGAAAACCAGAGCCCGAGGAAGACAACGAGAGATAGAGGAGCAAAACCACAGCTCGAGGAACAAAACCAGCGCCCGAGGAAGAAAACCAGATCCCGAGGAAAAAAAACAGAGCCCAATGAACGAAACCAGATCGTGAGGAACAAAACCAGAGGTAGAGGAGCAAAGCCACAGCTCGAGGAACGAAACAAGAGCCCGAGGAACTAAACTAGAGCCCGAGGAATAAAACCAGAGCCCGACGAACAAAACAAGAGCCTGAGGAACAAAACCAGAGCCAATGAAACTATACGAGAGCCCGAGGAACAAAACCAGAGCCCATGGAACAGAACTAGAGCCCGAGTAGTAAAACCAGAGCTGGAGGAACAAAACCAGAGCCCGTGGAACTAAACCAGAGCCCGAGGAACAGAACCAGAGCCTGTGGAACTTAACCAGAGCCCGAGGAAGAAAACCAGAGCCCGAGAAAAAAAAAACACGGGCAGAGGAACAAAAGCAGAGGCCGAGGAACAAAACCAGAGCTCGAGGAAGAAAACTAGAGCCCGAGGAAAAAAAACAGAGACGGAGGAAGAAACGGAGGGTCCAAGGAACAAAACGAGACCCTTGGAACCAAACCAGAGCCCGAGGAGCTAAAGGAGAGCTGGAAGAACAAAACCAGAGCCCGAGGAAGAAAACCAGAGCCCGAGGAAGACAACGAGATCTAGAGGAGCAAAACCACAGCTCAAGGAAAAAAACCAGTGCCTGAGGAAAGAAACCAGAGCCCGAGGAACAAAACCAGAGCACAAGGGAAAAAGGAGGGTGCGAGGAAAAAAACCAGAGCCCATGGAACAAAACCAGAGTACGAGTAGAAATCCAGAGATGTAGGGACAAAACCACAGCTCATGGAACTAAAACAGAGCCCGAGGAACAAAACCAGAGCCCGTGGAACTAAACCAGAAGCCGAGGAACAAAACCAGAGCCCGTGGAACTAAACCAGAGCCCGGGGCACAAAACCAGAGACCGAGAAAAAAAAGCAGGGGCAGAGGAACAAAAGCAGAGGCCGAGGAACAAAACCAGAGCTCAAGGAAGAAAACCAGAAGCCGAGAAATTAAACCAGAGCCTGAGGAAGAAAACCAGAGCCCGAGGAACAAAACCAGAGACCGAGAAACAAATGGTGGGCCCGAGGAACAAAACGAGACCCGTGGACCCAAACCAGAGCCCGAGAGGCTAAAGCAGATCTGGAAGAACAAAACTAGAGCCCGGGGAACAAAACCAGTCCTCGAGGAAGAAAACCAGAGCCCGAGGAAGACAACGAGAGCTAGAGGAGCAAAACCACAGCTCGAGGAACAAAACCAGCGCCCGAGGAAGAAAACCAGATCCCGAGGAACAAAACCAGAGCCCAATGAACGAAACCAGAGCCCGAGGAACAAAACCAGAGGTAGAGGAGCAAAGCCACACCTCGAGGAACAAAACAAGAGCCCGAGGAACTAAACTAGAGTCCGAGGAATAAAACCAGAGCCCATGGAAAAAAAACCAGAGCCCGAGTAGAAAAACCAGAGCTGGAGGAACAAAACCAGAGCCCGTGGAACTAAACCAGAGCCTGAGGAACAGAACCAGAGCCTGTGGAACTAAACCAGAGCCCGAGGAACAAAACTAGTCCTCGAGGAAGAAAACCAGAGCCCGAGGAAGACAACCAGAGCTAGAGGAGCAAAACCACAGCTCGAGGAAGAAAACCAGTGCCCGAGGAAAGAAACCAGAGCTCGAGGAACGAAACCAGAGCCCGAGGAACAAAACCAGATCCCAAAGAACAAAAAGGAGGGCCCGAGGAATAAAACCAGAGCCCGAGGAACAAAACTAGCCCTCGAGGAAGAAAAGCAGAGCCCGAGGAAGACAACGAGAGCTAGAGGAGCAAAACCACAGCTCGAGGAACAAAACCAGAGCCCGAGGAAAGAATCCAGAGCCCGAGGAACAAAACCGGATCGCGAAGAACAAAAGGAGGGCCCGCGGAATAAAACCAGACCCCGAGGAACAAAACTAGCCCTCGAGGAAGAAAACCAGAGCCCGAGGAGGAAAACCAGAGCCCGAGGAAGACAACGAGAGCTAGAGGAGCAAAACCACAGCTCGAGGAACAAAACCAGCGCCCGAGGAAGAAAACCAGATCCCGAGGAAAAAAAACAGAGCCCAATGAACGAAACCAGATCGTGAGGAACAAAACCAGAGGTAGAGGAGCAAAGCCACAGCTCGAGGAACGAAACAAGAGCCCGAGGAACTAAACTAGAGCCCGAGGAATAAAACCAGAGCCCGACGAACAAAACAAGAGCCTGAGGAACAAAACCAGAGCCAATGAAACTATACGAGAGCCCGAGGAACAAACCCAGAGCCCATGGAACAGAACTAGAGCCCGAGTAGTAAAACCAGAGCTGGAGGAACAAAACCAGAGCCCGTGGAACTAAACCAGAGCCCGAGGAACAGAACCAGAGCCTGTGGAACTTAACCAGAGCCCGAGGAAGAAAACCAGAGCCCGAGAAAAAAAAAACACGGGCAGAGGAACAAAAGCAGAGGCCGAGGAACAAAACCAGAGCTCGAGGAAGAAAACTAGAGCCCGAGGAAAAAAAACAGAGACGGAGGAAGAAACGGAGGGTCCAAGGAACAAAACGAGACCCTTGGAACCAAACCAGAGCCCGAGGAGCTAAAGGAGAGCTGGAAGAACAAAACCAGAGCCCGAGGAAGAAAACCAGAGCCCGAGGAAGACAACGAGATCTAGAGGAGCAAAACCACAGCTCGAGGAAAAAAACCAGTGCCTGAGGAAAGAAACCAGAGCCCGAGGAACAAAACCAGAGCACAAGGGAAAAAGGAGGGTGCGAGGAAAAAAACCAGAGCCCATGGAACAAAACCAGAGTACGAGTAGAAATCCAGAGATGTAGGGACAAAACCACAGCTCATGGAACTAAAACAGAGCCCGAGGAACAAAACCAGAGCCCGTGGAACTAAACCAGAGGCCGAGGAACAAAACCAGAGCCCGTGGAACTAAACCAGAGCCCGGGGCACAAAACCAGAGACCGAGAAAAAAAAGCAGGGGCAGAGGAACAAAAGCAGAGGCCGAGGAACAAAACCAGAGCTCAAGGAAGAAAACCAGAAGCCGAGAAATTAAACCAGAGCCTGAGGAAGAAAACCAGAGCCCGAGGAACAAAACCAGAGACCGAGAAACAAATGGTGGGCCCGAGGAACAAAACGAGACCCGTGGACCCAAACCAGAGCCCGAGAGGCTAAAGCAGATCTGGAAGAACAAAACTAGAGCCCGGGGAACAAAACCAGTCCTCGAGGAAGAAAAACAGAGCCCGAGGAAGACAACGAGAGCTAGAGGAGCAAAACCACAGCTCGAGGAACAAAACCAGCGCCCGAGGAAGAAAACCAGATCCCGAGGAACAAAACCAGAGCCCAATGACCGAAACCAGAGCCCGAGGAACAAAACCAGAGGTAGAGGAGCAAAGCCACACCTCGAGGAACAAAACAAGAGCCCGAGGAACTAAACTAGAGTCCGAGGAATAAAACCAGAGCCCATGGAAAAAAAACCAGAGCCCGAGTAGAAAAACCAGAGCTGGAGGAACAAAACCAGAGCCCGTGGAACTAAACCAGAGCCTGAGGAACAGAACCAGAGCCTGTGGAACTAAACCAGAGCCCGAGGAACAAAACTAGTCCTCGAGGAAGAAAACCAGAGCCCGAGGAAGACAACCAGAGCTAGAGGAGCAAAACCACAGCTCGAGGAAGAAAACCAGTGCCCGAGGAAAGAAACCAGAGCTCGAGGAACGAAACCAGAGCCCGAGGAACAAAACCAGATCCCAAAGAACAAAAAGGAGGGCCCGAGGAATAAAACCAGAGCCCGAGGAACAAAACTAGCCCTCGAGGAAGAAAAGCAGAGCCCGAGGAAGACAACGAGAGCTAGAGGAGCAAAACCACAGCTCGAGGAACAAAACCAGAGCCCGAGGAAAGAATCCAGAGCCCGAGGAACAAAACCAGATCCCGAAGAACAAAAGGAGGGCCCGCGGAATAAAACCAGACCCCGAGGAACAAAACTAGCCCTCGAGGAAGAAAACCAGAGCCCGAGGAGGAAAACCAGAGCCCGAGGAAGACAACGAGAGATAGAGGAGCAAAACCACAGCTCGAGGAACAAAACCAGCGCCCGAGGAAGAAAACCAGATCCCGAGGAAAAAAAACAGAGCCCAATGAACGAAACCAGATCGTGAGGAACAAAACCAGAGGTAGAGGAGCAAAGCCACAGCTCGAGGAACGAAACAAGAGCCCGAGGAACTAAACTAGAGCCCGAGGAATAAAACCAGAGCCCGACGAACAAAACAAGAGCCTGAGGAACAAAACCAGAGCCAATGAAACTATACGAGAGCCCGAGGAACAAACCCAGAGCCCATGGAACAGAACTAGAGCCCGAGTAGTAAAACCAGAGCTGGAGGAACAAAACCAGAGCCCGTGGAACTAAACCAGAGCCCGAGGAACAGAACCAGAGCCTGTGGAACTTAACCAGAGCCCGAGGAAGAAAACCAGAGCCCGAGAAAAAAAAAACACGGGCAGAGGAACAAAAGCAGAGGCCGAGGAACAAAACCAGAGCTCGAGGAAGAAAACTAGAGCCCGAGGAAAAAAAACAGAGACTGAGGAAGAAACGGAGGGTCCAAGGAACAAAACGAGACCCTTGGAACCAAACCAGAGCCCGAGGAGCTAAAGGAGAGCTGGAAGAACAAAACCAGAGCCCGAGGAAGAAAACCAGAGCCCGAGGAAGACAACGAGATCTAGAGGAGCAAAACCACAGCTCGAGGAAAAAAACCAGTGCCTGAGGAAAGAAACCAGAGCCCGAGGAACAAAACCAGAGCACAAGGGAAAAAGGAGGGTGCGAGGAAAAAAACCAGAGCCCATGGAACAAAACCAGAGTACGAGTAGAAATCCAGAGATGTAGGGACAAAACCACAGCTCATGGAACTAAAACAGAGCCCGAGGAACAAAACCAGAGCCCGTGGAACTAAACCAGAGGCCGAGGAACAAAACCAGAGCCCGTGGAACTAAACCAGAGCCCGGGACACAAAACCAGAGACTGAGAAAAAAAAGCAGGGGCAGAGGAAAAAAAGCAGAGGCCGAGGAACAAAACCAGAGCTCAAGGAAGAAAACCAGAAGCCGAGAAATTAAACCAGAGCCTGAGGAAGAAAACCAGAGCCCGAGGAACAAAACCAGAGACCGAGAAACAAATGGTGGGCCCGAGGAACAAAACGAGACCCGTGGACCCAAACCAGAGCCCGAGAGGCTAAAGCAGATCTGGAAGAACAAAACTAGAGCCCGGGGAACAAAACCAGTCCTCGAGGAAGAAAACCAGAGCCCGAGGAAGACAACGAGAGCTAGAGGAGCAAAACCACAGCTCGAGGAACAAAACCAGCGCCCGAGGAAAGAAACCAGAGCCCGAGGAACGAAACCAGATACCGAAGAGCAAAACCACAGCTCGAGGAACAAAACCAGCGCCCGAGGAAGAAAACCAGATCCCGAGGAACAAAACCAGAGCCCAATGAACGAAACCAGAGCCCGAGGAACAAAACCAGAGGTAGAGGAGCAAAGCCACAGCTCGAGGAACAAAACAAGAGCCCGAGGAACTAAACTAGAGTCCGAGGAATAAAACCAGAGCCCATGGAAAAAAAACCAGAGCCCGAGTAGAAAAACCAGAGCTGGAGGAACAAAACCAGAGCCCGTGGAACTAAACCAGAGCCTGAGGAACAGAACCAGAGCCTGTGGAACTAAACCAGAGCCCGAGGAACAAAACTAGTCCTCGAGGAAGAAAACCAGAGCCCGAGGAAGACAACCAGAGCTAGAGGAGCAAAACCACAGCTCGAGGAAGAAAACCAGTGTCCGAGGAAAGAAACCAGAGCTCGAGGAACGAAACCAGAGCCCGAGGAACAAAACCAGATCCCAAAGAACAAAAAGGAGGGCCCGAGGAATAAAACCAGAGCCCGAGGAACAAAACTAGCCCTCGAGGAAGAAAAGCAGAGCCCGAGGAAGACAACGAGAGCTAGAGGAGCAAAACCACAGCTCGAGGAACAAAACCAGAGCCCGAGGAAAGAATCCAGAGCCCGAGGAACAAAACCAGATCCCGAAGAACAAAAGGAGGGCCCGCGGAATAAAACCAGACCCCGAGGAACAAAACTAGCCCTCGAGGAAGAAAACCAGAGCCCGAGGAGGAAAACCAGAGCCCGAGGAAGACAACGAGAGCTAGAGGAGCAAAACCACAGCTCGAGGAACAAAACCAGCGCCCGAGGAAGAAAACCAGATCCCGAGGAAAAAAAACAGAGCCCAATGAACGAAACCAGATCGTGAGGAACAAAACCAGAGGTAGAGGAGCAAAGCCACAGCTCGAGGAACGAAACAAGAGCCCGAGGAACTAAACTAGAGCCCGAGGAATAAAACCAGAGCCCGACGAACAAAACAAGAGCCTGAGGAACAAAACCAGAGCCAATGAAACTATACGAGAGCCCGAGGAACAAACCCAGAGCCCATGGAACAGAACTAGAGCCCGAGTAGTAAAACCAGAGCTGGAGGAACAAAACCAGAGCCCGTGGAACTAAACCAGAGCCCGAGGAACAGAACCAGAGCCTGTGGAACTTAACCAGAGCCCGAGGAAGAAAACCAGAGCCCGAGAAAAAAAAAACACGGGCAGAGGAACAAAAGCAGAGGCCGAGGAACAAAACCAGAGCTCGAGGAAGAAAACTAGAGCCCGAGGAAAAAAAACAGAGACGGAGGAAGAAACGGAGGGTCCAAGGAACAAAACGAGACCCTTGGAACCAAACCAGAGCCCGAGGAGCTAAAGGAGAGCTGGAAGAACAAAACCAGAGCCCGAGGAAGAAAACCAGAGCCCGAGGAAGACAACGAGATCTAGAGGAGCAAAACCACAGCTCGAGGAAAAAAACCAGTGCCTGAGGAAAGAAACCAGAGCCCGAGGAACAAAACCAGAGCACAAGGGAAAAAGGAGGGTGCGAGGAAAAAAACCAGAGCCCATGGAACAAAACCAGAGTACGAGTAGAAATCCAGAGATGTAGGGACAAAACCACAGCTCATGGAACTAAAACAGAGCCCGAGGAACAAAACCAGAGCCCGTGGAACTAAACCAGAGGCCGAGGAACAAAACCAGAGCCCGTGGAACTAAACCAGAGCCCGGGGCACAAAACCAGAGACCGAGAAAAAAAAGCAGGGGCAGAGGAACAAAAGCAGAGGCCGAGGAACAAAACCAGAGCTCAAGGAAGAAAACCAGAAGCCGAGAAATTAAACCAGAGCCTGAGGAAGAAAACCAGAGCCCGAGGAACAAAACCAGAGACCGAGAAACAAATGGTGGGCCCGAGGAACAAAACAAGACCCGTGGACCCAAACCAGAGCCCGAGAGGCTAAAGCAGATCTGGAAGAACAAAACTAGAGCCCGGGGAACAAAACCAGTCCTCGAGGAAGAAAACCAGAGCCCGAGGAAGACAACGAGAGCTAGAGGAGCAAAACCACAGCTCGAGGAACAAAACCAGCGCCCGAGGAAGAAAACCAGATCCCGAGGAACAAAACCAGAGCCCAATGAACGAAACCAGAGCCCGAGGAACAAAACCAGAGGTAGAGGAGCAAAGCCACACCTCGAGGAACAAAACAAGAGCCCGAGGAACTAAACTAGAGTCCGAGGAATAAAACCAGAGCCCATGGAAAAAAAACCAGAGCCCGAGTAGAAAAACCAGAGCTGGAGGAACAAAACCAGAGCCCGTGGAACTAAACCAGAGCCTGAGGAACAGAACCAGAGCCTGTGGAACTAAACCAGAGCCCGAGGAACAAAACTAGTCCTCGAGGAAGAAAACCAGAGCCCGAGGAAGACAACCAGAGCTAGAGGAGCAAAACCACAGCTCGAGGAAGAAAACCAGTGCCCGAGGAAAGAAACCAGAGCTCGAGGAACGAAACCAGAGCCCGAGGAACAAAACCAGATCCCAAAGAACAAAAAGGAGGGCCCGAGGAATAAAACCAGAGCCCGAGGAACAAAACTAGCCCTCGAGGAAGAAAAGCAGAGCCCGAGGAAGACAACGAGAGCTAGAGGAGCAAAACCACAGCTCGAGGAACAAAACCAGAGCCCGAGGAAAGAATCCAGAGCCCGAGGAACAAAACCAGATCCCGAAGAACAAAAGGAGGGCCCGCGGAATAAAACCAGACCCCGAGGAACAAAACTAGCCCTCGAGGAAGAAAACCAGAGCCCGAGGAGGAAAACCAGAGCCCGAGGAAGACAACGAGAGATAGAGGAGCAAAACCACAGCTCGAGGAACAAAACCAGCGCCCGAGGAAGAAAACCAGATCCCGAGGAAAAAAAACAGAGCCCAATGAACGAAACCAGATCGTGAGGAACAAAACCAGAGGTAGAGGAGCAAAGCCACAGCTCGAGGAACGAAACAAGAGCCCGAGGAACTAAACTAGAGCCCGAGGAATAAAACCAGAGCCCGACGAACAAAACAAGAGCCTGAGGAACAAAACCAGAGCCAATGAAACTATACGAGAGCCCGAGGAACAAAACCAGAGCCCATGGAACAGAACTAGAGCCCGAGTAGTAAAACCAGAGCTGGAGGAACAAAACCAGAGCCCGTGGAACTAAACCAGAGCCCGAGGAACAGAACCAGAGCCTGTGGAACTTAACCAGAGCCCGAGGAAGAAAACCAGAGCCCGAGAAAAAAAAACACGGGCAGAGGAACAAAAGCAGAGGCCGAGGAACAAAACCAGAGCTCGAGGAAGAAAACTAGAGCCCGAGGAAAAAAAACAGAGACTGAGGAAGAAACGGAGGGTCCAAGGAACAAAACGAGACCCTTGGAACCAAACCAGAGCCCGAGGAGCTAAAGGAGAGCTGGAAGAACAAAACCAGAGCCCGAGGAAGAAAACCAGAGCCCGAGGAAGACAACGAGATCTAGAGGAGCAAAACCACAGCTCGAGGAAAAAAACCAGTGCCTGAGGAAAGAAACCAGAGCCCGAGGAACAAAACCAGAGCACAAGGGAAAAAGGAGGGTGCGAGGAAAAAAACCAGAGCCCATGGAACAAAACCAGAGTACGAGTAGAAATCCAGAGATGTAGGGACAAAACCACAGCTCATGGAACTAAAACAGAGCCCGAGGAACAAAACCAGAGCCCGTGGAACTAAACCAGAGGCCGAGGAACAAAACCAGAGCCCGTGGAACTAAACCAGAGCCCGGGGCACAAAACCAGAGACCGAGAAAAAAAAGCAGGGGCAGAGGAACAAAAGCAGAGGCCGAGGAACAAAACCAGAGCTCAAGGAAGAAAACCAGAAGCCGAGAAATTAAACCAGAGCCTGAGGAAGAAAACCAGAGCCCGAGGAACAAAACCAGAGACCGAGAAACAAATGGTGGGCCCGAGGAACAAAACGAGACCCGTGGACCCAAACCAGAGCCCGAGAGGCTAAAGCAGATCTGGAAGAACAAAACTAGAGCCCGGGGAACAAAACCAGTCCTCGAGGAAGAAAACCAGAGCCCGAGGAAGACAACGAGAGCTAGAGGAGCAAAACCACAGCTCGAGGAACAAAACCAGCGCCCGAGGAAAGAAACCAGAGCCCGAGGAAGGAAACCAGAGCCCAAGGAACAAAACCAGATCCTGAAGAACAAAAGGAGGGCCCGAGGAATAAAACCAGAGACCAAAGAACAAAACTAGCCCTTGAGGAAGAAAACCAGAGCCCGAGGAGGAAAACCAGAGCCCGAGGAAGACAACGAGAGCTAGAGGAGCAAAACCACAGCTCGAGGAACAGAACCAGTGCCCGAGGAAAGAAACCAGAGCCCGAGGAACGAAATCAGATACCGAAGAGCAAAACCACAGCTCGAGGAAAAAAACCAGCGCCCGAGGAAGAAAACCAGATCCCGAGGAACAAAACCAGAGCCCAATGAACGAAACCAGAGCCCGAGGAACAAAACCAGAGGTAGAGGAGCAAAGCCACACCTCGAGGAACAAAACAAGAGCCCGAGGAACTAAACTAGAGTCCGAGGAATAAAACCAGAGCCCATGGAACAAAACCAGAGCCCGAGTAGAAAAACCAGAGCTGGAGGAACAAAACCAGAGCCCGTGGAACTAAACCAGAGCCTGAGGAACAGAACCAGAGCCTGTGGAACTAAACCAGAGCCCGAGGAACAAAACTAGTCCTCGAGGAAGAAAACCAGAGCCCGAGGAAGACAACCAGAGCTAGAGGAGCAAAACCACAGCTCGAGGAAGAAAACCAGTGCCCGAGGAAAGAAACCAGAGCTCGAGGAACGAAACCAGAGCCCGAGGAACAAAACCAGATCCCAAAGAACAAAAAGGAGGGCCCGAGGAATAAAACCAGAGCCCGAGGAACAAAACTAGCCCTCGAGGAAGAAAAGCAGAGCCCGAGGAAGACAACGAGAGCTAGAGGAGCAAAACCACAGCTCGAGGAACAAAACCAGAGCCCGAGGAAAGAATCCAGAGCCCGAGGAACAAAACCAGATCCCGAAGAACAAAAGGAGGGCCCGCGGAATAAAACCAGACCCCGAGGAACAAAACTAGCCCTCGAGGAAGAAAACCAGAGCCCGAGGAGGAAAACCAGAGCCCGAGGAAGACAACGAGAGCTAGAGGAGCAAAACCACAGCTCGAGGAACAAAACCAGCGCCCGAGGAAGAAAACCAGATCCCGAGGAAAAAAAACAGAGCCCAATGAACGAAACCAGATCGTGAGGAACAAAACCAGAGGTAGAGGAGCAAAGCCACAGCTCGAGGAACGAAACAAGAGCCCGAGGAACTAAACTAGAGCCCGAGGAATAAAACCAGAGCCCGACGAACAAAACAAGAGCCTGAGGAACAAAACCAGAGCCAATGAAACTATACGAGAGCCCGAGGAACAAACCCAGAGCCCATGGAACAGAACTAGAGCCCGAGTAGTAAAACCAGAGCTGGAGGAACAAAACCAGAGCCCGTGGAACTAAACCAGAGCCCGAGGAACAGAACCAGAGCCTGTGGAACTTAACCAGAGCCCGAGGAAGAAAACCAGAGCCCGAGAAAAAAAAAACACGGGCAGAGGAACAAAAGCAGAGGCCGAGGAACAAAACCAGAGCTCGAGGAAGAAAACTAGAGCCCGAGGAAAAAAAACAGAGACTGAGGAAGAAACGGAGGGTCCAAGGAACAAAACGAGACCCTTGGAACCAAACCAGAGCCCGAGGAGCTAAAGGAGAGCTGGAAGAACAAAACCAGAGCCCGAGGAAGAAAACCAGAGCCCGAGGAAGACAACGAGATCTAGAGGAGCAAAACCACAGCTCGAGGAAAAAAACCAGTGCCTGAGGAAAGAAACCAGAGCCCGAGGAACAAAACCAGAGCACAAGGGAAAAAGGAGGGTGCGAGGAAAAAAACCAGAGCCCATGGAACAAAACCAGAGTACGAGTAGAAATCCAGAGATGTAGGGACAAAACCACAGCTCATGGAACTAAAACAGAGCCCGAGGAACAAAACCAGAGCCCGTGGAACTAAACCAGAGGCCGAGGAACAAAACCAGAGCCCGTGGAACTAAACCAGAGCCCGGGGCACAAAACCAGAGACCGAGAAAAAAAAGCAGGGGCAGAGGAACAAAAGCAGAGGCCGAGGAACAAAACCAGAGCTCAAGGAAGAAAACCAGAAGCCGAGAAATTAAACCAGAGCCTGAGGAAGAAAACCAGAGCCCGAGGAACAAAACCAGAGACCGAGAAACAAATGGTGGGCCCGAGGAACAAAACGAGACCCGTGGACCCAAACCAGAGCCCGAGAGGCTAAAGCAGATCTGGAAGAACAAAACTAGAGCCCGGGGAACAAAACCAGTCCTCGAGGAAGAAAACCAGAGCCCGAGGAAGACAACGAGAGCTAGAGGAGCAAAACCACAGCTCGAGGAACAAAACCAGCGCCCGAGGAAAGAAACCAGAGCCCGAGGAACGAAACCAGATACCGAAGAGCAAAACCACAGCTCGAGGAACAAAACCAGCGCCCGAGGAAGAAAACCAGATCCCGAGGAACAAAACCAGAGCCCAATGAACGAAACCAGAGCCCGAGGAACAAAACCAGAGGTAGAGGAGCAAAGCCACACCTCGAGGAACAAAACAAGAGCCCGAGGAACTAAACTAGAGTCCGAGGAATAAAACCAGAGCCCATGGAACAAAACCAGAGCCCGAGTAGAAAAACCAGAGCTGGAGGAACAAAACCAGAGCCCGTGGAACTAAACCAGAGCCTGAGGAACAGAACCAGAGCCTGTGGAACTAAACCAGAGCCCGAGGAACAAAACTAGTCCTCGAGGAAGAAAACCAGAGCCCGAGGAAGACAACCAGAGCTAGAGGAGCAAAACCACAGCTCGAGGAAGAAAACCAGTGCCCGAGGAAAGAAACCAGAGCTCGAGGAACGAAACCAGAGCCCGAGGAACAAAACCAGATCCCAAAGAACAAAAAGGAGGGCCCGAGGAATAAAACCAGAGCCCGAGGAACAAAACTAGCCCTCGAGGAAGAAAAGCAGAGCCCGAGGAAGACAACGAGAGCTAGAGGAGCAAAACCACAGCTCGAGGAACAAAACCAGAGCCCGAGGAAAGAATCCAGAGCCCGAGGAACAAAACCAGATCCCGAAGAACAAAAGGAGGGCCCGCGGAATAAAACCAGACCCCGAGGAACAAAACTAGCCCTCGAGGAAGAAAACCAGAGCCCGAGGAGGAAAACCAGAGCCCGAGGAAGACAACGAGAGCTAGAGGAGCAAAACCACAGCTCGAGGAACAAAACCAGCGCCCGAGGAAGAAAACCAGATCCCGAGGAAAAAAAACAGAGCCCAATGAACGAAACCAGATCGTGAGGAACAAAACCAGAGGTAGAGGAGCAAAGCCACAGCTCGAGGAACGAAACAAGAGCCCGAGGAACTAAACTAGAGCCCGAGGAATAAAACCAGAGCCCGACGAACAAAACAAGAGCCTGAGGAACAAAACCAGAGCCAATGAAACTATACGAGAGCCCGAGGAACAAACCCAGAGCCCATGGAACAGAACTAGAGCCCGAGTAGTAAAACCAGAGCTGGAGGAACAAAACCAGAGCCCGTGGAACTAAACCAGAGCCCGAGGAACAGAACCAGAGCCTGTGGAACTTAACCAGAGCCCGAGGAAGAAAACCAGAGCCCGAGAAAAAAAAAACACGGGCAGAGGAACAAAAGCAGAGGCCGAGGAACAAAACCAGAGCTCGAGGAAGAAAACTAGAGCCCGAGGAAAAAAAACAGAGACGGAGGAAGAAACGGAGGGTCCAAGGAACAAAACGAGACCCTTGGAACCAAACCAGAGCCCGAGGAGCTAAAGGAGAGCTGGAAGAACAAAACCAGAGCCCGAGGAAGAAAACCAGAGCCCGAGGAAGACAACGAGATCTAGAGGAGCAAAACCACAGCTCGAGGAAAAAAACCAGTGCCTGAGGAAAGAAACCAGAGCCCGAGGAACAAAACCAGAGCACAAGGGAAAAAGGAGGGTGCGAGGAAAAAAACCAGAGCCCATGGAACAAAACCAGAGTACGAGTAGAAATCCAGAGATGTAGGGACAAAACCACAGCTCATGGAACTAAAACAGAGCCCGAGGAACAAAACCAGAGCCCGTGGAACTAAACCAGAGGCCGAGGAACAAAACCAGAGCCCGTGGAACTAAACCAGAGCCCGGGGCACAAAACCAGAGACCGAGAAAAAAAAGCAGGGGCAGAGGAACAAAAGCAGAGGCCGAGGAACAAAACCAGAGCTCAAGGAAGAAAACCAGAAGCCGAGAAATTAAACCAGAGCCTGAGGAAGAAAACCAGAGCCCGAGGAACAAAACCAGAGACCGAGAAACAAATGGTGGGCCCGAGGAACAAAACGAGACCCGTGGACCCAAACCAGAGCCCGAGAGGCTAAAGCAGATCTGGAAGAACAAAACTAGAGCCCGGGGAACAAAACCAGTCCTCGAGGAAGAAAACCAGAGCCCGAGGAAGACAACGAGAGCTAGAGGAGCAAAACCACAGCTCGAGGAACAAAACCAGCGCCCGAGGAAAGAAACCAGAGCCCGAGGAACGAAACCAGATACCGAAGAGCAAAACCACAGCTCGAGGAACAAAACCAGCGCCCGAGGAAGAAAACCAGATCCCGAGGAACAAAACCAGAGCCCAATGAACGAAACCAGAGCCCGAGGAACAAAACCAGAGGTAGAGGAGCAAAGCCACACCTCGAGGAACAAAACAAGAGCCCGAGGAACTAAACTAGAGTCCGAGGAATAAAACCAGAGCCCATGGAACAAAACCAGAGCCCGAGTAGAAAAACCAGAGCTGGAGGAACAAAACCAGAGCCCGTGGAACTAAACCAGAGCCTGAGGAACAGAACCAGAGCCTGTGGAACTAAACCAGAGCCCGAGGAACAAAACTAGTCCTCGAGGAAGAAAACCAGAGCCCGAGGAAGACAACCAGAGCTAGAGGAGCAAAACCACAGCTCGAGGAAGAAAACCAGTGCCCGAGGAAAGAAACCAGAGCTCGAGGAATGAAACCAGAGCCCGAGGAACAAAACCAGATCCCAAAGAACAAAAAGGAGGGCCCGAGGAATAAAACCAGAGCCCGAGGAACAAAACTAGCCCTCGAGGAAGAAAAGCAGAGCCCGAGGAAGACAACGAGAGCTAGAGGAGCAAAACCACAGCTCGAGGAACAAAACCAGAGCCCGAGGAAAGAATCCAGAGCCCGAGGAACAAAACCGGATCGCGAAGAACAAAAGGAGGGCCCGCGGAATAAAACCAGACCCCGAGGAACAAAACTAGCCCTCGAGGAAGAAAACCAGAGCCCGAGGAGGAAAACCAGAGCCCGAGGAAGACAACGAGAGATAGAGGAGCAAAACCACAGCTCGAGGAACAAAACCAGCGCCCGAGGAAGAAAACCAGATCCCGAGGAAAAAAAACAGAGCCCAATGAACGAAACCAGATCGTGAGGAACAAAACCAGAGGTAGAGGAGCAAAGCCACAGCTCGAGGAACGAAACAAGAGCCCGAGGAACTAAACTAGAGCCCGAGGAATAAAACCAGAGCCCGACGAACAAAACAAGAGCCTGAGGAACAAAACCAGAGCCAATGAAACTATACGAGAGCCCGAGGAACAAAACCAGAGCCCATGGAACAGAACTAGAGCCCGAGTAGTAAAACCAGAGCTGGAGGAACAAAACCAGAGCCCGTGGAACTAAACCAGAGCCCGAGGAACAGAACCAGAGCCTGTGGAACTTAACCAGAGCCCGAGGAAGAAAACCAGAGCCCGAGAAAAAAAAACACGGGCAGAGGAACAAAAGCAGAGGCCGAGGAACAAAACCAGAGCTCGAGGAAGAAAACTAGAGCCCGAGGAAAAAAAACAGAGACGGAGGAAGAAACGGAGGGTCCAAGGAACAAAACGAGACCCTTGGAACCAAACCAGAGCCCGAGGAGCTAAAGGAGAGCTGGAAGAACAAAACCAGAGCCCGAGGAAGAAAACCAGAGCCCGAGGAAGACAACGAGATCTAGAGGAGCAAAACCACAGCTCGAGGAAAAAAACCAGTGCCTGAGGAAAGAAACCAGAGCCCGAGGAACAAAACCAGAGCACAAGGGAAAAAGGAGGGTGCGAGGAAAAAAACCAGAGCCCATGGAACAAAACCAGAGTACGAGTAGAAATCCAGAGATGTAGGGACAAAACCACAGCTCATGGAACTAAAACAGAGCCCGAGGAACAAAACCAGAGCCCGTGGAACTAAACCAGAGGCCGAGGAACAAAACCAGAGCCCGTGGAACTAAACCAGAGCCCGGGGCACAAAACCAGAGACTGAGAAAAAAAAGCAGGGGCAGAGGAACAAAAGCAGAGGCCGAGGAACAAAACCAGAGCTCAAGGAAGAAAACCAGAAGCCGAGAAATTAAACCAGAGCCTGAGGAAGAAAACCAGAGCCCGAGGAACAAAACCAGAGACCGAGAAACAAATGGTGGGCCCGAGGAACAAAACGAGACCCGTGGACCCAAACCAGAGCCCGAGAGGCTAAAGCAGATCTGGAAGAACAAAACTAGAGCCCGGGGAACAAAACCAGTCCTCGAGGAAGAAAACCAGAGCCCGAGGAAGACAACGAGAGCTAGAGGAGCAAAACCACAGCTCGAGGAACAAAACCAGCGCCCGAGGAAAGAAACCAGAGCCCGAGGAACGAAATCAGATACCGAAGAGCAAAACCACAGCTCGAGGAACAAAACCAGCGCCCGAGGAAGAAAACCAGATCCCGAGGAACAAAACCAGAGCCCAATGAACGAAACCAGAGCCCGAGGAACAAAACCAGAGGTAGAGGAGCAAAGCCACACCTTGAGGAATAAAACAAGAGCCCGAGGAACTAAACTAGAGTCCGAGGAATAAAACCAGAGCCCATGGAACAAAACCAGAGCCCGAGTAGAAAAACCAGAGCTGGAGGAACAAAACCAGAGCCCGTGGAACTAAACCAGAGCCTGAGGAACAGAACCAGAGCCTGTGGAACTAAACCAGAGCCCGAGGAACAAAACTAGTCCTCGAGGAAGAAAACCAGAGCCCGAGGAAGACAACCAGAGCTAGAGGAGCAAAACCACAGCTCGAGGAAGAAAACCAGTGCCCGAGGAAAGAAACCAGAGCTCGAGGAACGAAACCAGAGCCCGAGGAACAAAACCAGATCCCAAAGAACAAAAAGGAGGGCCCGAGGAATAAAACCAGAGCCCGAGGAACAAAACTAGCCCTCGAGGAAGAAAAGCAGAGCCCGAGGAAGACAATGAGAGCTAGAGGAGCAAAACCACAGCTCGAGGAACAAAACCAGAGCCCGAGGAAAGAATCCAGAGCCCGAGGAACAAAACCAGATCCCGAAGAACAAAAGGAGGGCCCGCGGAATAAAACCAGACCCCGAGGAACAAAACTAGCCCTCGAGGAAGAAAACCAGAGCCCGAGGAGGAAAACCAGAGCCCGAGGAAGACAACGAGAGCTAGAGGAGCAAAACCACAGCTCGAGGAACAAAACCAGCGCCCGAGGAAGAAAACCAGATCCCGAGGAAAAAAAACAGAGCCCAATGAACGAAACCAGATCGTGAGGAACAAAACCAGAGGTAGAGGAGCAAAGCCACAGCTCGAGGAACGAAACAAGAGCCCGAGGAACTAAACTAGAGCCCGAGGAATAAAACCAGAGCCCGACGAACAAAACAAGAGCCTGAGGAACAAAACCAGAGCCAATGAAACTATACGAGAGCCCGAGGAACAAAACCAGAGCCCATGGAACAGAACTAGAGCCCGAGTAGTAAAACCAGAGCTGGAGGAACAAAACCAGAGCCCGTGGAACTAAACCAGAGCCCGAGGAACAGAACCAGAGCCTGTGGAACTTAACCAGAGCCCGAGGAAGAAAACCAGAGCCCGAGAAAAAAAAACACGGGCAGAGGAACAAAAGCAGAGGCCGAGGAACAAAACCAGAGCTCGAGGAAGAAAACTAGAGCCCGAGGAAAAAAAACAGAGACGGAGGAAGAAACGGAGGGTCCAAGGAACAAAACGAGACCCTTGGAACCAAACCAGAGCCCGAGGAGCTAAAGGAGAGCTGGAAGAACAAAACCAGAGCCCGAGGAAGAAAACCAGAGCCCGAGGAAGACAACGAGATCTAGAGGAGCAAAACCACAGCTCGAGGAAAAAAACCAGTGCCTGAGGAAAGAAACCAGAGCCCGAGGAACAAAACCAGAGCACAAGGGAAAAAGGAGGGTGCGAGGAAAAAAACCAGAGCCCATGGAACAAAACCAGAGTACGAGTAGAAATCCAGAGATGTAGGGACAAAACCACAGCTCATGGAACTAAAACAGAGCCCGAGGAACAAAACCAGAGCCCGTGGAACTAAACCAGAGGCCGAGGAACAAAACCAGAGCCCGTGGAACTAAACCAGAGCCCGGGGCACAAAACCAGAGACCGAGAAAAAAAAGCAGGGGCAGAGGAACAAAAGCAGAGGCCGAGGAACAAAACCAGAGCTCAAGGAAGAAAACCAGAAGCCGAGAAATTAAACCAGAGCCTGAGGAAGAAAACCAGAGCCCGAGGAACAAAACCAGAGACCGAGAAACAAATGGTGGGCCCGAGGAACAAAACGAGACCCGTGGACCCAAACCAGAGCCCGAGAGGCTAAAGCAGATCTGGAAGAACAAAACTAGAGCCCGGGGAACAAAACCAGTCCTCGAGGAAGAAAACCAGAGCCCGAGGAAGACAACGAGAGCTAGAGGAGCAAAACCACAGCTCGAGGAACAAAACCAGAGGTAGAGGAGCAAAGCCACACCTCGAGGAACAAAACAAGAGCCCGAGGAACTAAACTAGAGTCCGAGGAATAAAACCAGAGCCCATGGAACAAAACCAGAGCCCGAGTAGAAAAACCAGAGCTGGAGGAACAAAACCAGAGCCCGTGGAACTAAACCAGAGCCTGAGGAACAGAACCAGAGCCTGTGGAACTAAACCAGAGCCCGAGGAACAAAACTAGTCCTCGAGGAAGAAAACCAGAGCCCGAGGAAGACAACCAGAGCTAGAGGAGCAAAACCACAGCTCGAGGAAGAAAACCAGTGCCCGAGGAAAGAAACCAGAGCTCGAGGAACGAAACCAGAGCCCGAGGAACAAAACCAGATCCCAAAGAACAAAAAGGAGGGCCCGAGGAATAAAACCAGAGCCCGAGGAACAAAACTAGCCCTCGAGGAAGAAAAGCAGAGCCCGAGGAAGACAACGAGAGCTAGAGGAGCAAAACCACAGCTCGAGGAACAAAACCAGAGCCCGAGGAAAGAATCCAGAGCCCGAGGAACAAAACCAGATCCCGAAGAACAAAAGGAGGGCCCGCGGAATAAAACCAGACCCCGAGGAACAAAACTAGCCCTCGAGGAAGAAAACCAGAGCCCGAGGAGGAAAACCAGAGCCCGAGGAAGACAACGAGAGCTAGAGGAGCAAAACCACAGCTCGAGGAACAAAACCAGCGCCCGAGGAAGAAAACCAGATCCCGAGGAAAAAAAACAGAGCCCAATGAACGAAACCAGATCGTGAGGAACAAAACCAGAGGTAGAGGAGCAAAGCCACAGCTCGAGGAACGAAACAAGAGCCCGAGGAACTAAACTAGAGCCCGAGGAATAAAACCAGAGCCCGACGAACAAAACAAGAGCCTGAGGAACAAAACCAGAGCCAATGAAACTATACGAGAGCCCGAGGAACAAAACCACAGCCCATGGAACAGAACTAGAGCCCGAGTAGTAAAACCAGAGCTGGAGGAACAAAACCAGAGCCCGTGGAACTAAACCAGAGCCCGAGGAACAGAACCAGAGCCTGTGGAACTTAACCAGAGCCCGAGGAAGAAAACCAGAGCCCGAGAAAAAAAAACACGGGCAGAGGAACAAAAGCAGAGGCCGAGGAACAAAACCAGAGCTCGAGGAAGAAAACTAGAGCCCGAGGAAAAAAAACAGAGACTGAGGAAGAAACGGAGGGTCCAAGGAACAAAACGAGACCCTTGGAACCAAACCAGAGCCCGAGGAGCTAAAGGAGAGCTGGAAGAACAAAACCAGAGCCCGAGGAAGAAAACCAGAGCCCGAGGAAGACAACGAGATCTAGAGGAGCAAAACCACAGCTCGAGGAAAAAAACCAGTGCCTGAGGAAAGAAACCAGAGCCCGAGGAACAAAACCAGAGCACAAGGGAAAAAGGAGGGTGCGAGGAAAAAAACCAGAGCCCATGGAACAAAACCAGAGTACGAGTAGAAATCCAGAGATGTAGGGACAAAACCACAGCTCATGGAACTAAAACAGAGCCCGAGGAACAAAACCAGAGCCCGTGGAACTAAACCAGAGGCCGAGGAACAAAACCAGAGCCCGTGGAACTAAACCAGAGCCCGGGGCACAAAACCAGAGACCGAGAAAAAAAAGCAGGGGCAGAGGAACAAAAGCAGAGGCCGAGGAACAAAACCAGAGCTCAAGGAAGAAAACCAGAAGCCGAGAAATTAAACCAGAGCCTGAGGAAGAAAACCAGAGCCCGAGGAACAAAACCAGAGACCGAGAAACAAATGGTGGGCCCGAGGAACAAAACGAGACCCGTGGACCCAAACCAGAGCCTGAGAGGCTAAAGCAGATCTGGAAGAACAAAACTAGAGCCCGGGGAACAAAACCAGTCCTCGAGGAAGAAAACCAGAGCCCGAGGAAGACAACGAGAGCTAGAGGAGCAAAACCACAGCTCGAGGAACAAAACCAGCGCCCGAGGAAAGAAACCAGAGCCCGAGGAACGAAATCAGATACCGAAGAGCAAAACCACAGCTCGAGGAACAAAACCAGCGCCCGAGGAAGAAAACCAGATCCCGAGGAACAAAACCAGAGCCCAATGAACGAAACCAGAGCCCGAGGAACAAAACCAGAGGTAGAGGAGCAAAGCCACACCTCGAGGAACAAAACAAGAGCCCGAGGAACTAAACTAGAGTCCGAGGAATAAAACCAGAGCCCATGGAACAAAACCAGAGCCCGAGTAGAAAAACCAGAGCTGGAGGAACAAAACCAGAGCCCGTGGAACTAAACCAGAGCCTGAGGAACAGAACCAGAGCCTGTGGAACTAAACCAGAGCCCGAGGAACAAAACTAGTCCTCGAGGAAGAAAACCAGAGCCCGAGGAAGACAACCAGAGCTAGAGGAGCAAAACCACAGCTCGAGGAAGAAAACCAGTGCCCGAGGAAAGAAACCAGAGCTCGAGGAACGAAACCAGAGCCCGAGGAACAAAACCAGATCCCAAAGAACAAAAAGGAGGGCCCGAGGAATAAAACCAGAGCCCGAGGAACAAAACTAGCCCTCGAGGAAGAAAAGCAGAGCCCGAGGAAGACAACGAGAGCTAGAGGAGCAAAACCACAGCTCGAGGAACAAAACCAGAGCCCGAGGAAAGAATCCAGAGCCCGAGGAACAAAACCAGATCCCGAAGAACAAAAGGAGGGCCCGCGGAATA
Source organism: Calonectris borealis (assembly GCF_964195595.1). NCBI lineage: Eukaryota > Metazoa > Chordata > Aves > Procellariiformes > Procellariidae > Calonectris > Calonectris borealis. The sequence goes on along the minus strand of NC_134318.1, from coordinate 1,257,146 downwards.
AAACCAGACCCCGAGGAACAAAACTAGCCCTCGAGGAAGAAAACCAGAGCCCGAGGAGGAAAACCAGAGCCCGAGGAAGACAACGAGAGATAGAGGAGCAAAACCACAGCTCGAGGAACAAAACCAGCGCCCGAGGAAGAAAACCAGATCCCGAGGAAAAAAAACAGAGCCCAATGAACGAAACCAGATCGTGAGGAACAAAACCAGAGGTAGAGGAGCAAAGCCACAGCTCGAGGAACGAAACAAGAGCCCGAGGAACTAAACTAGAGCCCGAGGAATAAAACCAGAGCCCGCCGAACAAAACAAGAGCCTGAGGAACAAAACCAGAGCCAATGAAACTATACGAGAGCCCGAGGAACAAAACCAGAGCCCATGGAACAGAACTAGAGCCCGAGTAGTAAAACCAGAGCTGGAGGAACAAAACCAGAGCCCGTGGAACTAAACCAGAGCCCGAGGAACAGAACCAGAGCCTGTGGAACTTAACCAGAGCCCGAGGAAGAAAACCAGAGCCCGAGAAAAAAAAACACGGGCAGAGGAACAAAAGCAGAGGCCGAGGAACAAAACCAGAGCTCGAGGAAGAAAACTAGAGCCCGAGGAAAAAAAACAGAGACTGAGGAAGAAACGGAGGGTCCAAGGAACAAAACGAGACCCTTGGAACCAAACCAGAGCCCGAGGAGCTAAAGGAGAGCTGGAAGAACAAAACCAGAGCCCGAGGAAGAAAACCAGAGCCCGAGGAAGACAACGAGATCTAGAGGAGCAAAACCACAGCTCGAGGAAAAAAACCAGTGCCTGAGGAAAGAAACCAGAGCCCGAGGAACAAAACCAGAGCACAAGGGAAAAAGGAGGGTGCGAGGAAAAAAACCAGAGCCCATGGAACAAAACCAGAGTACGAGTAGAAATCCAGAGATGTAGGGACAAAACCACAGCTCATGGAACTAAAACAGAGCCCGAGGAACAAAACCAGAGCCCGTGGAACTAAACCAGAGGCCGAGGAACAAAACCAGAGCCCGTGGAACTAAACCAGAGCCCGGGGCACAAAACCAGAGACCGAGAAAAAAAAGCAGGGGCAGAGGAACAAAAGCAGAGGCCGAGGAACAAAACCAGAGCTCAAGGAAGAAAACCAGAAGCCGAGAAATTAAACCAGAGCCTGAGGAAGAAAACCAGAGCCCGAGGAACAAAACCAGAGACCGAGAAACAAATGGTGGGCCCGAGGAACAAAACGAGACCCGTGGACCCAAACCAGAGCCCGAGAGGCTAAAGCAGATCTGGAAGAACAAAACTAGAGCCCGGGGAACAAAACCAGTCCTCGAGGAAGAAAACCAGAGCCCGAGGAAGACAACGAGAGCTAGAGGAGCAAAACCACAGCTCGAGGAACAAAACCAGCGCCCGAGGAAAGAAACCAGAGCCCGAGGAACGAAATCAGATACCGAAGAGCAAAACCACAGCTCGAGGAACAAAACCAGCGCCCGAGGAAGAAAACCAGATCCCGAGGAACAAAACCAGAGCCCAATGAACGAAACCAGAGCCCGAGGAACAAAACCAGAGGTAGAGGAGCAAAGCCACACCTCGAGGAACAAAACAAGAGCCCGAGGAACTAAACTAGAGTCCGAGGAATAAAACCAGAGCCCATGGAAAAAAAACCAGAGCCCGAGTAGAAAAACCAGAGCTGGAGGAACAAAACCAGAGCCCGTGGAACTAAACCAGAGCCTGAGGAACAGAACCAGAGCCTGTGGAACTAAACCAGAGCCCGAGGAACAAAACTAGTCCTCGAGGAAGAAAACCAGAGCCCGAGGAAGACAACCAGAGCTAGAGGAGCAAAACCACAGCTCGAGGAAGAAAACCAGTGCCCGAGGAAAGAAACCAGAGCTCGAGGAACGAAACCAGAGCCCGAGGAACAAAACCAGATCCCAAAGAACAAAAAGGAGGGCCCGAGGAATAAAACCAGAGCCCGAGGAACAAAACTAGCCCTCGAGGAAGAAAAGCAGAGCCCGAGGAAGACAACGAGAGCTAGAGGAGCAAAACCACAGCTCGAGGAACAAAACCAGAGCCCGAGGAAAGAATCCAGAGCCCGAGGAACAAAACCAGATCCCGAAGAACAAAAGGAGGGCCCGCGGAATAAAACCAGACCCCGAGGAACAAAACTAGCCCTCGAGGAAGAAAACCAGAGCCCGAGGAGGAAAACCAGAGCCCGAGGAAGACAACGAGAGATAGAGGAGCAAAACCACAGCTCGAGGAACAAAACCAGCGCCCGAGGAAGAAAACCAGATCCCGAGGAAAAAAAACAGAGCCCAATGAACGAAACCAGATCGTGAGGAACAAAACCAGAGGTAGAGGAGCAAAGCCACAGCTCGAGGAACGAAACAAGAGCCCGAGGAACTAAACTAGAGCCCGAGGAATAAAACCAGAGCCCGACGAACAAAACAAGAGCCTGAGGAACAAAACCAGAGCCAATGAAACTATACGAGAGCCCGAGGAACAAAACCAGAGCCCATGGAACAGAACTAGAGCCCGAGTAGTAAAACCAGAGCTGGAGGAACAAAACCAGAGCCCGTGGAACTAAACCAGAGCCCGAGGAACAGAACCAGAGCCTGTGGAACTTAACCAGAGCCCGAGGAAGAAAACCAGAGCCCGAGAAAAAAAAACACGGGCAGAGGAACAAAAGCAGAGGCCGAGGAACAAAACCAGAGCTCGAGGAAGAAAACTAGAGCCCGAGGAAAAAAAACAGAGACGGAGGAAGAAACGGAGGGTCCAAGGAACAAAACGAGACCCTTGGAACCAAACCAGAGCCCGAGGAGCTAAAGGAGAGCTGGAAGAACAAAACCAGAGCCCGAGGAAGAAAACCAGAGCCCGAGGAAGACAACGAGATCTAGAGGAGCAAAACCACAGCTCGAGGAAAAAAACCAGTGCCTGAGGAAAGAAACCAGAGCCCGAGGAACAAAACCAGAGCACAAGGGAAAAAGGAGGGTGCGAGGAAAAAAACCAGAGCCCATGGAACAAAACCAGAGTACGAGTAGAAATCCAGAGATGTAGGGACAAAACCACAGCTCATGGAACTAAAACAGAGCCCGAGGAACAAAACCAGAGCCCGTGGAACTAAACCAGAGGCCGAGGAACAAAACCAGAGCCCGTGGAACTAAACCAGAGCCCGGGGCACAAAACCAGAGACCGAGAAAAAAAAGCAGGGGCAGAGGAACAAAAGCAGAGGCCGAGGAACAAAACCAGAGCTCAAGGAAGAAAACCAGAAGCCGAGAAATTAAACCAGAGCCTGAGGAAGAAAACCAGAGCCCGAGGAACAAAACCAGAGACCGAGAAACAAATGGTGGGCCCGAGGAACAAAACGAGACCCGTGGACCCAAACCAGAGCCCGAGAGGCTAAAGCAGATCTGGAAGAACAAAACTAGAGCCCGGGGAACAAAACCAGTCCTCGAGGAAGAAAAACAGAGCCCGAGGAAGACAACGAGAGCTAGAGGAGCAAAACCACAGCTCGAGGAACAAAACCAGCGCCCGAGGAAAGAAACCAGAGCCCGAGGAACGAAATCAGATACCGAAGAGCAAAACCACAGCTCGAGGAACAAAACCAGCGCCCGAGGAAGAAAACCAGATCCCGAGGAACAAAACCAGAGCCCAATGAACGAAACCAGAGCCCGAGGAACAAAACCAGAGGTAGAGGAGCAAAGCCACACCTCGAGGAACAAAACAAGAGCCCGAGGAACTAAACTAGAGTCCGAGGAATAAAACCAGAGCCCATGGAAAAAAAACCAGAGCCCGAGTAGAAAAACCAGAGCTGGAGGAACAAAACCAGAGCCCGTGGAACTAAACCAGAGCCTGAGGAACAGAACCAGAGCCTGTGGAACTAAACCAGAGCCCGAGGAACAAAACTAGTCCTCGAGGAAGAAAACCAGAGCCCGAGGAAGACAACCAGAGCTAGAGGAGCAAAACCACAGCTCGAGGAAGAAAACCAGTGCCCGAGGAAAGAAACCAGAGCTCGAGGAACGAAACCAGAGCCCGAGGAACAAAACCAGAGGTAGAGGAGCAAAGCCACACCTCGAGGAACGAAACAAGAGCCCGAGGAACTAAACTAGAGCCCGAGGAATAAAACCAGAGCCCGACGAACAAAACAAGAGCCTGAGGAACAAAACCAGAGCCAATGAAACTATACGAGAGCCCGAGGAACAAAACCAGAGCCCATGGAACAGAACTAGAGCCCGAGTAGTAAAACCAGAGCTGGAGGAACAAAACCAGAGCCCGTGGAACTAAACCAGAGCCCGAGGAACAGAACCAGAGCCTGTGGAACTTAACCAGAGCCCGAGGAAGAAAACCAGAGCCCGAGAAAAAAAAACACGGGCAGAGGAACAAAAGCAGAGGCCGAGGAACAAAACCAGAGCTCGAGGAAGAAAACTAGAGCCCGAGGAAAAAAAACAGAGACGGAGGAAGAAACGGAGGGTCCAAGGAACAAAACGAGACCCTTGGAACCAAACCAGAGCCCGAGGAGCTAAAGGAGAGCTGGAAGAACAAAACCAGAGCCCGAGGAAGAAAACCAGAGCCCGAGGAAGACAACGAGATCTAGAGGAGCAAAACCACAGCTCGAGGAAAAAAACCAGTGCCTGAGGAAAGAAACCAGAGCCCGAGGAACAAAACCAGAGCACAAGGGAAAAAGGAGGGTGCGAGGAAAAAAACCAGAGCCCATGGAACAAAACCAGAGTACGAGTAGAAATCCAGAGATGTAGGGACAAAACCACAGCTCATGGAACTAAAACAGAGCCCGAGGAACAAAACCAGAGCCCGTGGAACTAAACCAGAGGCCGAGGAACAAAACCAGAGCCCGTGGAACTAAACCAGAGCGCGGGGCACAAAACCAGAGACCGAGAAAAAAAAGCAGGGGCAGAGGAACAAAAGCAGAGGCCGAGGAACAAAACCAGAGCTCAAGGAAGAAAACCAGAAGCCGAGAAATTAAACCAGAGCCTGAGGAAGAAAACCAGAGCCCGAGGAACAAAACCAGAGACCGAGAAACAAATGGTGGGCCCGAGGAACAAAACGAGACCCGTGGACCCAAACCAGAGCCCGAGAGGCTAAAGCAGATCTGGAAGAACAAAACTAGAGCCCGGGGAACAAAACCAGTCCTCGAGGAAGAAAACCAGAGCCCGAGGAAGACAACGAGAGCTAGAGGAGCAAAACCACAGCTCGAGGAACAAAACCAGCGCCCGAGGAAAGAAACCAGAGCCCGAGGAACGAAATCAGATACCGAAGAGCAAAACCACAGCTCGAGGAACAAAACCAGCGCCCGAGGAAGAAAACCAGATCCCGAGGAACAAAACCAGAGCCCAATGAACGAAACCAGAGCCCGAGGAACAAAACCAGAGGTAGAGGAGCAAAGCCACACCTCGAGGAACAAAACAAGAGCCCGAGGAACTAAACTAGAGTCCGAGGAATAAAACCAGAGCCCATGGAAAAAAAACCAGAGCCCGAGTAGAAAAACCAGAGCTGGAGGAACAAAACCAGAGCCCGTGGAACTAAACCAGAGCCTGAGGAACAGAACCAGAGCCTGTGGAACTAAACCAGAGCCCGAGGAACAAAACTAGTCCTCGAGGAAGAAAACCAGAGCCCGAGGAAGACAACCAGAGCTAGAGGAGCAAAACCACAGCTCGAGGAAGAAAACCAGTGCCCGAGGAAAGAAACCAGAGCTCGAGGAACGAAACCAGAGCCCGAGGAACAAAACCAGATCCCAAAGAACAAAAAGGAGGGCCCGAGGAATAAAACCAGAGCCCGAGGAACAAAACTAGCCCTCGAGGAAGAAAAGCAGAGCCCGAGGAAGACAACGAGAGCTAGAGGAGCAAAACCACAGCTCGAGGAACAAAACCAGAGCCCGAGGAAAGAATCCAGAGCCCGAGGAACAAAACCAGATCCCGAAGAACAAAAGGAGGGCCCGCGGAATAAAACCAGACCCCGAGGAACAAAACTAGCCCTCGAGGAAGAAAACCAGAGCCCGAGGAGGAAAACCAGAGCCCGAGGAAGACAACGAGAGATAGAGGAGCAAAACCACAGCTCGAGGAACAAAACCAGCGCCCGAGGAAGAAAACCAGATCCCGAGGAAAAAAAACAGAGCCCAATGAACGAAACCAGATCGTGAGGAACAAAACCAGAGGTAGAGGAGCAAAGCCACAGCTCGAGGAACGAAACAAGAGCCCGAGGAACTAAACTAGAGCCCGAGGAATAAAACCAGAGCCCGACGAACAAAACAAGAGCCTGAGGAACAAAACCAGAGCCAATGAAACTATACGAGAGCCCGAGGAACAAAACCAGAGCCCATGGAACAGAACTAGAGCCCGAGTAGTAAAACCAGAGCTGGAGGAACAAAACCAGAGCCCGTGGAACTAAACCAGAGCCCGAGGAACAGAACCAGAGCCTGTGGAACTTAACCAGAGCCCGAGGAAGAAAACCAGAGCCCGAGAAAAAAAAACACGGGCAGAGGAACAAAAGCAGAGGCCGAGGAACAAAACCAGAGCTCGAGGAAGAAAACTAGAGCCCGAGGAAAAAAAACAGAGACGGAGGAAGAAACGGAGGGTCCAAGGAACAAAACGAGACCCTTGGAACCAAACCAGAGCCCGAGGAGCTAAAGGAGAGCTGGAAGAACAAAACCAGAGCCCGAGGAAGAAAACCAGAGCCCGAGGAAGACAACGAGATCTAGAGGAGCAAAACCACAGCTCGAGGAAAAAAACCAGTGCCTGAGGAAAGAAACCAGAGCCCGAGGAACAAAACCAGAGCACAAGGGAAAAAGGAGGGTGCGAGGAAAAAAACCAGAGCCCATGGAACAAAACCAGAGTACGAGTAGAAATCCAGAGATGTAGGGACAAAACCACAGCTCATGGAACTAAAACAGAGCCCGAGGAACAAAACCAGAGCCCGTGGAACTAAACCAGAGGCCGAGGAACAAAACCAGAGCCCGTGGAACTAAACCAGAGCCCGGGGCACAAAACCAGAGACCGAGAAAAAAAAGCAGGGGCAGAGGAACAAAAGCAGAGGCCGAGGAACAAAACCAGAGCTCAAGGAAGAAAACCAGAAGCCGAGAAATTAAACCAGAGCCTGAGGAAGAAAACCAGAGCCCGAGGAACAAAACCAGAGACCGAGAAACAAATGGTGGGCCCGAGGAACAAAACGAGACCCGTGGACCCAAACCAGAGCCTGAGAGGCTAAAGCAGATCTGGAAGAACAAAACTAGAGCCCGGGGAACAAAACCAGTCCTCGAGGAAGAAAACCAGAGCCCGAGGAAGACAACGAGAGCTAGAGGAGCAAAACCACAGCTCGAGGAACAAAACCAGCGCCCGAGGAAAGAAACCAGAGCCCGAGGAACGAAATCAGATACCGAAGAGCAAAACCACAGCTCGAGGAACAAAACCAGCGCCCGAGGAAGAAAACCAGATCCCGAGGAACAAAACCAGAGCCCAATGAACGAAACCAGAGCCCGAGGAACAAAACCAGAGGTAGAGGAGCAAAGCCACACCTCGAGGAACAAAACAAGAGCCCGAGGAACTAAACTAGAGTCCGAGGAATAAAACCAGAGCCCATGGAACAAAACCAGAGCCCGAGTAGAAAAACCAGAGCTGGAGGAACAAAACCAGAGCCCGTGGAACTAAACCAGAGCCTGAGGAACAGAACCAGAGCCTGTGGAACTAAACCAGAGCCCGAGGAACAAAACTAGTCCTCGAGGAAGAAAACCAGAGCCCGAGGAAGACAACCAGAGCTAGAGGAGCAAAACCACAGCTCGAGGAAGAAAACCAGTGCCCGAGGAAAGAAACCAGAGCTCGAGGAACGAAACCAGAGCCCGAGGAACAAAACCAGATCCCAAAGAACAAAAAGGAGGGCCCGAGGAATAAAACCAGAGCCCGAGGAACAAAACTAGCCCTCGAGGAAGAAAAGCAGAGCCCGAGGAAGACAACGAGAGCTAGAGGAGCAAAACCACAGCTCGAGGAACAAAACCAGAGCCCGAGGAAAGAATCCAGAGCCCGAGGAACAAAACCAGATCCCGAAGAACAAAAGGAGGGCCCGCGGAATAAAACCAGACCCCGAGGAACAAAACTAGCCCTCGAGGAAGAAAACCAGAGCCCGAGGAGGAAAACCAGAGCCCGAGGAAGACAACGAGAGCTAGAGGAGCAAAACCACAGCTCGAGGAACAAAACCAGCGCCCGAGGAAGAAAACCAGATCCCGAGGAAAAAAAACAGAGCCCAATGAACGAAACCAGATCGTGAGGAACAAAACCAGAGGTAGAGGAGCAAAGCCACAGCTCGAGGAACGAAACAAGAGCCCGAGGAACTAAACTAGAGCCCGAGGAATAAAACCAGAGCCCGCCGAACAAAACAAGAGCCTGAGGAACAAAACCAGAGCCAATGAAACTATACGAGAGCCCGAGGAACAAAACCAGAGCCCATGGAACAGAACTAGAGCCCGAGTAGTAAAACCAGAGCTGGAGGAACAAAACCAGAGCCCGTGGAACTAAACCAGAGCCCGAGGAACAGAACCAGAGCCTGTGGAACTTAACCAGAGCCCGAGGAAGAAAACCAGAGCCCGAGAAAAAAAAACACGGGCAGAGGAACAAAAGCAGAGGCCGAGGAACAAAACCAGAGCTCGAGGAAGAAAACTAGAGCCCGAGGAAAAAAAACAGAGACGGAGGAAGAAACGGAGGGTCCAAGGAACAAAACGAGACCCTTGGAACCAAACCAGAGCCCGAGGAGCTAAAGGAGAGCTGGAAGAACAAAACCAGAGCCCGAGGAAGAAAACCAGAGCCCGAGGAAGACAACGAGATCTAGAGGAGCAAAACCACAGCTCGAGGAAAAAAACCAGTGCCTGAGGAAAGAAACCAGAGCCCGAGGAACAAAACCAGAGCACAAGGGAAAAAGGAGGGTGCGAGGAAAAAAACCAGAGCCCATGGAACAAAACCAGAGTACGAGTAGAAATCCAGAGATGTAGGGACAAAACCACAGCTCATGGAACTAAAACAGAGCCCGAGGAACAAAACCAGAGCCCGTGGAACTAAACCAGAGGCCGAGGAACAAAACCAGAGCCCGTGGAACTAAACCAGAGCCCGGGGCACAAAACCAGAGACCGAGAAAAAAAAGCAGGGGCAGAGGAACAAAAGCAGAGGCCGAGGAACAAAACCAGAGCTCAAGGAAGAAAACCAGAAGCCGAGAAATTAAACCAGAGCCTGAGGAAGAAAACCAGAGCCCGAGGAACAAAACCAGAGACCGAGAAACAAATGGTGGGCCCGAGGAACAAAACGAGACCCGTGGACCCAAACCAGAGCCCGAGAGGCTAAAGCAGATCTGGAAGAACAAAACTAGAGCCCGGGGAACAAAACCAGTCCTCGAGGAAGAAAACCAGAGCCCGAGGAAGACAACGAGAGCTAGAGGAGCAAAACCACAGCTCGAGGAACAAAACCAGCGCCCGAGGAAAGAAACCAGAGCCCGAGGAACGAAATCAGATACCGAAGAGCAAAACCACAGCTCGAGGAACAAAACCAGCGCCCGAGGAAGAAAACCAGATCCCGAGGAACAAAACCAGAGCCCAATGAAAAAAACCAGAGCCCGAGGAACAAAACCAGAGGTAGAGGAGCAAAGCCACACCTCGAGGAACAAAACAAGAGCCCGAGGAACTAAACTAGAGTCCGAGGAATAAAACCAGAGCCCATGGAAAAAAAACCAGAGCCCGAGTAGAAAAACCAGAGCTGGAGGAACAAAACCAGAGCCCGTGGAACTAAACCAGAGCCTGAGGAACAGAACCAGAGCCTGTGGAACTAAACCAGAGCCCGAGGAACAAAACTAGTCCTCGAGGAAGAAAACCAGAGCCCGAGGAAGACAACCAGAGCTAGAGGAGCAAAACCACAGCTCGAGGAAGAAAACCAGTGCCCGAGGAAAGAAACCAGAGCTCGAGGAACGAAACCAGAGCCCGAGGAACAAAACCAGATCCCAAAGAACAAAAAGGAGGGCCCGAGGAATAAAACCAGAGCCCGAGGAACAAAACTAGCCCTCGAGGAAGAAAAGCAGAGCCCGAGGAAGACAACGAGAGCTAGAGGAGCAAAACCACAGCTCGAGGAACAAAACCAGAGCCCGAGGAAAGAATCCAGAGCCCGAGGAACAAAACCAGATCCCGAAGAACAAAAGGAGGGCCCGCGGAATAAAACCAGACCCCGAGGAACAAAACTAGCCCTCGAGGAAGAAAACCAGAGCCCGAGGAGGAAAACCAGAGCCCGAGGAAGACAACGAGAGCTAGAGGAGCAAAACCACAGCTCGAGGAACAAAACCAGCGCCCGAGGAAGAAAACCAGATCCCGAGGAAAAAAAACAGAGCCCAATGAACGAAACCAGATCGTGAGGAACAAAACCAGAGGTAGAGGAGCAAAGCCACAGCTCGAGGAACGAAACAAGAGCCCGAGGAACTAAACTAGAGCCCGAGGAATAAAACCAGAGCCCGCCGAACAAAACAAGAGCCTGAGGAACAAAACCAGAGCCAATGAAACTATACGAGAGCCCGAGGAACAAACCCAGAGCCCATGGAACAGAACTAGAGCCCGAGTAGTAAAACCAGAGCTGGAGGAACAAAACCAGAGCCCGTGGAACTAAACCAGAGCCCGAGGAACAGAACCAGAGCCTGTGGAACTTAACCAGAGCCCGAGGAAGAAAACCAGAGCCCGAGAAAAAAAAACACGGGCAGAGGAACAAAAGCAGAGGCCGAGGAACAAAACCAGAGCTCGAGGAAGAAAACTAGAGCCCGAGGAAAAAAAACAGAGACGGAGGAAGAAACGGAGGGTCCAAGGAACAAAACGAGACCCTTGGAACCAAACCAGAGCCCGAGGAGCTAAAGGAGAGCTGGAAGAACAAAACCAGAGCCCGAGGAAGAAAACCAGAGCCCGAGGAAGACAACGAGATCTAGAGGAGCAAAACCACAGCTCGAGGAAAAAAACCAGTGCCTGAGGAAAGAAACCAGAGCCCGAGGAACAAAACCAGAGCACAAGGGAAAAAGGAGGGTGCGAGGAAAAAAACCAGAGCCCATGGAACAAAACCAGAGTACGAGTAGAAATCCAGAGATGTAGGGACAAAACCACAGCTCATGGAACTAAAACAGAGCCCGAGGAACAAAACCAGAGCCCGTGGAACTAAACCAGAGGCCGAGGAACAAAACCAGAGCCCGTGGAACTAAACCAGAGCCCGGGGCACAAAACCAGAGACCGAGAAAAAAAAGCAGGGGCAGAGGAACAAAAGCAGAGGCCGAGGAACAAAACCAGAGCTCAAGGAAGAAAACCAGAAGCCGAGAAATTAAACCAGAGCCTGAGGAAGAAAACCAGAGCCCGAGGAACAAAACCAGAGACCGAGAAACAAATGGTGGGCCCGAGGAACAAAACGAGACCCGTGGACCCAAACCAGAGCCCGAGAGGCTAAAGCAGATCTGGAAGAACAAAACTAGAGCCCGGGGAACAAAACCAGTCCTCGAGGAAGAAAACCAGAGCCCGAGGAAGACAACGAGAGCTAGAGGAGCAAAACCACAGCTCGAGGAACAAAACCAGCGCCCGAGGAAAGAAACCAGAGCCCGAGGAACGAAATCAGATACCGAAGAGCAAAACCACAGCTCGAGGAACAAAACCAGCGCCCGAGGAAGAAAACCAGATCCCGAGGAACAAAACCAGAGCCCAAAGAACGAAACCAGAGCCCGAGGAACAAAACCAGAGGTAGAGGAGCAAAGCCACACCTCGAGGAACAAAACAAGAGCCCGAGGAACTAAACTAGAGTCCGAGGAATAAAACCAGAGCCCATGGAAAAAAAACCAGAGCCCGAGTAGAAAAACCAGAGCTGGAGGAACAAAACCAGAGCCCGTGGAACTAAACCAGAGCCTGAGGAACAGAACCAGAGCCTGTGGAACTAAACCAGAGCCCGAGGAACAAAACTAGTCCTCGAGGAAGAAAACCAGAGCCCGAGGAAGACAACCAGAGCTAGAGGAGCAAAACCACAGCTCGAGGAAGAAAACCAGTGCCCGAGGAAAGAAACCAGAGCTCGAGGAACGAAACCAGAGCCCGAGGAACAAAACCAGATCCCAAAGAACAAAAAGGAGGGCCCGAGGAATAAAACCAGAGCCCGAGGAACAAAACTAGCCCTCGAGGAAGAAAAGCAGAGCCCGAGGAAGACAACGAGAGCTAGAGGAGCAAAACCACAGCTCGAGGAACAAAACCAGAGCCCGAGGAAAGAATCCAGAGCCCGAGGAACAAAACCAGATCCCGAAGAACAAAAGGAGGGCCCGCGGAATAAAACCAGACCCCGAGGAACAAAACTAGCCCTCGAGGAAGAAAACCAGAGCCCGAGGAGGAAAACCAGAGCCCGAGGAAGACAACGAGAGATAGAGGAGCAAAACCACAGCTCGAGGAACAAAACCAGCGCCCGAGGAAGAAAACCAGATCCCGAGGAACAAAACCAGAGCCCAATGAACGAAACCAGAGCCCGAGGAACAAAACCAGAGGTAGAGGAGCAAAGCCACACCTCGAGGAACAAAACAAGAGCCCGAGGAACTAAACTAGAGTCCGAGGAATAAAACCAGAGCCCATGGAAAAAAAACCAGAGCCCGAGTAGAAAAACCAGAGCTGGAGGAACAAAACCAGAGCCCGTGGAACTAAACCAGAGCCTGAGGAACAGAACCAGAGCCTGTGGAACTAAACCAGAGCCCGAGGAACAAAACTAGTCCTCGAGGAAGAAAACCAGAGCCCGAGGAAGACAACCAGAGCTAGAGGAGCAAAACCACAGCTCGAGGAAGAAAACCAGTGCCCGAGGAAAGAAACCAGAGCTCGAGGAACGAAACCAGAGCCCGAGGAACAAAACCAGATCCCAAAGAACAAAAAGGAGGGCCCGAGGAATAAAACCAGAGCCCGAGGAACAAAACTAGCCCTCGAGGAAGAAAAGCAGAGCCCGAGGAAGACAACGAGAGCTAGAGGAGCAAAACCACAGCTCGAGGAACAAAACCAGAGCCCGAGGAAAGAATCCAGAGCCCGAGGAACAAAACCAGATCCCGAAGAACAAAAGGAGGGCCCGCGGAATAAAACCAGACCCCGAGGAACAAAACTAGCCCTCGAGGAAGAAAACCAGAGCCCGAGGAGGAAAACCAGAGCCCGAGGAAGACAACGAGAGCTAGAGGAGCAAAACCACAGCTCGAGGAACAAAACCAGCGCCCGAGGAAGAAAACCAGATCCCGAGGAAAAAAAACAGAGCCCAATGAACGAAACCAGATCGTGAGGAACAAAACCAGAGGTAGAGGAGCAAAGCCACAGCTCGAGGAACGAAACAAGAGCCCGAGGAACTAAACTAGAGCCCGAGGAATAAAACCAGAGCCCGCCGAACAAAACAAGAGCCTGAGGAACAAAACCAGAGCCAATGAAACTATACGAGAGCCCGAGGAACAAACCCAGAGCCCATGGAACAGAACTAGAGCCCGAGTAGTAAAACCAGAGCTGGAGGAACAAAACCAGAGCCCGTGGAACTAAACCAGAGCCCGAGGAACAGAACCAGAGCCTGTGGAACTTAACCAGAGCCCGAGGAAGAAAACCAGAGCCCGAGAAAAAAAAACACGGGCAGAGGAACAAAAGCAGAGGCCGAGGAACAAAACCAGAGCTCGAGGAAGAAAACTAGAGCCCGAGGAAAAAAAACAGAGACGGAGGAAGAAACGGAGGGTCCAAGGAACAAAACGAGACCCTTGGAACCAAACCAGAGCCCGAGGAGCTAAAGGAGAGCTGGAAGAACAAAACCAGAGCCCGAGGAAGAAAACCAGAGCCCGAGGAAGACAACGAGATCTAGAGGAGCAAAACCACAGCTCGAGGAAAAAAACCAGTGCCTGAGGAAAGAAACCAGAGCCCGAGGAACAAAACCAGAGCACAAGGGAAAAAGGAGGGTGCGAGGAAAAAAACCAGAGCCCATGGAACAAAACCAGAGTACGAGTAGAAATCCAGAGATGTAGGGACAAAACCACAGCTCATGGAACTAAAACAGAGCCCGAGGAACAAAACCAGAGCCCGTGGAACTAAACCAGAGGCCGAGGAACAAAACCAGAGCCCGTGGAACTAAACCAGAGCCCGGGGCACAAAACCAGAGACCGAGAAAAAAAAGCAGGGGCAGAGGAACAAAAGCAGAGGCCGAGGAACAAAACCAGAGCTCAAGGAAGAAAACCAGAAGCCGAGAAATTAAACCAGAGCCTGAGGAAGAAAACCAGAGCCCGAGGAACAAAACCAGAGACCGAGAAACAAATGGTGGGCCCGAGGAACAAAACGAGACCCGTGGACCCAAACCAGAGCCCGAGAGGCTAAAGCAGATCTGGAAGAACAAAACTAGAGCCCGGGGAACAAAACCAGTCCTCGAGGAAGAAAACCAGAGCCCGAGGAAGACAACGAGAGCTAGAGGAGCAAAACCACAGCTCGAGGAACAAAACCAGCGCCCGAGGAAAGAAACCAGAGCCCGAGGAACGAAATCAGATACCGAAGAGCAAAACCACAGCTCGAGGAACAAAACCAGCGCCCGAGGAAGAAAACCAGATCCCGAGGAACAAAACCAGAGCCCAATGAACGAAACCAGAGCCCGAGGAACAAAACCAGAGGTAGAGGAGCAAAGCCACACCTCGAGGAACAAAACAAGAGCCCGAGGAACTAAACTAGAGTCCGAGGAATAAAACCAGAGCCCATGGAAAAAAAACCAGAGCCCGAGTAGAAAAACCAGAGCTGGAGGAACAAAACCAGAGCCCGTGGAACTAAACCAGAGCCTGAGGAACAGAACCAGAGCCTGTGGAACTAAACCAGAGCCCGAGGAACAAAACTAGTCCTCGAGGAAGAAAACCAGAGCCCGAGGAAGACAACCAGAGCTAGAGGAGCAAAACCACAGCTCGAGGAAGAAAACCAGTGCCCGAGGAAAGAAACCAGAGCTCGAGGAACGAAACCAGAGCCCGAGGAACAAAACCAGATCCCAAAGAACAAAAAGGAGGGCCCGAGGAATAAAACCAGAGCCCGAGGAACAAAACTAGCCCTCGAGGAAGAAAAGCAGAGCCCGAGGAAGACAACGAGAGCTAGAGGAGCAAAACCACAGCTCGAGGAACAAAACCAGAGCCCGAGGAAAGAATCCAGAGCCCGAGGAACAAAACCAGATCCCGAAGAACAAAAGGAGGGCCCGCGGAATAAAACCAGACCCCGAGGAACAAAACTAGCCCTCGAGGAAGAAAACCAGAGCCCGAGGAGGAAAACCAGAGCCCGAGGAAGACAACGAGAGATAGAGGAGCAAAACCACAGCTCGAGGAACAAAACCAGCGCCCGAGGAAGAAAACCAGATCCCGAGGAACAAAACCAGAGCCCAATGAACGAAACCAGAGCCCGAGGAACAAAACCAGAGGTAGAGGAGCAAAGCCACACCTCGAGGAACAAAACAAGAGCCCGAGGAACTAAACTAGAGTCCGAGGAATAAAACCAGAGCCCATGGAAAAAAAACCAGAGCCCGAGTAGAAAAACCAGAGCTGGAGGAACAAAACCAGAGCCCGTGGAACTAAACCAGAGCCTGAGGAACAGAACCAGAGCCTGTGGAACTAAACCAGAGCCCGAGGAACAAAACTAGTCCTCGAGGAAGAAAACCAGAGCCCGAGGAAGACAACCAGAGCTAGAGGAGCAAAACCACAGCTCGAGGAAGAAAACCAGTGCCCGAGGAAAGAAACCAGAGCTCGAGGAACGAAACCAGAGCCCGAGGAACAAAACCAGATGCCAAAGAACAAAAAGGAGGGCCCGAGGAATAAAACCAGAGCCCGAGGAACAAAACTAGCCCTCGAGGAAGAAAAGCAGAGCCCGAGGAAGACAACGAGAGCTAGAGGAGCAAAACCACAGCTCGAGGAACAAAACCAGAGCCCGAGGAAAGAATCCAGAGCCCGAGGAACAAAACCAGATCCCGAAGAACAAAAGGAGGGCCCGCGGAATAAAACCAGACCCCGAGGAACAAAACTAGCCCTCGAGGAAGAAAACCAGAGCCCGAGGAGGAAAACCAGAGCCCGAGGAAGACAACGAGAGCTAGAGGAGCAAAACCACAGCTTGAGGAACAAAACCAGCGCCCGAGGAAGAAAACCAGATCCCGAGGAAAAAAAACAGAGCCCAATGAACGAAACCAGATCGTGAGGAACAAAACCAGAGGTAGAGGAGCAAAGCCACAGCTCGAGGAACGAAACAAGAGCCCGAGGAACTAAACTAGAGCCCGAGGAATAAAACCAGAGCCCGACGAACAAAACAAGAGCCTGAGGAACAAAACCAGAGCCAATGAAACTATACGAGAGCCCGAGGAACAAACCCAGAGCCCATGGAACAGAACTAGAGCCCGAGTAGTAAAACCAGAGCTGGAGGAACAAAACCAGAGCCCGTGGAACTAAACCAGAGCCCGAGGAACAGAACCAGAGCCTGTGGAACTTAACCAGAGCCCGAGGAAGAAAACCAGAGCCCGAGAAAAAAAAACACGGGCAGAGGAACAAAAGCAGAGGCCGAGGAACAAAACCAGAGCTCGAGGAAGAAAACTAGAGCCCGAGGAAAAAAAACAGAGACGGAGGAAGAAACGGAGGGTCCAAGGAACAAAACGAGACCCTTGGAACCAAACCAGAGCCCGAGGAGCTAAAGGAGAGCTGGAAGAACAAAACCAGAGCCCGAGGAAGAAAACCAGAGCCCGAGGAAGACAACGAGATCTAGAGGAGCAAAACCACAGCTCGAGGAAAAAAACCAGTGCCTGAGGAAAGAAACCAGAGCCCGAGGAACAAAACCAGAGCACAAGGGAAAAAGGAGGGTGCGAGGAAAAAAACCAGAGCCCATGGAACAAAACCAGAGTACGAGTAGAAATCCAGAGATGTAGGGACAAAACCACAGCTCATGGAACTAAAACAGAGCCCGAGGAACAAAACCAGAGCCCGTGGAACTAAACCAGAGGCCGAGGAACAAAACCAGAGCCCGTGGAACTAAACCAGAGCCCGGGGCACAAAACCAGAGACCGAGAAAAAAAAGCAGGGGCAGAGGAACAAAAGCAGAGGCCGAGGAACAAAACCAGAGCTCAAGGAAGAAAACCAGAAGCCGAGAAATTAAACCAGAGCCTGAGGAAGAAAACCAGAGCCCGAGGAACAAAACCAGAGACCGAGAAACAAATGGTGGGCCCGAGGAACAAAACGAGACCCGTGGACCCAAACCAGAGCCCGAGAGGCTAAAGCAGATCTGGAAGAACAAAACTAGAGCCCGGGGAACAAAACCAGTCCTCGAGGAAGAAAACCAGAGCCCGAGGAAGACAACGAGAGCTAGAGGAGCAAAACCACAGCTCGAGGAACAAAACCAGAGGTAGAGGAGCAAAGCCACACCTCGAGGAACAAAACAAGAGCCCGAGGAACTAAACTAGAGTCCGAGGAATAAAACCAGAGCCCATGGAAAAAAAACCAGAGCCCGAGTAGAAAAACCAGAGCTGGAGGAACAAAACCAGAGCCCGTGGAACTAAACCAGAGCCTGAGGAACAGAACCAGAGCCTGTGGAACTAAACCAGAGCCCGAGGAACAAAACTAGTCCTCGAGGAAGAAAACCAGAGCCCGAGGAAGACAACCAGAGCTAGAGGAGCAAAACCACAGCTCGAGGAAGAAAACCAGTGCCCGAGGAAAGAAACCAGAGCTCGAGGAACGAAACCAGAGCCCGAGGAACAAAACCAGATCCCAAAGAACAAAAAGGAGGGCCCGAGGAATAAAACCAGAGCCCGAGGAACAAAACTAGCCCTCGAGGAAGAAAAGCAGAGCCCGAGGAAGACAACGAGAGCTAGAGGAGCAAAACCACAGCTCGAGGAACAAAACCAGAGCCCGAGGAAAGAATCCAGAGCCCGAGGAACAAAACCAGATCCCGAAGAACAAAAGGAGGGCCCGCGGAATAAAACCAGACCCCGAGGAACAAAACTAGCCCTCGAGGAAGAAAACCAGAGCCCGAGGAGGAAAACCAGAGCCCGAGGAAGACAACGAGAGCTAGAGGAGCAAAACCACAGCTCGAGGAACAAAACCAGCGCCCGAGGAAGAAAACCAGATCCCGAGGAAAAAAAACAGAGCCCAATGAACGAAACCAGATCGTGAGGAACAAAACCAGAGGTAGAGGAGCAAAGCCACAGCTCGAGGAACGAAACAAGAGCCCGAGGAACTAAACTAGAGCCCGAGGAATAAAACCAGAGCCCGACGAACAAAACAAGAGCCTGAGGAACAAAACCAGAGCCAATGAAACTATACGAGAGCCCGAGGAACAAACCCAGAGCCCATGGAACAGAACTAGAGCCCGAGTAGTAAAACCAGAGCTGGAGGAACAAAACCAGAGCCCGTGGAACTAAACCAGAGCCCGAGGAACAGAACCAGAGCCTGTGGAACTTAACCAGAGCCCGAGGAAGAAAACCAGAGCCCGAGAAAAAAAAACACGGGCAGAGGAACAAAAGCAGAGGCCGAGGAACAAAACCAGAGCTCGAGGAAGAAAACTAGAGCCCGAGGAAAAAAAACAGAGACGGAGGAAGAAACGGAGGGTCCAAGGAACAAAACGAGACCCTTGGAACCAAACCAGAGCCCGAGGAGCTAAAGGAGAGCTGGAAGAACAAAACCAGAGCCCGAGGAAGAAAACCAGAGCCCGAGGAAGACAACGAGATCTAGAGGAGCAAAACCACAGCTCGAGGAAAAAAACCAGTGCCTGAGGAAAGAAACCAGAGCCCGAGGAACAAAACCAGAGCACAAGGGAAAAAGGAGGGTGCGAGGAAAAAAACCAGAGCCCATGGAACAAAACCAGAGTACGAGTAGAAATCCAGAGATGTAGGGACAAAACCACAGCTCATGGAACTAAAACAGAGCCCGAGGAACAAAACCAGAGCCCGTGGAACTAAACCAGAGGCCGAGGAACAAAACCAGAGCCCGTGGAACTAAACCAGAGCCCGGGGCACAAAACCAGAGACCGAGAAAAAAAAGCAGGGGCAGAGGAACAAAAGCAGAGGCCGAGGAACAAAACCAGAGCTCAAGGAAGAAAACCAGAAGCCGAGAAATTAAACCAGAGCCTGAGGAAGAAAACCAGAGCCCGAGGAACAAAACCAGAGACCGAGAAACAAATGGTGGGCCCGAGGAACAAAACGAGACCCGTGGACCCAAACCAGAGCCCGAGAGGCTAAAGCAGATCTGGAAGAACAAAACTAGAGCCCGGGGAACAAAACCAGTCCTCGAGGAAGAAAACCAGAGCCCGAGGAAGACAACGAGAGCTAGAGGAGCAAAACCACAGCTCGAGGAACAAAACCAGCGCCCGAGGAAAGAAACCAGAGCCCGAGGAACGAAATCAGATACCGAAGAGCAAAACCACAGCTCGAGGAACAAAACCAGCGCCCGAGGAAGAAAACCAGATCCCGAGGAACAAAACCAGAGCCCAATGAACGAAACCAGAGCCCGAGGAACAAAACCAGAGGTAGAGGAGCAAAGCCACACCTCGAGGAACAAAACAAGAGCCCGAGGAACTAAACTAGAGTCCGAGGAATAAAACCAGAGCCCATGGAAAAAAAACCAGAGCCCGAGTAGAAAAACCAGAGCTGGAGGAACAAAACCAGAGCCCGTGGAACTAAACCAGAGCCTGAGGAACAGAACCAGAGCCTGTGGAACTAAACCAGAGCCCGAGGAACAAAACTAGTCCTCGAGGAAGAAAACCAGAGCCCGAGGAAGACAACCAGAGCTAGAGGAGCAAAACCACAGCTCGAGGAAGAAAACCAGTGCCCGAGGAAAGAAACCAGAGCTCGAGGAACGAAACCAGAGCCCGAGGAACAAAACCAGATCCCAAAGAACAAAAAGGAGGGCCCGAGGAATAAAACCAGAGCCCGAGGAACAAAACTAGCCCTCGAGGAAGAAAAGCAGAGCCCGAGGAAGACAACGAGAGCTAGAGGAGCAAAACCACAGCTCGAGGAACAAAACCAGAGCCCGAGGAAAGAATCCAGAGCCCGAGGAACAAAACCAGATCCCGAAGAACAAAAGGAGGGCCCGCGGAATAAAACCAGACCCCGAGGAACAAAACTAGCCCTCGAGGAAGAAAACCAGAGCCCGAGGAGGAAAACCAGAGCCCGAGGAAGACAACGAGAGATAGAGGAGCAAAACCACAGCTCGAGGAACAAAACCAGCGCCCGAGGAAGAAAACCAGATCCCGAGGAACAAAACCAGAGCCCAATGAACGAAACCAGAGCCCGAGGAACAAAACCAGAGGTAGAGGAGCAAAGCCACACCTCGAGGAACAAAACAAGAGCCCGAGGAACTAAACTAGAGTCCGAGGAATAAAACCAGAGCCCATGGAAAAAAAACCAGAGCCCGAGTAGAAAAACCAGAGCTGGAGGAACAAAACCAGAGCCCGTGGAACTAAACCAGAGCCTGAGGAACAGAACCAGAGCCTGTGGAACTAAACCAGAGCCCGAGGAACAAAACTAGTCCTCGAGGAAGAAAACCAGAGCCCGAGGAAGACAACCAGAGCTAGAGGAGCAAAACCACAGCTCGAGGAAGAAAACCAGTGCCCGAGGAAAGAAACCAGAGCTCGAGGAACGAAACCAGAGCCCGAGGAACAAAACCAGATCCCAAAGAACAAAAAGGAGGGCCCGAGGAATAAAACCAGAGCCCGAGGAACAAAACTAGCCCTCGAGGAAGAAAAGCAGAGCCCGAGGAAGACAACGAGAGCTAGAGGAGCAAAACCACAGCTCGAGGAACAAAACCAGAGCCCGAGGAAAGAATCCAGAGCCCGAGGAACAAAACCAGATCCCGAAGAACAAAAGGAGGGCCCGCGGAATAAAACCAGACCCCGAGGAACAAAACTAGCCCTCGAGGAAGAAAACCAGAGCCCGAGGAGGAAAACCAGAGCCCGAGGAAGACAACGAGAGCTAGAGGAGCAAAACCACAGCTCGAGGAACAAAACCAGCGCCCGAGGAAGAAAACCAGATCCCGAGGAAAAAAAACAGAGCCCAATGAACGAAACCAGATCGTGAGGAACAAAACCAGAGGTAGAGGAGCAAAGCCACAGCTCGAGGAACGAAACAAGAGCCCGAGGAACTAAACTAGAGCCCGAGGAATAAAACCAGAGCCCGACGAACAAAACAAGAGCCTGAGGAACAAAACCAGAGCCAATGAAACTATACGAGAGCCCGAGGAACAAAACCAGAGCCCATGGAACAGAACTAGAGCCCGAGTAGTAAAACCAGAGCTGGAGGAACAAAACCAGAGCCCGTGGAACTAAACCAGAGCCCGAGGAACAGAACCAGAGCCTGTGGAACTTAACCAGAGCCCGAGGAAGAAAACCAGAGCCCGAGAAAAAAAAACACGGGCAGAGGAACAAAAGCAGAGGCCGAGGAACAAAACCAGAGCTCGAGGAAGAAAACTAGAGCCCGAGGAAAAAAAACAGAGACGGAGGAAGAAACGGAGGGTCCAAGGAACAAAACGAGACCCTTGGAACCAAACCAGAGCCCGAGGAGCTAAAGGAGAGCTGGAAGAACAAAACCAGAGCCCGAGGAAGAAAACCAGAGCCCGAGGAAGACAACGAGATCTAGAGGAGCAAAACCACAGCTCGAGGAAAAAAACCAGTGCCTGAGGAAAGAAACCAGAGCCCGAGGAACAAAACCAGAGCACAAGGGAAAAAGGAGGGTGCGAGGAAAAAAACCAGAGCCCATGGAACAAAACCAGAGTACGAGTAGAAATCCAGAGATGTAGGGACAAAACCACAGCTCATGGAACTAAAACAGAGCCCGAGGAACAAAACCAGAGCCCGTGGAACTAAACCAGAGGCCGAGGAACAAAACCAGAGCCCGTGGAACTAAACCAGAGCCCGGGGCACAAAACCAGAGACCGAGAAAAAAAAGCAGGGGCAGAGGAACAAAAGCAGAGGCCGAGGAACAAAACCAGAGCTCAAGGAAGAAAACCAGAAGCCGAGAAATTAAACCAGAGCCTGAGGAAGAAAACCAGAGCCCGAGGAACAAAACCAGAGACCGAGAAACAAATGGTGGGCCCGAGGAACAAAACGAGACCCGTGGACCCAAACCAGAGCCCGAGAGGCTAAAGCAGATCTGGAAGAACAAAACTAGAGCCCGGGGAACAAAACCAGTCCTCGAGGAAGAAAACCAGAGCCCGAGGAAGACAACGAGAGCTAGAGGAGCAAAACCACAGCTCGAGGAACAAAACCAGAGGTAGAGGAGCAAAGCCACACCTCGAGGAACAAAACAAGAGCCCGAGGAACTAAACTAGAGTCCGAGGAATAAAACCAGAGCCCATGGAACAAAACCAGAGCCCGAGTAGAAAAACCAGAGCTGGAGGAACAAAACCAGAGCCCGTGGAACTAAACCAGAGCCTGAGGAACAGAACCAGAGCCTGTGGAACTAAACCAGAGCCCGAGGAACAAAACTAGTCCTCGAGGAAGAAAACCAGAGCCCGAGGAAGACAACCAGAGCTAGAGGAGCAAAACCACAGCTCGAGGAAGAAAACCAGTGCCCGAGGAAAGAAACCAGAGCTCGAGGAACGAAACCAGAGCCCGAGGAACAAAACCAGATCCCAAAGAACAAAAAGGAGGGCCCGAGGAATAAAACCAGAGCCCGAGGAACAAAACTAGCCCTCGAGGAAGAAAAGCAGAGCCCGAGGAAGACAACGAGAGCTAGAGGAGCAAAACCACAGCTCGAGGAACAAAACCAGAGCCCGAGGAAAGAATCCAGAGCCCGAGGAACAAAACCAGATCCCGAAGAACAAAAGGAGGGCCCGCGGAATAAAACCAGACCCCGAGGAACAAAACTAGCCCTCGAGGAAGAAAACCAGAGCCCGAGGAGGAAAACCAGAGCCCGAGGAAGACAACGAGAGCTAGAGGAGCAAAACCACAGCTCGAGGAACAAAACCAGCGCCCGAGGAAGAAAACCAGATCCCGAGGAAAAAAAACAGAGCCCAATGAACGAAACCAGATCGTGAGGAACAAAACCAGAGGTAGAGGAGCAAAGCCACAGCTCGAGGAACGAAACAAGAGCCCGAGGAACTAAACTAGAGCCCGAGGAATAAAACCAGAGCCCGCCGAACAAAACAAGAGCCTGAGGAACAAAACCAGAGCCAATGAAACTATACGAGAGCCCGAGGAACAAAACCAGAGCCCATGGAACAGAACTAGAGCCCGAGTAGTAAAACCAGAGCTGGAGGAACAAAACCAGAGCCCGTGGAACTAAACCAGAGCCCGAGGAACAGAACCAGAGCCTGTGGAACTTAACCAGAGCCCGAGGAAGAAAACCAGAGCCCGAGAAAAAAAAACACGGGCAGAGGAACAAAAGCAGAGGCCGAGGAACAAAACCAGAGCTCGAGGAAGAAAACTAGAGCCCGAGGAAAAAAAACAGAGACGGAGGAAGAAACGGAGGGTCCAAGGAACAAAACGAGACCCTTGGAACCAAACCAGAGCCCGAGGAGCTAAAGGAGAGCTGGAAGAACAAAACCAGAGCCCGAGGAAGAAAACCAGAGCCCGAGGAAGACAACGAGATCTAGAGGAGCAAAACCACAGCTCGAGGAAAAAAACCAGTGCCTGAGGAAAGAAACCAGAGCCCGAGGAACAAAACCAGAGCACAAGGGAAAAAGGAGGGTGCGAGGAAAAAAACCAGAGCCCATGGAACAAAACCAGAGTACGAGTAGAAATCCAGAGATGTAGGGACAAAACCACAGCTCATGGAACTAAAACAGAGCCCGAGGAACAAAACCAGAGCCCGTGGAACTAAACCAGAGGCCGAGGAACAAAACCAGAGCCCGTGGAACTAAACCAGAGCCCGGGGCACAAAACCAGAGACCGAGAAAAAAAAGCAGGGGCAGAGGAACAAAAGCAGAGGCCGAGGAACAAAACCAGAGCTCAAGGAAGAAAACCAGAAGCCGAGAAATTAAACCAGAGCCTGAGGAAGAAAACCAGAGCCCGAGGAACAAAACCAGAGACCGAGAAACAAATGGTGGGCCCGAGGAACAAAACGAGACCCGTGGACCCAAACCAGAGCCCGAGAGGCTAAAGCAGATCTGGAAGAACAAAACTAGAGCCCGGGGAACAAAACCAGTCCTCGAGGAAGAAAACCAGAGCCCGAGGAAGACAACGAGAGCTAGAGGAGCAAAACCACAGCTCGAGGAACAAAACCAGCGCCCGAGGAAAGAAACCAGAGCCCGAGGAACGAAACCAGATACCGAAGAGCAAAACCACAGCTCGAGGAACAAAACCAGCGCCCGAGGAAGAAAACCAGATCCCGAGGAACAAAACCAGAGCCCAATGAACGAAACCAGAGCCCGAGGAACAAAACCAGAGGTAGAGGAGCAAAGCCACACCTCGAGGAACAAAACAAGAGCCCGAGGAACTAAACTAGAGTCCGAGGAATAAAACCAGAGCCCATGGAAAAAAAACCAGAGCCCGAGTAGAAAAACCAGAGCTGGAGGAACAAAACCAGAGCCCGTGGAACTAAACCAGAGCCTGAGGAACAGAACCAGAGCCTGTGGAACTAAACCAGAGCCCGAGGAACAAAACTAGTCCTCGAGGAAGAAAACCAGAGCCCGAGGAAGACAACCAGAGCTAGAGGAGCAAAACCACAGCTCGAGGAAGAAAACCAGTGCCCGAGGAAAGAAACCAGAGCTCGAGGAACGAAACCAGAGCCCGAGGAACAAAACCAGATCCCAAAGAACAAAAAGGAGGGCCCGAGGAATAAAACCAGAGCCCGAGGAACAAAACTAGCCCTCGAGGAAGAAAAGCAGAGCCCGAGGAAGACAACGAGAGCTAGAGGAGCAAAACCACAGCTCGAGGAACAAAACCAGAGCCCGAGGAAAGAATCCAGAGCCCGAGGAACAAAACCAGATCCCGAAGAACAAAAGGAGGGCCCGCGGAATAAAACCAGACCCCGAGGAACAAAACTAGCCCTCGAGGAAGAAAACCAGAGCCCGAGGAGGAAAACCAGAGCCCGAGGAAGACAACGAGAGATAGAGGAGCAAAACCACAGCTCGAGGAACAAAACCAGCGCCCGAGGAAGAAAACCAGATCCCGAGGAACAAAACCAGAGCCCAATGAACGAAACCAGAGCCCGAGGAACAAAACCAGAGGTAGAGGAGCAAAGCCACACCTCGAGGAACAAAACAAGAGCCCGAGGAACTAAACTAGAGTCCGAGGAATAAAACCAGAGCCCATGGAAAAAAAACCAGAGCCCGAGTAGAAAAACCAGAGCTGGAGGAACAAAACCAGAGCCCGTGGAACTAAACCAGAGCCTGAGGAACAGAACCAGAGCCTGTGGAACTAAACCAGAGCCCGAGGAACAAAACTAGTCCTCGAGGAAGAAAACCAGAGCCCGAGGAAGACAACCAGAGCTAGAGGAGCAAAACCACAGCTCGAGGAAGAAAACCAGTGCCCGAGGAAAGAAACCAGAGCTCGAGGAACGAAACCAGAGCCCGAGGAACAAAACCAGATCCCAAAGAACAAAAAGGAGGGCCCGAGGAATAAAACCAGAGCCCGAGGAACAAAACTAGCCCTCGAGGAAGAAAAGCAGAGCCCGAGGAAGACAACGAGAGCTAGAGGAGCAAAACCACAGCTCGAGGAACAAAACCAGAGCCCGAGGAAAGAATCCAGAGCCCGAGGAACAAAACCAGATCCCGAAGAACAAAAGGAGGGCCCGCGGAATAAAACCAGACCCCGAGGAACAAAACTAGCCCTCGAGGAAGAAAACCAGAGCCCGAGGAGGAAAACCAGAGCCCGAGGAAGACAACGAGAGCTAGAGGAGCAAAACCACAGCTCGAGGAACAAAACCAGCGCCCGAGGAAGAAAACCAGATCCCGAGGAAAAAAAACAGAGCCCAATGAACGAAACCAGATCGTGAGGAACAAAACCAGAGGTAGAGGAGCAAAGCCACAGCTCGAGGAACGAAACAAGAGCCCGAGGAACTAAACTAGAGCCCGAGGAATAAAACCAGAGCCCGACGAACAAAACAAGAGCCTGAGGAACAAAACCAGAGCCAATGAAACTATACGAGAGCCCGAGGAACAAAACCAGAGCCCATGGAACAGAACTAGAGCCCGAGTAGTAAAACCAGAGCTGGAGGAACAAAACCAGAGCCCGTGGAACTAAACCAGAGCCCGAGGAACAGAACCAGAGCCTGTGGAACTTAACCAGAGCCCGAGGAAGAAAACCAGAGCCCGAGAAAAAAAAACACGGGCAGAGGAACAAAAGCAGAGGCCGAGGAACAAAACCAGAGCTCGAGGAAGAAAACTAGAGCCCGAGGAAAAAAAACAGAGACGGAGGAAGAAACGGAGGGTCCAAGGAACAAAACGAGACCCTTGGAACCAAACCAGAGCCCGAGGAGCTAAAGGAGAGCTGGAAGAACAAAACCAGAGCCCGAGGAAGAAAACCAGAGCCCGAGGAAGACAACGAGATCTAGAGGAGCAAAACCACAGCTCGAGGAAAAAAACCAGTGCCTGAGGAAAGAAACCAGAGCCCGAGGAACAAAACCAGAGCACAAGGGAAAAAGGAGGGTGCGAGGAAAAAAACCAGAGCCCATGGAACAAAACCAGAGTACGAGTAGAAATCCAGAGATGTAGGGACAAAACCACAGCTCATGGAACTAAAACAGAGCCCGAGGAACAAAACCAGAGCCCGTGGAACTAAACCAGAGGCCGAGGAACAAAACCAGAGCCCGTGGAACTAAACCAGAGCCCGGGGCACAAAACCAGAGACCGAGAAAAAAAAGCAGGGGCAGAGGAACAAAAGCAGAGGCCGAGGAACAAAACCAGAGCTCAAGGAAGAAAACCAGAAGCCGAGAAATTAAACCAGAGCCTGAGGAAGAAAACCAGAGCCCGAGGAACAAAACCAGAGACCGAGAAACAAATGGTGGGCCCGAGGAACAAAACGAGACCCGTGGACCCAAACCAGAGCCCGAGAGGCTAAAGCAGATCTGGAAGAACAAAACTAGAGCCCGGGGAACAAAACCAGTCCTCGAGGAAGAAAACCAGAGCCCGAGGAAGACAACGAGAGCTAGAGGAGCAAAACCACAGCTCGAGGAACAAAACCAGAGGTAGAGGAGCAAAGCCACACCTCGAGGAACAAAACAAGAGCCCGAGGAACTAAACTAGAGTCCGAGGAATAAAACCAGAGCCCATGGAACAAAACCAGAGCCCGAGTAGAAAAACCAGAGCTGGAGGAACAAAACCAGAGCCCGTGGAACTAAACCAGAGCCTGAGGAACAGAACCAGAGCCTGTGGAACTAAACCAGAGCCCGAGGAACAAAACTAGTCCTCGAGGAAGAAAACCAGAGCCCGAGGAAGACAACCAGAGCTAGAGGAGCAAAACCACAGCTCGAGGAAGAAAACCAGTGCCCGAGGAAAGAAACCAGAGCTCGAGGAACGAAACCAGAGCCCGAGGAACAAAACCAGATCCCAAAGAACAAAAAGGAGGGCCCGAGGAATAAAACCAGAGCCCGAGGAACAAAACTAGCCCTCGAGGAAGAAAAGCAGAGCCCGAGGAAGACAACGAGAGCTAGAGGAGCAAAACCACAGCTCGAGGAACAAAACCAGAGCCCGAGGAAAGAATCCAGAGCCCGAGGAACAAAACCAGATCCCGAAGAACAAAAGGAGGGCCCGCGGAATAAAACCAGACCCCGAGGAACAAAACTAGCCCTCGAGGAAGAAAACCAGAGCCCGAGGAGGAAAACCAGAGCCCGAGGAAGACAACGAGAGCTAGAGGAGCAAAACCACAGCTCGAGGAACAAAACCAGCGCCCGAGGAAGAAAACCAGATCCCGAGGAAAAAAAACAGAGCCCAATGAACGAAACCAGATCGTGAGGAACAAAACCAGAGGTAGAGGAGCAAAGCCACAGCTCGAGGAACGAAACAAGAGCCCGAGGAACTAAACTAGAGCCCGAGGAATAAAACCAGAGCCCGCCGAACAAAACAAGAGCCTGAGGAACAAAACCAGAGCCAATGAAACTATACGAGAGCCCGAGGAACAAAACCAGAGCCCATGGAACAGAACTAGAGCCCGAGTAGTAAAACCAGAGCTGGAGGAACAAAACCAGAGCCCGTGGAACTAAACCAGAGCCCGAGGAACAGAACCAGAGCCTGTGGAACTTAACCAGAGCCCGAGGAAGAAAACCAGAGCCCGAGAAAAAAAAACACGGGCAGAGGAACAAAAGCAGAGGCCGAGGAACAAAACCAGAGCTCGAGGAAGAAAACTAGAGCCCGAGGAAAAAAAACAGAGACGGAGGAAGAAACGGAGGGTCCAAGGAACAAAACGAGACCCTTGGAACCAAACCAGAGCCCGAGGAGCTAAAGGAGAGCTGGAAGAACAAAACCAGAGCCCGAGGAAGAAAACCAGAGCCCGAGGAAGACAACGAGATCTAGAGGAGCAAAACCACAGCTCGAGGAAAAAAACCAGTGCCTGAGGAAAGAAACCAGAGCCCGAGGAACAAAACCAGAGCACAAGGGAAAAAGGAGGGTGCGAGGAAAAAAACCAGAGCCCATGGAACAAAACCAGAGTACGAGTAGAAATCCAGAGATGTAGGGACAAAACCACAGCTCATGGAACTAAAACAGAGCCCGAGGAACAAAACCAGAGCCCGTGGAACTAAACCAGAGGCCGAGGAACAAAACCAGAGCCCGTGGAACTAAACCAGAGCCCGGGGCACAAAACCAGAGACCGAGAAAAAAAAGCAGGGGCAGAGGAACAAAAGCAGAGGCCGAGGAACAAAACCAGAGCTCAAGGAAGAAAACCAGAAGCCGAGAAATTAAACCAGAGCCTGAGGAAGAAAACCAGAGCCCGAGGAACAAAACCAGAGACCGAGAAACAAATGGTGGGCCCGAGGAACAAAACGAGACCCGTGGACCCAAACCAGAGCCCGAGAGGCTAAAGCAGATCTGGAAGAACAAAACTAGAGCCCGGGGAACAAAACCAGTCCTCGAGGAAGAAAACCAGAGCCCGAGGAAGACAACGAGAGCTAGAGGAGCAAAACCACAGCTCGAGGAACAAAACCAGCACCCGAGGAAAGA
Source organism: Calonectris borealis (assembly GCF_964195595.1). Classification (NCBI taxonomy): domain Eukaryota; kingdom Metazoa; phylum Chordata; class Aves; order Procellariiformes; family Procellariidae; genus Calonectris; species Calonectris borealis. Next base: position 1,228,109 of record NC_134318.1, on the reverse strand, counting down.
AACCAGAGCCCGAGGAACGAAACCAGATACCGAAGAGCAAAACCACAGCTCGAGGAACAAAACCAGCGCCCGAGGAAGAAAACCAGATCCCGAGGAACAAAACCAGAGCCCAATGAACGAAACCAGAGCCCGAGGAACAAAACCAGAGGTAGAGGAGCAAAGCCACACCTCGAGGAACAAAACAAGAGCCCGAGGAACTAAACTAGAGTCCGAGGAATAAAACCAGAGCCCATGGAAAAAAAACCAGAGCCCGAGTAGAAAAACCAGAGCTGGAGGAACAAAACCAGAGCCCGTGGAACTAAACCAGAGCCTGAGGAACAGAACCAGAGCCTGTGGAACTAAACCAGAGCCCGAGGAACAAAACTAGTCCTCGAGGAAGAAAACCAGAGCCCGAGGAAGACAACCAGAGCTAGAGGAGCAAAACCACAGCTCGAGGAAGAAAACCAGTGCCCGAGGAAAGAAACCAGAGCTCGAGGAACGAAACCAGAGCCCGAGGAACAAAACCAGATCCCAAAGAACAAAAAGGAGGGCCCGAGGAATAAAACCAGAGCCCGAGGAACAAAACTAGCCCTCGAGGAAGAAAACCAGAGCCCGAGGAAGACAACGAGAGCTAGAGGAGCAAAACCACAGCTCGAGGAACAAAACCAGAGCCCGAGGAAAGAATCCAGAGCCCGAGGAACAAAACCAGATCCCGAAGAACAAAAGGAGGGCCCGCGGAATAAAACCAGACCCCGAGGAACAAAACTAGCCCTCGAGGAAGAAAACCAGAGCCCGAGGAGGAAAACCAGAGCCCGAGGAAGACAACGAGAGCTAGAGGAGCAAAACCACAGCTCGAGGAACAAAACCAGCGCCCGAGGAAGAAAACCAGATCCCGAGGAAAAAAAACAGAGCCCAATGAACGAAACCAGATCGTGAGGAACAAAACCAGAGGTAGAGGAGCAAAGCCACAGCTCGAGGAACGAAACAAGAGCCCGAGGAACTAAACTAGAGCCCGAGGAATAAAACCAGAGCCCGACGAACAAAACAAGAGCCTGAGGAACAAAACCAGAGCCACTGAAACTATACGAGAGCCCGAGGAACAAACCCAGAGCCCATGGAACAGAACTAGAGCCCGAGTAGTAAAACCAGAGCTAGAGGAACAAAACCAGAGCCCGTGGAACTAAACCAGAGCCCGAGGAACAGAACCAGAGCCTGTGGAACTTAACCAGAGCCCGAGGAAGAAAACCAGAGCCCGAGAAAAAAAAACACGGGCAGAGGAACAAAAGCAGAGGCCGAGGAACAAAACCAGAGCTCGAGGAAGAAAACTAGAGCCCGAGGAAAAAAAACAGAGACGGAGGAAGAAACGGAGGGTCCAAGGAACAAAACGAGACCCTTGGAACCAAACCAGAGCCCGAGGAGCTAAAGGAGAGCTGGAAGAACAAAACCAGAGCCCGAGGAAGAAAACCAGAGCCCGAGGAAGACAACGAGATCTAGAGGAGCAAAACCACAGCTCGAGGAAAAAAACCAGTGCCTGAGGAAAGAAACCAGAGCCCGAGGAACAAAACCAGAGCACAAGGGAAAAAGGAGGGTGCGAGGAAAAAAACCAGAGCCCATGGAACAAAACCAGAGTACGAGTAGAAATCCAGAGATGTAGGGACAAAACCACAGCTCATGGAACTAAAACAGAGCCCGAGGAACAAAACCAGAGCCCGTGGAACTAAACCAGAGGCCGAGGAACAAAACCAGAGCCCGTGGAACTAAACCAGAGCCCGGGGCACAAAACCAGAGACCGAGAAAAAAAAGCAGGGGCAGAGGAACAAAAGCAGAGGCCGAGGAACAAAACCAGAGCTCAAGGAAGAAAACCAGAAGCCGAGAAATTAAACCAGAGCCTGAGGAAGAAAACCAGAGCCCGAGGAACAAAACCAGAGACCGAGAAACAAATGGTGGGCCCGAGGAACAAAACGAGACCCGTGGACCCAAACCAGAGCCCGAGAGGCTAAAGCAGATCTGGAAGAACAAAACTAGAGCCCGGGGAACAAAACCAGTCCTCGAGGAAGAAAACCAGAGCCCGAGGAAGACAACGAGAGCTAGAGGAGCAAAACCACAGCTCGAGGAACAAAACCAGCGCCCGAGGAAAGAAACCAGAGCCCGAGGAACGAAATCAGATACCGAAGAGCAAAACCACAGCTCGAGGAACAAAACCAGTGCCCGAGGAAGAAAACCAGATCCCGAGGAACAAAACCAGAGCCCAATGAACGAAACCAGAGCCCGAGGAACAAAACCAGAGGTAGAGGAGCAAAGCCACACCTCGAGGAACAAAACAAGAGCCCGAGGAACTAAACTAGAGTCCGAGGAATAAAACCAGAGCCCATGGAACAAAACCAGAGCCCGAGTAGAAAAACCAGAGCTGGAGGAACAAAACCAGAGCCCGTGGAACTAAACCAGAGCCTGAGGAACAGAACCAGAGCCTGTGGAACTAAACCAGAGCCCGAGGAACAAAACTAGTCTTCGAGGAAGAAAACCAGAGCCCGAGGAAGACAACCAGAGCTAGAGGAGCAAAACCACAGCTCGAGGAAGAAAACCAGTGCCCGAGGAAAGAAACCAGAGCTCGAGGAACGAAACCAGAGCCCGAGGAACAAAACCAGATCCCAAAGAACAAAAAGGAGGGCCCGAGGAATAAAACCAGAGCCCGAGGAACAAAACTAGCCCTCGAGGAAGAAAAGCAGAGCCCGAGGAAGACAACGAGAGCTAGAGGAGCAAAACCACAGCTCGAGGAACAAAACCAGAGCCCGAGGAAAGAATCCAGAGCCCGAGGAACAAAACCGGATCGCGAAGAACAAAAGGAGGGCCCGCGGAATAAAACCAGACCCCGAGGAACAAAACTAGCCCTCGAGGAAGAAAACCAGAGCCCGAGGAGGAAAACCAGAGCCCGAGGAAGACAACGAGAGCTAGAGGAGCAAAACCACAGCTCGAGGAACAAAACCAGCGCCCGAGGAAGAAAACCAGATCCCGAGGAAAAAAAACAGAGCCCAATGAACGAAACCAGATCGTGAGGAACAAAACCAGAGGTAGAGGAGCAAAGCCACAGCTCGAGGAACGAAACAAGAGCCCGAGGAACTAAACTAGAGCCCGAGGAATAAAACCAGAGCCCGACGAACAAAACAAGAGCCTGAGGAACAAAACCAGAGCCAATGAAACTATACGAGAGCCCGAGGAACAAACCCAGAGCCCATGGAACAGAACTAGAGCCCGAGTAGTAAAACCAGAGCTGGAGGAACAAAACCAGAGCCCGTGGAACTAAACCAGAGCCCGAGGAACAGAACCAGAGCCTGTGGAACTTAACCAGAGCCCGAGGAAGAAAACCAGAGCCCGAGAAAAAAAAACACGGGCAGAGGAACAAAAGCAGAGGCCGAGGAACAAAACCAGAGCTCGAGGAAGAAAACTAGAGCCCGAGGAAAAAAAACAGAGACTGAGGAAGAAACGGAGGGTCCAAGGAACAAAACGAGACCCTTGGAACCAAACCAGAGCCCGAGGAGCTAAAGGAGAGCTGGAAGAACAAAACCAGAGCCCGAGGAAGAAAACCAGAGCCCGAGGAAGACAACGAGATCTAGAGGAGCAAAACCACAGCTCGAGGAAAAAAACCAGTGCCTGAGGAAAGAAACCAGAGCCCGAGGAACAAAACCAGAGCACAAGGGAAAAAGGAGGGTGCGAGGAAAAAAACCAGAGCCCATGGAACAAAACCAGAGTACGAGTAGAAATCCAGAGATGTAGGGACAAAACCACAGCTCATGGAACTAAAACAGAGCCCGAGGAACAAAACCAGAGCCCGTGGAACTAAACCAGAGGCCGAGGAACAAAACCAGAGCCCGTGGAACTAAACCAGAGCCCGGGGCACAAAACCAGAGACCGAGAAAAAAAAGCAGGGGCAGAGGAACAAAAGCAGAGGCCGAGGAACAAAACCAGAGCTCAAGGAAGAAAACCAGAAGCCGAGAAATTAAACCAGAGCCTGAGGAAGAAAACCAGAGCCCGAGGAACAAAACCAGAGACCGAGAAACAAATGGTGGGCCCGAGGAACAAAACGAGACCCGTGGACCCAAACCAGAGCCCGAGAGGCTAAAGCAGATCTGGAAGAACAAAACTAGAGCCCGGGGAACAAAACCAGTCCTCGAGGAAGAAAACCAGAGCCCGAGGAAGACAACGAGAGCTAGAGGAGCAAAACCACAGCTCGAGGAACAAAACCAGCACCCGAGGAAAGAAACCAGAGCCCGAGGAACGAAATCAGATACCGAAGAGCAAAACCACAGCTCGAGGAACAAAACCAGCGCCCGAGGAAGAAAACCAGATCCCGAGGAACAAAACCAGAGCCCAATGAACGAAACCAGAGCCCGAGGAACAAAACCAGAGGTAGAGGAGCAAAGCCACACCTCGAGGAACAAAACAAGAGCCCGAGGAACTAAACTAGAGTCCGAGGAATAAAATCAGAGCCCATGGAACAAAACCAGAGCCCGAGTAGAAAAACCAGAGCTGGAGGAACAAAACCAGAGCCCGTGGAACTAAACCAGAGCCTGAGGAACAGAACCAGAGCCTGTGGAACTAAACCAGAGCCCGAGGAACAAAACTAGTCCTCGAGGAAGAAAACCAGAGCCCGAGGAAGACAACCAGAGCTAGAGGAGCAAAACCACAGCTCGAGGAAGAAAACCAGTGCCCGAGGAAAGAAACCAGAGCTCGAGGAACGAAACCAGAGCCCGAGGAACAAAACCAGATCCCAAAGAACAAAAAGGAGGGCCCGAGGAATAAAACCAGAGCCCGAGGAACAAAACTAGCCCTTGAGGAAGAAAAGCAGAGCCCGAGGAAGACAACGAGAGCTAGAGGAGCAAAACCACAGCTCGAGGAACAAAACCAGAGCCCGAGGAAAGAATCCAGAGCCCGAGGAACAAAACCAGATCCCGAAGAACAAAAGGAGGGCCCGCGGAATAAAACCAGACCCCGAGGAACAAAACTAGCCCTCGAGGAAGAAAACCAGAGCCCGAGGAGGAAAACCAGAGCCCGAGGAAGACAACGAGAGATAGAGGAGCAAAACCACAGCTCGAGGAACAAAACCAGCGCCCGAGGAAGAAAACCAGATCCCGAGGAAAAAAAACAGAGCCCAATGAACGAAACCAGATCGTGAGGAACAAAACCAGAGGTAGAGGAGCAAAGCCACAGCTCGAGGAACGAAACAAGAGCCCGAGGAACTAAACTAGAGCCCGAGGAATAAAACCAGAGCCCGACGAACAAAACAAGAGCCTGAGGAACAAAACCAGAGCCAATGAAACTATACGAGAGCCCGAGGAACAAACCCAGAGCCCATGGAACAGAACTAGAGCCCGAGTAGTAAAACCAGAGCTGGAGGAACAAAACCAGAGCCCGTGGAACTAAACCAGAGCCCGAGGAACAGAACCAGAGCCTGTGGAACTTAACCAGAGCCCGAGGAAGAAAACCAGAGCCCGAGAAAAAAAAACACGGGCAGAGGAACAAAAGCAGAGGCCGAGGAACAAAACCAGAGCTCGAGGAAGAAAACTAGAGCCCGAGGAAAAAAAACAGAGACTGAGGAAGAAACGGAGGGTCCAAGGAACAAAACGAGACCCTTGGAACCAAACCAGAGCCCGAGGAGCTAAAGGAGAGCTGGAAGAACAAAACCAGAGCCCGAGGAAGAAAACCAGAGCCCGAGGAAGACAACGAGATCTAGAGGAGCAAAACCACAGCTCGAGGAAAAAAACCAGTGCCTGAGGAAAGAAACCAGAGCCCGAGGAACAAAACCAGAGCACAAGGGAAAAAGGAGGGTGCGAGGAAAAAAACCAGAGCCCATGGAACAAAACCAGAGTACGAGTAGAAATCCAGAGATGTAGGGACAAAACCACAGCTCATGGAACTAAAACAGAGCCCGAGGAACAAAACCAGAGCCCGTGGAACTAAACCAGAGGCCGAGGAACAAAACCAGAGCCCGTGGAACTAAACCAGAGCCCGGGGCACAAAACCAGAGACCGAGAAAAAAAAGCAGGGGCAGAGGAACAAAAGCAGAGGCCGAGGAACAAAACCAGAGCTCAAGGAAGAAAACCAGAAGCCGAGAAATTAAACCAGAGCCTGAGGAAGAAAACCAGAGCCCGAGGAACAAAACCAGAGACCGAGAAACAAATGGTGGGCCCGAGGACCAAAACGAGACCCGTGGACCCAAACCAGAGCCCGAGAGGCTAAAGCAGATCTGGAAGAACAAAACTAGAGCCCGGGGAACAAAACCAGTCCTCGAGGAAGAAAACCAGAGCCCGAGGAAGACAACGAGAGCTAGAGGAGCAAAACCACAGCTCGAGGAACAAAACCAGCACCCGAGGAAAGAAACCAGAGCCCGAGGAACGAAACCAGATACCGAAGAGCAAAACCACAGCTCGAGGAACAAAACCAGCGCCCGAGGAAGAAAACCAGATCCCGAGGAACAAAACCAGAGCCCAATGAACGAAACCAGAGCCCGAGGAACAAAACCAGAGGTAGAGGAGCAAAGCCACACCTCGAGGAACAAAACAAGAGCCCGAGGAACTAAACTAGAGTCCGAGGAATAAAACCAGAGCCCATGGAAAAAAAACCAGAGCCCGAGTAGAAAAACCAGAGCTGGAGGAACAAAACCAGAGCCCGTGGAACTAAACCAGAGCCTGAGGAACAGAACCAGAGCCTGTGGAACTAAACCAGAGCCCGAGGAACAAAACTAGTCCTCAAGGAAGAAAACCAGAGCCCGAGGAAGACAACCAGAGCTAGAGGAGCAAAACCACAGCTCGAGGAAGAAAACCAGTGCCCGAGGAAAGAAACCAGAGCTCGAGGAACGAAACCAGAGCCCGAGGAACAAAACCAGATCCCAAAGAACAAAAAGGAGGGCCCGAGGAATAAAACCAGAGCCCGAGGAACAAAACTAGCCCTCGAGGAAGAAAAGCAGAGCCCGAGGAAGACAACGAGAGCTAGAGGAGCAAAACCACAGCTCGAGGAACAAAACCAGAGCCCGAGGAAAGAATCCAGAGCCCGAGGAACAAAACCAGATCCCGAAGAACAAAAGGAGGGCCCGCGGAATAAAACCAGACCCCGAGGAACAAAACTAGCCCTCGAGGAAGAAAACCAGAGCCCGAGGAGGAAAACCAGAGCCCGAGGAAGACAACGAGAGCTAGAGGAGCAAAACCACAGCTCGAGGAACAAAACCAGCGCCCGAGGAAGAAAACCAGATCCCGAGGAAAAAAAACAGAGCCCAATGAACGAAACCAGATCGTGAGGAACAAAACCAGAGGTAGAGGAGCAAAGCCACAGCTCGAGGAACGAAACAAGAGCCCGAGGAACTAAACTAGAGCCCGAGGAATAAAACCAGAGCCCGACGAACAAAACAAGAGCCTGAGGAACAAAACCAGAGCCAATGAAACTATACGAGAGCCCGAGGAACAAACCCAGAGCCCATGGAACAGAACTAGAGCCCGAGTAGTAAAACCAGAGCTGGAGGAACAAAACCAGAGCCCGTGGAACTAAACCAGAGCCCGAGGAACAGAACCAGAGCCTGTGGAACTTAACCAGAGCCCGAGGAAGAAAACCAGAGCCCGAGAAAAAAAAAACACGGGCAGAGGAACAAAAGCAGAGGCCGAGGAACAAAACCAGAGCTCGAGGAAGAAAACTAGAGCCCGAGGAAAAAAAACAGAGACTGAGGAAGAAACGGAGGGTCCAAGGAACAAAACGAGACCCTTGGAACCAAACCAGAGCCCGAGGAGCTAAAGGAGAGCTGGAAGAACAAAACCAGAGCCCGAGGAAGAAAACCAGAGCCCGAGGAAGACAACGAGATCTAGAGGAGCAAAACCACAGCTCGAGGAAAAAAACCAGTGCCTGAGGAAAGAAACCAGAGCCCGAGGAACAAAACCAGAGCACAAGGGAAAAAGGAGGGTGCGAGGAAAAAAACCAGAGCCCATGGAACAAAACCAGAGTACGAGTAGAAATCCAGAGATGTAGGGACAAAACCACAGCTCATGGAACTAAAACAGAGCCCGAGGAACAAAACCAGAGCCCGTGGAACTAAACCAGAGGCCGAGGAACAAAACCAGAGCCCGTGGAACTAAACCAGAGCCCGGGGCACAAAACCAGAGACCGAGAAAAAAAAGCAGGGGCAGAGGAACAAAAGCAGAGGCCGAGGAACAAAACCAGAGCTCAAGGAAGAAAACCAGAAGCCGAGAAATTAAACCAGAGCCTGAGGAAGAAAACCAGAGCCCGAGGAACAAAACCAGAGACCGAGAAACAAATGGTGGGCCCGAGGAACAAAACGAGACCCGTGGACCCAAACCAGAGCCCGAGAGGCTAAAGCAGATCTGGAAGAACAAAACTAGAGCCCGGGGAACAAAACCAGTCCTCGAGGAAGAAAACCAGAGCCCGAGGAAGACAACGAGAGCTAGAGGAGCAAAACCACAGCTCGAGGAACAAAACCAGCGCCCGAGGAAAGAAACCAGAGCCCGAGGAACGAAACCAGATACCGAAGAGCAAAACCACAGCTCGAGGAACAAAACCAGCGCCCGAGGAAGAAAACCAGATCCCGAGGAACAAAACCAGAGCCCAATGAATGAAACCAGAGCCCGAGGAACAAAACCAGAGGTAGAGGAGCAAAGCCACACCTCGAGGAACAAAACAAGAGCCCGAGGAACTAAACTAGAGTCCGAGGAATAAAACCAGAGCCCATGGAAAAAAAACCAGAGCCCGAGTAGAAAAACCAGAGCTGGAGGAACAAAACCAGAGCCCGTGGAACTAAACCAGAGCCTGAGGAACAGAACCAGAGCCTGTGGAACTAAACCAGAGCCCGAGGAACAAAACTAGTCCTCGAGGAAGAAAACCAGAGCCCGAGGAAGACAACCAGAGCTAGAGGAGCAAAACCACAGCTCGAGGAAGAAAACCAGTGCCCGAGGAAAGAAACCAGAGCTCGAGGAACGAAACCAGAGCCCGAGGAACAAAACCAGATCCCAAAGAACAAAAAGGAGGGCCCGAGGAATAAAACCAGAGCCCGAGGAACAAAACTAGCCCTCGAGGAAGAAAAGCAGAGCCCGAGGAAGACAACGAGAGCTAGAGGAGCAAAACCACAGCTCGAGGAACAAAACCAGAGCCCGAGGAAAGAATCCAGAGCCCGAGGAACAAAACCAGATCCCAAAGAACAAAAGGAGGGCCCGCGGAATAAAACCAGACCCCGAGGAACAAAACTAGCCCTCGAGGAAGAAAACCAGAGCCCGAGGAGGAAAACCAGAGCCCGAGGAAGACAACGAGAGATAGAGGAGCAAAACCACAGCTCGAGGAACAAAACCAGCGCCCGAGGAAGAAAACCAGATCCCGAGGAAAAAAAACAGAGCCCAATGAACGAAACCAGATCGTGAGGAACAAAACCAGAGGTAGAGGAGCAAAGCCACAGCTCGAGGAACGAAACAAGAGCCCGAGGAACTAAACTAGAGCCCGAGGAATAAAACCAGAGCCCGACGAACAAAACAAGAGCCTGAGGAACAAAACCAGAGCCAATGAAACTATACGAGAGCCCGAGGAACAAAACCAGAGCCCATGGAACAGAACTAGAGCCCGAGTAGTAAAACCAGAGCTGGAGGAACAAAACCAGAGCCCGTGGAACTAAACCAGAGCCCGAGGAACAGAACCAGAGCCTGTGGAACTTAACCAGAGCCCGAGGAAGAAAACCAGAGCCCGAGAAAAAAAAAACACGGGCAGAGGAACAAAAGCAGAGGCCGAGGAACAAAACCAGAGCTTGAGGAAGAAAACTAGAGCCCGAGGAAAAAAAACAGAGACTGAGGAAGAAACGGAGGGTCCAAGGAACAAAACGAGACCCTTGGAACCAAACCAGAGCCCGAGGAGCTAAAGGAGAGCTGGAAGAACAAAACCAGAGCCCGAGGAAGAAAACCAGAGCCCGAGGAAGACAACGAGATCTAGAGGAGCAAAACCACAGCTCGAGGAAAAAAACCAGTGCCTGAGGAAAGAAACCAGAGCCCGAGGAACAAAACCAGAGCACAAGGGAAAAAGGAGGGTGCGAGGAAAAAAACCAGAGCCCATGGAACAAAACCAGAGTACGAGTAGAAATCCAGAGATGTAGGGACAAAACCACAGCTCATGGAACTAAAACAGAGCCCGAGGAACAAAACCAGAGCCCGTGGAACTAAACCAGAGGCCGAGGAACAAAACCAGAGCCCGTGGAACTAAACCAGAGCCCGGGGCACAAAACCAGAGACCGAGAAAAAAAAGCAGGGGCAGAGGAACAAAAGCAGAGGCCGAGGAACAAAACCAGAGCTCAAGGAAGAAAACCAGAAGCCGAGAAATTAAACCAGAGCCTGAGGAAGAAAACCAGAGCCCGAGGAACAAAACCAGAGACCGAGAAACAAATGGTGGGCCCGAGGAACAAAACGAGACCCGTGGACCCAAACCAGAGCCCGAGAGGCTAAAGCAGATCTGGAAGAACAAAACTAGAGCCCGGGGAACAAAACCAGTCCTCGAGGAAGAAAACCAGAGCCCGAGGAAGACAACGAGAGCTAGAGGAGCAAAACCACAGCTCGAGGAACAAAACCAGCGCCCGAGGAAAGAAACCAGAGCCCGAGGAACGAAACCAGATACCGAAGAGCAAAACCACAGCTCGAGGAACAAAACCAGCGCCCGAGGAAGAAAACCAGATCCCGAGGAACAAAACCAGAGCCCAATGAACGAAACCAGAGCCCGAGGAACAAAACCAGAGGTAGAGGAGCAAAGCCACACCTCGAGGAACAAAACAAGAGCCCGAGGAACTAAACTAGAGTCCGAGGAATAAAACCAGAGCCCATGGAAAAAAAACCAGAGCCCGAGTAGAAAAACCAGAGCTGGAGGAACAAAACCAGAGCCCGTGGAACTAAACCAGAGCCTGAGGAACAGAACCAGAGCCTGTGGAACTAAACCAGAGCCCGAGGAACAAAACTAGTCCTCGAGGAAGAAAACCAGAGCCTGAGGAAGACAACCAGAGCTAGAGGAGCAAAACCACAGCTCGAGGAAGAAAACCAGTGCCCGAGGAAAGAAACCAGAGCTCGAGGAACGAAACCAGAGCCCGAGGAACAAAACCAGATCCCAAAGAACAAAAAGGAGGGCCCGAGGAATAAAACCAGAGCCCGAGGAACAAAACTAGCCCTCGAGGAAGAAAACCAGAGCCCGAGGAGGAAAACCAGAGCCCGAGGAAGACAACGAGAGCTAGAGGAGCAAAACCACAGCTCGAGGAACAAAACCAGCGCCCGAGGAAGAAAACCAGATCCCGAGGAAAAAAAACAGAGCCCAATGAACGAAACCAGATCGTGAGGAACAAAACCAGAGGTAGAGGAGCAAAGCCACAGCTCGAGGAACGAAACAAGAGCCCGAGGAACTAAACTAGAGCCCGAGGAATAAAACCAGAGCCCGACGAACAAAACAAGAGCCTGAGGAACAAAACCAGAGCCAATGAAACTATACGAGAGCCCGAGGAACAAACCCAGAGCCCATGGAACAGAACTAGAGCCCGAGTAGTAAAACCAGAGCTGGAGGAACAAAACCAGAGCCCGTGGAACTAAACCAGAGCCCGAGGAACAGAACCAGAGCCTGTGGAACTTAACCAGAGCCCGAGGAAGAAAACCAGAGCCCGAGAAAAAAAAAACACGGGCAGAGGAACAAAAGCAGAGGCCGAGGAACAAAACCAGAGCTCGAGGAAGAAAACTAGAGCCCGAGGAAAAAAAACAGAGACGGAGGAAGAAACGGAGGGTCCAAGGAACAAAACGAGACCCTTGGAACCAAACCAGAGCCCGAGGAGCTAAAGGAGAGCTGGAAGAACAAAACCAGAGCCCGAGGAAGAAAACCAGAGCCCGAGGAAGACAACGAGATCTAGAGGAGCAAAACCACAGCTCGAGGAAAAAAACCAGTGCCTGAGGAAAGAAACCAGAGCCCGAGGAACAAAACCAGAGCACAAGGGAAAAAGGAGGGTGCGAGGAAAAAAACCAGAGCCCATGGAACAAAACCAGAGTACGAGTAAAAATCCAGAGATGTAGGGACAAAACCACAGCTCATGGAACTAAAACAGAGCCCGAGGAACAAAACCAGAGCCCGTGGAACTAAACCAGAGGCCGAGGAACAAAACCAGAGCCCGTGGAACTAAACCAGAGCCCGGGGCACAAAACCGGAGACCGAGAAAAAAAAGCAGGGGCAGAGGAACAAAAGCAGAGGCCGAGGAACAAAACCAGAGCTCAAGGAAGAAAACCAGAAGCCGAGAAATTAAACCAGAGCCTGAGGAAGAAAACCAGAGCCCGAGGAACAAAACCAGAGACCGAGAAACAAATGGTGGGCCCGAGGAACAAAACGAGACCCGTGGACCCAAACCAGAGCCCGAGAGGCTAAAGCAGATCTGGAAGAACAAAACTAGAGCCCGGGGAACAAAACCAGTCCTCGAGGAAGAAAACCAGAGCCCGAGGAAGACAACCAGAGCTAGAGGAGCAAAACCACAGCTCGAGGAAGAAAACCAGTGCCCGAGGAAAGAAACCAGAGCTCGAGGAACGAAACCAGAGCCCGAGGAACAAAACCAGATCCCAAAGAACAAAAAGGAGGGCCCGAGGAATAAAACCAGAGCCCGAGGAACAAAACTAGCCCTCGAGGAAGAAAAGCAGAGCCCGAGGAAGACAACGAGAGCTAGAGGAGCAAAACCACAGCTCGAGGAACAAAACCAGAGCCCGAGGAAAGAATCCAGAGCCCGAGGAACAAAACCAGATCCCGAAGAACAAAAGGAGGGCCCGCGGAATAAAACCAGACCCCGAGGAACAAAACTAGCCCTCGAGGAAGAAAACCAGAGCCCGAGGAGGAAAACCAGAGCCCGAGGAAGACAACGAGAGCTAGAGGAGCAAAACCACAGCTCGAGGAACAAAACCAGCGCCCGAGGAAGAAAACCAGATCCCGAGGAAAAAAAACAGAGCCCAATGAACGAAACCAGATCGTGAGGAACAAAACCAGAGGTAGAGGAGCAAAGCCACAGCTCGAGGAATGAAACAAGAGCCCGAGGAACTAAACTAGAGCCCGAGGAATAAAACCAGAGCCCGACGAACAAAACAAGAGCCTGAGGAACAAAACCAGAGCCAATGAAACTATACGAGAGCCCGAGGAACAAAACCAGAGCCCATGGAACAGAACTAGAGCCCGAGTAGTAAAACCAGAGCTGGAGGAACAAAACCAGAGCCCGTGGAACTAAACCAGAGCCCGAGGAACAGAACCAGAGCCTGTGGAACTTAACCAGAGCCCGAGGAAGAAAACCAGAGCCCGAGAAAAAAAAAACACGGGCAGAGGAACAAAAGCAGAGGCCGAGGAACAAAACCAGAGCTCGAGGAAGAAAACTAGAGCCCGAGGAAAAAAAACAGAGACGGAGGAAGAAACGGAGGGTCCAAGGAACAAAACGAGACCCTTGGAACCAAACCAGAGCCCGAGGAGCTAAAGGAGAGCTGGAAGAACAAAACCAGAGCCCGAGGAAGAAAACCAGAGCCCGAGGAAGACAACGAGATCTAGAGGAGCAAAACCACAGCTCGAGGAAAAAAACCAGTGCCTGAGGAAAGAAACCAGAGCCCGAGGAACAAAACCAGAGCACAAGGGAAAAAGGAGGGTGCGAGGAAAAAAACCAGAGCCCATGGAACAAAACCAGAGTACGAGTAGAAATCCAGAGATGTAGGGACAAAACCACAGCTCATGGAACTAAAACAGAGCCCGAGGAACAAAACCAGAGCCCGTGGAACTAAACCAGAGGCCGAGGAACAAAACCAGAGCCCGTGGAACTAAACCAGAGCCCGGGGCACAAAACCAGAGACCGAGAAAAAAAAGCAGGGGCAGAGGAACAAAAGCAGAGGCCGAGGAACAAAACCAGAGCTCAAGGAAGAAAACCAGAAGCCGAGAAATTAAACCAGAGCCTGAGGAAGAAAACCAGAGCCCGAGGAACAAAACCAGAGACCGAGAAACAAATGGTGGGCCCGAGGAACAAAACGAGACCCGTGGACCCAAACCAGAGCCCGAGAGGCTAAAGCAGATCTGGAAGAACAAAACTAGAGCCCGGGGAACAAAACCAGTCCTCGAGGAAGAAAACCAGAGCCCGAGGAAGACAACGAGAGCTAGAGGAGCAAAACCACAGCTCGAGGAACAAAACCAGCGCCCGAGGAAAGAAACCAGAGCCCGAGGAACGAAACCAGATACCGAAGAGCAAAACCACAGCTCGAGGAACAAAACCAGCGCCCGAGGAAGAAAACCAGATCCCGAGGAACAAAACCAGAGCCCAATGAACGAAACCAGAGCCCGAGGAACAAAACCAGAGGTAGAGGAGCAAAGCCACACCTCGAGGAACAAAACAAGAGCCCGAGGAACTAAACTAGAGTCCGAGGAATAAAACCAGAGCCCATGGAAAAAAAACCAGAGCCCGAGTAGAAAAACCAGAGCTGGAGGAACAAAACCAGAGCCCGTGGAACTAAACCAGAGCCTGAGGAACAGAACCAGAGCCTGTGGAACTAAACCAGAGCCCGAGGAACAAAACTAGTCCTCGAGGAAGAAAACCAGAGCCCGAGGAAGACAACCAGAGCTAGAGGAGCAAAACCACAGCTCGAGGAAGAAAACCAGTGCCCGAGGAAAGAAACCAGAGCTCGAGGAACGAAACCAGAGCCCGAGGAACAAAACCAGATCCCAAAGAACAAAAAGGAGGGCCCGAGGAATAAAACCAGAGCCCGAGGAACAAAACTAGCCCTCGAGGAAGAAAAGCAGAGCCCGAGGAAGACAACGAGAGCTAGAGGAGCAAAACCACAGCTCGAGGAACAAAACCAGAGCCCGAGGAAAGAATCCAGAGCCCGAGGAACAAAACCAGATCCCGAAGAACAAAAGGAGGGCCCGCGGAATAAAACCAGACCCCGAGGAACAAAACTAGCCCTCGAGGAAGAAAACCAGAGCCCGAGGAGGAAAACCAGAGCCCGAGGAAGACAACGAGAGCTAGAGGAGCAAAACCACAGCTCGAGGAACAAAACCAGCGCCCGAGGAAGAAAACCAGATCCCGAGGAAAAAAAACAGAGCCCAATGAACGAAACCAGATCGTGAGGAACAAAACCAGAGGTAGAGGAGCAAAGCCACAGCTCGAGGAACGAAACAAGAGCCCGAGGAACTAAACTAGAGCCCGAGGAATAAAACCAGAGCCCGACGAACAAAACAAGAGCCTGAGGAACAAAACCAGAGCCAATGAAACTATACGAGAGCCCGAGGAACAAAACCAGAGCCCATGGAACAGAACTAGAGCCCGAGTAGTAAAACCAGAGCTGGAGGAACAAAACCAGAGCCCGTGGAACTAAACCAGAGCCCGAGGAACAGAACCAGAGCCTGTGGAACTTAACCAGAGCCCGAGGAAGAAAACCAGAGCCCGAGAAAAAAAAAACACGGGCAGAGGAACAAAAGCAGAGGCCGAGGAACAAAACCAGAGCTCGAGGAAGAAAACTAGAGCCCGAGGAAAAAAAACAGAGACGGAGGAAGAAACGGAGGGTCCAAGGAACAAAACGAGACCCTTGGAACCAAACCAGAGCCCGAGGAGCTAAAGGAGAGCTGGAAGAACAAAACCAGAGCCCGAGGAAGAAAACCAGAGCCCGAGGAAGACAACGAGATCTAGAGGAGCAAAACCACAGCTCGAGGAAAAAAACCAGTGCCTGAGGAAAGAAACCAGAGCCCGAGGAACAAAACCAGAGCACAAGGGAAAAAGGAGGGTGCGAGGAAAAAAACCAGAGCCCATGGAACAAAACCAGAGTACGAGTAGAAATCCAGAGATGTAGGGACAAAACCACAGCTCATGGAACTAAAACAGAGCCCGAGGAACAAAACCAGAGCCCGTGGAACTAAACCAGAGGCCGAGGAACAAAACCAGAGCCCGTGGAACTAAACCAGAGCCCGGGGCACAAAACCAGAGACCGAGAAAAAAAAGCAGGGGCAGAGGAACAAAAGCAGAGGCCGAGGAACAAAACCAGAGCTCAAGGAAGAAA
This sequence comes from Calonectris borealis, assembly GCF_964195595.1. Taxonomy (NCBI): domain Eukaryota; kingdom Metazoa; phylum Chordata; class Aves; order Procellariiformes; family Procellariidae; genus Calonectris; species Calonectris borealis. The sequence continues at coordinate 1,212,081 of NC_134318.1, read as the reverse complement.
ACCAGAAGCCGAGAAATTAAACCAGAGCCTGAGGAAGAAAACCAGAGCCCGAGGAACAAAACCAGAGACCGAGAAACAAATGGTGGGCCCGAGGAACAAAACGAGACCCGTGGACCCAAACCAGAGCCCGAGAGGCTAAAGCAGATCTGGAAGAACAAAACTAGAGCCCGGGGAACAAAACCAGTCCTCGAGGAAGAAAACCAGAGCCCGAGGAAGACAACGAGAGCTAGAGGAGCAAAACCACAGCTCGAGGAACAAAACCAGCGCCCGAGGAAAGAAACCAGATACCGAAGAGCAAAACCACAGCTCGAGGAACAAAACCAGCGCCCGAGGAAGAAAACCAGATCCCGAGGAACAAAACCAGAGCCCAATGAACGAAACCAGAGCCCGAGGAACAAAACCAGAGGTAGAGGAGCAAAGCCACACCTCGAGGAACAAAACAAGAGCCCGAGGAACTAAACTAGAGTCCGAGGAATAAAACCAGAGCCCATGGAAAAAAAAACAGAGCCCGAGTAGAAAAACCAGAGCTGGAGGAACAAAACCAGAGCCCGTGGAACTAAACCAGAGCCTGAGGAACAGAACCAGAGCCTGTGGAACTAAACCAGAGCCCGAGGAACAAAACTAGTCCTCGAGGAAGAAAACCAGAGCCCGAGGAAGACAACCAGAGCTAGAGGAGCAAAACCACAGCTCGAGGAAGAAAACCAGTGCCCGAGGAAAGAAACCAGAGCTCGAGGAACGAAACCAGAGCCCGAGGAACAAAACCAGATCCCAAAGAACAAAAAGGAGGGCCCGAGGAATAAAACCAGAGCCCGAGGAACAAAACTAGCCCTCGAGGAAGAAAAGCAGAGCCCGAGGAAGACAACGAGAGCTAGAGGAGCAAAACCACAGCTCGAGGAACAAAACCAGAGCCCGAGGAAAGAATCCAGAGCCCGAGGAACAAAACCAGATCCCGAAGAACAAAAGGAGGGCCCGCGGAATAAAACCAGACCCCGAGGAACAAAACTAGCCCTCGAGGAAGAAAACCAGAGCCCGAGGAGGAAAACCAGAGCCCGAGGAAGACAACGAGAGCTAGAGGAGCAAAACCACAGCTCGAGGAACAAAACCAGCGCCCGAGGAAGAAAACCAGATCCCGAGGAAAAAAAACAGAGCCCAATGAACGAAACCAGATCGTGAGGAACAAAACCAGAGGTAGAGGAGCAAAGCCACAGCTCGAGGAACGAAACAAGAGCCCGAGGAACTAAACTAGAGCCCGAGGAATAAAACCAGAGCCCGACGAACAAAACAAGAGCCTGAGGAACAAAACCAGAGCCAATGAAACTATACGAGAGCCCGAGGAACAAAACCAGAGCCCATGGAACAGAACTAGAGCCCGAGTAGTAAAACCAGAGCTGGAGGAACAAAACCAGAGCCCGTGGAACTAAACCAGAGCCCGAGGAACAGAACCAGAGCCTGTGGAACTTAACCAGAGCCCGAGGAAGAAAACCAGAGCCCGAGAAAAAAAAAACACGGGCAGAGGAACAAAAGCAGAGGCCGAGGAACAAAACCAGAGCTCGAGGAAGAAAACTAGAGCCCGAGGAAAAAAAACAGAGACTGAGGAAGAAACGGAGGGTCCAAGGAACAAAACGAGACCCTTGGAACCAAACCAGAGCCCGAGGAGCTAAAGGAGAGCTGGAAGAACAAAACCAGAGCCCGAGGAAGAAAACCAGAGCCCGAGGAAGACAACGAGATCTAGAGGAGCAAAACCACAGCTCGAGGAAAAAAACCAGTGCCTGAGGAAAGAAACCAGAGCCCGAGGAACAAAACCAGAGCACAAGGGAAAAAGGAGGGTGCGAGGAAAAAAACCAGAGCCCATGGAACAAAACCAGAGTACGAGTAGAAATCCAGAGATGTAGGGACAAAACCACAGCTCATGGAACTAAAACAGAGCCCGAGGAACAAAACCAGAGCCCGTGGAACTAAACCAGAGGCCGAGGAACAAAACCAGAGCCCGTGGAACTAAACCAGAGCCCGGGGCACAAAACCAGAGACCGAGAAAAAAAAGCAGGGGCAGAGGAACAAAAGCAGAGGCCGAGGAACAAAACCAGAGCTCAAGGAAGAAAACCAGAAGCCGAGAAATTAAACCAGAGCCTGAGGAAGAAAACCAGAGCCCGAGGAACAAAACCAGAGACCGAGAAACAAATGGTGGGCCCGAGGAACAAAACGAGACCCGTGGACCCAAACCAGAGCCCGAGAGGCTAAAGCAGATCTGGAAGAACAAAACTAGAGCCCGGGGAACAAAACCAGTCCTCGAGGAAGAAAACCAGAGCCCGAGGAAGACAACGAGAGCTAGAGGAGCAAAACCACAGCTCGAGGAACAAAACCAGCGCCCGAGGAAAGAAACCAGAGCCCGAGGAACGAAACCAGATACCGAAGAGCAAAACCACAGCTCGAGGAACAAAACCAGCGCCCGAGGAAGAAAACCAGATCCCGAGGAACAAAACCAGAGCCCAATGAACGAAACCAGAGCCCGAGGAACAAAACCAGAGGTAGAGGAGCAAAGCCACACCTCGAGGAACAAAACAAGAGCCCGAGGAACTAAACTAGAGTCCGAGGAATAAAACCAGAGCCCATGGAACAAAACCAGAGCCCGAGTAGAAAAACCAGAGCTGGAGGAACAAAACCAGAGCCCGTGGAACTAAACCAGAGCCTGAGGAACAGAACCAGAGCCTGTGGAACTAAACCAGAGCCCGAGGAGCAAAACTAGTACTCGAGGAAGAAAACCAGAGCCCGAGGAAGACAACCAGAGCTAGAGGAGCAAAACCACAGCTCGAGGAAGAAAACCAGTGCCCGAGGAAAGAAACCAGAGCTCGAGGAACGAAACCAGAGCCCGAGGAACAAAACCAGATCCCAAAGAACAAAAAGGAGGGCCCGAGGAATAAAACCAGAGCCCGAGGAACAAAACTAGCCCTCGAGGAAGAAAAGCAGAGCCCGAGGAAGACAACGAGAGCTAGAGGAGCAAAACCACAGCTCGAGGAACAAAACCAGCGCCCGAGGAAAGAATCCAGAGCCCGAGGAACAAAACCGGATCGCGAAGAACAAAAGGAGGGCCCGCGGAATAAAACCAGACCCCGAGGAACAAAACTAGCCCTCGAGGAAGAAAACCAGAGCCCGAGGAGGAAAACCAGAGCCCGAGGAAGACAACGAGAGCTAGAGGAGCAAAACCACAGCTCGAGGAACAAAACCAGCGCCCGAGGAAGAAAACCAGATCCCGAGGAACAAAACCAGAGCCCAATGAACGAAACCAGATCGTGAGGAACAAAACCAGAGGTAGAGGAGCAAAGCCACAGCTCGAGGAATGAAACAAGAGCCCGAGGAACTAAACTAGAGCCCGAGGAATAAAACCAGAGCCCGACGAACAAAACAAGAGCCTGAGGAACAAAACCAGAGCCAATGAAACTATACGAGAGCCCGAGGAACAAAACCAGAGCCCATGGAACAGAACTAGAGCCCGAGTAGTAAAACCAGAGCTGGAGGAACAAAACCAGAGCCCGTGGAACTAAACCAGAGCCCGAGGAACAGAACCAGAGCCTGTGGAACTTAACCAGAGCCCGAGGAAGAAAACCAGAGCCCGAGAAAAAAAAACACGGGCAGAGGAACAAAAGCAGAGGCCGAGGAACAAAACCAGAGCTCGAGGAAGAAAACTAGAGCCCGAGGAAAAAAAACAGAGACTGAGGAAGAAACGGAGGGTCCAAGGAACAAAACGAGACCCTTGGAACCAAACCAGAGCCCGAGGAGCTAAAGGAGAGCTGGAAGAACAAAACCAGAGCCTGAGGAAGAAAACCAGAGCCCGAGGAAGACAACGAGATCTAGAGGAGCAAAACCACAGCTCGAGGAAAAAAACCAGTGCCTGAGGAAAGAAACCAGAGCCCGAGGAACAAAACCAGAGCACAAGGGAAAAAGGAGGGTGCGAGGAAAAAAACCAGAGCCCATGGAACAAAACCAGAGTACGAGTAGAAATCCAGAGATGTAGGGACAAAACCACAGCTCATGGAACTAAAACAGAGCCCGAGGAACAAAACCAGAGCCCGTGGAACTAAACCAGAGGCCGAGGAACAAAACCAGAGCCCGTGGAACTAAACCAGAGCCCGGGGCACAAAACCAGAGACCGAGAAAAAAAAGCAGGGGCAGAGGAACAAAAGCAGAGGCCGAGGAACAAAACCAGAGCTCAAGGAAGAAAACCAGAAGCCGAGAAATTAAACCAGAGCCTGAGGAAGAAAACCAGAGCCCGAGGAACAAAACCAGAGACCGAGAAACAAATGGTGGGCCCGAGGAACAAAACGAGACCCGTGGACCCAAACCAGAGCCCGAGAGGCTAAAGCAGATCTGGAAGAACAAAACTAGAGCCCGGGGAACAAAACCAGTCCTCGAGGAAGAAAACCAGAGCCCGAGGAAGACAACGAGAGCTAGAGGAGCAAAACCACAGCTCGAGGAACAAAACCAGCGCCCGAGGAAAGAAACCAGAGCCCGAGGAACGAAACCAGATACCGAAGAGCAAAACCACAGCTCGAGGAACAAAACCAGCGCCCGAGGAAGAAAACCAGATCCCGAGGAACAAAACAAGAGCCCAATGAACGAAACCAGATCGTGAGGAACAAAACCAGAGGTAGAGGAGCAAAGCCACACCTCGAGGAACAAAACAAGAGCCCGAGGAACTAAACTAGAGTCCGAGGAATAAAACCAGAGCCCATGGAACAAAACCAGAGCCCGAGTAGAAAAACCAGAGCTGGAGGAACAAAACCAGAGCCCGTGGAACTAAACCAGAGCCTGAGGAACAGAACCAGAGCCTGTGGAACTAAACCAGAGCCCGAGGAACAAAACTAGTCCTCGAGGAAGAAAACCAGAGCCCGAGGAAGACAACCAGAGCTAGAGGAGCAAAACCACAGCTCGAGGAAGAAAACCAGTGCCCGAGGAAAGAAACCAGAGCTCGAGGAACGAAACCAGAGCCCGAGGAACAAAACCAGATCCCAAAGAACAAAAAGGAGGGCCCGAGGAATAAAACCAGAGCCCGAGGAACAAAACTAGCCCTCGAGGAAGAAAAGCAGAGCCCGAGGAAGACAACGAGAGCTAGAGGAGCAAAACCACAGCTCGAGGAACAAAACCAGAGCCCGAGGAAAGAATCCAGAGCCCGAGGAACAAAACCGGATCGCGAAGAACAAAAGGAGGGCCCGCGGAATAAAACCAGACCCCGAGGAACAAAACTAGCCCTCGAGGAAGAAAACCAGAGCCCGAGGAGGAAAACCAGAGCCCGAGGAAGACAACGAGAGCTAGAGGAGCAAAACCACAGCTCGAGGAACAAAACCAGCGCCCGAGGAAGAAAACCAGATCCCGAGGAAAAAAAACAGAGCCCAATGAACGAAACCAGATCGTGAGGAACAAAACCAGAGGTAGAGGAGCAAAGCCACAGCTCGAGGAATGAAACAAGAGCCCGAGGAACTAAACTAGAGCCCGAGGAATAAAACCAGAGCCCGACGAACAAAACAAGAGCCTGAGGAACAAAACCAGAGCCAATGAAACTATACGAGAGCCCGAGGAACAAAACCAGAGCCCATGGAACAGAACTAGAGCCCGAGTAGTAAAACCAGAGCTGGAGGAACAAAACCAGAGCCCGTGGAACTAAACCAGAGCCCGAGGAACAGAACCAGAGCCTGTGGAACTTAACCAGAGCCCGAGGAAGAAAACCAGAGCCCGAGAAAAAAAAAACACGGGCAGAGGAACAAAAGCAGAGGCCGAGGAACAAAACCAGAGCTCGAGGAAGAAAACTAGAGCCCGAGGAAAAAAAACAGAGACTGAGGAAGAAACGGAGGGTCCAAGGAACAAAACGAGACCCTTGGAACCAAACCAGAGCCCGAGGAGCTAAAGGAGAGCTGGAAGAACAAAACCAGAGCCCGAGGAAGAAAACCAGAGCCCGAGGAAGACAACGAGATCTAGAGGAGCAAAACCACAGCTCGAGGAAAAAAACCAGTGCCTGAGGAAAGAAACCAGAGCCCGAGGAACAAAACCAGAGCACAAGGGAAAAAGGAGGGTGCGAGGAAAAAAACCAGAGCCCATGGAACAAAACCAGAGTACGAGTAGAAATCCAGAGATGTAGGGACAAAACCACAGCTCATGGAACTAAAACAGAGCCCGAGGAACAAAACCAGAGCCCGTGGAACTAAACCAGAGGCCGAGGAACAAAACCAGAGCCCGTGGAACTAAACCAGAGCCCGGGGCACAAAACCAGAGACCGAGAAAAAAAAGCAGGGGCAGAGGAACAAAAGCAGAGGCCGAGGAACAAAACCAGAGCTCAAGGAAGAAAACCAGAAGCCGAGAAATTAAACCAGAGCCTGAGGAAGAAAACCAGAGCCCGAGGAACAAAACCAGAGACCGAGAAACAAATGGTGGGCCCGAGGAACAAAACGAGACCCGTGGACCCAAACCAGAGCCCGAGAGGCTAAAGCAGATCTGGAAGAACAAAACTAGAGCCCGGGGAACAAAACCAGTCCTCGAGGAAGAAAACCAGAGCCCGAGGAAGACAACGAGAGCTAGAGGAGCAAAACCACAGCTCGAGGAACAAAACCAGCGCCCGAGGAAAGAAACCAGAGCCCGAGGAACGAAACCAGATACCGAAGAGCAAAACCACAGCTCGAGGAACAAAACCAGCGCCCGAGGAAGAAAACCAGATCCCGAGGAACAAAACCAGAGCCCAATGAACGAAACCAGAGCCCGAGGAACAAAACCAGAGGTAGAGGAGCAAAGCCACACCTCGAGGAACAAAACAAGAGCCCGAGGAACTAAACTAGAGTCCGAGGAATAAAACCAGAGCCCATGGAGCAAAACCAGAGCCCGAGTAGAAAAACCAGAGCTGGAGGAACAAAACCAGAGCCCGTGGAACTAAACCAGAGCCTGAGGAACAGAACCAGAGCCTGTGGAACTAAACCAGAGCCCGAGGAACAAAACTAGTCCTCGAGGAAGAAAACCAGAGCCCGAGGAAGACAACCAGAGCTAGAGGAGCAAAACCACAGCTCGAGGAAGAAAACCAGTGCCCGAGGAAAGAAACCAGAGCTCGAGGAACGAAACCAGAGCCCGAGGAACAAAACCAGATCCCAAAGAACAAAAAGGAGGGCCCGAGGAATAAAACCAGAGCCCGAGGAACAAAACTAGCCCTCGAGGAAGAAAAGCAGAGCCCGAGGAAGACAACGAGAGCTAGAGGAGCAAAACCACAGCTCGAGGAACAAAACCAGAGCCCGAGGAAAGAATCCAGAGCCCGAGGAACAAAACCAGATCCCGAAGAACAAAAGGAGGGCCCGCGGAATAAAACCAGACCCCGAGGAACAAAACTAGCCCTCGAGGAAGAAAACCAGAGCCCGAGGAGGAAAACCAGAGCCCGAGGAAGACAACGAGAGCTAGAGGAGCAAAACCACAGCTCGAGGAACAAAACCAGCGCCTGAGGAAGAAAACCAGATCCCGAGGAAAAAAAACAGAGCCCAATGAACGAAACCAGATCGTGAGGAACAAAACCAGAGGTAGAGGAGCAAAGCCACAGCTCGAGGAACGAAACAAGAGCCCGAGGAACTAAACTAGAGCCCGAGGAATAAAACCAGAGCCCGACGAACAAAACAAGAGCCTGAGGAACAAAACCAGAGCCACTGAAACTATACGAGAGCCCGAGGAACAAAACCAGAGCCCATGGAACAGAACTAGAGCCCGAGTAGTAAAACCAGAGCTGGAGGAACAAAACCAGAGCCCGTGGAACTAAACCAGAGCCCGAGGAACAGAACCAGAGCCTGTGGAACTTAACCAGAGCCCGAGGAAGAAAACCAGAGCCCGAGAAAAAAAAACACGGGCAGAGGAACAAAAGCAGAGGCCGAGGAACAAAACCAGAGCTCGAGGAAGAAAACTAGAGCCCGAGGAAAAAAAACAGAGACTGAGGAAGAAACGGAGGGTCCAAGGAACAAAACGAGACCCTTGGAACCAAACCAGAGCCCGAGGAGCTAAAGGAGAGCTGGAAGAACAAAACCAGAGCCCGAGGAAGAAAACCAGAGCCCGAGGAAGACAACGAGATCTAGAGGAGCAAAACCACAGCTCGAGGAAAAAAACCAGTGCCTGAGGAAAGAAACCAGAGCCCGAGGAACAAAACCAGAGCACAAGGGAAAAAGGAGGGTGCGAGGAAAAAAACCAGAGCCCATGGAACAAAACCAGAGTACGAGTAGAAATCCAGAGATGTAGGGACAAAACCACAGCTCATGGAACTAAAACAGAGCCCGAGGAACAAAACCAGAGCCCGTGGAACTAAACCAGAGGCCGAGGAACAAAACCAGAGCCCGTGGAACTAAACCAGAGCCCGGGGCACAAAACCAGAGACCGAGAAAAAAAAGCAGGGGCAGAGGAACAAAAGCAGAGGCCGAGGAACAAAACCAGAGCTCAAGGAAGAAAACCAGAAGCCGAGAAATTAAACCAGAGCCTGAGGAAGAAAACCAGAGCCCGAGGAACAAAACCAGAGACCGAGAAACAAATGGTGGGCCCGAGGAACAAAACGAGACCCGTGGACCCAAACCAGAGCCCGAGAGGCTAAAGCAGATCTGGAAGAACAAAACTAGAGCCCGGGGAACAAAACCAGTCCTCGAGGAAGAAAACCAGAGCCCGAGGAAGACAACGAGAGCTAGAGGAGCAAAACCACAGCTCGAGGAACAAAACCAGCGCCCGAGGAAAGAAACCAGAGCCCGAGGAACGAAACCAGATACCGAAGAGCAAAACCACAGCTCGAGGAACAAAACCAGCGCCCGAGGAAGAAAACCAGATCCCGAGGAACAAAACCAGAGCCCAATGAACGAAACCAGAGCCCGAGGAACAAAACCAGAGGTAGAGGAGCAAAGCCACACCTCGAGGAACAAAACAAGAGCCCGAGGAACTAAACTAGAGTCCGAGGAATAAAACCAGAGCCCATGGAACAAAACCAGAGCCCGAGTAGAAAAACCAGAGCTGGAGGAACAAAACCAGAGCCCGTGGAACTAAACCAGAGCCTGAGGAACAGAACCAGAGCCTGTGGAACTAAACCAGAGCCCGAGGAACAAAACTAGTCCTCGAGGAAGAAAACCAGAGCCCGAGGAAGACAACCAGAGCTAGAGGAGCAAAACCACAGCTCGAGGAAGAAAACCAGTGCCCGAGGAAAGAAACCAGAGCTCGAGGAACGAAACCAGAGCCCGAGGAACAAAACCAGATCCCAAAGAACAAAAAGGAGGGCCCAAGGAATAAAACCAGAGCCCGAGGAACAAAACTAGCCCTCGAGGAAGAAAAGCAGAGCCCGAGGAAGACAACGAGAGCTAGAGGAGCAAAACCACAGCTCGAGGAACAAAACCAGAGCCCGAGGAAAGAATCCAGAGCCCGAGGAACAAAACCAGATCCCGAAGAACAAAAGGAGGGCCCGCGGAATAAAACCAGACCCCGAGGAACAAAACTAGCCCTCGAGGAAGAAAACCAGAGCCCGAGGAGGAAAACCAGAGCCCGAGGAAGACAACGAGAGCTAGAGGAGCAAAACCACAGCTCGAGGAACAAAACCAGCGCCCGAGGAAGAAAACCAGATCCCGAGGAAAAAAAACAGAGCCCACTGAACGAAACCAGATCGTGAGGAACAAAACCAGAGGTAGAGGAGCAAAGCCACAGCTCGAGGAACGAAACAAGAGCCCGAGGAACTAAACTAGAGCCCGAGGAATAAAACCAGAGCCCGACGAACAAAACAAGAGCCTGAGGAACAAAACCAGAGCCACTGAAACTATACGAGAGCCTGAGGAACAAAACCAGAGCCCATGGAACAGAACTAGAGCCCGAGTAGTAAAACCAGAGCTGGAGGAACAAAACCAGAGCCCGTGGAACTAAACCAGAGCCCGAGGAACAGAACCAGAGCCTGTGGAACTTAACCAGAGCCCGAGGAAGAAAACCAGAGCCCGAGAAAAAAAAACACGGGCAGAGGAACAAAAGCAGAGGCCGAGGAACAAAACCAGAGCTCGAGGAAGAAAACTAGAGCCCGAGGAAAAAAAACAGAGACTGAGGAAGAAACGGAGGGTCCAAGGAACAAAACGAGACCCTTGGAACCAAACCAGAGCCCGAGGAGCTAAAGGAGAGCTGGAAGAACAAAACCAGAGCCCGAGGAAGAAAACCAGAGCCCGAGGAAGACAACGAGATCTAGAGGAGCAAAACCACAGCTCGAGGAAAAAAACCAGTGCCTGAGGAAAGAAACCAGAGCCCGAGGAACAAAACCAGAGCACAAGGGAAAAAGGAGGGTGCGAGGAAAAAAACCAGAGCCCATGGAACAAAACCAGAGTACGAGTAGAAATCCAGAGATGTAGGGACAAAACCACAGCTCATGGAACTAAAACAGAGCCCGAGGAACAAAACCAGAGCCCGTGGAACTAAACCAGAGGCTGAGGAACAAAACCAGAGCCCGTGGAACTAAACCAGAGCCCGGGGCACAAAACCAGAGACCGAGAAAAAAAAGCAGGGGCAGAGGAACAAAAGCAGAGGCCGAGGAACAAAACCAGAGCTCAAGGAAGAAAACCAGAAGCCGAGAAATTAAACCAGAGCCTGAGGAAGAAAACCAGAGCCCGAGGAACAAAACCAGAGACCGAGAAACAAATGGTGGGCCCGAGGAACAAAACGAGACCCGTGGACCCAAACCAGAGCCCGAGAGGCTAAAGCAGATCTGGAAGAACAAAACTAGAGCCCGGGGAACAAAACCAGTCCTCGAGGAAGAAAACCAGAGCCCGAGGAAGACAATGAGAGCTAGAGGAGCAAAACCACAGCTCGAGGAACAAAACCAGCGCCCGAGGAAAGAAACCAGAGCCCGAGGAACGAAATCAGATACCGAAGAGCAAAACCACAGCTCGAGGAACAAAACCAGCGCCTGAGGAAGAAAACCAGATCCCGAGGAACAAAACCAGAGCCCAATGAACGAAACCAGAGCCCGAGGAACAAAACCAGAGGTAGAGGAGCAAAGCCACACCTCGAGGAACAAAACAAGAGCCCGAGGAACTAAACTAGAGTCCGAGGAATAAAACCAGAGCCCATGGAAAAAAAACCAGAGCCCGAGTAGAAAAACCAGAGCTGGAGGAACAAAACCAGAGCCCGTGGAACTAAACCAGAGCCTGAGGAACAGAACCAGAGCCTGTGGAACTAAACCAGAGCCCGAGGAACAAAACTAGTCCTCGAGGAAGAAAACCAGAGCCCGAGGAAGACAACCAGAGCTAGAGGAGCAAAACCACAGCTCGAGGAAGAAAACCAGTGCCCGAGGAAAGAAACCAGAGCTCGAGGAACGAAACCAGAGCCCGAGGAACAAAACCAGATCCCAAAGAACAAAAAGGAGGGCCCGAGGAATAAAACCAGAGCCCGAGGAACAAAACTAGCCCTCGAGGAAGAAAAGCAGAGCCCGAGGAAGACAACGAGAGCTAGAGGAGCAAAACCACAGCTCGAGGAATAAAACCAGAGCCCGAGGAAAGAATCCAGAGCCCGAGGAACAAAACCAGATCCCGAAGAACAAAAGGAGGGCCCGCGGAATAAAACCAGACCCCGAGGAACAAAACTAGCCCTCGAGGAAGAAAACCAGAGCCCGAGGAGGAAAACCAGAGCCCGAGGAAGACAACGAGAGCTAGAGGAGCAAAACCACAGCTCGAGGAACAAAACCAGCGCCCGAGGAAGAAAACCAGATCCCGAGGAAAAAAAACAGAGCCCAATGAACGAAACCAGATCGTGAGGAACAAAACCAGAGGTAGAGGAGCAAAGCCACAGCTCGAGGAACGAAACAAGAGCCCGAGGAACTAAACTAGAGCCCGAGGAATAAAACCAGAGCCCGACGAACAAAACAAGAGCCTGAGGAACAAAACCAGAGTCAATGAAACTATACGAGAGCCCGAGGAACAAAACCAGAGCCCATGGAACAGAACTAGAGCCCGAGTAGTAAAACCAGAGCTGGAGGAACAAAACCAGAGCCCGTGGAACTAAACCAGAGCCCGAGGAACAGAACCAGAGCCTGTGGAACTTAACCAGAGCCCGAGGAAGAAAACCAGAGCCCGAGAAAAAAAAACACGGGCAGAGGAACAAAAGCAGAGGCCGAGGAACAAAACCAGAGCTCGAGGAAGAAAACTAGAGCCCGAGGAAAAAAAACAGAGACGGAGGAAGAAACGGAGGGTCCAAGGAACAAAACGAGACCCTTGGAACCAAACCAGAGCCCGAGGAGCTAAAGGAGAGCTGGAAGAACAAAACCAGAGCCCGAGGAAGAAAACCAGAGCCCGAGGAAGACAACGAGATCTAGAGGAGCAAAACCACAGCTCGAGGAAAAAAACCAGTGCCTGAGGAAAGAAACCAGAGCCCGAGGAACAAAACCAGAGCACAAGGGAAAAAGGAGGGTGCGAGGAAAAAAACCAGAGCCCATGGAACAAAACCAGAGTACGAGTAGAAATCCAGAGATGTAGGGACAAAACCACAGCTCATGGAACTAAAACAGAGCCCGAGGAACAAAACCAGAGCCCGTGGAACTAAACCAGAGGCCGAGGAACAAAACCAGAGCCCGTGGAACTAAACCAGAGCCCGGGGCACAAAACCAGAGACCGAGAAAAAAAAGCAGGGGCAGAGGAACAAAAGCAGAGGCCGAGGAACAAAACCAGAGCTCAAGGAAGAAAACCAGAAGCCGAGAAATTAAACCAGAGCCTGAGGAAGAAAACCAGAGCCCGAGGAACAAAACCAGAGACCGAGAAACAAATGGTGGGCCCGAGGAACAAAACGAGACCCGTGGACCCAAACCAGAGCCCGAGAGGCTAAAGCAGATCTGGAAGAACAAAACTAGAGCCCGGGGAACAAAACCAGTCCTCGAGGAAGAAAACCAGAGCCCGAGGAAGACAACGAGAGCTAGAGGAGCAAAACCACAGCTCGAGGAACAAAACCAGCGCCCGAGGAAAGAAACCAGAGCCCGAGGAACGAAACCAGATACCGAAGAGCAAAACCACAGCTCGAGGAACAAAACCAGCGCCCGAGGAAGAAAACCAGATCCCGAGGAACAAAACCAGAGCCCAATGAACGAAACCAGAGCCCGAGGAACAAAACCAGAGGTAGAGGAGCAAAGCCACACCTCGAGGAACAAAACAAGAGCCCGAGGAACTAAACTAGAGTCCGAGGAATAAAACCAGAGCCCATGGAACAAAACCAGAGCCCGAGTAGAAAAACCAGAGCTGGAGGAACAAAACCAGAGCCCGTGGAACTAAACCAGAGCCTGAGGAACAGAACCAGAGCCTGTGGAACTAAACCAGAGCCCGAGGAACAAAACTAGTCCTCGAGGAAGAAAACCAGAGCCCGAGGAAGACAACCAGAGCTAGAGGAGCAAAACCACAGCTCGAGGAAGAAAACCAGTGCCCGAGGAAAGAAACCAGAGCTCGAGGAACGAAACCAGAGCCCGAGGAACAAAACCAGATCCCAAAGAACAAAAAGGAGGGCCCGAGGAATAAAACCAGAGCCCGAGGAACAAAACTAGCCCTCGAGGAAGAAAAGCAGAGCCCGAGGAAGACAACGAGAGCTAGAGGAGCAAAACCACAGCTCGAGGAACAAAACCAGAGCCCGAGGAAAGAATCCAGAGCCCGAGGAACAAAACCAGATCCCGAAGAACAAAAGGAGGGCCCGCGGAATAAAACCAGACCCCGAGGAACAAAACTAGCCCTCGAGGAAGAAAACCAGAGCCCGAGGAGGAAAACCAGAGCCCGAGGAAGACAACGAGAGCTAGAGGAGCAAAACCACAGCTCGAGGAACAAAACCAGCGCCCGAGGAAGAAAACCAGATCCCGAGGAAAAAAAACAGAGCCCAATGAACGAAACCAGATCGTGAGGAACAAAACCAGAGGTAGAGGAGCAAAGCCACAGCTCGAGGAACGAAACAAGAGCCCGAGGAACTAAACTAGAGCCCGAGGAATAAAACCAGAGCCCGACGAACAAAACAAGAGCCTGAGGAACAAAACCAGAGCCACTGAAACTATACGAGAGCCCGAGGAACAAAACCAGAGCCCATGGAACAGAACTAGAGCCCGAGTAGTAAAACCAGAGCTGGAGGAACAAAACCAGAGCCCGTGGAACTAAACCAGAGCCCGAGGAACAGAACCAGAGCCTGTGGAACTTAACCAGAGCCCGAGGAAGAAAACCAGAGCCCGAGAAAAAAAAACACGGGCAGAGGAACAAAAGCAGAGGCCGAGGAACAAAACCAGAGCTCGAGGAAGAAAACTAGAGCCCGAGGAAAAAAAACAGAGACTGAGGAAGAAACGGAGGGTCCAAGGAACAAAACGAGACCCTTGGAACCAAACCAGAGCCCGAGGAGCTAAAGGAGAGCTGGAAGAACAAAACCAGAGCCCGAGGAAGAAAACCAGAGCCCGAGGAAGACAACGAGATCTAGAGGAGCAAAACCACAGCTCGAGGAAAAAAACCAGTGCCTGAGGAAAGAAACCAGAGCCCGAGGAACAAAACCAGAGCACAAGGGAAAAAGGAGGGTGCGAGGAAAAAAACCAGAGCCCATGGAACAAAACCAGAGTACGAGTAGAAATCCAGAGATGTAGGGACAAAACCACAGCTCATGGAACTAAAACAGAGCCCGAGGAACAAAACCAGAGCCCGTGGAACTAAACCAGAGGCCGAGGAACAAAACCAGAGCCCGTGGAACTAAACCAGAGCCCGGGGCACAAAACCAGAGACCGAGAAAAAAAAGCAGGGGCAGAGGAACAAAAGCAGAGGCCGAGGAACAAAACCAGAGCTCAAGGAAGAAAACCAGAAGCCGAGAAATTAAACCAGAGCCTGAGGAAGAAAACCAGAGCCCGAGGAACAAAACCAGAGACCGAGAAACAAATGGTGGGCCCGAGGAACAAAACGAGACCCGTGGACCCAAACCAGAGCCCGAGAGGCTAAAGCAGATCTGGAAGAACAAAACTAGAGCCCGGGGAACAAAACCAGTCCTCGAGGAAGAAAACCAGAGCCCGAGGAAGACAACGAGAGCTAGAGGAGCAAAACCACAGCTCGAGGAACAAAACCAGCGCCCGAGGAAAGAAACCAGAGCCCGAGGAACGAAACCAGATACCGAAGAGCAAAACCACAGCTCGAGGAACAAAACCAGCGCCCGAGGAAGAAAACCAGATCCCGAGGAACAAAACCAGAGCCCAATGAACGAAACCAGAGCCCGAGGAACAAAACCAGAGGTAGAGGAGCAAAGCCACACCTCGAGGAACAAAACAAGAGCCCGAGGAACTAAACTAGAGTCCGAGGAATAAAACCAGAGCCCATGGAACAAAACCAGAGCCCGAGTAGAAAAACCAGAGCTGGAGGAACAAAACCAGAGCCCGTGGAACTAAACCAGAGCCTGAGGAACAGAACCAGAGCCTGTGGAACTAAACCAGAGCCCGAGGAACAAAACTAGTCCTCGAGGAAGAAAACCAGAGCCCGAGGAAGACAACCAGAGCTAGAGGAGCAAAACCACAGCTCGAGGAAGAAAACCAGTGCCCGAGGAAAGAAACCAGAGCTCGAGGAACGAAACCAGAGCCCGAGGAACAAAACCAGATCCCAAAGAACAAAAAGGAGGGCCCAAGGAATAAAACCAGAGCCCGAGGAACAAAACTAGCCCTCGAGGAAGAAAAGCAGAGCCCGAGGAAGACAACGAGAGCTAGAGGAGCAAAACCACAGCTCGAGGAACAAAACCAGAGCCCGAGGAAAGAATCCAGAGCCCGAGGAACAAAACCAGATCCCGAAGAACAAAAGGAGGGCCCGCGGAATAAAACCAGACCCCGAGGAACAAAACTAGCCCTCGAGGAAGAAAACCAGAGCCCGAGGAGGAAAACCAGAGCCCGAGGAAGACAACGAGAGCTAGAGGAGCAAAACCACAGCTCGAGGAACAAAACCAGCGCCCGAGGAAGAAAACCAGATCCCGAGGAAAAAAAACAGAGCCCACTGAACGAAACCAGATCGTGAGGAACAAAACCAGAGGTAGAGGAGCAAAGCCACAGCTCGAGGAACGAAACAAGAGCCCGAGGAACTAAACTAGAGCCCGAGGAATAAAACCAGAGCCCGACGAACAAAACAAGAGCCTGAGGAACAAAACCAGAGCCACTGAAACTATACGAGAGCCTGAGGAACAAAACCAGAGCCCATGGAACAGAACTAGAGCCCGAGTAGTAAAACCAGAGCTGGAGGAACAAAACCAGAGCCCGTGGAACTAAACCAGAGCCCGAGGAACAGAACCAGAGCCTGTGGAACTTAACCAGAGCCCGAGGAAGAAAACCAGAGCCCGAGAAAAAAAAACACGGGCAGAGGAACAAAAGCAGAGGCCGAGGAACAAAACCAGAGCTCGAGGAAGAAAACTAGAGCCCGAGGAAAAAAAACAGAGACTGAGGAAGAAACGGAGGGTCCAAGGAACAAAACGAGACCCTTGGAACCAAACCAGAGCCCGAGGAGCTAAAGGAGAGCTGGAAGAACAAAACCAGAGCCCGAGGAAGAAAACCAGAGCCCGAGGAAGACAACGAGATCTAGAGGAGCAAAACCACAGCTCGAGGAAAAAAACCAGTGCCTGAGGAAAGAAACCAGAGCCCGAGGAACAAAACCAGAGCACAAGGGAAAAAGGAGGGTGCGAGGAAAAAAACCAGAGCCCATGGAACAAAACCAGAGTACGAGTAGAAATCCAGAGATGTAGGGACAAAACCACAGCTCATGGAACTAAAACAGAGCCCGAGGAACAAAACCAGAGCCCGTGGAACTAAACCAGAGGCTGAGGAACAAAACCAGAGCCCGTGGAACTAAACCAGAGCCCGGGGCACAAAACCAGAGACCGAGAAAAAAAAGCAGGGGCAGAGGAACAAAAGCAGAGGCCGAGGAACAAAACCAGAGCTCAAGGAAGAAAACCAGAAGCCGAGAAATTAAACCAGAGCCTGAGGAAGAAAACCAGAGCCCGAGGAACAAAACCAGAGACCGAGAAACAAATGGTGGGCCCGAGGAACAAAACGAGACCCGTGGACCCAAACCAGAGCCCGAGAGGCTAAAGCAGATCTGGAAGAACAAAACTAGAGCCCGGGGAACAAAACCAGTCCTCGAGGAAGAAAACCAGAGCCCGAGGAAGACAATGAGAGCTAGAGGAGCAAAACCACAGCTCGAGGAACAAAACCAGCGCCCGAGGAAAGAAACCAGAGCCCGAGGAACGAAATCAGATACCGAAGAGCAAAACCACAGCTCGAGGAACAAAACCAGCGCCTGAGGAAGAAAACCAGATCCCGAGGAACAAAACCAGAGCCCAATGAACGAAACCAGAGCCCGAGGAACAAAACCAGAGGTAGAGGAGCAAAGCCACACCTCGAGGAACAAAACAAGAGCCCGAGGAACTAAACTAGAGTCCGAGGAATAAAACCAGAGCCCATGGAAAAAAAACCAGAGCCCGAGTAGAAAAACCAGAGCTGGAGGAACAAAACCAGAGCCCGTGGAACTAAACCAGAGCCTGAGGAACAGAACCAGAGCCTGTGGAACTAAACCAGAGCCCGAGGAACAAAACCAGTCCTCGAGGAAGAAAACCAGAGCCCGAGGAAGACAACCAGAGCTAGAGGAGCAAAACCACAGCTCGAGGAAGAAAACCAGTGCCCGAGGAAAGAAACCAGAGCTCGAGGAACGAAACCAGAGCCCGAGGAACAAAACCAGATCCCAAAGAACAAAAAGGAGGGCCCGAGGAATAAAACCAGAGCCCGAGGAACAAAACTAGCCCTCGAGGAAGAAAAGCAGAGCCCGAGGAAGACAACGAGAGCTAGAGGAGCAAAACCACAGCTCGAGGAATAAAACCAGAGCCCGAGGAAAGAATCCAGAGCCCGAGGAACAAAACCAGATCCCGAAGAACAAAAGGAGGGCCCGCGGAATAAAACCAGACCCCGAGGAACAAAACTAGCCCTCGAGGAAGAAAACCAGAGCCCGAGGAGGAAAACCAGAGCCCGAGGAAGACAACGAGAGCTAGAGGAGCAAAACCACAGCTCGAGGAACAAAACCAGCGCCCGAGGAAGAAAACCAGATCCCGAGGAAAAAAAACAGAGCCCAATGAACGAAACCAGATCGTGAGGAACAAAACCAGAGGTAGAGGAGCAAAGCCACAGCTCGAGGAACGAAACAAGAGCCCGAGGAACTAAACTAGAGCCCGAGGAATAAAACCAGAGCCCGACGAACAAAACAAGAGCCTGAGGAACAAAACCAGAGTCAATGAAACTATACGAGAGCCCGAGGAACAAAACCAGAGCCCATGGAACAGAACTAGAGCCCGAGTAGTAAAACCAGAGCTGGAGGAACAAAACCAGAGCCCGTGGAACTAAACCAGAGCCCGAGGAACAGAACCAGAGCCTGTGGAACTTAACCAGAGCCCGAGGAAGAAAACCAGAGCCCGAGAAAAAAAAACACGGGCAGAGGAACAAAAGCAGAGGCCGAGGAACAAAACCAGAGCTCGAGGAAGAAAACTAGAGCCCGAGGAAAAAAAACAGAGACGGAGGAAGAAACGGAGGGTCCAAGGAACAAAACGAGACCCTTGGAACCAAACCAGAGCCCGAGGAGCTAAAGGAGAGCTGGAAGAACAAAACCAGAGCCCGAGGAAGAAAACCAGAGCCCGAGGAAGACAACGAGATCTAGAGGAGCAAAACCACAGCTCGAGGAAAAAAACCAGTGCCTGAGGAAAGAAACCAGAGCCCGAGGAACAAAACCAGAGCACAAGGGAAAAAGGAGGGTGCGAGGAAAAAAACCAGAGCCCATGGAACAAAACCAGAGTACGAGTAGAAATCCAGAGATGTAGGGACAAAACCACAGCTCATGGAACTAAAACAGAGCCCGAGGAACAAAACCAGAGCCCGTGGAACTAAACCAGAGGCCGAGGAACAAAACCAGAGCCCGTGGAACTAAACCAGAGCCCGGGGCACAAAACCAGAGACCGAGAAAAAAAAGCAGGGGCAGAGGAACAAAAGCAGAGGCCGAGGAACAAAACCAGAGCTCAAGGAAGAAAACCAGAAGCCGAGAAATTAAACCAGAGCCTGAGGAAGAAAACCAGAGCCCGAGGAACAAAACCAGAGACCGAGAAACAAATGGTGGGCCCGAGGAACAAAACGAGACCCGTGGACCCAAACCAGAGCCCGAGAGGCTAAAGCAGATCTGGAAGAACAAAATTAGAGCCCGGGGAACAAAACCAGTCCTCGAGGAAGAAAACCAGAGCCCGAGGAAGACAACGAGAGCTAGAGGAGCAAAACCACAGCTCGAGGAACAAAACCAGCGCCCGAGGAAAGAAACCAGAGCCCGAGGAACGAAATCAGATACCGAAGAGCAAAACCACAGCTCGAGGAACAAAACCAGCGCCTGAGGAAGAAAACCAGATCCCGAGGAACAAAACCAGAGCCCAATGAACGAAACCAGAGCCCGAGGAACAAAACCAGAGGTAGAGGAGCAAAGCCACACCTCGAGGAACAAAACAAGAGCCCGAGGAACTAAACTAGAGTCCGAGGAATAAAACCAGAGCCCATGGAAAAAAAACCAGAGCCCGAGTAGAAAAACCAGAGCTGGAGGAACAAAACCAGAGCCCGTGGAACTAAACCAGAGCCTGAGGAACAGAACCAGAGCCTGTGGAACTAAACCAGAGCCCGAGGAACAAAACTAGTCCTCGAGGAAGAAAACCAGAGCCCGAGGAAGACAACCAGAGCTAGAGGAGCAAAACCACAGCTCGAGGAAGAAAACCAGTGCCCGAGGAAAGAAACCAGAGCTCGAGGAACGAAACCAGAGCCCGAGGAACAAAACCAGATCCCAAAGAACAAAAAGGAGGGCCCGAGGAATAAAACCAGAGCCCGAGGAACAAAATAGCCCTCGAGGAAGAAAAGCAGAGCCCGAGGAAGACAACGAGAGCTAGAGGAGCAAAACCACAGCTCGAGGAATAAAACCAGAGCCCGAGGAAAGAATCCAGAGCCCGAGGAACAAAACCAGATCCCGAAGAACAAAAGGAGGGCCCGCGGAATAAAACCAGACCCCGAGGAACAAAACTAGCCCTCGAGGAAGAAAACCAGAGCCCGAGGAGGAAAACCAGAGCCCGAGGAAGACAACGAGAGCTAGAGGAGCAAAACCACAGCTCGAGGAACAAAACCAGCGCCCGAGGAAGAAAACCAGATCCCGAGGAAAAAAAACAGACCCCAATGAACGAAACCAGATCGTGAGGAACAAAACCAGAGGTAGAGGAGCAAAGCCACAGCTCGAGGAACGAAACAAGAGCCCGAGGAACTAAACTAGAGCCCGAGGAATAAAACCAGAGCCCGACGAACAAAACAAGAGCCTGAGGAACAAAACCAGAGCCAATGAAACTATACGAGAGCCCGAGGAACAAACCCAGAGCCCATGGAACAGAACTAGAGCCCGAGTAGTAAAACCAGAGCTGGAGGAACAAAACCAGAGCCCGTGGAACTAAACCAGAGCCCGAGGAACAGAACCAGAGCCTGTGGAACTTAACCAGAGCCCGAGGAAGAAAACCAGAGCCCGAGAAAAAAAAACACGGGCAGAGGAACAAAAGCAGAGGCCGAGGAACAAAACCAGAGCTCGAGGAAGAAAACTAGAGCCCGAGGAAAAAAAACAGAGACGGAGGAAGAAACGGAGGGTCCAAGGAACAAAACGAGACCCTTGGAACCAAACCAGAGCCCGAGGAGCTAAAGGAGAGCTGGAAGAACAAAACCAGAGCCCGAGGAAGAAAACCAGAGCCCGAGGAAGACAACGAGATCTAGAGGAGCAAAACCACAGCTCGAGGAAAAAAACCAGTGCCTGAGGAAAGAAACCAGAGCCCGAGGAACAAAACCAGAGCACAAGGGAAAAAGGAGGGTGCGAGGAAAAAAACCAGAGCCCATGGAACAAAACCAGAGTACGAGTAGAAATCCAGAGATGTAGGGACAAAACCACAGCTCATGGAACTAAAACAGAGCCCGAGGAACAAAACCAGAGCCCGTGGAACTAAACCAGAGGCCGAGGAACAAAACCAGAGCCCGTGGAACTAAACCAGAGCCCGGGGCACAAAACCAGAGACCGAGAAAAAAAAGCAGGGGCAGAGGAACAAAAGCAGAGGCCGAGGAACAAAACCAGAGCTCAAGGAAGAAAACCAGAAGCCGAGAAATTAAACCAGAGCCTGAGGAAGAAAACCAGAGCCCGAGGAACAAAACCAGAGACCGAGAAACAAATGGTGGGCCCGAGGAACAAAACGAGACCCGTGGACCCAAACCAGAGCCCGAGAGGCTAAAGCAGATCTGGAAGAACAAAACTAGAGCCCGGGGAACAAAACCAGTCCTCGAGGAAGAAAACCAGAGCCCGAGGAAGACAACGAGAGCTAGAGGAGCAAAACCACAGCTCGAGGAACAAAACCAGCGCCCGAGGAAAGAAACCAGAGCCCGAGGAAGGAAACCAGAGCCCAAGGAACAAAACCAGATCCTGAAGAACAAAAGGAGGGCCCGAGGAATAAAACCAGAGCCCAAAGAACAAAACTAGCCCTTGAGGAAGAAAACCAGAGCCCGAGGAGGAAAACCAGAGCCCGAGGAAGACAACGAGAGCTAGAGGAGCAAAACCACAGCTCGAGGAACAGAACCAGTGCCCGAGGAAAGAATCCAGAGCACGAGGAACGAAACCAGATACCAAAGAACAAAACCACAGCTCGAGGAAAAAAACCAGTGCCTGAGGAAAGAAACCAGAGCCCGAGGAACAAAACCAGAGCACAAGGGAAAAAGGAGGGTGCGAGGAAAAAAACCAGAGCCCATGGAACAAAACCAGAGTACGAGTAGAAATCCAGAGATGTAGGGACAAAACCACAGCTCATGGAACTAAAACAGAGCCCGAGGAACAAAACCAGAGCCCGTGGAACTAAACCAGAGGCCGAGGAACAAAACCAGAGCCCGTGGAACTAAACCAGAGCCCGGGGCACAAAACCAGAGACCGAGAAAAAAAAGCAGGGGCAGAGGAACAAAAGCAGAGGCCGAGGAACAAAACCAGAGCTCAAGGAAGAAAACCAGAAGCCGAGAAATTAAACCAGAGCCTGAGGAAGAAAACCAGAGCCCATGGAACAAAACCAGAGCCCGAGTAGAAAAACCAGAGCTGGAGGAACAAAACGAGAGCCCATGGAACTAAACCAGAGCCCGAGGAACAGAACCAGAGCCCGTGGAACTAACCCAGAGCCTGAGGAAAAAAACCAGAGCCCGAGAAAAAAAAACACAGGCAGAGGAACAAAAGCTGAGGCCGAGAAACAAAACCAGAGCTAGAGGAAGAAAACTAGACCCCGAGGAACAAAACCAGAGACTGAGGAACAAATGGAGGCCCGAGGAACAAAACGAGACCCTTGGAACCAAACCAGAGCCCGAGGAGCTAAAGCAGAGCTGGAAGAACAAAACCAGAGCCCGAGGAACAAAACTAGCCCTCGAGAAAGAAAACCAGAGCCCGAAGAAGAAAACCAGAGCCCGAGGAACAAAACCAGATCCCGAAGAACAAAAGGAGGGCCCGCGGAATAAAACCAGACCCCGAGGAACAAAACTAGCCCTCGAGGAAGAAAACCAGAGCCCGAGGAGGAAAACCAGAGCCCGAGGAAGACAACGAGAGCTAGAGGAGCAAAACCACAGCTCGAGGAACAAAACCAGCGCCCGAGGAAAGAAACCAGAGCCCGAGGAACGAAACCAGATACCGAAGAGCAAAACCACAGCTCGAGGAACAAAACCAGCGCCCGAGGAAGAAAACCAGATCCCGAGGAACAAAACCAGAGCCTGTGGAACTAAACCAGAGGCCGAGGAACAAAACCAGAGCCCGTGGAACTAAACCAGAGCCCGGGGCACAAAACCAGAGACCGAGAAAAAAAAGCAGGGGCAGAGGAACAAAAGCAGAGGCCGAGGAACAAAACCAGAGCTGGAGGAACAAAACGAGAGCCCATGGAACTAAACCAGAGCCCGAGGAACAGAACCAGAGCCCGTGGAACTAACCCAGAGCCTGAGGAAAAAAACCACAGCCCGAGAAAAAAAAACACAGGCAGAGGAACAAAAGCTGAGGCCGAGAAACAAAACCAGAGCTAGAGGAAGAAAACTAGACCCCGAGGAACAAAACCAGAGACTGAGGAACAAATGGAGGCCCGAGGAACAAAACGAGACCCTTGGAACCAAACCAGAGCCCGAGGAGCTAAAGCAGAGCTGGAAGAACAAAACCAGAGCCCGAGGAACAAAACTAGCCCTCGAGAAAGAAAACCAGAGCCCGAAGAAGAAAACCAGAGCCCGAGGAACAAAACCAGATCCCGAAGAACAAAAGGAGGGCCCGCGGAATAAAACCAGACCCCGAGGAACAAAACTAGCCCTCGAGGAAGAAAACCAGAGCCCGAGGAGGAAAACCAGAGCCCGAGGAAGACAACGAGAGCTAGAGGAGCAAAACCACAGCTCGAGGAACAAAACCAGCGCCCGAGGAAAGAAACCAGAGCCCGAGGAACGAAACCAGATACCGAAGAGCAAAAC
Organism: Calonectris borealis; assembly: GCF_964195595.1. Taxonomy (NCBI): domain Eukaryota; kingdom Metazoa; phylum Chordata; class Aves; order Procellariiformes; family Procellariidae; genus Calonectris; species Calonectris borealis. Next base: position 1,188,551 of record NC_134318.1, on the reverse strand, counting down.
CACAGCTCGAGGAACAAAACCAGCGCCCGAGGAACAAAACCAGATCCCGAGGAACAAAACCAGAGCCCAATGAACGAAACCAGAGCCCGAGGAACAAAACCAGAGGTAGAGGAGCAAAGCCACAGCTCGAGGAACGAAACAAGAGCCCGAGGAACTAAACTAGAGCCCGAGGAATAAAACCAGAGCCCGACGAACAAAACAAGAGCCTGAGGAACAAAACCAGAGCCAATGAAACTATACGAGAGCCCGAGGAACAAAACCAGAGCCCATGGAACAGAACTAGAGCCCGAGTAGTAAAACCAGAGCTGGAGGAACAAAACCAGAGCCCGTGGAACTAAACCAGAGCCCGGGGCACAAAACCAGAGACCGAGAAAAAAAAGCAGGGGCAGAGGAACAAAAGCAGAGGCCGAGGAACAAAACCAGAGCTCAAGGAAGAAAACCAGAAGCCGAGAAATTAAACCAGAGCCTGAGGAAGAAAACCAGAGCCCATGGAACAAAACCAGAGCCCGAGTAGAAAAACCAGAGCTGGAGGAACAAAACGAGAGCCCATGGAACTAAACCAGAGCCCGAGGAACAGAACCAGAGCCCGTGGAACTAACCCAGAGCCTGAGGAAAAAAACCAGAGCCCGAGAAAAAAAAACACAGGCAGAGGAACAAAAGCTGAGGCCGAGAAACAAAACCAGAGCTAGAGGAAGAAAACTAGACCCCGAGGAACAAAACCAGAGACTGAGGAACAAATGGAGGCCCGAGGAACAAAACGAGACCCTTGGAACCAAACCAGAGCCCGAGGAGCTAAAGCAGAGCTGGAAGAACAAAACCAGAGCCCGAGGAACAAAACTAGCCCTCGAGAAAGAAAACCAGAGCCCGAAGAAGAAAACCAGAGCCCGAGGAACAAAACCAGATCCCGAAGAACAAAAGGAGGGCCCGCGGAATAAAACCAGACCCCGAGGAACAAAACTAGCCCTCGAGGAAGAAAACCAGAGCCCAAGGAGGAAAACCAGAGCCCGAGGAACAAAACCAGAGGTAGAGGAGCAAAACCACAGCTCGAGGAACAAAACCAGCGCCCGAGGAAAGAAACCAGAGCCCGAGGAACGAAACCAGATACCGAAGAGCAAAACCACAGCTCGAGGAACAAAACCAGCGCCCGAGGAAGAAAACCAGATCCCGAGGAACAAAACCAGAGCCTGTGGAACTAAACCAGAGGCCGAGGAACAAAACCAGAGCCCGTGGAACTAAACCAGAGCCCGGGGCACAAAACCAGAGACCGAGAAAAAAAAGCAGGGGCAGAGGAACAAAAGCAGAGGCCGAGGAACAAAACCAGAGCTGGAGGAACAAAACGAGAGCCCATGGAACTAAACCAGAGCCCGAGGAACAGAACCAGAGCCCGTGGAACTAACCCAGAGCCTGAGGAAAAAAACCACAGCCCGAGAAAAAAAAACACAGGCAGAGGAACAAAAGCTGAGGCCGAGAAACAAAACCAGAGCTAGAGGAAGAAAACTAGACCCCGAGGAACAAAACCAGAGACTGAGGAACAAATGGAGGCCCGAGGAACAAAACGAGACCCTTGGAACCAAACCAGAGCCCGAGGAGCTAAAGCAGAGCTGGAAGAACAAAACCAGAGCCCGAGGAACAAAACTAGCCCTCGAGAAAGAAAACCAGAGCCCGAAGAAGAAAACCAGAGCCCGAGGAACAAAACCAGATCCCGAAGAACAAAAGGAGGGCCCGCGGAATAAAACCAGACCCCGAGGAACAAAACTAGCCCTCGAGGAAGAAAACCAGAGCCCGAGGAGGAAAACCAGAGCCCGAGGAAGACAACGAGAGCTAGAGGAGCAAAACCACAGCTCGAGGAACAAAACCAGCGCCCGAGGAAAGAAACCAGAGCCCGAGGAACGAAACCAGATACCGAAGAGCAAAACCACAGCTCGAGGAACAAAACCAGCGCCCGAGGAAGAAAACCAGATCCCGAGGAACAAAACCAGAGCCTGTGGAACTAAACCAGAGGCCGAGGAACAAAACCAGAGCCCGTGGAACTAAACCAGAGCCCGGGGCACAAAACCAGAGACCGAGAAAAAAAAGCAGGGGCAGAGGAACAAAAGCAGAGGCCGAGGAACAAAACCAGAGCTCAAGGAAGAAAACCAGAAGCCGAGAAATTAAACCAGAGCCTGAGGAAGAAAACCAGAGCCCATGGAACAAAACCAGAGCCCGAGTAGAAAAACCAGAGCTGGAGGAACAAAACGAGAGCCCATGGAACTAAACCAGAGCCCGAGGAACAGAACCAGAGCCCGTGGAACTAACCCAGAGCCTGAGGAAAAAAACCAGAGCCCGAGAAAAAAAAACACAGGCAGAGGAACAAAAGCTGAGGCCGAGAAACAAAACCAGAGCTAGAGGAAGAAAACTAGACCCCGAGGAACAAAACCAGAGACTGAGGAACAAATGGAGGCCCGAGGAACAAAACGAGACCCTTGGAACCAAACCAGAGCCCGAGGAGCTAAAGCAGAGCTGGAAGAACAAAACCAGAGCCCGAGGAACAAAACTAGCCCTCGAGAAAGAAAACCAGAGCCCGAAGAAGAAAACCAGAGCCCGAGGAACAAAACCAGATCCCGAAGAACAAAAGGAGGGCCCGCGGAATAAAACCAGACCCCGAGGAACAAAACTAGCCCTCGAGGAAGAAAACCAGAGCCCGAGGAGGAAAACCAGAGCCCGAGGAAGACAACGAGAGCTAGAGGAGCAAAACCACAGCTCGAGGAACAAAACCAGCGCCCGAGGAAAGAAACCAGAGCCCGAGGAACGAAACCAGATACCGAAGAGCAAAACCACAGCTCGAGGAACAAAACCAGCGCCCGAGGAAGAAAACCAGATCCCGAGGAACAAAACCAGAGCCCAATGAACGAAACCAGAGCCCGAGGAACAAAACCAGAGGTAGAGGAGCAAAGCCACAGCTCGAGGAACGAAACAAGAGCCCGAGGAACTAAACTAGAGCCCGAGGAATAAAACCAGAGCCCGACGAACAAAACAAGAGCCTGAGGAACAAAACCAGAGCCAATGAAACTATACGAGAGCCCGAGGAACAAACCCAGAGCCCATGGAACAGAACTAGAGCCCGAGTAGTAAAACCAGAGCTGGAGGAACAAAACCAGAGCCCGTGGAACTAAACCAGAGCCCGGGGCACAAAACCAGAGACCGAGAAAAAAAAGCAGGGGCAGAGGAACAAAAGCAGAGGCCGAGGAACAAAACCAGAGCTCAAGGAAGAAAACCAGAAGCCGAGAAATTAAACCAGAGCCTGAGGAAGAAAACCAGAGCCCATGGAACAAAACCAGAGCCCGAGTAGAAAAACCAGAGCTGGAGGAACAAAACGAGAGCCCATGGAACTAAACCAGAGCCCGAGAAACAGAACCAGAGCCCGTGGAACTAACCCAGAGCCTGAGGAAAAAAACCAGAGCCCGAGAAAAAAAAACACAGGCAGAGGAACAAAAGCTGAGGCCGAGAAACAAAACCAGAGCTAGAGGAAGAAAACTAGACCCCGAGGAACAAAACCAGAGACTGAGGAACAAATGGAGGCCTGTCGTGGTTTAACCTGGCAGCAGCCAAATACCACGCAGCCGCTCGCTCACCCCCCCCGCCGGGTGGGATGGGGGAGAGAATCAGAAGGGTAAAAGTGAGAAAAACTCGTGGGTTGAGATAAAGACAGTTTAATAGGGAAAGCAAAAGCCGCGCACGCAAGCAAAGCAAAACAAGGAATTCATTCACCACTTCCCATCGGCAGGCAGGTGTTCAGCCATCGCCAGGAAAGCAGGGCTCCATCACGCGTAACGGTTACTTGGGAAGACACACGCCATCACTCCGAACGCCCCCCCTCCTTCTTCTTCACCCAGCCTTATATGCTGAGCATGACGTCATATGGTATGGAATAGCCTATTGGCCAGCTGGGCCAGCCGCCCTGGCCACACTCCCTCCCAGCCCCCTGCACATCTGGCAGGGCATGGGAAGATGAAAAGTCCTTGACTAGCGTAAACAATACCTAGCAACAACCAAAACATCAGCGTGTCATCAACATTATTCTCACACTACATCCAAAACACAGCACTATACCAGTTAATAGGAAGAAAATCAACTCCATCCCAGCCAAAACCAGGACAGTATCCACCCCTTATTCCATACCATTTACATCATGCTCAGGTCCCACACTATCCAATACATTCTCATTACCCACCATCCCCCTTCCCATCCTTTGATATAATACACAGATATCATTCCCTTAGTCTATGGACCACCCCTGTAAAATGTCCATAAAATATCCATAAATGTCCACAAAATTTCCACTGAGTTCATTTAGTCCATGACTTTGGGCTCCATCTGTTATGGTGGTCACTCAGGTCAGCAGAAGTGGTGTGTTGCATGGAGTTACTGGGCACCAAAGCCAGCTCAGGTCGGGTCACTGCTGCACCTGCGCTGCTTCTTGTAAAGTTTGTCCTCCGTTGGTTCAGGTGGTTCCTGCTATAGTAATTCCTATAACATGCAACTCAAATCATGGGTTACAACAATTTAAAGGTATATCCATTACAATCTCCACCCCTGGTCCCTTTGGGCCAGATCATAGGGTTTAACATTGCAATGAACTCCTCCCCTTGCCCCTGCTCCGGCTTGGATTTATCCACAGACTGCAGTCCCTTAGGGTGTACCTGCTCCAAGTGGAGCCTTACCTATGAGCCACAGTCTCTCCAGAGGTATACCTGCTGCGGCACAGACTTATCCACTGCCACAGTCGCTTCGAGGTGTACCAGTTCCAGTGTGACCTTCTCCATGGGCCACAGTCCCTTCAGAAGTAAACCTGCTCTAACATGGCCTTACCCATGGCTGCAATCTCTCCAGGGGGGTACCTCCCCTGTCATGGGCTTATCCACGGCCACACGCTTTGAGGTGCTCCAGCATGGCCTCATGCACAGCCACTGACACTTCAAGGTGTACCTGCTGCAGCATGGACTTATCCACAGCCACAGATGCTTCGAGGTGTACCTTCTCCAGCGTGGACTTATCCTTAGGCCACAATCCCTTCAGAGGTATACCTGCTGCGGCACGGACATAATCACGGCCACAGACGCTTCAAGATGTACCTGCTTGGGCATGGGCTTATCCACAGTCACAGACGCCTCGGGGTGTCCTGTCCCGCATGGACTCAGCCACAGGTCACAGTCCCTTCAATTCGAGTTCACGCTGCAGTTCCAGCCTGTCCAGCACAGCAGCACAGAAGCAGCAGCGATGCCCTGGCCATCTGCCGGCCCAGGCGCATCCCCATTGCTGTTATCAGAATGTTCCCAGGCACAGCACAGTAAGACGATAAGCAGTGCAGCAGTACAGCAAGCAGCGAGAGCAAAAAAAAAGCAGCCACTAACGAGCACAAGACTCCAATACACATTAAGGCAAGCAAGCCCCATGGCAAGCGCAAGAGCCTGCGAATTAATAGCTAAACAGCAGTAACAGCTATAAATTCAATCTAGCACATTCCAATCAAACCTGTCGTTATCTCGAACCCTTCGAGCCCCACGTTGGGCGCCAAAAAGGACTGTCGTGGTTTAACCTGGCAGCAGCCAAATACCACGCAGCCGCTCGCTCACCCCCCCCGCCGGGTGGGATGGGGGAGAGAATCAGAAGGGTAAAAGTGAGAAAAACTCGTGGGTTGAGATAAAGACAGTTTAATAGGGAAAGCAAAAGCCGCGCACGCAAGCAAAGCAAAACAAGGAATTCATTCACCACTTCCCATCGGCAGGCAGGTGTTCAGCCATCGCCAGGAAAGCAGGGCTCCATCACGCGTAACGGTTACTTGGGAAGACACACGCCATCACTCCGAACGCCCCCCCTCCTTCTTCTTCACCCAGCCTTATATGCTGAGCATGACGTCATATGGTATGGAATAGCCTATTGGCCAGCTGGGCCAGCCGCCCTGGCCACACTCCCTCCCAGCCCCCTGCACATCTGGCAGGGCATGGGAAGATGAAAAGTCCTTGACTAGCGTAAACAATACCTAGCAACAACCAAAACATCAGCGTGTCATCAACATTATTCTCACACTACATCCAAAACACAGCACTATACCAGTTAATAGGAAGAAAATCAACTCCATCCCAGCCAAAACCAGGACAAGGCCCGAGGAACAAAACGAGACCCTTGGAACCAAACCAGAGCCCGAGGAGCTAAAGCAGAGCTGGAAGAACAAAACCAGAGCCCGAGGAACAAAACTAGCCCTCGAGAAAGAAAACCAGAGCCCGAAGAAGAAAACCAGAGCCCGAGGAACAAAACCAGATCCCGAAGAACAAAAGGAGGGCCCGCGGAATAAAACCAGACCCCGAGGAACAAAACTAGCCCTCGAGGAAGAAAACCAGAGCCCGAGGAGGAAAACCAGAGCCCGAGGAAGACAACGAGAGCTAGAGGAGCAAAACCACAGCTCGAGGAACAAAACCAGCGCCCGAGGAAAGAAACCAGAGCCCGAGGAACGAAACCAGATACCGAAGAGCAAAACCACAGCTCGAGGAACAAAACCAGCGCCCGAGGAAGAAAACCAGATCCCGAGGAACAAAACCAGAGCCCAATGAACGAAACCAGAGCCCGAGGAACAAAACCAGAGGTAGAGGAGCAAAGCCACAGCTCGAGGAACGAAACAAGAGCCCGAGGAACTAAACTAGAGCCCGAGGAATAAAACCAGAGCCCGACGAACAAAACAAGAGCCTGAGGAACAAAACCAGAGCCAATGAAACTATACGAGAGCCCGAGGAACAAAACCAGAGCCCATGGAACAAAACTAGAGCCCGAGTAGTAAAACCAGAGCTGGAGGAACAAAACCAGAGCCCGTGGAACTAAACCAGAGCCCGAGGAACAGAACCAGAGCCTGTGGAACTTAACCAGAGCCCGAGGAAGAAAACCAGAGCCCGAGAAAAAAAAACACGGGCAGAGGAACAAAAGCAGAGGCCGAGGAACAAAACCAGAGCTCGAGGAAGAAAACTAGAGCCCGAGGAAAAAAAACAGAGACTGAGGAAGAAACGGAGGGTCCAAGGAACAAAACGAGACCCTTGGAACCAAACCAGAGCCCGAGGAGCTAAAGGAGAGCTGGAAGAACAAAACCAGAGCCCGAGGAAGAAAACCAGAGCCCGAGGAAGACAACGAGATCTAGAGGAGCAAAACCACAGCTCGAGGAAAAAAACCAGTGCCTGAGGAAAGAAACCAGAGCCCGAGGAACAAAACCAGAGCACAAGGGAAAAAGGAGGGTGCGAGGAAAAAAACCAGAGCCCATGGAACAAAACCAGAGTACGAGTAGAAATCCAGAGATGTAGGGACAAAACCACAGCTCATGGAACTAAAACAGAGCCCGAGGAACAAAACCAGAGCCCGTGGAACTAAACCAGAGGCTGAGGAACAAAACCAGAGCCCATGGAACTAAACCAGAGCCCGGGGCACAAAACCAGAGACCGAGAAAAAAAAGCAGGGGCAGAGGAACAAAAGCAGAGGCCGAGGAACAAAACCAGAGCTCAAGGAAGAAAACCAGAAGCCGAGAAATTAAACCAGAGCCTGAGGAAGAAAACCAGAGCCCGAGGAACAAAACCAGAGACCGAGAAACAAATGGTGGGCCCGAGGAACAAAACGAGACCCGTGGACCCAAACCAGAGCCCGAGAGGCTAAAGCAGATCTGGAAGAACAAAACTAGAGCCCGGGGAACAAAACCAGTCCTCGAGGAAGAAAACCAGAGCCCGAGGAAGACAACGAGAGCTAGAGGAGGAAAAACCACAGCTCGAGGAACAAAACCAGCGCCCGAGGAAAGAAACCAGAGCCCGAGGAAGGAAACCAGAGCCCAAGGAACAAAACCAGATCCTGAAGAACAAAAGGAGGGCCCGAGGAATAAAACCAGAGCCCAAAGAACAAAACTAGCCCTTGAGGAAGAAAACCAGAGCCCGAGGAGGAAAACCAGAGCCCGAGGAAGACAACGAGAGCTAGAGGAGCAAAACCACAGCTCGAGGAACAGAACCAGTGCCCGAGGAAAGAATCCAGAGCACGAGGAACGAAACCAGATACCAAAGAACAAAACCACAGCTCGAGGAAAAAAACCAGTGCCTGAGGAAAGAAACCAGAGCCCGAGGAACAAAACCAGAGCACAAGGGAAAAAGGAGGGTGCGAGGAAAAAAACCAGAGCCCATGGAACAAAACCAGAGTACGAGTAGAAATCCAGAGATGTAGGGACAAAACCACAGCTCATGGAACTAAAACAGAGCCCGAGGAACAAAACCAGAGCCTGTGGAACTAAACCAGAGGCCGAGGAACAAAACCAGAGCCCGTGGAACTAAACCAGAGCCCGGGGCACAAAACCAGAGACCGAGAAAAAAAAGCAGGGGCAGAGGAACAAAAGCAGAGGCCGAGGAACAAAACCAGAGCTCAAGGAAGAAAACCAGAAGCCGAGAAATTAAACCAGAGCCTGAGGAAGAAAACCAGAGCCCATGGAACAAAACCAGAGCCCGAGTAGAAAAACCAGAGCTGGAGGAACAAAACGAGAGCCCATGGAACTAAACCAGAGCCCGAGGAACAGAACCAGAGCCCGTGGAACTAACCCAGAGCCTGAGGAAAAAAACCAGAGCCCGAGAAAAAAAAACACAGGCAGAGGAACAAAAGCTGAGGCCGAGAAACAAAACCAGAGCTAGAGGAAGAAAACTAGACCCCGAGGAACAAAACCAGAGACTGAGGAACAAATGGAGGCCCGAGGAACAAAACGAGACCCTTGGAACCAAACCAGAGCCCGAGGAGCTAAAGCAGAGCTGGAAGAACAAAACCAGAGCCCGAGGAACAAAACTAGCCCTCGAGAAAGAAAACCAGAGCCCGAAGAAGAAAACCAGAGCCCGAGGAACAAAACCAGATCCCGAAGAACAAAAGGAGGGCCCGCGGAATAAAACCAGACCCCGAGGAACAAAACTAGCCCTCGAGGAAGAAAACCAGAGCCCGAGGAGGAAAACCAGAGCCCGAGGAAGACAACGAGAGCTAGAGGAGCAAAACCACAGCTCGAGGAACAAAACCAGCGCCCGAGGAAAGAAACCAGAGCCCGAGGAACGAAACCAGATACCGAAGAGCAAAACCACAGCTCGAGGAACAAAACCAGCGCCCGAGGAAGAAAACCAGATCCCGAGGAACAAAACCAGAGCCTGTGGAACTAAACCAGAGGCCGAGGAACAAAACCAGAGCCCGTGGAACTAAACCAGAGCCCGGGGCACAAAACCAGAGACCGAGAAAAAAAAGCAGGGGCAGAGGAACAAAAGCAGAGGCCGAGGAACAAAACCAGAGCTCAAGGAAGAAAACCAGAAGCCGAGAAATTAAACCAGAGCCTGAGGAAGAAAACCAGAGCCCATGGAACAAAACCAGAGCCCGAGTAGAAAAACCAGAGCTGGAGGAACAAAACGAGAGCCCATGGAACTAAACCAGAGCCCGAGGAACAGAACCAGAGCCCGTGGAACTAACCCAGAGCCTGAGGAAAAAAACCAGAGCCCGAGAAAAAAAAACACAGGCAGAGGAACAAAAGCTGAGGCCGAGAAACAAAACCAGAGCTAGAGGAAGAAAACTAGACCCCGAGGAACAAAACCAGAGACTGAGGAACAAATGGAGGCCCGAGGAACAAAACGAGACCCTTGGAACCAAACCAGAGCCCGAGGAGCTAAAGCAGAGCTGGAAGAACAAAACCAGAGCCCGAGGAACAAAACTAGCCCTCGAGAAAGAAAACCAGAGCCCGAAGAAGAAAACCAGAGCCCGAGGAACAAAACCAGATCCCGAAGAACAAAAGGAGGGCCCGCGGAATAAAACCAGACCCCGAGGAACAAAACTAGCCCTCGAGGAAGAAAACCAGAGCCCGAGGAGGAAAACCAGAGCCCGAGGAAGACAACGAGAGCTAGAGGAGCAAAACCACAGCTCGAGGAACAAAACCAGCGACCGAGGAAAGAAACCAGAGCCCGAGGAACGAAACCAGATACCGAAGAGCAAAACCACAGCTCGAGGAACAAAACCAGCGCCCGAGGAAGAAAACCAGATCCCGAGGAACAAAACCAGAGCCCAATGAACGAAACCAGAGCCCGAGGAACAAAACCAGAGGTAGAGGAGCAAAGCCACAGCTCGAGGAACGAAACAAGAGCCCGTGGAACTAAACCAGAGCCCGAGGAACAGAACCAGAGCCTGTGGAACTTAACCAGAGCCCGAGGAAGAAAACCAGAGCCCGAGAAAAAAAAACACGGGCAGAGGAACAAAAGCAGAGGCCGAGGAACAAAACCAGAGCTCGAGGAAGGAAACTAGAGCCCGAGGAAAAAAAACAGAGACTGAGGAAGAAACGGAGGGTCCAAGGAACAAAACGAGACCCTTGGAACCAAACCAGAGCCCGAGGAGCTAAAGGAGAGCTGGAAGAACAAAACCAGAGCCCGAGGAAGAAAACCAGAGCCCGAGGAAGACAACGAGATCTAGAGGAGCAAAACCACAGCTCGAGGAAAAAAACCAGTGCCTGAGGAAAGAAACCAGAGCCCGAGGAACAAAACCAGAGCACAAGGGAAAAAGGAGGGTGCGAGGAAAAAAACCAGAGCCCATGGAACAAAACCAGAGTACGAGTAGAAATCCAGAGATGTAGGGACAAAACCACAGCTCATGGAACTAAAACAGAGCCCGAGGAACAAAACCAGAGCCCGTGGAACTAAACCAGAGGCCGAGGAACAAAACCAGAGCCCGTGGAACTAAACCAGAGCCCGGGGCACAAAACCAGAGACCGAGAAAAAAAAGCAGGGGCAGAGGAACAAAAGCAGAGGCCGAGGAACAAAACCAGAGCTCAAGGAAGAAAACCAGAAGCCGAGAAATTAAACCAGAGCCTGAGGAATAAAACCAGAGCCCATGGAACAAAACCAGAGCCCGAGTAGAAAAACCAGAGCTGGAGGAACAAAACGAGAGCCCATGGAACTAAACCAGAGCCCGAGGAACAGAACCAGAGCCCGTGGAACTAACCCAGAGCCTGAGGAAAAAAACCAGAGCCCGAGAAAAAAAAACACAGGCAGAGGAACAAAAGCTGAGGCCGAGAAACAAAACCAGAGCTAGAGGAAGAAAACTAGACCCCGAGGAACAAAACCAGAGACTGAGGAACAAATGGAGGCCCGAGGAACAAAACGAGACCCTTGGAACCAAACCAGAGCCCGAGGAGCTAAAGCAGAGCTGGAAGAACAAAACCAGAGCCCGAGGAACAAAACTAGCCCTCGAGAAAGAAAACCAGAGCCCGAAGAAGAAAACCAGAGCCCGAGGAACAAAACCAGATCCCGAAGAACAAAAGGAGGGCCCGCGGAATAAAACCAGACCCCGAGGAACAAAACTAGCCCTCGAGGAAGAAAACCAGAGCCCGAGGAGGAAAACCAGAGCCCGAGGAAGACAACGAGAGCTAGAGGAGCAAAACCACAGCTCGAGGAACAAAACCAGCGCCCGAGGAAAGAAACCAGAGCCCGAGGAACGAAACCAGATACCGAAGAGCAAAACCACAGCTCGAGGAACAAAACCAGCGCCCGAGGAAGAAAACCAGATCCCGAGGAACAAAACCAGAGCCCAATGAACGAAACCAGAGCCCGAGGAACAAAACCAGAGGTAGAGGAGCAAAGCCACAGCTCGAGGAACGAAACAAGAGCCCGAGGAACTAAACTAGAGCCCGAGGAATAAAACCAGAGCCCGACGAACAAAACAAGAGCCTGAGGAACAAAACCAGAGCCAATGAAACTATACGAGAGCCCGAGGAACAAAACCAGAGCCCATGGAACAGAACTAGAGCCCGAGTAGTAAAACCAGAGCTGGAGGAACAAAACCAGAGCCCGTGGAACTAAACCAGAGCCCGGGGCACAAAACCAGAGACCGAGGAAAAAAAGCAGGGGCAGAGGAACAAAAGCAGAGGCCGAGGAACAAAACCAGAGCTCAAGGAAGAAAACCAGAAGCCGAGAAATTAAACCAGAGCCTGAGGAAGAAAACCAGAGCCCATGGAACAAAACCAGAGCCCGAGTAGAAAAACCAGAGCTGGAGGAACAAAACGAGAGCCCATGGAACTAAACCAGAGCCCGAGGAACAGAACCAGAGCCCGTGGAACTAACCCAGAGCCTGAGGAAAAAAACCAGAGCCCGAGAAAAAAAAACACAGGCAGAGGAACAAAAGCTGAGGCCGAGAAACAAAACCAGAGCTAGAGGAAGAAAACTAGACCCCGAGGAACAAAACCAGAGACTGAGGAACAAATGGAGGCCCGAGGAACAAAACGAGACCCTTGGAACCAAACCAGAGCCCGAGGAGCTAAAGCAGAGCTGGAAGAACAAAACCAGAGCCCGAGGAACAAAACTAGCCCTCGAGAAAGAAAACCAGAGCCCGAAGAAGAAAACCAGAGCCCGAGGAACAAAACCAGATCCCGAAGAACAAAAGGAGGGCCCGAGGAATAAAACCAGACCCCGAGGAACAAAACTAGCCCTCGAGGAAGAAAACCAGAGCCCGAGGAGGAAAACCAGAGCCCGAGGAAGACAACGAGAGCTAGAGGAGCAAAACCACAGCTCGAGGAACAAAACCAGCGCCCGAGGAAAGAAACCAGAGCCCGAGGAACGAAACCAGATACCGAAGAGCAAAACCACAGCTCGAGGAACAAAACCAGCGCCCGAGGAAGAAAACCAGATCCCGAGGAACAAAACCAGAGCCCAATGAACGAAACCAGAGCCCGAGGAACAAAACCAGAGGTAGAGGAGCAAAGCCACAGCTCGAGGAACGAAACAAGAGCCCGAGGAACTAAACTAGAGCCCGAGGAATAAAACCAGAGCCCGACGAACAAAACAAGAGCCTGAGGAACAAAACCAGAGCCAATGAAACTATACGAGAGCCCGAGGAACAAAACCAGAGCCCATGGAACAAAACTAGAGCCCGAGTAGTAAAACCAGAGCTGGAGGAACAAAACCAGAGCCCGTGGAACTAAACCAGAGCCCGAGGAACAGAACCAGAGCCTGTGGAACTTAACCAGAGCCCGAGGAAGAAAACCAGAGCCCGAGAAAAAAAAACACGGGCAGAGGAACAAAAGCAGAGGCCGAGGAACAAAACCAGAGCTCGAGGAAGAAAACTAGAGCCCGAGGAAAAAAAACAGAGACTGAGGAAGAAACGGAGGGTCCAAGGAACAAAACGAGACCCTTGGAACCAAACCAGAGCCCGAGGAGCTAAAGGAGAGCTGGAAGAACAAAACCATAGCCCGAGGAAGAAAACCAGAGCCCGAGGAAGACAACGAGATCTAGAGGAGCAAAACCACAGCTCGAGGAAAAAAACCAGTGCCTGAGGAAAGAAACCAGAGCCCGAGGAACAAAACCAGAGCACAAGGGAAAAAGGAGGGTGCGAGGAAAAAAACCAGAGCCCATGGAACAAAACCAGAGTACGAGTAGAAATCCAGAGATGTAGGGACAAAACCACAGCTCATGGAACTAAAACAGAGCCCGAGGAACAAAACCAGAGCCCGTGGAACTAAACCAGAGGCCGAGGAACAAAACCAGAGCCCGTGGAACTAAACCAGAGCCCGGGGCACAAAACCAGAGACCGAGAAAAAAAAGCAGGGGCAGAGGAACAAAAGCAGAGGCCGAGGAACAAAACCAGAGCTCAAGGAAGAAAACCAGAAGCCGAGAAATTAAACCAGAGCCTGAGGAATAAAACCAGAGCCCATGGAACAAAACCAGAGCCCGAGTAGAAAAACCAGAGCTGGAGGAACAAAACGAGAGCCCATGGAACTAAACCAGAGCCCGAGGAACAGAACCAGAGCCCGTGGAACTAACCCAGAGCCTGAGGAAAAAAACCAGAGCCCGAGAAAAAAAAACACAGGCAGAGGAACAAAAGCTGAGGCCGAGAAACAAAACCAGAGCTAGAGGAAGAAAACTAGACCCCGAGGAACAAAACCAGAGACTGAGGAACAAATGGAGGCCCGAGGAACAAAACGAGACCCTTGGAACCAAACCAGAGCCCGAGGAGCTAAAGCAGAGCTGGAAGAACAAAACCAGAGCCCGAGGAACAAAACTAGCCCTCGAGAAAGAAAACCAGAGCCCGAAGAAGAAAACCAGAGCCCGAGGAACAAAACCAGATCCCGAAGAACAAAAGGAGGGCCCGCGGAATAAAACCAGACCCCGAGGAACAAAACTAGCCCTCGAGGAAGAAAACCAGAGCCCGAGGAGGAAAACCAGAGCCCGAGGAAGACAACGAGAGCTAGAGGAGCAAAACCACAGCTCGAGGAACAAAACCAGCGCCCGAGGAAAGAAACCAGAGCCCGAGGAACGAAACCAGATACCGAAGAGCAAAACCACAGCTCGAGGAACAAAACCAGCGCCCGAGGAAGAAAACCAGATCCCGAGGAACAAAACCAGAGCCCAATGAACGAAACCAGATCGTGAGGAACAAAACCAGAGGTAGAGGAGCAAAGCCACAGCTCGAGGAACGAAACAAGAGCCCGAGGAACTAAACTAGAGCCCGAGGAATAAAACCAGAGCCCGACGAACAAAACAAGAGCCTGAGGAACAAAACCAGAGCCAATGAAACTATACGAGAGCCCGAGGAACAAAACCAGAGCCCATGGAACAAAATTAGAGCCCGAGTAGTAAAACCAGAGCTGGAGGAACAAAACCAGAGCCCGTAGAACTAAACCAGAGACCGAGAAACAGAACCAGAGCCTGTGGAACTTAACCAGAGCCCGAGGAAGAAAACCAGAGCCCGAGAAAAAAAAACACGGGCAGAGGAACAAAAGCAGAGGCCGAGGAACAAAACCAGAGCTCGAGGAAGAAAACTAGAGCCCGAGGAAAAAAAACAGAGACTGAGGAAGAAACGGAGGGTCCAAGGAACAAAACGAGACCCTTGGAACCAAACCAGAGCCCGAGGAGCTAAAGGAGAGCTGGAAGAACAAAACCAGAGCCCGAGGAAGAAAACCAGAGCCCGAGGAAGACAACGAGATCTAGAGGAGCAAAACCACAGCTCGAGGAAAAAAACCAGTGCCTGAGGAAAGAAACCAGAGCCCGAGGAACAAAACCAGAGCACAAGGGAAAAAGGAGGGTGCGAGGAAAAAAACCAGAGCCCATGGAACAAAACCAGAGTACGAGTAGAAATCCAGAGATGTAGGGACAAAACCACAGCTCATGGAACTAAAACAGAGCCCGAGGAACAAAACCAGAGCCCGTGGAACTAAACCAGAGGCCGAGGAACAAAACCAGAGACCGTGGAACTAAACCAGAGCCCGGGGCACAAAACCAGAGACCGAGAAAAAAAAGCAGGGGCAGAGGAACAAAAGCAGAGGCCGAGGAACAAAACCAGAGCTCAAGGAAGAAAACCAGAAGCCGAGAAATTAAACCAGAGCCTGAGGAAGAAAACCAGAGCCCGAGGAACAAAACCAGACACCGAGAAACAAATGGTGGGCCCGAGGAACAAAACGAGACCCGTGGACCCAAACCAGAGCCCGAGAGGCTAAAGCAGATCTGGAAGAACAAAACTAGAGCCCGGGGAACAAAACCAGTCCTCGAGGAAGAAAACCAGAGCCCGAGGAAGACAACGAGAGCTAGAGGAGCAAAACCACAGCTCGAGGAACAAAACCAGCGCCCGAGGAAAGAAACCAGAGCCCGAGGAAGGAAACCAGAGCCCAAGGAACAAAACCAGATCCTGAAGAACAAAAGGAGGGCCCGAGGAATAAAACCAGAGCCCAAAGAACAAAACTAGCCCTTGAGGAAGAAAACCAGAGCCCGAGGAGGAAAACCAGAGCCCGAGGAAGACAACGAGAGCTAGAGGAGCAAAACCACAGCTCGAGGAACAGAACCAGTGCCCGAGGAAAGAATCCAGAGCACGAGGAACGAAACCAGATACCAAAGAACAAAACCACAGCTCGAGGAAAAAAACCAGTGCCTGAGGAAAGAAACCAGAGCCCGAGGAACAAAACCAGAGCACAAGGGAAAAAGGAGGGTGCGAGGAAAAAAACCAGAGCCCATGGAACAAAACCAGAGTACGAGTAGAAATCCAGAGATGTAGGGACAAAACCACAGCTCATGGAACTAAAGCAGAGCGCGAGGAACAAAACCAGAGCCCGTGGAACTAAACCAGAGGCCGAGGAACAAAACCAGAGCCCGTGGAACTAAACCAGAGCCCGGGGCACAAAACCAGAGACCGAGAAAAAAAAGCAGGGGCAGAGGAACAAAAGCAGAGGCCGAGGAACAAAACCAGAGCTCAAGGAAGAAAACCAGAAGCCGAGAAATTAAACCAGAGCCTGAGGAAGAAAACCAGAGCCCGAGGAACAAAACCAGAGCCCGAGTAGAAAAACCAGAGCTGGAGGAACAAAACGAGAGCCCATGGAACTAAACCAGAGCCCGAGGAACAGAACCAGAGCCCGTGGAACTAACCCAGAGCCTGAGGAAAAAAACCAGAGCCCGAGAAAAAAAAACACAGGCAGAGGAACAAAAGCTGAGGCCGAGAAACAAAACCAGAGCTAGAGGAAGAAAACTAGACCCCGAGGAACAAAACCAGAGACTGAGGAACAAATGGAGGCCCGAGGAACAAAACGAGACCCTTGGAACCAAACCAGAGCCCGAGGAGCTAAAGCAGAGCTGGAAGAACAAAACCAGAGCCCGAGGAACAAAACTAGCCCTCGAGAAAGAAAACCAGAGCCCGAAGAAGAAAACCAGAGCCCGAGGAACAAAACCAGATCCCGAAGAACAAAAGGAGGGCCCGCGGAATAAAACCAGACCCCGAGGAACAAAACTAGCCATCGAGGAAGAAAACCAGAGCCCGAGGAGGAAAACCAGAGCCCGAGGAAGACAACGAGAGCTAGAGGAGCAAAACCACAGCTCGAGGAACAAAACCAGCGCCCGAGGAAAGAAACCAGAGCCCGAGGAACGAAACCAGAGCCTGTGGAACTAAACCAGAGGCCGAGGAACAAAACCAGAGCCCGTGGAACTAAACCAGAGCCCGGGGCACAAAACCAGAGACCGAGAAAAAAAAGCAGGGGCAGAGGAACAAAAGCAGAGGCCGAGGAACAAAACCAGAGCTCAAGGAAGAAAACCAGAAGCCGAGAAATTAAACCAGAGCCTGAGGAAGAAAACCAGAGCCCATGGAACAAAACCAGAGCCCGAGTAGAAAAACCAGAGCTGGAGGAACAAAACGAGAGCCCATGGAACTAAACCAGAGCCCGAGGAACAGAACCAGAGCCCGTGGAACTAACCCAGAGCCTGAGGAAAAAAACCAGAGCCCGAGAAAAAAAAACACAGGCAGAGGAACAAAAGCTGAGGCCGAGAAACAAAACCAGAGCTAGAGGAAGAAAACTAGACCCCGAGGAACAAAACCAGAGACTGAGGAACAAACGAAGGGTCTGAGGAACAAAACGAGACCCTTGGAACCAAACCAGAGCCCGAGGAGCTAAAGCAGAGCTGGAAGAACAAAACCAGAGCCCGAGGAACAAAACTAGCCCTCGAGAAAGAAAACCAGAGCCCGAAGAAGAAAACCAGAGCCCGAGGAACAAAACCAGATCCCGAAGAACAAAAGGAGGGCCCGCGGAATAAAACCAGACCCCGAGGAACAAAACTAGCCCTCGAGGAAGAAAACCAGAGCCCGAGGAGGAAAACCAGAGCCCGAGGAAGACAACGAGAGCTAGAGGAGCAAAACCACAGCTCGAGGAACAAAACCAGCGCCCGAGGAAGAAAACCAGATCCCGAGGAACAAAACCAGAGCCTGTGGAACTAAACCAGAGGCCGAGGAACAAAACCAGAGCCCGTGGAACTAAACCAGAGCCCGGGGCACAAAACCAGAGACCGAGAAAAAAAAGCAGGGGCAGAGGAACAAAAGCAGAGGCCGAGGAACAAAACCAGAGCTCAAGGAAGAAAACCAGAAGCCGAGAAATTAAACCAGAGCCTGAGGAAGAAAACCAGAGCCCATGGAACAAAACCAGAGCCCGAGTAGAAAAACCAGAGCTGGAGGAACAAAACGAGAGCCCATGGAACTAAACCAGAGCCCGAGGAACAGAACCAGAGCCCGTGGAACTAACCCAGAGCCTGAGGAAAAAAACCAGAGCCCGAGAAAAAAAAACACAGGCAGAGGAACAAAAGCTGAGGCCGAGAAACAAAACCAGAGCTAGAGGAAGAAAACTAGACCCCGAGGAACAAAACCAGAGACTGAGGAACAAATGGAGGCCCGAGGAACAAAACGAGACCCTTGGAACCAAACCAGAGCCCGAGGAGCTAAAGCAGAGCTGGAAGAACAAAACCAGAGCCCGAGGAACAAAACTAGCCCTCGAGAAAGAAAACCAGAGCCCGAAGAAGAAAACCAGAGCCCGAGGAACAAAACCAGATCCCGAAGAACAAAAGGAGGGCCCGCGGAATAAAACCAGACCCCGAGGAACAAAACTAGCCCTCGAGGAAGAAAACCAGAGCCCGAGGAGGAAAACCAGAGCCCGAGGAAGACAACGAGAGCTAGAGGAGCAAAACCACAGCTCGAGGAACAAAACCAGCGCCCGAGGAAAGAAACCAGAGCCCGAGGAACGAAACCAGATACCGAAGAGCAAAACCACAGCTCGAGGAACAAAACCAGCGCCCGAGGAAGAAAACCAGATCCCGAGGAACAAAACCAGAGCCCAATGAACGAAACCAGAGCCCGAGGAACAAAACCAGAGGTAGAGGAGCAAAGCCACAGCTCGAGGAACGAAACAAGAGCCCGAGGAACTAAACTAGAGCCCGAGGAATAAAACCAGAGCCCGACGAACAAAACAAGAGCCTGAGGAACCAAACCAGAGCCAATGAAACTATACGAGAGCCTGAGGAACAAAACCAGAGCCCATGGAACAGAACTAGAGCCCGAGTAGTAAAACCAGAGCTGGAGGAACAAAACCAGAGCCCGTGGAACTAAACCAGAGCCCGAGGAACAGAACCAGAGCCTGTGGAACTTAACCAGAGCCCGAGGAAGAAAACCAGAGCCCGAGAAAAAAAAACACGGGCAGAGGAACAAAAGCAGAGGCCGAGGAACAAAACCAGAGCTCGAGGAAGAAAACTAGAGCCCGAGGAAAAAAAACAGAGACTGAGGAAGAAACGGAGGGTCCAAGGAACAAAACGAGACCCTTGGAACCAAACCAGAGCCCGAGGAGCTAAAGGAGAGCTGGAAGAACAAAACCAGAGCCCGAGGAAGAAAACCAGAGCCCGAGGAAGACAACGAGATCTAGAGGAGCAAAACCACAGCTCGAGGAAAAAAACCAGTGCCTGAGGAAAGAAACCAGAGCCCGAGGAACAAAACCAGAGCACAAGGGAAAAAGGAGGGTGCGAGGAAAAAAACCAGAGCCCATGGAACAAAACCAGAGTACGAGTAGAAATCCAGAGATGTAGGGACAAAACCACAGCTCATGGAACTAAAACAGAGCCCGAGGAACAAAACCAGAGCCCGTGGAACTAAACCAGAGCCCGGGGCACAAAACCAGAGACCGAGAAAAAAAAGCAGGGGCAGAGGAACAAAAGCAGAGGCCGAGGAACAAAACCAGAGCTCAAGGAAGAAAACCAGAAGCCGAGAAATTAAACCAGAGCCTGAGGAAGAAAACCAGAGCCCATGGAACAAAACCAGAGCCCGAGTAGAAAAACCAGAGCTGGAGGAACAAAACGAGAGCCCATGGAACTAAACCAGAGCCCGAGGAACAGAACCAGAGCCCGTGGAACTAACCCAGAGCCTGAGGAAAAAAACCAGAGCCCGAGAAAAAAAAACACAGGCAGAGGAACAAAAGCTGAGGCCGAGAAACAAAACCAGAGCTCGAGGAAGAAAACTAGACCCCGAGGAACAAAACCAGAGACTGAGGAACAAATGGAGGCCCGAGGAACAAAACGAGACCCTTGGAACCAAACCAGAGCCCGAGGAGCTAAAGCAGAGCTGGAAGAACAAAACCAGAGCCCGAGGAACAAAACTAGCCCTCGAGAAAGAAAACCAGAGCCCGAAGAAGAAAACCAGAGCCCGAGGAACAAAACCAGATCCCGAAGAACAAAAGGAGGGCCCGCGGAATAAAACCAGACCCCGAGGAACAAAACTAGCCCTCGAGGAAGAAAACCAGAGCCCGAGGAGGAAAACCAGAGCCCGAGGAAGACAACGAGAGCTAGAGGAGCAAAACCACAGCTCGAGGAACAAAACCAGCGCCCGAGGAAAGAAACCAGAGCCCGAGGAACGAAACCAGATACCGAAGAGCAAAACCACAGCTCGAGGAACAAAACCAGCGCCCGAGGAAGAAAACCAGATCCCGAGGAACAAAACCAGAGCCCAATGAACGAAACCAGAGCCCGAGGAACAAAACCAGAGGTAGAGGAGCAAAGCCACAGCTCGAGGAACGAAACAAGAGCCCGAGGAACTAAACTAGAGCCCGAGGAATAAAACCAGAGCCCGACGAACAAAACAAGAGCCTGAGGAACAAAACCAGAGCCAATGAAACTATACGAGAGCCCGAGGAACAAAACCAGAGCCCATGGAACAAAACTAGAGCCCGAGTAGTAAAACCAGAGCTGGAGGAACAAAACCAGAGCCCGTGGAACTAAACCAGAGACCGAGAAACAGAACCAGAGCCTGTGGAACTTAACCAGAGCCCGAGGAAGAAAACCAGAGCCCGAGAAAAAAAAACACGGGCAGAGGAACAAAAGCAGATGCCGAGGAACAAAACCAGAGCTCGAGGAAGAAAACTAGAGCCTGAGGAAAAAAAACAGAGACTGAGGAAGAAACGGAGGGTCCAAGGAACAAAACGAGACCCTTGGAACCAAACCAGAGCCCGAGGAGCTAAAGGAGAGCTGGAAGAACAAAACCAGAGCCCGAGGAAGAAAACCAGAGCCCGAGGAAGACAACGAGATCTAGAGGAGCAAAACCACAGCTCGAGGAAAAAAACCAGTGCCTGAGGAAAGAAACCAGAGCCCGAGGAACAAAACCAGAGCACAAGGGAAAAAGGAGGGTGCGAGGAAAAAAACCAGAGCCCATGGAACAAAACCAGAGTACGAGTGGAAATCCAGAGATGTAGGGACAAAACCACAGCTCATGGAACTAAAACAGAGCCCGAGGAACAAAACCAGAGCCCGTGGAACTAAACCAGAGGCCGAGGAACAAAACCAGAGCCCGTGGAACTAAACCAGAGCCCGGGGCAAAAAACCAGAGACCGAGAAAAAAAAGCAGGGGCAGAGGAACAAAAGCAGAGGCCGAGGAACAAAACCAGAGCTCAAGGAAGAAAACCAGAAGCCGAGAAATTAAACCAGAGCCTGAGGAAGAAAACCAGAGCCCGAGGAACAAAACCAGAGACCGAGAAACAAATGGTGGGCCCGAGGAACAAAACGAGACCCGTGGACCCAAACCAGAGCCCGAGAGGCTAAAGCAGATCTGGAAGAACAAAACTAGAGCCCGGGGAACAAAACCAGTCCTCGAGGAAGAAAACCAGAGCCCGAGGAAGACAACGAGAGCTAGAGGAGCAAAACCACAGCTCGAGGAACAAAACCAGCGCCCGAGGAAAGAAACCAGAGCCCGAGGAAGGAAACCAGAGCCCAAGGAACAAAACCAGATCCTGAAGAACAAAAGGAGGGCCCGAGGAATAAAACCAGAGCCCAAAGAACAAAACTAGCCCTTGAGGAAGAAAACCAGAGCCCGAGGAGGAAAACCAGAGCCCGAGGAAGACAACGAGAGCTAGAGGAGCAAAACCACAGCTCGAGGAACAGAACCAGTGCCCGAGGAAAGAATCCAGAGCACGAGGAACGAAACCAGATACCAAAGAACAAAACCACAGCTCGAGGAAAAAAACCAGTGCCTGAGGAAAGAAACCAGAGCCCGAGGAACAAAACCAGAGCACAAGGGAAAAAGGAGGGTGCGAGGAAAAAAACCAGAGCCCATGGAACAAAACCAGAGTACGAGTAGAAATCCAGAGATGTAGGGACAAAACCACAGCTCATGGAACTAAAACAGAGCCCGAGGAACAAAACCAGAGCCCGTGGAACTAAACCAGAGGCCGAGGAACAAAACCAGAGCCCGTGGAACTAAACCAGAGCCCGGGGCACAAAACCAGAGACCGAGAAAAAAAAGCAGGGGCAGAGGAACAAAAGCAGAGGCCGAGGAACAAAACCAGAGCTCAAGGAAGAAAACCAGAAGCCGAGAAATTAAACCAGAGCCTGAGGAATAAAACCAGAGCCCGTGGAACAAAACCAGAGCCCGAGTAGAAAAACCAGAGCTGGAGGAACAAAACGAGAGCCCATGGAACTAAACCAGAGCCCGAGGAACAGAACCAGAGCCCGTGGAACTAACCCAGAGCCTGAGGAAAAAAACCAGAGCCCGAGAAAAAAAAACACAGGCAGAGGAACAAAAGCTGAGGCCGAGAAACAAAACCAGAGCTAGAGGAAGAAAACTAGACCCCGAGGAACAAAACCAGAGACTGAGGAACAAATGGAGGCCCGAGGAACAAAACGAGACCCTTGGAACCAAACCAGAGCCCGAGGAGCTAAAGCAGAGCTGGAAGAACAAAACCAGAGCCCGAGGAACAAAACTAGCCCTCGAGAAAGAAAACCAGAGCCCGAAGAAGAAAACCAGAGCCCGAGGAACAAAACCAGATCCCGAAGAACAAAAGGAGGGCCCGCGGAATAAAACCAGACCCCGAGGAACAAAACTAGCCCTCGAGGAAGAAAACCAGAGCCCGAGGAGGAAAACCAGAGCCCGAGGAAGACAACGAGAGCTAGAGGAGCAAAACCACAGCTCGAGGAACAAAACCAGCGCCCGAGGAAAGAAACCAGAGCCCGAGGAACGAAACCAGATACCGAAGAGCAAAACCACAGCTCGAGGAACAAAACCAGCGCCCGAGAAAGAAAACCAGATCCCGAGGAACAAAACCAGAGCCTGTGGAACTAAACCAGAGGCCGAGGAACAAAACCAGAGCCCGTGGAACTAAACCAGAGCCCGGGGCACAAAACCAGAGACCGAGGAAAAAAAGCAGGGGCAGAGGAACAAAAGCAGAGGCCGAGGAACAAAACCAGAGCTCAAGGAAGAAAACCAGAAGCCGAGAAATTAAACCAGAGCCTGAGGAATAAAACCAGAGCCCATGGAACAAAACCAGAGCCCGAGTAGAAAAACCAGAGCTGGAGGAACAAAACCAGAGCCCGTGGAACTAAACCAGAGCCCGGGGCACAAAACCAGAGACCGAGAAAAAAAAGCAGGGGCAGAGGAACAAAAGCAGAGGCCGAGGAACAAAACCAGAGCTCAAGGAAGAAAACCAGAAGCCGAGAAATTAAACCAGAGCTAGAGGAAGAAAACTAGACCCCGAGGAACAAAACCAGAGACCGAGAAACAAATGGTGGGCCCGAGGAACAAAACGAGACCCGTGGACCCAAACCAGAGCCCGAGAGGCTAAAGCAGATCTGGAAGAACAAAACTAGAGCCCGGGGAACAAAACCAGTCCTCGAGGAAGAAAACCAGAGCCCGAGGAAGACAACGAGAGCTAGAGGAGCAAAACCACAGCTCGAGGAACAAAACCAGCGCCCGAGGAAAGAAACCAGAGCCCGAGGAAGGAAACCAGAGCCCAAGGAACAAAACCAGATCCTGAAGAACAAAAGGAGGGCCCGAGGAATAAAACCAGAGCCCAAAGAACAAAACTAGCCCTTGAGGAAGAAAACCAGAGCCCGAGGAGGAAAACCAGAGCCCGAGGAAGACAACGAGAGCTAGAGGAGCAAAACCACAGCTCGAGGAACAGAACCAGTGCCCGAGGAAAGAATCCAGAGCACGAGGAACGAAACCAGATACCAAAGAACAAAACCACAGCTCGAGGAAAAAAACCAGTGCCTGAGGAAAGAAACCAGAGCCCGAGGAACAAAACCAGAGCACAAGGGAAAAAGGAGGGTGCGAGGAAAAAAACCAGAGCCCATGGAACAAAACCAGAGTACGAGTAGAAATCCAGAGATGTAGGGACAAAACCACAGCTCATGGAACTAAAACAGAGCCCGAGGAACAAAACCAGAGCCCGTGGAACTAAACCAGAGGCCGAGGAACAAAACCAGAGCCCGTGGAACTAAACCAGAGCCCGGGGCACAAAACCAGAGACCGAGAAAAAAAAGCAGGGGCAGAGGAACAAAAGCAGAGGCCGAGGAACAAAACCAGAGCTCAAGGAAGAAAACCAGAAGCCGAGAAATTAAACCAGAGCCTGAGGAATAAAACCAGAGCCCGTGGAACAAAACCAGAGCCCGAGTAGAAAAACCAGAGCTGGAGGAACAAAACGAGAGCCCATGGAACTAAACCAGAGCCCGAGGAACAGAACCAGAGCCCGTGGAACTAACCCAGAGCCTGAGGAAAAAAACCAGAGCCCGAGAAAAAAAAACACAGGCAGAGGAACAAAAGCTGAGGCCGAGAAACAAAACCAGAGCTAGAGGAAGAAAACTAGACCCCGAGGAACAAAACCAGAGACTGAGGAACAAATGGAGGCCCGAGGAACAAAACGAGACCCTTGGAACCAAACCAGAGCCCGAGGAGCTAAAGCAGAGCTGGAAGAACAAAACCAGAGCCCGAGGAACAAAACTAGCCCTCGAGAAAGAAAACCAGAGCCCGAAGAAGAAAACCAGAGCCCGAGGAACAAAACCAGATCCCGAAGAACAAAAGGAGGGCCCGCGGAATAAAACCAGACCCCGAGGAACAAAACTAGCCCTCGAGGAAGAAAACCAGAGCCCGAGGAGGAAAACCAGAGCCCGAGGAAGACAACGAGAGCTAGAGGAGCAAAACCACAGCTCGAGGAACAAAACCAGCGCCCGAGGAAAGAAACCAGAGCCCGAGGAACGAAACCAGATACCGAAGAGCAAAACCACAGCTCGAGGAACAAAACCAGCGCCCGAGGAAGAAAACCAGATCCCGAGGAACAAAACCAGAGCCTGTGGAACTAAACCAGAGGCCGAGGAACAAAACCAGAGCCCGTGGAACTAAACCAGAGCCCGGGGCACAAAACCAGAGACCGAGGAAAAAAAGCAGGGGCAGAGGAACAAAAGCAGAGGCCGAGGAACAAAACCAGAGCTCAAGGAAGAAAACCAGAAGCCGAGAAATTAAACCAGAGCCTGAGGAATAAAACCAGAGCCCATGGAACAAAACCAGAGCCCGAGTAGAAAAACCAGAGCTGGAGGAACAAAACGAGAGCCCATGGAACTAAACCAGAGCCTGAGGAACAGAACCAGAGCCCGTGGAACTAACCCAGAGCCTGAGGAAAAAAACCAGAGCCCGAGGAAAAAAAACAGAGGCAGAGGAACAAAAGCTGAGGCCGAGAAACAAAACCAGAGCTAGAGGAAGAAAACTAGACCCCGAGGAACAAAACCAGAGACTGAGGAACAAATGGAGGCCCGAGGAACAAAACGAGACCCTTGGAACCAAACCAGAGCCCGAGGAGCTAAAGCAGAGCTGGAAGAACAAAACCAGAGCCCGAGGAACAAAACTAGCCCTCGAGAAAGAAAACCAGAGCCCGAAGAAGAAAACCAGAGCCCGAGGAACAAAACCAGATCCCGAAGAACAAAAGGAGGGCCCGCGGAATAAAACCAGACCCCGAGGAACAAAACTAGCCCTCGAGGAAGAAAACCAGAGCCCGAGGAGGAAAACCAGAGCCCGAGGAAGACAACGAGAGCTAGAGGAGCAAAACCACAGCTCGAGGAACAAAACCAGCGCCCGAGGAAAGAAACCAGAGCCCGAGGAACGAAACCAGATACCGAAGAGCAAAACCACAGCTCGAGGAACAAAACCAGCGCCCGAGGAAGAAAACCAGATCCCGAGGAACAAAACCAGAGCCCAATGAACGAAACCAGAGCCCGAGGAACAAAACCAGAGGTAGAGGAGCAAAGCCACAGCTCGAGGAACGAAACAAGAGCCCGAGGAACTAAACTAGAGCCTGAGGAATAAAACCAGAGCCCGACGAACAAAACAAGAGCCTGAGGAACAAAACCAGAGCCAATGAAACTATACGAGAGCCCGAGGAACAAAACCAGAGCCCATGGAACAGAACTAGAGCCCGAGTAGTAAAACCAGAGCTGGAGGAACAAAACCAGAGCCCGTGGAACTAAACCAGAGCCCGGGGCACAAAACCAGAGACCGAGAAAAAAAAGCAGGGGCAGAGGAACAAAAGCAGAGGCCGAGGAACAAAACCAGAGCTCAAGGAAGAAAACCAGAAGCCGAGAAATTAAACCAGAGCCTGAGGAAGAAAACCAGAGCCCATGGAACAAAACCAGAGCCCGAGTAGAAAAACCAGAGCTGGAGGAACAAAACGAGAGCCCATGGAACTAAACCAGAGCCCGAGGAACAGAACCAGAGCCCGTGGAACTAACCCAGAGCCTGAGGAAAAAAACCAGAGCCCGAGAAAAAAAAACACAGGCAGAGGAACAAAAGCTGAGGCCGAGAAACAAAACCAGAGCTAGAGGAAGAAAACTAGAGCCCGAGGAACAAAACCAGAGACTGAGGAACAAATGGAGGCCCGAGGAACAAAACGAGACCCTTGGAACCAAACCAGAGCCCGAGGAGCTAAAGCAGAGCTGGAAGAACAAAACCAGAGCCCGAGGAACAAAACTAGCCCTCGAGAAAGAAAACCAGAGCCCGAAGAAGAAAACCAGAGCCCGAGGAACAAAACCAGATCCCGAAGAACAAAAGGAGGGTCCGCGGAATAAAACCAGACCCCGAGGAACAAAACTAGCCCTCGAGGAAGAAAACCAGAGCCCGAGGAGGAAAACCAGAGCCCGAGGAAGACAACGAGAGCTAGAGGAGCAAAACCACAGCTCGAGGAACAAAACCAGCGCCCGAGGAAGAAAACCAGATCCCGAGGAACAAAACCAGAGCCCAATGAACGAAACCAGAGCCCGAGGAACAAAACCAGAGGTAGAGGAGCAAAGCCACAGCTCGAGGAACGAAACAAGAGCCCGAGGAACTAAACTAGAGCCCGAGGAATAAAACCAGAGCCCGACGAACAAAACAAGAGCCTGAGGAACAAAACCAGAGCCAATGAAACTATAGGAGAGCCCGAGGAAAAAACCCAGAGCCCATGGAACAGAACTAGAGCCCGAGTAGTAAAACCAGAGCTGGAGGAACAAAACCAGAGCCCGTGGAACTAAACCAGAGCCCGGGGCACAAAACCAGAGACCGAGAAAAAAAAGCAGGGGCAGAGGAACAAAAGCAGAGGCCGAGGAACAAAACCAGAGCTCAAGGAAGAAAACCAGAAGCCGAGAAATTAAACCAGAGCCTGAGGAAGAAAACCAGAGCCCATGGAACAAAACCAGAGCCCGAGTAGAAAAACCAGAGCTGGAGGAACAAAACGAGAGCCCATGGAACTAAACCAGAGCCCGAGGAACAGAACCAGAGCCCGTGGAACTAACCCAGAGCCTGAGGAAAAAAACCAGAGCCCGAGAAAAAAAAACACAGGCAGAGGAACAAAAGCTGAGGCCGAGAAACAAAACCAGAGCTAGAGGAAGAAAACTAGACCCCGAGGAACAAAACCAGAGACTGAGGAACAAATGGAGGCCCGAGGAACAAAACGAGACCCTTGGAACCAAACCAGAGCCCGAGGAGCTAAAGCAGAGCTGGAAGAACAAAACCAGAGCCCGAGGAACAAAACTAGCCCTCGAGAAAGAAAACCAGAGCCCGAAGAAGAAAACCAGAGCCCGAGGAACAAAACCAGATCCCGAAGAACAAAAGGAGGGCCCGCGGAATAAAACCAGACCCCGAGGAACAAAACTAGCCCTCGAGGAAGAAAACCAGAGCCCGAGGAGGAAAACCAGAGCCCGAGGAAGACAACGAGAGCTAGAGGAGCAAAACCACAGCTCGAGGAACAAAACCAGCGCCCGAGGAAAGAAACCAGAGCCCGAGGAACGAAACCAGATACCGAAGAGCAAAACCACAGCTCGAGGAACAAAACCAGCGCCCGAGGAAGAAAACCAGATCCCGAGGAACAAAACCAGAGCCCAATGAACGAAACCAGAGCCCGAGGAACAAAACCAGAGGTAGAGGAGCAAAGCCACAGCTCGAGGAACGAAACAAGAGCCCGAGGAACTAAACTAGAGCCCGAGGAATAAAACCAGAGCCCGACGAACAAAACAAGAGCCTGAGGAACCAAACCAGAGCCAATGAAACTATACGAGAGCCTGAGGAACAAAACCAGAGCCCATGGAACAGAACTAGAGCCCGAGTAGTAAAACCAGAGCTGGAGGAACAAAACCAGAGCCCGTGGAACTAAACCAGAGCCCGAGGAACAGAACCAGAGCCTGTGGAACTTAACCAGAGCCCGAGGAAGAAAACCAGAGCCCGAGAAAAAAAAACACGGGCAGAGGAACAAAAGCAGAGGCCGAGGAACAAAACCAGAGCTCGAGGAAGAAAACTAGAGCCCGAGGAAAAAAAACAGAGACTGAGGAAGAAACGGAGGGTCCAAGGAACAAAACGAGACCCTTGGAACCAAACCAGAGCCCGAGGAGCTAAAGGAGAGCTGGAAGAACAAAACCAGAGCCCGAGGAAGAAAACCAGAGCCCGAGGAAGACAACGAGATCTAGAGGAGCAAAACCACAGCTCGAGGAAAAAAACCAGTGCCTGAGGAAAGAAACCAGAGCCCGAGGAACAAAACCAGAGCACAAGGGAAAAAGGAGGGTGCGAGGAAAAAAACCAGAGCCCATGGAACAAAACCAGAGTACGAGTAGAAATCCAGAGATGTAGGGACAAAACCACAGCTCATGGAACTAAAACAGAGCCCGAGGAACAAAACCAGAGCCCGTGGAACTAAACCAGAGGCCGAGGAACAAAACCAGAGCCCGTGGAACTAAACCAGAGCCCGGGGCACAAAACCAGAGACCGAGAAAAAAAAGCAGGGGCAGAGGAACAAAAGCAGAGGCCGAGGAACAAAACCAGAGCTCAAGGAAGAAAACCAGAAGCCGAGAAATTAAACCAGAGCCTGAGGAAGAAAACCAGAGCCCGAGGAACAAAACCAGAGACCGAGAAACAAATGGTGGGCCCGAGGAACAAAACGAGACCCGTGGACCCAAACCAGAGCCCGAGAGGCTAAAGCAGATCTGGAAGAACAAAACTAGAGCCCGGGGAACAAAACCAGTCCTCGAGGAAGAAAACCAGAGCCCGAGGAAGACAACGAGAGCTAGAGGAGCAAAACCACAGCTCGAGGAACAAAACCAGCGCCCGAGGAAAGAAACCAGAGCCCGAGGAACGAAACCAGATACCGAAGAGCAAAACCACAGCTCGAGGAACAAAACCAGCGCCCGAGGAAGAAAACCAGATCCCGAGGAACAAAACCAGAGCCCAATGAACGAAACCAGAGCCCGAGGAACAAAACCAGAGGTAGAGGAGCAAAGCCACACCTCGAGGAACAAAACAAGAGCCCGAGGAACTAAACTAGAGTCCGAGGAATAAAACCAGAGCCCATGGAACAAAACCAGAGCCCGAGTAGAAAAACCAGAGCTGGAGGAACAAAACCAGAGCCCGTGGAACTAAACCAGAGCCTGAGGAACAGAACCAGAGCCTGTGGAACTAAACCAGAGCCCGAGGAACAAAACTAGTCCTCGAGGAAGAAAACCAGAGCCCGAGGAAGACAACCAGAGCTAGAGGAGCAAAACCACAGCTCGAGGAAGAAAACCAGTGCCCGAGGAAAGAAACCAGAGCTCGAGGAACGAAACCAGAGCCCGAGGAACAAAACCAGATCCCAAAGAACAAAAAGGAGGGCCCGAGGAATAAAACCAGAGCCCGAGGAACAAAACTAGCCCTCGAGGAAGAAAACCAGAGCCCGAGGAAGACAACGAGAGCTAGAGGAGCAAAACCACAGCTCGAGGAACAAAACCAGAGCCCGAGGAAAGAATCCAGAGCCCGAGGAACAAAACCGGATCGCGAAGAACAAAAGGAGGGCCCGCGGAATAAAACCAGACCCCGAGGAACAAAACTAGCCCTCGAGGAAGAAAACCAGAGCCCGAGGAGGAAAACCAGAGCCCGAGGAAGACAACGAGAGCTAGAGGAGCAAAACCACAGCTCGAGGAACAAAACCAGCGCCCGAGGAAGAAAACCAGATCCCGAGGAAAAAAAACAGAGCCCAATGAACGAAACCAGATCGTGAGGAACAAAACCAGAGGTAGAGGAGCAAAGCCACAGCTCGAGGAACGAAACAAGAGCCCGAGGAACTAAACTAGAGCCCGAGGAATAAAACCAGAGCCCGACGAACAAAACAAGAGCCTGAGGAACAAAACCAGAGCCAATGAAACTATACGAGAGCCCGAGGAACAAAACCAGAGCCCATGGAACAGAACTAGAGCCCGAGTAGTAAAATCAGAGCTGGAGGAACAAAACCAGAGCCCGTGGAACTAAACCAGAGCCCGAGGAACAGAACCAGAGCCTGTGGAACTTAACCAGAGCCCGAGGAAGAAAACCAGAGCCCGAGAAAAAAAAACACGGGCAGAGGAACAAAAGCAGAGGCCGAGGAACAAAACCAGAGCTCGAGGAAGAAAACTAGAGCCCGAGGAAAAAAAACAGAGACTGAGGAAGAAACGGAGGGTCCAAGGAACAAAACGAGACCCTTGGAACCAAACCAGAGCCCGAGGAGCTAAAGGAGAGCTGGAAGAACAAAACCAGAGCCCGAGGAAGAAAACCAGAGCCCGAGGAAGACAACGAGATCTAGAGAGGCAAAACCACAGCTCGAGGAAAAAAACCAGTGCCTGAGGAAAGAAACCAGAGCCCGAGGAACAAAACCAGAGCACAAGGGAAAAAGGAGGGTGCGAGGAAAAAAACCAGAGCCCATGGAACAAAACCAGAGTACGAGTAGAAATCCAGAGATGTAGGGACAAAACCACAGCTCATGGAACTAAAACAGAGCCCGAGGAACAAAACCAGAGCCCGTGGAACTAAACCAGAGGCCGAGGAACAAAACCAGAGCCCGTGGAACTAAACCAGAGCCCGGGGCACAAAACCAGAGACCGAGAAAAAAAAGCAGGGGCAGAGGAACAAAAGCAGAGGCCGAGGAACAAAACCAGAGCTCAAGGAAGAAAACCAGAAGCCGAGAAATTAAACCAGAGCCTGAGGAAGAAAACCAGAGCCCGAGGAACAAAACCAGAGACCGAGAAACAAGTGGTGGGCCCGAGGAACAAAACGAGACCCGTGGACCCAAACCAGAGCCCGAGAGGCTAAAGCAGATCTGGAAGAACAAAACTAGAGCCCGGGGAACAAAACCAGTCCTCGAGGAAGAAAACCAGAGCCCGAGGAAGACAACGAGAGCTAGAGGAGCAAAACCACAGCTCGAGGAACAAAACCAGCGCCCGAGGAAAGAAACCAGAGCCCGAGGAACGAAACCAGATACCGAAGAGCAAAACCACAGCTCGAGGAACAAAACCAGCGCCCGAGGAAGAAAACCAGATCCCGAGGAACAAAACCAGAGCCCAATGAACGAAACCAGAGCCCGAGGAACAAAACCAGAGGTAGAGGAGCAAAGCCACAGCTCGAGGAACGAAACAAGAGCCCGAGGAACTAAACTAGAGCCCGAGGAATAAAACCAGAGCCCGACGAACAAAACAAGAGCCTGAGGAACCAAACCAGAGCCAATGAAACTATACGAGAGCCTGAGGAACAAAACCAGAGCCCATGGAACAGAACTAGAGCCCGAGTAGTAAAACCAGAGCTGGAGGAACAAAACCAGAGCCCGTGGAACTAAACCAGAGCCCGAGGAACAGAACCAGAGCCTGTGGAACTTAACCAGAGCCCGAGGAAGAAAACCAGAGCCCGAGAAAAAAAAACACGGGCAGAGGAACAAAAGCAGAGGCCGAGGAACAAAACCAGAGCTCGAGGAAGAAAACTAGAGCCCGAGGAAAAAAAACAGAGACTGAGGAAGAAACGGAGGGTCCAAGGAACAAAACGAGACCCTTGGAACCAAACCAGAGCCCGAGGAGCTAAAGGAGAGCTGGAAGAACAAAACCAGAGCCCGAGGAAGAAAACCAGAGCCCGAGGAAGACAACGAGATCTAGAGGAGCAAAACCACAGCTCGAGGAAAAAAACCAGTGCCTGAGGAAAGAAACCAGAGCCCGAGGAACAAAACCAGAGCACAAGGGAAAAAGGAGGGTGCGAGGAAAAAAACCAGAGCCCATGGAACAAAACCAGAGTACGAGTAGAAATCCAGAGATGTAGGGACAAAACCACAGCTCATGGAACTAAAACAGAGCCCGAGGAACAAAACCAGAGCCCGTGGAACTAAACCAGAGGCCGAGGAACAAAACCAGAGCCCGTGGAACTAAACCAGAGCCCGGGGCACAAAACCAGAGACCGAGAAAAAAAAGCAGGGGCAGAGGAACAAAAGCAGAGGCCGAGGAACAAAACCAGAGCTCAAGGAAGAAAACCAGAAGCCGAGAAATTAAACCAGAGCCTGAGGAAGAAAACCAGAGCCCGAGGAACAAAACCAGAGACCGAGAAACAAATGGTGGGCCCGAGGAACAAAACGAGACCCGTGGACCCAAACCAGAGCCCGAGAGGCTAAAGCAGATCTGGAAGAACAAAACTAGAGCCCGGGGAAAAAAACCAGTCCTCGAGGAAGAAAACCAGAGCCCGAGGAAGACAACGAGAGCTAGAGGAGCAAAACCACAGCTCGAGGAACAAAACCAGCGCCCGAGGAAAGAAACCAGAGCCCGAGGAACGAAACCAGATACCGAAGAGCAAAACCACAGCTCGAGGAACAAAACCAGCGCCCGAGGAAGAAAACCAGATCCCGAGGAACAAAACCAGAGCCCAATGAACGAAACCAGAGCCCGAGGAACAAAACCAGAGGTAGAGGAGCAAAGCCACACCTCGAGGAACAAAACAAGAGCCCGAGGAACTAAACTAGAGTCCGAGGAATAAAACCAGAGCCCATGGAACAAAACCAGAGCCCGAGTAGAAAAACCAGAGCTGGAGGAACAAAACCAGAGCCCGTGGAACTAAACCAGAGCCTGAGGAACAGAACCAGAGCCTGTGGAACTAAACCAGAGCCCGAGGAACAAAACTAGTCCTCGAGGAAGAAAACCAGAGCCCGAGGAAGACAACCAGAGCTAGAGGAGCAAAACCACAGCTCGAGGAAGAAAACCAGTGCCCGAGGAAAGAAACCAGAGCTCGAGGAACGAAACCAGAGCCCGAGGAACAAAACCAGATCCCAAAGAACAAAAAGGAGGGCCCGAGGAATAAAACCAGAGCCCGAGGAACAAAACTAGCCCTCGAGGAAGAAAAGCAGAGCCCGAGGAAGACAACGAGAGCTAGAGGAGCAAAACCACAGCTCGAGGAACAAAACCAGAGCCCGAGGAAAGAATCCAGAGCCCGAGGAACAAAACCGGATCGCGAAGAACAAAAGGAGGGCCCGCGGAATAAAACCAGACCCCGAGGAACAAAACTAGCCCTCGAGGAAGAAAACCAGAGCCCGAGGAGGAAAACCAGAGCCCGAGGAAGACAACGAGAGATAGAGGAGCAAAACCACAGCTCGAGGAACAAAACCAGCGCCCGAGGAAGAAAACCAGATCCCGAGGAAAAAAAACAGAGCCCAATGAACGAAACCAGATCGTGAGGAACAAAACCAGAGGTAGAGGAGCAAAGCCACAGCTCGAGGAACGAAACAAGAGCCCGAGGAACTAAACTAGAGCCCGAGGAATAAAACCAGAGCCCGACGAACAAAACAAGAGCCTGAGGAACAAAACCAGAGCCAATGAAACTATACGAGAGCCCGAGGAACAAAACCAGAGCCCATGGAACAGAACTAGAGCCCGAGTAGTAAAACCAGAGCTGGAGGAACAAAACCAGAGCCCGTGGAACTAAACCAGAGCCCGAGGAACAGAACCAGAGCCTGTGGAACTTAACCAGAGCCCGAGGAAGAAAACCAGAGCCCGAGAAAAAAAAACACGGGCAGAGGAACAAAAGCAGAGGCCGAGGAACAAAACCAGAGCTCGAGGAAGAAAACTAGAGCCCGAGGAAAAAAAACAGAGACTGAGGAAGAAACGGAGGGTCCAAGGAACAAAACGAGACCCTTGGAACCAAACCAGAGCCCGAGGAGCTAAAGGAGAGCTGGAAGAACAAAACCAGAGCCCGAGGAAGAAAACCAGAGCCCGAGGAAGACAACGAGATCTAGAGAGGCAAAACCACAGCTCGAGGAAAAAAACCAGTGCCTGAGGAAAGAAACCAGAGCCCGAGGAACAAAACCAGAGCACAAGGGAAAAAGGAGGGTGCGAGGAAAAAAACCAGAGCCCATGGAACAAAACCAGAGTACGAGTAGAAATCCAGAGATGTAGGGACAAAACCACAGCTCATGGAACTAAAACAGAGCCCGAGGAACAAAACCAGAGCCCGTGGAACTAAACCAGAGGCCGAGGAACAAAACCAGAGCCCGTGGAACTAAACCAGAGCCCGGGGCACAAAACCAGAGACCGAGAAAAAAAAGCAGGGGCAGAGGAACAAAAGCAGAGGCCGAGGAACAAAACCAGAGCTCAAGGAAGAAAACCAGAAGCCGAGAAATTAAACCAGAGCCTGAGGAAGAAAACCAGAGCCCGAGGAACAAAACCAGAGACCGAGAAACAAATGGTGGGCCCGAGGAACAAAACGAGACCCGTGGACCCAAACCAGAGCCCGAGAGGCTAAAGCAGATCTGGAAGAACAAAACTAGAGCCCGGGGAACAAAACCAGTCCTCGAGGAAGAAAACCAGAGCCCGAGGAAGACAACGAGAGCTAGAGGAGCAAAACCACAGCTCGAGGAACAAAACCAGCGCCCGAGGAAAGAAACCAGAGCCCGAGGAACGAAACCAGATACCGAAGAGCAAAACCACAGCTCGAGGAACAAAACCAGCGCCCGAGGAAGAAAACCAGATCCCGAGGAACAAAACCAGAGCCCAATGAACGAAACCAGAGCCCGAGGAACAAAACCAGAGGTAGAGGAGCAAAGCCACACCTCGAGGAACAAAACAAGAGCCCGAGGAACTAAACTAGAGTCCGAGGAATAAAACCAGAGCCCATGGAACAAAACCAGAGCCCGAGTAGAAAAACCAGAGCTGGAGGAACAAAACCAGAGCCCGTGGAACTAAACCAGAGCCTGAGGAACAGAACCAGAGCCTGTGGAACTAAACCAGAGCCCGAGGAACAAAACTAGTCCTCGAGGAAGAAAACCAGAGCCCGAGGAAGACAACCAGAGCTAGAGGAGCAAAACCACAGCTCGAGGAAGAAAACCAGTGCCCGAGGAAAGAAACCAGAGCTCGAGGAACGAAACCAGAGCCCGAGGAACAAAACCAGATCCCAAAGAACAAAAAGGAGGGCCCGAGGAATAAAACCAGAGCCCGAGGAACAAAACTAGCCCTCGAGGAAGAAAAGCAGAGCCCGAGGAAGACAACGAGAGCTAGAGGAGCAAAACCACAGCTCGAGGAACAAAACCAGAGCCCGAGGAAAGAATCCAGAGCCCGAGGAACAAAACCGGATCGCGAAGAACAAAAGGAGGGCCCGCGGAATAAAACCAGACCCCGAGGAACAAAACTAGCCCTCGAGGAAGAAAACCAGAGCCCGAGGAGGAAAACCAGAGCCCGAGGAAGACAACGAGAGCTAGAGGAGCAAAACCACAGCTCGAGGAACAAAACCAGCGCCCGAGGAAGAAAACCAGATCCCGAGGAAAAAAAACAGAGCCCAATGAACGAAACCAGATCGTGAGGAACAAAACCAGAGGTAGAGGAGCAAAGCCACAGCTCGAGGAACGAAACAAGAGCCCGAGGAACTAAACTAGAGCCCGAGGAATAAAACCAGAGCCCGACGAACAAAACAAGAGCCTGAGGAACAAAACCAGAGCCAATGAAACTATACGAGAGCCCGAGGAACAAAACCAGAGCCCATGGAACAGAACTAGAGCCCGAGTAGTAAAACCAGAGCTGGAGGAACAAAACCAGAGCCCGTGGAACTAAACCAGAGCCCGAGGAACAGAACCAGAGCCTGTGGAACTTAACCAGAGCCCGAGGAAGAAAACCAGAGCCCGAGAAAAAAAAACACGGGCAGAGGAACAAAAGCAGAGGCCGAGGAACAAAACCAGAGCTCGAGGAAGAAAACTAGAGCCCGAGGAAAAAAAACAGAGACTGAGGAAGAAACGGAGGGTCCAAGGAACAAAACGAGACCCTTGGAACCAAACCAGAGCCCGAGGAGCTAAAGGAGAGCTGGAAGAACAAAACCAGAGCCCGAGGAAGAAAACCAGAGCCCGAGGAAGACAACGAGATCTAGAGGAGCAAAACCACAGCTCGAGGAAAAAAACCAGTGCCTGAGGAAAGAAACCAGAGCCCGAGGAACAAAACCAGAGCACAAGGGAAAAAGGAGGGTGCGAGGAAAAAAACCAGAGCCCATGGAACAAAACCAGAGTACGAGTAGAAATCCAGAGATGTAGGGACAAAACCACAGCTCATGGAACTAAAACAGAGCCCGAGGAACAAAACCAGAGCCCGTGGAACTAAACCAGAGGCCGAGGAACAAAACCAGAGCCCGTGGAACTAAACCAGAGCCCGGGGCACAAAACCAGAGACCGAGAAAAAAAAGCAGGGGCAGAGGAACAAAAGCAGAGGCCGAGGAACAAAACCAGAGCTCAAGGAAGAAAACCAGAAGCCGAGAAATTAAACCAGAGCCTGAGGAAGAAAACCAGAGCCCGAGGAACAAAACCAGAGACCGAGAAACAAATGGTGGGCCCGAGGACCAAAACGAGACCCGTGGACCCAAACCAGAGCCCGAGAGGCTAAAGCAGATCTGGAAGAACAAAACTAGAGCCCGGGGAACAAAACCAGTCCTCGAGGAAGAAAACCAGAGCCCGAGGAAGACAACGAGAGCTAGAGGAGCAAAACCACAGCTCGAGGAAGAAAACCAGTGCCCGAGGAAAGAAACCAGAGCCCGAGGAACGAAATCAGATACCGAAGAGCAAAACCACAGCTCGAGGAACAAAACCAGCGCCCGAGGAAGAAAACCAGATCCCGAGGAACAAAACCAGAGCCCAATGAACGAAACCAGAGCCCGAGGAACAAAACCAGAGGTAGAGGAGCAAAGCCACACCTCGAGGAACAAAACAAGAGCCCGAGGAACTAAACTAGAGTCCGAGGAATAAAACCAGAGCCCATGGAAAAAAAACCAGAGCCCGAGTAGAAAAACCAGAGCTGGAGGAACAAAACCAGAGCCCGTGGAACTAAACCAGAGCCTGAGGAACAGAACCAGAGCCTGTGGAACTAAACCAGAGCCCGAGGAACAAAACTAGTCCTCGAGGAAGAAAACCAGAGCCCGAGGAAGACAACCAGAGCTAGAGGAGCAAAACCACAGCTCGAGGAAGAAAACCAGTGCCCGAGGAAAGAAACCAGAGCTCGAGGAACGAAACCAGAGCCCGAGGAACAAAACCAGATCCCAAAGAACAAAAAGGAGGGCCCGAGGAATAAAACCAGAGCCCGAGGAACAAAACTAGCCCTCGAGGAAGAAAAGCAGAGCCCGAGGAAGACAACGAGAGCTAGAGGAGCAAAACCACAGCTCGAGGA
Organism: Calonectris borealis; assembly: GCF_964195595.1. Taxonomy (NCBI): domain Eukaryota; kingdom Metazoa; phylum Chordata; class Aves; order Procellariiformes; family Procellariidae; genus Calonectris; species Calonectris borealis. Next base: position 1,151,055 of record NC_134318.1, on the reverse strand, counting down.
ACAAAACCAGAGCCCGAGGAAAGAATCCAGAGCCCGAGGAACAAAACCGGATCGCGAAGAACAAAAGGAGGGCCCGCGGAATAAAACCAGACCCCGAGGAACAAAACTAGCCCTCGAGGAAGAAAACCAGAGCCCGAGGAGGAAAACCAGAGCCCGAGGAAGACAACGAGAGATAGAGGAGCAAAACCACAGCTCGAGGAACAAAACCAGCGCCCGAGGAAGAAAACCAGATCCCGAGGAAAAAAAACAGAGCCCAATGAACGAAACCAGATCGTGAGGAACAAAACCAGAGGTAGAGGAGCAAAGCCACAGCTCGAGGAACGAAACAAGAGCCCGAGGAACTAAACTAGAGCCCGAGGAATAAAACCAGAGCCCGACGAACAAAACAAGAGCCTGAGGAACAAAACCAGAGCCAATGAAACTATACGAGAGCCCGAGGAACAAAACCAGAGCCCATGGAACAGAACTAGAGCCCGAGTAGTAAAACCAGAGCTGGAGGAACAAAACCAGAGCCCGTGGAACTAAACCAGAGCCCGAGGAACAGAACCAGAGCCTGTGGAACTTAACCAGAGCCCGAGGAAGAAAACCAGAGCCCGAGAAAAAAAAACACGGGCAGAGGAACAAAAGCAGAGGCCGAGGAACAAAACCAGAGCTCGAGGAAGAAAACTAGAGCCCGAGGAAAAAAAACAGAGACTGAGGAAGAAACGGAGGGTCCAAGGAACAAAACGAGACCCTTGGAACCAAACCAGAGCCCGAGGAGCTAAAGGAGAGCTGGAAGAACAAAACCAGAGCCCGAGGAAGAAAACCAGAGCCCGAGGAAGACAACGAGATCTAGAGGAGCAAAACCACAGCTCGAGGAAAAAAACCAGTGCCTGAGGAAAGAAACCAGAGCCCGAGGAACAAAACCAGAGCACAAGGGAAAAAGGAGGGTGCGAGGAAAAAAACCAGAGCCCATGGAACAAAACCAGAGTATGAGTAGAAATCCAGAGATGTAGGGACAAAACCACAGCTCATGGAACTAAAACAGAGCCCGAGGAACAAAACCAGAGCCCGTGGAACTAAACCAGAGGCCGAGGAACAAAACCAGAGCCCATGGAACTAAACCAGAGCCCGGGGCACAAAACCAGAGACCGAGAAAAAAAAGCAGGGGCAGAGGAACAAAAGCAGAGGCCGAGGAACAAAACCAGAGCTCAAGGAAGAAAACCAGAAGCCGAGAAATTAAACCAGAGCCTGAGGAAGAAAACCAGAGCCCGAGGAACAAAACCAGAGACCGAGAAACAAATGGAGGGCCCGAGGAACAAAACGAGACCCGTGGACCCAAACCAGAGCCCGAGAGGCTAAAGCAGATCTGGAAGAACAAAACTAGAGCCCGGGGAACAAAACCAGTCCTCGAGGAAGAAAACCAGAGCCCGAGGAAGACAACGAGAGCTAGAGGAGCAAAACCACAGCTCGAGGAACAAAACCAGCGCCCGAGGAAAGAAACCAGAGCCCGAGGAACGAAATCAGATACCGAAGAGCAAAACCACAGCTCGAGGAACAAAACCAGCGCCCGAGGAAGAAAACCAGATCCCGAGGAACAAAACCAGAGCCCAATGAACGAAACCAGAGCCCGAGGAACAAAACCAGAGGTAGAGGAGCAAAGCCACACCTCGAGGAACAAAACAAGAGCCCGAGGAACTAAACTAGAGTCCGAGGAATAAAACCAGAGCCCATGGAAAAAAAACCAGAGCCCGAGTAGAAAAACCAGAGCTGGAGGAACAAAACCAGAGCCCGTGGAACTAAACCAGAGCCTGAGGAACAGAACCAGAGCCTGTGGAACTAAACCAGAGCCCGAGGAACAAAACTAGTCCTCGAGGAAGAAAACCAGAGCCCGAGGAAGACAACCAGAGCTAGAGGAGCAAAACCAGAGCCTGAGGAACAGAACCAGAGCCTGTGGAACTAAACCAGAGCCCGAGGAACAAAACTAGTCCTCGAGGAAGAAAACCAGAGCCCGAGGAAGACAACCAGAGCTAGAGGAGCAAAACCACAGCTCGAGGAAGAAAACCAGTGCCCGAGGAAAGAAACCAGAGCTCGAGGAACGAAACCAGAGCCCGAGGAACAAAACCAGATCCCAAAGAACAAAAAGGAGGGCCCGAGGAATAAAACCAGAGCCCGAGGAACAAAACTAGCCCTCGAGGAAGAAAAGCAGAGCCCGAGGAAGACAACGAGAGCTAGAGGAGCAAAACCACAGCTCGAGGAACAAAACCAGAGCCCGAGGAAAGAATCCAGAGCCCGAGGAACAAAACCGGATCGCGAAGAACAAAAGGAGGGCCCGCGGAATAAAACCAGACCCCGAGGAACAAAACTAGCCCTCGAGGAAGAAAACCAGAGCCCGAGGAGGAAAACCAGAGCCCGAGGAAGACAACGAGAGATAGAGGAGCAAAACCACAGCTCGAGGAACAAAACCAGCGCCCGAGGAAGAAAACCAGATCCCGAGGAAAAAAAACAGAGCTCAATGAACGAAACCAGATCGTGAGGAACAAAACCAGAGGTAGAGGAGCAAAGCCACAGCTCGAGGAACGAAACAAGAGCCCGAGGAACTAAACTAGAGCCCGAGGAATAAAACCAGAGCCCGACGAACAAAACAAGAGCCTGAGGAACAAAACCAGAGCCAATGAAACTATACGAGAGCCCGAGGAACAAAACCAGAGCCCATGGAACAGAACTAGAGCCCGAGTAGTAAAACCAGAGCTGGAGGAACAAAACCAGAGCCCGTGGAACTAAACCAGAGCCCGAGGAACAGAACCAGAGCCTGTGGAACTTAACCAGAGCCCGAGGAAGAAAACCAGAGCCCGAGAAAAAAAAACACGGGCAGAGGAACAAAAGCAGAGGCCGAGGAACAAAACCAGAGCTCGAGGAAGAAAACTAGAGCCCGAGGAAAAAAAACAGAGACTGAGGAAGAAACGGAGGGTCCAAGGAACAAAACGAGACCCTTGGAACCAAACCAGAGCCCGAGGAGCTAAAGGAGAGCTGGAAGAACAAAACCAGAGCCCGAGGAAGAAAACCAGAGCCCGAGGAAGACAACGAGATCTAGAGGAGCAAAACCACAGCTCGAGGAAAAAAACCAGTGCCTGAGGAAAGAAACCAGAGCCCGAGGAACAAAACCAGAGCACAAGGGAAAAAGGAGGGTGCGAGGAAAAAAACCAGAGCCCATGGAACAAAACCAGAGTACGAGTAGAAATCCAGAGATGTAGGGACAAAACCACAGCTCATGGAACTAAAACAGAGCCCGAGGAACAAAACCAGAGCCTGTGGAACTAAACCAGAGGCCGAGGAACAAAACCAGAGCCCATGGAACTAAACCAGAGCCCGGGGCACAAAACCAGAGACCGAGAAAAAAAAGCAGGGGCAGAGGAACAAAAGCAGAGGCCGAGGAACAAAACCAGAGCTCAAGGAAGAAAACCAGAAGCCGAGAAATTAAACCAGAGCCTGAGGAAGAAAACCAGAGCCCGAGGAACAAAACCAGAGACCGAGAAACAAATGGAGGGCCCGAGGAACAAAACGAGACCCGTGGACCCAAACCAGAGCCCGAGAGGCTAAAGCAGATCTGGAAGAACAAAACTAGAGCCCGGGGAACAAAACCAGTCCTCGAGGAAGAAAACCAGAGCCCGAGGAAGACAACGAGAGCTAGAGGAGCAAAACCACAGCTCGAGGAACAAAACCAGCGCCCGAGGAAAGAAACCAGAGCCCGAGGAACGAAACCAGATACCGAAGAGCAAAACCACAGCTCGAGGAACAAAACCAGCGCCTGAGGAAGAAAACCAGATCCCGAGGAACAAAACCAGAGCCCAATGAACGAAACCAGAGCCCGAGGAACAAAACCAGAGGTAGAGGAGCAAAGCCACACCTCGAGGAACAAAACAAGAGCCCGAGGAACTAAACTAGAGTCCGAGGAATAAAACCAGAGCCCATGGAAAAAAACCAGAGCCCGAGTAGAAAAACCAGAGCTGGAGGAACAAAACCAGAGCCCGTGGAACTAAACCAGAGCCTGAGGAACAGAACCAGAGCCTGTGGAACTAAACCAGAGCCTGAGGAACAAAACTAGTCCTCGAGGAAGAAAACCAGAGCCCGAGGAAGACAACCAGAGCTAGAGGAGCAAAACCAGAGCCTGAGGAACAGAACCAGAGCCTGTGGAACTAAACCAGAGCCCGAGGAACAAAACTAGTCCTCGAGGAAGAAAACCAGAGCCCGAGGAAGACAACCAGAGCTAGAGGAGTAAAACCACAGCTCGAGGAAGAAAACCAGTGCCCGAGGAAAGAAACCAGAGCTCGAGGAACGAAACCAGAGCCCGAGGAACAAAACCAGATCCCAAAGAACAAAAAGGAGGGCCCGAGGAATAAAACCAGAGCCCGAGGAACAAAACTAGCCCTCGAGGAAGAAAAGCAGAGCCCGAGGAAGACAACGAGAGCTAGAGGAGCAAAACCACAGCTCGAGGAACAAAACCAGAGCCCGAGGAAAGAATCCAGAGCCCGAGGAACAAAACCGGATCGCGAAGAACAAAAGGAGGGCCCGCGGAATAAAACCAGACCCCGAGGAACAAAACTAGCCCTCGAGGAAGAAAACCAGAGCCCGAGGAGGAAAACCAGAGCCCGAGGAAGACAACGAGAGCTAGAGGAGCAAAACCACAGCTCGAGGAACAAAACCAGCGCCCGAGGAAGAAAACCAGATCCCGAGGAAAAAAAACAGAGCCCACTGAACGAAACCAGATCGTGAGGAACAAAACCAGACGTAGAGGAGCAAAGCCACAGCTCGAGGAACGAAACAAGAGCCCGAGGAACTAAACTAGAGCCCGAGGAATAAAACCAGAGCCCGACGAACAAAACAAGAGCCTGAGGAACAAAACCAGAGCCAATGAAACTATACGAGAGCCCGAGGAACAAAACCAGAGCCCATGGAACAGAACTAGAGCCCGAGTAGTAAAACCAGAGCTGGAGGAACAAAACCAGAGCCCGTGGAACTAAACCAGAGCCCGAGGAACAGAACCAGAGCCTGTGGAACTTAACCAGAGCCCGAGGAAGAAAACCAGAGCCCGAGAAAAAAAAACACGGGCAGAGGAACAAAAGCAGAGGCCGAGGAACAAAACCAGAGCTCGAGGAAGAAAACTAGAGCCCGAGGAAAAAAAACAGAGACTGAGGAAGAAACGGAGGGTCCAAGGAACAAAACGAGACCCTTGGAACCAAACCAGAGCCCGAGGAGCTAAAGGAGAGCTGGAAGAACAAAACCAGAGCCCGAGGAAGAAAACCAGAGCCCGAGGAAGACAACGAGATCTAGAGGAGCAAAACCACAGCTCGAGGAAAAAAACCAGTGCCTGAGGAAAGAAACCAGAGCCCGAGGAACAAAACCAGAGCACAAGGGAAAAAGGAGGGTGCGAGGAAAAAAACCAGAGCCCATGGAACAAAACCAGAGTACGAGTAGAAATCCAGAGATGTAGGGACAAAACCACAGCTCATGGAACTAAAACAGAGCCCGAGGAACAAAACCAGAGCCTGTGGAACTAAACCAGAGGCCGAGGAACAAAACCAGAGCCCGTGGAACTAAACCAGAGCCCGGGGCACAAAACCAGAGACCGAGAAAAAAAAGCAGGGGCAGAGGAACAAAAGCAGAGGCCGAGGAACAAAACCAGAGCTCAAGGAAGAAAACCAGAAGCCGAGAAATTAAACCAGAGCCTGAGGAAGAAAACCAGAGCCCGAGGAACAAAACCAGAGACCGAGAAACAAATGGAGGGCCCGAGGAACAAAACGAGACCCGTGGACCCAAACCAGAGCCCGAGAGGCTAAAGCAGATCTGGAAGAACAAAACTAGAGCCCGGGGAACAAAACCAGTCCTCGAGGAAGAAAACCAGAGCCCGAGGAAGACAACGAGAGCTAGAGGAGCAAAACCACAGCTCGAGGAACAAAACCAGCGCCCGAGGAAAGAAACCAGAGCCCGAGGAACGAAACCAGATTCCGAAGAGCAAAACCACAGCTCGAGGAACAAAACCAGCGCCCGAGGAAGAAAACCAGATCCCGAGGAACAAAACCAGAGCCCAATGAACGAAACCAGAGCCCGAGGAACAAAACCAGAGGTAGAGGAGCAAAGCCACACCTCGAGGAACAAAACAAGAGCCCGAGGAACTAAACTAGAGTCCGAGGAATAAAACCAGAGCCCATGGAAAAAAAACCAGAGCCCGAGTAGAAAAACCAGAGCTGGAGGAACAAAACCAGAGCCCGTGGAACTAAACCAGAGCCTGAGGAACAGAACCAGAGCCTGTGGAACTAAACCAGAGCCCGAGGAACAAAACTAGTCCTCGAGGAAGAAAACCAGAGCCCGAGGAAGACAACCAGAGCTAGAGGAGCAAAACCAGAGCCTGAGGAACAGAACCAGAGCCTGTGGAACTAAACCAGAGCCCGAGGAACAAAACTAGTCCTCGAGGAAGAAAACCAGAGCCCGAGGAAGACAACCAGAGCTAGAGGAGCAAAACCACAGCTCGAGGAAGAAAACCAGTGCCCGAGGAAAGAAACCAGAGCTCGAGGAACGAAACCAGAGCCCGAGGAACAAAACCAGATCCCAAAGAACAAAAAGGAGGGCCCGAGGAATAAAACCAGAGCCCGAGGAACAAAACTAGCCCTCGAGGAAGAAAAGCAGAGCCCGAGGAAGACAACGAGAGCTAGAGGAGCAAAACCACAGCTCGAGGAACAAAACCAGAGCCCGAGGAAAGAATCCAGAGCCCGAGGAACAAAACCGGATCGCGAAGAACAAAAGGAGGGCCCGCGGAATAAAACCAGACCCCGAGGAACAAAACTAGCCCTCGAGGAAGAAAACCAGAGCCCGAGGAGGAAAACCAGAGCCCGAGGAAGACAACGAGAGCTAGAGGAGCAAAACCACAGCTCGAGGAACAAAACCAGCGCCCGAGGAAGAAAACCAGATCCCGAGGAAAAAAAACAGAGCCCAATGAACGAAACCAGATCGTGAGGAACAAAACCAGAGGTAGAGGAGCAAAGCCACAGCTCGAGGAACGAAACAAGAGCCCGAGGAACTAAACTAGAGCCCGAGGAATAAAACCAGAGCCCGACGAACAAAACAAGAGCCTGAGGAACAAAACCAGAGCCAATGAAACTATACGAGAGCCCGAGGAACAAAACCAGAGCCCATGGAACAGAACTAGAGCCCGAGTAGTAAAACCAGAGCTGGAGGAACAAAACCAGAGCCCGTGGAACTAAACCAGAGCCCGAGGAACAGAACCAGAGCCTGTGGAACTTAACCAGAGCCCGAGGAAGAAAACCAGAGCCCGAGAAAAAAAAACACGGGCAGAGGAACAAAAGCAGAGGCCGAGGAACAAAACCAGAGCTCGAGGAAGAAAACTAGAGCCCGAGGAACAAAACCAGAGACCGAGAAACAAATGGAGGGCCCGAGGAACAAAACGAGACCCGTGGACCCAAACCAGAGCCCGAGAGGCTAAAGCAGATCTGGAAGAACAAAACTAGAGCCCGGGGAACAAAACCAGTCCTCGAGGAAGAAAACCAGAGCCCGAGGAAGACAACGAGAGCTAGAGGAGCAAAACCACAGCTCGAGGAACAAAACCAGCGCCCGAGGAAAGAAACCAGAGCCCGAGGAACGAAATCAGATACCGAAGAGCAAAACCACAGCTCGAGGAACAAAACCAGCGCCCGAGGAAGAAAACCAGATCCCGAGGAACAAAACCAGAGCCCAATGAACGAAACCAGAGCCCGAGGAACAAAACCAGAGGTAGAGGAGCAAAGCCACACCTCGAGGAACAAAACAAGAGCCCGAGGAACTAAACTAGAGTCCGAGGAATAAAACCAGAGCCCATGGAAAAAAAACCAGAGCCCGAGTAGAAAAACCAGAGCTGGAGGAACAAAACCAGAGCCCGTGGAACTAAACCAGAGCCTGAGGAACAGAACCAGAGCCTGTGGAACTAAACCAGAGCCCGAGGAACAAAACTAGTCCTCGAGGAAGAAAACCAGAGCCCGAGGAAGACAACCAGAGCTAGAGGAGCAAAACCACAGCTCGAGGAAGAAAACCAGTGCCCGAGGAAAGAAACCAGAGCTCGAGGAACGAAACCAGAGCCCGAGGAACAAAACCAGATCCCAAAGAACAAAAAGGAGGGCCCGAGGAATAAAACCAGAGCCCGAGGAACAAAACTAGCCCTCGAGGAAGAAAAGCAGAGCCCGAGGAAGACAACGAGAGCTAGAGGAGCAAAACCACAGCTCGAGGAACAAAACCAGAGCCCGAGGAAAGAATCCAGAGCCCGAGGAACAAAACCGGATCGCGAAGAACAAAAGGAGGGCCCGCGGAATAAAACCAGACCCCGAGGAACAAAACTAGCCCTCGAGGAAGAAAACCAGAGCCCGAGGAGGAAAACCAGAGCCCGAGGAAGACAACGAGAGATAGAGGAGCAAAACCACAGCTCGAGGAACAAAACCAGCGCCCGAGGAAGAAAACCAGATCCCGAGGAAAAAAACCAGAGCCCAATGAACGAAACCAGATCGTGAGGAACAAAACCAGAGGTAGAGGAGCAAAGCCACAGCTCGAGGAACGAAACAAGAGCCCGAGGAACTAAACTAGAGCCCGAGGAATAAAACCAGAGCCCGACGAACAAAACAAGAGCCTGAGGAACAAAACCAGAGCCAATGAAACTATACGAGAGCCCGAGGAACAAAACCAGAGCCCATGGAACAGAACTAGAGCCCGAGTAGTAAAACCAGAGCTGGAGGAACAAAACCAGAGCCCGTGGAACTAAACCAGAGCCCGAGGAACAGAACCAGAGCCTGTGGAACTTAACCAGAGCCCGAGGAAGAAAACCAGAGCCCGAGAAAAAAAAACACGGGCAGAGGAACAAAAGCAGAGGCCGAGGAACAAAACCAGAGCTCGAGGAAGAAAACTAGAGCCCGAGGAAAAAAAACAGAGACGGAGGAAGAAACGGAGGGTCCAAGGAACAAAACGAGACCCTTGGAACCAAACCAGAGCCCGAGGAGCTAAAGGAGAGCTGGAAGAACAAAACCAGAGCCCGAGGAAGAAAACCAGAGCCCGAGGAAGACAACGAGATCTAGAGGAGCAAAACCACAGCTCGAGGAAAAAAACCAGTGCCTGAGGAAAGAAACCAGAGCCCGAGGAACAAAACCAGAGCACAAGGGAAAAAGGAGGGTGCGAGGAAAAAAACCAGAGCCCATGGAACAAAACCAGAGTACGAGTAGAAATCCAGAGATGTAGGGACAAAACCACAGCTCATGGAACTAAAACAGAGCCCGAGGAACAAAACCAGAGCCTGTGGAACTAAACCAGAGGCCGAGGAACAAAACCAGAGCCCATGGAACTAAACCAGAGCCCGGGGCACAAAACCAGAGACCGAGAAAAAAAAGCAGGGGCAGAGGAACAAAAGCAGAGGCCGAGGAACAAAACCAGAGCTCAAGGAAGAAAACCAGAAGCCGAGAAATTAAACCAGAGCCTGAGGAAGAAAACCAGAGCCCGAGGAACAAAACCAGAGACCGAGAAACAAATGGAGGGCCCGAGGAACAAAACGAGACCCGTGGACCCAAACCAGAGCCCGAGAGGCTAAAGCAGATCTGGAAGAACAAAACTAGAGCCCGGGGAACAAAACCAGTCCTCGAGGAAGAAAACCAGAGCCCGAGGAAGACAACGAGAGCTAGAGGAGCAAAACCACAGCTCGAGGAACAAAACCAGCGCCCGAGGAAAGAAACCAGAGCCCGAGGAACGAAACCAGATACCGAAGAGCAAAACCACAGCTCGAGGAACAAAACCAGCGCCCGAGGAAGAAAACCAGATCCCGAGGAACAAAACCAGAGCCCAATGAACGAAACCAGAGCCCGAGGAACAAAACCAGAGGTAGAGGAGCAAAGCCACACCTCGAGGAACAAAACAAGAGCCCGAGGAACTAAACTAGAGTCCGAGGAATAAAACCAGAGCCCATGGAAAAAAAACCAGAGCCCGAGTAGAAAAACCAGAGCTGGAGGAACAAAACCAGAGCCCGTGGAACTAAACCAGAGCCTGAGGAACAGAACCAGAGCCTGTAGAACTAAACCAGAGCCCGAGGAACAAAACTAGTCCTCGAGGAAGAAAACCAGAGCCCGAGGAAGACAACCAGAGCTAGAGGAGCAAAACCAGAGCCTGAGGAACAGAACCAGAGCCTGTGGAACTAAACCAGAGCCCGAGGAACAAAACTAGTCCTCGAGGAAGAAAACCAGAGCCCGAGGAAGACAACCAGAGCTAGAGGAGCAAAACCACAGCTCGAGGAAGAAAACCAGTGCCCGAGGAAAGAAACCAGAGCTCGAGGAACGAAACCAGAGCCCGAGGAACAAAACCAGATCCCAAAGAACAAAAAGGAGGGCCCGAGGAATAAAACCAGAGCCCGAGGAACAAAACTAGCCCTCGAGGAAGAAAAGCAGAGCCCGAGGAAGACAACGAGAGCTAGAGGAGCAAAACCACAGCTCGAGGAACAAAACCAGAGCCCGAGGAAAGAATCCAGAGCCCGAGGAACAAAACCGGATCGCGAAGAACAAAAGGAGGGCCCGCGGAATAAAACCAGACCCCGAGGAACAAAACTAGCCCTCGAGGAAGAAAACCAGAGCCCGAGGAGGAAAACCAGAGCCCGAGGAAGACAACGAGAGCTAGAGGAGCAAAACCACAGCTCGAGGAACAAAACCAGCGCCCGAGGAAGAAAACCAGATCCCGAGGAAAAAAAACAGAGCCCACTGAACGAAACCAGATCGTGAGGAACAAAACCAGAGGTAGAGGAGCAAAGCCACAGCTCGAGGAACGAAACAAGAGCCCGAGGAACTAAACTAGAGCCCGAGGAATAAAACCAGAGCCCGACGAACAAAACAAGAGCCTGAGGAACAAAACCAGAGCCAATGAAACTATACGAGAGCCCGAGGAACAAAACCAGAGCCCATGGAACAGAACTATAGCCCGAGTAGTAAAACCAGAGCTGGAGGAACAAAACCAGAGCCCGTGGAACTAAACCAGAGCCCGAGGAACAGAACCAGAGCCTGTGGAACTTAACCAGAGCCCGAGAAAAAAAAACACGGGCAGAGGAACAAAAGCAGAGGCCGAGGAACAAAACCAGAGCTCGAGGAAGAAAACTAGAGCCCGAGGAAAAAAAACAGAGACTGAGGAAGAAACGGAGGGTCCAAGGAACAAAACGAGACCCTTGGAACCAAACCAGAGCCCGAGGAGCTAAAGGAGAGCTGGAAGAACAAAACCAGAGCCCGAGGAAGAAAACCAGAGCCCGAGGAAGACAACGAGATCTAGAGAGGCAAAACCACAGCTCGAGGAAAAAAACCAGTGCCTGAGGAAAGAAACCAGAGCCCGAGGAACAAAACCAGAGCACAAGGGAAAAAGGAGGGTGCGAGGAAAAAAACCAGAGCCCATGGAACAAAACCAGAGTACGAGTAGAAATCCAGAGATGTAGGGACAAAACCACAGCTCATGGAACTAAAACAGAGCCCGAGGAACAAAACCAGAGCCCGTGGAACTAAACCAGAGGCCGAGGAACAAAACCAGAGCCCATGGAACTAAACCAGAGCCCGGGGCACAATACCAGAGACCGAGAAAAAAAAGCAGGGGCAGAGGAACAAAAGCAGAGGCCGAGGAACAAAACCAGAGCTCAAGGAAGAAAACCAGAAGCCGAGAAATTAAACCAGAGCCTGAGGAAGAAAACCAGAGCCCGAGGAACAAAACCAGAGACCGAGAAACAAATGGAGGGCCCGAGGAACAAAACGAGACCCGTGGACCCAAACCAGAGCCCGAGAGGCTAAAGCAGATCTGGAAGAACAAAACTAGAGCCCGGGGAACAAAACCAGTCCTCGAGGAAGAAAACCAGAGCCCGAGGAAGACAACGAGAGCTAGAGGAGCAAAACCACAGCTCGAGGAACAAAACCAGCGCCCGAGGAAAGAAACCAGAGCCCGAGGAAGGAAACCAGAGCCCAAGGAACAAAACCAGATCCTGAAGAACAAAAGGAGGGCCCGAGGAATAAAACCAGAGCCCAAAGAACAAAACTAGCCCTTGAGGAAGAAAACCAGAGCCCGAGGAGGAAAACCAGAGCCCGAGGAAGACAACGAGAGCTAGAGGAGCAAAACCACAGCTCGAGGAACAGAACCAGTGCCCGAGGAAAGAATCCAGAGCACGAGGAACGAAACCAGATACCAAAGAACAAAACCACAGCTCGAGGAAAAAACCAGCGCCCGAGGAAGAAAACCAGATCCCGAGGACCAAAACCAGAGCCCAATGAAGGAAACCAGATCTCGAGGAACAAAACCAGAGGTAGAGGAGCAAAGCCACAGCTCGAGGAACAAAACAAGAGCCTGAGGAACTAAACTAGAGCCCGAGGAATAAAACCAGAGCCCATGGAACAAAACTAGAGCCCGAGTAGAAAAACCAGAGCTGGAGGAACAAAACGAGAGCCCATGGAACTAAACCAGAGCCCGAGGAACAGAACCAGAGCCCGTGGAACTAACCCAGAGCCTGAGGAAAAAAACCAGAGCCCGAGAAAAAAAAACACAGGCAGAGGAACAAAAGCCGAGGCCGAGAAACAAAACCAGAGCTAGAGGAAGAAAACTAGACCCCGAGGAACAAAACCAGATCCCGAAGAACAAATGGAGGTCCGAGGAATAAAACGAGACCCTTGGAACCAAACCAGAGCCCGAGGAGCTAAAGCAGAGCTGGAAGAACAAAACCAGAGCCCGAGGAACAAAACTAGCCCTCGAGAAAGAAAACCAGAGCCCGAGGAAGAAAACCAGAGCCCGAGGAACAAAACCAGATCCCGAAGAACAAAAGGAGGTCCCGCGGTATAAAACCAGACCCCGAGGAATAAAACTAGCCCTCGAGGAAGAAAACCAGAGCCCGAGGAGGAAAACCAGAGCCCGAGGAAGACAACGAGAGCTAGAGGAGCAAAACCACAGCTCGAGGAACAAAACCAGCGCCCGAGGAAAGAAACCAGAGCCCGAGGAACGAAACCAGATACCGAAGAGCAAAACCACAGCTCGAGGAACAAAACCAGTGCCCGAGGAAGAAAACCAGATCCCGAGGAACAAAACCAGAGCCCAATGAACGAAACCAGAGCCCGAGGAACAAAACCAGAGGTAGAGGAGCAAAGCCACACCTTGAGGAACAAAACAAGAGCCCGAGGAACTAAACTAGAGTCCGAAGAATAAAACCAGAGACCATGGAACAAAACCAGAGCCCGAGTAGAAAAACCAGAGCTGGAGAAACAAAACCAGAGCCCGTGGAACTAAACCAGAGCCTGAGGAACAGAACCAGAGCCTGTGGAACTAAACCAGAGCCCGAGGAACAAAACTAGTCCTCGAGGAAGAAAACCAGAGCCCGAGGAAGACAACCAGAGCTAGAGGAGCAAAACCACAGCTCGAGGAAGAAAACCAGTGCCCGAGGAAAGAAACCAGAGCTCAAGGAACGAAACCAGAGCCCGAGGAACAAAACCAGATCCCAAAGAACAAAAAGGAGGGCCCGAGGAATAAAACCAGACCCCGAGGAACAAAACTAGCCCTCGAGGAAGAAAACCAGAGCCCGAGGAGGAAAACCAGAGCCCGAGGAAGACAACGAGAGATAGAGGAGCAAAACCACAGCTCGAGGAACAAAACCAGCGCCCGAGGAAGAAAACCAGATCCCGAGGAAAAAAAACAGAGCCCAATGAACGAAACCAGATCGTGAGGAACAAAACCAGAGGTAGAGGAGCAAAGCCACAGCTCGGGGAACGAAACAGGAGCCCGAGGAACTAAACTAGAGCCCGAGGAATAAAACCAGAGCCCGACGAACAAAACAAGAGCCTGAGGAACAAAACCAGAGCCAATGAAACTATACGAGAGCCCGAGGAACAAAACCAGAGCCCATGGAACAGAACTAGAGCCCGAGTAGTAAAACTAGAGCTGGAGGAACAAAACCAGAGCCCGTGGAACTAAACCAGAGCCCGAGGAACAGAACCAGAGCCTGTGGAACTTAACCAGAGCCCGAGGAAGAAAACCAGAGCCCGAGAAAAAAAAACACGGGCAGAGGAACAAAAGCAGAGGCCGAGGAACAAAACCAGAGCTCGAGGAAGAAAACTAGAGCCCGAGGAAAAAAAACAGAGACTGAGGAAGAAATGGAGGGTCCAAGGAACAAAACGAGACCCTTGGAACCAAACCAGAGCCCGAGGAGCTAAAGGAGAGCTGGAAGAACAAAACCAGAGTCCGAGGAACAAAATTAGCTCTCGAGGAAGAAAACCAGAGCCCGAGGAACAAAACCAGAGCTAGAGGAGCAAAGCCACAGCTCGAGGAACAAAACCAGTGCCCGAGGAAAGAAACCAGAGCCCGAGGAAGAAAACCAGAGACCGAGAAAAAAAAACACGGGCAGAGGAACAAAAGCAGAGGCCGAGGAACAAAACCAGAGCTCGAGGAAGAAAACTAGAGCCCGAGGAACAAAACCAGAGCCTGAGGAATAAACAGAGGGTCCGAGGAACAAGACGAGACCCTTGGAACCAAACCAGAGCCCGAGGAGCTAAAGCAGAGCTGGAAGAACAAAACCAGAGCCCGAGGAACAAAACTAGCCATCGAGGAAGAAAACCAGAGCCCGAGGAAGACAACCAGAGCTAGAGGAGCAAAACGAGAGCTTGAGGAACAAGACCAGTGCCCGAGGAAAGAAACCAGAGCCCGAGGAACGAAACCAGAGCCCGAGGAACAAAACCAGATCCCGAAGAACAAAAAGGAGGGCCCGAGGAATAAAACCAGAGCCCGAGGAACAAAACTAGCCCTCGAGGAAGAAAATCAGAGCCCGAGGAAGACAACGAGAGCTAGAGGAGCAAAACCACAGCTCGAGGAACAGAACCAGAGCCCGAGGAAAGAATCCAGAGCCCGAGGAACGAAACCAGAGCCCGAGGAACAAAACGAGATCGCGAAGAACAAAAGGAGGCCCCGAGGAACAAAACCAGAGCCCGTGGAATTATACGAGAGTCTGAGGAACAAAACCAGAGCCCGAGGAAAAAACCAGAGCCTGAGGAACAAAACCAGAGCCAATGGAACTAAACCAGAGCTCGAGGAAGAAAACCAGAAGCCGAGAAATTAAACCAGAGCCTGAGGAAGAAAACCAGAGCCCGAGGAACAAAACCAGAGACCGAGAAACAAATGGTGGGCCCGAGGAACAAAACGAGACCCGTGGACCCAAACCAGAGCCCGAGAGGCTAAAGCAGATCTGGAAGAACAAAACTAGATCCCGGGGAACAAAACCAGTCCTCGAGGAAGAAAACCAGAGCCCGAGGAAGACAACGAGAGCTAGAGGAGCAAAACCACAGCTCGAGGAACAAAACCAGCGCCCGAGGAAAGAAACCAGAGCCCGAGGAAGGAAACCAGAGCCAAAGGAACAAAACCAGATCCTGAAGAACAAAAGGAGGGCCCGAGGAATAAAACCAGAGCCCAAAGAACAAAACTAGCCCTTGAGGAAGAAAACCAGAGCCCGAGGAGGAAAACCAGAGCCCGAGGAAGACAACGAGAGCTAGAGGAGCAAAACCACAGCTCGAGGAACAGAACCAGTGCCCGAGGAAAGAATCCAGAGCACGAGGAACGAAACCAGATACCAAAGAACAAAACCACAGCTCGAGGAAAAAAACCAGTGCCAGAGGAAAGAAACCAGAGCCCGAGGAACAAAACCAGAGCACAAGGGAAAAAGGAGGGTGCGAGGAAAAAAACCAGAGCCCATGGAACAAAACCAGAGTACGAGTAGAAATCCAGAGATGTAGGGACAAAACCACAGCTCATGGAACTAAAACAGAGCCCGAGGAACAAAACCAGAGCCCGTGGAACTAAACCAGAGGCCGAGGAACAAAACCAGAGCCCGTGGAACTAAACCAGAGCCCGGGGCACAAAACCAGAGACCGAGAAAAAAAAGCAGGGGCAGAGGAACAAAAGCAGAGGCCGAGGAACAAAACCAGAGCTCAAGGAAGAAAACCAGAAGCCGAGAAATTAAACCAGAGCCTGAGGAATAAAACCAGAGCCCATGGAACAAAACCAGAGCCCGAGTAGAAAAACCAGAGCTGGAGGAACAAAACGAGAGCCCATGGAACTAAACCAGAGCCCGAGGAACAGAACCAGAGCCCGTGGAACTAACCCAGAGCCTGAGGAAAAAAACCAGAGCCCGAGAAAAAAAAACACAGGCAGAGGAACAAAAGCTGAGGCCAAGAAACAAAACCAGAGCTAGAGGAAGAAAACTAGACCCCGAGGAACAAAACCAGAGACTGAGGAACAAATGGAGGTCCGAGGAACAAAACGAGACCCTTGGAACCAAACCAGAGCCCGAGGAGCTAAAGCAGAGCTGGAAGAACAAAACCACAGCCCGAGGAACAAAACTAGCCCTCGAGAAAGAAAACCAGAGCCCGAAGAAGAAAACCAGAGCCCGAGGAACAAAACCAGATCCCGAAGAACAAAAGGAGGGCCCGCGGAATAAAACCAGACCCCGAGGAACAAAACTAGCCCTCGAGGAAGAAAACCAGAGCCCGAGGAGGAAAACCAGAGCCCGAGGAAGACAACGAGAGCTAGAGGAGCAAAACCACAGCTCGAGGAACAAAACCAGCGCCCGAGGAAAGAAACCAGAGCCCGAGGAACGAAACCAGATACTGAAGAGCAAAACCACAGCTCGAGGAACAAAACCAGCGCCCGAGGAAGAAAACCAGATCCCGAGGAAAAAAACCAGAGCCCAATGAACGAAACCAGAGCCCGAGGAACAAAACCAGAGGTAGAGGAGCAAAGCCACAGCTCGAGGAACGAAACAAGAGCCCGAGGAACTAAACTAGAGCCCGAGGAATAAAACCAGAGCCCGACGAACAAAACAAGAGCCTGAGGAACAAAACCAGAGCCAATGAAACTATACGAGAGCCCGAGGAACAAAACCAGAGCCCATGGAACAAAACTAGAGCCCGAGTAGTAAAACCAGAGCTGGAGGAAGAAAACCAGAGCCCGTGGAACTAAACCAGAGCCCGTGGAACAGAACCAGAGCCTGTGGAACTTAACCAGAGCCCGAGGAAGAAAACCAGAGCCCGAGAAAAAAAAACACGGGCAGAGGAACAAAAGCAGAGGCCGAGGAACAAAACCAGAGCTCGAGGAAGAAAACTAGAGCCCGAGGAAAAAAAACAGAGACTGAGGAAGAAACGGAGGGTCCAAGGAACAAAACGAGACCCTTGGAACCAAACCAGAGCCCGAGGAGCTAAAGGAGAGCTGGAAGAACAAAACCAGAGCCCGAGGAAGAAAACCAGAGCCCGAGGAAGACAACGAGATCTAGAGGAGCAAAACCACAGCTCGAGGAAAAAAACCAGTGCCTGAGGAAAGAAACCAGAGCCCGAGGAACAAAACCAGAGCACAAGGGAAAAAGGAGGGTGCGAGGAAAAAAACCAGAGCCCATGGAACAAAACCAGAGTACGAGTAGAAATCCAGAGATGTAGGGACAAAACCACAGCTCATGGAACTAAAACAGAGCCCGAGGAACAAAACCAGAGCCCGTGGAACTAAACCAGAGGCCGAGGAACAAAACCAGAGCCCGTGGAACTAAACCAGAGCCCGGGGCACAAAACCAGAGACCGAGAAAAAAAAGCAGGGGCAGAGGAACAAAAGCAGAGGCCGAGGAACAAAACCAGAGCTCAAGGAAGAAAACCAGAAGCCGAGAAATTAAACCAGAGCCTGAGGAAGAAAACCAGAGCCCGAGGAACAAAACCAGAGACCGAGAAACAAATGGTGGGCCCGAGGAACAAAACGAGACCCGTGGACCCAAACCAGAGCCCGAGAGGCTAAAGCAGATCTGGAAGAACAAAACTAGAGCCCGGGGAACAAAACCAGTCCTCGAGGAAGAAAACCAGAGCCCGAGGAAGACAACGAGAGCTAGAGGAGCAAAACCACAGCTCGAGGAACAAAACCAGCGCCCGAGGAAAGAAACCAGAGCCCGAGGAAGGAAACCAGAGCCCAAGGAACAAAACCAGATCCTGAAGAACAAAAGGAGGGCCCGAGGAATAAAACCAGAGCCCAAAGAACAAAACTAGCCCTTGAGGAAGAAAACCAGAGCCCGAGGAGGAAAACCAGAGCCCGAGGAAGACAACGAGAGCTAGAGGAGCAAAACCACAGCTCGAGGAACAGAACCAGTGCCCGAGGAAAGAATCCAGAGCACGAGGAACGAAACCAGATACCAAAGAACAAAACCACAGCTCGAGGAACAAAACCAGCGCCCGAGGAAGAAAACCAGATCCCGAGGACCAAAACCAGAGCCCAATGAACGAAACCAGATCTCGAGGAACAAAACCAGAGGTAGAGGAGCAAAGCCACAGCTCGAAGAACAAAACAAGAGCCTGAGGAACTAAACTAGAGCCCGAGGAATAAAACCAGAGCCCATGGAACAAAACCAGAGCCCGAGTAGAAAAACCAGAGCTGGAGGAACAAAACGAGAGCCCATGGAACTAAACCAGAGCCCGAGGAACAGAACCAGAGCCCGTGGAACTAAACCAGAGCCTGAGGAACAGAACCAGAGCCTGTGGAACTAAACCAGAGCCCGAGGAACAAAACTAGTCCTCGAGGAAGAAAACCAGAGCCCGAGGAAGACAACCAGAGCTAGAGGAGCAAAACCACAGCTCGAGGAAGAAAACCAGTGCCCGAGGAAAGAAACCAGAGCTCGAGGAACGAAACCAGAGCCCGAGGAACAAAACCAGATCCCAAAGAACAAAAAGGAGGGCCCGAGGAATAAAACCAGAGCCCGAGGAACAAAACTAGCCCTCGAGGAAGAAAAGCAGAGCCCGAGGAAGACAACGAGAGCTAGAGGAGCAAAACCACAGCTCGAGGAACAAAACCAGAGCCCGAGGAAAGAATCCAGAGCCCGAGGAACAAAACCAGATCCCAAAGAACAAAAGGAGGGCCCGAGGAATAAAACCAGACCCCGAGGAACAAAACTAGCCCTCGAGGAAGAAAACCAGAGCCCGAGGAGGAAAACCAGAGCCCGAGGAAGACAACGAGAGCTAGAGGAGCAAAACCACAGCTCGAGGAACAAAACCAGCGCCCGAGGAAGAAAACCAGATCCCGAGGAAAAAAAACAGAGCCCAATGAACGAAACCAGATCGTGAGGAACAAAACCAGAGGTAGAGGAGCAAAGCCACAGCTCGAGGAACGAAACAAGAGCCCGAGGAACTAAACTAGAGCCCGAGGAATAAAACCAGAGCCCGACGAACAAAACAAGAGCCTGAGGAACAAAACCAGAGCCAATGAAACTATACGAGAGCCCGAGGAACAAAACCAGAGCCCATGGAACAGAACTAGAGCCCGAGTAGTAAAACCAGAGCTGGAGGAACAAAACCAGAGCCCGTGGAACTAAACCAGAGCCCGAGGAACAGAACCAGAGCCTGTGGAACTTAACCAGAGCCCGAGGAAGAAAACCAGAGCCCGAGAAAAAAAAACACGGGCAGAGGAACAAAAGCAGAGGCCGAGGAACAAAACCAGAGCTCGAGGAAGAAAACTAGAGCCCGAGGAAAAAAAACAGAGACTGAGGAAGAAACGGAGGGTCCAAGGAACAAAACGAGACCCTTGGAACCAAACCAGAGCCCGAGGAGCTAAAGGAGAGCTGGAAGAACAAAACCAGAGCCCGAGGAAGAAAACCAGAGCCCGAGGAAGACAACGAGATCTAGAGGAGCAAAACCACAGCTCGAGGAAAAAAACCAGTGCCTGAGGAAAGAAACCAGAGCCCGAGGAACAAAACCAGAGCACAAGGGAAAAAGGAGGGTGCGAGGAAAAAAACCAGAGCCCATGGAACAAAACCAGAGTACGAGTAGAAATCCAGAGATGTAGGGACAAAACCACAGCTCATGGAACTAAAACAGAGCCCGAGGAACAAAACCAGAGCCCGTGGAACTAAACCAGAGGCCGAGGAACAAAACCAGAGCCCGTGGAACTAAACCAGAGCCCGGGGCACAAAACCAGAGACCGAGAAAAAAAAGCAGGGGCAGAGGAACAAAAGCAGAGGCCGAGGAACAAAACCAGAGCTCAAGGAAGAAAACCAGAAGCCGAGAAATTAAACCAGAGCCTGAGGAAGAAAACCAGAGCCCGAGGAACAAAACCAGAGACCGAGAAACAAATGGTGGGCCCGAGGAACAAAACGAGACCCGTGGACCCAAACCAGAGCCCGAGAGGCTAAAGCAGATCTGGAAGAACAAAACTAGAGCCCGGGGAACAAAACCAGTCCTCGAGGAAGAAAACCAGAGCCCGAGGAAGACAACGAGAGCTAGAGGAGCAAAACCACAGCTCGAGGAACAAAACCAGCGCCCGAGGAAAGAAACCAGAGCCCGAGGAAGGAAACCAGAGCCCAAGGAACAAAACCAGATCCTGAAGAACAAAAGGAGGGCCCGAGGAATAAAACCAGAGCCCAAAGAACAAAACTAGCCCTTGAGGAAGAAAACCAGAGCCCGAGGAGGAAAACCAGAGCCCGAGGAAGACAACGAGAGCTAGAGGAGCAAAACCACAGCTCGAGGAACAGAACCAGTGCCCGAGGAAAGAATCCAGAGCACGAGGAACGAAACCAGATACCAAAGAACAAAACCACAGCTCGAGGAACAAAACCAGCGCCCGAGGAAGAAAACCAGATCCCGAGGACCAAAACCAGAGCCCAATGAACGAAACCAGATCTCGAGGAACAAAACCAGAGGTAGAGGAGCAAAGCCACAGCTCAAAGAACAAAACAAGAGCCTGAGGAACTAAACTAGAGCCCGAGGAATAAAACCAGAGCCCATGGAACAAAACCAGAGCCCGAGTAGAAAAACCAGAGCTGGAGGAACAAAACGAGAGCCCATGGAACTAAACCAGAGCCCGAGGAACAGAACCAGAGCCCGTGGAACTAAACCAGAGCCTGAGGAACAGAACCAGAGCCTGTGGAACTAAACCAGAGCCCGAGGAACAAAACTAGTCCTCGAGGAAGAAAACCAGAGCCCGAGGAAGACAACCAGAGCTAGAGGAGCAAAACCACAGCTCGAGGAAGAAAACCAGTGCCCGAGGAAAGAAACCAGAGCTCGAGGAACGAAACCAGAGCCCGAGGAACAAAACCAGATCCCAAAGAACAAAAAGGAGGGCCCGAGGAATAAAACCAGAGCCCGAGGAACAAAACTAGCCCTCGAGGAAGAAAAGCAGAGCCCGAGGAAGACAACGAGAGCTAGAGGAGCAAAACCACAGCTCGAGGAACAAAACCAGAGCCCGAGGAAAGAATCCAGAGCCCGAGGAACAAAACCAGATCCCGAAGAACAAAAGGAGGGCCCGCGGAATAAAACCAGACCCCGAGGAACAAAACTAGCCCTCGAGGAAGAAAACCAGAGCCCGAGGAGGAAAACCAGAGCCCGAGGAAGACAACGAGAGCTAGAGGAGCAAAACCACAGCTCGAGGAACAAAACCAGCGCCCGAGGAAGAAAACCAGATCCCGAGGAAAAAAAACAGAGCCCAATGAACGAAACCAGATCGTGAGGAACAAAACCAGAGGTAGAGGAGCAAAGCCACAGCTCGAGGAACGAAACAAGAGCCCGAGGAACTAAACTAGAGCCCGAGGAATAAAACCAGAGCCCGACGAACAAAACAAGAGCCTGAGGAACAAAACCAGAGCCAATGAAACTATACGAGAGCCCGAGGAACAAAACCAGAGCCCATGGAACAGAACTAGAGCCCGAGTAGTAAAACCAGAGCTGGAGGAACAAAACCAGAGCCCGTGGAACTAAACCAGAGCCCGAGGAACAGAACCAGAGCCTGTGGAACTTAACCAGAGCCCGAGGAAGAAAACCAGAGCCCGAGAAAAAAAAACACGGGCAGAGGAACAAAAGCAGAGGCCGAGGAACAAAACCAGAGCTCGAGGAAGAAAACTAGAGCCCGAGGAAAAAAAACAGAGACGGAGGAAGAAACGGAGGGTCCAAGGAACAAAACGAGACCCTTGGAACCAAACCAGAGCCCGAGGAGCTAAAGGAGAGCTGGAAGAACAAAACCAGAGCCCGAGGAAGAAAACCAGAGCCCGAGGAAGACAACGAGATCTAGAGGAGCAAAACCACAGCTCGAGGAAAAAAACCAGTGCCTGAGGAAAGAAACCAGAGCCCGAGGAACAAAACCAGAGCACAAGGGAAAAAGGAGGGTGCGAGGAAAAAAACCAGAGCCCATGGAACAAAACCAGAGTACGAGTAGAAATCCAGAGATGTAGGGACAAAACCACAGCTCATGGAACTAAAACAGAGCCCGAGGAACAAAACCAGAGCCCGTGGAACTAAACCAGAGGCCGAGGAACAAAACCAGAGCCCGTGGAACTAAACCAGAGCCCGGGGCACAAAACCAGAGACCGAGAAAAAAAAGCAGGGGCAGAGGAACAAAAGCAGAGGCCGAGGAACAAAACCAGAGCTCAAGGAAGAAAACCAGAAGCCGAGAAATTAAACCAGAGCCTGAGGAAGAAAACCAGAGCCCGAGGAACAAAACCAGAGACCGAGAAACAAATGGTGGGCCCGAGGAACAAAACGAGACCCGTGGACCCAAACCAGAGCCCGAGAGGCTAAAGCAGATCTGGAAGAACAAAACTAGAGCCCGGGGAACAAAACCAGTCCTCGAGGAAGAAAACCAGAGCCCGAGGAAGACAACGAGAGCTAGAGGAGCAAAACCACAGCTCGAGGAACAAAACCAGCGCCCGAGGAAAGAAACCAGAGCCCGAGGAAGGAAACCAGAGCCCAAGGAACAAAACCAGATCCTGAAGAACAAAAGGAGGGCCCGAGGAATAAAACCAGAGACCAAAGAACAAAACTAGCCCTTGAGGAAGAAAACCAGAGCCCGAGGAGGAAAACCAGAGCCCGAGGAAGACAACGAGAGCTAGAGGAGCAAAACCACAGCTCGAGGAACAGAACCAGTGCCCGAGGAAAGAATCCAGAGCACGAGGAACGAAACCAGATACCAAAGAACAAAACCACAGCTCGAGGAACAAAACCAGCACCCGAGGAAGAAAACCAGATCCCGAGGACCAAAACCAGAGCCCAATGAACGAAACCAGATCTCGAGGAACAAAACCAGAGGTAGAGGAGCAAAGCCACAGCTCAAAGAACAAAACAAGAGCCTGAGGAACTAAACTAGAGCCCGAGGAATAAAACCAGAGCCCATGGAACAAAACCAGAGCCCGAGTAGAAAAACCAGAGCTGGAGGAACAAAACGAGAGCCCATGGAACTAAACCAGAGCCCGAGGAACAGAACCAGAGCCCGTGGAACTAAACCAGAGCCTGAGGAACAGAACCAGAGCCTGTGGAACTAAACCAGAGCCCGAGGAACAAAACTAGTCCTCGAGGAAGAAAACCAGAGCCCGAGGAAGACAACCAGAGCTAGAGGAGCAAAACCACAGCTCGAGGAAGAAAACCAGTGCCCGAGGAAAGAAACCAGAGCTCGAGGAACGAAACCAGAGCCCGAGGAACAAAACCAGATCCCAAAGAACAAAAAGGAGGGCCCGAGGAATAAAACCAGAGCCCGAGGAACAAAACTAGCCCTCGAGGAAGAAAAGCAGAGCCCGAGGAAGACAACGAGAGCTAGAGGAGCAAAACCACAGCTCGAGGAACAAAACCAGAGCCCGAGGAAAGAATCCAGAGCCCGAGGAACAAAACCGGATCGCGAAGAACAAAAGGAGGGCCCGCGGAATAAAACCAGACCCCGAGGAACAAAACTAGCCCTCGAGGAAGAAAACCAGAGCCCGAGGAGGAAAACCAGAGCCCGAGGAAGACAACGAGAGCTAGAGGAGCAAAACCACAGCTCGAGGAACAAAACCAGCGCCCGAGGAAGAAAACCAGATCCCGAGGAAAAAAAACAGAGCCCAATGAACGAAACCAGATCTCGAGGAACAAAACCAGAGGTAGAGGAGCAAAGCCACAGCTCGAGGAACGAAACAAGAGCCCGAGGAACTAAACTAGAGCCCGAGGAATAAAACCAGAGCCCGACGAACAAAACAAGAGCCTGAGGAACAAAACCAGAGCCAATGAAACTATACGAGAGCCCGAGGAACAAAACCAGAGCCCATGGAACAGAACTAGAGCCCGAGTAGTAAAACCAGAGCTGGAGGAACAAAACCAGAGCCCGTGGAACTAAACCAGAGCCCGAGGAACAGAACCAGAGCCTGTGGAACTTAACCAGAGCCCGAGGAAGAAAACCAGAGCCCGAGAAAAAAAAACACGGGCAGAGGAACAAAAGCAGAGGCCGAGGAACAAAACCAGAGCTCGAGGAAGAAAACTAGAGCCCGAGGAAAAAAAACAGAGACTGAGGAAGAAACGGAGGGTCCAAGGAACAAAACGAGACCCTTGGAACCAAACCAGAGCCCGAGGAGCTAAAGGAGAGCTGGAAGAAAAAAACCAGAGCCCGAGGAAGAAAACCAGAGCCCGAGGAAGACAACGAGATCTAGAGAGGCAAAACCACAGCTCGAGGAACAAAACCAGCGCCCGAGGAAAGAAACCAGAGCCCGAGGAAGGAAACCAGAGCCCAAGGAACAAAACCAGATCCTGAAGAACAAAAGGAGGGCCCGAGGAATAAAACCAGAGCCCAAAGAACAAAACTAGCCCTTGAGGAAGAAAACCAGAGCCCGAGGAGGAAAACCAGAGCCCGAGGAAGACAACGAGAGCTAGAGGAGCAAAACCACAGCTCGAGGAACAGAACCAGTGCCCGAGGAAAGAATCCAGAGCACGAGGAACGAAACCAGATACCAAAGAACAAAACCACAGCTCGAGGAACAAAACCAGCGCCCGAGGAAGAAAACCAGATCCCGAGGACCAAAACCAGAGCCCAATGAAGGAAACCAGATCTCGAGGAACAAAACCAGAGGTAGAGGAGCAAAGCCACAGCTCGAAGAACAAAACAAGAGCCTGAGGAACTAAACTAGAGCCCGAGGAATAAAACCAGAGCCCATGGAACAAAACCAGAGCCCGAGTAGAAAAACCAGAGCTGGAGGAACAAAACGAGAGCCCATGGAACTAAACCAGAGCCCGAGGAACAGAACCAGAGCCCGTGGAACTAAACCAGAGCCTGAGGAACAGAACCAGAGCCTGTGGAACTAAACCAGAGCCCGAGGAACAAAACTAGTCCTCGAGGAAGAAAACCAGAGCCCGAGGAAGACAACCAGAGCTAGAGGAGCAAAACCACAGCTCGAGGAAGAAAACCAGTGCCCGAGGAAAGAAACCAGAGCTCGAGGAACGAAACCAGAGCCCGAGGAACAAAACCAGATCCCAAAGAACAAAAAGGAGGGCCCGAGGAATAAAACCAGAGCCCGAGGAACAAAACTAGCCCTCGAGGAAGAAAAGCAGAGCCCGAGGAAGACAACGAGAGCTAGAGGAGCAAAACCACAGCTCGAGGAACAAAACCAGAGCCCGAGGAAAGAATCCAGAGCCCGAGGAACAAAACCAGATCCCGAAGAACAAAAGGAGGGCCCGCGGAATAAAACCAGACCCCGAGGAACAAAACTAGCCCTCGAGGAAGAAAACCAGAGCCCGAGGAGGAAAACCAGAGCCCGAGGAAGACAACGAGAGCTAGAGGAGCAAAACCACAGCTCGAGGAACAAAACCAGCGCCCGAGGAAGAAAACCAGATCCCGAGGAAAAAAAACAGAGCCCAATGAACGAAACCAGATCGTGAGGAACAAAACCAGAGGTAGAGGAGCAAAGCCACAGCTCGAGGAACGAAACAAGAGCCCGAGGAACTAAACTAGAGCCCGAGGAATAAAACCAGAGCCCGACGAACAAAACAAGAGCCTGAGGAACAAAACCAGAGCCAATGAAACTATACGAGAGCCCGAGGAACAAAACCAGAGCCCATGGAACAGAACTAGAGCCCGAGTAGTAAAACCAGAGCTGGAGGAACAAAACCAGAGCCCGTGGAACTAAACCAGAGCCCGAGGAACAGAACCAGAGCCTGTGGAACTTAACCAGAGCCCGAGGAAGAAAACCAGAGCCCGAGAAAAAAAAACACGGGCAGAGGAACAAAAGCAGAGGCCGAGGAACAAAACTAGCCCTCGAGGAAGAAAAGCAGAGCCCGAGGAAGACAACGAGAGCTAGAGGAGCAAAACCACAGCTCGAGGAACAAAACCAGAGCCCGAGGAAAGAATCCAGAGCCCGAGGAACAAAACCAGATCCCGAAGAACAAAAGGAGGGCCCGCGGAATAAAACCAGACCCCGAGGAACAAAACTAGCCCTCGAGGAAGAAAACCAGAGCCCGAGGAGGAAAACCAGAGCCCGAGGAAGACAACGAGAGCTAGAGGAGCAAAACCACAGCTCGAGGAACAAAACCAGCGCCCGAGGAAGAAAACCAGATCCCGAGGAAAAAAAACAGAGCCCAATGAACGAAACCAGATCGTGAGGAACAAAACCAGAGGTAGAGGAGCAAAGCCACAGCTCGAGGAACGAAACAAGAGCCCGAGGAACTAAACTAGAGCCCGAGGAATAAAACCAGAGCCCGACGAACAAAACAAGAGCCTGAGGAACAAAACCAGAGCCAATGAAACTATACGAGAGCCCGAGGAACAAAACCAGAGCCCATGGAACAGAACTAGAGCCCGAGTAGTAAAACCAGAGCTGGAGGAACAAAACCAGAGCCCGTGGAACTAAACCAGAGCCCGAGGAACAGAACCAGAGCCTGTGGAACTTAACCAGAGCCCGAGGAAGAAAACCAGAGCCCGAGAAAAAAAAACACGGGCAGAGGAACAAAAGCAGAGGCCGAGGAACAAAACCAGAGCTCGAGGAAGAAAACTAGAGCCCGAGGAAAAAAAACAGAGACTGAGGAAGAAACGGAGGGTCCAAGGAACAAAACGAGACCCTTGGAACCAAACCAGAGCCCGAGGAGCTAAAGGAGAGCTGGAAGAAAAAAACCAGAGCCCGAGGAAGAAAACCAGAGCCCGAGGAAGACAACGAGATCTAGAGAGGCAAAACCACAGCTCGAGGAACAAAACCAGCGCCCGAGGAAAGAAACCAGAGCCCGAGGAAGGAAACCAGAGCCCAAGGAACAAAACCAGATCCTGAAGAACAAAAGGAGGGCCCGAGGAATAAAACCAGAGCCCAAAGAACAAAACTAGCCCTTGAGGAAGAAAACCAGAGCCCGAGGAGGAAAACCAGAGCCCGAGGAAGACAACGAGAGCTAGAGGAGCAAAACCACAGCTCGAGGAACAGAACCAGTGCCCGAGGAAAGAATCCAGAGCACGAGGAACGAAACCAGATACCAAAGAACAAAACCACAGCTCGAGGAACAAAACCAGCGCCCGAGGAAGAAAACCAGATCCCGAGGACCAAAACCAGAGCCCAATGAACGAAACCAGATCTCGAGGAACAAAACCAGAGGTAGAGGAGCAAAGCCACAGCTCAAAGAACAAAACAAGAGCCTGAGGAACTAAACTAGAGCCCGAGGAATAAAACCAGAGCCCATGGAACAAAACCAGAGCCCGAGTAGAAAAACCAGAGCTGGAGGAACAAAACGAGAGCCCATGGAACTAAACCAGAGCCCGAGGAACAGAACCAGAGCCCGTGGAACTAAACCAGAGCCTGAGGAACAGAACCAGAGCCTGTGGAACTAAACCAGAGCCCGAGGAACAAAACTAGTCCTCGAGGAAGAAAACCAGAGCCCGAGGAAGACAACCAGAGCTAGAGGAGCAAAACCACAGCTCGAGGAAGAAAACCAGTGCCCGAGGAAAGAAACCAGAGCTCGAGGAACGAAACCAGAGCCCGAGGAACAAAACCAGATCCCAAAGAACAAAAAGGAGGGCCCGAGGAATAAAACCAGAGCCCGAGGAACAAAACTAGCCCTCGAGGAAGAAAAGCAGAGCCCGAGGAAGACAACGAGAGATAGAGGAGCAAAACCACAGCTCGAGGAACAAAACCAGCGCCCGAGGAAAGAATCCAGAGCCCGAGGAACAAAACCAGATCCCGAAGAACAAAAGGAGGGCCCGCGGAATAAAACCAGACCCCGAGGAACAAAACTAGCCCTCGAGGAAGAAAACCAGAGCCCGAGGAGGAAAACCAGAGCCCGAGGAAGACAACGAGAGCTAGAGGAGCAAAACCACAGCTCGAGGAACAAAACCAGCGCCCGAGGAAGAAAACCAGATCCCGAGGAAAAAAAACAGAGCCCAATGAACGAAACCAGATCGTGAGGAACAAAACCAGAGGTAGAGGAGCAAAGCCACAGCTCGAGGAACGAAACAAGAGCCCGAGGAACTAAACTAGAGCCCGAGGAATAAAACCAGAGCCCGACGAACAAAACAAGAGCCTGAGGAACAAAACCAGAGCCAATGAAACTATACGAGAGCCCGAGGAACAAAACCAGAGCCCATGGAACAAAACTAGAGCCCGAGTAGTAAAACCAGAGCTGGAGGAACAAAACCAGAGCCCGTGGAACTAAACCAGAGCCCGAGGAACAGAACCAGAGCCTGTGGAACTTAACCAGAGCCCGAGGAAGAAAACCAGAGCCTGAGAAAAAAAAACACGGGCAGAGGAACAAAAGCAGAGGCCGAGGAACAAAACGAGAGCTCGAGGAAGAAAACTAGAGCCCGAGGAAAAAAAACAGAGACTGAGGAAGAAACGGAGGGTCCAAGGAACAAAACGAGACCCTTGGAACCAAACCAGAGCCCGAGGAGCTAAAGGAGAGCTGGAAGAACAAAACCAGAGCCCGAGGAAGAAAACCAAGCCCGAGGAAGACAACGAGATCTAGAGGAGCAAAACCACAGCTCGAGGAAAAAAAACAGCGCCCGAGGAAGAAAACCAGATCCCGAGGAAAAAAAACAGAGCCCAATGAACGAAACCAGATCGTGAGGAACAAAACCAGAGGTAGAGGAGCAAAGCCACAGCTCGAGGAACGAAACAAGAGCCCGAGGAACTAAACTAGAGCCCGAGGAATAAAACCAGAGCCCGACGAACAAAACAAGAGCCTGAGGAACAAAACCAGAGCCAATGAAACTATACGAGAGCCCGAGGAACAAAACCAGAGCCCATGGAACAGAACTAGAGCCCGAGTAGTAAAACCAGAGCTGGAGGAACAAAACCAGAGCCCGTGGAACTAAACCAGAGCCCGAGGAACAGAACCAGAGCCTGTGGAACTTAACCAGAGCCCGAGGAAGAAAACCAGAGCCCGAGAAAAAAAAACACGGGCAGAGGAACAAAAGCAGAGGCCGAGGAACAAAACCAGAGCTCGAGGAAGAAAACTAGAGCCCGAGGAAAAAAAACAGAGACTGAGGAAGAAACGGAGGGTCCAAGGAACAAAACGAGACCCTTGGAACCAAACCAGAGCCCGAGGAGCTAAAGGAGAGCTGGAAGAACAAAACCAGAGCCCGAGGAAGAAAACCAGAGCCCGAGGAAGACAACGAGATCTAGAGCAGCAAAACCACAGCTCGAGGAAAAAAACCAGTGCCTGAGGAAAGAAACCAGAGCCCGAGGAACAAAACCAGAGCACAAGGGAAAAAGGAGGGTGCGAGGAAAAAAACCAGAGCCCATGGAACAAAACCAGAGTATGAGTAGAAATCCAGAGATGTAGGGACAAAACCACAGCTCATGGAACTAAAACAGAGCCCGAGGAACAAAACCAGAGCCCGTGGAACTAAACTAGAGGCCGAGGAACAAAACCAGAGCCCGTGGAACTAAACCAGAGCCCGGGGCACAAAACCAGGGACCGAGAAAAAAAAGCAGGGGCAGAGGAACAAAAGCAGAGGCCGAGGAACAAAACCAGAGCTCAAGGAAGAAAACCAGAAGCCGAGAAATTAAACCAGAGCCTGAGGAAGAAAACCAGAGCCCGAGGAACAAAACCAGAGACCGAGAAACAAATGGTGGGCCCGAGGAACAAAACGAGACCCGTGGACCCAAACCAGAGCCCAAGAGGCTAAAGCAGATCTGGAAGAACAAAACTAGAGCCCGGGGAACAAAACCAGTCCTCGAGGAAGAAAACCAGAGCCCGAGGAAGACAACGAGAGCTAGAGGAGCAAAACCACAGCTCGAGGAACAAAACCAGTGCCCGAGGAAAGAAACCAGAGCCCGAGGAACGAAACCAGATACCGAAGAGCAAAACCACAGCTCGAGGAACAAAACCAGCGCCCGAGGAAGAAAACCAGATCCCGAGGAACAAAACCAGAGCCCAATGAACGAAACCAGAGCCCGAGGAACAAAACCAGAGGTAGAGGAGCAAAGCCACAGCTCGAGGAACGAAACAAGAGCCCGAGGAACTAAACTAGAGCCCGAGGAATAAAACCAGAGCCCGACGAACAAAACAAGAGCCTGAGGAACAAAACCAGAGCCAATGAAACTATACGAGAGCCCGAGGAACAAAACCAGAGCCCATGGAACAAAACTAGAGCCCGAGTAGTAAAACCAGAGCTGGAGGAACAAAACCAGAGCCCGTGGAACTAAACCAGAGCCCGAGGAACAGAACCAGAGCCTGTGGAACTTAACCAGAGCCCGAGGAAGAAAACCAGAGCCCTCGAGGAAGAAAACCAGAGCCCGAGGAAGACAACCAGAGCTAGAGGAGCAAAACCACAGCTCGAGGAAGAAAACCAGTGCCCGAGGAAAGAAACCAGAGCTCGAGGAACGAAACCAGAGCCCGAGGAACAAAACCAGATCCCAAAGAACAAAAAGGAGGGCCCGAGGAATAAAACCAGAGCCCGAGGAACAAAACTAGCCCTCGAGGAAGAAAAGCAGAGCCCGAGGAAGACAACGAGAGCTAGAGGAGCAAAACCACAGCTCGAGGAACAAAACCAGAGCCCGAGGAAAGAATCCAGAGCCCGAGGAACAAAACCAGATCCCGAAGAACAAAAGGAGGGCCCGCGGAATAAAACCAGACCCCGAGGAACAAAACTAGCCCTCGAGGAAGAAAACCAGAGCCCGAGGAGGAAAACCAGAGCCCGAGGAAGACAACGAGAGCTAGAGGAGCAAAACCACAGCTCGAGGAACAAAACCAGCGCCCGAGGAAGAAAACCAGATCCCGAGGAAAAAAAACAGAGCCCAATGAACGAAACCAGATCGTGAGGAACAAAACCAGAGGTAGAGGAGCAAAGCCACAGCTCGAGGAACGAAACAAGAGCCCGAGGAACTAAACTAGAGCCCGAGGAATAAAACCAGAGCCCGACGAACAAAACAAGAGCCTGAGGAACAAAACCAGAGCCAATGAAACTATACGAGAGCCCGAGGAACAAAACCAGAGCCCATGGAACAGAACTAGAGCCCGAGTAGTAAAACCAGAGCTGGAGGAACAAAACCAGAGCCCGTGGAACTAAACCAGAGCCCGAGGAACAGAACCAGAGCCTGTGGAACTTAACCAGAGCCCGAGGAAGAAAACCAGAGCCCGAGAAAAAAAAACACGGGCAGAGGAACAAAAGCAGAGCCCGAGGAACAAAACCAGAGCACAAGGGAAAAAGGAGGGTGCGAGGAAAAAAACCAGAGCCCATGGAACAAAACCAGAGTATGAGTAGAAATCCAGAGATGTAGGGACAAAACCACAGCTCATGGAACTAAAACAGAGCCCGAGGAACAAAACCAGAGCCCGTGGAACTAAACTAGAGGCCGAGGAACAAAACCAGAGCCCGTGGAACTAAACCAGAGCCCGGGGCACAAAACCAGAGACCGAGAAAAAAAAGCAGGGGCAGAGGAACAAAAGCAGAGGCCGAGGAACAAAACCAGAGCTCAAGGAAGAAAACCAGAAGCCGAGAAATTAAACCAGAGCCTGAGGAAGAAAACCAGAGCCCGAGGAACAAAACCAGAGACCGAGAAACAAATGGTGGGCCCGAGGAACAAAACGAGACCCGTGGACCCAAACCAGAGCCCGAGAGGCTAAAGCAGATCTGGAAGAACAAAACTAGAGCCCGGGGAACAAAACCAGTCCTCGAGGAAGAAAACCAGAGCCCGAGGAAGACAACGAGAGCTAGAGGAGCAAAACCACAGCTCGAGGAACAAAACCAGCGCCAGAGGAAAGAAACCAGAGCCCGAGGAACGAAACCAGATACCGAAGAGCAAAACCACAGCTCGAGGAACAAAACCAGCGCCCGAGGAAGAAAACCAGATCCCAAGGAACAAAACCAGAGCCCAATGAACGAAACCAGAGCCCGAGGAACAAAACCAGAGGTAGAGGAGCAAAGCCACAGCTCGAGGAACGAAACAAGAGCCCGAGGAACTAAACTAGAGCCCGAGGAATAAAACCAGAGCCCGACGAACAAAACAAGAGCCTGAGGAACAAAACCAGAGCCAATGAAACTATACGAGAGCCCGAGGAACAAAACCAGAGCCCATGGAACAAAACTAGAGCCCGAGTAGTAAAACCAGAGCTGGAGGAACAAAACCAGAGCCCGTGGAACTAAACCAGAGCCCGAGGAACAGAACCAGAGCCTGTGGAACTTAACCAGAGCCCGAGGAAGAAAACCAGAGCCTGAGAAAAAAAAACACGGGCAGAGGAACAAAAGCAGAGGCCGAGGAACAAAACCAGAGCTCGAGGAAGAAAACTAGAGCCCGAGGAAAAAAAACAGAGACTGAGGAAGAAACGGAGGGTCCAAGGAACAAAACGAGACCCTTGGAACCAAACCAGAGCCCGAGGAGCTAAAGGAGAGCTGGAAGAACAAAACCAGAGCCCGAGGAAGAAAACCAAGCCCGAGGAAGACAACGAGATCTAGAGGAGCAAAACCACAGCTCGAGGAACAAAACCAGCGCCCGAGGAAGAAAACCAGATCCCAAGGAACAAAACCAGAGCCCAATGAACGAAACCAGAGCCCGAGGAACAAAACCAGAGGTAGAGGAGCAAAGCCACAGCTCGAGGAACGAAACAAGAGCCCGAGGAACTAAACTAGAGCCCGAGGAATAAAACCAGAGCCCGACGAACAAAACAAGAGCCTGAGGAACAAAACCAGAGCCAATGAAACTATACGAGAGCCCGAGGAACAAAACCAGAGCCCATGGAACAGAACTAGAGCCCGAGTAGTAAAACCAGAGCTGGAGGAACAAAACCAGAGCCCGTGGAACTAAACCAGAGCCCGAGGAACAGAACCAGAGCCTGTGGAACTTAACCAGAGCCCGAGGAAGAAAACCAGAGCCCGAGAAAAAAAAACACGGGCAGAGGAACAAAAGCAGAGCCCGAGGAACAAAACCAGAGCACAAGGGAAAAAGGAGGGTGCGAGGAAAAAAACCAGAGCCCATGGAACAAAACCAGAGTATGAGTAGAAATCCAGAGATGTAGGGACAAAACCACAGCTCATGGAACTAAAACAGAGCCCGAGGAACAAAACCAGAGCCCGTGGAACTAAACTAGAGGCCGAGGAACAAAACCAGAGCCCGTGGAACTAAACCAGAGCCCGGGGCACAAAACCAGAGACCGAGAAAAAAAAGCAGGGGCAGAGGAACAAAAGCAGAGGCCGAGGAACAAAACCAGAGCTCAAGGAAGAAAACCAGAAGCCGAGAAATTAAACCAGAGCCTGAGGAAGAAAACCAGAGCCCGAGGAACAAAACCAGAGACCGAGAAACAAATGGTGGGCCCGAGGAACAAAACGAGACCCGTGGACCCAAACCAGAGCCCGAGAGGCTAAAGCAGATCTGGAAGAACAAAACTAGAGCCCGGGGAACAAAACCAGTCCTCGAGGAAGAAAACCAGAGCCCGAGGAAGACAACGAGAGCTAGAGGAGCAAAACCACAGCTCGAGGAACAAAACCAGCGCCAGAGGAAAGAAACCAGAGCCCGAGGAACGAAACCAGATACCGAAGAGCAAAACCACAGCTCGAGGAACAAAACCAGCGCCCGAGGAAGAAAACCAGATCCCAAGGAACAAAACCAGAGCCCAATGAACGAAACCAGAGCCCGAGGAACAAAACCAGAGGTAGAGGAGCAAAGCCACAGCTCGAGGAACGAAACAAGAGCCCGAGGAACTAAACTAGAGCCCGAGGAATAAAACCAGAGCCCGACGAACAAAACAAGAGCCTGAGGAACAAAACCAGAGCCAATGAAACTATACGAGAGCCCGAGGAACAAAACCAGAGCCCATGGAACAAAACTAGAGCCCGAGTAGTAAAACCAGAGCTGGAGGAACAAAACCAGAGCCCGTGGAACTAAACCAGAGCCCGAGGAACAGAACCAGAGCCTGTGGAACTTAACCAGAGCCCGAGGAAGAAAACCAGAGCCTGAGAAAAAAAAACACGGGCAGAGGAACAAAAGCAGAGGCCGAGGAACAAAACCAGAGCTCGAGGAAGAAAACTAGAGCCCGAGGAAAAAAAACAGAGACTGAGGAAGAAACGGAGGGTCCAAGGAACAAAACGAGACCCTTGGAACCAAACCAGAGCCCGAGGAGCTAAAGGAGAGCTGGAAGAACAAAACCAGAGCCCGAGGAAGAAAACCAAGCCCGAGGAAGACAACGAGATCTAGAGGAGCAAAAGCACAGCTCGAGGAAAAAAACCAGCGCCCGAGGAAGAAAACCAGATCCCGAGGAAAAAAAACAGAGCCCAATGAACGAAACCAGATCGTGAGGAACAAAACCAGAGGTAGAGGAGCAAAGCCACAGCTCGAGGAACGAAACAAGAGCCCGAGGAACTAAACTAGAGCCCGAGGAATAAAACCAGAGCCCGACGAACAAAACAAGAGCCTGAGGAACAAAACCAGAGCCAATGAAACTATACGAGAGCCCGAGGAACAAAACCAGAGCCCATGGAACAGAACTAGAGCTCGAGTAGTAAAACCAGAGCTGGAGGAACAAAACCAGAGCCCGTGGAACTAAACCAGAGCCCGAGGAACAGAACCAGAGCCTGTGGAACTTAACCAGAGCCCGAGGAAGAAAACCAGAGCCCGAGAAAAAAAAACACGGGCAGAGGAACAAAAGCAGAGGCCGAGGAACAAAACCAGAGCTCGAGGAAGAAAACTAGAGCCCGAGGAAAAAAAACAGAGACTGAGGAAGAAACGGAGGGTCCAAGGAACAAAACGAGACCCTTGGAACCAAACCAGAGCCCGAGGAGCTAAAGGAGAGCTGGAAGAACAAAACCAGAGCCCGAGGAAGAAAACCAGAGCCCGAGGAAGACAACGAGATCTAGAGGAGCAAAACCACAGCTCGAGGAAAAAAACCAGTGCCTGAGGAAAGAAACCAGAGCCCGAGGAACAAAACCAGAGCACAAGGGAAAAAGGAGGGTGCGAGGAAAAAAAACAGAGCCCATGGAACAAAACCAGAGTACGAGTAGAAATCCAGAGATGTAGGGACAAAACCACAGCTCATGGAACTGAAATAGAGCCCGAGGAACAAAACCAGAGCCCGTGGAACTAAACTAGAGGCCGAGGAACAAAACCAGAGCCCGTGGAACTAAACCAGAGCCCGGGGCACAAAACCAGAGACCGAGAAAAAAAAGCAGGGGCAGAGGAACAAAAGCAGAGGCCGAGGAACAAAACCAGAGCTCAAGGAAGAAAACCAGAAGCCGAGAAATTAAACCAGAGCCTGAGGAAGAAAACCAGAGCCCGAGGAACAAAACCAGAGACCGAGAAACAAATGGTGGGCCCGAGGAACAAAACGAGACCCGTGGACACAAACCAGAGCCCGAGAGGCTAAAGCAGATCTGGAAGAACAAAACTAGAGCCCGGGGAACAAAACCAGTCCTCGAGGAAGAAAACCAGAGCCCGAGGAAGACAACGAGAGCTAGAGGAGCAAAACCACAGCTCGAGGAACAAAACCAGCGCCCGAGGAAAGAAACCAGAGCCCGAGGAACGAAACCAGATACCGAAGAGCAAAACCACAGCTCGAGGAACAAAACCAGCGCCCGAGGAAGAAAACCAGATCCCGAGGAACAAAACCAGAGCCCAATGAACGAAACCAGAGCCCGAGGAACAAAACCAGAGGTAGAGGAGCAAAGCCACAGCTCGAGGAACGAAACAAGAGCCCGAGGAACTAAACTAGAGCCCGAGGAATAAAACCAGAGCCCGACGAACAAAACAAGAGCCTGAGGAACAAAACCAGAGCCAATGAAACTATACGAGAGCCCGAGGAACAAAACCAGAGCCCATGGAACAAAACTAGAGCCCGAGTAGTAAAACCAGAGCTGGAGGAACAAAACCAGAGCCCGTGGAACTAAACCAGAGCCCGAGAAACAGAACCAGAGCCTGTGGAACTTAACCAGAGCCCGAGGAAGAAAACCAGAGCCTGAGAAAAAAAAACACGGGCAGAGGAACAAAAGCAGAGGCCGAGGAACAAAACCAGAGCTCGAGGAAGAAAACTAGAGCCCGAGGAAAAAAAACAGAGACTGAGGAAGAAACGGAGGGTCCAAGGAACAAAACGAGACCCTTGGAACCAAACCAGAGCCCGAGGAGCTAAAGGAGAGCTGGAAGAACAAAACCAGAGCCCGAGGAAGAAAACCAAGCCCGAGGAAGACAACGAGAGATAGAGGAGCAAAACCACAGCTCGAGGAACAAAACCAGCGCCCGAGGAAGAAAACCAGATCCCGAGGAAAAAAAACAGAGCCCAATGAACGAAACCAGATCGTGAGGAACAAAACCAGAGGTAGAGGAGCAAAGCCACAGCTCGAGGAACGAAACAAGAGCCCGAGGAACTAAACTAGAGCCCGAGGAATAAAACCAGAGCCCGACGAACAAAACAAGAGCCTGAGGAACAAAACCAGAGCCAATGAAACTATACGAGAGCCCGAGGAACAAAACCAGAGCCCATGGAACAGAACTAGAGCCCGAGTAGTAAAACCAGAGCTGGAGGAACAAAACCAGAGCCCGTGGAACTAAACCAGAGCCCGAGGAACAGAACCAGAGCCTGTGGAACTTAACCAGAGCCTGAGGAAGAAAACCAGAGCCCGAGAAAAAAAAACACGGGCAGAGGAACAAAAGCAGAGGCCGAGGAACAAAACCAGAGCTCGAGGAAGAAAACTAGAGCCCGAGGAAAAAAAACAGAGACTGAGGAAGAAACGGAGGGTCCAAGGAACAAAACGAGACCCTTGGAACCAAACCAGAGCCCGAGGAGCTAAAGGAGAGCTGGAAGAACAAAACCAGAGCCCGAGGAAGAAAACCAGAGCCCGAGGAAGACAACGAGATCTAGAGGAGCAAAACCACAGCTCGAGGAAAAAAACCAGTGCCTGAGGAAAGAAACCAGAGCCCGAGGAACAAAACCAGAGCACAAGGGAAAAAGGAGGGTGCGAGGAAAAAAACCAGAGCCCATGGAACAAAACCAGAGTACGAGTAGAAATCCAGAGATGTAGGGACAAAACCACAGCTCATGGAACTAAAACAGAGCCCGAGGAACAAAACCAGAGCCCGTGGAACTAAACTAGAGGCCGAGGAACAAAACCAGAGCCCGTGGAACTAAACCAGAGCCCGAGGAACAGAACCAGAGCCTGTGGAACTTAACCAGAGCCTGAGGAAGAAAACCAGAGCCCGAGAAAAAAAAACACGGGCAGAGGAACAAAAGCAGAGGCCGAGGAACAAAACCAGAGCTCGAGGAAGAAAACTAGAGCCCGAGGAAAAAAAACAGAGACTGAGGAAGAAACGGAGGGTCCAAGGAACAAAACGAGACCCTTGGAACCAAACCAGAGCCCGAGGAGCTAAAGGAGAGCTGGAAGAACAAAACCAGAGCCCGAGGAAGAAAACCAGAGCCCGAGGAAGACAACGAGATCTAGAGGAGCAAAACCACAGCTCGAGGAAAAAAACCAGTGCCTGAGGAAAGAAACCAGAGCCCGAGGAACAAAACCAGAGCACAAGGGAAAAAGGAGGGTGCGAGGAAAAAAACCAGAGCCCATGGAACAAAACCAGAGTACGAGTAGAAATCCAGAGATGTAGGGACAAAACCACAGCTCATGGAACTAAAACAGAGCCCGAGGAACAAAACCAGAGCCCGTGGAACTAAACTAGAGGCCGAGGAACAAAACCAGAGCCCGTGGAACTAAACCAGAGCCCGGGGCACAAAACCAGAGACCGAGAAAAAAAAGCAGGGGCAGAGGAACAAAAGCAGAGGCCGAGGAACAAAACCAGAGCTCAAGGAAGAAAACCAGAAGCCGAGAAATTAAACCAGAGCCTGAGGAAGAAAACCAGAGCCCGAGGAACAAAACCAGAGACCGAGAAACAAATGGTGGGCCCGAGGAACAAAACGAGACCCGTGGACCCAAACCAGAGCCCGAGAGGCTAAAGCAGATCTGGAAGAAAAAAACTAGAGCCCGGGGAACAAAACCAGTCCTCGAGGAAGAAAACCAGAGCCCGAGGAAGACAACGAGAGCTAGAGGAGCAAAACCACAGCTCGAGGAACAAAACCAGCGCCCGAGGAAGAAAACCAGATCCCGAGGAACAAAACCAGAGCCCAATGAACGAAACCAGAGCCCGAGGAACAAAACCAGAGGTAGAGGAGCAAAGCCACAGCTCGAGGAACGAAACAAGAGCCCGAGGAACTAAACTAGAGCCCGAGGAATAAAACCAGAGCCCGACGAACAAAACAAGAGCCTGAGGAACAAAACCAGAGCCAATGAAACTATACGAGAGCCCGAGGAACAAAACCAGAGCCCATGGAACAAAACTAGAGCCCGAGTAGTAAAACCAGAGCTGGAGGAACAAAACCAGAGCCCGTGGAACTAAACCAGAGCCCGAGGAACAGAACCAGAGCCTGTGGAACTTAACCAGAGCCCGAGGAAGAAAACCAGAGCCTGAGAAAAAAAAACACGGGCAGAGGAATAAAAGCAGAGGCCGAGGAACAAAACCAGAGCTCGAGGAAGAAAACTAGAGCCCGAGGAAAAAAAACAGAGACTGAGGAAGAAACGGAGGGTCCAAGGAACAAAACGAGACCCTTGGAACCAAACCAGAGCCCGAGGAGCTAAAGGAGAGCTGGAAGAACAAAACCAGAGCCCGAGGAAGAAAACCAAGCCCGAGGAAGACAACGAGAGATAGAGGAGCAAAACCACAGCTCGAGGAACAAAACCAGCGCCCGAGGAAGAAAACCAGATCCCGAGGAAAAAAAACAGAGCCCAATGAACGAAACCAGATCGTGAGGAACAAAACCAGAGGTAGAGGAGCAAAGCCACAGCTCGAGGAACGAAACAAGAGCCCGAGGAACTAAACTAGAGCCCGAGGAATAAAACCAGAGCCCGACGAACAAAACAAGAGCCTGAGGAACAAAACCAGAGCCAATGAAACTATACGAGAGCCCGAGGAACAAAACCAGAGCCCATGGAACAGAACTAGAGCCCGAGTAGTAAAACCAGAGCTGGAGGAACAAAACCAGAGCCCGTGGAACTAAACCAGAGCCCGAGGAACAGAACCAGAGCCTGTGGAACTTAACCAGAGCCCGAGGAAGAAAACCAGAGCCCGAGAAAAAAAAACACGGGCAGAGGAACAAAAGCAGAGGCCGAGGAACAAAACCAGAGCTCGAGGAAGAAAACTAGAGCCCGAGGAAAAAAAACAGAGACTGAGGAAGAAACGGAGGGTCCAAGGAACAAAACGAGACCCTTGGAACCAAACCAGAGCCCGAGGAGCTAAAGGAGAGCTGGAAGAACAAAACCAGAGCCCGAGGAAGAAAACCAAGCCCGAGGAAGACAACGAGATCTAGAGGAGCAAAACCACAGCTCGAGGAAAAAAACCAGTGCCTGAGGAAAGAAACCAGAGCCCGAGGAACAAAACCAGAGCACAAGGGAAAAAGGAGGGTGCGAGGAAAAAAACCAGAGCCCATGGAACAAAACCAGAGTACGAGTAGAAATCCAGAGATGTAGGGACAAAACCACAGCTCATGGAACTAAAACAGAGCCCGAGGAACGAAACCAGAGCCCGTGGAACTAAACCAGAGGCCGAGGAACAAAACCAGAGCCCGTGGAACTAAACCAGAGCCCGGGGCACAAAACCAGAGACCGAGAAAAAAAAGCAGGGGCAGAGGAACAAAAGCAGAGGGCGAGGAACAAAACCAGAGCTCAAGGAAGAAAACCAGAAACCGAGAAATTAAACCAGAGCCTGAGGAAGAAAACCAGAGCCCGAGGAACAAAACCAGAGACCGAGAAACAAATGGTGGGCCCGAGGAACAAAACGAGACCCGTGGACCCAAACCAGAGCCCGAGAGGCTAAAGCAGATCTGGAAGAACAAAACTAGAGCCCGGGGAACAAAACCAGTCCTCGAGGAAGAAAATCAGAGCCCGAGGAAGACAACGAGAGCTAGAGGAGCAAAACCACAGCTCGAGGAACAAAACCAGCGCCCGAGGAAAGAAACCAGAGCCCGAGGAAGGAAACCAGAGCCCAAGGAACAAAACCAGATCCTGAAGAACAAAAGGAGGGCCCGAGGAATAAAACCAGAGCCCAAAGAACAAAACTAGCCCTTGAGGAAGAAAACCAGAGCCCGAGGAGGAAAACCAGAGCCCGAGGAAGACAACGAGAGCTAGAGGAGCAAAACCACAGCTCGAGGAACAGAACCAGTGCCCGAGGAAAGAATCCAGAGCACGAGGAATGAAAACAGATACCAAAGAACAAAACCACAGCTCGAGGAAAAAAACCAGCGCCCGAGGAAGAAAACCAGATCCCGAGGACCAAAACCAGAGCCCAATGAACGAAACCAGATCTCGAGGAACAAAACCAGAGGTAGAGGAGCAAAGCCACAGCTCGAAGAACAAAACAAGAGCCTGAGGAACTAAACTAGAGCCCGAGGAATAAAACCAGAGCCCATGGAACAAAACCAGAGCCCGAGTAGAAAAACCAGAGCTGGAGGAACAAAACGAGAGCCCATGGAACTAAACCAGAGCCCGAGGAACAGAACCAGAGCCCGTGGAACTAAACCAGAGCCTGAGGAACAGAACCAGAGCCTGTGGAACTAAACCAGAGCCCGAGGAACAAAACTAGTCCTCGAGGAAGAAAACCAGAGCCCGAGGAAGACAACCAGAGCTAGAGGAGCAAAACCACAGCTCGAGGAAGAAAACCAGTGCCCGAGGAAAGAAACCAGAGCTCGAGGAACGAAACCAGAGCCCGAGGAACAAAACCAGATCCCGAAGAACAAAAAGGAGGGCCCGAGGAATAAAACCAGAGCCCGAGGAACAAAACTAGCCCTCGAGGAAGAAAAGCAGAGCCCGAGGAAGACAACGAGAGCTAGAGGAGCAAAACCACAGCTCGAGGAACAAAACCAGAGCCCGAGGAAAGAATCCAGAGCCCGAGGAACAAACCCGGATCGCGAAGAACAAAAGGAGGGCCCGCGGAATAAAACCAGACCCCGAGGAACAAAACTAGCCCTCGAGGAAGAAAACCAGAGCCCGAGGAGGAAAACCAGAGCCCGAGGAAGACAACGAGAGCTAGAGGAGCAAAACCACAGCTCGAGGAACAAAACCAGCGCCCGAGGAAGAAAACCAGATCCCGAGGAAAAAAAACAGAGCCCAATGAACGAAACCAGATCGTGAGGAACAAAACCAGAGGTAGAGGAGCAAAGCCACAGCTCGAGGAACGAAACAAGAGCCCGAGGAACTAAACTAGAGCCCGAGGAATAAAACCAGAGCCCGACGAACAAAACAAGAGCCTGAGGAACCAAACCAGAGCCAATGAAACTATACGAGAGCCCGAGGAACAAAACCAGAGCCCATGGAACAGAACTAGAGCCCGAGTAGTAAAACCAGAGCTGGAGGAACAAAACCAGAGCCCGTGGAACTAAACCAGAGCCCGAGGAACAGAACCAGAGCCTGTGGAACTTAACCAGAGCCCGAGGAAGAAAACCAGAGCCCGAGAAAAAAAAACACGGGCAGAGGAACAAAAGCAGAGGCCGAGGAACAAAACCAGAGCTCGAGGAAGAAAACTAGAGCCCGAGGAAAAAAAACAGAGACTGAGGAAGAAACGGAGGGTCCAAGGAACAAAACGAGACCCTTGGAACCAAACCAGAGCCCGAGGAGCTAAAGGAGAGCTGGAAGAACAAAACCAGAGCCCGAGGAAGAAAACCAGAGCCCGAGGAAGACAACGAGATCTAGAGGAGCAAAACCACAGCTCGAGGAACAAAACCAGCGCCCGAGGAAAGAAACCAGAGCCCGAGGAACGAAACCAGAGCACAAGGGAAAAAGGAGGGTGCGAGGAAAAAAACCAGAGCCCATGGAACAAAACCAGAGTACGAGTAGAAATCCAGAGATGTAGGGACAAAACCACAGCTCATGGAACTAAAACAGAGCCCAAGGAACAAAACCAGAGCCCGTGGAACTAAACCAGAGGCCGAGGAACAAAACCAGAGCCCGTGGAACTAAACCAGAGCCCGGGGCACAAAACCAGAGACCGAGAAAAAAAAGCAGGGGCAGAGGAACAAAAGCAGAGGCCGAGGAACAAAACCAGAGCTCAAGGAAGAAAACCAGAAGCCGAGAAATTAAACCAGAGCCTGAGGAAGAAAACCAGAGCCCGAGGAACAAAACCAGAGACCGAGAAACAAATGGTGGGCCCGAGGAACAAAACGAGACCCGTGGACCCAAACCAGAGCCCGAGAGGCTAAAGCAGATCTGGAAGAACAAAACTAGAGCCCGGGGAACAAAACCAGTCCTCGAGGAAGAAAACCAGAGCCCGAGGAAGACAACGAGAGCTAGAGGAGCAAAACCACAGCTCGAGGAACAAAACCAGCGCCCGAGGAAAGAAACCAGAGCCCGAGGAAGGAAACCAGAGCCCAAGGAACAAAACCAGATCCTGAAGAACAAAAGGAGGGCCCGAGGAATAAAACCAGAGCCCAAAGAACAAAACTAGCCCTTGAGGAAGAAAACCAGAGCCCGAGGAGGAAAACCAGAGCCCGAGGAAGACAACGAGAGCTAGAGGAGCAAAACCACAGCTCGAGGAACAGAACCAGTGCCCGAGGAAAGAATCCAGAGCACGAGGAACGAAACCAGATACCAAAGAACAAAACCACAGCTCGAGGAAAAAAACCAGCGCCCGAGGAAGAAAACCAGATCCCGAGGACCAAAACCAGAGCCCAATGAACGAAACCAGATCTCGAGGAACAAAACCAGAGGTAGAGGAGCAAAGCCACAGCTCGAAGAACAAAACAAGAGCCTGAGGAACTAAACTAGAGCCCGAGGAATAAAACCAGAGCCCATGGAACAAAACCAGAGCCCGAGTAGAAAAACCAGAGCTGGAGGAACAAAACGAGAGCCCGTGGAACTAAACCAGAGCCCGAGGAACAGAACCAGAGCCCGTGGAACTAAACCAGAGCCTGAGGAAGAGAACCAGAGCCTGTGGAACTAAACCAGAGCCCGAGGAACAAAACTAGTCCTCAAGGAAGAAAACCAGAGCCCGAGGAAGACAACCAGAGCTAGAGGAGCAAAACCACAGCTCGAGGAAGAAAACCAGTGCCCGAGGAAAGAAACCAGAGCTCGAGGAACGAAACCAGAGCCCGAGGAACAAAACCAGATCCCAAAGAACAAAAAGGAGGGCCCGAGGAATAAAACCAGAGCCCGAGGAACAAAACTAGCCCTCGAGGAAGAAAAGCAGAGCCCGAGGAAGACAACCAGAGCTAGAGGAGCAAAACCACAACTCGAGGAACAAAACCAGAGCCCGAGGAAAGAATCCAG
This sequence comes from Calonectris borealis, assembly GCF_964195595.1. NCBI lineage: Eukaryota > Metazoa > Chordata > Aves > Procellariiformes > Procellariidae > Calonectris > Calonectris borealis. The sequence continues at coordinate 1,107,570 of NC_134318.1, read as the reverse complement.
AGCCCGAGGAACAAAACCAGATCCCGAAGAACAAAAGGAGGGCCCGCGGAATAAAACCAGACCCCGAGGAACAAAACTAGCCCTCGAGGAAGAAAACCAGAGCCCGAGGAGGAAAACCAGAGCCCGAGGAAGACAACGAGAGATAGAGGAGCAAAACCACAGCTCGAGGAACAAAACCAGCGCCCGAGGAAGAAAACCAGATCCCGAGGAAAAAAAACAGAGCCCAATGAACGAAACCAGATCGTGAGGAACAAAACCAGAGGTAGAGGAGCAAAGCCACAGCTCGAGGAACGAAACAAGAGCCCGAGGAACTAAACTAGAGCCCGAGGAATAAAACCAGAGCCCGACGAACAAAACAAGAGCCTGAGGAACAAAACCAGAGCCAATGAAACTATACGAGAGCCCGAGGAACAAAACCAGAGCCCATGGAACAAAACTAGAGCCCGAGTAGTAAAACCAGAGCTGGAGGAACAAAACCAGAGCCCGTGGAACTAAACCAGAGCCCGAGGAACAGAACCAGAGCCTGTGGAACTTAACCAGAGCCCGAGGAAGAAAACCAGAGCCCGAGAAAAAAAAACACGGGCAGAGGAACAAAAGCAGAGGCCGAGGAACAAAACCAGAGCTCGAGGAAGAAAACTAGAGCCCGAGGAAAAAAAACAGAGACGGAGGAAGAAACGGAGGGTCCAAGGAACAAAACGAGACCCTTGGAACCAAACCAGAGCCCGAGGAGCTAAAGGAGAGCTGGAAGAACAAAACCAGAGCCCGAGGAAGAAAACCAGAGCCCGAGGAAGACAACGAGATCTAGAGGAGCAAAACCACAGCTCGAGGAAAAAAACCAGTGCCTGAGGAAAGAAACCAGAGCCCGAGGAACAAAACCAGAGCACAAGGGAAAAAGGAGGGTGCGAGGAAAAAAACCAGAGCCCATGGAACAAAACCAGAGTACGAGTAGAAATCCAGAGATGTAGGGACAAAACCACAGCTCATGGAACTAAAACAGAGCCCGAGGAACGAAACCAGAGCCCGTGGAACTAAACCAGAGGCCGAGGAACAAAACCAGAGCCCGTGGAACTAAACCAGAGCCCGGGGCACAAAACCAGAGACCGAGAAAAAAAAGCAGGGGCAGAGGAACAAAAGCAGAGGCCGAGGAACAAAACCAGAGCTCAAGGAAGAAAACCAGAAGCCGAGAAATTAAACCAGAGCCTGAGGAAGAAAACCAGAGCCCGAGGAACAAAACCAGAGACCGAGAAACAAATGGTGGGCCCGAGGAACAAAACGAGACCCGTGGACCCAAACCAGAGCCCGAGAGGCTAAAGCAGATCTGGAAGAACAAAACTAGAGCCCGGGGAACAAAACCAGTCCTCGAGGAAGAAAACCAGAGCCCGAGGAAGACAACGAGAGCTAGAGGAGCAAAACCACAGCTCGAGGAACAAAACCAGCGCCCGAGGAAAGAAACCAGAGCCCGAGGAACGAAACCAGATACCGAAGAGCAAAACCAGAGCTCGAGGAATAAAACCAGCGCCCGAGGAAGAAAACCAGATCCCGAGGAACAAAACCAGAGCCCAATGAACGAAACCAGAGCCCGAGGAACAAAACCAGAGGTAGAGGAGCAAAGCCACACCTCGAGGAACAAAACAAGAGCCCGGGGAACTAAACTAGAGTCCGAGGAATAAAACCAGAGCCCATGGAACAAAACCAGAGCCCGAGTAGAAAAACCAGAGCTGGAGGAACAAAACCAGAGCCCGTGGAACTAAACCAGAGCCCGAGGAACAGAACCAGAGCCTGTGGAACTAAACCAGAGCCCGAGGAACAAAACTAGCCCTCGAGGAAGAAAACCAGAGCCCGATGAAGACAACCAGAGCTAGAGGAGCAAAACCACAGCTCGAGGAACAAAACCAGAGCCCGAGGAAAGAATCCAGAGCCCGAGGAACAAAACCAGATCCCGAAGAACAAAAGGAGGGCCCGCGGAATAAAACCAGACCCCGAGGAACAAAACTAGCCCTTGAGGAAGAAAACCAGAGCCCGAGGAGGAAAACCAGAGCCCGAGGAAGACAACGAGAGATAGAGGAGCAAAACCACAGCTCGAGGAACAGAACCAGCGCCCGAGGAAGAAAACCAGATCCCGAGGAAAAAAAAACAGAGCCCAATGAACGAAACCAGATCGTGAGGAACAAAACCAGAGGTAGAGGAGCAAAGCCACAGCTCGAGGAACGAAACAAGAGCCCGAGGAACTAAACTAGAGCCCGAGGAATAAAACCAGAGCCCGACGAACAAAACAAGAGCCTGAGGAACCAAACCAGAGCCAATGAAACTATACGAGAGCCCGAGGAACAAAACCAGAGCCCATGGGACAAAACTAGAGCCCGAGTAGAAAAACCAGAGCTGGAGGAACAAAACCAGAGCCCGTGGAACTAAATCAGAGACTGAGAAACAGAACCAGAGCCTGTGGAACTTAACCAGAGCCCGAGGAAGAAAACCAGAGCCCGAGAAAAAAAAACACGGGCAGAGGAACAAAAGCAGAGGCCGAGGAACAAAACCAGAGCTCGAGGAAGAAAACTAGAGCCCGAGGAAAAAAAACAGAGACTGAGGAAGAAACGGAGGGTCCAAGGAACAAAACGAGACCCTTGGAACCAAACCAGAGCCCGAGGAGCTAAAGGAGAGCTGGAAGAACAAAACCAGAGCCCGAGGAAGAAAACCAGAGCCCGAGGAAGACAACGAGATCTAGAGGAGCAAAACCACAGCTCGAGGAAAAAAACCAGTGCCTGAGGAAAGAAACCAGAGCCCGAGGAACAAAACCAGAGCACAAGGGAAAAAGGAGGGTGCGAGGAAAAAAACCAGAGCCCATGGAACAAAACCAGAGTACGAGTAGAAATCCAGAGATGTAGGGACAAAACCACAGCTCATAGAACTAAAACAGAGCCCGAGGAACAAAACCAGAGCCCGTGGAACTAAACCAGAGGCCGAGGAACAAAACCAGAGCCCGTGGAACTAAACCAGAGCCCGGGGCACAAAACCAGAGACCGAGAAAAAAAAGCAGGGGCAGAGGAACAAAAGCAGAGGACGAGGAACAAAACCAGAGCTCAAGGAAGAAAACCAGAAACCGAGAAATTAAACCAGAGCCTGAGGAAGAAAACCAGAGCCCGAGGAACAAAACCAGAGACCGAGAAACAAATGGTGGGCCCGAGGAACAAAACGAGACCCGTGGACCCAAACCAGAGCCCGAGAGGCTAAAGCAGATCTGGAAGAACAAAACTAGAGCCCGGGGAACAAAACCAGTCCTCGAGGAAGAAAAGCAGAGCCCGAGGAAGACAACGAGAGCTAGAGGAGCAAAACCACAGCTCGAGGAACAAAACCAGCGCCCGAGGAAAGAAACCAGAGCCCGAGGAACGAAACCAGATACCGAAGAGCAAAACCACAGCTCGAGGAACAAAACCAGCGCCCGAGGAAGAAAACCAGATCCCGAGGAACAAAACCAGAGCCCAATGAACGAAACCAGAGCCCGAGGAACAAAACCAGAGGTAGAGGAGCAAAGCCACACCTCGAGGAACAAAACAAGAGCCCGAGGAACTAAACTAGAGTCCGAGGAATAAAACCAGAGCCCATGGAACAAAACCAGAGCCCGAGTAGAAAAACCAGAGCTGGAGGAACAAAACCAGAGCCCGTGGAACTAAACCAGAGCCTGAGGAAGAGAACCAGAGCCTGTGGAACTAAACCAGAGCCCGAGGAACAAAACTAGCCCTCAAGGAAGAAAACCAGAGCCCGAGGAAGACAACCAGAGCTAGAGGAGCAAAACCACAGCTCGAGGAACAAAACCAGAGCCCGAGGAAAGAATCCAGAGCCCGAGGAACAAAACCAGATCCCGAAGAACAAAAGGAGGGCCCGCGGAATAAAACCAGACCCCGAGGAACAAAACTAGCCCTCGAGGAAGAAAACCAGAGCCCGAGGAGGAAAAGCAGAGCCCGAGGAAGACAACGAGAGATAGAGGAGCAAAACCACAGCTCGAGGAACAAAACCAGCGCCCGAGGAAGAAAACCAGATCCCGAGGAAAAAAAACAGAGCCCAATGAACGAAACCAGATCGTGAGGAACAAAACCAGAGGTAGAGGAGCAAAGCCACAGCTCGAGGAACGAAACAAGAGCCCGAGGAACTAAACTAGAGCCCGAGGAATAAAACCAGAGCCCGACGAACAAAACAAGAGCCTGAGGAACCAAACCAGAGCCAATGAAACTATACGAGAGCCCGAGGAACAAAACCAGAGCCCATGGAACAAAACTAGAGCCCGAGTAGAAAAACCAGAGCTGGAGGAACAAAACCAGAGCCCGTGGAACTAAACCAGAGACTGAGAAACAGAACCAGAGCCTGTGGAACTTAACCAGAGCCCGAGGAAGAAAACCAGAGCCCGAGAAAAAAAAACACGGGCAGAGGAACAAAAGCAGAGGCCGAGGAACAAAACCAGAGCTCGAGGAAGAAAACTAGAGCCCGAGGAAAAAAAACAGAGACTGAGGAAGAAACGGAGGGTCCAAGGAACAAAACGAGACCCTTGGAACCAAACCAGAGCCCGAGGAGCTAAAGGAGAGCTGGAAGAACAAAACCAGAGCCCGAGGAAGAAAACCAGAGCCCGAGGAAGACAACGAGATCTAGAGGAGCAAAACCACAGCTCGAGGAAAAAAACCAGTGCCTGAGGAAAGAAACCAGAGCCCGAGGAACAAAACCAGAGCACAAGGGAAAAAGGAGGGTGCGAGGAAAAAAACCAGAGCCCATGGAACAAAACCAGAGTACGAGTAGAAATCCAGAGATGTAGGGACAAAACCACAGCTCATGGAACTAAAACAGAGCCCGAGGAACAAAACCAGAGCCCGTGGAACTAAACCAGAGGCCGAGGAACAAAACCAGAGCCCGTGGAACTAAACCAGAGCCCGGGGCACAAAACCAGAGACCGAGAAAAAAAAGCAGGGGCAGAGGAACAAAAGCAGAGGCCGAGGAACAAAACCAGAGCTCAAGGAAGAAAACCAGAAGCCGAGAAATTAAACCAGAGCCTGAGGAAGAAAACCAGAGCCCGAGGAACAAAACCAGAGACCGAGAAACAAATGGTGGGCCCGAGGAACAAAACGAGACCCGTGGACCCAAACCAGAGCCCGAGAGGCTAAAGCAGATCTGGAAGAACAAAACTAGAGCCCGGGGAACAAAACCAGTCCTCGAGGAAGAAAACCAGAGCCCGAGGAAGACAACGAGAGCTAGAGGAGCAAAACCACAGCTCGAGGAACAAAACCAGCGCCCGAGGAAAGAAACCAGAGCCCGAGGAACGAAACCAGATACCGAAGAGCAAAACCACAGCTCGAGGAACAAAACCAGCGCCCGAGGAAGAAAACCAGATCCCGAGGAACAAAACCAGAGCCCAATGAACGAAACCAGAGCCCGAGGAACAAAACCAGAGGTAGAGGAGCAAAGCCACACCTCGAGGAACAAAACAAGAGCCCGAGGAACTAAACTAGAGTCCGAGGAATAAAACCAGAGCCCATGGAAAAAAACCAGAGCCCGAGTAGAAAAACCAGAGCTGGAGGAACAAAACCAGAGCCTGTGGAACTAAACCAGAGCCCGAGGAACAAAACTAGCCCTCAAGGAAGAAAACCAGAGCCCGAGGAAGACAACCAGAGCTAGAGGAGCAAAACCACAGCTCGAGGAACAAAACCAGAGCCCGAGGAAAGAATCCAGAGCCCGAGGAACAAAACCAGATCCCGAAGAACAAAAGGAGGGCCCGCGGAATAAAACCACACCCCGAGGAACAAAACTAGCCCTCGAGGAAGAAAACCAGAGCCCGAGGAGGAAAACCAGAGCCCGAGGAAGACAACGAGAGCTAGAGGAGCAAAACCACAGCTCGAGGAACAAAACCAGCGCCCGAGGAAGAAAATCAGATCCCGAGGAAAAAAAACAGAGCCCAATGAACGAAACCAGATCGTGAGGAACAAAACCAGAGGTAGAGGAGCAAAGCCACAGCTCGAGGAACGAAACAAGAGCCCGAGGAACTAAACTAGAGCCCGAGGAATAAAACCAGAGCCCGACGAACAAAACAAGAGCCTGAGGAACAAAACCAGAGCCAATGAAACTATACGAGAGCCCGAGGAACAAAACCAGAGCCCATGGAACAAAACTAGAGCCCGAGTAGAAAAACCAGAGCTGGAGGAACAAAACCAGAGCCCGTGGAACTAAACCAGAGCCCAAGGAACAGAACCAGAGCCTGTGGAACTTAACCAGAGCCCAAGGAAGAAAACCAGAGCCCGAGAAAAAAAAACACGGGCAGAGGAACAAAAGCAGAGGCCGAGGAACAAAACCAGAGCTCGAGGAAGAAAACTAGAGCCCGAGGAAAAAAAACAGAGACTGAGGAAGAAACGGAGGGTCCAAGGAACAAAACGAGACCCTTGGAACCAAACCAGAGCCCGAGGAGCTAAAGGAGAGCTGGAAGAACAAAACCAGAGTCCGAGGAACAAAATTAGCTCTCGAGGAAGAAAACCAGAGCCCGAGGAACAAAACCAGAGCTAGAGGAGCAAAGCCACAGCTCGAGGAACAAAACCAGTGCCCGAGGAAAGAAACCAGAGCCCGAGGAATAAAACCAGAGAGCGACGAACAAAACGAGAGCCTGAGGAAAAAAACCAGAGCCAATGGAACTAAAACAGAGCCCGAGGAACAAAACCAGAGCCCGTGGAACTAAACCAGAGGCCGAGGAACAAAACCAGAGCCCGTGGAACTAAACCAGAGCCCGGGGCACAAAACCAGAGACCGAGAAAAAAAAGCAGGGGCAGAGGAACAAAAGCAGAGGGCGAGGAACAAAACAGAGCTCAAGGAAGAAAACCAGAAGCCGAGAAATTAAACCAGAGCCTGAGGAAGAAAACCAGAGCCCGAGGAACAAAACCAGAGACCGAGAAACAAATGGTGGGCCCGAGGAACAAAACGAGACCCGTGGACCCAAACCAGAGCCCGAGAGGCTAAAGCAGATCTGGAAGAACAAAACTAGAGCCCGGGGAACAAAACCAGTCCTCGAGGAAGAAAACCAGAGCCCGAGGAAGACAACGAGAGCTAGAGGAGCAAAACCACAGCTCGAGGAACAAAACCAGCGCCCGAGGAAAGAAACCAGAGCCCGAGGAAGGAAACCAGAGCCCAAGGAACAAAACCAGATCCTGAAGAACAAAAGGAGGGCCCGAGGAATAAAACCAGAGCCCAAAGAACAAAACTAGCCCTTGAGGAAGAAAACCAGAGCCCGAGGAGGAAAACCAGAGCCCGAGGAAGACAACGAGAGCTAGAGGAGCAAAACCACAGCTCGAGGAACAGAACCAGTGCCCGAGGAAAGAATCCAGAGCACGAGGAACGAAACCAGATACCAAAGAACAAAACCACAGCTCGAGGAAAAAAACCAGCGCCCGAGGAAGAAAACCAGATCCCGAGGACCAAAACCAGAGCCCAATGAACGAAACCAGATCTCGAGGAACAAAACCAGAGGTAGAGGAGCAAAGCCACAGCTCGAAGAACAAAACAAGAGCCTGAGGAACTAAACTAGAGCCCGAGGAATAAAACCAGAGCCCATGGAACAAAACCAGAGCCCGAGTAGAAAAACCAGAGCTGGAGGAACAAAACGAGAGCCCATGGAACTAAACCAGAGCCCGAGGAACAGAACCAGAGCCCGTGGAACTAAACCAGAGCCTGAGGAACAGAACCAGAGCCTGTGGAACTAAACCAGAGCCCGAGGAACAAAACTAGTCCTCGAGGAAGAAAACCAGAGCCCGAGGAAGACAACCAGAGCTAGAGGAGCAAAACCACAGCTCGAGGAAGAAAACCAGTGCCCGAGGAAAGAAACCAGAGCTCGAGGAACGAAACCAGAGCCCGAGGAACAAAACCAGATCCCAAAGAACAAAAAGGAGGGCCCGAGGAATAAAACCAGAGCCCGAGGAACAAAACTAGCCCTCGAGGAAGAAAAGCAGAGCCCGAGGAAGACAACGAGAGCTAGAGGAGCAAAACCACAGCTCGAGGAACAAAACCAGAGCCCGAGGAAAGAATCCAGAGCCCGAGGAACAAAACCGGATCGCGAAGAACAAAAGGAGGGCCCGCGGAATAAAACCAGACCCCGAGGAACAAAACTAGCCCTCGAGGAAGAAAACCAGAGCCCGAGGAGGAAAACCAGAGCCCGAGGAAGACAACGAGAGCTAGAGGAGCAAAACCACAGCTCGAGGAACAAAACCAGCGCCCGAGGAAGAAAACCAGATCCCGAGGAAAAAAAACAGAGCCCAATGAACGAAACCAGATCGTGAGGAACAAAACCAGAGGTAGAGGAGCAAAGCCACAGCTCGAGGAACGAAACAAGAGCCCGAGGAACTAAACTAGAGCCCGAGGAATAAAACCAGAGCCCGACGAACAAAACAAGAGCCTGAGGAACAAAACCAGAGCCAATGAAACTATACGAGAGCCCGAGGAACAAAACCAGAGCCCATGGAACAGAACTAGAGCCCGAGTAGTAAAACCAGAGCTGGAGGAACAAAACCAGAGCCCGTGGAACTAAACCAGAGCCCGAGGAACAGAACCAGAGCCTGTGGAACTTAACCAGAGCCCGAGGAAGAAAACCAGAGCCCGAGAAAAAAAAACACGGGCAGAGGAACAAAAGCAGAGGCCGAGGAACAAAACCAGAGCTCGAGGAAGAAAACTAGAGCCCGAGGAAAAAAAACAGAGACGGAGGAAGAAACGGAGGGTCCAAGGAACAAAACGAGACCCTTGGAACCAAACCAGAGCCTGAGGAGTTAAAGCAGAGCTGGAAGAACAAAACCAGAGCCCGAGGAAGAAAACCAGAGCCCGAGGAAGACAACGAGATCTAGAGGAGCGAAACCACAGCTCGAGGAAAAAAACCAGTGCCTGAGGAAAGAAACCAGAGCCCGAGGAACAAAACCAGAGCACAAGGGAAAAAGGAGGGTGCGAGGAAAAAAACCAGAGCCCATGGAACAAAACCAGAGTACGAGTAGAAATCCAGAGATGTAGGGACAAAACCACAGCTCATGGAACTAAAACAGAGCCCGAGGAACAAAACCAGAGCCCGTGGAACTAAACCAGAGGCCGAGGAACAAAACCAGAGCCCGTGGAACTAAACCAGAGCCCGGGGCACAAAACCAGAGACCGAGAAAAAAAAGCAGGGGCAGAGGAACAAAAGCAGAGGCCGAGGAACAAAACCAGAGCTCAAGGAAGAAAACCAGAAGCCGAGAAATTAAACCAGAGCCTGAGGAAGAAAACCAGAGCCCGAGGAACAAAACCAGAGACCGAGAAACAAATGGTGGGCCCGAGGAACAAAACGAGACCCGTGGACCCAAACCAGAGCCCGAGAGGCTAAAGCAGATCTGGAAGAACAAAACTAGAGCCCGGGGAACAAAACCAGTCCTCGAGGAAGAAAACCAGAGCCCGAGGAAGACAACGAGAGCTAGAGGAGCAAAACCACAGCTCGAGGAACAAAACCAGCGCCCGAGGAAAGAAACCAGAGCCCGAGGAACGAAACCAGATACCGAAGAGCAAAGCCACACCTCGAGGAACAAAACAAGAGCCCGGGGAACTAAACTAGAGTCCGAGGAATAAAACCAGAGCCCATGGAACAAAACCAGAGCCCGAGTAGAAAAACCAGAGCTGGAGGAACAAAACCAGAGCCCGTGGAACTAAACCAGAGCCTGAGGAACAGAACCAGAGCCTGTGGAACTAAACCAGAGCCCGAGGAACAAAACTAGCCCTCGAGGAAGAAAACCAGAGCCCGAGGAAGACAACCAGAGCTAGAGGAGCAAAACCACAGCTCGAGGAACAAAACCAGAGCCCGAGGAAAGAATCCAGAGCCCGAGGAACAAAACCAGATCCCGAAGAACAAAAGGAGGGCCCGCGGAATAAAACCAGACCCCGAGGAACAAAACTAGCCCTCGAGGAAGAAAACCAGAGCCCGAGGAGGAAAACCAGAGCCCGAGGAAGACAACGAGAGATAGAGGAGCAAAACCACAGCTCGAGGAACAGAACCAGCGCCTGAGGAAGAAAACCAGATCCCGAGGAAAAAAAACAGAGCCCAATGAACGAAACCAGATCATGAGGAACAAAACCAGAGGTAGAGGAGCAAAGCCACAGCTCGAGGAACGAAACAAGAGCCCGAGGAACTAAACTAGAGCCCGAGGAATAAAACCAGAGCCCGACGAACAAAACAAGAGCCTGAGGAACCAAACCAGAGCCAATGAAACTATACGAGAGCCCGAGGAACAAAACCAGAGCCCATGGAACAAAACTAGAGCCCGAGTAGAAAAACCAGAGCTGGAGGAACAAAACCAGAGCCCGTGGAACTAAACCAGAGACTGAGAAACAGAACCAGAGCCTGTGGAACTTAACCAGAGCCCGAGGAAGAAAACCAGAGCCCGAGAAAAAAAAACACGGGCAGAGGAACAAAAGCAGAGGCCGAGGAACAAAACCAGAGCTCGAGGAAGAAAACTAGAGCCCGAGGAAAAAAAACAGAGACTGAGGAAGAAACGGAGGGTCCAAGGAACAAAACGAGACCCTTGGAACCAAACCAGAGCCCGAGGAGCTAAAGGAGAGCTGGAAGAACAAAACCAGAGCCCGAGGAAGAAAACCAGAGCCCGAGGAAGACAACGAGATCTAGAGGAGCGAAACCACAGCTCGAGGAAAAAAACCAGTGCCTGAGGAAAGAAACCAGAGCCCGAGGAACAAAACCAGAGCACAAGGGAAAAAGGAGGGTGCGAGGAAAAAAACCAGAGCCCATGGAACAAAACCAGAGTACGAGTAGAAATCCAGAGATGTAGGGACAAAACCACAGCTCATAGAACTAAAACAGAGCCCGAGGAACAAAACCAGAGCCCGTGGAACTAAACCAGAGGCCGAGGAACAAAACCAGAGCCCGTGGAACTAAACCAGAGCCCGGGGCACAAAACCAGAGACCGAGAAAAAAAAGCAGGGGCAGAGGAACAAAAGCAGAGGCCGAGGAACGAAACCAGAGCTCAAGGAAGAAAACCAGAAACCGAGAAATTAAACCAGAGCCTGAGGAAGAAAACCAGAGCCCGAGGAACAAAACCAGAGACCGAGAAACAAATGGTGGGCCCGAGGAACAAAACGAGACCCGTGGACCCAAACCAGAGCCCGAGAGGCTAAAGCAGATCTGGAAGAACAAAACTAGAGCCCGGGGAACAAAACCAGTCCTCGAGGAAGAAAACCAGAGCCCGAGGAAGACAACGAGAGCTAGAGGAGCAAAACCACAGCTCGAGGAACAAGACCAGCGCCCGAGGAAAGAAACCAGAGCCCGAGGAAGGAAACCAGAGCCCAAGGAACAAAACCAGATCCTGAAGAACAAAAGGAGGGCCCGAGGAATAAAACCAGAGCCCAAAGAACAAAACTAGCCCTTGAGGAAGAAAACCAGAGCCCGAGGAGGAAAACCAGAGCCCGAGGAAGACAACGAGAGCTAGAGGAGCAAAACCACAGCTCGAGGAACAGAACCAGTGCCCGAGGAAAGAATCCAGAGCACGAGGAACGAAACCAGATACCAAAGAACAAAACCACAGCTCGAGGAACAAAACCAGCGCCCGAGGAAGAAAACCAGATCCCGAGGACCAAAACCAGAGCCCAATGAACGAAACCAGATCTCGAGGAACAAAACCAGAGGTAGAGGAGCAAAGCCACAGCTCGAAGAACAAAACAAGAGCCTGAGGAACTAAACTAGAGCCCGAGGAATAAAACCAGAGCCCATGGAACAAAACCAGAGCCCGAGTAGAAAAACCAGAGCTGGAGGAACAAAACGAGAGCCCGTGGAACTAAACCAGAGCCTGAGGAACAGAACCAGAGCCCGTGGAACTAAACCAGAGCCTGAGGAACAGAACCAGAGCCTGTGGAACTAAACCAGAGCCCGAGGAACAAAACTAGTCCTCGAGGAAGAAAACCAGAGCCCGAGGAAGACAACCAGAGCTAGAGGAGCAAAACCACAGCTCGAGGAAGAAAACCAGTGCCCGAGGAAAGAAACCAGAGCTCGAGGAACGAAACCAGAGCCCGAGGAACAAAACCAGATCCCAAAGAACAAAAAGGAGGGCCCGAGGAATAAAACCAGAGCCCGAGGAACAAAACTAGCCCTCGAGGAAGAAAACCAGAGCCCGAGGAGGAAAACCAGAGCCCAAGGAAGACAACGAGAGCTAGAGGAGCAAAACCACAGCTCGAGGAACAAAACCAGCGCCCGAGGAAGAAAACCAGATCCCGAGGAAAAAAAACAGAGCCCAATGAACGAAACCAGATCGTGAGGAACAAAACCAGAGGTAGAGGAGCAAAGCCACAGCTCGAGGAACGAAACAAGAGCCCGAGGAACTAAACTAGAGCCCGAGGAATAAAACCAGAGCCCGACGAACAAAACAAGAGCCTGAGGAACAAAACCAGAGCCAATGAAACTATACGAGAGCCCGAGGAACAAAACCAGAGCCCATGGAACAGAACTAGAGCCCGAGTAGTAAAACCAGAGCTGGAGGAACAAAACCAGAGCCCGTGGAACTAAACCAGAGCCCGAGGAACAGAACCAGAGCCTGTGGAACTTAACCAGAGCCCGAGGAAGAAAACCAGAGCCCGAGAAAAAAAAACACGGGCAGAGGAACAAAAGCAGAGGCCGAGGAACAAAACCAGAGCTCGAGGAAGAAAACTAGAGCCCGAGGAAAAAAAACAGAGACTGAGGAAGAAACGGAGGGTCCAAGGAACAAAACGAGACCCTTGGAACCAAACCAGAGCCCGAGGAGCTAAAGGAGAGCTGGAAGAACAAAACCAGAGCCCGAGGAAGAAAACCAGAGCCCGAGGAAGACAACGAGATCTAGAGGAGCAAAACCACAGCTCGAGGAAAAAAACCAGTGCCTGAGGAAAGAAACCAGAGCCCGAGGAACAAAACCAGAGCACAAGGGAAAAAGGAGGGTGCGAGGAAAAAAACCAGAGCCCATGGAACAAAACCAGAGTACGAGTAGAAATCCAGAGATGTAGGGACAAAACCACAGCTCATGGAACTAAAACAGAGCCCGAGGAACAAAACCAGAGCCCGTGGAACTAAACCAGAGCCCGGGGCACAAAACCAGAGACCGAGAAAAAAAAGCAGGGGCAGAGGAACAAAAGCAGAGGCCGAGGAACAAAACCAGAGCTCAAGGAAGAAAACCAGAAGCCGAGAAATTAAACCAGAGCCTGAGGAAGAAAACCAGAGCCCGAGGAACAAAACCAGAGACCGAGAAACAAATGGTGGGCCCGAGGAACAAAACGAGACCCGTGGACCCAAACCAGAGCCCGAGAGGCTAAAGCAGATCTGGAAGAACAAAACTAGAGCCCGGGGAACAAAACCAGTCCTCGAGGAAGAAAACCAGAGCCCGAGGAAGACAACGAGAGCTAGAGGAGCAAAACCACAGCTCGAGGAACAAAACCAGCGCCCGAGGAAAGAAACCAGAGCCCGAGGAACGAAACCAGATACCGAAGAGCAAAACCACAGCTCGAGGAACAAAACCAGCGCCCGAGGAAGAAAACCAGATCCCGAGGAACAAAACCAGAGCCCAATGAACGAAACCAGAGCCCGAGGAACAAAACCAGAGGTAGAGGAGCAAAGCCACACCTCGAGGAACAAAACAAGAGCCAGAGGAACTAAACTAGAGTCCGAGGAATAAAACCAGAGCCCATGGAACAAAACCAGAGCCCGAGTAGAAAAACCAGAGCTGGAGGAACAAAACCAGAGCCCGAGGAACAAAACTAGCCCTCGAGGAAGAAAACCAGAGCCCGAGGAAGACAACCAGAGCTAGAGGAGCAAAACCACAGGTCGAGGAAGAAAACCAGAGCCCGAGAAAAAAAAGCACGGGCAGAGGAACAAAAGCAGAGGCCGAGGAACAAAACGAGAGCTCGAGGAAGAAAACTAGAGCCCGAGGAAAAAAAACAGAGACTGAGGAAGAAACGGAGGGTCCAAGGAACAAAACGAGACCCTTGGAACCAAACCAGAGCCCGAGGAGCTAAAGGAGAGCTGGAAGAACAAAACCAGAGCCCGAGGAACAAAATTAGCTCTCGAGGAAGAAAACCAGAGCCCGAGGAACAAAACCAGAGCTAGAGGAGCAAAGCCACAGCTCGAGGAACAAAACCAGTGCCCGAGGAAAGAAACCAGATCCCGAGGAATAAAACCAGAGAGCGACGAACAAAACGAGAGCCTGAGGAAAAAAAACAGAGCCAATGGAACTAAAACAGAGCCCGAGGAACAAAACCAGAGCCCATGGAACAAAACCAGAGCCCGAGTAGAAAAACCAGAGCTGGAGGAACAAAACCAGAGCCCGTGGAACTAAACCAGAGCCCGAGGAACAGAACCAGAGCCCGTGGAAAAAAACCAGAGCTCGAGGAAGAAAACTAGAGCCCGAGGAACAAAACCAGAGACTGAGGAACAAACGGAGGGTCCGAGGAACAAAACGAGACCCTTGGAACCAAACCAGAGCCCGAGGAGCTAAAGCAGAGCTGGAAGAACAAAACCAGAGCCCGAGGAACAAAACTAGCCATCGAGGAAGAAAACCAGAGCCCGAGGAAGACAACCAGAGCTAGAGGAGCAAAACGAGAGCTTGAGGAACAAGACCAGTGCCCGAGGAAAGAAACCAGAGCCCGAGGAACGAAACCAGAGCCCGAGGAACAAAACCAGATCCTGAAGAACAAAAAGGAGGGCCCGAGGAATAAAACCAGAGCCCGAGGAACAAAACTAGCCCTCGAGGAAGAAAACCAGAGCCCGAGGAAGACAATGAGAGCTAGAGGAGCAAAACCACAGCTCGAGGAACAAAACCAGCGCCCGAGGAAAGAATCCAGAGCACGAGGAACGAAACCAGATACCAAAGAACAAAACCACAGCTCGAGGAACAAAACCAGCGCCCGAGGAAGAAAACCAGATCCCGAGGACCAAAACCAGAGCCCAATGAAGGAAACCAGATCTCGAGGAACAAAACCAGAGGTAGAGGAGCAAAGCCACAGCTCGAGGAACAAAACAAGAGCCTGAGGAACTAAACTAGAGCCCGAGGAATAAAACCAGAGCCCATGGAACAAAACCAGAGGCCGAGTAGAAAAACCAGAGCTGGAGGAACAAAACGAGAGCCCATGGAACTAAACCAGAGCCCGAGGAACAGAACCAGAGCCCGTGGAACGAACCCAGAGCCTGAGGAAAAAAACCAGAGCCCGAGAAAAAAAAACACAGGCAGAGGAACAAAAGCTGAGGCCAAGAAACAAAACCAGAGCTAGAGGAAGAAAACTAGACCCCGAGGAACAAAACCAGAGACTGAGGAACAAATGGAGGTCCGAGGAACAAAACGAGACCCTTGGAACCAAACCAGAGCCTGAGGAGCTAAAGCAGAGCTGGAAGAACAAAACCAGAGCCCGAGGAACAAAACTAGCCCTCGAGAAAGAAAACCAGAGCCCGAGGAAGAAAACCAGAGCCCGAGGAACAAAACCAGATCCCGAAGAACAAAAGGAGGTCCCGCGGTATAAAACCAGACCCCGAGGAATAAAACTAGCCCTCGAGGAAGAAAACCAGAGCCCGAGGAGGAAAACCAGAGCCCGAGGAAGACAACGAGAGCTAGAGGAGCAAAACCACAGCTCGAGGAACAAAACCAGCGCCCGAGGAAGAAAACCAGATCCCGAGGAACAAAACCAGAGCCCAATGAACGAAACCAGAGCCCGAGGAACAAAACCAGAGGTAGAGGAGCAAAGCCACACCTTGAGGAACAAAACAAGAGCCCGAGGAACTAAACTAGAGTCCGAGGAATAAAACCAGAGCCCATGGAACAAAACCAGAGCCCGAGTAGAAAAACCAGAGCTGGAGGAACAAAACCAGAGCCCGTGGAACTAAACCAGAGACTGAGGAACAGAACCAGAGCCTGTGGAACTAAACCAGAGCCCGAGGAACAAAACTAGCCCTCGAGGAACAGAACCAGAGCCCGAGGAAGACAACCAGAGCTAGAGGAGCAAAACCACAGCTCGAGGAAGAAAACCAGTGCCCGAGGAAAGAAACCAGAGCTCGAGGAACGAAACCAGAGCCCGAGGAACAAAACCAGATCCCAAAGAACAAAAAGGAGGGCCCGAGGAATAAAACCAGAGCCCGAGGAACAAAACTAGCCCTCGAGGAAGAAAAGCAGAGCCCGAGGAAGACAACGAGAGCTAGAGGAGCAAAACCACAGCTCGAGGAACAAAACCAGAGCCCGAGGAAAGAATCCAGAGCCCGAGGAATAAAACCAGATCCCGAAGAACAAAAGGAGGGCCCGCGGAATAAAACCAGACCCCGAGGAACAAAACTAGCCCTCGAGGAAGAAAACCAGAGCCCGAGGAGGAAAACCAGAGCCCGAGGAAGACAACGAGAGATAGAGGAGCAAAACCACAGCTTGAGGAACAAAACCAGCGCCCGAGGAAGAAAACCAGATCCCGAGGAAAAAAAACAGAGCCCAATGAACGAAACCAGATCGTGAGGAACAAAACCAGAGGTAGAGGAGCAAAGCCACAGCTCGAGGAACGAAACAAGAGCCCGAGGAACTAAACTAGAGCCCGAGGAATAAAACCAGAGCCCGACGAACAAAACAAGAGCCTGAGGAACCAAACCAGAGCCAATGAAACTATACGAGAGCCCGAGGAACAAAACCAGAGCCCATGGAACAAAACTAGAGCCCGAGTAGAAAAACCAGAGCTGGAGGAACAAAACCAGAGCCCGTGGAACTAAACCAGAGCCCAAGGAACAGAACCAGAGCCTGTGGAACTTAACCAGAGCCCGAGGAAGAAAACCAGAGCCCGAGAAAAAAAAACACGGGCAGAGGAACAAAAGCAGAGGCCGAGGAACAAAACCAGAGCTCGAGGAAGAAAACTAGAGCCCGAGGAAAAAAAACAGAGACTGAGGAAGAAACGGAGGGTCCAAGGAACAAAACGAGACCCTTGGAACCAAACCAGAGCCCGAGGAGCTAAAGGAGAGCTGGAAGAACAAAACCAGAGCCCGAGGAACAAAATTAGCTCTCGAGGAAGAAAACCAGAGCCCGAGGAACAAAACCAGAGCTAGAGGAGCAAAGCCACAGCTCGAGGAACAAAACCAGTGCCCGAGGAAAGAAACCAGAGCCCGAGGAATAAAACCAGAGAGCGACGAACAAAACGAGAGCCTGAGGAAAAAAAACAGAGCCAATGGAACTAAAACAGAGCCCGAGGAACAAAACCAGAGCCCATGGAGCAAAACCAGAGCCCGAGTAGAAAAACCAGAGCTGGAGGAACAAAACCAGAGCCCGTGGAACTAAACCAGAGCCCGAGGAACAGAACCAGAGCCCGTGGAAAAAAACCAGAGCTCGAGGAAGAAAACTAGAGCCAGAGGAACAAAACCAGAGACTGAGGAACAAACGGAGGGTCCGAGGAACAAAACGAGACCCTTGGAACCAAACCAGAGCCCGAGGAGCTAAAGCAGAGCTGGAAGAACAAAACCAGAGCCCGAGGAACAAAACTAGCCATCGAGGAAGAAAACCAGAGCCCGAGGAAGACAACCAGAGCTAGAGGAGCAAAACGAGAGCTTGAGGAACAAGACCAGTGCCCGAGGAAAGAAACCAGAGCCCGAGGAACGAAACCAGAGCCTGAGGAACAAAACCAGATCCCGAAGAACAAAAAGGAGGGCCCGAGGAATAAAACCAGAGCCCGAGGAACAAAACTAGCCCTCGAGGAAGAAAACCAGAGCCCGAGGAAGACAATGAGAGCTAGAGGAGCAAAACCACAGCTCGAGGAACAAAACCAGCGCCCGAGGAAAGAATCCAGAGCACGAGGAACGAAACCAGATACCAAAGAACAAAACCACAGCTCGAGGAAAAAAACCAGCGCCCGAGGAAGAAAACCAGATCCCGAGGACCAAAACCAGAGCCCAATGAAGGAAACCAGATCTCGAGGAACAAAACCAGAGGTAGAGGAGCAAAGCCACAGCTCGAGGAACAAAACAAGAGCCTGAGGAACTAAACTAGAGCCCGAGGAATAAAACCAGAGCCCATGGAACAAAACCAGAGGCCGAGTAGAAAAACCAGAGCTGGAGGAACAAAACGAGAGCCCATGGAACTAAACCAGAGACTGAGGAACAGAACCAGAGCCCGTGGAACGAACCCAGAGCCTGAGGAAAAAAACCAGAGCCCGAGAAAAAAAAACACAGGCAGAGGAACAAAAGCTGAGGCCAAGAAACAAAACCAGAGCTAGAGGAAGAAAACTAGACCCCGAGGAACAAAACCAGAGACTGAGGAACAAATGGAGGTCCGAGGAACAAAACGAGACCCTTGGAACCAAACCAGAGCCCGAGGAGCTAAAGCAGAGCTGGAAGAACAAAACCAGAGCCCGAGGAACAAAACTAGCCCTCGAGAAAGAAAACCAGAGCCCGAGGAAGAAAACCAGAGCCCGAGGAACAAAACCAGATCCCGAAGAACAAAAGGAGGTCCCGCGGTATAAAACCAGACCCCGAGGAATAAAACTAGCCCTCGAGGAAGAAAACCAGAGCCCGAGGAGGAAAACCAGAGCCCGAGGAAGACAACGAGAGCTAGAGGAGCAAAACCACAGCTCGAGGAACAAAACCAGCGCCCGAGGAAAGAAACCAGAGCCCGAGGAACGAAACCAGATACCGAAGAGCAAAACCACAGCTCGAGGAACAAAACCAGCGCCCGAGGAAGAAAACCAGATCCCGAGGAACAAAACCAGAGCCCAATGAACGAAACCAGAGCCCGAGGAACAAAACCAGAGGTAGAGGAGCAAAGCCACACCTCGAGGAACAAAACAAGAGCCTGAGGAACTAAACTAGAGTCCGAGGAATAAAACCAGAGCCCATGGAACAAAACCAGAGCCCGAGTAGAAAAACCAGAGCTGGAGGAACAAAACCAGAGCCCGTGGAACTAAACCAGAGCCTGAGGAACAGAACCAGAGCCTGTGGAACTAAACCAGAGCCCGAGGAACAAAACTAGTCCTCGAGGAAGAAAACCAGAGCCCGAGGAAGACAACCAGAGCTAGAGGAGCAAAACCACAGCTCGAGGAAGAAAACCAGTGCCCGAGGAAAGAAACCAGAGCTCGAGGAACGAAACCAGAGCCCGAGGAACAAAACCAGATCCCAAAGAACAAAAAGGAGGGCCCGAGGAATAAAACCAGAGCCCGAGGAACAAAACTAGCCCTCGAGGAAGAAAAGCAGAGCCCGAGGAAGACAACGAGAGCTAGAGGAGCAAAACCACAGCTCGAGGAACAAAACCAGAGCCCGAGGAAAGAATCCAGAGCCCGAGGAACAAAACCGGATCGCGAAGAACAAAAGGAGGGCCCGCGGAATAAAACCAGACCCCGAGGAACAAAACTAGCCCTCGAGGAAGAAAACCAGAGCCCGAGGAGGAAAACCAGAGCCCGAGGAAAGAAACCAGAGCTCGAGGAACGAAACCAGAGCCCGAGGAACAAAACCAGATCCCAAAGAACAAAAAGGAGGGCCCGAGGAATAAAACCAGAGCCCGAAGAACAAAACTAGCCCTCGAGGAAGAAAACCAGAGCCCGAGGAAGACAACGAGAGCTAGAGGAGCAAAACCACAGCTCGAGGAACAAAACCAGAGCCCGAGGAAAGAATCCAGAGCCCGAGGAACAAAACCAGATCCCGAAGAACAAAAGGAGGGCCCGCGGAATAAAACCAGACCCCGAGGGACAAAACTAGCCCTCGAGGAAGAAAACCAGAGCCCGAGGAGGAAAACCAGAGCCCGAGGAAGACAACGAGAGATAGAGGAGCAAAACCACAGCTTGAGGAACAAAACCAGCGCCCGAGAAAGAAAACCAGATCCCGAGGAAAAAAAACAGAGCCCAATGAACGAAAGCAGATCGTGAGGAACAAAACCAGAGGTAGAGGAGCAAAGCCACAGCTCGAGGAACGAAACAAGAGCCCGAGGAACTAAACTAGAGCCCGAGGAATAAAACCAGAGCCTGTGGAACTTAACCAGAGCCCGAGAAAGAAAACCAGAGCCCGAGAAAAAAAAACACGGGCAGAGGAACAAAAGCAGAGGCCGAGGAACAAAACCAGAGCTCGAGGAAGAAAACTAGAGCCCGAGGAAAAAAAACAGAGACTGAGGAAGAAACGGAGGGTCCAAGGAACAAAACGAGACCCTTGGAACCAAACCAGAGCCCGAGGAGCTAAAGGAGAGCTGGAAGAACAAAACCAGAGCCCGAGGAACAAAATTAGCCCTCGAGGAAGAAAACCAGAGCCCGAGGATCAAAACCAGAGCTAGAGGAGCAAAGCCACAGCTCGAGGAACAAAACCAGTGCCCGAGGAAAGAAACCAGAGCCCGAGGAATAAAACCAGAGAGCGACGAACAAAACGAGAGCCTGAGGAAAAAAACCAGAGCCAATGGAACTAAAACAGAGCCCGAGGAACAAAACCAGAGACCGAGTAGAAAAACCAGAGCTGGAGGAACAAAACCAGAGCCCGTGGAACTAAACCAGAGCCCGAGGAACAGAACCAGAGCCCGTGGAACTAAACCAGAGCCCGAGGAACAAAACCAGAGCCCCCCCAAAAAAAACACGGGGAGAGGAACAAAAGCAGAGGCCGAGGAACAAAACCAGAGCTCGAGGAAGAAAACTAGAGCCCGAGGAACAAAACCAGAGACTGAGGAACAAACGGAGGGTCCGAGGAACAAAACGAGACCCTTGGAACCAAACCAGAGCCCGAGGAGCTAAAGCAGAGCTGGAAGAACAAAACCAGAGCCCGAGGAACAAAACTAGCCATCGAGGAAGAAAACCAGAGCCTGAGGAACAAAACCAGAGCCAATGGAACTAAAACAGAGCTCGAGGAACAAAACTAGAACCCGAGAAATTAAACCAGAGCCTGAGGAAGAAAACCAGAGCCCGAGGAACAAAACCAGAGGCCGAGAAACAAATGGTGGGCCCGAGGAACAAAACGAGACCCGTGGACCCAAACCAGAGCCCGAGAGGCTAAAGCAGATCTGGAAGAACAAAACTAGAGCCCGGGGAACAAAACCAGTCCTCGAGGAAGAAAACCAGAGCCCGAGGAAGACAACGAGAGCTAGAGGAGCAAAACCACAGCTCGAGGAACAAAACCAGCGCCCGAGGAAAGAAACCAGAGCCCGAGGAAGGAAACCAGAGCCCAAGGAACAAAACCAGATCCTGAAGAACAAAAGGAGGGCCCGAGGAATAAAACCAGAGCCCAAAGAACAAAACTAGCCCTTGAGGAAGAAAACCAGAGCCCGAGGAGGAAAACCAGAGCCCGAGGAAGACAACGAGAGCTAGAGGAGCAAAACCACAGCTCGAGGAACAAAACCAGCGCCCGAGGAAAGAATCCAGAGCACGAGGAACGAAACCAGATACCAAAGAACAAAACCACAGCTCGAGGAAAAAAACCAGCGCCCGAGGAAGAAAACCAGATCCCGAGGACCAAAACCAGAGCCCAATGAAGGAAACCAGATCTCGAGGAACAAAACCAGAGGTAGAGGAGCAAAGCCACAGCTCGAGGAACAAAACAAGAGCCTGAGGAACTAAACTAGAGCCCAAGGAATAAAACCAGAGCCCATGGAACAAAACCAGAGCCCGAGTAGAAAAATCAGAGCTGGAGGAACAAAACGAGAGCCCATGGAACTAAACCAGAGCCCGAGGAACAGAACCAGAGCCCGTGGAACTAACCCAGAGCCTGAGGAAAAAAACCAGAGCCCGAGAAAAAAAAACACAGGCAGAGGAACAAAAGCTGAGGCCAAGAAACAAAACCAGAGCTAGAGGAAGAAAACTAGACCCCGAGGAACAAAACCAGAGACTGAGGAACAAATGGAGGTCCGAGGAACAAAACGAGACCCTTGGAATCAAACCAGAGCCCGAGGAGCTAAAGCAGAGCTGGAAGAACAAAACCAGAGCCCGAGGAACAAAACTAGCCCTCGAGAAAGAAAACCAGAGCCCGAGGAAGAAAACCAGAGCCCGAGGAACAAAACCAGATCCCGAAGAACAAAAGGAGGTCCCGCGGTATAAAACCAGACCCCGAGGAATAAAACTAGCCCTCGAGGAAGAAAACCAGAGCCCGAGGAGGAAAACCAGAGCCCGAGGAAGACAACGAGAGCTAGAGGAGCAAAACCACAGCTCGAGGAACAAAACCAGCGCCCGAGGAAAGAAACCAGAGCCCGAGGAACGAAACCAGGTACCGAAGAGCAAAACCACAGCTCGAGGAACAAAACCAGCGCCCGAGGAAGAAAACCAGATCCCGAGGAACAAAACCAGAGCCCAATGAACGAAACCAGAGCCCGAGGAACAAAACCAGAGGTAGAGGAGCAAAGCCACAGCTCGAGGAACAAAACAAGAGCCTGAGGAACTAAACTAGAGCCCGAGGAATAAAACCAGAGCCCATGGAACAAAACCAGAGGCCGAGTAGAAAAACCAGAGCTGGAGGAACAAAACGAGAGCCCATGGAACTAAACCAGAGCCCGAGGAACAGAACCAGAGCCGAAGAAAAAAAAAACACAGGCAGAGGAACAAAAGCTGAGGCCAAGAAACAAAACCAGAGCTAGAGGAAGAAAACTAGACCCCGAGGAACAAAACCAGAGACTGAGGAACAAATGGAGGTCCGAGGAACAAAACGAGACCCTTGGAACCAAACCAGAGCCCGAGGAGCTAAAGCAGAGCTGGAAGAACAAAACCAGAGCCCGAGGAACAAAACTAGCCCTCGAGAAAGAAAACCAGAGCCCGAGGAAGAAAACCAGAGCCCGAGGAACAAAACCAGATCCCGAAGAACAAAAGGAGGTCCCGCGGTATAAAACCAGACCCCGAGGAATAAAACTAGCCCTCGAGGAAGAAAACCAGAGCCCGAGGAGGAAAACCAGAGCCCGAGGAAGACAACGAGAGCTAGAGGAGCAAAACCACAGCTCGAGGAACAAAACCAGCGCCCGAGGAAAGAAACCAGAGCCCGAGGAACGAAACCAGGTACCGAAGAGCAAAACCACAGCTCGAGGAACAAAACCAGCGCCCGAGGAAGAAAACCAGATCCCGAGGAACAAAACCAGAGCCCAATGAACGAAACCAGAGCCCGAGGAACAAAACCAGAGGTAGAGGAGCAAAGCCACACCTCGAGGAACAAAACAAGAGCCCGAGGAACTAAACTAGAGTCCGAGGAATAAAACCAGAGCCCATGGAACAAAACCAGAGCCCGAGTAGAAAAACCAGAGCTGGAGGAACAAAACCAGAGCCCGTGGAACTAAACCAGAGCCTGAGGAACAGAACCAGAGCCTGTGGAACTAAACCAGAGCCCGAGGAACAAAACTAGCCCTCGAGGAACAGAACCAGAGCCCGAGGAAGACAACCAGAGCTAGAGGAGCAAAACCACAGCTCGAGGAAGAAAACCAGTGCCCGAGGAAAGAAACCAGAGCTCGAGGAACGAAACCAGAGCCCGAGGAACAAAACCAGATCCCAAAGAACAAAAAGGAGGGCCCGAGGAATAAAACCAGAGCCCGAGGAACAAAACTAGCCCTCGAGGAAGAAAAGCAGAGCCCGAGGAAGACAACGAGAGCTAGAGGAGCAAAACCACAGCTCGAGGAACAAAACCAGAGCCCGAGGAAAGAATCCAGAGCCCGAGGAACAAAACCAGATCCCGAAGAACAAAAGGAGGGCCCGCGGAATAAAACCAGACCCCGAGGAACAAAACTAGCCCTCGAGGAAGAAAACCAGAGCCCGAGGAGGAAAACCAGAGCCCGAGGAAGACAACGAGAGATAGAGGAGCAAAACCACAGCTCGAGGAACAAAACCAGCGCCCGAGAAAGAAAACCAGATCCCGAGGAAAAAAAACAGAGCCCAATGAACGAAAGCAGATCGTGAGGAACAAAACCAGAGGTAGAGGAGCAAAGCCACAGCTCGAGGAACGAAACAAGAGCCCGAGGAACTAAACTAGAGCCCGAGGAATAAAACCAGAGCCCGACGAACAAAACAAGAGCCTGAGGAACAAAACCAGAGCCAATGAAACTATACGAGAGCCCGAGGAACAAAACCAGAGCCCATGGAACAAAACTAGAGCCCGAGTAGTAAAACCAGAGCTGGAGGAACAAAACCAGAGCCCGTGGAACTAAACCAGAGCCCGAGGAACAGAACCAGAGCCTGTGGAACTTAACCAGAGCCCGAGAAAAAAAAACACGGGCAGAGGAACAAAAGCAGAGGCCGAGGAACAAAACCAGAGCTCGAGGAAGAAAACTAGAGCCCGAGGAAAAAAAACAGAGACTGAGGAAGAAACGGAGGGTCCAAGGAACAAAACGAGACCCTTGGAACCAAACCAGAGCCCGAGGAGCTAAAGGAGAGCTGGAAGAACAAAACCAGAGCCCGAGGAACAAAATTAGCCCTCGAGGAAGAAAACCAGAGCCCGAGGATCAAAACCAGAGCTAGAGGAGCAAAGCCACAGCTCGAGGAACAAAACCAGTGCCCGAGGAAAGAAACCAGAGCCCGAGGAATAAAACCAGAGAGCGACGAACAAAACGAGAGCCTGAGGAAAAAAACCAGAGCCAATGGAAGTAAAACAGAGCCCGAGGAACAAAACCAGAGACCGAGTAGAAAAACCAGAGCTGGAGGAACAAAACCAGAGCCCGTGGAACTAAACCAGAGCCCGAGGAACAGAACCAGAGCCCGTGGAACTAAACCAGAGCCCGAGGAACAAAACCAGAGCCCCCCCAAAAAAAACACGGGGAGAGGAACAAAAGCAGAGGCCGAGGAACAAAACCAGAGCTCGAGGAAGAAAACTAGAGCCCGAGGAACAAAACCAGAGACTGAGGAACAAACGGAGGGTCCGAGGAACAAAACGAGACCCTTGGAACCAAACCAGAGCCCGAGGAGCTAAAGCAGAGCTGGAAGAACAAAACCAGAGCCCGAGGAACAAAACTAGCCATCGAGGAAGAAAACCAGAGCCTGAGGAACAAAACCAGAGCCAATGGAACTAAAACAGAGCTCGAGGAACAAAACTAGAACCCGAGAAATTAAACCAGAGCCTGAGGAAGAAAACCAGAGCCCGAGGAACAAAACCAGAGGCCGAGAAACAAATGGTGGGCCCGAGGAACAAAACGAGACCCGTGGACCCAAACCAGAGCCCGAGAGGCTAAAGCAGATCTGGAAGAACAAAACTAGAGCCCGGGGAACAAAACCAGTCCTCGAGGAAGAAAACCAGAGCCCGAGGAAGACAACGAGAGCTAGAGGAGCAAAACCACAGCTCGAGGAACAAAACCAGCGCCCGAGGAAAGAAACCAGAGCCCGAGGAAGGAAACCAGAGCCCAAGGAACAAAACCAGATCCTGAAGAACAAAAGGAGGGCCCGAGGAATAAAACCAGAGCCCAAAGAACAAAACTAGCCCTTGAGGAAGAAAACCAGAGCCCGAGGAGGAAAACCAGAGCCCGAGGAAGACAACGAGAGCTAGAGGAGCAAAACCACAGCTCGAGGAACAAAACCAGCGCCCGAGGAAAGAATCCAGAGCACGAGGAACGAAACCAGATACCAAAGAACAAAACCACAGCTCGAGGAAAAAAACCAGCGCCCGAGGAAGAAAACCAGATCCCGAGGACCAAAACCAGAGCCCAATGAAGGAAACCAGATCTCGAGGAACAAAACCAGAGGTAGAGGAGCAAAGCCACAGCTCGAGGAACAAAACAAGAGCCTGAGGAACTAAACTAGAGCCCAAGGAATAAAACCAGAGCCCATGGAACAAAACCAGAGCCCGAGTAGAAAAATCAGAGCTGGAGGAACAAAACGAGAGCCCATGGAACTAAACCAGAGCCCGAGGAACAGAACCAGAGCCCGTGGAACTAACCCAGAGCCTGAGGAAAAAAACCAGAGCCCGAGAAAAAAAAACACAGGCAGAGGAACAAAAGCTGAGGCCAAGAAACAAAACCAGAGCTAGAGGAAGAAAACTAGACCCCGAGGAACAAAACCAGAGACTGAGGAACAAATGGAGGTCCGAGGAACAAAACGAGACCCTTGGAATCAAACCAGAGCCCGAGGAGCTAAAGCAGAGCTGGAAGAAAAAAACCAGAGCCCGAGGAACAAAACTAGCCCTCGAGAAAGAAAACCAGAGCCCGAGGAAGAAAACCAGAGCCCGAGGAACAAAACCAGATCCCGAAGAACAAAAGGAGGTCCCGCGGTATAAAACCAGACCCCGAGGAATAAAACTAGCCCTCGAGGAAGAAAACCAGAGCCCGAGGAGGAAAACCAGAGCCCGAGGAAGACAACGAGAGCTAGAGGAGCAAAACCACAGCTCGAGGAACAAAACCAGCGCCCGAGGAAAGAAACCAGAGCCCGAGGAACGAAACCAGGTACCGAAGAGCAAAACCACAGCTCGAGGAACAAAACCAGCGCCCGAGGAAGAAAACCAGATCCCGAGGAACAAAACCAGAGCCCAATGAACGAAACCAGAGCCCGAGGAACAAAACCAGAGGTAGAGGAGCAAAGCCACAGCTCGAGGAACAAAACAAGAGCCTGAGGAACTAAACTAGAGCCCGAGGAATAAAACCAGAGCCCATGGAACAAAACCAGAGGCCGAGTAGAAAAACCAGAGCTGGAGGAACAAAACGAGAGCCCATGGAACTAAACCAGAGCCCGAGGAACAGAACCAGAGCCCGTGGAACTAACCCAGAGCCTGAGGAAAAAAACCAGAGCCGAAGAAAAAAAAAACACAGGCAGAGGAACAAAAGCTGAGGCCAAGAAACAAAACCAGAGCTAGAGGAAGAAAACTAGACCCCGAGGAACAAAACCAGAGACTGAGGAACAAATGGAGGTCCGAGGAACAAAACGAGACCCTTGGAACCAAACCAGAGCCCGAGGAGCTAAAGCAGAGCTGGAAGAACAAAACCAGAGCCCGAGGAACAAAACTAGCCCTCGAGAAAGAAAACCAGAGCCCGAGGAAGAAAACCAGAGCCCGAGGAACAAAACCAGATCCCGAAGAACAAAAGGAGGTCCCGCGGTATAAAACCAGACCCCGAGGAATAAAACTAGCCCTCGAGGAAGAAAACCAGAGCCCGAGGAGGAAAACCAGAGCCCGAGGAAGACAACGAGAGCTAGAGGAGCAAAACCACAGCTCGAGGAACAAAACCAGCGCCCGAGGAAAGAAACCAGAGCCCGAGGAACGAAACCAGGTACCGAAGAGCAAAACCACAGCTCGAGGAACAAAACCAGCGCCCGAGGAAGAAAACCAGATCCCGAGGAACAAAACCAGAGCCCAATGAACGAAACCAGAGCCCGAGGAACAAAACCAGAGGTAGAGGAGCAAAGCCACACCTCGAGGAACAAAACAAGAGCCCGAGGAACTAAACTAGAGTCCGAGGAATAAAACCAGAGCCCATGGAACAAAACCAGAGCCCGAGTAGAAAAACCAGAGCTGGAGGAACAAAACCAGAGCCCGTGGAACTAAACCAGAGCCTGAGGAACAGAACCAGAGCCTGTGGAACTAAACCAGAGCCCGAGGAACAAAACTAGCCCTCGAGGAACAGAACCAGAGCCCGAGGAAGACAACCAGAGCTAGAGGAGCAAAACCACAGCTCGAGGAAGAAAACCAGTGCCCGAGGAAAGAAACCAGAGCTCGAGGAACGAAACCAGAGCCCGAGGAACAAAACCAGATCCCAAAGAACAAAAAGGAGGGCCCGAGGAATAAAACCAGAGCCCGAGGAACAAAACTAGCCCTCGAGGAAGAAAAGCAGAGCCCGAGGAAGACAACGAGAGCTAGAGGAGCAAAACCACAGCTCGAGGAACAAAACCAGAGCCCGAGGAAAGAATCCAGAGCCCGAGGAACAAAACCAGATCCCGAAGAACAAAAGGAGGGCCCGCGGAATAAAACCAGACCCCGAGGAACAAAACTAGCCCTCGAGGAAGAAAACCAGAGCCCGAGGAGGAAAACCAGAGCCCGAGGAAGACAACGAGAGATAGAGGAGCAAAACCACAGCTCGAGGAACAAAACCAGCGCCCGAGAAAGAAAACCAGATCCCGAGGAAAAAAAACAGAGCCCAATGAACGAAAGCAGATCGTGAGGAACAAAACCAGAGGTAGAGGAGCAAAGCCACAGCTCGAGGAACGAAACAAGAGCCCGAGGAACTAAACTAGAGCCCGAGGAATAAAACCAGAGCCCGACGAACAAAACAAGAGCCTGAGGAACAAAACCAGAGCCAATGAAACTATACGAGAGCCCGAGGAACAAAACCAGAGCCCATGGAACAAAACTAGAGCCCGAGTAGTAAAACCAGAGCTGGAGGAACAAAACCAGAGCCCGTGGAACTAAACCAGAGCCCGAGGAACAGAACCAGAGCCTGTGGAACTTAACCAGAGCCCGAGAAAAAAAAACACGGGCAGAGGAACAAAAGCAGAGGCCGAGGAACAAAACCAGAGCTCGAGGAAGAAAACTAGAGCCCGAGGAAAAAAAACAGAGACTGAGGAAGAAACGGAGGGTCCAAGGAACAAAACGAGACCCTTGGAACCAAACCAGAGCCCGAGGAGCTAAAGGAGAGCTGGAAGAACAAAACCAGAGCCCGAGGAACAAAATTAGCCCTCGAGGAAGAAAACCAGAGCCCGAGGATCAAAACCAGAGCTAGAGGAGCAAAGCCACAGCTCGAGGAACAAAACCAGTGCCCGAGGAAAGAAACCAGAGCCCGAGGAATAAAACCAGAGAGCGACGAACAAAACGAGAGCCTGAGGAAAAAAAACAGAGCCAATGGAAGTAAAACAGAGCCCGAGGAACAAAACCAGAGACCGAGTAGAAAAACCAGAGCTGGAGGAACAAAACCAGAGCCCGTGGAACTAAACCAGAGCCCGAGGAACAGAACCAGAGCCCGTGGAACTAAACCAGAGCCCGAGGAACAAAACCAGAGCCCCCCCAAAAAAAACACGGGGAGAGGAACAAAAGCAGAGGCCGAGGAACAAAACCAGAGCTCGAGGAAGAAAACTAGAGCCCGAGGAACAAAACCAGAGACTGAGGAACAAACGGAGGGTCCGAGGAACAAAACGAGACCCTTGGAACCAAACCAGAGCCCGAGGAGCTAAAGCAGAGCTGGAAGAACAAAACCAGAGCCCGAGGAACAAAACTAGCCATCGAGGAAGAAAACCAGAGCCTGAGGAACAAAACCAGAGCCAATGGAACTAAAACAGAGCTCGAGGAACAAAACTAGAACCCGAGAAATTAAACCAGAGCCTGAGGAAGAAAACCAGAGCCCGAGGAACAAAACCAGAGGCCGAGAAACAAATGGTGGGCCCGAGGAACAAAACGAGACCCGTGGACCCAAACCAGAGCCCGAGAGGCTAAAGCAGATCTGGAAGAACAAAACTAGAGCCCGGGGAACAAAACCAGTCCTCGAGGAAGAAAAGCAGAGCCCGAGGAAGACAACGAGAGCTAGAGGAGCAAAACCACAGCTCGAGGAACAAAACCAGCGCCCGAGGAAAGAAACCAGAGCCCGAGGAAGGAAACCAGAGCCCAAGGAACAAAACCAGATCGTGAAGAACAAAAGGAGGCCCCGAGGAATAAAACCAGAGCCCAAAGAACAAAACTAGCCCTTGAGGAAGAAAACCAGAGCCCGAGGAGGAAAACCAGAGCCCGAGGAAGACAACGAGAGCTAGAGGAGCAAAACCACAGCTCGAGGAACAAAACCAGCGCCCGAGGAAAGAATCCAGAGCACGAGGAATGAAACCAGATACCAAAGAACAAAACCACAGCTCGAGGAAAAAAACCAGCGCCCGAGGAAGAAAACCAGATCCCGAGGACCAAAACCAGAGCCCAATGAAGGAAACCAGATCTCGAGGAACAAAACCAGAGGTAGAGGAGCAAAGCCACAGCTCGAGGAACAAAACAAGAGCCTGAGGAACTAAACTAGAGCCCGAGGAATAAAACCAGAGCCCATGGAACAAAACCAGAGCCCGAGTAGAAAAACCAGAGCTGGAGGAACAAAACGAGAGCCCATGGAACTAAACCAGAGCCCGAGGAACAGAACCAGAGCCCGTGGAACTAACCCAGAGCCTGAGGAAAAAAACCAGAGCCCGAGAAAAAAAAACACAGGCAGAGGAACAAAAGCTGAGGCCAAGAAACAAAACCAGAGCTAGAGGAAGAAAACTAGACCCCGAGGAACAAAACCAGAGACTGAGGAACAAATGGAGGTCCGAGGAACAAAACGAGACCCTTGGAACCAAACCAGAGCCCGAGGAGCTAAAGCAGAGCTGGAAGAACAAAACCAGAGCCCGAGGAACAAAACTAGCCCTCGAGAAAGAAAACCAGAGCCCGAGGAAGAAAACCAGAGCCCGAGGAACAAAACCAGATCCCGAAGAACAAAAGGAGGTCCCGCGGTATAAAACCAGACCCCGAGGAATAAAACTAGCCCTCGAGGAAGAAAACCAGAGCCCGAGGAGGAAAACCAGAGCCCGAGGAAGACAACGAGAGCTAGAGGAGCAAAACCACAGCTCGAGGAACAAAACCAGCGCCCGAGGAAAGAAACCAGAGCCCGAGGAACGAAACCAGGTACCGAAGAGCAAAACCACAGCTCGAGGAACAAAACCAGCGCCCGAGGAAGAAAACCAGATCCCGAGGAACAAAACCAGAGCCCAATGAACGAAACCAGAGCCCGAGGAACAAAACCAGAGGTAGAGGAACAAAACCAGAGCCCGTGGAACTAACCAGAGTCTGAGGAACTGAACCAGAGCCTGTGGAACTAAACCAGAGCCCGAGGAACAAAAGTAGCCCTCGAGGAACAGAACCAGAGCCCGAGGAAGACAACCAGAGCTAGAGGAGCAAAACCACAGCTCGAGGAAGAAAACCAGTGCCCGAGGAAAGAAACCAGAGCTCGAGGAACGAAACCAGAGCCCGAGGAACAAAACCAGATCCCGAAGAACAAAAAGGAGGGCCCGAGGAATAAAACCAGAGCCCGAGGAACAAAACTAGCCCTCGAGGAAGAAAACCAGAGCCCGAGGAATACAACGAGAGCTAGAGGAGCAAAACCACAGCTCGAGGAACAAAACCAGAGCCCGAGGAAAGAATCCAGAGCCCGAGGAACAAAACCAGATCCCGAAGAACAAAAGGAGGGCCCGCGGAATAAAACCAGACCCCGAGGAACAAAACTAGCCCTCGAGGAAGAAAACCAGAGCCCGAGGAGGAAAACCAGAGCCCGAGGAAGACAACGAGAGATAGAGGAGCAAAACCACAGCTCGAGGAACAAAACCAGCGCCCGAGGAAGAAAACCAGATCCCGAGGAAAAAAAACAGAGCCCAATGAACGAAACCAGATCGTGAGGAACAAAACCAGAGGTAGAGGAGCAAAGCCACAGCTCGAGGAACGAAACAAGAGCCCGAGGAACTAAACTAGAGCCCGAGGAATAAAACCAGAGCCCGACGAACAAAACAAGAGCCTGAGGAACAAAACCAGAGCCAATGAAACTATACGAGAGCCCGAGGAACAAAACCAGAGCCCATGGAACAAAACTAGAGCCCGAGTAGAAAAACCAGAGCTGGAGGAACAAAACCAGAGCCCGTGGAACTAAACCAGAGCCCGAGGAACAGAACCAGAGCCTGTGGAACTAAACCAGAGCCCGAGGAACAAAACTAGCCCTCGAGGAAGAAAACCAGAGCCCGAGGAAGACAAACAGAGCTAGAGGAGCAAAACCACAGCTCGAGGAAGAAAACCAGTGCCCGAGGAAAGAAACCAGAGCCCGTGGAACTAAACCAGAGCCCAAGGAACAGAACCAGAGCCTGTGGAACTTAACCAGAGCCCGAGGAAGAAAACCAGAGCCCGAGAAAAAAAAACACGGGCAGAGGAACAAAAGCAGAGGCCGAGGAACAAAACCAGAGTTCGAGGAAGAAAACTAGAGCCCGAGGAAAAAAAACAGAGACTGAGGAAGAAACGGAGGGTCCAAGGAACAAAACGAGACCCTTGGAACCAAACCAGAGCCCGAGGAGCTAAAGGAGAGCTGGAAGAACAAAACCAGAGCCCGAGGAACAAAATTAGCCCTCGAGGAAGAAAACCAGAGCCCGAGGATCAAAACCAGAGCTAGAGGAGCAAAGCCACAGCTCGAGGAACAAAACCAGTGCCCGAGGAAAGAAACCAGAGCCCGAGGAATAAAACCAGAGAGCGACGAACAAAACGAGAGCCTGAGGAAAAAAACCAGAGCCAATGGAAGTAAAACAGAGCCCGAGGAACAAAACCAGAGACCGAGTAGAAAAACCAGAGCTGGAGGAACAAAACCAGAGCCCGTGGAACTAAACCAGAGCCCGAGGAACAGAACCAGAGCCCGTGGAACTAAACCAGAGCCCGAGGAACAAAACCAGAGCCCCCCAAAAAAAAACACGGGGAGAGGAACAAAAGCAGAGGCCGAGGAACAAAACCAGAGCTCGAGGAAGAAAACTAGAGCCCGAGGAACAAAACCAGAGACTGAGGAACAAACGGAGGGTCCGAGGAACAAAACGAGACCCTTGGAACCAAACCAGAGCCCGAGGAGCTAAAGCAGAGCTGGAAGAACAAAACCAGAGCCCGAGGAACAAAACTAGCCATCGAGGAAGAAAACCAGAGCCTGAGGAACAAAACCAGAGCCAATGGAACTATAACAGAGCTCGAGGAACAAAACTAGAACCCGAGAAATTAAACCAGAGCCTGAGGAAGAAAACCAGAGCCCGAGGAACAAAACCAGAGACCGAGAAACAAATGGTGGGCCCGAGGAACAAAACGAGATCCGTGGACCCAAACCAGAGCCCGAGAGGCTAAAGCAGATCTGGAAGAACAAAACTAGAGCCCGGGGAACAAAACCAGTCCTCGAGGAAGAAAAGCAGAGCCCGAGGAAGACAACGAGAGCTAGAGGAGCAAAACCAGCGCCCGAGGAAAGAAACCAGAGCCCGAGGAAGGAAACCAGAGCCCAAGGAACAAAACCAGATCCTGAAGAACAAAAGGAGGGCCCGAGGAATAAAACCAGAGCCCAAAGAACAAAACTAGCCCTTGAGGAAGAAAACCAGAGCCTGAGGAGGAAAACCAGAGCCCGAGGAAGACAACGAGAGCTAGAGGAGCAAAACCACAGCTCGAGGAACAAAACCAGCGCCCGAGGAAAGAATCCAGAGCACGAGGAACAAAACCAGATACCAAAGAACAAAACCACAGCTCGAGGAAAAAAACCAGCGCCCGAGGAAGAAAACCAGATCCCGAGGACCAAAACCAGAGCCCAATGAAGGAAACCAGATCTCGAGGAACAAAACCAGAGGTAGAGGAGCAAAGCCACAGCTCGAGGAACAAAACAAGAGCCTGAGGAACTAAACTAGAGCCCGAGGAATAAAACCAGAGCCCATGGAACAAAACCAGAGCCCGAGTAGAAAAACCAGAGCTGGAGGAACAAAACGAGAGCCCATGGAACTAAACCAGAGCCCGAGGAACAGAACCAGAGCCCGTGGAACTAACCCAGAGCCTGAGGAAAAAAACCAGAGCCCGAGAAAAAAAAACACAGGCAGAGGAACAAAAGCTGAGGCCAAGAAACAAAACCAGAGCTAGAGGAAGAAAACTAGACCCCGAGGAACAAAACCAGAGACTGAGGAACAAATGGAGGTCCGAGGAACAAAACGAGACCCTTGGAACCAAACCAGAGCCCGAGGAGCTAAAGCAGAGCTGGAAGAACAAAACCAGAGCCCGAGGAACAAAACTAGCCCTCGAGAAAGAAAACCAGAGCCCGAGGAAGAAAACCAGAGCCCGAGGAACAAAACCAGATCCCAAAGAACAAAAGGAGGTCCCGCGGTATAAAACCAGATCCCGAGGAATAAAACTAGCCCTCGAGGAAGAAAACCAGAGCCCGAGGAGGAAAACCAGAGCCCGAGGAAGACAACGAGAGCTAGAGGAGCAAAACCACAGCTCGAGGAACAAAACCAGCGCCCGAGGAAAGAAACCAGAGCCCGAGGAACGAAACCAGGTACCGAAGAGCAAAACCACAGCTCGAGGAACAAAACCAGCGCCCGAGGAAGAAAACCAGATCCCGAGGAACAAAACCAGAGCCCAATGAACGAAACCAGAGCCCGAGGAACAAAACCAGAGGTAGAGGAACAAAACCAGAGCCCGTGGAACTAACCAGAGCCTGAGGAACAGAACCAGAGCCTGTGGAACTAAACCAGAGCCCGAGGAACAAAAGTAGCCCTCGAGGAACAGAACCAGAGCCCGAGGAAGACAACCAGAGCTAGAGGAGCAAAACCACAGCTCGAGGAAGAAAACCAGTGCCCGAGGAAAGAAACCAGAGCTCGAGGAACGAAACCAGAGCCCGAGGAACAAAACCAGATCCCGAAGAACAAAAAGGAGGGCCCGAGGAATAAAACCAGAGCCCGAGGAACAAAACTAGCCCTCGAGGAAGAAAAGCAGAGCCCGAGGAAGACAACGAGAGCTAGAGGAGCAAAACCACAGCTCGAGGAACAAAACCAGAGCCCGAGGAAAGAATCCAGAGCTAGAGGAACAAAACCAGATCCCGAAGAACAAAAGGAGGGCCCGCGGAATAAAACCAGACCCCGAGGAACAAAACTAGCCCTCGAGGAAGAAAACCAGAGCCCGAGGAGGAAAACCAGAGCCCGAGGAAGACAACGAGAGATAGAGGAGCAAAACCACAGCTCGAGGAACAAAACCAGCGCCCGAGGAAGAAAACCAGATCCCGAGGAAAAAAAACAGAGCCCAATGAACGAAACCAGATCGTGAGGAACAAAACCAGAGGTAGAGGAGCAAAGCCACAGCTCGAGGAACGAAACAAGAGCCCGAGGAATAAAACCAGAGCCCGACGAACAAAACAAGAGCCTGAGGAACAAAACCAGAGCCAATGAAACTATACGAGAGCCCGAGGAACAAAACCAGAGCCCATGGAACAAAACTAGAGCCCGAGTAGTAAAACCAGAGCTGGAGGAACAAAACCAGAGCCCGTGGAACTAAACCAGGGCCCGAGGAACAGAACCAGAGCCTGTGGAACTAAACCAGAGCCCGAGGAACAAAACTAGCCCTCGAGGAAGAAAACCAGAGCCCGAGGAAGACAACCAGAGCTAGAGGAGCAAAACCACAGCTCGAGGAAGAAAACCAGTGCCCGAGGAAAGAAACCAGAGCTCGAGGAACGAAACCAGAGCCCGAGGAACAAAACCAGATCCCAAAGAACAAAAAGGAGGGCCCGAGGAATAAAACCAGAGCCCGAGGAACAAAACTAGCCCTCGAGGAAGAAAAGCAGAGCCCGAGGAAGACAACGAGAGCTAGAGGAGCAAAACCACAGCTCGAGGAACAAAACCAGAGCCCGAGGAAAGAATCCAGAGCTCGAGGAACGAAACCAGAGCCCGAGGAACAAAAGGAGGGCCCGCGGAATAAAACCAGACCCCGAGGAACAAAACTAGCCCTCGAGGAAGAAAACCAGAGCCCGAGGAGGAAAACCAGAGCCCGAGGAAGACAACGAGAGCTAGAGGAGCAAAACCACAGCTCGAGGAACAAAACCAGCGCCCGAGGAAGAAAACCAGATCCCGAGGAAAAAAAACAGAGCCCAATGAACGAAACCAGATCGTGAGGAACAAAACCAGAGGTAGAGGAGTAAAGCCACAGCTCGAGGAACGAAACAAGAGCCCGAGGAACTAAATTAGAGCCCGAGGAATAAAACCAGAGCCCGACGAACAAAACAAGAGCCTGAGGAACAAAACCAGAGCCAATGAAACTATACGAGAACCCGAGGAACAAAACCAGAGCCCATGGAACAAAACTAGAGCCCGAGTAGTAAAACCAGAGCTGGAGGAACAAAACCAGAGCCCGTGGAACTAAACCAGAGCCCGAGGAACAGAACCAGAGCCTGTGGAACTTAACCAGAGCCCGAGGAAGAAAACCAGAGCCCGAAAAAAAAAAACACGGGCAGAGGAACAAAAGCAGAGGCCGAGGAACAAAACCAGAGCTCGAGGAAGAAAACTAGAGCCCGAGGAAAAAAAACAGAGACTGAGGAAGAAACGGAGGGTCCAAGGAACAAAACGAGACCCTTGGAACCAAACCAGAGCCCGAGGAGCTAAAGGAGAGCTGGAAGAACAAAACCAGAGCCCGAGGAACAAAATTAGCCCTCGAGGAAGAAAACCAGAGCCCGAGGATCAAAACCAGAGCTAGAGGAGCAAAGCCACAGCTCGAGGAACAAAACCAGTGCCCGAGGAAAGAAACCAGAGCCCGAGGAATAAAACCAGAGAGCGACGAACAAAACGAGAGCCTGAGGAAAAAAACCAGAGCCAATGGAAGTAAAACAGAGCCCGAGGAACAAAACCAGAGCCCGAGGAACAAAACTAGCCATCGAGGAAGAAAACCAGAGCCTGAGGAACAAAACCAGAGCCAATGGAACTAAAACAGAGCTCGAGGAACAAAACTAGAACCCGAGAAATTAAACCAGAGCCTGAGGAAGAAAACCAGAGCCCGAGGAACAAAACCAGAGGCCGAGAAACAAATGGTGGGCCCGAGGAACAAAACGAGACCCGTGGACCCAAACCAGAGCCCGAGAGGCTAAAGCAGATCTGGAAGAACAAAACTAGAGCCCGGGGAACAAAACCAGTCCTCGAGGAAGAAAACCAGAGCCCGAGGAAGACAACGAGAGCTAGAGGAGCAAAACCACAGCTCGAGGAACAAAACTAGAGCCCGAGGAAAGAAACCAGAGCCCGAGGAAGGAAACCAGAGCCCAAGGAACAAAACCAGATCCTGAAGAACAAAAGGAGGGCCCGAGGAATAAAACCAGAGCCCAAAGAACAAAACTAGCCCTTGAGGAAGAAAACCAGAGCCCGAGGAGGAAAACCAGAGCCCGAGGAAGACAACGAGAGCTAGAGGAGCAAAACCACAGCTCGAGGAACAAAACCAGCGCCCGAGGAAAGAATCCAGAGCACGAGGAACGAAACCAGATACCAAAGAACAAAACCACAGCTCGAGGAATAAAACCAGCGCCCGAGGAAGAAAACCAGATCCCGAGGACCAAAACCAGAGCCCAATGAAGGAAACCAGATCTCGAGGAACAAAACCAGAGGTAGAGGAGCAAAGCCACAGCTCGAGGAACAAAACAAGAGCCTGAGGAACTAAACTAGAGCCCGAGGAATAAAACCAGAGCCCATGGAACAAAACCAGAGCCCGAGTAGAAAAACCAGAGCTGGAGGAACAAAACGAGAGCCCATGGAACTAAACCAGAGCCCGAGGAACAGAACCAGAGCCCGTGGAACTAACCCAGAGCCTGAGGAAAAAAACCAGAGCCCGAGAAAAAAAAACACAGGCAGAGGAACAAAAGCTGAGGCCAAGAAACAAAACCAGAGCTAGAGGAAGAAAACTAGACCCCGAGGAACAAAACCAGAGACTGAGGAACAAATGGAGGTCCGAGGAACAAAACGAGACCCTTGGAACCAAACCAGAGCCCGAGGAGCTAAAGCAGAGCTGGAAGAACAAAACCAGAGCCCGAGGAACAAAACTAGCCCTCGAGAAAGAAAACCAGAGCCCGAGGAAGAAAAACAGAGCCCGAGGAACAAAACCAGATCCCGAAGAACAAAAGGAGGTCCCGCGGTATAAAACCAGACCCCGAGGAATAAAACTAGCCCTCGAGGAAGAAAACCAGAGCCCGAGGAGGAAAACCAGAGCCCGAGGAAGACAACGAGAGCTAGAGGAGCAAAACCACAGCTCGAGGAACAAAACCAGCGCCCGAGGAAAGAAACCAGAGCCCGAGGAACGAAACCAGGTACCGAAGAGCAAAACCACAGCTCGAGGAACAAAACCAGCGCCCGAGGAAGAAAACCAGATCCCGAGGAACAAAACCAGAGCCCAATGAACGAAACCAGAGCCCGAGGAACAAAACCAGAGGTAGAGGAGGAAAGCCACACCTCGAGGAACAAAACAAGAGCCCGAGGAACTAAACTAGAGTCCGAGGAATAAAACCAGAGCCCATGGAACAAAACCAGAGCCCGAGTAGAAAAACCAGAGCTGGAGGAACAAAACCAGAGCCCGTGGAACTAACCAGAGCCTGAGGAACAGAACCAGAGCCTGTGGAACTAAACCAGAGCCCGAGGAACAAAACTAGCCCTCGAGGAACAGAACCAGAGCCCGAGGAAGACAACCAGAGCTAGAGGAGCAAAACCACAGCTCGAGGAACAAAACCAGCGCCCGAGGAAAGAAACCAGAGCCCGAGGAACGAAACCAGGTACCGAAGAGCAAAACCACAGCTCGAGGAACAAAACCAGCGCCCGAGGAAGAAAACCAGATCCCGAGGAACAAAACCAGAGCCCAATGAACGAAACCAGAGCCCGAGGAACAAAACCAGAGGTAGAGGAACAAAACCAGAGCCCGTGGAACTAACCAGAGCCTGAGGAACAGAACCAGAGCCTGTGGAACTAAACCAGAGCCCGAGGAACAAAAGTAGCCCTCGAGGAACAGAACCAGAGCCCGAGGAAGACAACCAGAGCTAGAGGAGCAAAACCACAGCTCGAGGAAGAAAACCAGTGCCCGAGGAAAGAAACCAGAGCTCGAGGAACGAAACCAGAGCCCGAGGAACAAAACCAGATCCCAAAGAACAAAAAGGAGGGCCCGAGGAATAAAACCAGAGCCCGAGGAACAAAACTAGCCCTCGAGGAAGAAAAGCAGAGCCCGAGGAAGACAACGAGAGCTAGAGGAGCAAAACCACAGCTCGAGGAACAAAACCAGAGCCCGAGGAAAGAATCCAGAGCCCGAGGAACAAAACCAGATCCCGAAGAACAAAAGGAGGGCCCGCGGAATAAAACCAGACCCCGAGGAACAAAACTAGCCCTCGAGGAAGAAAACCAGAGCCCGAGGAGGAAAACCAGAGCCCGAGGAAGACAACGAGAGATAGAGGAGCAAAACCACAGCTCGAGGAACAAAACCAGCGCCCGAGGAAGAAAACCAGATCCCGAGGAAAAAAAACAGAGCCCAATGAACGAAACCAGATCGTGAGGAACAAAACCAGAGGTAGAGGAGCAAAGCCACAGCTCGAGGAACGAAACAAGAGCCCGAGGAACTAAACTAGAGCCCGAGGAATAAAACCAGAGCCCGACGAACAAAACAAGAGCCTGAGGAACAAAACCAGAGCCAATGAAACTATACGAGAGCCCGAGGAACAAAACCAGAGCCCATGGAACAAAACTAGAGCCCGAGTAGTAAAACCAGAGCTGGAGGAACAAAACCAGAGCCCGTGGAACTAAACCAGAGCCCGAGGAACAGAACCAGAGCCTGTGGAACTAAACCAGAGCCCGAGGAACAAAACTAGTCCTCGAGGAAGAAAACCAGAGCCCGAGGAAGACAACCAGAGCTAGAGGAGCAAAACCACAGCTCGAGGAAGAAAACCAGTGCCCGAGGAAAGAAACCAGAGCTCGAGGAACGAAACCAGAGCCCGAGGAACAAAACCAGATCCCAAAGAACAAAAAGGAGGGCCCGAGGAATAAAACCAGAGCCCGAGGAACAAAACTAGCCCTCGAGGAAGAAAAGCAGAGCCCGAGGAAGACAACGAGAGCTAGAGGAGCAAAACCACAGCTCGAGGAACAAAACCAGAGCCCGAGGAAAGAATCCAGAGCCCGAGGAACAAAACGAGATCGCGAAGAACAAAAGGAGGGCCCGCGGAATAAAACCAGACCCCGAGGAACAAAACTAGCCCTCGAGGAAGAAAACCAGAGCCCGAGGAGGAAAACCAGAGCCCGAGGAAGACAACGAGAGCTAGAGGAGCAAAACCACAGCTCGAGGAACAAAACCAGCGCCCGAGGAAGAAAACCAGATCCCGAGGAAAAAAAACAGAGCCCAATGAACGAAACCAGATCGTGAGGAACAAAACCAGAGGTAGAGGAGTAAAGCCACAGCTCGAGGAACGAAACAAGAGCCCGAGGAACTAAATTAGAGCCCGAGGAATAAAACCAGAGCCCGACGAACAAAACAAGAGCCTGAGGAACAAAACCAGAGCCAATGAAACTATACGAGAACCCGAGGAACAAGACCAGAGCCCATGGAACAAAACTAGAGCCCGAGTAGTAAAACCAGAGCTGGAGGAACAAAACCAGAGCCCGTGGAACTAAACCAGAGCCCGAGGAACAGAACCAGAGCCTGTGGAACTTAACCAGAGCCCGAGGAAGAAAACCAGAGCCCGAGAAAAAAAAACACGGGCAGAGGAACAAAAGCAGAGGCCGAGGAACAAAACCAGAGCTCGAGGAAGAAAACTAGAGCCCGAGGAAAAAAAACAGAGACTGAGGAAGAAACGGAGGGTCCAAGGAACAAAACGAGACCCTTGGAACCAAACCAGAGCCCGAGGAGCTAAAGGAGAGCTGGAAGAACAAAACCAGAGCCCGAGGAACAAAATTAGCCCTCGAGGAAGAAAACCAGAGCCCGAGGATCAAAACCAGAGCTAGAGGAGCAAAGCCACAGCTCGAGGAACAAAACCAGTGCCCGAGGAAAGAAACCAGAGCCCGAGGAATAAAACCAGAGAGCGACGAACAAAACGAGAGCCTGAGGAAAAAAACCAGAGCCAATGGAAGTAAAACAGAGCCCGAGGAACAAAACCAGAGACCGAGTAGAAAAACCAGAGCTGGAGGAACAAAACCAGAGCCCGTGGAACTAAACCAGAGCCCGAGGAACAGAACCAGAGCCCGTGGAACTAAACCAGAGCCCGAGGAACAAAACCAGAGCCCCCCCAAAAAAAACACGGGGAGAGGAACAAAAGCAGAGGCCGAGGAACAAAACCAGAGCTCGAGGAAGAAAACTAGAGCCCGAGGAACAAAACCAGAGACTGAGGAAGAAACGGAGGGTCCGAGGAACAAAACGAGACCCTTGGAACCAAACCAGAGCCCGAGGAGCTAAAGCAGAGCTGGAAGAACAAAACCAGAGCCCGAGGAACAAAACTAGCCATCGAGGAAGAAAACCAGAGCCTGAGGAACAAAACCAGAGCCAATGGAACTAAAACAGAGCTCGAGGAACAAAACTAGAACCCGAGAAATTAAACCAGAGCCTGAGGAAGAAAACCAGAGCCCGAGGAACAAAACCAGAGGCCGAGAAACAAATGGTGGGCCCGAGGAACAAAACGAGACCCGTGGACCCAAACCAGAGCCCGAGAGGCTAAAGCAGATCTGGAAGAACAAAACTAGAGCCCGGGGAACAAAACCAGTCCTCGAGGAAGAAAAGCAGAGCCCGAGGAAGACAACGAGAGCTAGAGGAGCAAAACCACAGCTCGAGGAACAAAACTAGAGCCCGAGGAAAGAAACCAGAGCCCGAGGAAGGAAACCAGAGCCCAAGGAACAAAACCAGATCCTGAAGAACAAAAGGAGGGCCCGAGGAATAAAACCAGAGCCCAAAGAACAAAACTAGCCCTTGAGGAAGAAAACCAGAGCCCGAGGAGGAAAACCAGAGCCCGAGGAAGACAACGAGAGCTAGAGGAGCAAAACCACAGCTCGAGGAACAAAACCAGCGCCCGAGGAAAGAATCCAGAGCACGAGGAACGAAACCAGATACCAAAGAACAAAACCACAGCTCGAGGAAAAAAACCAGCGCCCGAGGAAGAAAACCAGATCCCGAGGACCAAAACCAGAGCCCAATGAAGGAAACCAGATCTCGAGGAACAAAACCAGAGGTAGAGGAGCAAAGCCACAGCTCGAGGAACAAAACAAGAGCCTGAGGAACTAAACTAGAGCCCGAGGAATAAAACCAGAGCCCATGGAACAAAACCAGAGCCCGAGTAGAAAAACCAGAGCTGGAGGAACAAAACGAGAGCCCATGGAACTAAACCAGAGCCCGAGGAACAGAACCAGAGCCCGTGGAACTAACCCAGAGCCTGAGGAAAAAAACCAGAGCCCGAGAAAAAAAAACACAGGCAGAGGAACAAAAGCTGAGGCCAAGAAACAAAACCAGAGCTAGAGGAAGAAAACTAGACCCCGAGGAACAAAACCAGAGACTGAGGAACAAATGGAGGTCCGAGGAACAAAACGAGACCCTTGGAACCAAACCAGAGCCCGAGGAGCTAAAGCAGAGCTGGAAGAACAAAACCAGAGCCCGAGGAACAAAACTAGCCCTCGAGAAAGAAAACCAGAGCCCGAGGAAGAAAACCAGAGCCCGAGGAACAAAACCAGATCCCGAAGAACAAAAGGAGGTCCCGCGGTATAAAACCAGACCCCGAGGAATAAAACTAGCCCTCGAGGAAGAAAACCAGAGCCCGAGGAGGAAAACCAGAGCCCGAGGAATACAACGAGAGCTAGAGGAGCAAAACCACAGCTCGAGGAACAAAACCAGCGCCCGAGGAAAGAAACCAGAGCCCGAGGAACGAAACCAGGTACCGAAGAGCAAAACCACAGCTCGAGGAACAAAACCAGCGCCCGAGGAAGAAAACCAGATCCCGAGGAACAAAACCAGAGCCCAATGAACGAAACCAGAGCCCGAGGAACAAAACCAGAGGTAGAGGAGGAAAGCCACACCTCGAGGAACAAAACAAGAGCCCGAGGAACTAAACTAGAGTCCGAGGAATAAAACCAGAGCCCATGGAACAAAACCAGAGCCCGAGTAGAAAAACCAGAGCTGGAGGAACAAAACCAGAGCCCGTGGAACTAACCAGAGCCTGAGGAACAGAACCAGAGCCTGTGGAACTAAACCAGAGCCCGAGGAACAAAACTAGCCCTCGAGGAACAGAACCAGAGCCCGAGGAAGACAACCAGAGCTAGAGGAGCAAAACCACAGCTCGAGGAAGAAAACCAGTGCCCGAGGAAAGAAACCAGAGCTCGAGGAACGAAACCAGAGCCCGAGGAACAAAACCAGATCCCAAAGAACAAAAAGGAGGGCCCGAGGAATAAAACCAGAGCCCGAGGAACAAAACTAGCCCTCGAGGAAGAAAACCAGAGCCCGAGGAAGACAACGAGAGCTAGAGGAGCAAAACCACAGCTCGAGGAACAAAACCAGAGCCCGAGGAAAGAATCCAGAGCCCGAGGAACAAAACCAGATCCCGAAGAACAAAAGGAGGGCCCGCGGAATAAAACCAGACCCCGAGGAACAAAACTAGCCCTCGAGGAAGAAAACCAGAGCCCGAGGAGGAAAACCAGAGCCCGAGGAAGACAACGAGAGATAGAGGAGCAAAACCACAGCTTGAGGAACAAAACCAGCGCCCGAGAAAGAAAACCAGATCCCGAGGAAAAAAAACAGAGCCCAATGAACGAAACCAGATCGTGAGGAACAAAACCAGAGGTAGAGGAGCAAAGCCACAGCTCGAGGAACGAAACAAGAGCCCGAGGAACTAAACTAGAGCCCGAGGAATAAAACCAGAGCCCGACGAACAAAACAAGAGCCTGAGGAACAAAACCAGAGCCAATGAAACTATACGAGAGCCCGAGGAACAAAACCAGAGCCCATGGAACAAAACTAGAGCCCGAGTAGTAAAACCAGAGCTGGAGCAACAAAACCAGAGCCCGTGGAACTAAACCAGAGCCCGAGGAACAGAACCAGAGCCTGTGGAACTTAACCAGAGCCCGAGGAACAAAACTAGCCCTCGAGGAAGAAAACCAGAGCCCGAGGAAGACAACCAGAGCTAGAGGAGCAAAACCACAGCTCGAGGAAGAAAACCAGTGCCCGAGGAAAGAAACCAGAGCTCGAGGAACGAAACCAGAGCCCGAGGAACAAAACCAGATCCCAAAGAACAAAAAGGAGGGCCCGAGGAATAAAACCAGAGCCCGAGGAACAAAACTAGCCCTCGAGGAAGAAAACCAGAGCCCGAGGAAGACAACGAGAGCTAGAGGAGCAAAACCACAGCTCGAGGAACAAAACCAGAGCCCGAGGAAAGAATCCAGAGCCCGAGGAAGAAAATGAGATCGCGAAGAACAAAAGGAGGGCCCGCGGAATAAAACCAGACCCCGAGGAACAAAACTAGCCCTCGAGGAAGAAAACCAGAGCCCGAGGAGGAAAACCAGAGCCCGAGGAAGACAACGAGAGCTAGAGGAGCAAAACCACAGCTCGAGGAACAAAACCAGAGCCCGAGGAAGAAAACCAGATCCCGAGGAAAAAAAACAGAGCCCAATGAACGAAACCAGATCGTGAGGAACAAAACCAGAGGTAGAGGAGCAAAGCCACAGCTCGAGGAACGAAACAAGAGCCCGAGGAACTAAACTAGAGCCCGAGGAATAAAACCAGAGCCCGACGAACAAAACAAGAGCCTGAGGAACAAAACCAGAGCCAATGAAACTATACGAGAGCCCGAGGAACAAAACCAGAGCCCATGGAACAAAACTAGAGCCCGAGTAGTAAAACCAGAGCTGGAGGAACAAAACCAGAGCCCGTGGAACTAAACCAGAGCCCGAGGAACAGAACCAGAGCCTGTGGAACTTAACCAGAGCCCGAGGAAGAAAACCAGAGCCCGAGAAAAAAAAACACGGGCAGAGGAACAAAAGCAGAGGCCGAGGAACAAAACCAGAGCTCGAGGAAGAAAACTAGAGCCCGAGGAAAAAAAACAGAGACTGAGGAAGAAACGGACGGTCCAAGGAACAAAACGAGACCCTTGGAAC
This sequence comes from Calonectris borealis, assembly GCF_964195595.1. Lineage (NCBI taxonomy): Eukaryota > Metazoa > Chordata > Aves > Procellariiformes > Procellariidae > Calonectris > Calonectris borealis. The sequence continues at coordinate 1,063,113 of NC_134318.1, read as the reverse complement.
CAAACCAGAGCCCGAGGAGCTAAAGGAGAGCTGGAAGAACAAAACCAGAGCCCGAGGAACAAAACTAGCTCTCGAGGAAGAAAACCAGAGCCCGAGGAACAAAACCAGAGCTAGAGGAGCAAAGCCACAGCTCGAGGAACAAAACCAGTGCCCGAGGAAAGAAACCAGAGCCCGAGGAATAAAACCAGAGAGCGACGAACAAAACGAGAGCCTGAGGAAAAAAAACAGAGCCAATGGAACTAAAACAGAGCCCGAGGAACAAAACCAGAGCCCATGGAACAAAACCAGAGCCCGAGTAGAAAAACCAGAGCTGGAGGAACAAAACCAGAGCCCGTGGAACTAAACCAGAGACTGAGGAACAGAACCAGAGCCCGTGGAACTAAACCAGAGCCCGAGGAACAAAACCAGAGCCCCCCCAAAAAAAGCACGGGGAGAGGAACAAAAGCAGAGGCCGAGGAACAAAACCAGAGCTCGAGGAAGAAAACTAGAGCCCGAGGAACAAAACTAGCCCTCGAGAAAGAAAACCAGAGCCCGAGGAAGAAAACCAGAGCCCGAGGAACAAAACCAGATCCCGAAGAACAAAAGGAGGTCCCGCGGTATAAAACCAGACCCCGAGGAATAAAACTAGCCCTCGAGGAAGAAAACCAGAGCCCGAGGAGGAAAACCAGAGCCCGAGGAAGACAACGAGAGCTAGAGGAGCAAAACCACAGCTCGAGGAACAAAACCAGCGCCCGAGGAAAGAAACCAGAGCCCGAGGAACGAAACCAGATACCGAAGAGCAAAACCACAGCTCGAGGAACAAAACCAGCACCCGAGGAAGAAAACCAGATCCCGAGGAACAAAACCAGAGCCCAATGAACGAAACCAGAGCCCGAGGAACAAAACCAGAGGTAGAGGAGCAAAGCCACAGCTCGAGGAACAAAACAAGAGCCTGAGGAACTAAACTAGAGTCCGAGGAATAAAACCAGAGCCCATGGAACAAAACCAGAGCCCGAGTAGAAAAACCAGAGCTGGAGGAACAAAACCAGAGCCCGTGGAACTAAACCAGAGCCTGAGGAACAGAACCAGAGCCTGTGGAACTAAACCAGAGCCCGAGGAACAAAACTAGCCCTCGAGGAAGAAAACCAGAGCCCGAGGAAGAAAACCAGAGCCAGAGGAGTAAAACCACAGCTCGAGGAAGAAAACCAGTGCCCGAGGAAAGAAACCAGAGCTCGAGGAACGAAACCAGAGCCCGAGGAACAAAACCAGATCCCAAAGAACAAAAAGGAGGGCCCGAGGAATAAAACCAGAGCCCGAGGAACAAAACTAGCCCTCGAGGAAGAAAACCAGAGCCCGAGGAAGACAACGAGAGCTAGAGGAGCAAAACCACAGCTCGAGGAACAAAACCAGAGCCCGAGGAAAGAATCCAGAGCCCGAGGAACAAAACCAGATCCCGAAGAACAAAAGGAGGGCCCGCGGAATAAAACCAGACCCCGAGGAACAAAACTAGCCCTCGAGGAAGAAAACCAGAGCCCGAGGAGGAAAACCAGAGCCCGAGGAAGACAACGAGAGATAGAGGAGCAAAACCACAGCTTGAGGAACAAAACCAGCGCCCGAGAAAGAAAACCAGATCCCGAGGAAAAAAAACAGAGCCCAATGAACGAAACCAGATCGTGAGGAACAAAACCAGAGGTAGAGGAGCAAAGCCACAGCTCGAGGAACGAAACAAGAGCCCGAGGAACTAAACTAGAGCCCGAGGAATAAAACCAGAGCCCGACGAACAAAACAAGAGCCTGAGGAACAAAACCAGAGCCAATGAAACTATACGAGAGCCCGAGGAACAAAACCAGAGCCCATGGAACAAAACTAGAGCCCGAGTAGTAAAACCAGAGCTGGAGCAACAAAACCAGAGCCCGTGGAACTAAACCAGAGCCCGAGGAACAGAACCAGAGCCTGTGGAACTAAACCAGAGCCCGAGGAACAAAACTAGCCCTCGAGGAAGAAAACCAGAGCCCGAGGAAGACAACCAGAGCTAGAGGAGCAAAACCACAGCTCGAGGAAGAAAACCAGTGCCCGAGGAAAGAAACCAGAGCTCGAGGAACGAAACCAGAGCCCGAGGAACAAAACCAGATCCCAAAGAACAAAAAGGAGGGCCCGAGGAATAAAACCAGAGCCCGAGGAACAAAACTAGCCCTCGAGGAAGAAAACCAGAGCCCGAGGAAGACAACGAGAGCTAGAGGAGCAAAACCACAGCTCGAGGAACAAAACCAGAGCCCGAGGAAAGAATCCAGAGCCCGAGGAAGAAAATGAGATCGCGAAGAACAAAAGGAGGGCCCGCGGAATAAAACCAGACCCCGAGGAACAAAACTAGCCCTCGAGGAAGAAAACCAGAGCCCGAGGAGGAAAACCAGAGCCCGAGGAAGACAACGAGAGCTAGAGGAGCAAAACCACAGCTCGAGGAACAAAACCAGAGCCCGAGGAAGAAAACCAGATCCCGAGGAAAAAAAACAGAGCCCAATGAACGAAACCAGATCGTGAGGAACAAAACCAGAGGTAGAGGAGCAAAGCCACAGCTCGAGGAACGAAACAAGAGCCCGAGGAACTAAACTAGAGCCCGAGGAATAAAACCAGAGCCCGACGAACAAAACAAGAGCCTGAGGAACAAAACCAGAGCCAATGAAACTATACGAGAGCCCGAGGAACAAAACCAGAGCCCATGGAACAAAACTAGAGCCCGAGTAGTAAAACCAGAGCTGGAGGAACAAAACCAGAGCCCGTGGAACTAAACCAGAGCCCGAGGAACAGAACCAGAGCCTGTGGAACTTAACCAGAGCCCGAGGAAGAAAACCAGAGCCCGAGAAAAAAAAACACGGGCAGAGGAACAAAAGCAGAGGCCGAGGAACAAAACCAGAGCTCGAGGAAGAAAACTAGAGCCCGAGGAAAAAAAACAGAGACTGAGGAAGAAACGGACGGTCCAAGGAACAAAACGAGACCCTTGGAACCAAACCAGAGCCCGAGGAGCTAAAGGAGAGCTGGAAGAACAAAACCAGAGCCCGAGGAACAAAACTAGCTCTCGAGGAAGAAAACCAGAGCCCGAGGAACAAAACCAGAGCTAGAGGAGCAAAGCCACAGCTCGAGGAACAAAACCAGTGCCCGAGGAAAGAAACCAGAGCCCGAGGAATAAAACCAGAGAGCGACGAACAAAACGAGAGCCTGAGGAAAAAAAACAGAGCCAATGGAACTAAAACAGAGCCCGAGGAACAAAACCAGAGCCCATGGAACAAAACCAGAGCCCGAGTAGAAAAACCAGAGCTGGAGGAACAAAACCAGAGCCCGTGGAACTAAACCAGAGACTGAGGAACAGAACCAGAGCCCGTGGAACTAAACCAGAGCCCGAGGAACAAAACCAGAGCCCCCCCAAAAAAAGCACGGGGAGAGGAACAAAAGCAGAGGCCGAGGAACAAAACCAGAGCTCGAGGAAGAAAACTAGAGCCCGAGGAACAAAACTAGCCCTCGAGAAAGAAAACCAGAGCCCGAGGAAGAAAACCAGAGCCCGAGGAACAAAACCAGATCCCGAAGAACAAAAGGAGGTCCCGCGGTATAAAACCAGACCCCGAGGAATAAAACTAGCCCTCGAGGAAGAAAACCAGAGCCCGAGGAGGAAAACCAGAGCCCGAGGAAGACAACGAGAGCTAGAGGAGCAAAACCACAGCTCGAGGAACAAAACCAGCGCCCGAGGAAAGAAACCAGAGCCCGAGGAACGAAACCAGATACCGAAGAGCAAAACCACAGCTCGAGGAACAAAACCAGCGCCCGAGGAAGAAAACCAGATCCCGAGGAACAAAACCAGAGCCCAATGAACGAAACCAGAGCCCGAGGAACAAAACCAGAGGTAGAGGAGCAAAGCCACAGCTCGAGGAACAAAACAAGAGCCTGAGGAACTAAACTAGAGTCCGAGGAATAAAACCAGAGCCCATGGAACAAAACCAGAGCCCGAGTAGAAAAACCAGAGCTGGAGGAACAAAACCAGAGCCCGTGGAACTAAACCAGAGCCTGAGGAACAGAACCAGAGCCTGTGGAACTAAACCAGAGCCCGAGGAACAAAACTAGCCCTCGAGGAAGAAAACCAGAGCCCGAGGAAGAAAACCAGAGCCAGAGGAGTAAAACCACAGCTCGAGGAAGAAAACCAGTGCCCGAGGAAAGAAACCAGAGCTCGAGGAACGAAACCAGAGCCCGAGGAACAAAACCAGATCCCAAAGAACAAAAAGGAGGGCCCGAGGAATAAAACCAGAGCCCGAGGAACAAAACTAGCCCTCGAGGAAGAAAACCAGAGCCCGAGGAAGACAACGAGAGCTAGAGGAGCAAAACCACAGCTCGAGGAACAAAACCAGCGCCCGAGGAAAGAAACCAGAGCCTGAGGAACGAAACCAGATACCGAAGAACAAAACCACAGCTCGAGGAACAAAACCAGTGCCCGAGGAAGAAAACCAGGTCCCGAGGAACAAAACCAGAGCCCAATGAACGAAACCAGATCGTGAGGAACAAAACCAGAGCTAGAGGAGCAAAGCCACAGCTCGAGGAACGAAACAAGAGCCCGAGGAACTAAACTAGAGCCCGAGGAATAAAACCAGAGCCCGACGAACAAAACAAGAGCCTGAGGAACAAAACCAGAGCCAATGAATCTAAACGAGAGCCCGAGGAACAAAACCAGAGCCCATGGAACAAAACCAGAGCCCGAGTAGAAAAACCAGAGCTGGAGGAACAAAACCAGAGCCCGTGGAACTAAACCAGAGCCCGAGGAACAGAACCAGAGCCTGTGGAACTAAACCAGAGCCCGAGGAACAAAACCAGATCCCCAGAAAAAAAAAGCACGGGCAGAGGAACAAAAGCAGAGGCCGAGGAACAAAACCAGAGCTCGAGGAAGAAAATTAGAGCCCGAGGAACAAAACCAGAGACTAAGGAACAAATGGAGGGTAGGAGGAACAAATGAGACCCTTGGAAGCAAACCAGAGCCCGAGGAGCTAAAGCAGAGCTGGAAGAACAAAACCAGAGCCCGAGGAACAAAACTAGCCCTCGAGGAAGAAAACCAGAGCCTGAGGAAAAAAACCAGAGCTAGAGGAGCAAAACCACAGCTCGAGGAACAAAACAAGAGCCCGAGGAAAGAAACCAGAGCCCGAGGAATAAAACTAGAGCGCGACGAACAAAACGAGAGCCTGAGGAACAAAACCAGAGCCAACGGAACTAAAACAGAGCCCGAGGAACAAAACCAGAGCCCATGGAACAAAACCAGAGCCCGAGTAGAAAAACCAGAGCTGGAGGAACAAAACCAGAGCACGTGGAACTAAACCAGAGCCCGAGGAACAGAACCAGAGCGTGTGGAACTAAACCAGAGCCCGAGGAACAAAACCAGAGCCCCCCAAAAAAAAGCACGGGCAGAGGAACAAAAGCAGAGGCCGAGGAACAAAATTAGCCCTCGAGGAAGAAAACCAGAGCCCGAGGAAGAAAACCAGAGCCCGAGGAAGACAACGAGATCTAGAGGAGCAAAACCACAGCTCGAGGAAAAAAACCAGTGCCTGAGGAAAGAAACCAGAGCCCGAGGAACAAAACCAGAGCACAAGGGAAAAAGGAGGGTGCGAGGAAAAAAACCAGAGCCCATGGAACAAAACCAGAGTACGAGTAGAAATCCAGAGATGTAGGGACAAAACCACAGCTCATGGAACTAAAACAGAGCCCGAGGAACGAAACCAGAGCCCGTGGAACTAAACCAGAGGCCGAGGAACAAAACCAGAGCCCGTGGAACTAAACCAGAGCCCGGGGCACAAAACCAGAGACCGAGAAAAAAAAGCAGGGGCAGAGGAACAAAAGCAGAGGCCGAGGAACAAAACCAGAGCTCAAGGAAGAAAACCAGAAGCCGAGAAATTAAACCAGAGCCTGAGGAAGAAAACCAGAGCCCGAGGAACAAAACCAGAGACCGAGAAACAAATGGTGGGCCCGAGGAACAAAACGAGACCCGTGGACCCAAACCAGAGCCCGAGAGGCTAAAGCAGATCTGGGAGAAGAAAACTAGAGCCCGGGGAACAAAACCAGTCCTCAAGGAAGAAAACCAGAGCCCGAGGAAGACAACGAGAGCTAGAGGAGCAAAACCACAGCTCGAGGAACAAGACCAGAGGCCGAGGAAAGAAACCAGAGCCCGAGGAAGGAAACCAGAGCCCAAGGAACAAAACCAGATCCTGAAGAACAAAAGGAGGGCCCGAGGAATAAAACTAGAACCCAAAGAACAAAACTAGCCCTTGAGGAAGAAAACCAGAGCCCGAGGAGGAAAACCAGAGCCGGAGGAAGACAACCAGAGCTAGAGGAGCAAAACCACAGCTCGAGGAACAAAACCAGCGCCCGAGGAAAGAATCCAGAGCACGAGGAACGAAACCAGATACCAAAGAACAAAACCACAGCTCGAGGAACAAAACCAGCGCCCGAGGAAGAAAACCAGATCCCGAGGACCAAAACCAGAGCCCAATGAAGGAAACCAGATCTCGAGGAACAAAACCAGAGGTAGAGGAGCCCAGAGGTAGAGGAGCAAAGCCACAGCTCGAGGAACAAAACAAGAGCCTGAGGAACTAAACTAGAGCCCGAGGAATAAAACCAGAGCCCATGGAACAAAACCAGAGCCCGAGTAGAAAAACCAGAGCTGGAGGAACAAAACGAGAGCCCATGGAACTAAACCAGAGCCCGAGGAACAGAACCAGAGCCCATGGAACTAACCCAGAGCCTGAGGAAAAAAACCAGAGCCCGAGAAAAAAAAACACAGGCAGAGGAACAAAAGCTGAGGCCGAGAAACAAAACCAGAGCTAGAGGAAGAAAACTAGACCCTGAGGAACAAAACCAGAGACTGAGGAACAAATGGAGGTCCGAGGAACAAAACGAGACCCTTGGAACCAAACCAGAGCCCGAGGAGCTAAAACAGAGCTGGAAGAACAAAACCAGAGCCCGAGGAACAAAACTAGCCCTCGAGAAAGAAAACCAGAGCCCGAGGAAGAAAACCAGAGCCCGAGGAACAAAACCAGATCCCGAAGAACAAAAGGAGGTCCCGCGGTATAAAACCAGACCCCGAGGAATAAAACTAGCCCTCGAGGAAGAAAACCAGAGCCCGAGGAGGAAAACCAGAGCCCGAGGAAGAAAACCAGATCCCGAGGAACAAAACCAGAGCCCAATGAACGAAACCAGAGCCCCAGGAACAAAACCAGAGGTAGAGGAGCAAAGCCACACCTCGAGGAACAAAACAAGAGCCCGAGGAATAAAACCAGAGCCCATGGAACAAAACCAGAGCCCGAGTAGAAAAACCAGAGCTGGAGGAACAAAACCAGAGCCCGTGGAACTAAACCAGAGCCTGAGGAACAGAACCAGAGCCTGTGGAACTAAACCAGAGCCCGAGGAAAAAAACTAGCCCTCGAGGAAGAAAACCAGAGCCCGAGGAAGACAACCAGAGCTCGAGGAGCAAAACCACAGCTCGAGGAAGAAAACCAGTGCCCGAGGAAAGAAACCAGAGCTCGAGGAACGAAACCAGAGCCCGAGGAACAAAACCAGATCCCAAAGAACAAAAAGGAGGGCCCGAGGAATAAAACCAGAGCCCGAGGAACAAAACTAGCCCTCGAGGAAGAAAACCAGAGCCCGAGGAAGACAACGAGAGCTAGAGGAGCAAAACCACAGCTCGAGGAACAAAACCAGCGCCCGAGGAAAGAAACCAGAGCCTGAGGAACGAAACCAGATACCGAAGAACAAAACCACAGCTCGAGGAACAAAACCAGCGCCCGAGGAAGAAAACCAGATCCCGAGGAACAAAACCAGAGCCCAATGAACGAAACCAGATCGTGAGGAACAAAACCAGAGCTAGAGGAGCAAAGCCACAGCTCGAGGAACGAAACAAGAGCCCGAGGAACTAAACTAGAGCCCGAGGAATAAAACCAGAGCCCGACGAACAAAACAAGAGCCTGAGGAACAAAACCAGAGCCAATGAATCTAAACGAGAGCCCGAGGAACAAAACCAGAGCCCATGGAACAAAACCAGAGCCCGAGTAGAAAAACCAGAGCTGGAGGAACAAAACCAGAGCCCGTGGAACTAAACCAGAGCCCGAGGAACAGAACCAGAGCCCGTGGAAAAAAACCAGAGCTCGAGGAAGAAAACTAGAGCCCGAGGAACAAAACCAGAGACTGAGGAACAAACGGAGGGTCCGAGGAACAAAACGAGACCCTTGGAAGCAAACCAGAGCCCGAGGAGCTAAAGCAGAGCTGGAAGAACAAAACCAGAGCCCGAGGAACAAAACTAGCCATCGAGGAAGAAAACCAGAGCCCAAGGAAGACAACCAGAGCTAGAGGAGCAAAACGAGAGCTTGAGGAACAAGACCAGAGCCCGAGGAAAGAAACCAGAGCCCGAGGAACGAAACCAGAGCCCGAGGAACAAAACCAGATCCCGAAGAACAAAAAGGAGGGCCCGAGGAATAAAACCAGAGCCCGAGGAACAAAACTAGCCCTCGAGGAAGAAAACCAGAGCCCGAGGAAGACAACGAGAGCTAGAGGAGCAAAACCACAGATCGAGGAACAAAACCAGCGCCCGAGGAAAGAATCCAGAGCACGAGGAACGAAACCAGATACCAAAGAACAAAACCACAGCTCGAGGAACAAAACCAGTGCCCGAGGAAGAAAACCAGATCCCGAGGACCAAAACCAGAGCCCAATGAAGGAAACCAGATCTCGAGGAACAAAACCAGAGGTAGAGGAGCAAAGCCACAGCTCGAGGAACAAAACAAGAGCCTGAGGAACTAAACTAGAGCCCGAGGAATAAAACCAGAGCCCATGGAACAAAACCAGAGCCCGAGTAGAAAAACCAGAGCTGGAGGAACAAAACGAGAGCCCATGGAACTAAACCAGAGCCCGAGGAACAGAACCAGAGCCCGTGGAACTAACCCAGAGCCTGAGGAAAAAAACCAGAGCCCGAGAAAAAAAAACACAGGCAGAGGAACAAAAGCTGAGGCCGAGAAACAAAACCAGAGCTAGAGGAAGAAAACTAGACCCCGAGGAACAAAACCAGAGACTGAGGAACAAATGGAGGTCCGAGGAACAAAACGAGACCCTTGGAACTAAACCAGAGCCCGAGGAGCTAAAGCAGAGCTGGAAGAACAAAACCAGAGCCCGAGGAACAAAACTAGCCCTCGAGAAAGAAAACCAGAGCCCGAGGAAGAAAACCAGAGCCCGAGGAACAAAACCAGATCCCGAAGAACAAAAGGAGGTCCCACGGTATAAAACTAGACCCCGAGGAATAAAACTAGCCCTCGAGGAAGAAAACCAGAGCCCGAGGAGGAAAACCAGAGCCCGAGGAAGACAACGAGAGCTAGAGGAGCAAAACCACAGCTCGAGGAACAAAACAAGAGCCCGAGGAACTAAACTAGAGTCCGAGGAATAAAACCAGAGCCCATGGAACAAAACCAGAGCCCGAGTAGAAAAACCAGAGCTGGAGGAACAAAACCAGAGCCTGTGGAACTAAACCAGAGCCTGAGGAACAGAACCAGAGCCTGTGGAACTAAACCAGAGCCCGAGGAACAAAACTAGCCCTCGAGGAAGAAAACCAGAGCCCGAGGAAGACAACCAGAGCTAGAGGAGCAAAACCACAGCTCGAGGAAGAAAACCAGTGCCCGAGGAAAGAAACCAGAGCTCGAGGAACGAAACCAGAGCCCGAGGAACAAAACCAGATCCCAAAGAACAAAAAGGAGGGCCCGAGGAATAAAACCAGAGCCCGAGGAACAAAACTAGCCCTCGAGGAAGAAAACCAGAGCCCGAGGAAGACAACGAGAGCTAGAGGAGCAAAACCACAGCTCGAGGAACAAAACCAGTGCCCGAGGAAAGAAACCAGAGCCTGAGGAACGAAACCAGATACCGAAGAACAAAACCATAGCTCGAGGAACAAAACCAGTGCCCGAGGAAGAAAACCAGATCCCGAGGAACAAAACCAGAGCCCAATGAACGAAACCAGATCGTGAGGAACCAAACCAGCGCTAGAGGAGCAAAGCCACAGCTCGAGGAACGAAACAAGAACCCGAGGAACTAAACTAGAGCCCGAGGAATAAAACCAGAGCCCGACGAACAAAACAAGAGCCTGAGGAACAAAACCAGAGCCAATGAATCTAAACGAGAGCCCGAGGAACAAAACCAGAGCCCATGGAACAAAACCAGAGCCCGAGTAGAAAAACCAGAGCTGGAGGAACAAAACCAGAGCCCGTGGAACTAAACCAGAGCCCGAGGAACACAACCAGAGCCTGTGGAACTAAACCAGAGCCCGAGGAACAAAACCAGAGCCCCAGAAAAAAAAAAAACCGGCAGAGGAACAAAAGCAGAGGCCGAGGAACAAAACCAGAGCTCGAGGAAGAAAATTAGAGCCCGAGGAACAAAACCAGATACTAAGGAACAAATGGAGGGTAGGAGGAACAAATGAGACCCTTGGAAGCAAACCAGAGCCCGAGGAGCTAAAGCAGAGCTGGAAGAACAAAACCAGAGCCCGAGGAACAAAACTAGCCCTCGAGGAAGAAAACCAGAACCTGAGGAACAAAACCAGAGCTAGAGGAGCAAAACCACAGCTCGAGGAAAAAACAAGAGCCCGAGGAAAGAAACCAGAGCCCGAGGAATAAAACTAGAGCGCGACGAACAAACGAGAGCCTGAGGAACAAAACCAGAGCCAACGGAACTAAAACAGAGCCCGAGGAACAAAACCAGAGCCCATGGAACAAAACCAGAGCCCGAGTAGAAAAACCAGAGCTGGAGGAACAAAACCAGAGCCCGTGGAACTAAACCAGAGCCCGAGGAACAGAACCAGAGCGTGTGGAACTAAACTAGAGCCCGAGGAACAAAACCAGAGACTGAGGAACAAACGGAGGGTCCGAGGAACAAAACGAGACCCTTGGAACCAAACCAGAGCCCGAGGAGCTAAAGCAGAGCTGGAAGAACAAAACCAGACCCCGAGGAATAAAACTAGCCCTCGAGGAAGAAAACCAGAGCCCGAGGAGGAAAACCAGAGCCCGAGGAAGACAACGAGAGCTAGAGGAGCAAAACCACAGCTCGAGGAACAAAACCAGCGCCCGAGGAAAGAAACCAGAGCCCGAGGAACGAAACCAGGTACCGAAGAGCAAAACCACAGCTCGAGGAACAAAACCAGCGCCCGAGGAAGAAAACCAGATCCCGAGGAACAAAACCAGAGCCCAATGAACGAAACCAGAGCCCGACGAACAAAACCAGAGGTAGAGGAGCAAAGCCACACCTCGAGGAACAAAACAAGAGCCCGAGGAACTAAACTAGAGTCCGAGGAATAAAATCAGAGCCCATGGAACAAAACCAGAGCCCGAGTAGAAAAACCAGAGCTGGAGGAACAAAACCAGAGCCCGTGGAACTAAACCAGAGCCCGAGGAACAGAACCAGAGCCTGTGAAACTTAATCAGAGCCCGAGGAAGAAAACCAGAGCCCGAGAAAAAAAAACACGGGCAGAGGAACAAAAGCAGAGGCCGAGGAACAAAACCAGAGCTCGAGGAAGAAAACTAGAGCCCGAGGAAAAAAAACAGAGACTGAGGAAGAAACGGAGGGTCCAAGGAACAAAAGGAGACCCTTGGAACCAAACCAGAGCCCGAGGAGCTAAAGGAGAGCTGGAAGAACAAAACCAGAGCCCGAGGAACAAAACCAGAGCTAGAGGAGCAAAGCCACAGCTCGAGGAACAAAACCAGTGCCCGAGGAAAGAAACCAGAGCCCGAGGAATAAAACCAGAGAGCGACGAACAAAAGGAGAGCCTGAGGAAAAAAACCAGAGCCAATGGAACTAAAACAGAGCCCGAGGAACAAAACCAGAGCCCATGGAACAAAACCAGAGCCCGAGTAGAAAAACCAGAGCTGGAGGAACAAAACCAGAGCCCGTGGAACTAAACCAGAGCCCGAGGAACAGAACCAGAGCCCGTGGAACTAAACCAGAGCCCGAGGAACAAAACCAGAGCCCCCCAAAAAGAAGCACGGGGAGAGGAACAAAAGCAGAGGCCGAGGAACAAAACCAGAGCTCGAGGAAGAAAACTAGAGCCCGAGGAACAAAACCAGAGACTGAGGAACAAACGGAGGGTCCGAGGAACAAAACGAGACCCTTGGAACCAAACCAGAGCCCGAGGAGCTAAAGCAGAGCTGGAAGAACAAAACCAGAGCCCGAGGAACAAAACTAGCCATCGAGGAAGAAAACCAGAGACCGAGGAAGACAACCAGAGCTAGAGGAGCAAAACGAGAGCTTGAGGAACAAGACCAGTGCCCGAGGAAAGAAACCAGAGCTCGAGGAACGAAACCAGAGCCCGAGGAACAAAACCAGATCCCAAAGAACAAAAAGGAGGGCCCGAGGAATAAAACCAGAGCCCGAGGAACAAAACTAGCCCTCGAGGAAGAAAACCAGAGCCCGAGGAAGACAACGAGAGCTAGAGGAGCAAAACCACAGCTCGAGGAACAAAACCAGAGCCCGAGGAAAGAATCCAGAGCCCGAGGAACTATACTAGAGTCCGAGGAACAAAACGAGATCGCGAAGAACAAAAGGAGGCCCCGAGGAACAAAACCAGAGCCCGTGGAATTATACGATAGTCTGAGGAACAAAACCAGAGCCCGAGGAAAAAACCAGAGCCTGAGGAACAAAACCAGAGCCAATGGAACTAAAACAGAGCTCGAGGAACAAAACTAGAACCCGAGAAATTAAACCAGAACCTGAGGAAGAAAACCAGAGCCCGAGGAACAAAACCAGAGACCGAGAAACAAATGGTGGGCCCGAGGAACAAAACGAGACCCGTGGACCCAAACCAGAGCCCGAGAGGCTAAAGCAGATCTGGAAGAAGAAAACTAGAGCCCGGGGAACAAAACCAGTCCTCGAGGAAGAAAACCAGAGCCCGAGGAAGACAACGAGAGCTAGAGGAGCAAAACCACAGCTCGAGGAACAAAACCAGCGCCCGAGGAAAGAAACCAGAGCCCGAGGAACGAAACCAGATACCGAAGAGCAAAACCACAGCTCGAGGAACAAAACCAGCGCCCGAGGAAGAAAACCAGATCCCGAGGAACAAAACCAGAGCCCAATGAACGAAACCAGAGCCCGAGGAACAAAACCAGAGGTAGAGGAGCAAAGCCACACCTCGAGGAACAAAACAAGAGCCCGAGGAACTAAACTAGAGTCCGAGGAATAAAACCAGAGCCCATGGAACAAAACCAGAGCCCGAGTAGAAAAACCAGAGCTGGAGGAACAAAACCAGAGCCCGTGGAACTAAACCAGAGCCTGAGGAACAGAACCAGAGCCTGTGGAACTAAACCAGAGCCCGAGGAACAAAACTAGCCCTCGAGGAAGAAAACCAGAGCCCGAGGAAGACAACCAGAGCTAGAGGAGCAAAACCACAGCTCGAGGAAGAAAACCAGTGCCCGAGGAAAGAAACCAGAGCTCGAGGAACGAAACCAGAGCCCGAGGAACAAAACCAGATCCCAAAGAACAAAAAGGAGGGCCCGAGGAATAAAACCAGAGCCCGAGGAACAAAACTAGCCCTCGAGGAAGAAAACCAGAGCCCGAGGAAGACAACGAGAGCTAGAGGAGCAAAACCACAGCTCGAGGAAGAAAACCAGTGCCCGAGGAAAGAAACCAGAGCTCGAGGAACGAAACCAGAGCCCGAGGAACAAAACCAGATCCCGAGGAACAAAACCAGAGCCCAATGAACGAAACCAGATCCCGAGGAACAAAACCAGAGCTAGAGGAGCAAAGCCACAGCTCGAGGAACGAAACAAGAGCCCGAGGAACTAAACTAGAGCCCGAGGAATAAAACCAGAGCCCGACGAACAAAACAAGAGCCTGAGGAACAAAACCAGAGCCAATGAATCTAAACGAGAGCCCGAGGGACAAAACCAGAGCCCATGGAACAAAACCAGAGCCCGAGTAGAAAAACCAGAGCTGGAGGAACAAAACCAGAGCCCGTGGAACTAAACCAGAGCCCGAGGAACAGAACCAGAGCGTGTGGAACTAAACCAGAGCCCGAGGAACAAAACCACAGCCCCCCCAAAAAAAGCACGGGCAGAGGAACAAAAGCAGAGGCCGAGGAACAAAATTAGCCCTCGAGGAAGAAAACCAGAGCCCGAGGAAGAAAATCAGAGCCCGAGGAAGACAACGAGATCTAGAGGAGCAAAACCACAGCTCGAGGAAAAAAACCAGTGCCTGAGGAAAGAAACCAGAGCCCGAGGAACAAAACCAGAGCACAAGGGAAAAAGGAGGGTGCGAGGAAAAAAACCAGAGCCCATGGAACAAAACCAGAGTACGAGTAGAAATCCAGAGATGTAGGGACAAAACCACAGCTCATGGAACTAAAACAGAGCCCGAGGAACAAAACCAGAGCCCGTGGAACTAAACCAGAGGCCGAGGAACAAAACCAGAGCCCGTGGAACTAAACCAGAGCCCGGGGCACAAAACCAGAGACCGAGAAAAAAAAGCAGGGGCAGAGGAACAAAAGCAGAGGCCAAGGAACAAAACCAGAGCTCAAGGAAGAAAACCAGAGACCGAGAAACAAATGGTGGGCCCGAGGAACAAAACGAGACCCGTGGACCCAAACCAGAGCCCGAGAGGCTAAAGCAGATCTGGAAGAAGAAAACTAGAGCCCGGGGAACAAAACCAGTCCTCGAGGAAGAAAAGCAGAGCCCGAGGAAGACAACGAGAGCTAGAGGAGCAAAACCACAGCTCGAGGAACAAGACCAGAGGCCGAGGAAAGAAACCAGAGCCCGAGGAAGGAAACCAGGCCCAAGGAACAAAACCAGATCCTGAAGAACAAAAGGAGGGCCCGAGGAATAAAACCAGAGCCCAAAGAACAAAACTAGCCCTTGAGGAAGAAAACCAGAGCCCGAGGAGGAAAACCAGAGCCCGAGGAAGACAACGAGAGCTAGAGGAGCAAAACCACAGCTCGAGGAACAGAACCAGCGCCCGAGGAAAGAATCCAGAGCACGAGGAACGAAACCAGATACCAAAGAACAAAACCACAGCTCGAGGAACAAAACCAGAGCCCAATGAAGGAAACCAGATCTCGAGGAACAAAACCAGAGGTAGAGGAGCAAAGCCACAGCTCGAGGAACAAAACAAGAGCCTGAGGAACTAAACTAGAGCCCGAGGAATAAAACTAAAGCCCATGGAACAAATCCAGAGCCCGAGTAGAAAAACCAGAGCTGGAGGAACAAAACGAGAGCCCATGGAACTAAACCAGAGCCCGAGGAACAGAACCAGAGCCCGTGGAACTAACCCAGAGCCTGAGGAAAAAAACCAGAGCCCGAGAAAAAAAAACACAGGAAGAGGAACAAAAGCTGAGGCCGAGGAACAAAAGCAGAGCTAGAGGAAGAAAACTAGACCCCGAGGAACAAAACCAGAGACTGAGGAACAAATGGAGGTCCGAGGAACAAAACGAGACCCTTGGAACCAAACCAGAGCCCGAGGAGCTAAAGCAGAGCTGGAAGAACAAAACCAGAGCCCGAGGAACAAAACTAGCCCTCGAGAAAGAAAACCAGAGCCCGAGGAAGAAAACCAGAGCCCGAGGAACAAAACCAGATCCCGAAGAACAAAAGGAGGTCCCGCGGTATAAAACCAGACCCGAGGAATAAAACTAGCCCTCGAGGAAGAAAACCAGAGCCCGAGGAGGAAAACCAGAGCCCGAGGAAGACAACGAGAGCTAGAGGAGCAAAACCACAGCTCGAGGAACAAAACCAGTGCCCGAGGAAAGAAACCAGAGCCCGAGGAAAGAAACCAGAGCCTGAGGAATGAAACCAGATACCAAAGAGCAAAACCACTGCTCGAGGAACAAAACCAGCGCCCGAGGAAAGAATCCAGAGCCCGAGGAACAAAACCAGATCCCGAAGAACAAAAGGAGGGCCCGCGGAATAAAACCAGACCCCGAGGGACAAAACTAGCCCTTGAGGAAGAAAACCAGAGCCCGAGGAGGAAAACCAGAGCCCGAGGAAGACAACGAGAGCTAGAGGAGCAAAACCACAGCTCGAGGAACAAAACCAGCGCCCGAGGAAAGAAACCAGAGCCTGAGGAACGAAACCAGATACCGAAGAACAAAACCACAGCTCGAGGAACAAAACCAGTGCCCGAGGAAGAAAACCAGATCCCGAGGAACAAAACCAGAGCCCAATGAACGAAACCAGATCGTGAGGAACAAAACCAGAGGTAGAGGAGCAAAGCCACAGCTCGAGGAACGAAACAAGAGCCCGAGGAACTAAACTAGAGCCCGAGGAATAAAACCAGAGCCCGACGAACAAAACAAGAGCCTGAGGAACAAAACCAGAGCCAATGAATCTAAACGAGAGCCCGAGGAACAAAACCAGAGCCCATGGAACAAAACCAGAGCCCGAGTAGAAAAACCAGAGCTGGAGGAACAAAACCAGAGCCCCAGAAAAAAAAAGCACGGGCAGAGGAACAAAAGCAGAGGCCGAGGAACAAAACCAGAGCTCGAGGAAGAAAATTAGAGCCCGAGGAACAAAACCAGATACTAAGGAACAAATGGAGGGTAGGAGGAACAAATGAGACCCTTGGAAGCAAACCAGAGCCCGAGGAGCTAAAGCAGAGCTGGAAGAACAAAACCAGAGCCCGAGGAACAAAACTAGCCCTCGAGGAAGAAAACCAGAGCCTGAGGAACAAAACCAGAGCTAGAGGAGCAAAACCACAGCTCGAGGAACAAAACAAGAGCCCGAGGAAAGAAACCAGAGCCCGAGGAATAAAACTAGGGCGCTACGAACAAACGAGAGCCTGAGGAACAAAACCAGAGCCAACGGAACTAAACCAGAGCCCGAGGAACAAAACCAGAGCCCATGGAACAAAACCAGAGCCCGAGTAGAAAAACCAGAGCTGGAGGAACAAAACCAGAGCCCGTGGAACTAAACCAGAGCCCGAGGAACAGAACCAGAGCGTGTGGAACTAAACTAGAGCCCGAGGAACAAAACCAGAGACTGAGGAACAAACGGAGGGTCCGAGGAACAAAACGAGACCCTTGGAACCAAACCAGAGCCCGAGGAGCTAAAGCAGAGCTGGAAGAACAAAACCAGACCCCGAGAAATAAAACTAGCCCTCGAGGAAGAAAACCAGAGCCCGAGGAGGAAAACCAGAGCCCGAGGAAGACAACGAGAGCTAGAGGAGCAAAACCACAGCTCGAGGAACAAAACCAGCGCCCGAGGAAAGAAACCAGAGCCCGAGGAACGAAACCAGATACCGAAGAGCAAAACCACAGCTTGAGGAACAAAACCAGGGCCCGAGGAAGAAAACCAGATCCCGAGGAACAAAACCAGAGCCCAATGAACGAAACCAGAGCCCGAGGAACAAAACCAGAGGTAGAGGAGCAAAGCCACACCTCGAGGAACAAAACAAGAGCCCGAGGAACTAAACTAGAGTCCGAGGAATAAAATCAGAGCACATGGAACAAAACCAGAGCCCGAGTAGAAAAACCAGAGCTGGAGGAACAAAACGAGAGCCCGTGGAACTAAACCAGAGCCCGAGGAACAGAACCAGAGCCTGTGGAACTTAATCAGAGCCCGAGGAAGAAAACCAGAGCCCGAGAAAAAAAAACACGGGCAGAGGAACAAAAGCAGAGGCCGAGGAACAAAACCAGAGCTCGAGGAAGAAAACTAGAGCCCGAGGAAAAAAAACAGAGACTGAGGAAGAAACGGAGGGTTCAAGGAACAAAACGAGACCCTTGGAACCAAACCAGAGCCCGAGGAGCTAAAGCAGAGCTGGAAGAACAAAACCAGAGCCCGAGGAACAAAATTAGCCCTCGAGGATGAAAACCAGAGCCCGAGGAACAAAACCAGAGCTAGAGGAGCAAAGCCACAGCTCGAGGAACAAAACCAGTGCCCGAGGAAAGAAACCAGAGCCCGAGGAATAAAACCAGAGAGCGACGAACAAAACGAGAGCCTGAGGAAAAAAACCAGAGCCAATGGAACTAAAACAGAGCCCGAGGAACAAAACCAGAGCCCATGGAACAAAACCAGAGCCCGAGTAGAAAAACCAGAGCTGGCGGAACAAAACCAGAGCCCGTGGAACTAAACCAGAGCCCGAGGAACAAAACCAGAGCCCCCCAAAAAAAAGCACGGGGAGAGGAACAAAAGCAGAGGCCGAGGAACAAAACCAGAGCTCGAGGAAGAAAACTAGAGCCCGAGGAACAAAACCAGAGACTGAGGAACAAACGGAGGGTCCGAGGAACAAAACGAGACCCTTGGAACCAAACCAGAGCCCGAGGAGCTAAAGCAGAGCTGGAAGAACAAAACCAGAGCCCGAGGAACAAAACTAGCCATCGAGGAAGAAAACCAGAGCCCGAGGAAGACAACCAGAGCTAGAGGAGCAAAACGAGAGCTTGAGGAACAAAACCAGTGCCCGAGGAAAGAAACCAGAGCTCGAGGAACGAAACCAGAGCCCGAGGAACAAAACCAGATCCCGAAGAACAAAAAGGAGGGCCCGAGGAATAAAACCAGAGCCCGAGGAACAAAACTAGCCCTCGAGGAAGAAAACCAGAGCCCGAGGAAGACAACGAGAGCTAGAGGAGCAAAACCACAGCTCGAGGAACAAAACCAGAGCCCAAGGAAAGAATCCAGAGCCCGAGGAACGAAACCAGAGCCCGAGGAACAAAACGAGATCGCGAAGAACAAAAGGAGGCCCCGAGGAACAAAACCAGAGCCCGTGGAATTATACGATAGTCTGAGGAACAAAACCAGAGCCCGAGGAAAAAACCAGAGCCTGAGGAACAAAACCAGAGCCAATGGAACTAAAACAGAGCTCGAGGAACAAAACTAGAACCCGAGAAATTAAACCAGAGCCTGAGGAAGAAAACCAGAGCCCGAGGAACAAAACCAGAGACCGAGAAACAAATGGTGGGCCCGAGGAACAAAACGAGACCCGTGGACCCAAACCAGAGCCCGAGAGGCTAAAGCAGATCTGGAAGAAGAAAACTAGAGCCCGGGGAAAAAAACCAGTCCTCGAGGAAGAAAAGCAGAGCCCGAGGAAGACAACGAGAGCTAGAGGAGCAAAACCACAGCTCGAGGAACAAAACCAGCGCCCGAGGAAAGAAACCAGAGCCCGAGGAAGGAAACCAGAGCCCAAGGAACAAAACCAGATCCTGAAGAACAAAAGGAGGGCCCGAGGAATAAAACCAGAGCCCAAAGAACAAAACTAGCCCTTGAGGAAGAAAACCAGAGCCCGAGGAGGAAAACCAGAGCCCGAGGAAGACAACGAGAGCTAGAGGAGCAAAACCACAGCTCGAGGAACAGAACCAGCGCCCGAGGAAAGAATCGAGAGCACGAGGAACAAAACCAGATACCAAAGAACAAAACCACAGCTCGAGGAAAAAAACCAGCGCCCGAGGAAGAAAACCAGATCCCGAGGACCAAAACCAGAGCCCAATGAAGGAAACCAGATCTCGAGGAACAAAACCAGAGGTAGAGGAGCAAAGCCACAGCTCGAGGAACAAAACAAGAGCCTGAGGAACTAAACTAGAGCCCGAGGAATAAAACCAGAGCCCGAGTAGAAAAACCACAGCTCGAGGAACAAAACCAGAGCCCGAGGAAAGAATCCAGAGCCCGAGGAACGAAACCAGAGCCCGAGGAACAAAACGAGATCGCGAAGAACAAAAGGAGGCCCCGAGGAACAAAACCAGAGCCCGTGGAATTATACGAGAGTCTGAGGCACAAAACCAGAGCCCGAGGAAAAAACCAGAGGCTGAGGAACAAAACCAGAGCCAATGGAACTAAAACAGAGCTCGAGGAACAAAACTAGAACCCGAGAAATTAAACCAGAGCCTGAGGAAGAAAACCAGAGCCCGAGAAAAAAAAACACAGGAAGAGGAACAAAAGCTGAGGCCGAGGAACAAAAGCAGAGCTAGAGGAAGAAAACTAGACCCCGAGGAACAAAACCAGAGACTGAGGAACAAATGGAGGTCCGAGGAACAAAACGAGACCCTTGGAACCAAACCAGAGCCCGAGGAGCTAAAGCAGAGCTGGAAGAACAAAACCAGAGCCCGAGGAACAAAACTAGCCCTCGAGAAAGAAAACCAGAGCCCGAGGAAGAAAACCAGAGCCCGAGGAACAAAACCAGATCCCGAAGAACAAAAGGAGGTCCCGCGGTATAAAACCAGACCCGAGGAATAAAACTAGCCCTCGAGGAAGAAAACCAGAGCCCGAGGAGGAAAACCAGAGCCCGAGGAAGACAACGAGAGCTAGAGGAGCAAAACCACAGCTCGAGGAACAAAACCAGTGCCCGAGGAAAGAAACCAGAGCCCGAGGAAAGAAACCAGAGCCTGAGGAATGAAACCAGATACCAAAGAGCAAAACCACTGCTCGAGGAACAAAACCAGCGCCCGAGGAAAGAATCCAGAGCCCGAGGAACAAAACCAGATCCCGAAGAACAAAAGGAGGGCCCGCGGAATAAAACCAGACCCCGAGGGACAAAACTAGCCCTTGAGGAAGAAAACCAGAGCCCGAGGAGGAAAACCAGAGCCCGAGGAAGACAACGAGAGCTAGAGGAGCAAAACCACAGCTCGAGGAACAAAACCAGCGCCCGAGGAAAGAAACCAGAGCCTGAGGAACGAAACCAGATACCGAAGAACAAAACCACAGCTCGAGGAACAAAACCAGTGCCCGAGGAAGAAAACCAGATCCCGAGGAACAAAACCAGAGCCCAATGAACGAAACCAGATCGTGAGGAACAAAACCAGAGGTAGAGGAGCAAAGCCACAGCTCGAGGAACGAAACAAGAGCCCGAGGAACTAAACTAGAGCCCGAGGAATAAAACCAGAGCCCGACGAACAAAACAAGAGCCTGAGGAACAAAACCAGAGCCAATGAATCTAAACGAGAGCCCGAGGAACAAAACCAGAGCCCATGGAACAAAACCAGAGCCCGAGTAGAAAAACCAGAGCTGGAGGAACAAAACCAGAGCCCCAGAAAAAAAAAGCACGGGCAGAGGAACAAAAGCAGAGGCCGAGGAACAAAACCAGAGCTCGAGGAAGAAAATTAGAGCCCGAGGAACAAAACCAGATACTAAGGAACAAATGGAGGGTAGGAGGAACAAATGAGACCCTTGGAAGCAAACCAGAGCCCGAGGAGCTAAAGCAGAGCTGGAAGAACAAAACCAGAGCCCGAGGAACAAAACTAGCCCTCGAGGAAGAAAACCAGAGCCTGAGGAACAAAACCAGAGCTAGAGGAGCAAAACCACAGCTCGAGGAACAAAACAAGAGCCCGAGGAAAGAAACCAGAGCCCGAGGAATAAAACTAGGGCGCTACGAACAAACGAGAGCCTGAGGAACAAAACCAGAGCCAACGGAACTAAACCAGAGCCCGAGGAACAAAACCAGAGCCCATGGAACAAAACCAGAGCCCGAGTAGAAAAACCAGAGCTGGAGGAACAAAACCAGAGCCCGTGGAACTAAACCAGAGCCCGAGGAACAGAACCAGAGCGTGTGGAACTAAACTAGAGCCCGAGGAACAAAACCAGAGACTGAGGAACAAACGGAGGGTCCGAGGAACAAAACGAGACCCTTGGAACCAAACCAGAGCCCGAGGAGCTAAAGCAGAGCTGGAAGAACAAAACCAGACCCCGAGAAATAAAACTAGCCCTCGAGGAAGAAAACCAGAGCCCGAGGAGGAAAACCAGAGCCCGAGGAAGACAACGAGAGCTAGAGGAGCAAAACCACAGCTCGAGGAACAAAACCAGCGCCCGAGGAAAGAAACCAGAGCCCGAGGAACGAAACCAGATACCGAAGAGCAAAACCACAGCTTGAGGAACAAAACCAGGGCCCGAGGAAGAAAACCAGATCCCGAGGAACAAAACCAGAGCCCAATGAACGAAACCAGAGCCCGAGGAACAAAACCAGAGGTAGAGGAGCAAAGCCACACCTCGAGGAACAAAACAAGAGCCCGAGGAACTAAACTAGAGTCCGAGGAATAAAATCAGAGCACATGGAACAAAACCAGAGCCCGAGTAGAAAAACCAGAGCTGGAGGAACAAAACGAGAGCCCGTGGAACTAAACCAGAGCCCGAGGAACAGAACCAGAGCCTGTGGAACTTAATCAGAGCCCGAGGAAGAAAACCAGAGCCCGAGAAAAAAAAACACGGGCAGAGGAACAAAAGCAGAGGCCGAGGAACAAAACCAGAGCTCGAGGAAGAAAACTAGAGCCCGAGGAAAAAAAACAGAGACTGAGGAAGAAACGGAGGGTTCAAGGAACAAAACGAGACCCTTGGAACCAAACCAGAGCCCGAGGAGCTAAAGCAGAGCTGGAAGAACAAAACCAGAGCCCGAGGAACAAAATTAGCCCTCGAGGATGAAAACCAGAGCCCGAGGAACAAAACCAGAGCTAGAGGAGCAAAGCCACAGCTCGAGGAACAAAACCAGTGCCCGAGGAAAGAAACCAGAGCCCGAGGAATAAAACCAGAGAGCGACGAACAAAACGAGAGCCTGAGGAAAAAAACCAGAGCCAATGGAACTAAAACAGAGCCCGAGGAACAAAACCAGAGCCCATGGAACAAAACCAGAGCCCGAGTAGAAAAACCAGAGCTGGCGGAACAAAACCAGAGCCCGTGGAACTAAACCAGAGCCCGAGGAACAAAACCAGAGCCCCCCAAAAAAAAGCACGGGGAGAGGAACAAAAGCAGAGGCCGAGGAACAAAACCAGAGCTCGAGGAAGAAAACTAGAGCCCGAGGAACAAAACCAGAGACTGAGGAACAAACGGAGGGTCCGAGGAACAAAACGAGACCCTTGGAACCAAACCAGAGCCCGAGGAGCTAAAGCAGAGCTGGAAGAACAAAACCAGAGCCCGAGGAACAAAACTAGCCATCGAGGAAGAAAACCAGAGCCCGAGGAAGACAACCAGAGCTAGAGGAGCAAAACGAGAGCTTGAGGAACAAAACCAGTGCCCGAGGAAAGAAACCAGAGCTCGAGGAACGAAACCAGAGCCCGAGGAACAAAACCAGATCCCGAAGAACAAAAAGGAGGGCCCGAGGAATAAAACCAGAGCCCGAGGAACAAAACTAGCCCTCGAGGAAGAAAACCAGAGCCCGAGGAAGACAACGAGAGCTAGAGGAGCAAAACCACAGCTCGAGGAACAAAACCAGAGCCCAAGGAAAGAATCCAGAGCCCGAGGAACGAAACCAGAGCCCGAGGAACAAAACGAGATCGCGAAGAACAAAAGGAGGCCCCGAGGAACAAAACCAGAGCCCGTGGAATTATACGATAGTCTGAGGAACAAAACCAGAGCCCGAGGAAAAAACCAGAGCCTGAGGAACAAAACCAGAGCCAATGGAACTAAAACAGAGCTCGAGGAACAAAACTAGAACCCGAGAAATTAAACCAGAGCCTGAGGAAGAAAACCAGAGCCCGAGGAACAAAACCAGAGACCGAGAAACAAATGGTGGGCCCGAGGAACAAAACGAGACCCGTGGACCCAAACCAGAGCCCGAGAGGCTAAAGCAGATCTGGAAGAAGAAAACTAGAGCCCGGGGAAAAAAACCAGTCCTCGAGGAAGAAAAGCAGAGCCCGAGGAAGACAACGAGAGCTAGAGGAGCAAAACCACAGCTCGAGGAACAAAACCAGCGCCCGAGGAAAGAAACCAGAGCCCGAGGAAGGAAACCAGAGCCCAAGGAACAAAACCAGATCCTGAAGAACAAAAGGAGGGCCCGAGGAATAAAACCAGAGCCCAAAGAACAAAACTAGCCCTTGAGGAAGAAAACCAGAGCCCGAGGAGGAAAACCAGAGCCCGAGGAAGACAACGAGAGCTAGAGGAGCAAAACCACAGCTCGAGGAACAGAACCAGCGCCCGAGGAAAGAATCGAGAGCACGAGGAACAAAACCAGATACCAAAGAACAAAACCACAGCTCGAGGAAAAAAACCAGCGCCCGAGGAAGAAAACCAGATCCCGAGGACCAAAACCAGAGCCCAATGAAGGAAACCAGATCTCGAGGAACAAAACCAGAGGTAGAGGAGCAAAGCCACAGCTCGAGGAACAAAACAAGAGCCTGAGGAACTAAACTAGAGCCCGAGGAATAAAACCAGAGCCCGAGTAGAAAAACCACAGCTCGAGGAACAAAACCAGAGCCCGAGGAAAGAATCCAGAGCCCGAGGAACGAAACCAGAGCCCGAGGAACAAAACGAGATCGCGAAGAACAAAAGGAGGCCCCGAGGAACAAAACCAGAGCCCGTGGAATTATACGAGAGTCTGAGGCACAAAACCAGAGCCCGAGGAAAAAACCAGAGGCTGAGGAACAAAACCAGAGCCAATGGAACTAAAACAGAGCTCGAGGAACAAAACTAGAACCCGAGAAATTAAACCAGAGCCTGAGGAAGAAAACCAGAGCCCGAGGAACAAAACGAGAGACCGAGAAACAAATGGTGGGCCCGAGGAACAAAACGAGACCCGTGGACCCAAACCAGAGGCCGAGAGGCTAAAGCAGATCTGGAAGAACAAAACTAGAGCCCGGGGAACAAAACCAGTCCTCGAGGAAGAAAACCAGAGCCCGAGGAAGACAACGAGAGCTAGAGGAGCAAAACCACAGCTCGAGGAACAAAACCAGCGCCCGAGGAAAGAAACCAGAGCCCGAGGAAGGAAACCAGAGCCCAAGGAACAAAACCAGATCCTGAAGAACAAAAGGAGGGCCCGAGGAATAAAACCAGAGCCCAAAGAACAAAACTAGCCCTTGAGGAAGAAAACCAGAGCCCGAGGAGGAAAACCAGAGCCCGAGGAAGACAACGAGAGCTAGAGGAGCAAAACCACAGCTCGAGGAACAAAACCAGCGCCCGAGGAAAGAAACCAGAGCCCGAGGAACGAAACCAGATACCGAAGAGCAAAACCACAGCTCGAGGAACAAAACCTGCGCCCGAGGAAGAAAACCAGATCCCGAGGAACAAAACCAGAGCCCAATGAACGAAACCAGAGCCCGAGGAACAAAACCAGAGGTAGAGGAGCAAAGCCACACCTCGAGGAACAAAACAAGAGCCCGAGGAACTAAGCTAGAGTCCGAGGAATAAAACCAGAGCCCATGGAACAAAACCAGAGCCCGAGTAGAAAAACCAGAGCTGGAGGAACAAAACCAGAGCCCGTGGAACTAAACCAGAGCCTGAGGAACAGAACCAGAGCCTGTGGAACTAAACCAGAGCCCGAGGAACAAAACTAGCCCTCGAGGAAGAAAACCAGAGCCCGAGGAAGACAACCAGAGCTAGAGGAGCAAAACCACAGCTCGAGGAAGAAAACCAGTGCCCGAGGAACAAAACCAGAGACCGAGGAACGAAACCAGAGCCCGAGGAACAAAACCAGATCCCAAAGAACAAAAAGGAGGGCCCGAGAAATAAAACCAGAGCCCGAGGAACAAAACTAGCCCTCGAGGAAGAAAACCAGAGCCCGAGGAAGACAACGAGAGCTAGAGGAGCAAAACCACAGCTCGAGGAACAAAACCAGCGCCCGAGGAAAGAAACCAGAGCCTGAGGAACGAAACCAGATACCGAAGAACAAAACCACAGCTCGAGGAACAAAACCAGTGCCCGAGGAAGAAAACCAGATCCCGAGGAACAAAACCAGAGCCCAATGAACGAAACCAGATCGTGAGGAACAAAACCAGAGGTAGAGGAGCAAAGCCACAGCTCGAGGAACGAAACAAGAGCCCGAGGAACTAAACTAGAGCCCGAGGAATAAAACCAGAGCCCGACGAACAAAACAAGAGCCTGAGGAACAAAACCAGAGCCAATGAATCTAAACGAGAGCCCGAGGAACAAAACCAGAGCCCATGGAACAAAACCAGAGCCCGAGTAGAAAAACCAGAGCTGGAGGAACAAAACCAGAGCCCGTGGAACTAAACCAGAGCCCGAGGAACAAAACCAGAGCCCCAGAAAAAAAAAGCACGGGCAGAGGAACAAAAGCAGAGGCCGAGGAACAAAACCAGAGCTCGAGGAAGAAAATTAGAGCCCGAGGAACAAAACCAGAGACTAAGGAACAAATGGAGGGTAGGAGGAACAAATGAGACCCTTGGAAGCAAACTAGAGCCCGAGGAGCTAAAGCAGAGCTGGAAGAACAAAACCAGAGCCCGAGGAACAAAACTAGCCCTCGAGGAAGAAAACCAGAGCCCGAGGAAGACAACCAGAGCTAGAGGAGCAAAACCACAGCTCGAGGAACAAAACAAGAGCCCGAGGAAAGAAACCAGAGCCCGAGGAATAAAACTAGAGCGCGACGAACAAAACGAGAGCCTGAGGAACAAAACCAGAGCCAACGGAACTAAAACAGAGCCCGAGGAACAAAACCAGAGCCCATGGAACAAAACCAGAGCCGGAGTAGAAAAACCAGAGCTGGAGGAACAAAACCAGAGCCCGTGGAACTAAACCAGAGCCCGAGGAACAGAACCAGAGCGTGTGGAACTAAACTAGAGCCCGAGGAACAAAACCAGAGCCCCCCAAAAAAAAAGCACGGGCAGAGGAACAAAAGCAGAGGCCGAGGAACAAAATTAGCCCTCGAGGAAGAAAACCAGAGCCCGAGGAAGAAAACCAGAGCCCGAGGAAGACAACGAGATCTAGAGGAGCAAAACCACAGCTCGAGGAACAAAACCAGCGCCCGAGGAAAGAAACCAGAGCCCGAGGAAAGAAACCAGAGCCTGAGGAACGAAACCAGATACCGAAGAACAAAACCACAGCTCGAGGAACAAAACCAGCGCCCGAGGAAGAAAACCAGATCCCGAGGAACAAAACCAGAGCCCAATGAACGAAACCAGATCGTGAGGAACAAAACCAGAGCTAGAGGAGCAAAGCCACAGCTCGAGGAACGAAACAAGAGCCCGAGGAAAGAAACCAGAGCCCGAGGAATAAAACCAGAGCCCGACGAACAAAAAAAGAGCCTGAGGAACAAAACCAGAGCCAATGAATCTAAACGAGAGCTCGAGGAACAAAACCAGAGCCCATGGAACAAAACCAGAGACCGAGTAGAAAAACCAGAGCTGGAGGAACAAAACCAGAGCCCGTGAAAGTAAACCAGAGCCTGAGGAACAGAACCAGAGCCTGTGGAACTAAACCAGAGCCCGAGGAACAAAACCAGAGCCCCAGAAAAAAGAAGCACGGGCAGAGGAACAGAAGTAGAGGCCGAGGAACAAAAGCAGAGCTCGAGGAAGAAAACTAGAGCCTGAGGAACAAAACCAGAGCCCGAGGAACAAAACTAGCCCTCGAGGAAGAAAACCAGAGCCCGAGGAAGACAACCAGAGCTAGAGGAGCAAAACCACAGCTCGAGGAACAAAACCAGCGCCCGAGGAAAGAAACCAGAGCCCGAGGAACGAAACCAGAGCCCGAGGAACAAAACCAGATCCCGAAGAACAAAAAGGAGGGCCCGAGGAATAAAACCAAACCCCGAGGAACAAAACTAGCCCTCGAGGAACAAAACCAGCGCCCGAGGAAGAAAACCAGATCCCGAGGAACAAAACCAGAGCCCAATGAACGAAACCAGAGCCCGAGGAACAAAACCAGAGGTAGAGGAGCAAAGCCACACCTCGAGGAACAAAACAAGAGCCCGAGGAACTAAGCTAGAGTCCGAGGACTAAAACCAGAGCCCAGGGAACAAAACCAGAGCCCGAGTAGAAAAACCAGAGCTGGAGGAACAAAACCAGAGCCCGTGGAACTAAACCAGAGCCTGAGGAACAGAACCAGAGCCTGTGGAATTAAACCAGAGGCCGAGGAACAAAACTAGCCCTCGAGGAAGAAAACCAGAGCCCGAGGAAGACAACCAGAGCTAGAGGAGCAAAACCACAGCTCGAGGAAGAAAACCAGTGCCCGAGGAACAAAACCAGAGCCCGAGGAACGAAACCAGAGCCCGAGGAACAAAACCAGATCCCAAAGAACAAAAAGGAGGGCCTGAGGAATAAAACCAGAGCCCGAGGAACAAAACTAGCCCTCGAGGAAGAAAACCAGAGCCCGAGGAAGACAACGAGAGCTAGAGGAGCAAAACCACAGCTCGAGGAAAAAAACCAGCGCCCGAGGAAAGAAACCAGAGCCTGTGGAACTAAACCAGAGCCCGAGGAACAAAACCAGAGCCGCAGAAAAAAGAAGCACGGGGAGAGGAACAGAAGTAGAGGCCGAGGAACAAAAGCAGAGCTCGAGGAAGAAAACTAGAGCCCGAGGAACAAAACTAGAGACTGAGGAACAAATGGAGGTCCTAGGAACAAAACGAGACCCTTGGAACCAAACCAGAGCCCGAGGAGCTAAAGCAGAGCTGGAAGAACAAAACCAGAGCCCGAGGAACAAAACTAGCCCTCGAGGAAGAAAACCAGAGCCCGAGGAAGACAACCAGAGCTAGAGGAGCAAAACCACAGCTCGAGGAAAAAAACCAGCGCCCGAGGAAAGAAACCAGAGCCCGAGGAACGAAACCAGAGCCCGAGGAACAAAACCAGATCCCGAAGAACAAAAAGGAGGGCCCGAGGAATAAAACCAAACCCCGAGGAACAAAACTAGCCCTCGAGGAAGAAAACCAGAGCCCGAGGAAGAAAACGAGAGCTAGAGGAGCAAAACCACAGCTGGAGGAACAAAACCAGCACCCGAGGAAAGAATCCAGAGCCCGAGGAACGAAACCAGAGCCCGAGGAACAAAACGAGATCACGAAGAACAAAAGGAGGCCCCGAGGAACAAAACCAGAGCCCGTGGAATTATACGAGAGTCTGAGGAACAAAACCAGAGCCCGAGGAAAAAACCAGAGCCTGAGGAACAAAACCAGAGCCTGAGGAAGAAAACCAGAGCCCGAGGAACAAAACCAGAGACCGAGAAACAAATGGTGGGCCCGAGGAACAAAACGAGACCCGTGGACCCAAACCAGAGCCCGAGAGGCTAAAGCAGATCTGGAAGAACAAAACCAGAGCCCGGGGAACAAAACCAGCGCCCGAGGAATAAAACCAGATCCCGAGGAACAAAACCAGAGCCCAATTAAGGAAAACAGATGCCGAGGAACAAAACCAGAGGTAGAGGAGCAAAGCCACAGCTGGAGGAACAAAACAAGAGCCCGAGGAACTAAACTAGAGTCCGAGGAATAAAACCAGAGCCCATGGAACAAAACCAGAGCCCGAGTAGAAAAACCAGAGCTGGAGGAACAAAACCAGAGCCCGTGGAACTAAACCAGAGCCCGAGGAACAGAACCAGAGCCCGTGGAACTAACCCAGAGCCCGAGGAAGAAAACCAGAGCCCGAGAAAAAAAAACACAGGGAGAGGAACAAAAGCAGAGGCCGAGGAACAAAAGCAGAGCTAGAGGAAGAAAACTAGAGCCCGAGGAACAAAACCAGAGACTGAGGAACAAAACTAGCCCTCGAGAAAGAAAACCAGAGCCCGAGGAAGACAACCAGAGCTAGAGGAGCAAAACCACAGCTCGAGGAAGAAAACTAGTGCCCGAGGAAAGAAACCAGAGCTCGAGGAACGAAACCAGAGCCCGAGGAACAAAACCAGATCCCAAAGAACAAAAAGGAGGGCCCGAGGAATAAAACCAGAGCCCGAGGAACAAAACTAGCCCTCGAGGAAGAAAAGCAGAGCCCGAGGAAGACAACGAGAGCTAGAGGAGCAAAACCACAGCTCGAGGAACAAAACCAGTGCCCGAGGAACAAAACCAGAGACCGAGGAACGAAACCGGATCCCGAAGAACAAAAGGAGGACCCGCGGAATAAAACCAGAGCCCGAGGAACAAAACTAGCCCTCGAGGAAGAAAACCAGAGCCCGAGGAGGAAAACCAGAGCCCGAGGAAGACAACGAGAGCTAGAGGAGCAAAACCACAGCTCGAGGAACAAAACCAGCGCCCGAGGAAAGAAACCAGAGCCTGAGGAACGAAACCAGATACCGAAGAGCAAAACCACAGCTCGAGGAACAAAACCAGCGCCCGAGGAAGAAAACCAGATCCCGAGGAACAAAACCAGAGCCCAATGAACGAAACCAGAGCCCGAGGAACAAAACCAGAGCTAGAGGAGCAAAGCCAAAGCTCGAGGAACAAAACCAGTGCCCGAAGAACTAAACTAGAGCCCGAGGAATAAAACCAGAGCCCGACGAACAAAACAAGAGCCTGAGGAACAAAACCAGAGCCAATGAATCTAAACGAGAGCCCGAGGAACAAAACCAGAGCCCATGGAACAAAACCAGAGCCCGAGTAGAAAAACCAGAGCTGGAGGAACAAAACCAGAGCCCGTGGAACTAAACCAGAGCCTGAGGAACAGAACCAGAGCGTGTGGAACTAAACCAGAGCCCGAGGAACAAAACCAGAGCCCCCCAAAAAAAAACGCACGGGGAGAGGAACAAAAGCAGAGGCCGAGGAACAAAACCAGAGCTCGAGGAAGAAAACTAGAGCCCGAGGAACAAAACCAGAGACTGAGGAACAAACGAAGGGTCTGAGGAACAAAACGAGACCCTTGGAACCAAACCAGAGCCCGAGGAGCTAAAGCAGAGCTGGAAGAACAAAACGAGAGCCCGAGGAACAAAACTAGCCCTCGAGGAAGAAAACCAGAGCCCGAGGAAGACAACCAGAGCTAGAGGAGCAAAACCACAGCTCGAGGAAGAAAACCAGTGCCCGAGGAAAGAAACCAGAGCTCGAGGAACGAAACCAGAGCCCGAGGAACAAAACCAGATCCCAAAGAACAAAAAGGAGGGCTCGAGGAATAAAACCAGAGCCCGAGGAACAAAACTAGCCCTCGAGGAAGAAAACCAGAGCCCGAGGAAGACAACGAGAGCTAGAGGAGCAAAACCACAGCTCAAGGAACAAAACCAGCGCCCGAGGAAAGAAACCAGAGCCTGAGGAACGAAACCAGATACCGAAGAGCAAAACCACAGCTCGAGGAACAAAACCAGCGCCCGAGGAAGAAAACCAGATCCCGAGGAACAAAACCAGAGCCCAATGAACGAAACCAGATCCCGAGGAACAAAACCAGAGGTAGAGGAGCAAAGCCACAGCTCGAGGAACGAAACAAGAGCCCGAGGAACTAAACTAGAGCCCGAGGAATAAAACCAGAGCCCGACGAACAAAACAAGAGCCTGAGGAACAAAACCAGAGCCAATGAATCTAAACGAGAGCCCGAGGAACAAAACCAGAGCCCATGGAACAAAACCAGAGGCCGAGTAGAAAAACCAGAGCTGGAGGAACAAAACCAGAGCCCGTGGAACTAAACCAGAGCCTAAGGAACAGAACCAGAGCCTGTGGAACTAAACCAGAGCCCGAGGAAGAAAACCAGAGCCCCAGAAAAAAAAGCACGGGGAGAGGAACAAAAGCAGAGTCCGAGGAACAAAACCAGAGCTCGAGGAAGAAAACTAGAGCCCGAGGAACAAAACCAGAGCTAGAGGAGCAAAGCCACAGCTGGAGGAACAAAACCAGTGCCCGAGGAAAGAAACCAGAGCCCGAGGAATAAAACCAGAGAGCGACGAACAAAATGAGAGCCTGAGGAAAAAAACCAGAACCCGTGGAACTAAAACAGATCCCGAGGAACAAAACCAGAGCCCATGGAACAAAACCAGAGCCCGAGTAGAAAAGCCAGAGCTGGAGGAACAAAACCAGAGCCCGTGGAACTAAACCAGAGGCCGAGGAACAGAACCAGAGCCTGTGGAACTAAACCAGAGCCCGAGGAACAAAACCAGAGCCCCAAAAAAAAAAACGGACGGGGAGAGGAACAAAAGCAGAGGCCGAGGAACAAAACCAGAGCTTGAGGAAGAAAACTAGAGCCCGAGGAACAAAACCAGAGACTGAAGGAAGAAACGGAGGGTCTGAGGAACAAAACGAGACCCTTGGAACCAAACCAGAGCCCGAGGAGATAAAGCAGAGCTGGAAGAACAAAACGAGAGCCCGAGGAACAAAACTAGCCCTCGAGGAAGAAAACCAGAGCCCGAGGAAGACAACCAGAGCTAGAGGAGCAAAACCACAGCTCGAGGAAGAAAACCAGTGCCCGAGGAAAGAAACCAGAGCTCGAGGAACGAAACCAGAGCCCGAGGAACAAAACCAGATCCAAAGAACAAAAAGGAGGGCTCGAGGAATAAAACCAGAGCCCGAGGAACAAAACTAGCCCTCGAGGAACAAAACCAGAGCCCGAGGAAGACAACGAGAGCTAGAGGAGCAAAACCACAGCTCGAGGAACAAAACCAGCGCCCGAGGAAAGAAACCAGAGCCTGAGGAACGAAACCAGATACCGAAGAGCAAAACCACAGCTCGAGGAACAAAACCAGCGCCCGAGGAAGAAAACCAGATCCCGAGGAACAAAACCAGAGCCCAATGAACGAAACCAGATCCCGAGGAACAAAACCAGAGGTAGAGGAGCAAAGCCACAGCTCGAGGAACGAAACAAGAGCCCGAGGAACTAAACTGGAGCCCGAGGAATAAAACCAGAGCCCGACGAACAAAACAAGAGCCTGAGGAACAAAACCAGAGCCAATGAATCTAAACGAGAGCCCGAGGAACAAAACCAGAGCCCGAGGAACAAAACCAGAGCCCGAGTAGTAAAACCAGAGCTGGAGGAACAAAACCAGAGCCCGTGGAACTAAACCAGAGCCTGAGGAACAGAACCAGAGCCTGTGGAACTAAACCAGAGCCCGAGGAACAAAACCAGAGCCCCAGAAAAAAAAGCACGGGGAGAGGAACAAAAGCAGAGGCCGCGGAACAAAACCAGAGCTCGAGGAAGAAAACTAGAGCCCGAGGAACAAAACCAGAGCTAGAGGAGCAAAGCCACAGCTGGAGGAACAAAACCAGTGCCCGAGGAAAGAAACCAGAGCCCGAGGAATAAAACCAGAGAGCGACGAACAAAATGAGAGCCTGAGGAAAAAAACCAGAACCCGTGGAACTAAAACAGAGCCCGAGGAACAAAACCAGAGCCCATGGAACAAAACCAGAGCCCGAGTAGAAAAGCCAGAGCTGGAGGAACAAAACCAGAGCCCGTGGAACTAAACCAGAGGCCGAGGAACAGAACCAGAGCCTGTGGAACTAAACCAGAGCCCGAGGAAAAAAACCAGAGCCCCAAAAAAAAAAACGGACGGGGAGAGGAACAAAAACAGAGGCCGAGGAACAAAACCAGAGCTTGAGGAAGAAAACTAGAGCCCGAGGAACAAAACCAGAGACTGAGGAAGAAACGGAGGGTCTGAGGAACAAAACGAGACCCTTGGAACCAAACCAGAGCCCGAGGAGATAAAGCAGAGCTGGAAGAACAAAACGAGAGCCCGAGGAACAAAACTAGCCCTCGAGGAAGAAAACCAGAGCCCGAGGAAGACAACCAGAGCTAGAGGAGCAAAACCACAGCTCGAGGAAGAAAACCAGTGCCCGAGGAAAGAAACCAGAGCCTGAGGAACAAAACGAGATCGCGAAGAACAGAAGGAGGCCCCGAGGAACAAAACCAGAGCCCGTGGAATTATACGAGAGTCTGAGGCACAAAACCAGAGCCCGAGGAAAAAACCAGAGCCTGAGGAACAAAACCAGAGCCAATGGAACTAAAACAGAGCTCGAGGAACAAAACTAGAACCCGAGAAATTAAACCAGAGCCTGAGGAAGAAAACCAGAGCCCGAGGAACAAAACCAGAGACCGAGAAACAAATGGTGGGTCCGAGGAACAAAACGAGACCCGTGGACCCAAACCAGAGGCCGAGAGGCTAAAGCAGATCTGGAAGAACAAAACTAGAGCCCGGGGAACAAAACCAGCGCCCGAGGAAGAAAACCAGAGCCCGAGGAAGACAACCAGAGCTAGAGGAGCAAAACCACAGCTCGAGGAAGAAAACCAGTGCCCGAGGAAAGAAACCAGAGCTCGAGGAACGAAACCAGAGCCCAAGGAACAAAACCAGATCCTGAAGAACAAAAGGAGGGCCCGAGGAATAAAACCAGAGCCCGAGGAACAAAACTAGCCCTTGAGGAAGAAAACCAGAGCCCGAGGAGGAAAACCAGAGCCCGAGGAAGACAACGAGAGCTAGAGGAGCAAAACCACAGCTCGAGGAACAGAACCAGTGCCCGAGGAAAGAATCCAGAGCACGAGGAACGAAACCAGATACCAAAGAACAAAACCACAGCTCGAGGAACAAAACCAGCGCCCGAGGAAGAAAACCAGATCCCGAGGAACAAAACCAGAGCCCAATGAACGAAACCAGATCGTGAGGAACAAAACCAGAGCTAGAGGAGCAAAGCCACAGCTCGAGGAACGAAACAAGAGCCCGAGGAACTAAACTAGAGCCCGAGGAATAAAACCAGAGCCCGACGAACAAAACAAGAGCCTGAGGAACAAAACCAGAGCCAATGAATCTAAACAAGAGCCCGAGGAACAAAACCAGAGCCCATGGAACAAAACCAGAGCCCGAGTAGAAAAACCAGAGCTGGAGGAACAAAACCAGAGCCCGTGGAACTAAACCAGAGCCCGAGGAACAGAACCAGAGCCTGTGGAACTTAACCAGAGCCTGAGGAAGAAAACTAGAGCCCGAGAAAAAAAAACACGGGCAGAGGAACAAAAGCAGAGGCCGAGGAAGAAAACCAGAGCTCGAGGAAGAAAACTAGAGCACGAGGAATAAAACCAGATCCCGAAGAACAAAAAGGAGGGCCCGAGGAATAAAACCAGAGCCAACGGAACTAAAACATAAGCAGAGCCCATGGAACAAAACCAGAGCCCGAGTAGAAAAACCAGAGCTGGAGGAACAAAACCAGAGCCCGTGGAACTAAACCAGAGCCCGAGGAACACAACCAGAGACTGTGGAACTAAACCAGAGCCCGAGGAACAAAACCAGAGCCCCAGAAAAAAAAAGCACGGGCAGAGGAACAAAAGCAGTGGCCGAGGAACAAAACCAGAGCTCGAGGAAGAAAATTAGAGCCCGAGGAACAAAACCAGAGACTAAGGAACAAATGGAGGGTAGGAGGAACAAATGAGACCCTTGGAAGCAAACCAGAGCCCGAGGAGCTAAAGCAGAGCTGGAAGAACAAAACCAGAGCCCGAGGAACAAAACTAGCCCTCGAGGAAGAAAACCAGAGCCTGAGGAACAAAACCAGAGCTAGAGGAGCAAAACCACAGCTCGAGGAACAAAAGAAGAGCCCGAGGAACTAAACTAGAGCCCGAGGAATAAAACCAGAGCCCGACGAACAAAACAAGAGCCTGAGGAACAAAACCAGAGCCAACGGAACTAAAACAGAGCCCGAGGAACAAAACCAGAGCCCATGGAACAAAACCAGAGCCCGAGTAGAAAAACCAGAGCTGGCGGAACAAAACCAGAGCCCGTGGAACTAAACCAGAGCCCGAGGAACAGAACCAGAGCGTGTGGAACTAAACCAGAGCCCGAGGAACAAAACCAGAGCCCCTAAAAAAAAAGCACGGGCAGAGGAACAAAAGCAGAGACCGAGGAACCAAACCAGATCTCGAGGAAGAAAACTAGAGCCCGAGGAACAAAACCAGAGACTGAGGAACAAACGGAGGTCCGAGGAACAAAACGAGACCCTTGGAACCAAACCAGAGCCCGAGGAGCTAAAGCAGAGCTGGAAGAACAAAATGAGAGCCCGAGGAACAAAACTAGCCCTCGAGGAAGAAAACCAGAGCCCGAGGAAGACAACCAGAGCTAGAGGAGCAAAACCACAGCTCGAGGAACAAAACCAGAGCCCGAGGAAAGAATCCAGAGCCCGAGGAACGAAACCAGAGCCCAAGGAACAAAACCAGATCCCAAAGAACAAAAAGGAGGGCCCGAGGAATAAAACCAGAGCCCGAGGAACAAAACTAGCCCTCGAGGAAGAAAACCAGAGCCCGAGGAAGACAACGAGAGATAGAGGAGCAAAACCACAGCTCGAGGAACAAAACCAGAGCCCGAGGAAAGAATCCAGAGCCCGAGGAACGAAACCAGAGCCCGAGGAACAAAATGAGATCGCGAAGAACAAAAGGAGGCCCCGAGGAACAAAACAAGAGCCCGTGGAATTATACGAGAGTCTGAGGCACAAAACCAGAGCCCGAGGAAAAAACCAGAGCCTGAGGAACAAAACCAGAGCCAATGGAACTAAAACAGAGCTCGAGGAACAAAACTAGAACCCGAGAAATTAAACTAGAGCCCGAGGAAGAAAACCAGAGCCCGAGGAAGAAAACCAGAGACCGAGAAACAAATGGTGGGCCCGAGGAACAAAACGAGACCTGTGGACCCAAACCAGAGGCCGAGAGGCTAAAGCAGATCTGGAAGAACAAAACTAGAGCCCGGGGAACAAAACCAGCGCCCGAGGAAGAAAACCAGAGCCCGAGGAAGACAACGAGAGCTAGAGGAGCAAAACCACAGCTCGAGGAACAAGACCAGAGACCGAGGAAAGAAACCACAGCCCGAGAAAAAAAAACACGGGCAGAGGAAGAAAACCAGAGCCCGAGGAAGAAAACCAGAGCTCGAGGAAGAAAACTAGAGCACGAGGAATAAAACCAGATCCCGAAGAACAAAAAGGAGGGCCCGAGGAATAAAACCAGAGCCAACGGAACTAAAACATAAGCAGAGCCCATGGAACAAAACCAGAGCCCGAGTAGAAAAACCAGAGCTGGAGGAACAAAACCAGAGCTCGTGGAACTAAACCAGAGCCCGAGGAACACAACCAGAGACTGTGGAACTAAACCAGAGCCCGAGGAACACAACCAGAGACTGTGGAACTAAACCAGAGCCCGAGGAACAAAACCAGAGCCCCAGAAAAAAAAAGCACGGGCAGAGGAACAAAAGCAGAGGCCGAGGAACAAAACCAGAGCTCGAGGAAGAAAATTAGAGCCCGAGGAACAAAACCAGAGACTAAGGAACAAATGGAGGGTAGGAGAAACAAATGAGACCCTTGGAAGCAAACCAGAGCCCGAGGAGCTAAAGCAGAGCTGGAAGAACAAAACCAGAGCCCGAGGAACAAAACTAGCCCTCGAGGAAGAAAACCAGAACCTGAGGAACAAAACCAGAGCTAGAGGAGCAAAACCACAGCTCACGGAACAAAACCAGCGCCCAAGGAAAGAAACCAGAGACCGAGGAATAAAACTAGAGCGCGACGAACAAAACGAGAGCCTGAGGAACAAAACCAGAGCCAACGGAACTAAAACAGAGCCCGAGGAACAAAACCAGAGCCCATGGAACAAAACCAGAGCCCGAGTAGAAAAACCAGAGCTGGAGGAACAAAACCAGAGCCCGAGGAACAGAACCAGAGCGTGTGGAACTAAACCAGAGCCCGAGGAACAAAACCGGAGCCCCTAAAAAAAAAGCACGGGCAGAGGAACAAAAGCAGAGGCCGAGGAACAAAACCAGAGACTGAGGAACAAACGGAGGTCCGAGGAACAAAACGAGACCCTTGGAACCAAACCAGAGCCCGAGGAGCTAAAGCAGAGCTGGAAGAACAAAATGAGAGCCCGAGGAACAAAACTAGCCCTCGAGGAAGAAAACCAGAGCCCGAGGAAGACAACCAGAGCTAGAGGAGCAAAACCACAGCTCGAGGAACAAAACCAGCGCCCGAGGAAAGAAACCAGAGCCCGAGGAACGAAACCAGAGCCCGAGGAACAAAACCAGATCCCGAAGAACAAAAAGGAGGGCCCGAGGAATAAAACCAGAGCCCGAGGAAGAAAACTAGCCCTCGAGGAAGAAAACCAGAGCTCGAGGAAGACAACGAGAGCTAGAGGAGCAAAACCACAGCTCGAGGAACAAAACCAGAGCCCGAGGAAAGAATCCAGAGCCCGAGGAACGAAACCAGAGCCCGAGGAACAAAACGAGATCGCGAAGAACAAAAGGAGGGCCCGAGGAATAAAACCAGAGCCCAAAGAACAAAACTAGCCCTTGAGGAAGAAAACCAGAGCCCGAGGAGGAAAACCAGAGCCCGAGGAAGACAACGAGAGATAGAGGAGCAAAACCACAGCTCGAGGAACAAAACCAGCGCCCGAGGAAGAAAACCAGATCCCGAGGAAGACAACGAGAGATAGAGGAGCAAAACCACAGCTCGAGGAACAAAACCAGCGCCCGAGGAAGAAAACCAGATCCCGAGGAAAAAAAACAGAGCCCAATGAACAAAACCAGATCGTGAGGAACAAAACCAGAGCTAGAGGAGCAAAGCCACAGCTCGAGGAACGAAACAAGAGCCCGAGGAACTAAACTAGAGCCCGAGGAATAAAACCAGAGCCCGCCGAACAAAACAAGAGCCTGAGGAACAAAACCAGAGCCAATGAATCTAAACGAGAGCCCGAGGAACAAAACCAGAGCCCATGGAACAAAACCAGATCCCGAGTAGAAAAACCAGAGCTGGAGGAACAAAACCAGAGCCCGTGGAACTAAACCAGAGCCCGAGGAACAGAACCAGAGCCTGAGGAACTTAACCAGAGCCCGAGGAAGAAAACCAGAGCCCGAGAAAAAAAAACACGGGCAGAGGAAGAAAACCAGAGCCCGAGGAAGAAAACCAGAGCTCGAGGAAGAAAACTAGAGCACGAGGAATAAAACCAGATCCCGAAGAACAAAAAGGAGGGCCCGAGGAATAAAACCAGAGCCAACGGAACTAAAACATAAGCAGAGCCCATGGAACAAAACCAGAGCCCGAGTAGAAAAACCAGAGCTGGAGGAACAAAACCAGAACCCGTGGAACTAAACCAGAGCCCGAGGAACACAACCAGAGACTGTGGAACTAAACCAGAGCCCGAGGAACAAAACCAGAGCCCCAGAAAAAAAAAGCACGGGCAGAGGAACAAAAGCAGAGGCCGAGGAACAAAACCAGAGCTCGAGGAAGAAAATTAGAGCCCGAGGAACAAAACCAGAGACTAAGGAACAAATGGAGGGTAGGAGGAACAAATGAGACCCTTGGAAGCAAACCAGAGCCCGAGGAGCTAAAGCAGAGCTGGAAGAACAAAACCAGAGCCCGAGGAACAAAACTAGCCCTCGAGGAAGAAAACCAGAGCCTGAGGAACAAAACCAGAGCTAGAGGAGCAAAACCACAGCTCGAGGAACAAAACCAGCGCCCGAGGAAAGAAACCAGAGCCCGAGGAATAAAACTAGAGCGCGACGAACAAAACGAGAGCCTGAGGAACAAAACCAGAGCCAACGGAACTAAACCAGAGCCCGAGGAACAAAACCAGAGCCCATGGAACAAAACCAGAGCCCGAGTAGAAAAACCAGAGCTGGAGGAACAAAACCAGAGCCCGAGGAACAGAACCAGAGCGTGTGGAACTAAACCAGAGCCCGAGGAACAAAACCAGAACCCCTAAAAAAAAAGCACGGGCAGAGGAACAAAAGCAGAGGCCGAGGAACAAAACCAGAGCTCGAGGAAGAAAACTAGAGCCCGAGGAACAAAACCAGAGACTGAGGAACAAACGGAGGTCCGAGGAACAAAATGAGACCCTTGGAACCAAACCAGAGCCCGAGGAGCTAAAGCAGAGCTGGAAGAACAAAATGAGAGCCCGAGGAACAAAACTAGCCCTCGAGGAACAAAACCAGAGCCCGAGGAAGACAACCAGAGCTAGAGGAGCAAAACCACAGCTCGAGGAACAAAACCAGCGCCCAAGGAAAGAAACCAGAGCCCGAGGAACGAAACCAGAGCCCGAGGAACAAAACCAGACCCCGAAGAACAAAAAGGAAGGCCCGAGGAATAAAACCAGAGCCCAAGGAACAAAACTAGCCCTCGAGGAAGAAAACCAGAGCCCGAGGAAGACAACGAGAGCTAGAGGAGCAAAACCAGAGCTCGAGGAACAAAACCAGAGCCCGAGGAAAGAATCCAGAGCCCGAGGAACGAAACCAGAGCCCGAGGAACAAAACGAGATCACGAAGAACAAAAGGAGGCCCCGAGGAACAAAACCAGAGCCCGTGGAATTATACGAGAGTCTGAGGAACAAAACCAGAGCCCGAGGAAAAAACCAGAGCCTGAGGAACAAAACCAGAGCCAATGGAACTAAAACAGAGCTCGAGGAACAAAACTAGAACCCGAGAAATTAAACCAGAGGCTGAGGAAGAAAACCAGAGCCGAGGAAGAAAACCAGAGACCGAGAAACAAATGGTGGGCCCGAGGAACAAAACGAGACCCGTGGACCCAAACCAGAGGCCGAGAGGCTAAAGCAGATCTGGAAGAACAAAACTAGAGCTGGGGGAAGAAAACCAGCGCCCGAGGAAGAAAACCAGAGCCCGAGGAAGACAACGAGAGCTAGAGGAGCAAAACCACAGCTCGAGGAACAAGACCAGAGGCCGAGGAAAGAAACCAGAGCCCGAGGAAGGAAACCAGAGCCCGAGGAACAAAACCAGATCGTGAAGAACAAAAGGAGGGCCCGAGGAATAAAACCAGAGCCCAAAGAACAAAACTAGCCCTTGAGGAAGAAAACCAGAGCCCGAGGAAAAAAACCAGAGCCCGAGGAAGACAACCAGAGCTAGAGGAGCAAAACCACAGCTCGAGGAACAGAACCAGTGCCCGAGGAAAGAATCCAGAGCACGAGGAACGAAACCAGATACCAAAGAACAAAACCACAGCTCGAGGAACAAAACCAGCGCCCGAGGAAGAAAACCAGATCCCGAGGACCAAAACCAGAGCCCAATGAAGGAAACCAGATCTCGAGGAACAAACCAGAGGTAGAGGAGCAAAGCCACAGCTCGAGGAACGAAACAAGAGCCCGAGGAACTAAACTAGAGCCCGAGGAATAAAACCAGAGCCCGACGAACAAAACAAGAGCCTGAGGAACAAAACCAGAGCCAATGAATCTAAACGAGAGCCTGAGGAACAAAACCAGAGCCCATGGAACAAAACCAGAGCCCGAGTAGAAAAACCAG
The DNA here is from genome assembly GCF_964195595.1 of Calonectris borealis. NCBI lineage: Eukaryota > Metazoa > Chordata > Aves > Procellariiformes > Procellariidae > Calonectris > Calonectris borealis. The sequence goes on along the minus strand of NC_134318.1, from coordinate 1,022,389 downwards.
AGCTGGAGGAACAAAACCAGAGCCCGTGGAACAGAACCAGAGCCTGAGGAACTTAACCAGAGCCCGAGGAAGAAAACCAGAGCCCGAGAAAAAAAAACACGGGCAGAGGAAGAAAACCAGAGCCCGAGGAAGAAAACCAGAGCTCGAGGAAGAAAACTAGAGCACGAGGAATAAAACCAGATCCCGAAGAACAAAAAGGAGGGCCCGAGGAATAAAACCAGAGCCAACGGAACTAAAACATAAGCAGAGCCCATGGAACAAAACCAGAGCCCGAGTAGAAAAACCAGAGCTGGAGGAACAAAACCAGAGCCCGTGGAACTAAACCAGAGCCCGAGGAACACAACCAGAGCCCGTGGAACTAAACCAGAGCCCGAGGAACACAACCAGAGACTGTGGAACTAAACCAGAGCCCGAGGAACAAAACCAGAGCCCCAGAAAAAAAAAACACGGGCAGAGGAAAAAAAGCAGAGGCCGAGGAACAAAACCAGAGCTCGAGGAAGAAAATTAGAGCCCGAGGAACAAAACCAGAGACTAAGGAACAAATGGAGGGTAGGAGGAACAAATGAGACCCTTGGAAGCAAACCAGAGCCCGAGGAGCTAAAGCAGAGCTGGAAGAACAAAACCAGAGCCCGAGGAACAAAACTAGCCCTCGAGGAAGAAAACCAGAACCTGAGGAACAAAACCAGAGCTAGAGGAGCAAAACCACAGCTCACGGAACAAAACCAGCGCCCAAGGAAAGAAACCAGAGACCGAGGAATAAAACTAGAGCGCGACGAACAAAACGAGAGCCTGAGGAACAAAACCAGAGCCAACGGAACTAAAACAGAGCCCGAGGAACAAAACCAGAGCCCATGGAACAAAACCAGAGCCCGAGTAGAAAAACCAGAGCTGGAGGAACAAAACCAGAGCCCGAGGAACAGAACCAGAGCGTGTGGAACTAAACCAGAGCCCGAGGAACAAAACCAGAGCCCCTAAAAAAAAAGCACGGGCAGAGGAACAAAAGCAGAGGCCGAGGAACAAAACCAGAGACTGAGGAACAAACGGAGGTCCGAGGAACAAAACGAGACCCTTGGAACCAAACCAGAGCCCGAGGAGCTAAAGCAGAGCTGGAAGAACAAAATGAGAGCCCGAGGAACAAAACTAGCCCTCGAGGAAGAAAACCAGAGCCCGAGGAAGACAACCAGAGCTAGAGGAGCAAAACCACAGCTCGAGGAACAAAACCAGCGCCCGAGGAAAGAAACCAGAGCCCGAGGAACGAAACCAGAGCCCGAGGAACAAAACCAGATCCCGAAGAACAAAAAGGAGGGCCCGAGGAATAAAACCAGAGCCCGAGGAAGAAAACTAGCCCTCGAGGAAGAAAACCAGAGCTCGAGGAAGACAACGAGAGCTAGAGGAGCAAAACCACAGCTCGAGGAACAAAACCAGAGCCCGAGGAAAGAATCCAGAGCCCGAGGAACGAAACCAGAGCCCGAGGAACAAAACGAGATCGCGAAGAACAAAAGGAGGGCCCGAGGAATAAAACCAGAGCCCAAAGAACAAAACTAGCCCTTGAGGAAGAAAACCAGAGCCCGAGGAGGAAAACCAGAGCCCGAGGAAGACAACGAGAGATAGAGGAGCAAAACCACAGCTCGAGGAACAAAACCAGCGCCCGAGGAAGAAAACCAGATCCCGAGGAAGACAACGAGAGATAGAGGAGCAAAACCACAGCTCGAGGAACAAAACCAGCGCCCGAGGAAGAAAACCAGATCCCGAGGAAAAAAAACAGAGCCCAATGAACAAAACCAGATCGTGAGGAACAAAACCAGAGCTAGAGGAGCAAAGCCACAGCTCGAGGAACGAAACAAGAGCCCGAGGAACTAAACTAGAGCCCGAGGAATAAAACCAGAGCCCGCCGAACAAAACAAGAGCCTGAGGAACAAAACCAGAGCCAATGAATCTAAACGAGAGCCCGAGGAACAAAACCAGAGCCCATGGAACAAAACCAGATCCCGAGTAGAAAAACCAGAGCTGGAGGAACAAAACCAGAGCCCGTGGAACTAAACCAGAGCCCGAGGAACAGAACCAGAGCCTGAGGAACTTAACCAGAGCCCGAGGAAGAAAACCAGAGCCCGAGAAAAAAAAACACGGGCAGAGGAAGAAAACCAGAGCCCGAGGAAGAAAACCAGAGCTCGAGGAAGAAAACTAGAGCACGAGGAATAAAACCAGATCCCGAAGAACAAAAAGGAGGGCCCGAGGAATAAAACCAGAGCCAACGGAACTAAAACATAAGCAGAGCCCATGGAACAAAACCAGAGCCCGAGTAGAAAAACCAGAGCTGGAGGAACAAAACCAGAACCCGTGGAACTAAACCAGAGCCCGAGGAACACAACCAGAGACTGTGGAACTAAACCAGAGCCCGAGGAACAAAACCAGAGCCCCAGAAAAAAAAAGCACGGGCAGAGGAACAAAAGCAGAGGCCGAGGAACAAAACCAGAGCTCGAGGAAGAAAATTAGAGCCCGAGGAACAAAACCAGAGACTAAGGAACAAATGGAGGGTAGGAGGAACAAATGAGACCCTTGGAAGCAAACCAGAGCCCGAGGAGCTAAAGCAGAGCTGGAAGAACAAAACCAGAGCCCGAGGAACAAAACTAGCCCTCGAGGAAGAAAACCAGAGCCTGAGGAACAAAACCAGAGCTAGAGGAGCAAAACCACAGCTCGAGGAACAAAACCAGCGCCCGAGGAAAGAAACCAGAGCCCGAGGAATAAAACTAGAGCGCGACGAACAAAACGAGAGCCTGAGGAACAAAACCAGAGCCAACGGAACTAAACCAGAGCCCGAGGAACAAAACCAGAGCCCATGGAACAAAACCAGAGCCCGAGTAGAAAAACCAGAGCTGGAGGAACAAAACCAGAGCCCGAGGAACAGAACCAGAGCGTGTGGAACTAAACCAGAGCCCGAGGAACAAAACCAGAACCCCTAAAAAAAAAGCACGGGCAGAGGAACAAAAGCAGAGGCCGAGGAACAAAACCAGAGCTCGAGGAAGAAAACTAGAGCCCGAGGAACAAAACCAGAGACTGAGGAACAAACGGAGGTCCGAGGAACAAAATGAGACCCTTGGAACCAAACCAGAGCCCGAGGAGCTAAAGCAGAGCTGGAAGAACAAAATGAGAGCCCGAGGAACAAAACTAGCCCTCGAGGAAGAAAACCAGAGCCCGAGGAAGACAACCAGAGCTAGAGGAGCAAAACCACAGCTCGAGGAACAAAACCAGCGCCCAAGGAAAGAAACCAGAGCCCGAGGAACGAAACCAGAGCCCGAGGAACAAAACCAGACCCCGAAGAACAAAAAGGAAGGCCCGAGGAATAAAACCAGAGCCCAAGGAACAAAACTAGCCCTCGAGGAAGAAAACCAGAGCCCGAGGAAGACAACGAGAGCTAGAGGAGCAAAACCAGAGCTCGAGGAACAAAACCAGAGCCCGAGGAAAGAATCCAGAGCCCGAGGAACGAAACCAGAGCCCGAGGAACAAAACGAGATCACGAAGAACAAAAGGAGGCCCCGAGGAACAAAACCAGAGCCCGTGGAATTATACGAGAGTCTGAGGAACAAAACCAGAGCCCGAGGAAAAAACCAGAGCCTGAGGAACAAAACCAGAGCCAATGGAACTAAAACAGAGCTCGAGGAACAAAACTAGAACCCGAGAAATTAAACCAGAGGCTGAGGAAGAAAACCAGAGCCGAGGAAGAAAACCAGAGACCGAGAAACAAATGGTGGGCCCGAGGAACAAAACGAGACCCGTGGACCCAAACCAGAGGCCGAGAGGCTAAAGCAGATCTGGAAGAACAAAACTAGAGCTGGGGGAAGAAAACCAGCGCCCGAGGAAGAAAACCAGAGCCCGAGGAAGACAACGAGAGCTAGAGGAGCAAAACCACAGCTCGAGGAACAAGACCAGAGGCCGAGGAAAGAAACCAGAGCCCGAGGAAGGAAACCAGAGCCCGAGGAACAAAACCAGATCGTGAAGAACAAAAGGAGGGCCCGAGGAATAAAACCAGAGCCCAAAGAACAAAACTAGCCCTTGAGGAAGAAAACCAGAGCCCGAGGAAAAAAACCAGAGCCCGAGGAAGACAACCAGAGCTAGAGGAGCAAAACCACAGCTCGAGGAACAGAACCAGTGCCCGAGGAAAGAATCCAGAGCACGAGGAACGAAACCAGATACCAAAGAACAAAACCACAGCTCGAGGAACAAAACCAGCGCCCGAGGAAGAAAACCAGATCCCGAGGACCAAAACCAGAGCCCAATGAAGGAAACCAGATCTCGAGGAACAAACCAGAGGTAGAGGAGCAAAGCCACAGCTCGAGGAACGAAACAAGAGCCCGAGGAACTAAACTAGAGCCCGAGGAATAAAACCAGAGCCCGACGAACAAAACAAGAGCCTGAGGAACAAAACCAGAGCCAATGAATCTAAACGAGAGCCTGAGGAACAAAACCAGAGCCCATGGAACAAAACCAGAGCCCGAGTAGAAAAACCAGAGCTGGAGGAACAAAACCAGAGCCCGTGGAACAGAACCAGAGCCTGAGGAACTTAACCAGAGCCCGAGGAAGAAAACCAGAGCCCGAGAAAAAAAAACACGGGCAGAGGAAGAAAACCAGAGCCCGAGGAAGAAAACCAGAGCTCGAGGAAGAAAACTAGAGCACGAGGAATAAAACCAGATCCCGAAGAACAAAAAGGAGGGCCCGAGGAATAAAACCAGAGCCAACGGAACTAAAACATAAGCAGAGCCCATGGAACAAAACCAGAGCCCGAGTAGAAAAACCAGAGCTGGAGGAACAAAACCAGAGCCCGTGGAACTAAACCAGAGCCCGAGGAACACAACCAGAGCCCGTGGAACTAAACCAGAGCCCGAGGAACACAACCAGAGACTGTGGAACTAAACCAGAGCCCGAGGAACAAAACCAGAGCCCCAGAAAAAAAAAACACGGGCAGAGGAAAAAAAGCAGAGGCCGAGGAACAAAACCAGAGCTCGAGGAAGAAAATTAGAGCCCGAGGAACAAAACCAGAGACTAAGGAACAAATGGAGGGTAGGAGGAACAAATGAGACCCTTGGAAGCAAACCAGAGCCCGAGGAGCTAAAGCAGAGCTGGAAGAACAAAACCAGAGCCCGAGGAACAAAACTAGCCCTCGAGGAAGAAAACCAGAGCCTGAGGAACAAAACCAGAGCTAGAGGAGCAAAACCACAGCTCGAGGAACAAAACCAGTGCCCGAGGAAAGAAACCAGAGCCCGAGGAATAAAACTAGAGCGCGACGAACAAAACGAGAGCCTGAGGAACAAAACCAGAGCCAACGGAACTAAAACAGAGCCCGAGGAACAAAACCAGAGCCCATGGAACAAAACCAGAGCCCGAGTAGAAAAACCAGAGCTGGAGGAACAAAACCAGAGCCCGAGGAACAGAACCAGAGACTGTGGAACTAAACCAGAGCCCGAGGAACAAAACCAGAGCCCCTAAAAAAAAAGCACGGGCAGAGGAACAAAAGCAGAGGCCGAGGAACAAAACCAGAGCTCGAGGAAGAAAACTAGAGCCCGAGGAACAAAACCAGAGACTGAGGAACAAACGGAGGTCCGAGGAACAAAACGAGACCCTTGGAACCAAACCAGAGCCCGAGGAGCTAAAGCAGAGCTGGAAGAACAAAATGAGAGCCCGAGGAACAAAACTAGCCCTCGAGGAAGAAAACCAGAGCCCGAGGAAGACAACCAGAGCTAGAGGAGCAAAACCACAGCTCGAGGAACAAAACCAGCACCCGAGGAAAGAAACCAGAGACCGAGGAACGAAACCAGAGCCCGAGGAACAAAACCAGACCCCGAAGAACAAAAAGGAAGGCCCGAGGAATAAAACCAGAGCCCAAGGAACAAAACTAGCCCTCGAGGAAGAAAACCAGAGCCCGAGGAAGACAACGAGAGCTAGAGGAGCAAAACCAGAGCTCGAGGAACAAAACCAGAGCCCGAGGAAAGAATCCAGAGCCCGAGGAACGAAACCAGAGCCCGAGGAACAAAACGAGATCACGAAGAACAAAAGGAGGCCCCGAGGAACAAAACCAGAGCCCGTGGAATTATACGAGAGTCTGAGGAACAAAACCAGAGCCCGAGGAAAAAACCAGAGCCTGAGGAACAAAACCAGAGCCAATGGAACTAAAACAGAGCTCGAGGAACAAAACTAGAACCCGAGAAATTAAACCAGAGGCTGAGGAAGAAAACCAGAGCCGAGGAAGAAAACCAGAGACCGAGAAACAAATGGTGGGCCCGAGGAACAAAACGAGACCCGTGGACCCAAACCAGAGGCCGAGAGGCTAAAGCAGATCTGGAAGAACAAAACTAGAGCTGGGGGAAGAAAACCAGCGCCCGAGGAAGAAAACCAGAGCCCGAGGAAGACAACGAGAGCTAGAGGAGCAAAACCACAGCTCGAGGAACAAGACCAGAGGCCGAGGAAAGAAACCAGAGCCCGAGGAAGGAAACCAGAGCCCGAGGAACAAAACCAGATCGTGAAGAACAAAAGGAGGGCCCGAGGAATAAAACCAGAGCCCAAAGAACAAAACTAGCCCTTGAGGAAGAAAACCAGAGCCCGAGGAAAAAAACCAGAGCCCGAGGAAGACAACCAGAGCTAGAGGAGCAAAACCACAGCTCGAGGAACAGAACCAGTGCCCGAGGAAAGAATCCAGAGCACGAGGAACGAAACCAGATACCAAAGAACAAAACCACAGCTCGAGGAACAAAACCAGCGCCCGAGGAAGAAAACCAGATCCCGAGGACCAAAACCAGAGCCCAATGAAGGAAACCAGATCTCGAGGAACAAACCAGAGGTAGAGGAGCAAAGCCACAGCTCGAGGAACGAAACAAGAGCCCGAGGAACTAAACTAGAGCCCGAGGAATAAAACCAGAGCCCGACGAACAAAACAAGAGCCTGAGGAACAAAACCAGAGCCAATGAATCTAAACGAGAGCCTGAGGAACAAAACCAGAGCCCATGGAACAAAACCAGAGCCCGAGTAGAAAAACCAGAGCTGGAGGAACAAAACCAGAGCCCGTGGAACAGAACCAGAGCCTGAGGAACTTAACCAGAGCCCGAGGAAGAAAACCAGAGCCCGAGAAAAAAAAACACGGGCAGAGGAAGAAAACCAGAGCCCGAGGAAGAAAACCAGAGCTCGAGGAAGAAAACTAGAGCACGAGGAATAAAACCAGATCCCGAAGAACAAAAAGGAGGGCCCGAGGAATAAAACCAGAGCCAACGGAACTAAAACATAAGCAGAGCCCATGGAACAAAACCAGAGCCCGAGTAGAAAAACCAGAGCTGGAGGAACAAAACCAGAGCCCGTGGAACTAAACCAGAGCCCGAGGAACACAACCAGAGCCCGTGGAACTAAACCAGAGCCCGAGGAACACAACCAGAGACTGTGGAACTAAACCAGAGCCCGAGGAACAAAACCAGAGCCCCAGAAAAAAAAAACACGGGCAGAGGAAAAAAAGCAGAGGCCGAGGAACAAAACCAGAGCTCGAGGAAGAAAATTAGAGCCCGAGGAACAAAACCAGAGACTAAGGAACAAATGGAGGGTAGGAGGAACAAATGAGACCCTTGGAAGCAAACCAGAGCCCGAGGAGCTAAAGCAGAGCTGGAAGAACAAAACCAGAGCCCGAGGAACAAAACTAGCCCTCGAGGAAGAAAACCAGAGCCTGAGGAACAAAACCAGAGCTAGAGGAGCAAAACCACAGCTCGAGGAACAAAACCAGTGCCCGAGGAAAGAAACCAGAGCCCGAGGAATAAAACTAGAGCGCGACGAACAAAACGAGAGCCTGAGGAACAAAACCAGAGCCAACGGAACTAAACCAGAGCCCGAGGAACAAAACCAGAGCCCATGGAACAAAACCAGAGCCCGAGTAGAAAAACCAGAGCTGGAGGAACAAAACCAGAGCCCGAGGAACAGAACCAGAGCGTGTGGAACTAAACCAGAGCCCGAGGAACAAAACCAGAACCCCTAAAAAAAAAGCACGGGCAGAGGAACAAAAGCAGAGGCCGAGGAACAAAACCAGAGCTCGAGGAAGAAAACTAGAGCCCGAGGAACAAAACCAGAGACTGAGGAACAAACGGAGGTCCGAGGAACAAAATGAGACCCTTGGAACCAAACCAGAGCCCGAGGAGCTAAAGCAGAGCTGGAAGAACAAAATGAGAGCCCGAGGAACAAAACTAGCCCTCGAGGAAGAAAACCAGAGCCCGAGGAAGACAACCAGAGCTAGAGGAGCAAAACCACAGCTCGAGGAACAAAACCAGCGCCCAAGGAAAGAAACCAGAGCCCGAGGAACGAAACCAGAGCCCGAGGAACAAAACCAGACCCCGAAGAACAAAAAGGAAGGCCCGAGGAATAAAACCAGAGCCCAAGGAACAAAACTAGCCCTCGAGGAAGAAAACCAGAGCCCGAGGAAGACAACGAGAGCTAGAGGAGCAAAACCAGAGCTCGAGGAACAAAACCAGAGCCCGAGGAAAGAATCCAGAGCCCGAGGAACGAAACCAGAGCCCGAGGAACAAAACGAGATCACGAAGAACAAAAGGAGGCCCCGAGGAACAAAACCAGAGCCCGTGGAATTATACGAGAGTCTGAGGAACAAAACCAGAGCCCGAGGAAAAAACCAGAGCCTGAGGAACAAAACCAGAGCCAATGGAACTAAAACAGAGCTCGAGGAACAAAACTAGAACCCGAGAAATTAAACCAGAGGCTGAGGAAGAAAACCAGAGCCGAGGAAGAAAACCAGAGACCGAGAAACAAATGGTGGGCCCGAGGAACAAAACGAGACCCGTGGACCCAAACCAGAGGCCGAGAGGCTAAAGCAGATCTGGAAGAACAAAACTAGAGCTGGGGGAAGAAAACCAGCGCCCGAGGAAGAAAACCAGAGCCCGAGGAAGACAACGAGAGCTAGAGGAGCAAAACCACAGCTCGAGGAACAAGACCAGAGGCCGAGGAAAGAAACCAGAGCCCGAGGAAGGAAACCAGAGCCCGAGGAACAAAACCAGATCGTGAAGAACAAAAGGAGGGCCCGAGGAATAAAACCAGAGCCCAAAGAACAAAACTAGCCCTTGAGGAAGAAAACCAGAGCCCGAGGAAAAAAACCAGAGCCCGAGGAAGACAACCAGAGCTAGAGGAGCAAAACCACAGCTCGAGGAACAGAACCAGTGCCCGAGGAAAGAATCCAGAGCACGAGGAACGAAACCAGATACCAAAGAACAAAACCACAGCTCGAGGAACAAAACCAGCGCCCGAGGAAGAAAACCAGATCCCGAGGACCAAAACCAGAGCCCAATGAAGGAAACCAGATCTCGAGGAACAAACCAGAGGTAGAGGAGCAAAGCCACAGCTCGAGGAACGAAACAAGAGCCCGAGGAACTAAACTAGAGCCCGAGGAATAAAACCAGAGCCCGACGAACAAAACAAGAGCCTGAGGAACAAAACCAGAGCCAATGAATCTAAACGAGAGCCTGAGGAACAAAACCAGAGCCCATGGAACAAAACCAGAGCCCGAGTAGAAAAACCAGAGCTGGAGGAACAAAACCAGAGCCCGTGGAACAGAACCAGAGCCTGAGGAACTTAACCAGAGCCCGAGGAAGAAAACCAGAGCCCGAGAAAAAAAAACACGGGCAGAGGAAGAAAACCAGAGCCCGAGGAAGAAAACCAGAGCTCGAGGAAGAAAACTAGAGCACGAGGAATAAAACCAGATCCCGAAGAACAAAAAGGAGGGCCCGAGGAATAAAACCAGAGCCAACGGAACTAAAACATAAGCAGAGCCCATGGAACAAAACCAGAGCCCGAGTAGAAAAACCAGAGCTGGAGGAACAAAACCAGAGCCCGTGGAACTAAACCAGAGCCCGAGGAACACAACCAGAGCCCGTGGAACTAAACCAGAGCCCGAGGAACACAACCAGAGACTGTGGAACTAAACCAGAGCCCGAGGAACAAAACCAGAGCCCCAGAAAAAAAAAACACGGGCAGAGGAAAAAAAGCAGAGGCCGAGGAACAAAACCAGAGCTCGAGGAAGAAAATTAGAGCCCGAGGAACAAAACCAGAGACTAAGGAACAAATGGAGGGTAGGAGGAACAAATGAGACCCTTGGAAGCAAACCAGAGCCCGAGGAGCTAAAGCAGAGCTGGAAGAACAAAACCAGAGCCCGAGGAACAAAACTAGCCCTCGAGGAAGAAAACCAGAGCCTGAGGAACAAAACCAGAGCTAGAGGAGCAAAACCACAGCTCGAGGAACAAAACCAGTGCCCGAGGAAAGAAACCAGAGCCCGAGGAATAAAACTAGAGCGCGACGAACAAAACGAGAGCCTGAGGAACAAAACCAGAGCCAACGGAACTAAAACAGAGCCCGAGGAACAAAACCAGAGCCCATGGAACAAAACCAGAGCCCGAGTAGAAAAACCAGAGCTGGAGGAACAAAACCAGAGCCCGAGGAACAGAACCAGAGACTGTGGAACTAAACCAGAGCCCGAGGAACAAAACCAGAGCCCCTAAAAAAAAAGCACGGGCAGAGGAACAAAAGCAGAGGCCGAGGAACAAAACCAGAGCTCGAGGAAGAAAACTAGAGCCCGAGGAACAAAACCAGAGACTGAGGAACAAACGGAGGTCCGAGGAACAAAACGAGACCCTTGGAACCAAACCAGAGCCCGAGGAGCTAAAGCAGAGCTGGAAGAACAAAATGAGAGCCCAAGGAACAAAACTAGCCCTCGAGGAAGAAAACCAGAGCCCGAGGAAGACAACCAGAGCTAGAGGAGCAAAACCACAGCTCGAGGAACAAAACCAGCACCCGAGGAAAGAAACCAGAGACCGAGGAACGAAACCAGAGCCCGAGGAACAAAACCAGACCCCGAAGAACAAAAAGGAAGGCCCGAGGAATAAAACCAGAGCCCAAGGAACAAAACTAGCCCTCGAGGAAGAAAACCAGAGCCCGAGGAAGACAACGAGAGCTAGAGGAGCAAAACCAGAGCTCGAGGAACAAAACCAGAGCCCGAGGAAAGAATCCAGAGCCCGAGGAACGAAACCAGAGCCCGAGGAACAAAACGAGATCACGAAGAACAAAAGGAGGCCCCGAGGAACAAAACCAGAGCCCGTGGAATTATACGAGAGTCTGAGGAACAAAACCAGAGCCCGAGGAAAAAACCAGAGCCTGAGGAACAAAACCAGAGCCAATGGAACTAAAACAGAGCTCGAGGAACAAAACTAGAACCCGAGAAATTAAACCAGAGGCTGAGGAAGAAAACCAGAGCCGAGGAAGAAAACCAGAGACCGAGAAACAAATGGTGGGCCCGAGGAACAAAACGAGACCCGTGGACCCAAACCAGAGGCCGAGAGGCTAAAGCAGATCTGGAAGAACAAAACTAGAGCTGGGGGAAGAAAACCAGCGCCCGAGGAAGAAAACCAGAGCCCGAGGAAGACAACGAGAGCTAGAGGAGCAAAACCACAGCTCGAGGAACAAGACCAGAGGCCGAGGAAAGAAACCAGAGCCCGAGGAAGGAAACCAGAGCCCGAGGAACAAAACCAGATCGTGAAGAACAAAAGGAGGGCCCGAGGAATAAAACCAGAGCCCAAAGAACAAAACTAGCCCTTGAGGAAGAAAACCAGAGCCCGAGGAAAAAAACCAGAGCCCGAGGAAGACAACCAGAGCTAGAGGAGCAAAACCACAGCTCGAGGAACAGAACCAGTGCCCGAGGAAAGAATCCAGAGCACGAGGAACGAAACCAGATACCAAAGAACAAAACCACAGCTCGAGGAACAAAACCAGCGCCCGAGGAAGAAAACCAGATCCCGAGGACCAAAACCAGAGCCCAATGAAGGAAACCAGATCTCGAGGAACAAACCAGAGGTAGAGGAGCAAAGCCACAGCTCGAGGAACGAAACAAGAGCCCGAGGAACTAAACTAGAGCCCGAGGAATAAAACCAGAGCCCGACGAACAAAACAAGAGCCTGAGGAACAAAACCAGAGCCAATGAATCTAAACGAGAGCCTGAGGAACAAAACCAGAGCCCATGGAACAAAACCAGAGCCCGAGTAGAAAAACCAGAGCTGGAGGAACAAAACCAGAGCCCGTGGAACAGAACCAGAGCCTGAGGAACTTAACCAGAGCCCGAGGAAGAAAACCAGAGCCCGAGAAAAAAAAACACGGGCAGAGGAAGAAAACCAGAGCCCGAGGAAGAAAACCAGAGCTCGAGGAAGAAAACTAGAGCACGAGGAATAAAACCAGATCCCGAAGAACAAAAAGGAGGGCCCGAGGAATAAAACCAGAGCCAACGGAACTAAAACATAAGCAGAGCCCATGGAACAAAACCAGAGCCCGAGTAGAAAAACCAGAGCTGGAGGAACAAAACCAGAGCCCGTGGAACTAAACCAGAGCCCGAGGAACACAACCAGAGCCCGTGGAACTAAACCAGAGCCCGAGGAACACAACCAGAGACTGTGGAACTAAACCAGAGCCCGAGGAACAAAACCAGAGCCCCAGAAAAAAAAAACACGGGCAGAGGAAAAAAAGCAGAGGCCGAGGAACAAAACCAGAGCTCGAGGAAGAAAATTAGAGCCCGAGGAACAAAACCAGAGACTAAGGAACAAATGGAGGGTAGGAGGAACAAATGAGACCCTTGGAAGCAAACCAGAGCCCGAGGAGCTAAAGCAGAGCTGGAAGAACAAAACCAGAGCCCGAGGAACAAAACTAGCCCTCGAGGAAGAAAACCAGAGCCTGAGGAACAAAACCAGAGCTAGAGGAGCAAAACCACAGCTCGAGGAACAAAACCAGTGCCCGAGGAAAGAAACCAGAGCCCGAGGAATAAAACTAGAGCGCGACGAACAAAACGAGAGCCTGAGGAACAAAACCAGAGCCAACGGAACTAAAACAGAGCCCGAGGAACAAAACCAGAGCCCATGGAACAAAACCAGAGCCCGAGTAGAAAAACCAGAGCTGGAGGAACAAAACCAGAGCCCGAGGAACAGAACCAGAGACTGTGGAACTAAACCAGAGCCCGAGGAACAAAACCAGAGCCCCTAAAAAAAAAGCACGGGCAGAGGAACAAAAGCAGAGGCCGAGGAACAAAACCAGAGCTCGAGGAAGAAAACTAGAGCCCGAGGAACAAAACCAGAGACTGAGGAACAAACGGAGGTCCGAGGAACAAAACGAGACCCTTGGAACCAAACCAGAGCCCGAGGAGCTAAAGCAGAGCTGGAAGAACAAAATGAGAGCCCGAGGAACAAAACTAGCCCTCGAGGAAGAAAACCAGAGCCCGAGGAAGACAACCAGAGCTAGAGGAGCAAAACCACAGCTCGAGGAACAAAACCAGCACCCGAGGAAAGAAACCAGAGACCGAGGAACGAAACCAGAGCCCGAGGAACAAAACCAGACCCCGAAGAACAAAAAGGAAGGCCTGAGGAATAAAACCAGAGCCCAAGGAACAAAACTAGCCCTCGAGGAAGAAAACCAGAGCCCGAGGAAGACAACGAGAGCTAGAGGAGCAAAACCAGAGCTCGAGGAACAAAACCAGAGCCCGAGGAAAGAATCCAGAGCCCGAGGAACGAAACCAGAGCCCGAGGAACAAAACGAGATCGCGAAGAACAAAAGGAGGCCCCGAGGAACAAAACCAGAGCCCGTGGAATTATACGAGAGTCTGAGGAACAAAACCAGAGCCCGAGGAAAAAACCAGAGCCTGAGGAACAAAACCAGAGCCAATGGAACTAAAACAGAGCTCGAGGAACAAAACTAGAACCCGAGAAATTAAACCAGAGCCTGAGGAAGAAAACCAGAGCCGAGGAAGAAAACCAGAGACCGAGAAACAAATGGTGGGCCCGAGGAACAAAACGAGACCCGTGGACCCAAACCAGAGGCCGAGAGGCTAAAGCAGATCTGGAAGAACAAAACTAGAGCTGGGGGAAGAAAACCAGCGCCCGAGGAAGAAAACCAGAGCCCGAGGAAGACAACGAGAGCTAGAGGAGCAAAACCACAGCTCGAGGAACAAGACCAGAGGCCGAGGAAAGAAACCAGAGCCCGAGGAAGGAAACCAGAGACCGAGGAACAAAACCAGATCCTGAAGAACAAAAGGAGGGCCCGAGGAATAAAACCAGAGCCCAAAGAACAAAACTAGCCCTTGAGGAAGAAAACCAGAGCCCGAGGAGGAAAACCAGAGCCCGAGGAAGACAACGAGAGCTAGAGGAGCAAAACCACAGCTCGAGGAACAGAACCAGCGCCCGAGGAAAGAATCCAGAGCACGAGGAACGAAACCAGATACCAAAGAACAAAACCACAGCTCGAGGAACAAAACCAGCGCCCGAGGAAGAAAACCAGATCCCGAGGAACAAAACCAGAGCCCAATGAAGGAAACCAGATCTCGAGGAACAAAACCAGAGGTAGAGGAGCAAAGCCACAGCTTGAGGAACGAAACAAGAGCCCGAGGAACTAAACTAGAGCCCGAGGAATAAAACCAGAGCCCGATGAACAAAACAAGAGCCTGAGGAACAAAACCAGAGCCAATGAATCTAAACGAGAGCCTGAGGAACAAAACCAGAGCCCATGGAACAAAACCAGAGCCCGAGTAGAAAAACCAGAGCTGGAGGAACAAAACCAGAGCCCGTGGAACAGAACCAGAGCCTGAGGAACTTAACCAGAGCCCGAGGAAGAAAACCAGAGCCCGAGAAAAAAAAACACGGGCAGAGGAAGAAAACCAGAGCCCGAGGAAGAAAACCAGAGCTCGAGGAAGAAAACTAGAGCACGAGGAAGAAAACCAGATCCCGAAGAACAAAAAGGAGGGCCCGAGGAATAAAACCAGAGCCAACGGAACTAAAACATAAGCAGAGCCCATGGAACAAAACCAGAGCCCGAGTAGAAAAACCAGACCTGGAGGAACAAAACCAGAGCCCGTGGAACTAAACCAGAGCCCGAGGAACACAACCAGAGACTGTGGAACTAAACCAGAGCCCGAGGAACACAACCAGAGACTGTGGAACTAAACCAGAGCCCGAGGAACAAAACCAGAGCCCCAGAAAAAAAAAGCACGGGCAGAGGAACAAAAGCAGAGGCCGAGGAACAAAACCAGAGCTCGAGGAAGGAAATTAGAGCCCGAGGAACAAAACCAGAGACTAAGGAACAAATGGAGGGTAGGAGGAACAAATGAGACCCTTGGAAGCAAACCAGAGCCCGAGGAGCTAAAGCAGAGCTGGAAGAACAAAATGAGAGCCCGAGGAACAAAACTAGCCCTCGAGGAAGAAAACCAGAGCCCGAGGAAGACAACCAGAGCTAGAGGAGCAAAACCACAGCTCGAGGAACAAAACCAGCGCCCGAGGAAAGAAACCAGAGCCCGAGGAACGAAACCAGAGCCCGAGGAACAAAACCAGATCCCGAAGAACAAAAAGGAGGGCCCGAGGAATAAAACCAGAGCCCGAGGAACAAAACTAGCCCTCGAGGAAGAAAACCAGAGCCCGAGGAAGACAACGAGAGCTAGAGGAGCAAAACCAGAGCTCGAGGAACAAAACCAGAGCCCATGGAACAAAACCAGAGCCCGAGTAGAAAAACCAGAGCTGGAGGAACAAAACCAGAGCCCGTGGAACAAAACCAGAGCCCGAGGAACAGAACCAGAGCGTGTGGAACTAAACCAGAGCCCGAGGAACAAAACCAGAGCCCCTAAAAAAAAAGCAAGGGCAGAGGAACAAAAGCAGAGCTCGAGGAAGAAAACTAGAGCCCGAGGAACAAAACCAGAGACTGAGGAACAAACGGAGGTCCGAGGAACAAAACGAGACCCTTGGAACCAAACCAGAGCCCGAGGAGCTAAAGCAGAGCTGGAAGAACAAAATGAGAGCCCGAGGAACAAAACTAGCCCTCGAGGAAGAAAACCAGAGCCCGAGGAAGACAACCAGATCTAGAGGAGCAAAACCACAGCTCGAGGAACAAAACCAGCGCCCGAGGAAAGAAACCAGAGCCCGAGGAACGAAACCAGAGCCCGAGGAACAAAACCAGATCCCGAAGAACAAAAAGGAGGGCCCGAGGAATAAAACCAGAGCCCGAGGAACAAAACTAGCCCTCGAGGAAGAAAACCAGAGCCCGAGAAAGACAACGAGAGCTAGAGGAGCAAAACCACAGATCGAGGAACAAAACCAGAGCCCGAGGAAAGAATCCAGAGCCCGAGGAACGAAACCAGAGCCCGAGGAACAAAACGAGATCGCGAAGAACAAAAGGAGGCCCCGAGGAACAAAACCAGAGCCCGTGGAATTATACGAGAGTCTGAGGAACAAAACCAGAGCCCGAGGAAAAAACCAGATCCCGAGGAACAAAACCAGAGACCGAGAAACAAATGGTGGGCCCGAGGAACAAAACGAGACCCGTGGACCCAAACCAGAGGCCGAGAGGCTAAAGCAGATCTGGAAGAACAAAACTAGAGCTCGGGGAACAAAACCAGCGCCCAAGGAAGAAAACCAGAGCCCGAGGAATACAACGAGAGCTAGAGGAGCAAAACCACAGCTCGAGGAAAAAGACCAGAGGCCGAGGAAAGAAACCAGAGCCCGAGGAAGGAAACCAGAGCCCAAGGAACAAAACCAGATCCTGAAGAACAAAAGGAGGGCCCGAGGAATAAAACCAGAGCCCAAAGAACAAAACTAGCCCTTGAGGAAGAAAACCAGAGCCCGAGGAGGAAAACCAGAGCCCGAGGAAGACAACGAGAGCTAGAGGAGCAAAACCACAGCTCAAGGAACAAAACCAGAGCCCAAGGAAAGAAAAAAGAGCCCGAGGAAGGAAACCAGAGCCCAAGGAACAAAACCAGATCCTGAAGAACAAAAGGAGGGCCCGAGGAATAAAACCAGAGCCCAAAGAACAAAACTAGCCCTTGAGGAAGAAAACCAGAGCCCGAGGAGGAAAACCAGATCCCGAGGAACAAGACCAGAGCCCAATGAACGAAACCAGATCGTGAGGAACAAAACCAGAGCTAGAGGAGCAAAGCCACAGCTCGAGGAACGAAACAAGAGCCCGAGGAACTAAACTAGAGCCCGAGGAATAAAACCAGAGCCCGACGAACAAAACAAGAGCCTGAGGAACAAAACCAGAGCCAATGAATCTAAACGAGAGCCCGAGGAACAAAACCAGAGCCCATGGAACAAAACCAGAGCCCGAGTAGAAAAATCAGAGCTGGAGGAACAAAACCAGAGCCCGTGGAACTAAACCAGAGCCCGAGGAACAGAACCAGAGCCTGTGGAACTTAACCAGAGCCCGAGTGTGGTGTATGGTTGCACGGACTCTCACATAAGCATGCACAGAATCATTTATTGTTACAATACAGGAGAATATATCCTTTACCATAACGGGGAGGTCCCGCTGTCTCCCCCAATCATCACCCAATTCGTATCCCTTATTAACTAAGAAAAACAGTCTCTCTTCCTTTTGGCAAAGATCCACACGACTGCTCTCAGATCCGCTTATTCTCACGGTTAACCAGTTACATAATTCTCTTGATGTTTTTCAGTTTCCTTACAGAGGAGACAACTGAGCCAGGTGTTCAGGTCTTATCTCAGGCTTATGTGCGCGTCTGCTAGTTCTCAGCGCACAGGCCGAATTCCTGTCTTATCTTGGCCGAAACTCCCAACTCCACAATTCTTCTCCACATCTCCCCTTTTTTGTTTATCACCACCCCATTGGTAAGTAAGGTCACCATGATGCGAGCTTCCATTTTGCGCACGTTGCGGATCGCAGACCGAAGGACCTGCAGGAACACTAGGAACAAAATAAACATTCCTGCCCCTATGCCAATAAACACCCACATGCGTAGATTGAGGCCATTAAACCAATTTTTTGGATTTATCCAAGACAAGTCTTGATGTAACCTGTCAAACACACTTTGGCTAGTCAATTCCTGTAATCTGTGAATCTGATGCTGCAGCTGATCATGTAAAGATTGAATATTTCGCTGCAATGACAAATCGAATGCTCCCATCAAATGTCGCTTAATAAAAGTCCAATCATGTTGTGATGAATTCCATGGTAAGGGGGTTACACATAAAGATTTGTGTACGTGTTCCCAATCACACGGCAGACTAATTCTCGTTTTTAACGCTTCCTGCCGATCCCCCAACCACATCACAGTAGCCTCTAGGGCTTGTAGCCGAGATAATACCTCCTCATCAACTTTCTCTTGAATTTGGAATTCTTTAGTAACATTGGTCAATGCCTCACTTACCTCATGTGCAGTTTTTACAGATTGTGTCAAGGAAACGATAGCTGCAGTGGCACTTGCTAAAATAATAACAGCAGAAATAATTGCAAAAATTAACCAACCTAAGAATCGTTTTGCTCTTTTCTTAGACTTATCTATATCTTCTACTAGAATTCTAACAAATCTACCCAAACCATCCTCCCCTTCCCACTGTCTGGTTAAATTAACTGGTATCCATAGTTCTGCCCGACGTCGAAGGGGAAAAATATAAGCAGTTTCATTAAAATCATGTTTAGATATACAACTTCTAAAAGAAGGAGAATAAAGCTGAATACAAAAGGAGTGATTACATCGAGTAATGTTTACACGCGAAGTCATAGCAAAAAGATAAGGATGAGTAGTACATACAGTCACATTAATTTCATGTATTATACTCAGATTAGCTTGTGTTTTGTTGACAATCCATACTTGAGATAGTTGCCTCGTAAAAAAAGGCAAAGCTAAACGCCACACATTCGGTTGTGGAGGAGAAAATGAACCATTATACTCCATCTGCAGGATGGGTCCTGCGGACCCACCATTGTGCCAGACTATTGAATGATTGGCTTTCTGAAAAGGCAAAACAGATTGATTCAAAGATGGATCCCAAAATGACCCATAAGGGCCCCAATCTATAATACGACCAACGGTTAAATTTTGCTCTCGAGGCCGTTCTCCCAAGCATGGCTTCCAACCAAATTGTGTGATCGATGAGAGTTTGTGCAAAATGCATTGCGGAAAATCAGGAACAAAGTCACCAATTAACATATCATTATTAATAGTATTTTTTGATGCCAACCCAGGAATGGTGACCATAGTAAGGTTCACCCATTTTCCATGTGACACTGCTACTAAGTGTTGCTGTGTTTCAACGATCACACAATACTCTGACTTATTATCTACGGTAAGACATAATGGAGGAAAATCAGAAACAAACATTGTGTCATTAGCATAATATGTATCATCTTTCCCATCTAGAGATGGGGGAACCCAAATGCCACCTGACCATAAAGTATCACTATTGCTAATCGGTAATGACGCGTCCCACCATGTCAAAGGTCGGAAAAAAGGAGGGTCCACCACATGTGCCCAATAAACGTGAGCTTCCACAGGTTGAAACATCATGGTAGTGCCAATTCCCCATAGCATTATCGTGGGACAAGATTGAACAGAAAACAGCACTATAGACCATATTACTGATGTTGACCTGATTGCATTACCGAACCGTCGTAGGAGCAGCATCCTCGTGTTGTTTTTCCTCGGGTCCTTTTTCTGGGCCATCTGCCAACACTTGCGCTGGCTTGACATTCTTCGCAGGGACCCAATATGGGCCTGTAGGAAGAGAAACACAAGCGTATCCCCGTCCCCAGGTAAGCAAGGGAACCGGACCTTTCCATAGACCAGATTCTAAGTGTTTATAAAATACCTTCAGATACACTTCAGTAACCTCTCCTGTTCGAAAATGCCGGTCAGCAGCTGAATGATATTGCTGCTTTGTCCCTGACAAATTTAAAAAATTTAATACATATGTGGCTTTATCTAACATCTCTTGAGGGGTAGTTCCCAGCGGATTCCCCCTTTTTTGTTTTTCAAGAATCAGCTTTAAGGAAGAGTGAGCACGTTCCACAATTGCTTGACCTGTGGGGGAATGCGGAATACCTGTAACATGATACACGCCCCATGCCTGTAGGAATAATAACAACCGTTTAGAGACATAGGCAGGTCCATTATCTGTTTTGAGTTTACGGGGGACCCCCAATACTGCAAAGCATCGAAGAAGATGTTTGATAACATCACGAACATGTTCACCCGTATGAGCCGTTGCGACCAAAAACCCAGAAAAGGTATCAACAGACACATGAACAAAGCGCAAACGACCAAAGGAGGAAACATGAGTAACATCCATCTGCCATAGTTCATTGGAAGTCAGTCCCCTGGGATTCACAGCAGATACTACTGGCATTGGCGTGAGCCGCTGACAATCTGGGCAAGCACGAACGATGTCCTGGGCCTGTTCAGCTGTAAGAGAAAACTGCTTCCGTAAGGAGCGAGCATTCTGATGAAAAAATTCATGGGATAATTTTGCTTGTTCCAAACGGCGAGGTAGGACTGCCATCAGAGTGAGTGCATCCGCAGCAGCATTACCGGAAATGAGCGGTCCTGGTAAATTAGTATGAGATCGGATATGCATAATAAAATACGGAAATCGTCTAACACGCAGCAGCTGTGCTAACTGTATTAGTAAAGAAAATAGTTGCTTATTATCTACTTCTCGAATAAATGCAGTCTCTATGCGCTGTACTATGCCTGTGACATAAGCTGAGTCTGCCACTATATTAAGTGGTATTTGAGAAAACAATTCAAAAGCGCGAACAGCAGCTGCTAATTCAACTACCTGCGTAGATCCAGGTAGAGAAGTAACATCCGAAGACCAGGGGGCCTGATCTGCTTCCTCCACTTGGTGTTCAGACGTTTTCCGTCCTCCCGGCGTCTTCCACGCCACTACAGCTTTACCTGTTTTTCCAGATCCATCAATGAAAACAGTTTGTGCCTGTGGAATAGGCACAGAACTTAATAGTATGCGTGGCTGTAGTGGTAGAGACTGTAAGGAATTCAAAAGTCGATGGCGTGGTAAGTTGTGTTCTATGGAGTTAACGTAATCCGCCATTGCAATCTGAAAACTCAGGCTGTTTTGTAATAGTGTCCAAAATTCATCTCCTGTGAAAGGCAAATGCATAACATCTGGATCTCGACCTATCAATTGTTGACATCGTAGTCGGCCTTGTGATATCAAACGAGAGATCATTTCAATTGCAGTGGTCAACGTCTTACTAAATGAGTGAGGTAAAAACAGCCATTCCAGAATGCGTAAGGCATCCTTTTCAGTTTGTGCCCTAGCATCCCATTGTCCCAGTAAGGCAAACGGCTGAAAAGAGTGGTAAATAAGGAACAATCGAACTGGCAACGATAGCCGGATTCGATGTGCGAAGGTATCATTAATTTTATCCATTACCTGTTGCAATGCTTCTTGGCCTGGTTCCGAAAGAGATCTGGGGGATGCCAAATCAGGATCCCCTTTCAGCAACGAGAACAAGGGTGACAGTTCATGAGTGGTAATTCCCAATAGAGGTCGCACCCAATTGATTGTGCCCAACAACTTCTGGAGATCGTTCAGAGTACTTACAGTAGTGGCAAGCTGTAAGGCTTGTGGACACACATGCGACTCGAAGAGTTTCCAGCCTAGGTATTTCCAAGGAGAAACTGACTGTACCTTCTCTGCTGCTATCTGAAATCCATATCGATGTAATTCTGTGGACAAACACTCAAAAATTTGAGAGAGATATTATTCCGTCTCAGCTGCCAACAAGATATCATCCATATAATGATACAATACAATATTTTTATACCGTTGACGAATTGACAAAAGTGCCTCTCCCACCACTATTTGACAAATGGTAGGACTATTCTTCATGCCTTGAGGTAAAACAACCCAATGGAACCGTTGCATAGGTCGATCATTGTTAATTGTAGGAACAGAAAAAGCAAACCTAATACAATCCTCTGGGTGTAGATAAATTGTAAAAAAACAATCTTTGAGATCAATAACTTTTAAATGCCATTCATCAGGGATCATGGTAGGCTTTGGGGTCCCGGGCTGCAAGGCCCCCATGGATACCATAACGGCATTAATAGCTCGCAAATCCTGTAACAATCTCCATTTTCCTGATTTTTTAGGTATGACAAAAATAGGCGTGTTCCAAGGACTGGTGGATGGCACTATGTGTCCTAATTGTAATTGCTCCTGTACTAATTCCCAAGCTTTTTCTAGCCGCTCACCTTTCAAAGGCCACTGATCAACCCACACTGGCTTGTCTGTAAGCCAAGTCAGTTTCAGGCGCGGCTGTACTTCAGTGGCCTTCATTAAAAATGTGTCGTAAGTGCTACATTCCATTGTTGCAACAGATCACGTCCCCATAGGGTACATGGGACATTTAAAACATAGGGTTTCAGCATGGCATGTTTATTTTCCGGACCTTCCACCAGTAAAGAATGCAAGCTCTGCCATGGTATTTGGGTACCACCAACTCCGGTAACGGCAGCAAAAACTTGTACTAATGGCCAATCAGAGGGCCATTCAGATCTCTGAATTATCGAGACATCCGCCCCTGTATCCACCAGTCCAGTAAAAGCACGGCCATTTACTTTACACATCAACATAGGCTGACCCGTAGTTATCTTTTGAGTCCAGAATATTCGAGGCAAACCTGTGCTTCCAAATCCTGCTGACCCCCTCTGCTGGCCTGATATAGGATCTCCCTTCTCCCTTTGAACATTAGGGAACAAAATTAGCTGAGCAATGCGCTCCCCTGCGGGAATAGTACACGGAGGAGTAGGAGTCCAAGCCATAATTTTAATTTCCCCAGTATAATCAGTATCAATCACCCCAGGAAGGACAAAAAGTCCTGCCTTGGAGGTTGAGGAACGTCCTATCAATAAGGCACAAAACCCTGCTGGTAAAGGGCCGTACACTCCAGTGGGGAGTATGTTAACAGATTGATCTCGTATTACTGTTGATTGGCTGGTGGCCAGATCCAACCCGGCGCTTCCGAGTGTAGCTGGCTTAAGGGCATGGACGGTTGGCAATTGTTGACATTTGCTTCGTGTGAATTCACCGCCCAGGTTGAGGCTTGAGCCACCGGCCTTGAAATCGGGGTCCTGTTGAAGGTTCTCGGGGCGCCGGACCTCGCGCCCCTCCTCCCGTTTCCCTGCATCAGTCCTGGGAGCAGGTTACCATTCTTATCAAATTTGGATCGACATTGGTTACCCCAGTGATATCCCTTCTGACAACGAGGACACAGCTGAGCGGGACCTTTAATTTGGCCCTTTGTTCCTCGTCTTGCTCTGGGGCAATCTTTTTTAATATGACCTTCCTGGCCACATACAAAACACTTAGTCGCCGCTCGAGCCACCGTTAGTTGTTGAGCCAACGCCGCTGCTAATATCTCCGCTTTAAACTGTTCTGACCCCACATTTTGACAAGCTCTGATCAAATCAGTTAAAGTCTTTGCCCGATTCCGAATGGGATCTATAGCTTTTCTACAATCAGAATTAGCATTCTCAATTGCAAGCTGAAAAAGCAACAACTCGGCGGCTTCAGGAGACTCTATCTGACGTTGTATAGCAGTTTGTAATCGATCTAAAAATTGCACATAGGGTTCTTGTGCCCCTTGCCGGATCGTAGCAAATGATGATTCCGGCTTGCCAGAATCCGGCACTCGCCTTAATGCTTTCATAGCCAAATCAGCCGCCTGTGTAAGCAGTTCACGGGGTAAGGTGGCTTGTGCAGCAGGTGACGCCCAATTCCCTTCACCTAACATTTGATCTCGCCCATAGGGTAGTTGCAAATTGTCCAAATTGTCTACTACCTTTGCAATAACAAGTTCACGATACTCAAAAAACCACACAGAATACTGCACCGCTGACAAAACAAGGCGTAATACAGACTTCCAATCTAAAGGAGTCATCGTATAAGATTCCCCTATTGCTTGCAGTAAGTTTATAGTAAATGAAGCCTGTAACCCGTACTCCTTTATCGATTTGCGCACCTCCTTAATCACCTCATATGGTAAATGAGCATACTCTGGTGCTCTGCCAGGTTGATAAATTACAGGCATTGCCTGGAGAAGCGTTATATCCCCCTTTTTTAATGCCTCTGTACAACACTCATCAAAGGACAGCCTTGGCGCTACCGTACCTAAAGGCTGATATGTGGGGGGGGTGCGCGGATCCCTGCAGCGGATCTCCTCGGGTGGGGGGGAGGGGGCAAATGGTGGTGGTTTCATGACGGACAACCGAGAAAGTGTCTTTTGTCTCTGTCGATGTAAGATTTCATCCGCCGTTGGCGCAGATGCAGCCATTGCTTTAACTGGTGAAAGTGGAGGGTATAAATCAGGCTCTCGTTCGGGGTCTATCGAGCCCGTGTCAAGGGGATCGTCTGGCTCCGAATCATCCTTCAGAGGCGGGGGCTCCGCGTGAGGCATTACAGTTTCATCAGGAGCCAACAGTTCAAACGAATCTCCCCCATCTTTTGATTCTCCCCCCGGTATTGCTGGATCAGTCACATTTTGCAACACCTGTTCGGCAGGGCATAACTTTTGCAGAGCCGTATACACAACTCGCCAGGTAATCAATATTCCCTCTGGAACTTCTAGTTGCAAAATCTGTTTAGTCTGTAATTCCTCACCCACTTTTTGCCATTGCTTTAAATCATAACACCCAGCCGTTCCTACAGAAGGGAACCAAGGGCAGTGATCCCGGACCCACGCAAGGAGTCTCACCAATTGTATTGGAGCGACCTTAAAACCTTGTTCCTTTAAAATACGTTGAAATATTTCAAGTTGAAGCTTTTGTGACTGAGATGCCGACTGCCCCATGACCAATGTATAAAGTTCGTATAACTTCCCCGCGGCTGCTCACCTGAATCGTCCTGCGACCGGTGATGAATCGAGCTCGATATGTTGATCCTCCGTTTATCCTCCGTCCAGCTCAACAGGGGTACACCACCGGATATTTCTATTTCCTTTCTTCAAGACCTTCTTTCTTCAGGTCGTTGTCTCCTTTTTTTTTTTTCTTTCTCAATCGTGCCCCACGTTGGGCGCCATTTGTGGTGTATGGTTGCATGGACTCTCACATAAGCATGCACAGAATCATTTATTGTTACAATACAGGAGAATATATCCTTTACCATAACGGGGAGGTCCCGCTGTCTCCCCCAATCATCACCCAATTCGTATCCCTTATTAACTAAGAAAAACAGTCTCTCTTCCTTTTGGCAAAGATCCACACGACTGCTCTCAGATCCGCTTATTCTCACGGTTAACCAGTTACATAATTCTCTTGATGTTTTTCAGTTTCCTTACAGAGGAGACAACTAAGCCAGGTGTTCAGGTCTTATCTCAGGCTTATGTGCGCGTCTGCTAGTTCTCAGCGCACAGGCCGAATTCCTGTCTTATCTTGGCCGAAACTCCCAACTCCACAATTCTTCTCCACACCCGAGGAAGAAAACCAGAGCCCCAGGAAAAAAACACGGGCAGAGGAACAAAAGCAGAGGCCGAGGAAGAAAACCAGAGCTCGAGGAAGAAAACTAGAGCACGAGGAATAAAACCAGATCCCGAAGAACAAAAAGGAGGGCCCGAGGAATAAAACCAGAGCCAACGGAACTAAAACATAAGCAGAGCCCATGGAACAAAACCAGAACCCGAGTAGAAAAACCAGAGCTGGAGGAACAAAAACAAAGCCCGTGGAACTAAACCAGAGCCCGAGGAACACAACCAGAGACTGTGGAACTAAACCAGAGCCCGAGGAACAAAACCAGAGCCCCAGAAAAAAAGCACGGGCAGAGGAACAAAAGCAGAGGCCGAGGAACAAAACCAGAGCTCGAGGAAGAAAATTAGAGCCCGAGGAACAAAACCAGAGACTAAGGAACAAATGGAGGGTAGGAGGAACAAATGAGACCCTTGGAAGCAAACCAGAGCCCGAGGAGCTAAAGCAGAGCTGGAAGAACAAAACCAGAGCCCGAGGAACAAAACTAGCCCTCGAGGAAGAAAACCAGAGCCTGAGGAACAAAACCAGAGCTAGAGGAGCAAAACCACAGCTCGAGGAACAAAACAAGAGCCCGAGGAAAGAAACCAGAGCCCGAGGAATAAAACTAGAGCGCGACGAACAAAACGAGAGCCTGAGGAACAAAACCAGAGCCAACGGAACTAAAACAGAGCCCGAGGAACAAAACCAGAGCCCATGGAACAAAACCAGAGCCCGAGTAGAAAAACCAGAGCTGGAGGAACAAAACCAGAGCCCGTGGAACTAAACCAGAGCCCGAGGAACAGAACCAGAGCCCGTGGAACTAACCCAGAGCCCAAGGAAAAAAACCAGAGCCTGAGGAACAAAACCAGAGCCAATGGAACTAAAACAGAGCTCGAGGAACAAAACTAGAACCCGAGAAATTAAACCAGAGCCTGAGGAAGAAAACCAGAGCCCGAGGAACAAAACCAGAGACCGAGAAACAAATGGTGGGCCCGAGGAACAAAACGAGACCCGTGGACCCAAACCAGAGGCCGAGAGGCTAAAGCAGATCTGGAAGAACCAAACTAGAGTCCGGGGAACAAAACCAGCGCCCGAGGAAGAAAACCAGAGCCCGAGGAAGACAACGAGAGCTAGAGGAGCAAAACCACAGCTCGAGGAACAAGACCAGAGGTCGAGGAAAGAAACCAGAGCCCGAGGAAGGAAACCAGAGCCCAAGGAACAAAACCAGATCCTGAAGAACAAAAGGAGGGCCCGAGGAATAAAACCAGAGCCCAAAGAACAAAACTAGCCCTTGAGGAAGAAAACCAGAGCCCGAGGAGGAAAACCAGAGCCCGAGGAAGACAACGAGAGCTAGAGGAGCAAAACCACAGCTCGAGGAACAGAACCAGTGCCTGAGGAAAGAATCCAGAGCACGAGGAACGAAACCAGATACCAAAGAACAAAACCACAGCTCGAGGAACAAAACCAGCGCCCGAGGAAGAAAACCAGATCCCGAGGAACAAAACCAGAGCCCAATGAACGAAACCAGATCGTGAGGAACAAAACCAGAGCTAGAGGAGCAAAGCCACAGCTTGAGGAACAAAACCAGAGCTCGAGGAAGAAAATTAGAGCCCGAGGAACAAAACCAGAGACTGAGGAAGAAACGGAGGGTCCGAGGAACAAAACGAGAGCCTTGGAACCAAACCAGAGCCCGAGGAGCTAAAGCAGAGCTGGAAGAACAAAACCAGAGCCCGAGGAACAAAACTAGCCCTCGAGGAAGAAAACCAGAGCCCGAGGAAAGAAACCAGAGCACGAGGAATAAAACCAGAGCGCGACGAACAAAACGAGATCCTGAGGAACAAAACCAGAGCCAACGGAACTAAAACAGAGCCTGAGGAACAAAACCAGAGCCCATGGAACAAAACCAGAGCCCGAGTAGAAAAACCAGAGCTGGAGGAACAAAACCAGAGCCCGTGGAACTGAACCAGAGCCCGAGGAACAGAACCAGAGCCTGTGGAACTAAACCAGAGCCCGAGGAAGAAAACCAGAGCCCCCCAAAAAAAAAGCACGGGCAGAGGAACAAAAGCAGAGGCCGAGGAACAAAACCAGAGCTCGAGGAAGAAAACTAGAGCCCGAGGAACAAAACCAGAGACTGAGGAACTAATGGAGGTCCGAGGAACAAAACGAGACCCTTGGAACCAAACCAGAGCCCGAGGAGCTAAAGCAGAGCTGGAAGAAGAAAACCAGAGCCCGAGGAACAAAACTAGCCCTCGAGGAAGAAAACCAGAGCCCGAGGAAGACAACCAGAGCTAGAGGAGCAAAACCACAGCTCGAGGAAGAAAACCAGAGCCTGAGCAAAGAATCCAGAGCCTGAGGAACAAAACCAGATCCCGAAGAACAAAAGGAGGACCCGCGGAATAAAACCAGACCCCGAGTGCGACGAGCGAGGGAAGGCAGGCAGTCGACTCAATGTGAGTGATAAGGCCAGCTTCAACTTTATTGTAAAACCCTACACATATTTATACACTAAGTTCTACCTTATGCATACTTGTCTCACAATCATTGGCTTAGCTCTAAAAATTACATTATCATATTCCTCCTACTTTTGGTTACTGCTGCGTGGTTCGGGTTCCATCCTGTTTTTCTTATACTGTACTTTCTCAAAGTTGCTTATCTGCACAGAGCAAGGTCAGCATGACTTTCTTTTCTCCCTTCTCAGCATGACTCAGAATTTTCCCACCGCGGCCTAGTCTGGCTAACTTTCTCCAACAATTCCCCCCTTTTCTTTTTGGACCACCAATACATTGTGGTTCATTTTTACAACATTATTTAAAATACAGTGATATGCTATTTTTACTATAACTATAATTGTTAATAAAATACCAAGCCAGCGCTTGCGCAGTGCCTATGTTAGGCACTAGGGAAGCAAATACATTGGCTGTGGTTGACCATAATTCTATATTGTCGTTACAATCTGCCTGCAATTGATGTATAGACCTTTTGTGTCGATTTGTCGCTACTGTAGTTATATTAAGCCAACTTTGTCGGCTAACTGTGAGCAGAGTTAATTTACCTACATAACAAGGCCCTCCAAAGGCGTTCTTTGGAATGCCAGGCCATGCTCGATCCCCACAGATCAAAAAATATCCGGGGGGAAGAGCTTTGGCCATATCATTGTTCCACAAAGAGTTACTGGTTCCCTTCATACTCCGTCCATAGGCACTGAATGTTTTGGAAGCGTTATAATTCCCACAATATTGGCCTATTTCGAATCCTTTCGTAAAAGGTGAAACAACAGTCCAACCGGTGGTATTAACAAAAGGGTTGTTATCATCAGTGCGGCTGCTTATACCGATCAATGACTGAAAGGTCTGGGCCTGTGCGGCAAAGCGGCTAAAGCTGCCAAACACAAAACATGTCTGAGTAGTAACATTATCAGTTGCATTTCCAGTTTTTTCTGACCCCAAAAGGTCAATTTCTTGGGGGTCCCAAGGGAGAGTGTGATTTAGGGCTCTTATTAGTTGTACCGAGCAATTTGCTACAGTAACATTTATACAATTAACTGTTACAGACATCCAATTATCAAAATCTCTGGCAATAATTTCAGGAAAGCCTATCAGACATGTTTTAAAGGGCTCAGTTGCCGTAGCTGAACTCAGGCAAAGATCTGTCATCCCAGTTTTATTCGCCCACGCCACCCATAAGTTCGCACGGCTGGGCAACGGCATCGCTGGGATCAGTACAGACAGAGCTGCATTGATCATCATCAGCAACAGCAGCTTTGGTCCAGTGGCTTGGAATCCACTTCGGCCCTGTGGGAGTAAGTACACACATATAACCTCTACCCATATACTTCACTTCTGCTGGACCTTTCCACAGTCCGGTTGCTGGATCTCTATACATAACGAAAACTGGCTTGTCATCCTTATTTTCTTTAGGATAACCATGCACCCATGCTGGTGGCTCTTTCTGATCTGCAAAAATACATAAATGATTTAGCACAAAAAGAGTCTTAACAAGTCTTTCTTGTACATCTGAGATTTCCCTAAATTTTTGCAAATATTGTTTCAGCGTTTGATGCGCCCTTTCAATGATAGCTTGTCCCGTGGGTGAGTGCGGAATACCAGCAGTATGTCGCACTCCCCATGTTTGGAAAAAACGTTTCACTTTGGCGCTTGTGTATGCAGGGCCATTGTCAGTTTTTATCGTTTGTGGCACTCCCATAACTGCAAAACAACTAGTCAAATGTCGCATTACGTGGAGTGCTCATTCTCCTGTTTGTGCCGTGGCCCATATAAATTTGCTATAGGTGTCAATCGTAACATGTATATATCTCAGTCTGCCAAAGTCAGCAACGTGAGTCACATCCACTTGCCACAATTCTCTGGCCTCGAGTCCCCTGGGATTCACGCCGATTCCGAGACCAGGCCCATGGTGGCTACACGTAGGACAGGCCCGCACAATCCCCTGTAAAATGTCCATAAAATATCCATAAATGTATACAAAATGTCCACTGCATTCATTTAGTCCATGACTTTGGGCTCCATCTGTTATGGTGGTCACTCAGGTCAGCAGAGGTGGTGCGTTGCGTGGAGTTACTGGGCACCAAAGCCGGCTCAGGTCGGGTCACTGCTGCACTTGCACTGCTCCTTGTAAAGTTTGTCCTCCGTTGGTTCAGGTGGTTCCTGCTGCTTGGGCATGGGCTTATCCACAGTCACAGACGCCTCGGGGCGTCCTGTCCCGCATGGACTCAGCCACAGGTCACAGTCCCTTCGATTCGAGTTCACGCTGCAGTTCCAGCCTGTCCAGCACAGCAGCACAGAAGCAGCAGCGATGCCCTGGCCATCTGCCGGCCCAGGCGCATCCCCATTGCTGTTATCAGAATGTTCCCAGGCACAGCACAGTAAGATGATCAGCAGTGCAGCAGTACAGCAAGCAGCAAGAGCAAAAAAGCAGCCACTAATGAGCACAAGACTCTAATACACATTAAGGCAAGCAAGCCCCATGGCAAGCACAAGAGCCTGCGAATTAATAGCTAAACAGCAGTAACAGCTATAAATTCAATCTAGCACATTCCAATCAAACGTGTCGTTATCTTGAATTGTAGTCTTTGGTTGCATTCCGGTAAATATCCATTCTAATACTCTCACAGTCTCCCCCTTTTTCTTTTTGCACTGCGTGAGTGCACCAATAAAATGTGTGGGGCCGTGCAAAACGGTTAAGTCCACAGGTAAGTCAGGGTCAATACGATCCACTGCTCGGTCAACGATGTGGGTACTGAGTTTTTGAATCACAATCGATAAGTCCTCATAATATAAAAAGTCCTTGGAGACCACTGGATGATCGCCCCAACAACAACGCTCCATGAGATTGTCCATTGATAACTATGGGCCCTTTAATTCCTGTAGCAATTTTTCGCGGCCGGTCGTCAATTAGCGTGACATCTACTGCTGTTGCCAGATCCAGTCCGAGGCTCCCCCTGGTTGCTGGTCGAAGTTGGGTTGCTGGTCGAAGCTGGGCAATGGCGTCTGGTATCTCTGCACTGTCGTTTGGTTGGGGGCTGCCGTTGGCCTGAAGGTGACCGGAGCTGCGATTGGTGTCGGCGCGCTGCGGCTCTTGGCGCTCGGTTTCCCGTTTCCCGAATGCCGGCAGACCGTAGTATTATGATTATTCATTTGACAGTTCTGGCAGCTCCCGACATTGTCGACGCAGATGTCCTGGGTAGCTACATCAGAAGCACTTATACTCTCGTCGGCCAGTTGTCTTACTTTGGTGGGCATCCGGAGGCTTCAGTGGGGCAAGAGCTGCAAACGCCTGTCCCTGCGCCTTGAGTAATTTTTCCCCTAGTTCTCTAGTTGTTTCAACTAACATGGCTTGAGCTCCTACAGGAACTCTACTCATTCACTCTAACATGACTTCTATGGTGGCGTCTAAGGGTAAGGTGACAAGGATGCCCTTCGTATAAGTATTACAATTCTCTAATACACATTGTCTCAGCAAAGGTCCTTTCATAAAATCTGCCATATCTGCACGGTCAATAGCGTCTGTGACTCTTTCTACAAAAGATGCAAAAGGCTCCTCTCTTCCTTGTTTAAGTGACATATATGAGGGAGGAGCTGGTGTAGTTTTAACTTTCTGCAAGGCTTCTCGTGCTAATTTCATAGATTCTAACAACACGTCTGGGCCAGTTTGCATCTGCATTTCTACAGAGGCAAAAGGACCTATACCCATTAGTTGTTCTACAGTTACTCCAGCTAAACGATCATTTGGGGCTCGGGGCGAGTGCGCAGATATTTCACAAAGTCTTTGCCAGTGAGCTTGCCAAAGTAATTGTTGTGATTGCTTCAAAATAAGCCTCATTATGTTCTTAATATCTTCTGGACATAGCATTCCGCTACCCCAGATATAGTTTAGCATTTGCCTTGCACATTAACTGTGTTTCGCAATTGATTTAATATTTTCCAATCTAGGGCCTGATGCACCCCAGTCATAGCCCCCGTGTTATCTACCTGGTAGATTACCGGGAAGGCTTGAGGGCTAATTTGATCTAATAAATCAAAATCTTTTTGTTCAACAGCTTCTCGTGCTATTTGTCCCAACTAACCCGCACTAAACGCAGCTGTTGATGAGCTTGGGACCGGGGGGGGGTGGGGGGGGGTGGGGGGGGTGGGGGGGGTGAGGGGTGGGGGGGTGGGGGGGGTGAGGCCTTTAGAAGACTTTCAGCTTGAGCAGTCTCCTGTCCGCTACCGTCTACCCTCTCATTTTCACTTGGACCCTCCCCCTCCCTTTCCGCCGGCGGTGCGGAGGGACAAGCCCTTTCTGTCGGCAGATCAGGAGGGGGACGAGAGGGTCGGCAAACAACGGGAACAGGAATTCCCGAAGGTGGAGGTGAAAAGTAGTCACCCCCTGCTGTGAGACGTCCAGCGGCAGGATCGGACTGCTCAAGCCGATCTGAGGCGGCTGTAGCTATTCACCTTTCAGTTTTATATCTTTTTATACAATTAATAACATCTCTCCAAGATTTCATTAATTTTCTTGCTGATTTATCATCATCAATTACTAGATCCCACAAACAATCTCCATAAGAACGCCACTCGTCTACTTCAAACATACTTTCAGGGTCTTTAAAAAACCCTTTCGCTTTCCCTAACGCAATTAACCCAGCCAGGTCTTTTAATTGGCTTACTCCCCGCTTTTCTAAAAAGCATTTTAAAATATCGAAGGCTACCTCTACTTCCATTGCGCGCTTCTCCTGACCCTCTTAATTATCCGGTCGTTTGCAGCCTTTTCCCACGGGTAGCCTTCTATCGGACGGCGAACCCCTTCTTAATTATCCTGGGTTCAAGCACGGATCAGGCACGCCGCGACAGCGTCTACTGATCTTCTGCTCCCTGGTCGCTGCTAACAGTGCTTCTCCGATCTCGCTGTCCGGTGGAAAACAGGGATGGGGGGTCCCTGTTCGGGCGCCACTTGCGACGAGCGAGGGAAGGCAGGCAGTCGACTCAATGTGAGTGATAAGGCCAGCTTCAACTTTATTGTAAAACCCTACACATATTTATACACTAAGTTCTACCTTATGCATACTTGTCTCACAATCATTGGCTTAGCTCTAAAAATTACATTATCATATTCCTCCTACTTTTGGTTACTGCTACGTGGTTCGGGTTCCATCCTGTTTTTCTTATACTGTACTTTCTCAAAGTTGCTTATCTGCACAGAGCAAGGTCAGCATGACTTTCTTTTCTCCCTTCTCAGCATGACTCAGAATTTTCCCACCGCGGCCTAGTCTGGCTAACTTTCTCCAACACCCGAGGAACAAAACTAGCCCTCGAGGAAGAAAACCAGAGCCCGAGGAGGAAAACCAGAGCCCGAGGAAGACAATGAGAGCTAGAGGAGCAAAACCACAGCTCGAGGAACAAAATCAGCGCCTGAGGAAAGAAACCAGAGCACGAGGAACGAAACCAGATACCGAAGGGCAAAACCACAGCTCGAGGAACAAAACCAGCGCCCGAGGAAGAAAACCAGATCCCGAGGAACAAAACCAGAGCCCAATGAACGAAACCAGATCCCGAGGAAGAAAACCAGAGGTAGAGGAGCAAAGCCACAGCTCGAGGAAAAAAACAAGAGCCCGAGGAAATAAACGAGAGCCCGAGGAACAAAACCAGAGCCTGACGAACAAAACAAGAGCCCGAGTAGAAAAAGCAGAGCTGGAGGAACAAAACCAGAGCCCGTGGAATTAAACCAGAGCCCGAGGAACACAACCAGAGCCTGTGGAACTTAACCAGAGCCCGAGGAAGAAAACCAGAGCCCGAGAAAAAAAAACACAGGCAGAGGAACAAAAGCAGAGGCCGAGGAACAAAAGCAGAGCTCGAGGAAGAAAACTAGATCCCGAGGAAAAAAAACAGAGACTGAGGAAGAAACGGAGGGTCCGAGGAACAAAACGAGACCCTTGGAACAAAACCAGAGCCCGAGGAGCTAAAGCAGAGCTGGAAGAACAAAACGACAGCCCGAGGAACAAAACTAGCCCTCGAGGAAGAAAACCAGAGCCCGAGGAAGACAACCAGAGCTAGAGGAGCAAAACCACAGCTCGAGGAACAAAACAAGAGCCCGAGGAAAGAAACCAGAGCCCGAGGAAGAAAACCAGAGAGCGACGAACAAAACGAGAGCCTGAGGAAAAAAACCAGAGCCAACGGAACTAAACCAGATCCCGAGGAACAAAACCAGAGCCCATGGAACAAAACCAGAGCCCGAGTAGAAAAACCAGAGCTGGAGGAACAAAACCAGAGCCCGTGGAACTAAACCAGAGCCCGAAAAACAGAACCAGAGCCTGTGGAACTAAACCAGAGCCCGAAGAACAAAACCAGAGCCCCCAAAAAAAAAACACGGGCAGAGGAACAAAAGCAGAGGCCGAGGAAGAAAACCAGAGCTCGAGGAAGAAAACTAGAGCCCGAGGAACAAAACTAGAGACTGAGGAAGAAACGGAGGGTCCGAGGAACAAAACGAGACCCTTGGAACCAAACCAGAGCCCGAGGAGCTAAAGCAGAGCTGGAAGAACAAAACCAGAGGCCGGGGAACAAAACCAGTCGTCGAGGAAGAAAACCAGAGCCCGAGCAAGAAAACCAGAGCCCGAGGAAGACAACGAGAGCTAGAGGAGCAAAACCACAGCTCGAGGAACAAGACCAGAGGCCGAGGAAAGAAACCAGAGCCCGAGGAAGGAAACCAGAGCCCAAGGAACAAAACCAGATCCTGAAGAACAAAAGGAGGGCCCGAGGAAGAAAACCAGAGCCCGAAGAACAAAACTAGCCCTTGAGGAAGAAAACCAGAGCCAGAGGAGGAAAACTAGAGCCCGAGGAAGACAACGAGAGCTAGAGGAGCAAAACCACAGCTCGAGGAACAGAACCAGCGCCAGAGGAAAGAAACCAGAGCCCGAGGAACGAAACCAGATACCAAAGAACAAAACCACAGCTCGAGGAACAAAACCAGCGCCCGAGGAAGAAAACCAGATGCCGAGGAACAAAACCAGAGCCCAATGAAGGAAACCAGATCCTGAGGAAGAAAACCAGAGGTAGAGGAGCAAAGCCACAGCTCGAGGAATAAAACAAGAGCCCGAGGAACTAAACTAGAGCCCGAGGAATAAAACCAGAGCCCATGGAGCAAAACCAGAGCCCGAGTAGAAAAACCAGAGCTGGAGGAACAAAACCAGAGCCCGTGGAACTAAACCAGAGCCGGAGGAAGAAAACCAGAGCCCCAGAAAAAAAAACACAGGCAGAGGAACAAAAGCAGAGGCCGAGGAACAAAACCAGAGCTCGAGGAAGAAAACTAGAGCCCGAGGAACAAAACCAGAGACTGAGGAACAAATGGAGGTCCGATGAACAAAACGAGACCCTTGGAACCAAACCAGAGCCCGAGGAGCTAAAGCAGAGCTGGAAGAACAAAACCAGAGCCCAAGGAACAAAACTAGCCCTCGAGAAAGAAAACCAGAGCCCGAGGAAGACAACCAGAGCTAGAGGACCAAAACCACAGCTTGAGGAACAAAACCAGTGCCCGAGGAAAGAAACCAGAGCCCGAGGAACGAAACCAGAGCCCGAGGAACAAAACCAGATCCCGAAGAACAAAAAGGAGGGCCCGAGGAATAAAACCAGAGCCCGAGGAACAAAACTAGCCCTCAAGGAAGAAAACCAGAGCCCGAGGAAGACAACGAGAGCTAGAGGAGCAAAACCACAGCTCGAGGAACAAAACCAGAGCCCGAGGAAAGAATCCAGAGGCCGAGGAACAAAACCAGATCCCGAAGAACAAAAGGAGGACCCGCGGAATAAAACCAGATCCCGAGGAACAAAACTAGCCCTCGAGGAAGAAAACCAGAGCCCGAGGAGGAAAACCAGAGCCCGAGGAAGACAATGAGAGCTAGAGGAGCAAAACCACAGCTCGAGGAACAAAACCAGTGCCCGAGGAAAGAAACCAGAGCCCGAGGAACGAAACCAGATACCGAAGAGCAAAACCACAGCTCGAGGAACAAAACCAGCGCCCCAGGAAGAAAACTAGAGCCCGAGGAACAAAACCAGAGCCCACTGAACGAAACCAGATCCCAAGGAAAAAAACCAGAGGTAGAGGAGCAAAGCCACAGCTCGAGGAACAAAACAAGAGCCCGAGGAACTAAACTAGAGTCCGAGGAATAAAACCAGAGCTGACGAACAAAACAAGAGCCTGAGGAACAAAACCAGAGCCAATGAAACTGAACCAGAGCCCGAGGAATAAAACCAGAGCCCATGGAACAAAACCAGAGCCCGAGTAGAAAAACCAGAGCTGGAGGAACAAAACCAGAGCCCGTGGAACTAACCCAGAGCCCGAGGAAGAAAACCAGAGCCCGAGAAAAAAGAACACGGGCAGAGGAACAAAAGCAGAGGCCGAGGAACAAAACCAGAGCTCGAGGAAGAAAACTAGAGCCCGAGGAAAAAAACCAGAGACTGAGGAACAAACGGAGGGTCCGAGGAACAAAATGAGACCCTTGGAACCAAACCAGAGCCCGAGGAGCTAAAGCAGAGCTGGAAGAACAAAACCAGAGCCCGAGGAAGAAAACTAGCCCTCGAGGAAGAAAACCAGAGCCCGAGGAAGACAACGAGAACTAGAGGAGCAAAACCACAGCTCGAGGAAGAAAACCAGTGCCCGAGGAAAGAAACCAGAGCCCGAGGAACGAAACCAGATACCGAAGGGCAAAACCACAGCTCGAGGAACAAAACCAGCGCCCGAGGAAGAAAACCAGATCCCGAGGAACAAAACCAGAGCCCAATGAATGAAACCAGATCCCGAGGAAGAAAACCAGAGGTAGAGGAGCAAAGCCACAGCTCGAGGGAAAAAACAAGAGCCCGAGGAACTAAACGAGAGCCCGAGGAACAAAACCAGAGCCTGACGAACAAAACAAGAGCCCGAGTAGAAAAACCAGAGCTGGAGGAACAAAACCAGAGCCCGTGGAACTAAACCAGAGCCCGAGGAACACAACCAGAGCCTGTGGAACTTAACCAGAGCCCGAAGAACAAAACCAGAGCCCGAGAAAAAAAAACACGGGCAGAGGAACAAAAGCAGAGTCCGAGGAACAAAACCAGAGCTCGAGGAAGAAAACTAGAGCCCGAGGAAAAAAAACAGAGACTGAGGAAGAAACGGAGGGTCCGAGGAACAATACAAGAACCTTGGAACCAAACCAGAGCCCGAGGAGCTAAAGCAGAGCTGGAAGAACAAAACCAGATCCCGAGGAACAAAACTAGCCCTCGAGGAAGAAAACCAGAGCCCGAGGAAGACAACCAGAGCTAGAGGAGCAAAATCACAGCTCGAGGAACAAAACAAGAGCCCGAGGAAAGAAACCAGAGCCCGAGGAACGAAACCAGAGCCCGAGGAACAAAACCAGAGACTAAGGAACAAATGGAGGGTAGGAGGAACAAATGAGACCCTTGGAAGCAAACCAGAGCCCGAGGAGCTAAAGCAGAGCTGGAAGAATAAAATCAGAGCCCGGGGAACAAAACCAGCCATCGAGGAAGAAAACCAGACCCCGAGGAAGAAAACCAGAGCCTGAGGAAGAAAACCAGAGCCTGAGGAAGACAACGAGAGCTGGAGGAGCAAAACCACAGCTCGAGGAACAAAACCAGTGCCCGAGGAAAGAAACCAGAGCCTGAGGAACGAAACCAGAGCCCGAGGAACAAAACCAGATCGCGAAGAACAAAAGGAGGGCCCGAGGAATAAAACCAGAGCCCGAGGAAGAAAACTAGCCCTCGAGGAAGAAAACCAGAGCCCGAGGAGGAAAACCAGAGCCCGAGGAAGACAACGGGAGCTAGAGGAGCAAAACCACAGCTCGAGGAACAAAACCAGCACCCGAGGAAAGAAACTAGAGCCCGAGGAACGAAACCAGATACCGAAGAGCAAAACCACAGCTCGAGGAACAAAACCAGTGCCCGAGGAAGAAAACCAGATCCCGAGGAACAAAACCAGAGCCCAGGGAACAAAACCAGAGCCCGAGTAGAAAAACCAGAGCTGGAGGAACAAAACGAGAGTCCGTGGAACTAAACCAGAGCCCGAGGAACAGAACCAGAGCCCGTGGAACTAACCCAGAGCCCGAGGAACAAAACCAGAGCCGGAGAAAAAAGAACACGGGCAGAGGAACAAAAGCAGAGGCCGAGGAACAAAACCAGAGGTAGAGGAAGAAAACTAGACGCCGAGGAATAAAACCAGAGACTGAGGAACAAATGGAGGTCCGAGGAACAAAACGAGACCCTTGGAACCAAACCAGAGCCCGAGGAGCTAAAGCAGAGCTGTAAGAACAAAACCAGAGCCCGAGGAACAAAACTAGCCCTCGAGGAAGAAAACCAGAGCCCGAGGAAAGAAACCAGAGGTAGAGGAGCAAAACCACAGCTCGAGGAACAAAACCAGAGCCCGAGGAAAGAAACCAGAGCCCGAGGAACGAAACCAGATACCGAAGGGCAAAACCACAGCTTGAGGAACAAAACCAGCGCCCGAGGAAGAAAACCAGATCCCGAGGAACAAAACCAGAGCCCACTGAACGAAACCAGATCCCGAGGAAGAAAACCAGAGGTAGAGGAGCAAAGCCACAGCTCGAGGAACAAAACAAGAGCCCGAGGAACTAAACTAGAGTCCGAGGAATAAAACCAGAGCCCGACGAACAAAACAAGAGCCTGAGGAACAAAACCAGAGCCAATGAAACTAAACCAGAGACCGAGTAGAAAAACCAGAGCTGGAGGAAAAAAAACAGAGCCCGTGGAACTAAACCAGAGCCCGAGGAACAGAACCAGAGCCCGTGGAACTTAACCAGAGCCCGAGGAAGAAAACCAGAGCCCGAGAAAAAAGAACACGGGCAGAGGAACAATAGCAGAGTCCGAGGAACAAAACCAGAGCTCAAGGAAGAAAACTTGAGCTCGAGGAACAAAACCAGAGACTGAGGAACAAACGCAGGGTGCGAGGAACAAAACGAGACCCTTGGAACCAAACCAGAGCCCGAGGAGCTAAAGCAGAGCTGGAAGAACAAAACCAGAGCCCGAGGAACAAAACTAGCCCTCGAGGAAGAAAACCAGAGCCCGAGGAAGACAACCAGAACTAGAGGAGCAAAACCACAGCTCGAGGAACAAAACCAGCGCCCGAGGAAAGAAACCAGAGCCCGAGGAACGAAACCAGAGCCCGAGGAACAAAACCAGATCCCGAAGAACAAAAGGAGGGCCCGAGGAATAAAACCAGACCCCGAGGAACAAAACTAGCCTTCGAGGAGGAAAACCAGAGCCCGAGGAAGACAACGAGAGCTAGAGGAGCAAAACCACAGCTCCAGGAACAAAACCAGCGCCCGAGGAAAGAAACCAGAGCACGAGGAAAGAAACCAGATACCGAAGAGCAAAACCACAGCTCGAGGAACAAAACCAGCGCCCCAGGAAGAAAACTAGAGCCCGAGGAACAAAACCAGAGCCCACTGAACGAAACCAGATCCCAAGGAAAAAAACCAGAGGTAGAGGAGCAAAGCCACAGCTCGAGGAACAAAACAAGAGCCCGAGGAACTAAACTAGAGTCCGAGGAATAAAACCAGAGCTGACGAACAAAACAAGAGCCTGAGGAACAAAACCAGAGCCAATGAAACTGAACCAGAGCCCGAGGAATAAAACCAGAGCCCATGGAACAAAACCAGAGCCCGAGTAGAAAAACCAGAGCTGGAGGAACAAAACCAGAGCCCGTGGAACTAACCCAGAGCCCGAGGAAGAAAACCAGAGCCCGAGAAAAAAGAACACGGGCAGAGGAACAAAAGCAGAGGCCGAGGAACAAAACCAGAGCTCGAGGAAGAAAACTAGAGCCCGAGGAAAAAAACCAGAGACTGAGGAACAAACGGAGGGTCCGAGGAACAAAATGAGACCCTTGGAACCAAACCAGAGCCCGAGGAGCTAAAGCAGAGCTGGAAGAACAAAACCAGAGCCCGAGGAAGAAAACTAGCCCTCGAGGAAGAAAACCAGAGCCCGAGGAAGACAACGAGAACTAGAGGAGCAAAACCACAGCTCGAGGAAGAAAACCAGTGCCCGAGGAAAGAAACCAGAGCCCGAGGAACGAAACCAGATACCGAAGGGCAAAACCACAGCTCGAGGAACAAAACCAGCGCCCGAGGAAGAAAACCAGATCCCGAGGAACAAAACCAGAGCCCAATGAACGAAACCAGATCCCGAGGAAGAAAACCAGAGGTAGAGGAGCAAAGCCACAGCTCGAGGAACAAAACAAGAGCCCGAGGAACTAAACTTAAGTCCGAGGAATAAAACCAGAGCCCATGGAACAAAACTAGAGCCCGAGGAAAGAAATCAGAGCCCGAGGAACAAAACCAGATCCCAAAGAACTAAAAGGAGGGCCCGAGGAAGAAAACCAGAGCCCGAGGAACAAAACTAGCTCTCGAGGAAGAAAACCAGAGCCCGAGGAAGACAACTAGAGCTAGAGGAGCAAAACCACAGCTCGAGGAACAAAACCAGTGCCCAAGGAAAGAAACCAGAGCCCGAGGAACGAAACCAGAGCCCGAGGAACAAAACCAAATCCCGAAGAACAAAAGGAGGGCCGAGGAATAAAACCAGAGCCCGAGGAACAAAACTAGCCCTCGAGGAAGAAAACCAGAGCCCGAGGAGGAAAACCAGAGCCCGAGGAAGACAACGAGAGCTAGAGGAGCAAAACCACAGCTCCAGGAACAAAACCAGCGCCCGAGGAAAGAAACCAGAGCCCGAGGAACGAAACCAGAGCCCAATGAACGAAACCAGATCCCGAGGAAGAAAACCAGAGGTAGAGGAGCAAAGCCACAGCTCGAGGAACAAAACAAGAGCCCGAGGAACTAAACTACAGTCCGAGGAACAAAACCAGATCCCGAAGAAAAAAAAGGAGGGCCCGAGGAAGAAAACCAGAGCCCGAGGAACAAAACTAGCCCTCGAGGAAGAAAACCAGAGCCCGAGGAAGACAACCAGAGCTAGAGGAGCAAAAACAGCGCCCGAGGAAAGAATCCAGAGCCCGAGGAACGAAACCAAAGCCCGAGGAATGAAACTAGATCCTAAAGAACAAAAGGAGGGCCCGAGGAAGAAAACCAGAGCCCGAAGAACAAAACTAGCCCTCGAGGAAGAAAACCAGAGCCCGAGGAGGAAAACCAGAGCCCGAGGAAGACAACGAGAGCTAGAGGAGCAAAACCACAGCTCGAGGAACAAAACCAGCGCCCGAGGAAGAAAACCAGATCCCGAGGAACAAAACCAGAGCGCAATGAACGAAACCAGATCCCGAGGAAGAAAACCAGAGGTAGAGGAGCAAAGCCACAGCTCAAGGAACAAAACAAGAGCCCGAGGAACTAAACTAGAGTCCAAGGAACAAAACCAGAGCCCATGGAACAAAACCAGAGCCCGAGTAGAAAAACCAGAGCTGGAGGAAAAAAACGAGAGCCTGTGGAACTAAACCAGAGCCCGAGGAACAGAACCAGAGCCCGTGGAACTTAACCAGAGCCCGAGGAAGAAAACCAGAGCCCGAGAAAAAAGAACATGGGCAGAGGAACAAAAGCAGAGGCCGAGGAACAAAACCAGAGCTCGAGGAAGAAAACCAGAAACTGAGGAACAAATGGAGGTCCGAGGAACAAAACGAGACCCTTGGAACCAAACCAGAGCCCGAGGAGGAAAACCAGAGCTGGAAGAACAAAACCAGAGCCCGAGGAACAAAACTAGCCCTCGAGGAGGAAAACCAGAGCCCGAGGAAGACAACGAGAGCTAGAGGAGCAAAACCAGCGCCCGAGGAAAGAAACCAGAGCCCGAGGAACGAAACCAGATATCGAAGGGCAAAACCACAGCTTGAGGAACAAAACCAGCGCCCGAGGAAGAAAACCAGATCCCGAGGAAAAAAACCAGAGCCCACTGAACGAAACCAGATTGTGAGGAACAAAAACAGAGCTAGAGGACGAAAACTTGAGCCCGAGGAACAAAACCAGAGACTGAGTAACAAACGCAGGGTGCGAGGAACAAAACGAGACCCTTGGAACCAAACCAGAGCCCGAGGAGCTAAAGCAGAGCTGGAAGAACAAAACCAGAGCCCGAGGAACAAAACTAGCCCTCGAGGAAGAAAACCAGAGCCCGAGGAAGACAACCAGAGCTAGAGGAGCAAAACCACAGCTCCAGGAACAAAACCAGCGCCCGAGGAAAGAAACCAGAGCCCGAGGAACGAAACCAGAGCCCGAGGAACAAAACCAGATCCCGAAGAACAAAAGGAGGGCCCGAGGAATAAAACCAGACCCCGAGGAACAAAACTAGCCTTCGAGGAGGAAAACCAGAGCCCGAGGAAGACAACGAGAGCTAGAGGAGCAAAACCACAGCTCCAGGAACAAAACCAGCGCCCGAGGAAAGAAACCAGAGCCCGAGGAACGAAACCAGATACCGAAGAGCAAAACCACAGCTCGAGGAACAAAACCAGCGCCCGAGGAAGAAAACCAGATCCCGAGGAACAAAACCAGAGCCCAATGAACGAAACCAGATCCCGAGGAAGAAAACCAGAGGTAGAGGAGCAAAGTCACAGCTCGAGGAACAAAACAAGAGCCCGAGGAACTAAACTTAAGTCCGAGGAATAAAACCAGAGCCCATGGAACAAAACTAGAGCCCGAGGAAAGAAACCAGAGCCCGAGGAACAAAACCAGATCCCAAAGAACTAAAAGGAGGGCCCGAGGAAGAAAACCAGAGCCCGAGGAACAAAACTAGCTCTCGAGGAAGAAAACCAGAGCCCGAGGAAGATAACTAGAGCTAGAGGAGCAAAACCACAGCTCGAGGAACAAAACCAGTGCCCAAGGAAAGAAACCAGAGCCCGAGGAACGAAACCAGAGCCCGAGGAACAAAACCAGATCCCGAAGAACAAAAGGAGGGCCCGAGGAATAAAACCAGAGCCCGAGGAACAAAACTAGCCCTCGAGGAAGAAAACCAGAGCCCGAGGAGGAAAACCAGAGCCCGAGGAAGACAACGAGAGCTAGAGGAGCAAAACCACAGCTCCAGGAACAAAACCAGCGCCCGAGGAAAGAAACCAGAGCCCGAGGAACGAAACCAGATACCGAAGAGCAAAACCACAGCTCGAGGAACAAAACCAGCGCCCGAGGAAGAAAACCAGATCCCGAGGACCAAAACCAGAGCCCAATGAACGAAACCAGATCCCGAGGAAGAAAACCAGAGGTAGAGGAGCAAAGCCACAGCTCGAGGAACAAAACAAGAGCCCGAGGAACTAAACTAGAGTCCGAGGAATAAAACCAGAGCCTGACGAACAAAACAAGAGCCTGAGGAACAAAACCAGAGCCAATGAAACTAAACCAGAGCCCGAGGAATAAAACCAGAGCCCGTGGAACAAAACCAGAGCCCGAGTAGAAAAACCAGAGCTGGAGGAACAAAACCAGAGCCCGTGGAACTAACCCAGAGCCCGAGGAAGAAAACCAGAGCCCGAGAAAAAAGAACTCGGGCAGAGGAACAAAAGCAGAGGCCGAGGAACAAAACCAGAGCTCGAGGAAGAAAACTAGAGCCCGAGGAACAAAACCAGAGTCTGAGGAACAAACGGAGGGTCCGAGGAACAAAACGAGACCCTTGGAACCAAACCAGAGCCCGAGGAGCTAAAGCAGAGCTGGAAGAACAATACCAGAGCCCGAGGAACAAAACTAGCCCTCGAGGAAGAAAACCAGAGCCCGAGGAAGACAACCAGAGCTAGAGGAGCAAAACTACAGCTCGAGGAACAAAACCAGTGCCCGAGGAAAGAAACCAGAGCCCGAGGAACGAAACCAGAGCCCGAGGAACAAAACCAGATCGCGAGGAACAAAAGGAGGCCCCGAGGAACAAAACCAGAGCCCGTGGAATTATACGAGAGTCCGAGGAACAAAACCAGAGCCCGAGGAAAAAAACCAGAGCCTGAGGAACAAAACCAGAGCCAATGGAACTAAAACAGAGCTCGAGGAACAAAACTAGAACCCGAGAAAGTAAACCAGAGCCTGAGGAAGAAAACCAGAGCCCGAGGAATAAAACCAGAGACCGAGAAACAAATGGTGGGCCCGAGGAACAAAACGAGACCCGTGGACCCAAACCAGAGCCCGAGGAGCTAAAGCAGAGCTGGAAGAAGAAAACCAGAGGCCGGGGAACAAAACCAGTCCTCGAGGAAGAAAAC
The DNA here is from genome assembly GCF_964195595.1 of Calonectris borealis. Lineage (NCBI taxonomy): Eukaryota > Metazoa > Chordata > Aves > Procellariiformes > Procellariidae > Calonectris > Calonectris borealis. The sequence continues at coordinate 978,444 of NC_134318.1, read as the reverse complement.
CAGAGCCCGAGGAAGAAAACCAGAGCCCGAGGAAGACAACGAGAGCTAGAGGAGCAAAACCACAGCTCGAGGAACAAAACCAGCGCCCGAGGAAAGAAACCAGAGCCCGAGGAACGAAACCAGAGCCCGAGGAACAAAACCAGATCCCGAAGAACAAAAGGAGGGCCTGAGGAATAAAACCAGAGCCCGAAGAACAAAACTAGCCCTCGAGGAAGAAAACCAGAGCCCGAGGAAAAAAACCAGAGCCCAATGAAGGAAACCAGATCCCGAGGAAGAAAACCAGAGGTAGAGGAGCAAAGCCACAGCTCGAGGAACAAAACAAGAGCCCGAGGAACTAAACTAGAGTCCGAGGAATAAAACCAGAGCCCATGGAACAAAACCAGATCCCGAGTAGAAAAACCAGAGCTGGAAGAACAAAACCAGAGCCCGTGGAACTAAACCAGAGCCCGAGGAACAGAACCAGAGCCCGTGGAACTAAACCAGAGCCCCAAGGAAGAAAACCAGAGCCCGAGAAAAAAGAACACGGGCCGAGGAACAAACGCAGAGGCCGAGTGTCCTAGTTTCGGCTGGGATAGGGTTAAATTTCTTCCTAGTGCTGTGTTTTGGATTTAGTACGAGGAGAATGTTGATAACACACCGATGTTTTCAGTTGTTGTTAAGTGCCCTCCTAGTCCAAGGACAGCTCCCGTGCCTACTGACTGAGCTAGGTACACGAGATGGGAGGGAACATAATCAGGACAGCCAGCCCAGCTGGCTAATGGGGTATTCCATACCATGTGACGTCATGCTCAGTATATGAACGGTAGGCGTGATCCAGGAAGGGCCGATCGCTACTTGGTTATCGGTCAGCGCGGGTGGTGAGCAATTGCATTGTGCATCACTCATTTTGTATATTCTATCATTATTTATTATCATTATTCTCCCTTTTCTGTTCTATTAAACTGTCTTTATCTCAACCCACGAGTTTTTCTCACTCCTACCCGTCTGATTCTCTCCCCGTCCCACTGGGGGGGCGGGGGGAGTGAGTGAGCGGCTGCGTGGTGTTTGGCTGCCTGCCAGGTTAAACCACGACAGTCCTTTTTGGCGCCCAACGTGGGGCTCAAAGGGTTGAGATAACGATAGATCTGACCAAAGTGTGTTAAGGCAAAATTGTTACAAGCATCCATTATATTGATTGGTCACAATGGTGATGTATTGGCTGTCAAAGTTGTGGGGCTGGCTCTCAATGTTGGGTCATGTAATACCTTGCTTGCAGTATATGTTCCCGTTTGTGCTGTTTATCATTATTCGGAACTGGGCCAAGATTATCATTTTGTTGCTGTTTTATGAGGTGATAAAATCGTTGGTCGTAAGTCTAATCTGGTATCTGTATTCGGCACTGCCGTCATTTCTGTACCTTGGGAACCACCTCTTAGAAATTATTGGTAATTGCACTTGCTTCTCCTCGGAGAATGAATTTAAGGGGGAGACGGGATGGGACACTCTCTCCCACTTGTTCATCTTCCCTTCCATATCGTCAGAAACTCCTTTTTCCTCTATCCTCTTCACAAAGATGTCCACAATATTCCCTGAGAATTTTGAATATCCTTGGGATGTTCAAACAAGCATGATCATATTGCTATGTCTCCTGAATGTGGTTCAGGCCTTGTTTAGGGTTAAACAACTATTCAGGAATACTGTCCAGAGATCAACCCTCCGGAACAAGAAAAGAGGGAGGGCAAGCAGCGGTGCCTCATCGGGGCGGGCGGAGCGGCGAGTCTCGGGGGCGGCTACAGACACGGTGGCTACTCAAAACCCCACGACAGGCACTGCGGCTACTCCAACCCCCATGACAACCCCTGTGGCTACTCAAACCCCGGCAACAGTCACCGTAGCTTCTCCAACCCCTGCGACAAGCACTGCAGCCACTCAAGCTCCGGCAACAGGCACTACAATTACTCCAACCCCCATGACAAGCACTGCAGCTACCCAAACCCCAGCAACAGGCACTACAGCTGAACCAGAGGACCAACCCTTGCTGGTATCCGTTGCCCCTGTACAGAAGAGGAAATCTTGGAAGCGGAGATCAGGTCGTTTAGAAAGGGATGATGAAAGAGCAGGGGCATCACGAGGAGAGGAGGAGGAAGAGGAAGAACTCATAAACGAGACGGAAACCACCCGATCCCTATCCCTGAGTGAGCTGCGAGATATGCGGAAAGATTTCAGCCGTCGTCCAGGCGAGCATATTGTTACCTGGCTGCTCCGATGCTGGGATAATGGGGCCAGTAGCCTGGAATTAGAGGGGAAGGAGGCCAAACAGCTGGGATCCCTTGCTAGGGAAGCGGGTATTGACAAAGCAATCGGAAAAGGGACACAGGTCCTCAGCCTCTGGAGGCGACTGCTGTCAGGCGTGAAGGAAAGGTATCCCTTCAAGGAAGATGTTATATATCGCCTAGGCAAATGGACCACTATGGAGAGAGGTATCCAGTACCTGAGAGAACTAGGCGTGCTGGAGGTGGTTTATAGTGACCTGGACGACGGCCGAACACCCAAAGATCCAGATGACGTCCAGTGCACGCGACCCATGTGGCGGAAGTTGGTACGGAGCGCACCAGCATCGTACGCCAGTTTGTTGGCAGTACTGTGCTGGAAAGAGGAAGAAGCACCAACGGTGGATGAGGTGGTTAACAGACTTCGGGATTTCGAAGAAACTATCTCCTTCTCCCTTGTCTCGGCTGTAGAGAAACTATCCCGAGAGGTCCAGCAACTCAAAGACGATAGGTCCTATTCTCCACCTGTACGGACCAGTATCTCAGCCATTAGGAGTCAGCGTTTTTCTCCTCAAGAGAGAGGATATCGAAAGTACACACCACGGGGCACCCTGTGGTTTTACCTGCGTGACCACGGAGAGGACATGAGGCAGTGGGATGGAAAACCTACCTTGACCCTAGAGGCACGTGTACGTGAGTTGCAAGGAAAAACAATCACACAAGGGGGTTCTCTCAGGAAAAATGCTGCTCCAGTTTTCAGGAAAACCCTGTCCCACGACGGTCCAGTTTCCAGTGAACAGTTCCCCAGACAGAGTAGAAGGGCTGATCTTACTTTGGACTGTAATGAAGGAATTCTTGACTCATGTTTGCAAGAAGTGAGAAGCGGATACTATGACCAGAACTAGAGGGGCCCTGCCTCCGGCCAGGTGGAGGAAAGGGACAACCGGGTTTACTGGACTGTGTGGACTCGATGGCCTGGCACATCAGAGCCACAGGAGTATAAGGCTCTCGTAGACACCGGTGCACAGTGCACCCTAATGCCGTCAAGCTATAAAGGGGCAGAACCCATTTGTATTTCTGGAGTGACAGGGGGATCCCAAGAGTTAACTGTATTGGAGGCCGAAGTGAGCCTAACCGGGAACGAGTGGCAGAAGCACCCCATTGTGACTGGCCCAGAGGCTCCGTGCATCCTTGGCATAGACTATCTCAGGAGAGGGTATTTTAAGGACCCAAAAGGGTATCGGTGGGCTTTTGGTATAGCTGCCCTGGAGACGGAGGAAATTAAACAGCTGTCCACCTTGCCCGGTCTCTCAGAGGACCCTTCTGTTGTGGGGTTGTTGAGGGTTGAAGAACAACAAGTACCAATCGCTACCACAACAGTGCATCGGCGACAATACCGCACCAACCGAGATTCCCTGATCCCTATCCATGAGCTGATTCGTCGATTGGAGTGCCAAGGAGTGATCAGCAAGACTCGCTCACCCTTCAACAGTCCCATATGGCCAGTGCGAAAGTCTAATGGAGAGTGGAGACTAACAGTAGACTACCGTGGCCTGAACGAAGTCACGCCGCCACTGAGTGCTGCCGTGCCGGACATGCTAGAACTTCAATACGAACTGGAGTCAAAGGCAGCCAAGTGGTACGCCACCATTGACATTGCTAATGCCTTCTTCTCCATCCCTTTGGCAGCAGAGTGCAGGCCACAGTTTGCTTTCACTTGGAGGGGCGTCCAGTACACCTGGAACCGACTGCCCCAGGGGTGGAAACACAGCCCTACCATTTGCCATGGACTAATTCACACCGCACTGGAACAGGGTGAGGCTCCAGAACACCTGCAATACATTGATGACATCATCGTATGGGGCAACACAGCAGAAGAAGTTTTTGAGAAAGGGGAGAGAATAATTCAAATCCTTCTGAAAGGCGGTTTTGCCATAAAACAAAGTAAGGTCAAGGGACCTGCACAGGAGATCCAGTTTTTAGGAATAAAATGGCAAGACGGACGTCGTCAGATCCCAATGGATGTGATCAACAAAATAACAGCCATGTCCCCACCAACTAGCAAAAGGGAAACACAAGCTTTCTTAGGCGTTGTGGGTTTTTGGAGAATGCATATTCCAGATTACAGCCTGATTGTAAGCCCTCTCTATCACGTGACCAGGAAGAAGAACGACTTCAGATGGGGCCCTGAGCAACAACAAGCCTTTGAACAAATTAAACAGGAGATAGTCCATGCAGTAGCCCTTGGGCCAGTCCGGGCAGGACAAGATGTGAAGAATGTGCTCTACACCGCAGCCGGGGAGAATGGCCCTACCTGGAGCCTCTGGCAGAAAGCACCAGGGGAGACTCGAGGTCGACCCTTAGGGTTCTGGAGCCGGGGATACAGAGGATCTGAGGCCCGCTACACTCCAACTGAGAAGGAGATATTGGCAGCATATGAAGGGGTTCGAGCTGCTTCGGAAGTGGTTGGTACTGAAGCACAGCTCCTCCTGGCACCCCGACTGCCGGTGCTGGGCTGGATGTTCAAAGGGAGGGTCCCCTCTACACATCACGCAACTGATGCTACGTGGAGTAAGTGGGTCGCACTGATCACACAACGGGCCCGAATAGGAAACCCCAGTCGCCCAGGAATCTTGGAGGTGATCACGAACTGGCCAGAAGGCAAAGATTTTGGAATATCCCCAGAGGAGGAGGTGACACGTGCTGAAGAAGCCCCACTGTATAATAAACTACCAGAAAGCGAGAAGCAATATGCCCTGTTCACTGATGGGTCCTGTCGCCTTGTGGGAAAGCATCGGAGGTGGAAAGCTGCTGTATGGAGTCCTATACGCCAAGTTGCAGAAACTGCTGAAGGAGAAGGTGAATCGAGCCAGTTTGCAGAGGTAAAAGCCATCCAGCTGGCCTTGGACATTGCTGAACGAGAAAAATGGCCAGTACTCTATCTCTATACTGACTCATGGATGGTGGCAAATGCCCTGTGGGGGTGGTTGCAGCAGTGGAAGCAGAACAACTGGCAGCACAGAGGTAAACCCATCTGGGCTGCCGCATTGTGGCAAGATATTGCTGCCCGAGTAGAGAACCTGGTTGTAAAAGTACGTCACGTAGATGCTCACGTACCCAAGAGACGGGCCACTGAAGAACATCAAAACAACCAGCAGGTGGACCAGGCTGCTAAGATTGAAGTGGCCCAGGTGGATCTGGACTGGCAACATAAGGGTGAATTATTTATAGCTCGGTGGGCCCATGATGCCTCAGGCCATCAAGGAAGAGATGCAACATATAGATGGGCTCGTGATCGAGGGGTGGACTTAACCATGGACGCTATTGCACAGGTTATCCATGAATGTGAAACGTGCGCTGCAATCAAACAAGCCAAGCGAGTAAAGCCTCTTTGGTATGGGGGACGATGGTTGAAATACAAATATGGGGAGGCCTGGCAGATTGATTATATCACACTCCCACAAACCCGGCACGGCAAGCGCCCTGTGCTCACCATGGTGGAAGCAACCACCGGCTGGCTAGAAACATACCCTGTGCCCCATGCCACTGCCCGGAACACCATCCTGGGCCTTGAAAAGCAAGTCCTGTGGCGACATGGCACCCCAGAAAGAATTGAGTCAGACAACGGGACTCATTTCCGAAACACCCTCATAGACACCTGGGCCAAAGAGCACGGCATTGAGTGGGTCTATCACATCCCCTACCATGCACCAGCCTCCGGGAAAATCGAACGATACAACGGGCTGCTAAAGACAACACTGAGGGCAATGGGTGGTGGGACATTCAAGCATTGGGATACACATTTAGCAAAAGCCACCTGGTTAGTCAACACTAGGGGGTCTGTTAATCGAGCTGGCCCTGCCCAATCAAGACTTTTACATACTGTAGATGGAGATAAAGTTCCTGTCGTGCACATAAGAAATATGCTGGGGAAGACAGTCTGGGTTACTCCTGCCTCTGGCAAGGGAAAACCCATCCATGGGATTGCTTTTGCTCAAGGACCTGGGTGCACTTGGTGGGTGATGCGAAAGGATGGGCAAGTCCGGTGTGTACCTCAAGGGGATATGATTTTGGGTGAAAATAGCTAATGAACTGAATTTTATGATGTCAATTGTTATATGATATTGTATATCATTATTTCTATGATTGCTATCAATGGTATAGCAGTGAAAATCACCCAGATTAATGAAGAATGAACTAACTCCGATGAAACCGAGCAAAGTGCAACGATGATAGAACTGGACGAGCGCAGCAGTACCGAAATGAGAACTGGCTTCAGGATGCAGCAGCCCAACACCACACACCATCCTTCTGGCCCTGAAAGACTGTTATGACAGATGGAGCCCAAAGTTGTGGACTAAAAGAACTCAATGGATATTTATATATATTTATGTATATATATATGTATGTATATGTATTATATATGTATATATATAAAAAAAAAATAGTGGTGATTAATTGAAAGGTATCGAAAAATGTGAGACCTAAGCATAACGTAAATGGTATGGAATAAGGGGTGCATACTGTCCTAGTTTCGGCTGGGATAGGGTTAAATTTCTTCCTAGTGCTGTGTTTTGGATTTAGTACGAGGAGAATGTTGATAACACACCGATGTTTTCAGTTGTTGCTAAGTGCCCTCCTAGTCCAAGGACAGCTCCCGTGCCTACTGACTGAGCTAGGTACACGAGATGGGAGGGAACATAATCAGGACAGCCAGCCCAGCTGGCTAATGGGGTATTCCATACCATGTGACGTCATGCTCAGTATATGAACGGTAGGCGTGATCCAGGAAGGGCCGATCGCTACTTGGTTATCGGTCAGCGCGGGTGGTGAGCAATTGCATTGTGCATCACTCATTTTGTATATTCTATCATTATTTATTATCATTATTCTCCCTTTTCTGTTCTATTAAACTGTCTTTATCTCAACCCACGAGTTTTTCTCACTCCTACCCTTCCGATTCTCTCCCCGTCCCACTGGGGGGGCGGGGGGAGTGAGTGAGCGGCTGCTGGTATTTGGCTGCCTGCCAGGTTAAACCACGACACCGAGGAACAAAACCAGAGCTCGAGAAAGAAAACTAGAGCCCGAGGAACAAAACCAGAGACTGAGGAACAAATGGAGGTCCGATGAACAAAACGAGACCCTTGGAACCAAACCAGAGCCCGAGGAGCTAAAGCAGAGCTGGAAGAACAAAACCAGAGCCCGAGGAACAAAACTAGCCCTCGAGGAAGAAAACCAGAGCCCGAGGAAGACAACGAGAGCTACAGGAGCAAAACCACAGCTCGAGGAACAAAACCAGCGCCCGAGGAAAGAAACCAGAGCCCGAGGAACGAAACCAGATACCGAAGAGCAAAACCACAGCTCGAGGAACAAAACCAGCGCCCGAGGAAGAAAACCAGATCCCGAGGAACAAAACCAGAGCCCAATGAACGAAACCAGAGCCCGAGGAAGAAAACCAGAGGTAGAGGAGCAAAGCCACAGCTCGAGGAACAAAACAAGAGCCCGAGGAACTAAACTAGAGTCTGAGGAATAAAACCAGAGCCCGACGAACAAAACAAGAGCCTGAGGAACAAAACCAGAGCCAAAGAAACTAAACCAGAGCCCGAGTAGAAAAACCAGAGCGTGAGGAACAGAACCAGAGCCCGTGGAACTAAACCAGAGCCCGAGGAACAGAACCAGAGCCCGTGGAACTTAACCAGAGCCCGAGGAAGAAAACCAGAGCCTGAGAAAAAAGAACACGGGCAGAGGAACAAAAGCAGAGTCCGAGGAACAAAACCAGAACTCGAGGAAGAAAACTAGAGCCCGAGGAACAAAACCAGAGACTGAGGAACAAATGCAGGGTGCGAGGAACAAAACGAGACCCTTGGAACCAAACCAGAGCCCGAGGAGCTAAAGCAGAGCTGGAAGAACAAAACCAGAGCCCGAGGAACAAAACTAGCCCTCGAGGAAGAAAACCAGAGCCCGAGGAAGACAACCAGAGCTAGAGGAGCAAAACCACAGCTCGAGGAACAAAACCAGAGCCTGAGGAAAGAAACCAGAGCCCGAGGAACAAAACCAGAGCCCGAGGAACAAAACCAGATCCCGAAGAACAAAAGGAGGGCCCGAGGAATAAAACCAGAGCCCGAGGAACAAAACCAGATCCCGAAGAACAAAAGGAGGGCCCGAGGAAGAAAACCAGAGCCCGAGGAACAAAACTAGCCCTCGGGGAAGAAAACCAGAGCCCGAGGAGGAAAAGCAGAGCCCGAGGAAGACAACGAGAGCTAGAGGAGCAAAACCACAGCTCGAGGAACAAAACCAGCGCCCGAGGAAAGAAACCAGAGCCCGAGGAACGAAACCAGATACCGAAGAACAAAACCACAGCTCGAGGAACAAAACCAGCGCCCGAGGAAGAAAACCAGATCCTGAGGAAAAAAAAACAGAGCCCAATGAACAAAACCAGATCCCGAGGAAGAAAACCAGTGGTAGAGGAGCAAAGCCACAGCTCGAGGAACAAAACAAGAGCCCGAGGAATTAAACTAGAGTCCAAGGAATAAAACCAGAGCCCGACGAACAAAACAAGAGCCTGAGGAACAAAACCAGAGCCAATGAAAGTAAACCAGAGCCCCAGGAATAAAACCAGAGCCCATGGAACAAAACCAGAGCCCGAGGAACAGAACCAGAGCCCATGGAACTTAACCAGAGTCCGAGGAAGAAAACCAGAGCCCGAGAAAAAAGAACACGGGCAGAGGAACAAAAGCAGAGGCCGAGGAACAAAACCAGAGCTCGAGGAAGAAAACTAGAGCCCGAGGAACAAAACCAGAGACTGAGGAACAAATGGAGGTCCGAGGAACAAAACGAGAGCCTTGGAACCAAACCAGAGCCCGAGGAGCTAAAGCAGAGCTGGAAGAACAAAACCAGAGCCCGAGGAACAAAACTAGCCCTCGAGGAAGAAAACCAGAGCCTGAGGAAGACAACCAGAGCTAGAGGAGCAAAACCACTGCTCCAGGAACAAAACCAGTGCCAGAGGAAAGAAACCAGAGCCCGAGGAACGAAACCTGATACCGAAGAGCAAAACCACAGCTCGAGGAACAAAACCAGCGCCCGAGGAAGAAAACCAGATCCCGAGGAACAAAACCAGAGCCCAATGAAAGAAACCAGATCCCGAGGAAGAAAACTAGTGGTAGAGGAGCAAAGCCACATCTCGAGGAACAAAACAAGAGCCCGAGGAACTAAACTAGAGTCCGAGGAATAAAACCAGAGCCCATGGAACAAAACCAGAGACCGAGGAATGAAACCAGAGCCCGAGGAACAAAACCAGATCCCAAAAAACAAAAAGGAGGGCCCGAGGAAGAAAACCAGAGCCCGATGAACAAAACTAGCTCTCGAGGAAGAAAACCAGAGCCTGAGGAAGACAACTAGAGCTAGAGGAGCAAAACCACAGCTCGAGGAAGAAAACCAGTGCCCAAGGAAAGAAACCAGAGCCCAAGGAACGAAACCAGAGACCGAGGAACAAAACCAGATCCCGAAGAACAAAAGGAGGGCCCAAGGAATAAAACCAGACCCCGAGGAACAAAACTAGCCCTCGAGGAAGAAAACCAGAGCCCGAGGAGGAAAGCCAGAGCCCGAGGAAGACAACAAGAGCTAGAGGAGCAAAACCACAGCTCGAGGAACAAAACCAGCGCCCGAGGAAAGAAACCAGAGCCCGAGGAACGAAACCAGAAACCGAAGAGCAAAACCACAGCTCGAGGAACAAAACCAGCGCCCGAGGAAGAAAACCAGATCCCGAGGAACAAAACCAGAGCCCAATGAACGAAACCAGATCCCGAGGAAGAAAACCAGAGGTAGAGGAGCAAAGCCACAGCTCGATGAACAAAACAAGAGCCCGAGGAACTAAACTAGAGTCCGAGGAATAAAACCAGAGCCCGACGAACAAAACAAGAGCCTGAGGAACAAAACCAGAGCCAAAGAAACTAAACCAGAGCCTGAGTAGAAAAACCAGAGATCGAGGAACAAAACCAGAGCCCGTGGAACTAAACCAGAGCCCGTGGAACTAAACCAGAGCCCGAGGAACAGAACCAGAGCCCGAGGAACAAAACCAGAACTCGAGGAAGAAAACTAGAGCCCGAGGAACAAAACCAGAGACTGAGGAACAAATGCAGGGTGCGAGGAACAAAACGAGACCCTTGGAACCAAACTAGAGCCCGAGGAGCTAAAGCAATGCTGGAAGAACAAAACCAGAGCCCGAGGAACAAATCTAGCCCTCGAGGGAGAAAACCAGAGCCCGAGGAAGAAAACCAGAGCCCGAGGAACAAAACCAGATCCCGAAGAACAAAAGGAGGTCCCGCGGTATAAAACCAGACCCCGAGGAATAAAACTAGCCCTCGAGGAAGAAAACCAGAGCCCGAGGAGGAAAACCAGATCCCGAGGAACAAAACCAGAGCCCAATGAACGAAACCAGATTCCGAGGAACAAAACCAGAGGTAGAGGACAAAGCCACAGCTCGAGGAACAAAACAAGAGCCCGAGGAACTAAACTAGAGTCCGAGGAACAGAACCAGAGCCCATGGAACTTAAGCAGAGCCCGAGGAAGAAAACAAGAGCCCGAGGAACAAAATCAGAGACTGAGGAACAAACGCAGGGTGGGAGGAACAAAACGAGACCCTTGGAACCAAACCAGAGCCCGAACAGCTAAAGCAGAGCTGGAAGAACAAAACCAGAGCCCGAGGAACAAAACTAGCCCTCGAGGAGGAAAACCAGAGCCCGAGGAAGACAACGAGAGCTAGAGGAGCAAAACCACAGCTCCAGGAACAAAACCAGCGCCCGAGGAAAGAAACCAGAGCCCAAGGAACGAAACCAGATACCGAAGAGGAAAACCACAGCTCAAGGAACAAAACCAGCGCCCGAGGAAGAAAACCAGATCCCGAGGAACAAAACCAGAGCCCAATGAACGAAACCAGAGCCCAATGAAGGAAACCAGATCCCGACGAAGAAAACCAGAGGTAGAGGAGCAAAGCCACAGCTCGAGGAACAAAACAAGAGCACGAGGAACTAATCTAGAGTCCAAGAAATAAAACCAGAGCCCATGGAACAAAACCAGAGCCCGAGGAACGAAACCAGAGCCCGAGGAAAAAAACCAGATCCCAAAGAATAAAAAGGAGGGCCCGAGGATTAAAACCAGAGCCCGAGGAACAAAACTAGCCCTCGAGGAAGAAAACCAGAGCCCGAGGAAGGCAACGAGAGCTACAGGAGCAAAACCACACATCGAGGAACAAAACCAGTGCCCGAGGAAAGAAACCAGAGCCCGAGGAACAAAACCAGATCCTGAAGAACAAAAGGAGGGCCCGGGGAATAAAACCAGACCCCGAGGAACAAAACTAGCACTCTAGGAAGAAAACCAGAGCCCGAGGAGGAAAACCAGAGCCCGAGGAAGACAACAAGAGCTAGAGGAGCAAAACCACAGCTCGAGGAACAAAACCAGCGCCCGAGGAAAGAAACCAGAGCCCGAGGAACGAAACCAGATACCGAAGAGGAAAACCACAGCTCGAGGAACAAAACCAGCGCCCAAGGAAGAAAACCAGATCCCGAGGAACAAAACCAGAGCCCAATGAACGAAACCAGATCCCGAGGAAGAAAACCAGAGGTAGAGGAGCAAAGCCACAGCTCGAGGAACAAAACAAGAGCCCGAGGAACTAAACTTAAGTCCGAGGAATAAAACCAGAGCCCATGGAACAAAACCAGAGCCTGAGGAATGAAACTAGAGCCGAGGAACAAAACCAGATCCCGAAGAAAAAAAAGGAGAGCCCGAGGAAGAAAACCAGAGCCCGAGGAACAAAACTAGCCTTCGAGGAAGAAAACCAGAGCCCGAGGAAGACAACGAGAGCTAGAGGAGCAAAACCACAGCTCGAGGAACAAAACCAGTGCCCGAGGAAAGAAACCAGAGCCCGAGGAACGAAACCAGAGCCCGAGGAACAAAACCAGATCCCGAAGAACAAAAGTAGGGCCCGAGGAATGAAACCGGACCCCGAGGAACAAAACTAGCCCTCGAGGAGGAAAACCAGAGCCCGAGGAGGAAAACCAGAGCCCGAGGAAGACAACAAGAGTTAGAGGAGCAAAACCACAGCTCGAGGAACAAAACCAGCGCCCGAGGAAGAAAACCAGATCCCGAGGAAAAAAACCAGAGCCCAATGAACGAAACCAGATTCCGAGGAACAAAACCAGAGGTAGAGGACAAAGCCACAGCTCGTGGAACAAAACAAGAGCCCGAGGAACTAAACTAGAGTCCGAGGAATAAAATTAGAGCCCGACGAACAAAACAAGAGCCTGAGGAACAAAACCAGAGCCAATGAAACTAAACCAGAGCCCGAGTAGAAAAACCAGAGCTGGAGGAACAAAAGCAGAGCCCGTGGAACTTAACCAGAGCCCGAGGAAGAAAACCAGAGCCCGAGAAAAAAGAACACGGGCAGAGGAACAAAAGCAGAGTCCAAGGAACAAAACCAGAGCTCGAGGACGAAAACTTGAGCCCGAGGAACAAAACCAGAGACTGAGGAACAAACGCAGGGTGCGAGGAACAAAACGAGACCCTTGGAACCAAACCAGAGCCCGAAGAGCTAAAGCAGAGCTGGAAGAACAAAACCAGAGCCCGAGGAAGACAACGAGAGCTAGAGGAGCAAAACCACAGCTCCAGGAACAAAACCAGCGCTCGAGGAAAGAAACCAGAGCCCGAGGAACGAAACCAGATACCGAAGAGCAAAACCACACCTCGAGGAACAAAACCAGCGGCGAGGAAGAAATCCAGATCCCAAGGAACAAAACCAGAGCCCAATGAACGAAACCAGATTCCGAGGAACAAAACCAGAGGTAGAGGAGCAAAGCCACACCTCGAGGAACAAAACAAGAGCCCGAGGAACTAAACTAGAGTCCGAGGAATAAAACCAGAGCCCGAGTAGAAAAACCAGAGCTGGAGGAACAAAATGAGAACCCGTGGAACTAAACCAGAGCCCGAGGAACAGAACCAGAGCCCATGGAACTTATCCAGAGCCTGAGGAAGAAAACCAGAGCCCGAGAAAAAAGAACACAGGCAGAGGAACAAAAGCAGAGGCCGAGGAAGAAAACCAGAGCTCGAGGAAGAAAACTAGAGCCCTAGGAACAAAATCAGAGACTGAGGAACAAACGCAGGGTGGGAGGAACAAAACGAGACCCTTGGAACCAAACCAGAGCCCGAACAGCTAAAGCAGAGCTGGAAGAACAATACCAGAGCCCGAGGAACAAAACTAGCCCTCGAGGAAGAAAACCAGAGCCCGAGGAAGACAACGAGAGCTAGAGGAGCAAAACCACACATCGAGGAACAAAACCAGTGCCCGAGGAAAGAAACCAGAGCCCGAGGAACGAAACCAGAGCCCGAGGAACAAAACCAGATCCCGAAGAACAAAAGGAGGGCCCGAGGAATAAAACCAGAGCCCGAGGAACAAAACTAGCCCTCGAGGAAGAAAACCAGAGCCCGAGGAAGACAACCAGAGCTAGAGGAGCAAAACCACAGCTCCAGGAACAAAACCAGTGCCCGAGGAAAGAAACCAGAGCCCGAGGAACAAAACCAGATCCCGAAGAATATAAGGAGGGCCCGAGGAATAAAACCAGAGCCCGAGGAACAAAACAAGAGCCTGAGGAACAAAACCAGAGCCAATGAAACTAAACCAGAGCCTGAGTAGAAAAACCAGAGCTGGAGGAACAAAAGCAGAGCCTGTGGAACTAAACCAGAGCCCGAGGAACAGAACCAGAGCCCATGGAACTTAAGCAGAGCCCGAGGAAGAAAACCAGAGCCCGAGGAAAAAAATCAGAGACTGAGGAACAAACGCAGGGTGGGAGGAACAAAACGAGACCCTTGGAACCAAACCAGAGCCCGAACAGCTAAAGCAGAGCTGGAAGAACAAAACCAGAGCCCGAGGAACAAAACTAGCCCTCGAGGAGGAAAACCAGAGCCCGAGGAAGACAACGAGAGCTAGAGGAGCAAAACCACAGCTCCAGGAACAAAACCAGCGCCCGAGGAAAGAAACCAGAGCCCAAGGAACGAAACCAGATACCGAAGAGGAAAACCACAGCTCAAGGAACAAAACCAGCGCCCGAGGAAGAAAACCAGATCCCGAGGAACAAAACCAGAGCCCAATGAACGAAACCAGAGCCCAATGAAGGAAACCAGATCCCGACGAAGAAAACCAGAGGTAGAGGAGCAAAGCCACAGCTCGAGGAACAAAACAAGAGCACGAGGAACTAATCTAGAGTCCAAGAAATAAAACCAGAGCCCATGGAACAAAACCAGAGCCCGAGGAACGAAACCAGAGCCCGAGGAAAAAAACCAGATCCCAAAGAATAAAAAGGAGGGCCCGAGGATTAAAACCAGAGCCCGAGGAACAAAACTAGCCCTCGAGGAAGAAAACCAGAGCCCGAGGAAGGCAACGAGAGCTAGAGGAGCAAAACCACACATCGAGGAACAAAACCAGTGCCCGAGGAAAGAAACCAGAGCCCGAGGAACGAAACCAGAGCCCGAGGAAAAAAAAACCAGATCCCGAAGAACAAAAGGAGGGCCCGAGGTATAAAACCAGAGCCCGAGGAACAAAACTAGCCCTCGAGGAAGAAAACCAGAGCCCGAGGAGGAAAACCAGAGCCCGAGGAAGACAACGAGAGCTAGAGGAGCAAAACCACAGCTCGAGGAACAAAACCAGCGCCCGAGGAAAGAAACCAGAGCCCGAGGAACGAAACCAGATACCGAAGAGCAAAACCACAGCTCGAGGAACAAAACCAGCGCCCGAGGAAGAAAACCAGATCCCGAGGAACAAAACCAGAGCCCAATGAACGAAACCAGAGCCCGAGGAAGAAAACCAGAGGTAGAGGAGCAAAGCCACAGCTCGAGGAACAAAACAAGAGCCCGAGGAACTAAACTAGAGTCCGAGGAATAAAACCAGAGCCCGACGAACAAAACAAGAGCCTGAGGAACAAAACCAGAGCCAATGAAACTAAACCAGAGCCCGAGGAATAAAACTAGAGCCCGTGGATCAAAACCAGAGCCCGAGTAGAAAAACCAGAGCTGGAGGAACAAAATGAGAGCCCGTGGAACTAAACCAGAGCCCAAGGAACAGAAACAGAGCCCATGGAACTTATCCAGAGCCCGAGGAAGAAAACCAGAGCCCGAGAAAAAAGAACACGGGCAGAGGAACAAAAGCAGAGGCCGAGGAACAAAACCAGAGCTCGAGGAAGAAAACTAGAGCCCGAGGAACAAAACCAGAGACTGAGGAACAAATGGAAGTCCGAGGAACAAAACGAGACCCTTGGAACCAAACCAGAGCCCGAGGAGCTAAAACAGAGCTGGAAGAACAAAACCAGAGCCCGAGGAACAAAACTAGCTCTCGAGGAAGAAAACCAGAGCCCGAGGAAGACAACCAGAGCTAGAGGAGCAAAACGACAGCTCGAGGAACAAAACCAGTGAACGAGGAAAGAAACCAGAGCCCGAGGAATGAAACCAGAGCCCGAGGAACTAAACCAGAGCCCGAGGAAGAAAACCAGAGCCCGAGGAACAAAACTAGCCCAAGAGGAGGAAAACCAGAGCCCGAAGAAGACAACAAGAGCTAGAGGAGCAAAATCACAGCTCGAGGAACAAAACCAGTGCCCGAGGAAAGAAACCAGAGCCTGAGGAACGAAACCAGAGCCCGAGGAACAAAACCAGATCGCGAAGAACAAAAGGAGGCCCCGAGGAAAAAAACCAGAGCCCATTCAATAATACGAGAGTCTGAGGAACAAAACCAGAGCCCGAGGAAAAAAAAACAGAGCCTGAGGAACGAAACCAGATAACGAAGAGGAAAACCACAGCTCGAGGAACAAAACCAGCGCCCGAGGAAGAAAACCAGATCCCGAGGAACAAAACCAGAGCCCAATGAACGAAACCAGATCCCGAGGAACAAAACCAGAGGTAGAGGAGCAAAGCCACAGCTCGAGGAACAAAACAAGAGCCCGAGGAACTAAACTAGAGTCCGAGGAATAAAACCAGAGCCCGACGAACAAAACAAGAGCCTGAGGAACAAAACTAGAGCCAATGAAACTAAACCAGAGCCCGAGGAATAAAACCAGAGCCCATGGAACAAAACCAGAGCCCGAGTAGAAAAACCAGAGCTGGAGGAACAAAACCAGAGCCCGTGGAACTAACCCAGAGCCCGAGGAAGAAAACCAGAGCCCGAGAAAAAAGAACACGGGCAGAGGAACAAAAGCAGAGGCCGAGGAACAAAACCAGAGCTCGAGGAAGAAAACTAGAGCCCGAGGAACAAAACCAGAGACTGAGGAACAAACGGAGGGTCCGAGGAACAAAACGAGACCCTTGGAACCAAACCAGAGCCCGAGGAGCTAAAGCAGAGCTGGAAGAACAAAACCAGAGCCCGAGGAACAAAACTAGCCCTCGAGGAAGAAAACCAGAGCCCGAGGAAGACAACCAGAGCTATAGGAGCAAAACCACAGCTCGAGGAACAAAACCAGTGCCCGAGGAAAAAAAACGAGAGCCTGAGGAACAAAACCAGAGCCAATGGAACTAAAACAGAGCTTGAGGAACAAAACTAGAACCCGAAAAAATAAACCAGAGCCTGAGGAAGAAAACCAGAGCCCGAGGAACAAAACCAGAGACCGAGAAACAAATGGTGGGCCCGAGGAACAAAACGAGACCCGTGGACCCAAACCAGAGCCCAAGGAGCTAAAGCAGAGCTGGAAGAACAAAACCAGAGCCCGGGGAACAAAACCAGTCCTCGAGGAAGAAAACCAGAGCCCAAGGAACGAAACCAGAGCTCGAGGAACAACACCAGATCCCGAAGAACAAAACCAGATCCCAAAGAACAAAAGGAGGGCCCGAGGAAGAAAACCAGAGCCGGGGAACAAAACCAGTCCTCGAGGAAGAAAACCAGAGCCCAAGGAAGAAAACCAGAGACCGAAGAAGACAACCAGAGCTAGAGGACCAAACCACAGCTTGAGGAACAAGACCAGAGCCCGAGGAAAGAAACCAGATCCCGAGGAACGAAACCAGAGCCCGAAGAACAAAAAGGAGGGCCCGAGGAAGAAAACCAGAGCCCAAGGAACAAAACTAGCCCTCGAGGAAGAATACCAGAGCCCGAGGAAGACAACCAGAGCTAGAGGAGCAAAACCACAGCTCGAGGAACAAAACCAGAGCCCGAGGAAAGAAACCAGAGCCCGAGGAACGAAACCAGAGCCTGAGGAACAAAACCACAGCTCGAGGAACAAAAGCAGTGCCCGAGGAAGAAAACTAGATCCCAAGGAACAAAACCAGAGCCCAATGAACGAAACCAGATCCCGAGGAAGAAAACCAGAGCTAGAGGAGCAAAGCCACAGCTCGAGGAATAAAACAAGAGCCCGAGGAACTAAACTAGAGTTCGAGGAACAAAACCAGAGCCCATGGAACAAAACCAGAGCCCGAGTAGAAAAACCAGAGCTGGAGGAACAAAACCAGAGCCCGTGGAACTAAACCAGAGCCCGAGGAACAGAACCAGAGCGTGTGGAACTAACCCAGCGCCCGAGGAAGAAAACCACAGCCCGAGAAAAAAGAACACGGGCAGAGGAACAAAAGCAGAGGCCGAGAAACAAAACCAGAGCTCGAGGAAGAAAACTAGAGCCCGAGGAAAAAAACCAGAGACTGAGGAACAAATGGAGGTCCGAGGAACAAAACGAGACCCTTGGAACCACACCAGAGCCCAAGGAGCTAAAGCAGAGCTGGAAGAACAAAACCAGAGCCCGAGGAACAAAACTAGCCCTCGAGGAGGAAAACCAGAGCCCGAGGAAGACAACCAGAGCTAGAGGAGCAAAACCACAGCTCCAGGAACAAAACCAGTGCCCGAGGAAAGAAACCAGAGCCCAAGGAACGAAACCAGATACCGAAGAGGAAAATCACAGCTCAAGGAACAAAACCAGCGCCCGAGGAAGAAAACCAGATCCCGAGGAACAAAACCAGAGCCCAATGAACGAAACCAGAGCCCAATGAAGGAAACCAGATCCCGACGAAGAAAAGCAGAGGTAGAGGAGCAAAGCCACAGCTAGAGGAACAAAACAAGAGCACGAGGAACTAAACTAGAGTCCAAGAAATAAAACCAGAGCCCATGGAACAAAACCAGAGCCCGAGGAACGAAACCAGAGCCCGAGGAACAAAACCAGATCCCAAAGAACAAAAAGGAGTGCCCGAGGAATAAAACCAGAGCCCGAGGAACAAAACTAGCCCTCGAGGAAGAAAACCAGAGCCCGAGGAAGACAACGAGAGCTAGAGGAGCAAAACCACACATCGAGGAACAAAACCAGTGCCCGAGGAAAGAAACCAGAGCCCGAGGAACGAAACCAGAGCCCGAGGAAGAAAACCAGATCCCGAAGAACAAAAGGAGGGCCCGAGGAATAAAACCAGAGCCCGAGGAACAAAACTAGCCCTCGAGGAAGAAAACCAGAGCCCGAGGAGGAAAACCAGAGCTAGAGGAGCAAAACCACAGCTCGAGGAACAAAACCAGATCCCGAAGAAGAAAAGGAGGCCCCGAGGAACAAAACCAGAGCCCGTGGAAGAGCCCGTGAATTATACTAGAGTCCGAGGAACAAAACCAGAGCCCGAGGAAAAAAAACAGAGCTCGAGGAACAAAACCAGAACCTGAGAAATTAAACCAGAGCCCGAGGAAGGAAACCATAACCCGAGGAACAAAACCAGAAATGGAGGAAGAAATGGTGGGCCTGAGGAACAAAACGAGACCCGTGGACCCAAACCAGAGCCCGAGGAGCTAAAGCAGAGCTGGAAGAACAAAACCAGAACCTGGGCAACAAAACCAGCCCTCGAGGAAGAAAACCAGAGCCCGAGGAAGGAAACCAGAGACCGAGGAAAGAAACCAGAGCCCAAGGAACAAAAACAGGTCCCGAAGAACAAAAGGAGGGTTCGAGGAATAAAACGAGACCCCGAGAAACAAAACTAGCCCTCGAGGAAGAAAACCAGAGCCCGAGGAAGACAACCAGAGCTAGAGGAGCAAAACCACAGCTCGAGGAACAAAACCAGAGCCCGAGGAAAGAAACCAGAGCCCGAGGAAGAAAACCAGAGCCCGAGGAACAAAACCAGATCCCGAAGAACAAAAGGAGGGCCCGAGGAATAAAACCAGACCCCGAGGAACAAAACTAGCCCTCGAGGAAGAAAAGCAGAGCCCGAGGAAGAAAACCAGAGCCCGAGGAAGACAACGAGAGCTAGAGGAGCAAAACCACAGCTCGAGGAACAAAACGAGCTCCCGAGGAAAGAAACCAGAGCCCGAGGAACAAAACCAGATCCCGAGGAGCAAAACCAGATCCCGAAGAAAAAAAGGAGGCCCCAAGGAACAAAACCAGAGACCGTGGAATTATACTAGAGTCCGAGGAACAAAACCAGAGCCCGAGGAAAAAAACCAGAGCCCGGGGAACAAAACCAGAGGCCGAGAAAAAAAAGCAGGGGCAGAGGAACAAAAAAAGAGGCCGAGGAACAATACCAGAGCCCGAGGAACAAAACCAGAGCCCGTGGAACTATACTAAAGTCCGAGGAACAAAACCAGAGCCCGAGGAAAAAAACCAGAGCCTGAGGAACAAAACCAGAGCCAATGGAACTAAAACAGAGCTCGAGGAACAAAACCAGAACCCGAGAAATTAAACCAGAGCCCGAGGAAGAAAACCAGAACCCGAGGAACAAAACCAGAGACGGAGGAAACAAATGGTGGGCCCGAGGAACAAAACGAGACCGTTGGACCCAAACCAGAGCCCGAGGAGCTAAAGCAGAGCTGGAAAACAAAACCAGAGCCCGGGCAACAAAACCAGCCCTCGAGGAAGAAAACCAGAGCCCGAGGAAGAAAACCAGAGCCCGAGGAAAAAAACCAGAGCCTGAGGAAGAAAACCAGAGCCAATGGAACTAAAACAGAGCCCGAGGAAAGAAACCAGAGCCTGAGGAACGAAACCAGATCCCGAGGAACAAAACCAGATCCCGAAGAACAAAAAGAGGGCCCGAGGAAAAAAACCAGAGCCCGAGGAACAGAACTAGCCCTCGAGGAAGAAAACCAGAGCCCGAGGAAGACAACTAGAGCTAGAGGAGCAAAACCATAGCTCGAGGAACAAAACCAGAGCCCGAGGAAAGAAAACAGAGCCCGAGGAAGAAAACCAGAGCCCGAGGAAAAAAACCAGATCCTGAAGAACAAACGGAGGGCCCGAGGAATAAAACCAGAACCCGAGGAACAAAACCAGATCCCGAAGAGCAAAACCAGATTGCGAAGAACAAAAGGAGGCCCCCAGGAACAAAAAGCAGAGCCCGTGGAATTATACTAGAGTCCGAGGAACAAAACCAGAGCCCGAGGAAAAAAAACAGAGCCTGAGGAACAAAACCAGAACCTGAGAAATTAAACCAGAGCCCGAGGAAGAAAACCAGAACCCGAGGAACAAAACCAGAGACCGAGGAACAAATGGTGGGCCCGAGGAACAAAACGAGACCCGTGGACCCAAACCAGAGCCCGAGGAGCTAAAGCAGAGCTGGAAGAACAAAACCAGAGCCCGGGGAACAAAACCAGCCCTCGAGGAAGAAAACCAGAGCCCGAGGAAGAAAACCAGAGCCCGAGGAAGACAACCAGAGCTAGAGGAGCAAAACCACAGCTCGAGGAACAAAAACAGAGCCCAAGGAAAGAAAAAAGAGCCCGAGGAACAAAATCAGATCGCGAAGAACAAAAGGAGGCCCCGAGGAACAAAACCATAGCCCGTGGAAGAGCCCGTGGAATTATACTAGAGTCCGAGGAACAAAACCAGAGCCCGAGGAAAAAAACCAGAGCGTGAGGAACAAAACGAGAGCCAATGGAACTAAAACAGAGCTCGAGGAACAAAACCAGAACCCGAGAAATTAAACCAGAGCCCGAGGAACAAAACTAGCCCTCGAGGAAGAAAACCAGAGCCCGAGGAAGACAACCAGAGCTAGAGGAGCAAAACCACATCTCGAGGAAGAAAACCAGAGCCCGAGGAAAGAAACCGGAGTCCAAGGAACAAAAACAGGTCCCGAAGAACAAAAGGAGGGTCCGAGGAATAAAACGAGACCCCGAGGAACAAAACTAGCCCTCGAGGAAGAATACCAGAGCCCGAGGAAGACAACCAGAGCTAGAGGAGCAAAACCACAGCTCGAGGAACAAAACCAGATCCCGAAGAAGAAAAGGAGGCCCTGAGGAACAAAACCAGAGCCCGTGGAAGAGCCCGTGGAATTATACTAGAGTCCGAGGAACAAAACCAGAGCCCGAGGAAAAAAAACAGAGCCTGAGGAACAAAACCAGAGCCAATGGAACTAAAACAGAGCTCGAGGAACAAAACCAGAAGCTGAGAAATTAAACCAGAGCCCGAGGAAGGAAACCAGAACCCGAGGAACAAAACCAGAAACGGAGGAAGAAACGGTGGGCCTGAGGAACAAAACGAGACCCGTGGACCCAAACCAGAGACCGAGGAGCTAAAGCAGAGCTGGAAGAACAAAACCAGAACCTGGGCAACAAAACCAGCCCTCGAGGAAAAAAACCGGAGCCCGAGGAAGGAAACCAGAGCCCGAGGAAAGAAACCAGAGCCCAAGGAACAAAAACAGGTCCCGAAGAACAAAAGGAGGGTTCGAGGAATAAAACGAGACCCCGAGAAACAAAACTAGCCCTCGAGGAAGAATACCAGAGCCCGAGGAAGACAACCAGAGCTAGAGGAGCAAAACCACAGCTCGAGGAACAAAACCAGAGCCCAAGGAAAGAAACCAGAGCCCGAGGAAGAAAACCAGAGCCCGAGGAACAAAACCAGAGACGGAGGAAACAAATGGTGGGCCCGAGGAACAAAACGAGACCGTTGGACCCAAACCAGAGCCCGAGGAGCTAAAGCAGAGCTGGAAAACAAAACCAGAGCCCGGGCAACAAAACCAGTCCTCGAGGAAGAATACCAGAGCCCGAGGAAGAAAACCAGAGCCCGAGGAAAAAAACCAGAGCCTGAGGAAGAAAACCAGAGCCAATGGAACTAAAACAGAGCCCGAGGAAAGAAACCAGAGCCTGAGGAACGAAACCAGATCCGAGGAACAAAACCAGATCCCGAAGAACAAAAAGAGGGCCCGAGGAAAAAAACCAGAGCCCGAGGAACAGAACTAGCCCTCGAGGAAGAAAACCAGAGCCCGAGGAAGACAACCAGAGCTAGAGGAGCAAAACCACAGCTCGAGGAACAAAACCAGAGCCCGAGGAAAGAAAACAGAGCCCGAGGAAGAAAACCAGAGCCCGAGGAAAGAAAACAGAGCCCGAGGAAGAAAACCAGAGCCCGAGGAAAAAAACCAGATCCTGAAGAACAAACGGAGGGCCCGAGGAATAAAACCAGAACCCGAGGAACAAAACCAGATCCCGAAGAGCAAAACCAGATTGCGAAGAACAAAAGGAGGCCCCAAGGAACAAAAAGCAGAGCCCGTGGAATTATACTAGAGTCCGAGGAACAAAACCAGAGCCCGAGGAAAAAAACCAGAGCCTGAGGAACAAAACCAGAGCCAATGGAACTAAAACAGAGCTAGAGGAACAAAACCAGAACCTGAGAAATTAAACCAGAGCCCGAGGAAGAAAACCAGAACCCGAGGAACAAAACCAGAGACCGAGGAACAAATGGTGGGCCCGAGGAACAAAACGAGACCCATGGACCCAAACCAGAGCCCGAGGAGCTAAAGCAGAGCTGGAAGAACAAAACCAGAGCCCGGGGAACAAAACCAGCCCTCGAGGAAGAAAACCAGAGACCGAGGAACAAAACCAGATCCCGAAGAAGAAAAGGAGGGCCCGAGGAATAAAACAAGACACCGAGGAACAAAACCAGCCCTCGAGGAAGAAAACCAGAGCCCGAGGAAGAAAACCAGAGCCCGAGGAAGACAACCAGAGCTAGAGGAGCAAAACCACAGGTCGAGGAACAAAACCAAAGCCCAAGGAAAGAAAAAAGAGCCCGAGGAACAAAATCAGATTGCGAAGAACAAAAGGAGGCCCCGAGGAACAAAACCAGAGCCCGTGGAATTATACTAGAGTCCGAAGAACAAAACCAGAGCCCGAGGAAAAAAACCAGAGCCTGAGGAAAAAAACGAGAGCCAATGGAACTAAAACAGAGCTCGAGGAACAAAACCAGAACCCGAGAAATTAAACCAGAGCCCGAGGAACAAAACTAGCCCTCGAGGAAGAAAACCAGAGCCCGAGGAAGACAACCAGAGCTAGAGGAGCAAAACCACAGCTCGAGGAAGAAAACCAGAGCCCGAGAAAGAAACCGGAGTCCAAGGAACAAAAACAGGTCCCGAAGAACAAAAGGAGGGTCCGAGGAATAAAACGAGACCCCAAGGAACAAAACTAGCCCTCGAGGAAGAATACCAGAGCCCGAGGAAGAGAACCAGAGCTAGAGGAGCAAAACCACAGCTCGAGGAACAAAACCAGATCCCGAAGAAGAAAAGGAGGCCCCGAGGAACAAAACCAGAGCCCGTGGAAGAGCCCGTGGAATTATACTAGAGTCCGAGGAACAAAACCAGAGCCCGAGGAAAAAAAACAGAGCCTGAGGAACAAAACCAGAGCCAATGGAACTAAAACAGAGCTCGAGGAACAAAACCAGAACCTGAGAAATTAAACCAGAGCCCGAGGAAGGAAACCATAACCCGAGGAACAAAACCAGAAATGGAGGAAGAAATGGTGGGCCTGAGGAACAAAACGAGACCCGTGGACCCAAACCAGAGCCCGAGGAGCTAAAGCAGAGCTGGAAGAACAAAAGCAGAACCTGGGCAACAAAACCAGCCCTCGAGGAAGAAAACCAGAGCCCGAGGAAGGAAACCAGAGCCCGAGGAAAGAAACCAGAGCTAGAGGAGCAAAACCACAGCTCGAGGAACAAAACCAGAGCCCGAGGAAAGAAACCAGAGCCCGAGGAAGACAACCAGAGCTAGAGGAGCAAAACCACAGCTCGAGGAACAAAACCAGAGCCCGAGGAAAGAAACCAGAGCCCGAGGAAGAAAACCAGAGCCCGAGGAACAAAACCAGATCCCGAAGAACAAAAGGAGGGCCCGAGGAATAAAACCAGAGCCCGAGGAACAAAACTAGCCCTCGAGGAAGAAAACCAGAGCCCGAGGAAGAAAACCAGAGCCCGAGGAAGACAACGAGAGCTAGAGGAGCAAAACCACAGCTCGAGGAACAAAACGAGCTCCCGAGGAAAGAAACCAGAGCCCGAGGAACAAAACCAGATCCCGAGGAGCAAAACCAGATCCCGAAGAAAAAAAGGAGGCCCCAAGGAACAAAACCAGAGACCGTGGAATTATACTAGAGTCCGAGGAACAAAACCAGAGCCCGAGGAAAAAAAACAGAGCCTAAGGAACAAAAGCAGAGCCCGTGGAACTAAACCAGAGCCCGGGGAACAAAACCAGAGGCCGAGAAAAAAAAGCAGGGGCAGAGGAACAAAAAAAGAGGCCGAGGAACAATACCAGAGCCCGAGGAACAAAACCAGAGCCCGTGGAACTATACTAAAGTCCGAGGAACAAAACCAGAGCCCGAGGAAAAAAAACAGAGCCTGAGGAACAAAACCAGAGCCAATGGAACTAAAACAGAGCTCGAGGAACAAAACCAGAACCCGAGAAATTAAACCAGAGCCCGAGGAAGAAAACCAGAACCCGAGGAACAAAACCAGAGACGGAGGAAACAAATGGTGGGCCCGAGGAACAAAACGAGACCGTTGGACCCAAACCAGAGCCCGAGGAGCTAAAGCAGAGCTGGAAAACAAAACCAGAGCCCGGGCAACAAAACCAGCCCTCGAGGAAGAAAACCAGAGCCCGAGGAAGAAAACCAGAGCCCGAGGAAAAAAACCAGAGCCTGAGGAAGAAAACCAGAGCCAATGGAACTAAAACAGAGCCCGAGGAAAGAAACCAGAGCCTGAGGAACGAAACCAGATCCCGAGGAACAAAACCAGATCCCGAAGAACAAAAAGAGGGCCCGAGGAAAAAAACCAGAGCCCGAGGAACAGAACTAGCCCTCGAGGAAGAAAACCAGAGCCCGAGGAAGACAACCAGAGCTAGAGGAGCAAAACCACAGCTCGAGGAACAAAACCAGAGCCCGAGGAAAGAAAACAGAGCCCGAGGAAGAAAACCAGAGCCCGAGGAAAAAAACCAGATCCTGAAGAACAAACGGAGGGCCCGAGGAATAAAACCAGAACCCGAGGAACAAAACCAGATCCTGAAGAGCAAAACCAGATTGCGAAGAACAAAAGGAGGCCCCAAGGAACAAAAAGCAGAGCCCGTGGAATTATACTAGAGTCCGAGGAACAAAACCAGAGCCCGAGGAAAAAAACCAGAGCCTGAGGAACAAAACCAGAGCCAATGGAACTAAAACAGAGCTAGAGGAACAAAACCAGAACCTGAGAAATTAAACCAGAGCCCGAGGAAGAAAACCAGAACCCGAGGAACAAAACTAGAGACCGAGGAACAAATGGTGGGCCCGAGGAACAAAACGAGACCCGTGGACCCAAACCAGAGCCCGAGGAGCTAAAGCAGAGCTGGAAGAACAAAACCAGAGCCCGGGGAACAAAACCAGCCCTCGAGGAAGAAAACCAGAGCCCGAGGAAGACAACCAGAGCCCGAGGAAGACAACCAGAGCTAGAGGAGCAAAACCACAGCTCGAGGAACAAAAACAGAGCCCAAGGAAAGAAAAAAGAGCCCGAGGAACAAAATCAGATCGCGAAGAACAAAAGGAGGCCCCGAGGAACAAAACCATAGCCCGTGGAAGAGCCCGTGGAATTATACTAGAGTCCGAGGAACAAAACCAGAGCCCGAGGAAAAAAACCAGAGCCTGAGGAACAAAACGAGAGCCAATGGAACTAAAACAGAGCTCGAGGAACAAAACCAGAACCCGAGAAATTAAACCAGAGCCCGAGGAACAAAACTAGCCCTCGAGGAAGAAAACCAGAGCCCGAGGAAAAAAACCAGAGCCTGAGGAACAAAAGCAGAGCCCGTGGAACTAAACCAGAGCCCGGGGAACAAAACCAGAGGCCGAGAAAAAAAAGCAGGGGCAGAGGAACAAAAAAAGAGGCCGAGGAACAATACCAGAGCCCGAGGAACAAAACCAGAGCCCGTGGAACTATACTAAAGTCCGAGGAACAAAACCAGAGCCCGAGGAAAAAAAACAGAGCCTGAGGAACAAAACCAGAGCCAATGGAACTAAAACAGAGCTCGAGGAACAAAACCAGAACCCGAGAAATTAAACCAGAGCCCGAGGAAGAAAACCAGAACCCGAGGAACAAAACCAGAGACGGAGGAAACAAATGGTGGGCCCGAGGAACAAAACGAGACCGTTGGACCCAAACCAGAGCCCGAGGAGCTAAAGCAGAGCTGGAAAACAAAACCAGAGCCCGGGCAACAAAACCAGCCCTCGAGGAAGAAAACCAGAGCCCGAGGAAGAAAACCAGAGCCCGAGGAAAAAAACCAGAGCCTGAGGAAGAAAACCAGAGCCAATGGAACTAAAACAGAGCCCGAGGAAAGAAACCAGAGCCTGAGGAACGAAACCAGATCCCGAGGAACAAAACCAGATCCCGAAGAACAAAAAGAGGGCCCGAGGAAAAAAACCAGAGCCCGAGGAACAAAACTAGCCCTCGAGGAAGAAAACCAGAGCCCGAGGAAGACAACCAGAGCTAGAGGAGCAAAACCACAGCTCGAGGAACAAAACCAGAGCCCGAGGAAAGAAAACAGAGCCCGAGGAAGAAAACCAGAGCCCGAGGAAAGAAAACAGAGCCCGAGGAAGAAAACCAGAGCCCGAGGAAAAAAACCAGATCCTGAAGAACAAACGGAGGGCCCGAGGAATAAAACCAGAACCCGAGGAACAAAACCAGATCCCGAAGAGCAAAACCAGATTGCGAAGAACAAAAGGAGGCCCCAAGGAACAAAAAGCAGAGCCCGTGGAATTATACTAGAGTCCGAGGAACAAAACCAGAGCCCGAGGAAAAAAACCAGAGCCTGAGGAACAAAACCAGAGCCAATGGAACTAAAACAGAGCTAGAGGAACAAAACCAGAACCTGAGAAATTAAACCAGAGCCCGAGGAAGAAAACCAGAACCCGAGGAACAAAACCAGAGACCGAGGAACAAATGGTGGGCCCGAGGAACAAAACGAGACCCATGGACCCAAACCAGAGCCCGAGGAGCTAAAGCAGAGCTGGAAGAACAAAACCAGAGCCCGGGGAACAAAACCAGCCCTCGAGGAAGAAAACCAGAGACCGAGGAACAAAACCAGATCCCGAAGAAGAAAAGGAGGGCCCGAGGAATAAAACAAGACACCGAGGAACAAAACCAGCCCTCGAGGAAGAAAACCAGAGCCCGAGGAAGAAAACCAGAGCCCGAGGAAGACAACCAGAGCTAGAGGAGCAAAACCACAGGTCGAGGAACAAAACCAAAGCCCAAGGAAAGAAAAAAGAGCCCGAGGAACAAAATCAGATTGCGAAGAACAAAAGGAGGCCCCGAGGAACAAAACCAGAGCCCGTGGAATTATACTAGAGTCCGAAGAACAAAACCAGAGTCCGAGGAAAAAAACCAGAGCCTGAGGAAAAAAACGAGAGCCAATGGAACTAAAACAGAGCTCGAGGAACAAAACCAGAACCCGAGAAATTAAACCAGAGCCCGAGGAACAAAACTAGCCCTCGAGGAAGAAAACCAGAGCCCGAGGAAGACAACCAGAGCTAGAGGAGCAAAACCACAGCTCGAGGAAGAAAACCAGAGCCCGAGAAAGAAACCGGAGTCCAAGGAACAAAAACAGGTCCCGAAGAACAAAAGGAGGGTCCGAGGAATAAAACGAGACCCCAAGGAACAAAACTAGCCCTCGAGGAAGAATACCAGAGCCCGAGGAAGAGAACCAGAGCTAGAGGAGCAAAACCACAGCTCGAGGAACAAAACCAGATCCCGAAGAAGAAAAGGAGGCCCCGAGGAACAAAACCAGAGCCCGTGGAAGAGCCCGTGGAATTATACTAGAGTCCGAGGAACAAAACCAGAGCCCGAGGAAAAAAAACAGAGCCTGAGGAACAAAACCAGAGCCAATGGAACTAAAACAGAGCTCGAGGAACAAAACCAGAACCTGAGAAATTAAACCAGAGCCCGAGGAAGGAAACCATAACCCGAGGAACAAAACCAGAAATGGAGGAAGAAATGGTGGGCCTGAGGAACGAAACGAGACCCGTGGACCCAAACCAGAGTCCGAGGAGCTAAAGCAGAGCTGGAAGAACAAAAGCAGAACCTGGGCAACAAAACCAGCCCTCGAGGAAGAAAACCAGAGCCCGAGGAAGGAAACCAGAGCCCGAGGAAAGAAACCAGAGCTAGAGGAGCAAAACCACAGCTCGAGGAACAAAACCAGAGCCCGAGGAAAGAAACCAGAGCCCGAGGAAGACAACCAGAGCTAGAGGAGCAAAACCACAGCTCGAGGAACAAAACCAGAGCCCGAGGAAAGAAACCAGAGCCCGAGGAAGAAAACCAGAGCCCGAGGAACAAAACCAGATCCCGAAGAACAAAAGGAGGGCCCAAGGAATAAAACCAGACCCCGAGGAACAAAACTAGCCCTCGAGGAAGAAAACCAGAGCCCGAGGAAGAAAACCAGAGCCCGAGGAAGACAACGAGAGCTAGAGGAGCAAAACCACAGCTCGAGGAACAAAAGGAGCTCCCGAGGAAAGAAACCAGAGCCCGAGGAACAAAACCAGATCCCGAGGAGCAAAACCAGATCCCGAAGAAAAAAAGGAGGCCGCAAGGAACAAAACCAGAGACCGTGGAATTATACTAGAGTCCGAGGAACAAAACCAGAGCCCGAGGAAAAAAAACAGAGCCTAAGGAACAAAAGCAGAGCCCGTGGAACTAAACCAGAGCCCGGGGAACAAAACCAGAGGCCGAGAAAAAAAAGCAGGGGCAGAGGAACAAAAAAAGAGGCCGAGGAACAATACCAGAGCCCGAGGAACAAAACCAGAGCCCGTGGAACTATACTAAAGTCCGAGGAACAAAACCAGAGCCTGAGGAAAAAAACCAGAGCCTGAGGAACAAAACCAGAGCCAATGGAACTAAAACAGAGCTCGAGGAACAAAACCAGAACCCGAGAAATTAAACCAGAGCCCGAGGAAGAAAACCAGAACCCGAGGAACAAAACCAGAGACGGAGGAAACAAATGGTGGGCCCGAGGAACAAAACGAGACCGTTGGACCCAAACCAGAGCCCGAGGAGCTAAAGCAGAGCTGGAAAACAAAACCAGAGCCCGGGCAACAAAACCAGCCCTCGAGGAAGAAAACCAGAGCCCGAGGAAGAAAACCAGAGCCCGAGGAAAAAAACCAGAGCCTGAGGAAGAAAACCAGAGCCAATGGAACTAAAACAGAGCCCGAGGAAAGAAACCAGAGCCTGAGGAACGAAACCAGATCCCGAGGAACAAAACCAGATCCCGAAGAACAAAAAGAGGGCCCGAGGAAAAAAACCAGAGCCCGAGGAACAGAACTAGCCCTCGAGGAAGAAAACCAGAGCCCGAGGAAGACAACCAGAGCTAGAGGAGCAAAACCACAGCTCGAGGAACAAAACCAGCGCCCGAGGAAAGAAACCAGAGCCCAAGGAACGAAACCAGATACCGAAGAGGAAAACCACAGCTCAAGGAACAAAACCAGCGCCCGAGGAAGAAAACCAGATCCCGAGGAACAAAACCAGAGCCCAATGAACGAAACCAGAGCCCAATGAAGGAAACCAGATCCCGACGAAGAAAACCAGAGGTAGAGGAGCAAAGCCACAGCTCGAGGAACAAAACAAGAGCACGAGGAACTAATCTAGAGTCCAAGAAATAAAACCAGAGCCCATGGAACAAAACCAGAGCCCGAGGAACGAAACCAGAGCCCGAGGAAAAAAACCAGATCCCAAAGAATAAAAAGGAGGGCCCGAGGATTAAAACCAGAGCCCGAGGAACAAAACTAGCCCTCGAGGAAGAAAACCAGAGCCCGAGGAAGGCAACGAGAGCTAGAGGAGCAAAACCACACATCGAGGAACAAAACCAGTGCCCGAGGAAAGAAACCAGAGCCCGAGGAACAAAACCAGATCCTGAAGAACAAAAGGAGGGCCCGGGGAATAAAACCAGACCCCGAGGAACAAAACTAGCCCTCTAGGAAGAAAACCAGAGCCCGAGGAGGAAAACCAGAGCCCGAGGAAGACAACAAGAGCTAGAGGAGCAAAACCACAGCTCGAGGAACAAAACCAGCGCCCGAGGAAAGAA
This sequence comes from Calonectris borealis, assembly GCF_964195595.1. Classification (NCBI taxonomy): domain Eukaryota; kingdom Metazoa; phylum Chordata; class Aves; order Procellariiformes; family Procellariidae; genus Calonectris; species Calonectris borealis. Next base: position 947,950 of record NC_134318.1, on the reverse strand, counting down.
ACCAGAGCCCGAGGAACGAAACCAGATACCGAAGAGGAAAACCACAGCTCGAGGAACAAAACCAGCGCCCAAGGAAGAAAACCAGATCCCGAGGAACAAAACCAGAGCCCAATGAACGAAACCAGATCCCGAGGAAGAAAACCAGAGGTAGAGGAGCAAAGCCACAGCTCGAGGAACAAAACAAGAGCCCGAGGAACTAAACTTAAGTCCGAGGAATAAAACCAGAGCCCATGGAACAAAACCAGAGCCTGAGGAATGAAACTAGAGCCGAGGAACAAAACCAGATCCCGAAGAAAAAAAAGGAGAGCCCGAGGAAGAAAACCAGAGCCCGAGGAACAAAACTAGCCTTCGAGGAAGAAAACCAGAGCCCGAGGAAGACAACGAGAGCTAGAGGAGCAAAACCACAGCTCGAGGAACAAAACCAGTGCCCGAGGAAAGAAACCAGAGCCCGAGGAACGAAACCAGAGCCCGAGGAACAAAACCAGATCCCGAAGAACAAAAGTAGGGCCCGAGGAATGAAACCGGACCCCGAGGAACAAAACTAGCCCTCGAGGAGGAAAACCAGAGCCCGAGGAGGAAAACCAGAGCCCGAGGAAGACAACAAGAGTTAGAGGAGCAAAACCACAGCTCGAGGAACAAAACCAGCGCCCGAGGAAGAAAACCAGATCCCGAGGAAAAAAACCAGAGCCCAATGAACGAAACCAGATTCCGAGGAACAAAACCAGAGGTAGAGGACAAAGCCACAGCTCGTGGAACAAAACAAGAGCCCGAGGAACTAAACTAGAGTCCGAGGAATAAAATTAGAGCCCGACGAACAAAACAAGAGCCTGAGGAACAAAACCAGAGCCAATGAAACTAAACCAGAGCCCGAGTAGAAAAACCAGAGCTGGAGGAACAAAAGCAGAGCCCGTGGAACTTAACCAGAGCCCGAGGAAGAAAACCAGAGCCCGAGAAAAAAGAACACGGGAAGAGGAACAAAAGCAGAGTCCAAGGAACAAAACCAGAGCTCGAGGACGAAAACTTGAGCCCGAGGAACAAAACCAGAGACTGAGGAACAAACGCAGGGTGCGAGGAACAAAACGAGACCCTTGGAACCAAACCAGAGCCCGAAGAGCTAAAGCAGAGCTGGAAGAACAAAACCAGAGCCCGAGGAAGACAACGAGAGCTAGAGGAGCAAAACCACAGCTCCAGGAACAAAACCAGCGCTCGAGGAAAGAAACCAGAGCCCGAGGAACGAAACCAGATACCGAAGAGCAAAACCACACCTCGAGGAACAAAACCATCGGCGAGGAAGAAATCCAGATCCCAAGGAACAAAACCAGAGCCCAATGAACGAAACCAGATTCCGAGGAACAAAACCAGAGGTAGAGGAGCAAAGCCACACCTCGAGGAACAAAACAAGAGCCCGAGGAACTAAACTAGAGTCCGAGGAATAAAACCAGAGCCCGACGAACAAAACAAGAGCCTGAGGAAAAAAACCAGAGCCAATGAAACTAAACCAGAGCCCGAGTAGAAAAACCAGAGCTGGAGGAACAAAAGCAGAGCCCGTGGAACTAAACCAGAGCCCGAGGAACAGAACCAGAGCCCGTGGAACTGAACCAGAGCCCGAGGAAGAAAACCAGAGCCCGAGAAAAAAGAACACGGGCAGAGGCACAAAAGCAGAGTCCGAGGAACAAAACCAGTGCTCGAGGAAGAAAACTAGAGCCCGAGGAACAAAATCAGAGACTGAGGAACAAACGCAGGGTGCGAGGAACAAAACGAGACCCTTGGAACCAAACCAGAGCCCGAGCAGCTAAATCAGAGCTGGAAGAACAAAACCAGAGCCCGAGGAACAAAACTAGCCCTCGAGGAGGAAAACCAGAGCCCGAGGAAGACAACGAGAGCTAGAGGAGCAAAACCACAGCTCCAGGAACAAAACCAGCGCCCGAGGAAAGAAACCAGAGCCCGAGGAACGAAACCAGATATCGAAGAGCAAAACCACAGCTCGAGGAACAAAACCAGCGCCCGAGGAAGAAAACCAGATCCCGAGGAACAAAACCAGAGCCCAATGAACGAAACCAGAGCCCGAGGAAAAAAAACCAGAGCCTGAGGAACAAAACCAGAGCCAATGGAACTAAAACAGAGCTCGAGGAACAAAACTAGAACCCGAAAAAATAAACCAGAGCCTGAGGAAGAAAACCAGAGCCCGAGGAACAAAACCAGAGACCGAGAAACAAATGGTGGGCCCGAGGAAGAAAATGAGACCCGTGGACCCAAACCAGAGCCCGAGGAGCTAAAGCAGAGCTGGAAGAAGAAAACCAGAGGCCGGGGAACAAAACCAGTCCTCGAGGAAGAAAACCAGAGCCCAAGGAACGAAACCAGAGCTCGAGGAACAACTCCAGATCCCGAAGAACAAAACCAGATCCCGAAGAACAAAAGGAGGGCCCGAGGAAGAAAACCAGAGCCCAAGGAAGACAACGAGAGCTAGAGGAGCAAAACCACAGCTCGAGGAACAAAACCAGCGCCCGAGGAAAGAATCCAGAGCCCGAGGAACGAAACCAGATACCAAAGAACAAAACCACAGCTTGAGGAAGAAAACCAGCGCCCGAGGAAGAAAACCAGATCCCGAGGAACAAAACCAGAGCTCAATGAACAAAACCAGATCTCGAGGAACAAAACCAGAGGTAGAGGAGCAAAGCCACAGCTCGAGGAACAAAACAAGAGACCGAGGAACTAAACTAGAGTCCGAGGAATAAAACCAGAGCCCATGGAACAAAACCAGAGCCCGAGTAGAAAAACCAGAGCTGGAGGAACAAAACCAGAGCCCGTGGAACTAAACCAGAGCCCGAGGAACAGAACCAGAGCCCGAGAAAAAAGAACACGGGCGGAGGAACAAAAGCAGAGGCCGAGGAACAAAACCAGAGCTCGAGGAAGAAAACTAGAGCCCGAGGAACAAAACCAGAGACTGAGGAACAAATGGAGGTCCGAGGAAGAAAACGAGACCCTTGGAACCAAACCAGAGCCCGAGGAGCTAAAGCAGAGGTGGAAGAACAAAACCAGAGCCCGAGGAACAAAACTAGCCCTCGAGGAAGAAAACCAGAGCCCGAGGAAGACAACCAGAGCTAGAGGAGCAAAACCACAGCTCCAGGAACAAAACCAGTGCCCGAGGAAAGAAACCAGAGCCCGAGGAACGAAACCAGAGCCCGAGGAACAAAACCAGATCCCGAAGAATATAAGGAGGGCCCGAGGAATAAAACCAGAGCCCGAGGAACAAAACCAGAGCCAATGAAACTAAACCAGAGCCAATGAAACTAAACCAGAGCCTGAGTAGAAAAACCAGAGCTGGAGGAACAAATGCAGAGCCCGTGGAACTAAACCAGAGCCCGAGGAACAGAACCAGAGCCCATGGAACTTAAGCAGAGCCCGAGGAAGAAAACAAGAGCCCGAGGAACAAAATCAGAGACTGAGGAACAAACGCAGGGTGGGAGGAACAAAACGAGACCCTTGGAACCAAACCAGAGCCCGAACAGCTAAAGCAGAGCTGGAAGAACAAAACCAGAGCCCGAGGAACAAAACTAGCCCTCGAGGAGGAAAACCAGAGCCCGAGGAAGACAACGAGAGCTAGAGGAGCAAAACCACAGCTCCAGGAACAAAACCAGCGCCCGAGGAAAGAAACCAGAGCCCAAGGAACGAAACCAGATACCGAAGAGGAAAACCACAGCTCAAGGAACAAAACCAGTGCCCGAGGAAGAAAACCAGATCCCGAGGAACAAAACCAGAGCCCAATGAACGAAACCAGAGCCCAATGAAGGAAACCAGATCCCGACGAAGAAAACCAGAGGTAGAGGAGCAAAGCCACAGCTCGAGGAACAAAACAAGAGCACGAGGAACTAAACTAGAGTCCAAGAAATAAAACCAGAGCCCATGGAACAAAACCAGAGCCCGAGGAACGAAACCAGAGCCCGAGGAAAAAAACCAGATCCCAAAGAATAAAAAGGAGGGCCCGAGGATTAAAACCAGAGCCCGAGGAACAAAACTAGCCCTCGAGGAAGAAAACCAGAGCCCGAGGAAGGCAACGAGAGCTAGAGGAGCAAAACCACACATCGAGGAACAAAACCAGTGCCCGAGGAAAGAAACCAGAGCCCGAGGAACAAAACCAGATCCTGAAGAACAAAAGGAGGGCCCGGGGAATAAAACCAGACCCCGAGGAACAAAACTAGCCCTCTAGGAAGAAAACCAGAGCCCGAGGAGGAAAACCAGAGCCCGAGGAAGACAACAAGAGCTAGAGGAGCAAAACCACAGCTCGAGGAACAAAACCAGCGCCCGAGGAAAGAAACCAGAGCCCGAGGAACGAAACCAGATACCGAAGAGGAAAACCACAGCTCGAGGAACAAAACCAGCGCCCAAGGAAGAAAACCAGATCCCGAGGAACAAAACCAGAGCCCAATGAACGAAACCAGAGCCCGAGGAAGAAAACCAGAGGTAGAGGAGCAAAGCCACAGCTCGAGGAACAAAACAAGAGCCCGAGGAACTAAACTAGAGTCCGAGGAATAAAACCAGAGCCCGACGAACAAAACAAGAGCCTGAGGAACAAAACCAGAGCCAATGAAACTAAACCAGAGCCCGAGGAATAAAACTAGAGCCCGTGGAAGAAAACCAGAGCCCGAGTAGAAAAACCAGAGCTGGAGGAACAAAATGAGAGCCCGTGGAACTAAACCAGAGCCCGAGGAACAGAACCAGAGCCCATGGAACTTATCCAGAGCCTGAGGAAGAAAACCAGAGCCCGAGAAAAAAGAACACAGGCAGAGGAACAAAAGCAGAGGCCGAGGAAGAAAACCAGAGCTCGAGGAAGAAAACTAGAGCCCTAGGAACAAAATCAGAGACTGAGGAACAAACGCAGGGTGGGAGGAACAAAACGAGACCCTTGGAACCAAACCAGAGCCCGAACAGCTAAAGCAGAGCTGGAAGAACAATACCAGAGCCCGAGGAACAAAACTAGCCCTCGAGGAAGAAAACCAGAGCCCGAGGAAGACAACGAGAGCTAGAGGAGCAAAACCACACATCGAGGAACAAAACCAGTGCCCGAGGAAAGAAACCAGAGCCCGAGGAACGAAACCAGAGCCCGAGGAACAAAACCAGATCCCGAAGAACAAAAGGAGGGCCCGAGGAATAAAACCAGAGCCCGAGGAACAAAACTAGCCCTCGAGGAAGAAAACCAGAGCCCGAGGAAGACAACCAGAGCTAGAGGAGCAAAACCACAGCTCCAGGAACAAAACCAGTGCCCGAGGAAAGAAACCAGAGCCCGAGGAACAAAACCAGATCCCGAAGAATATAAGGAGGGCCCGAGGAATAAAACCAGAGCCCGAGGAACAAAACAAGAGCCTGAGGAACAAAACCAGAGCCAATGAAACTAAACCAGAGCCTGAGTAGAAAAACCAGAGCTGGAGGAACAAAAGCAGAGCCTGTGGAACTAAACCAGAGCCCGAGGAACAGAACCAGAGCCCATGGAACTTAAGCAGAGCCCGAGGAAGAAAACCAGAGCCCGAGGAAAAAAATCAGAGACTGAGGAACAAACGCAGGGTGGGAGGAACAAAACGAGACCCTTGGAACCAAACCAGAGCCCGAACAGCTAAAGCAGAGCTGGAAGAACAAAACCAGAGCCCGAGGAACAAAACTAGCCCTCGAGGAGGAAAACCAGAGCCCGAGGAAGACAACGAGAGCTAGAGGAGCAAAACCACAGCTCCAGGAACAAAACCAGCGCCCGAGGAAAGAAACCAGAGCCCAAGGAACGAAACCAGATACCGAAGAGGAAAACCACAGCTCAAGGAACAAAACCAGCGCCCGAGGAAGAAAACCAGATCCCGAGGAACAAAACCAGAGCCCAATGAACGAAACCAGAGCCCAATGAAGGAAACCAGATCCCGACGAAGAAAACCAGAGGTAGAGGAGCAAAGCCACAGATCGAGGAACAAAACAAGAGCACGAGGAACTAATCTAGAGTCCAAGAAATAAAACCAGAGCCCATGGAACAAAACCAGAGCCCGAGGAACGAAACCAGAGCCCGAGGAAAAAAACCAGATCCCAAAGAATAAAAAGGAGGGCCCGAGGATTAAAACCAGAGCCCGAGGAACAAAACTAGCCCTCGAGGAAGAAAACCAGAGCCCGAGGAAGGCAACGAGAGCTAGAGGAGCAAAACCACACATCGAGGAACAAAACCAGTGCCCGAGGAAAGAAACCAGAGCCCGAGGAACGAAACCAGAGCCCGAGGAAAAAAAACCAGATCCCGAAGAACAAAAGGAGGGCCCGAGGAATAAAACCAGAGCCCGAGGAACAAAACTAGCCCTCGAGGAAGAAAACCAGAGCCCGAGGAGGAAAACCAGAGCCCGAGGAAGACAACGAGAGCTAGAGGAGCAAAACCACAGCTCGAGGAACAAAACCAGCGCCCGAGGAAAGAAACCAGAGCCCGAGGAACGAAACCAGATACCGAAGAGCAAAACCACAGCTCGAGGAACAAAACCAGCGCCCGAGGAAGAAAACCAGATCCCGAGGAACAAAACCAGAGCCCAATGAACGAAACCAGAGCCCGAGGAAGAAAACCAGAGGTAGAGGAGCAAAGCCACAGCTCGAGGAACAAAACAAGAGCCCGAGGAACTAAACTAGAGTCCGAGGAATAAAACCAGAGCCCGACGAACAAAACAAGAGCCTGAGGAACAAAACCAGAGCCAATGAAACTAAACCAGAGCCCGAGGAATAAAACTAGAGCCCGTGGATCAAAACCAGAGCCCGAGTAGAAAAACCAGAGCTGGAGGAACAAAATGAGAGCCCGTGGAACTAAACCAGAGCCCAAGGAACAGAAACAGAGCCCATGGAACTTATCCAGAGCCCGAGGAAGAAAACCAGAGCCCGAGAAAAAAGAACACGGGCAGAGGAACAAAAGCAGAGGCCGAGGAACAAAACCAGAGCTCGAGGAAGAAAACTAGAGCCCGAGGAACAAAACCAGAGACTGAGGAACAAATGGAAGTCCGAGGAACAAAACGAGACCCTTGGAACCAAACCAGAGCCCGAGGAGCTAAAACAGAGCTGGAAGAACAAAACCAGAGCCCGAGGAACAAAACTAGCTCTCGAGGAAGAAAACCAGAGCCCGAGGAAGACAACCAGAGCTAGAGGAGCAAAACGACAGCTCGAGGAACAAAACCAGTGAACGAGGAAAGAAACCAGAGCCCGAGGAATGAAACCAGAGCCCGAGGAACTAAACCAGAGCCCGAGGAAGAAAACCAGAGCCCGAGGAACAAAACTAGCCCTCGAGGAGGAAAACCAGAGCCCGAAGAAGACAACAAGAGCTAGAGGAGCAAAATCACAGCTCGAGGAACAAAACCAGTGCCCGAGGAAAGAAACCAGAGCCTGAGGAACGAAACCAGAGCCCGAGGAACAAAACCAGATCGCGAAGAACAAAAGGAGGCCCCGAGGAAAAAAACCAGAGCCCATTCAATAATACGAGAGTCTGAGGAACAAAACCAGAGCCCGAGGAAAAAAAAACAGAGCCTGAGGAACGAAACCAGATAACGAAGAGGAAAACCACAGCTCGAGGAACAAAACCAGCGCCCAAGGAAGAAAACCAGATCCCGAGGAACAAAACCAGAGCCCAATGAACGAAACCAGATCCCGAGGAACAAAACCAGAGGTAGAGGAGCAAAGCCACAGCTCGAGGAACAAAACAAGAGCCCGAGGAACTAAACTAGAGTCCGAGGAATAAAACCAGAGCCCGACGAACAAAACAAGAGCCTGAGGAACAAAACTAGAGCCAATGAAACTAAACCAGAGCCCGAGGAATAAAACCAGAGCCCATGGAACAAAACCAGAGCCCGAGTAGAAAAACCAGAGCTGGAGGAACAAAACCAGAGCCCGTGGAACTAACCCAGAGCCCGAGGAAGAAAACCAGAGCCCGAGAAAAAAGAACACGGGCAGAGGAACAAAAGCAGAGGCCGAGGAACAAAACCAGAGCTCGAGGAAGAAAACTAGAGCCCGAGGAACAAAACCAGAGACTGAGGAACAAACGGAGGGTCCGAGGAACAAAACGAGACCCTTGGAACCAAACCAGAGCCCGAGGAGCTAAAGCAGAGCTGGAAGAACAAAACCAGAGCCCGAGGAACAAAACTAGCCCTCGAGGAAGAAAACCAGAGCCCGAGGAAGACAACCAGAGCTATAGGAGCAAAACCACAGCTCGAGGAACAAAACCAGTGCCCGAGGAAAAAAAACGAGAGCCTGAGGAACAAAACCAGAGCCAATGGAACTAAAACAGAGCTTGAGGAACAAAACTAGAACCCGAAAAAATAAACCAGAGCCTGAGGAAGAAAACCAGAGCCCGAGGAACAAAACCAGAGACCGAGAAACAAATGGTGGGCCCGAGGAACAAAACGAGACCCGTGGACCCAAACCAGAGCCCAAGGAGCTAAAGCAGAGCTGGAAGAACAAAACCAGAGCCCGGGGAACAAAACCAGTCCTCGAGGAAGAAAACCAGAGCCCAAGGAACGAAACCAGAGCTCGAGGAACAACACCAGATCCCGAAGAACAAAACCAGATCCCAAAGAACAAAAGGAGGGCCCGAGGAAGAAAACCAGAGCCCGGGGAACAAAACCAGTCCTCGAGGAAGAAAACCAGAGCCCAAGGAAGAAAACCAGAGACCGAAGAAGACAACCAGAGCTAGAGGACCAAACCACAGCTTGAGGAACAAGACCAGAGCCCGAGGAAAGAAACCAGATCCCGAGGAACGAAACCAGAGCCCGAAGAACAAAAAGGAGGGCCCGAGGAAGAAAACCAGAGCCCAAGGAACAAAACTAGCCCTCGAGGAAGAATACCAGAGCCCGAGGAAGACAACCAGAGCTAGAGGAGCAAAACCACAGCTCGAGGAACAAAACCAGAGCCCGAGGAAAGAAACCAGAGCCCGAGGAACGAAACCAGAGCCTGAGGAACAAAACCACAGCTCGAGGAACAAAAGCAGTGACCGAGGAAGAAAACTAGATCCCAAGGAACAAAACCAGAGCCCAATGAACGAAACCAGATCCCGAGGAAGAAAACCAGAGCTAGAGGAGCAAAGCCACAGCTCGAGGAATAAAACAAGAGCCCGAGGAACTAAACTAGAGTTCGAGGAACAAAACCAGAGCCCATGGAACAAAACCAGAGCCCGAGTAGAAAAACCAGAGCTGGAGGAACAAAACCAGAGCCCGTGGAACTAAACCAGAGCCCGAGGAACAGAACCAGAGCGTGTGGAACTAACCCAGCGCCCGAGGAAGAAAACCACAGCCCGAGAAAAAAGAACACGGGCAGAGGAACAAAAGCAGAGGCCGAGAAACAAAACCAGAGCTCGAGGAAGAAAACTAGAGCCCGAGGAAAAAAACCAGAGACTGAGGAACAAATGGAGGTCCGAGGAACAAAACGAGACCCTTGGAACCACACCAGAGCCCAAGGAGCTAAAGCAGAGCTGGAAGAACAAAACCAGAGCCCGAGGAACAAAACTAGCCCTCGAGGAGGAAAACCAGAGCCCGAGGAAGACAACCAGAGCTAGAGGAGCAAAACCACAGCTCCAGGAACAAAACCAGTGCCCGAGGAAAGAAACCAGAGCCCAAGGAACGAAACCAGATACCGAAGAGGAAAATCACAGCTCAAGGAACAAAACCAGCGCCCGAGGAAGAAAACCAGATCCCGAGGAACAAAACCAGAGCCCAATGAACGAAACCAGAGCCCAATGAAGGAAACCAGATCCCGACGAAGAAAAGCAGAGGTAGATGAGCAAAGCCACAGCTAGAGGAACAAAACAAGAGCACGAGGAACAAAACCAGAGCCCGAGGAACAAAACCAGATCCCAAAGAACAAAAAGGAGTGCCCGAGGAATAAAACCAGAGCCCGAGGAACAAAACTAGCCCTCGAGGAAGAAAACCAGAGCCCGAGGAAGACAACGAGAGCTAGAGGAGCAAAACCACACATCGAGGAACAAAACCAGTGCCCGAGGAAAGAAACCAGAGCCCGAGGAACGAAACCAGAGCCCGAGGAAGAAAACCAGATCCCGAAGAACAAAAGGAGGGCCCGAGGAATAAAACCAGAGCCCGAGGAACAAAACTAGCCCTCGAGGAAGAAAACCAGAGCCCGAGGAGGAAAACCAGAGCTAGAGGAGCAAAACCACAGCTCGAGGAACAAAACCAGATCCCGAAGAAGAAAAGGAGGCCCCGAGGAACAAAACCAGAGCCCGTGGAAGAGCCCGTGAATTATACTAGAGTCCGAGGAACAAAACCAGAGCCCGAGGAAAAAAAACAGAGCTCGAGGAACAAAACCAGAACCTGAGAAATTAAACCAGAGCCCGAGGAAGGAAACCATAACCCGAGGAACAAAACCAGAAATGGAGGAAGAAATGGTGGGCCTGAGGAACAAAACGAGACCCGTGGACCCAAACCAGAGCCCGAGGAGCTAAAGCAGAGCTGGAAGAACAAAACCAGAACCTGGGCAACAAAACCAGCCCTCGAGGAAGAAAACCAGAGCCCGAGGAAGGAAACCAGAGACCGAGGAAAGAAACCAGAGCCCAAGGAACAAAAACAGGTCCCGAAGAACAAAAGGAGGGTTCGAGGAATAAAACGAGACCCCGAGAAACAAAACTAGCCCTCGAGGAAGAAAACCAGAGCCCGAGGAAGACAACCAGAGCTAGAGGAGCAAAACCACAGCTCGAGGAACAAAACCAGAGCCCGAGGAAAGAAACCAGAGCCCGAGGAAGAAAACCAGAGCCCGAGGAACAAAACCAGATCCCGAAGAACAAAAGGAGGGCCCGAGGAATAAAAGGAGGCCCCGAGGAACAAAACTAGCCCTCGAGGAAGAAAAGCAGAGCCCGAGGAAGAAAACCAGAGCCCGAGGAAGACAACGAGAGCTAGAGGAGCAAAACCACAGCTCGAGGAACAAAACGAGCTCCCGAGGAAAGAAACCAGACCCGAGGAACAAAACCAGATCCCGAGGAGCAAAACCAGATCCCGAAGAAAAAAAGGAGGCCCCAAGGAACAAAACCAGAGACCGTGGAATTATACTAGAGTCCGAGGAACAAAACCAGAGCCCGAGGAAAAAAACCAGAGCCCGGGGAACAAAACCAGAGGCCGAGAAAAAAAAGCAGGGGCAGAGGAACAAAAAAAGAGGCCGAGGAACAATACCAGAGCCCGAGGAACAAAACCAGAGCCCGTGGAACTATACTAAAGTCCGAGGAACAAAACCAGAGCCCGAGGAAAAAAAACAGAGCCTGAGGAACAAAACCAGAGCCAATGGAACTAAAACAGAGCTCGAGGAACAAAACCAGAACCCGAGAAATTAAACCAGAGCCCGAGGAAGAAAACCAGAACCCGAGGAACAAAACCAGAGACGGAGGAAACAAATGGTGGGCCCGAGGAACAAAACGAGACCGTTGGACCCAAACCAGAGCCCGAGGAGCTAAAGCAGAGCTGGAAAACAAAACCAGAGCCCGGGCAACAAAACCAGCCCTCGAGGAAGAAAACCAGAGCCCGAGGAAGAAAACCAGAGCCCGAGGAAAAAAACCAGAGCCTGAGGAAGAAAACCAGAGCCAATGGAACTAAAACAGAGCCCGAGGAAAGAAACCAGAGCCTGAGGAACGAAACCAGATCCCGAGGAACAAAACCAGATCCCGAAGAACAAAAAGAGGGCCCGAGGAAAAAAACCAGAGCCCGAGGAACAGAACTAGCCCTCGAGGAAGAAAACCAGAGCCCGAGGAAGACAACTAGAGCTAGAGGAGCAAAACCACAGCTCGAGGAACAAAACCAGAGCCCGAGGAAAGAAAACAGAGCCCGAGGAAGAAAACCAGAGCCCGAGGAAAAAAACCAGATCCTGAAGAACAAACGGAGGGCCCGAGGAATAAAACCAGAACCCGAGGAACAAAACCAGATCCCGAAGAGCAAAACCAGATTGCGAAGAAAAAAAGGAGGCCCCCAGGAACAAAAAGCAGAGCCCGTGGAATTATACTAGAGTCCGAGGAACAAAACCAGAGCCCGAGGAAAAAAAACAGAGCCTGAGGAACAAAACCAGAACCTGAGAAATTAAACCAGAGCCCGAGGAAGAAAACCAGAACCCGAGGAACAAAACCAGAGACCGAGGAACAAATGGTGGGCCCGAGGAACAAAACGAGACCCGTGGACCCAAACCAGAGCCCGAGGAGCTAAAGCAGAGCTGGAAGAACAAAACCAGAGCCCGGGGAACAAAACCAGCCCTCGAGGAAGAAAACCAGAGCCCGAGGAAGAAAACCAGAGCCCGAGGAAGACAACCAGAGCTAGAGGAGCAAAACCACAGCTCGAGGAACAAAAACAGAGCCCAAGGAAAGAAAAAAGAGCCCGAGGAACAAAATCAGATCGCGAAGAACAAAAGGAGGCCCCGAGGAACAAAACCATAGCCCGTGGAAGAGCCCGTGGAATTATACTAGAGTCCGAGGAACAAAACCAGAGCCCGAGGAAAAAAACCAGAGCGTGAGGAACAAAACGAGAGCCAATGGAACTAAAACAGAGCTCGAGGAACAAAACCAGAACCCGAGAAATTAAACCAGAGCCCGAGGAACAAAACTAGCCCTCGAGGAAGAAAACCAGAGCCCGAGGAAGACAACCAGAGCTAGAGGAGCAAAACCACATCTCGAGGAAGAAAACCAGAGCCCGAGGAAAGAAACCGGAGTCCAAGGAACAAAAACAGGTCCCGAAGAACAAAAGGAGGGTCCGAGGAATAAAACGAGACCCCGAGGAACAAAACTAGCCCTCGAGGAAGAATACCAGAGCCCGAGGAAGACAACCAGAGCTAGAGGAGCAAAACCACAGCTCGAGGAACAAAACCAGATCCCGAAGAAGAAAAGGAGGCCCTGAGGAACAAAACCAGAGCCCGTGGAAGAGCCCGTGGAATTATACTAGAGTCCGAGGAACAAAACCAGAGCCCGAGGAAAAAAAACAGAGCCTGAGGAACAAAACCAGAGCCAATGGAACTAAAACAGAGCTCGAGGAACAAAACCAGAAGCTGAGAAATTAAACCAGAGCCCGAGGAAGGAAACCAGAACCCGAGGAACAAAACCAGAAACGGAGGAAGAAACGGTGGGCCTGAGGAACAAAACGAGACCCGTGGACCCAAACCAGAGACCGAGGAGCTAAAGCAGAGCTGGAAGAACAAAACCAGAACCTGGGCAACAAAACCAGCCCTCGAGGAAAAAAACCGGAGCCCGAGGAAGGAAACCAGAGCCCGAGGAAAGAAACCAGAGCCCAAGGAACAAAAACAGGTCCCGAAGAACAAAAGGAGGGTTCGAGGAATAAAACGAGACCCCGAGAAACAAAACTAGCCCTCGAGGAAGAATACCAGAGCCCGAGGAAGACAACCAGAGCTAGAGGAGCAAAACCACAGCTCGAGGAACAAAACCAGAGCCCAAGGAAAGAAACCAGAGCCCGAGGAAGAAAACCAGAGCCCGAGGAACAAAACCAGAGACGGAGGAAACAAATGGTGGGCCCGAGGAACAAAACGAGACCGTTGGACCCAAACCAGAGCCCGAGGAGCTAAAGCAGAGCTGGAAAACAAAACCAGAGCCCGGGCAACAAAACCAGTCCTCGAGGAAGAATACCAGAGCCCGAGGAAGAAAACCAGAGCCCGAGGAAAAAAACCAGAGCCTGAGGAAGAAAACCAGAGCCAATGGAACTAAAACAGAGCCCGAGGAAAGAAACCAGAGCCTGAGGAACGAAACCAGATCCGAGGAACAAAACCAGATCCCGAAGAACAAAAAGAGGGCCCGAGGAAAAAAACCAGAGCCCGAGGAACAGAACTAGCCCTCGAGGAAGAAAACCAGAGCCCGAGGAAGACAACCAGAGCTAGAGGAGCAAAACCACAGCTCGAGGAACAAAACCAGAGCCCGAGGAAAGAAAACAGAGCCCGAGGAAGAAAACCAGAGCCCGAGGAAAGAAAACAGAGCCCGAGGAAGAAAACCAGAGCCCGAGGAAAAAAACCAGATCCTGAAGAACAAACGGAGGGCCCGAGGAATAAAACCAGAACCCGAGGAACAAAACCAGATCCCGAAGAGCAAAACCAGATTGCGAAGAACAAAAGGAGGCCCCAAGGAACAAAAAGCAGAGCCCGTGGAATTATACTAGAGTCCGAGGAACAAAACCAGAGCCCGAGGAAAAAAACCAGAGCCTGAGGAACAAAACCAGAGCCAATGGAACTAAAACAGAGCTAGAGGAACAAAACCAGAACCTGAGAAATTAAACCAGAGCCCGAGGAAGAAAACCAGAACCCGAGGAACAAAACCAGAGACCGAGGAACAAATGGTGGGCCCGAGGAACAAAACGAGACCCATGGACCCAAACCAGAGCCCGAGGAGCTAAAGCAGAGCTGGAAGAACAAAACCAGAGCCCGGGGAACAAAACCAGCCCTCGAGGAAGAAAACCAGAGACCGAGGAACAAAACCAGATCCCGAAGAAGAAAAGGAGGGCCCGAGGAATAAAACAAGACACCGAGGAACAAAACCAGCCCTCGAGGAAGAAAACCAGAGCCCGAGGAAGAAAACCAGAGCCCGAGGAAGACAACCAGAGCTAGAGGAGCAAAACCACAGGTCGAGGAACAAAACCAAAGCCCAAGGAAAGAAAAAAGAGCCCGAGGAACAAAATCAGATTGCGAAGAACAAAAGGAGGCCCCGAGGAACAAAACCAGAGCCCGTGGAATTATACTAGAGTCCGAAGAACAAAACCAGAGCCCGAGGAAAAAAACCAGAGCCTGAGGAAAAAAACGAGAGCCAATGGAACTAAAACAGAGCTCGAGGAACAAAACCAGAACCCGAGAAATTAAACCAGAGCCCGAGGAACAAAACTAGCCCTCGAGGAAGAAAACCAGAGCCCGAGGAAGACAACCAGAGCTAGAGGAGCAAAACCACAGCTCGAGGAAGAAAACCAGAGCCCGAGAAAGAAACCGGAGTCCAAGGAACAAAAACAGGTCCCGAAGAACAAAAGGAGGGTCCGAGGAATAAAACGAGACCCCAAGGAACAAAACTAGCCCTCGAGGAAGAATACCAGAGCCCGAGGAAGAGAACCAGAGCTAGAGGAGCAAAACCACAGCTCGAGGAACAAAACCAGATCCCGAAGAAGAAAAGGAGGCCCCGAGGAACAAAACCAGAGCCCGTGGAAGAGCCCGTGGAATTATACTAGAGTCCGAGGAACAAAACCAGAGCCCGAGGAAAAAAAACAGAGCCTGAGGAACAAAACCAGAGCCAATGGAACTAAAACAGAGCTCGAGGAACAAAACCAGAACCTGAGAAATTAAACCAGAGCCCGAGGAAGGAAACCATAACCCGAGGAACAAAACCAGAAATGGAGGAAGAAATGGTGGGCCTGAGGAACAAAACGAGACCCGTGGACCCAAACCAGAGCCCGAGGAGCTAAAGCAGAGCTGGAAGAACAAAAGCAGAACCTGGGCAACAAAACCAGCCCTCGAGGAAGAAAACCAGAGCCCGAGGAAGGAAACCAGAGCCCGAGGAAAGAAACCAGAGCTAGAGGAGCAAAACCACAGCTCGAGGAACAAAACCAGAGCCCGAGGAAAGAAACCAGAGCCCGAGGAAGACAACCAGAGCTAGAGGAGCAAAACCACAGCTCGAGGAACAAAACCAGAGCCCGAGGAAAGAAACCAGAGCCCGAGGAAGAAAACCAGAGCCCGAGGAACAAAACCAGATCCCGAAGAACAAAAGGAGGGCCCGAGGAATAAAACCAGAGCCCGAGGAACAAAACTAGCCCTCGAGGAAGAAAACCAGAGCCCGAGGAAGAAAACCAGAGCCCGAGGAAGACAACGAGAGCTAGAGGAGCAAAACCACAGCTCGAGGAACAAAACGAGCTCCCGAGGAAAGAAACCAGAGCCCGAGGAACAAAACCAGATCCCGAGGAGCAAAACCAGATCCCGAAGAAAAAAAGGAGGCCCCAAGGAACAAAACCAGAGACCGTGGAATTATAGTAGAGTCCGAGGAACAAAACCAGAGCCCGAGGAAAAAAAACAGAGCCTAAGGAACAAAAGCAGAGCCCGTGGAACTAAACCAGAGCCCGGGGAACAAAACCAGAGGCCGAGAAAAAAAAGCAGGGGCAGAGGAACAAAAAAAGAGGCCGAGGAACAATACCAGAGCCCGAGGAACAAAACCAGAGCCCGTGGAACTATACTAAAGTCCGAGGAACAAAACCAGAGCCCGAGGAAAAAAAACAGAGCCTGAGGAACAAAACCAGAGCCAATGGAACTAAAACAGAGCTCGAGGAACAAAACCAGAACCCGAGAAATTAAACCAGAGCCCGAGGAAGAAAACCAGAACCCGAGGAACAAAACCAGAGACGGAGGAAACAAATGGTGGGCCCGAGGAACAAAACGAGACCGTTGGACCCAAACCAGAGCCCGAGGAGCTAAAGCAGAGCTGGAAAACAAAACCAGAGCCCGGGCAACAAAACCAGCCCTCGAGGAAGAAAACCAGAGCCCGAGGAAGAAAACCAGAGCCCGAGGAAAAAAACCAGAGCCTGAGGAAGAAAACCAGAGCCAATGGAACTAAAACAGAGCCCGAGGAAAGAAACCAGAGCCTGAGGAACGAAACCAGATCCCGAGGAACAAAACCAGATCCCGAAGAACAAAAAGAGGGCCCGAGGAAAAAAACCAGAGCCCGAGGAACAGAACTAGCCCTCGAGGAAGAAAACCAGAGCCCGAGGAAGACAACCAGAGCTAGAGGAGCAAAACCACAGCTCGAGGAACAAAACCAGAGCCCGAGGAAAGAAAACAGAGCCCGAGGAAGAAAACCAGAGCCCGAGGAAAAAAACCAGATCCTGAAGAACAAACGGAGGGCCCGAGGAATAAAACCAGAACCCGAGGAACAAAACCAGATCCTGAAGAGCAAAACCAGATTGCGAAGAACAAAAGGAGGCCCCAAGGAACAAAAAGCAGAGCCCGTGGAATTATACTAGAGTCCGAGGAACAAAACCAGAGCCCGAGGAAAAAAACCAGAGCCTGAGGAACAAAACCAGAGCCAATGGAACTAAAACAGAGCTAGAGGAACAAAACCAGAACCTGAGAAATTAAACCAGAGCCCGAGGAAGAAAACCAGAACCCGAGGAACAAAACTAGAGACCGAGGAACAAATGGTGGGCCCGAGGAACAAAACGAGACCCGTGGACCCAAACCAGAGCCCGAGGAGCTAAAGCAGAGCTGGAAGAACAAAACCAGAGCCCGGGGAACAAAACCAGCCCTCGAGGAAGAAAACCAGAGCCCGAGGAAGACAACCAGAGCCCGAGGAAGACAACCAGAGCTAGAGGAGCAAAACCACAGCTCGAGGAACAAAAACAGAGCCCAAGGAAAGAAAAAAGAGCCCGAGGAACAAAATCAGATCGCGAAGAACAAAAGGAGGCCCCGAGGAACAAAACCATAGCCCGTGGAAGAGCCCGTGGAATTATACTAGAGTCCGAGGAACAAAACCAGAGCCCGAGGAAAAAAACCAGAGCCTGAGGAACAAAACGAGAGCCAATGGAACTAAAACAGAGCTCGAGGAACAAAACCAGAACCCGAGAAATTAAACCAGAGCCCGAGGAACAAAACTAGCCCTCGAGGAAGAAAACCAGAGCCCGAGGAAAAAAACCAGAGCCTGAGGAACAAAAGCAGAGCCCGTGGAACTAAACCAGAGCCCGGGGAACAAAACCAGAGGCCGAGAAAAAAAAGCAGGGGCAGAGGAACAAAAAAAGAGGCCGAGGAACAATACCAGAGCCCGAGGAACAAAACCAGAGCCCGTGGAACTATACTAAAGTCCGAGGAACAAAACCAGAGCCCGAGGAAAAAAAACAGAGCCTGAGGAACAAAACCAGAGCCAATGGAACTAAAACAGAGCTCGAGGAACAAAACCAGAACCCGAGAAATTAAACCAGAGCCCGAGGAAGAAAACCAGAACCCGAGGAACAAAACCAGAGACGGAGGAAACAAATGGTGGGCCCGAGGAACAAAACGAGACCGTTGGACCCAAACCAGAGCCCGAGGAGCTAAAGCAGAGCTGGAAAACAAAACCAGAGCCCGGGCAACAAAACCAGCCCTCGAGGAAGAAAACCAGAGCCCGAGGAAGAAAACCAGAGCCCGAGGAAAAAAACCAGAGCCTGAGGAAGAAAACCAGAGCCAATGGAACTAAAACAGAGCCCGAGGAAAGAAACCAGAGCCTGAGGAACGAAACCAGATCCCGAGGAACAAAACCAGATCCCGAAGAACAAAAAGAGGGCCCGAGGAAAAAAACCAGAGCCCGAGGAACAAAACTAGCCCTCGAGGAAGAAAACCAGAGCCCGAGGAAGACAACCAGAGCTAGAGGAGCAAAACCACAGCTCGAGGAACAAAACCAGAGCCCGAGGAAAGAAAACAGAGCCCGAGGAAGAAAACCAGAGCCCGAGGAAAGAAAACAGAGCCCGAGGAAGAAAACCAGAGCCCGAGGAAAAAAACCAGATCCTGAAGAACAAACGGAGGGCCCGAGGAATAAAACCAGAACCCGAGGAACAAAACCAGATCCCGAAGAGCAAAACCAGATTGCGAAGAACAAAAGGAGGCCCCAAGGAACAAAAAGCAGAGCCCGTGGAATTATACTAGAGTCCGAGGAACAAAACCAGAGCCCGAGGAAAAAAACCAGAGCCTGAGGAACAAAACCAGAGCCAATGGAACTAAAACAGAGCTAGAGGAACAAAACCAGAACCTGAGAAATTAAACCAGAGCCCGAGGAAGAAAACCAGAACCCGAGGAACAAAACCAGAGACCGAGGAACAAATGGTGGGCCCGAGGAACAAAACGAGACCCATGGACCCAAACCAGAGCCCGAGGAGCTAAAGCAGAGCTGGAAGAACAAAACCAGAGCCCGGGGAACAAAACCAGCCCTCGAGGAAGAAAACCAGAGACCGAGGAACAAAACCAGATCCCGAAGAAGAAAAGGAGGGCCCGAGGAATAAAACAAGACACCGAGGAACAAAACCAGCCCTCGAGGAAGAAAACCAGAGCCCGAGGAAGAAAACCAGAGCCCGAGGAAGACAACCAGAGCTAGAGGAGCAAAACCACAGGTCGAGGAACAAAACCAAAGCCCAAGGAAAGAAAAAAGAGCCCGAGGAACAAAATCAGATTGCGAAGAACAAAAGGAGGCCCCGAGGAACAAAACCAGAGCCCGTGGAATTATACTAGAGTCCGAAGAACAAAACCAGAGCCCGAGGAAAAAAACCAGAGCCTGAGGAAAAAAACGAGAGCCAATGGAACTAAAACAGAGCTCGAGGAACAAAACCAGAACCCGAGAAATTAAACCAGAGCCCGAGGAACAAAACTAGCCCTCGAGGAAGAAAACCAGAGCCCGAGGAAGACAACCAGAGCTAGAGGAGCAAAACCACAGCTCGAGGAAGAAAACCAGAGCCCGAGAAAGAAACCGGAGTCCAAGGAACAAAAACAGGTCCCGAAGAACAAAAGGAGGGTCCGAGGAATAAAACGAGACCCCAAGGAACAAAACTAGCCCTCGAGGAAGAATACCAGAGCCCGAGGAAGAGAACCAGAGCTAGAGGAGCAAAACCACAGCTCGAGGAACAAAACCAGATCCCGAAGAAGAAAAGGAGGCCCCGAGGAACAAAACCAGAGCCCGTGGAAGAGCCCGTGGAATTATACTAGAGTCCGAGGAACAAAACCAGAGCCCGAGGAAAAAAAACAGAGCCTGAGGAACAAAACCAGAGCCAATGGAACTAAAACAGAGCTCGAGGAACAAAACCAGAACCTGAGAAATTAAACCAGAGCCCGAGGAAGGAAACCATAACCCGAGGAACAAAACCAGAAATGGAGGAAGAAATGGTGGGCCTGAGGAACAAAACGAGACCCGTGGACCCAAACCAGAGCCCGAGGAGCTAAAGCAGAGCTGGAAGAACAAAAGCAGAACCTGGGCAACAAAACCAGCCCTCGAGGAAGAAAACCAGAGCCCGAGGAAGGAAACCAGAGCCCGAGGAAAGAAACCAGAGCTAGAGGAGCAAAACCACAGCTCGAGGAACAAAACCAGAGCCCGAGGAAAGAAACCAGAGCCCGAGGAAGACAACCAGAGCTAGAGGAGCAAAACCACAGCTCGAGGAACAAAACCAGAGCCCGAGGAAAGAAACCAGAGCCCGAGGAAGAAAACCAGAGCCCGAGGAACAAAACCAGATCCCGAAGAACAAAAGGAGGGCCCGAGGAATAAAACCAGAGCCCGAGGAACAAAACTAGCCCTCGAGGAAGAAAACCAGAGCCCGAGGAAGAAAACCAGAGCCCGAGGAAGACAACGAGAGCTAGAGGAGCAAAACCACAGCTCGAGGAACAAAACGAGCTCCCGAGGAAAGAAACCAGAGCCCGAGGAACAAAACCAGATCCCGAGGAGCAAAACCAGATCCCGAAGAAAAAAAGGAGGCCCCAAGGAACAAAACCAGAGACCGTGGAATTATACTAGAGTCCGAGGAACAAAACCAGAGCCCGAGGAAAAAAAACAGAGCCTAAGGAACAAAAGCAGAGCCCGTGGAACTAAACCAGAGCCCGGGGAACAAAACCAGAGGCCGAGAAAAAAAAGCAGGGGCAGAGGAACAAAAAAAGAGGCCGAGGAACAATACCAGAGCCCGAGGAACAAAACCAGAGCCCGTGGAACTATACTAAAGTCCGAGGAACAAAACCAGAGCCCGAGGAAAAAAAACAGAGCCTGAGGAACAAAACCAGAGCCAATGGAACTAAAACAGAGCTCGAGGAACAAAACCAGAACCCGAGAAATTAAACCAGAGCCCGAGGAAGAAAACCAGAACCCGAGGAACAAAACCAGAGACGGAGGAAACAAATGGTGGGCCCGAGGAACAAAACGAGACCGTTGGACCCAAACCAGAGCCCGAGGAGCTAAAGCAGAGCTGGAAAACAAAACCAGAGCCCGGGCAACAAAACCAGCCCTCGAGGAAGAAAACCAGAGCCCGAGGAAGAAAACCAGAGCCCGAGGAAAAAAACCAGAGCCTGAGGAAGAAAACCAGAGCCAATGGAACTAAAACAGAGCCCGAGGAAAGAAACCAGAGCCTGAGGAACGAAACCAGATCCCGAGGAACAAAACCAGATCCCGAAGAACAAAAAGAGGGCCCGAGGAAAAAAACCAGAGCCCGAGGAACAGAACTAGCCCTCGAGGAAGAAAACCAGAGCCCGAGGAAGACAACCAGAGCTAGAGGAGCAAAACCACAGCTCGAGGAACAAAACCAGAGCCCGAGGAAAGAAAACAGAGCCCGAGGAAGAAAACCAGAGCCCGAGGAAAAAAACCAGATCCTGAAGAACAAACGGAGGGCCCGAGGAATAAAACCAGAACCCGAGGAACAAAACCAGATCCTGAAGAGCAAAACCAGATTGCGAAGAACAAAAGGAGGCCCCAAGGAACAAAAAGCAGAGCCCGTGGAATTATACTAGAGTCCGAGGAACAAAACCAGAGCCCGAGGAAAAAAACCAGAGCCTGAGGAACAAAACCAGAGCCAATGGAACTAAAACAGAGCTAGAGGAACAAAACCAGAACCTGAGAAATTAAACCAGAGCCCGAGGAAGAAAACCAGAACCCGAGGAACAAAACTAGAGACCGAGGAACAAATGGTGGGCCCGAGGAACAAAACGAGACCCGTGGACCCAAACCAGAGCCCGAGGAGCTAAAGCAGAGCTGGAAGAACAAAACCAGAGCCCGGGGAACAAAACCAGCCCTCGAGGAAGAAAACCAGAGCCCGAGGAAGACAACCAGAGCCCGAGGAAGACAACCAGAGCTAGAGGAGCAAAACCACAGCTCGAGGAACAAAAACAGAGCCCAAGGAAAGAAAAAAGAGCCCGAGGAACAAAATCAGATCGCGAAGAACAAAAGGAGGCCCCGAGGAACAAAACCATAGCCCGTGGAAGAGCCCGTGGAATTATACTAGAGTCCGAGGAACAAAACCAGAGCCCGAGGAAAAAAACCAGAGCCTGAGGAACAAAACGAGAGCCAATGGAACTAAAACAGAGCTCGAGGAACAAAACCAGAACCCGAGAAATTAAACCAGAGCCCGAGGAACAAAACTAGCCCTCGAGGAAGAAAACCAGAGCCCGAGGAAAAAAACCAGAGCCTGAGGAACAAAAGCAGAGCCCGTGGAACTAAACCAGAGCCCGGGGAACAAAACCAGAGGCCGAGAAAAAAAAGCAGGGGCAGAGGAACAAAAAAAGAGGCCGAGGAACAATACCAGAGCCCGAGGAACAAAACCAGAGCCCGTGGAACTATACTAAAGTCCGAGGAACAAAACCAGAGCCCGAGGAAAAAAAACAGAGCCTGAGGAACAAAACCAGAGCCAATGGAACTAAAACAGAGCTCGAGGAACAAAACCAGAACCCGAGAAATTAAACCAGAGCCCGAGGAAGAAAACCAGAACCCGAGGAACAAAACCAGAGACGGAGGAAACAAATGGTGGGCCCGAGGAACAAAACGAGACCGTTGGACCCAAACCAGAGCCCGAGGAGCTAAAGCAGAGCTGGAAAACAAAACCAGAGCCCGGGCAACAAAACCAGCCCTCGAGGAAGAAAACCAGAGCCCGAGGAAGAAAACCAGAGCCCGAGGAAAAAAACCAGAGCCTGAGGAAGAAAACCAGAGCCAATGGAACTAAAACAGAGCCCGAGGAAAGAAACCAGAGCCTGAGGAACGAAACCAGATCCCGAGGAACAAAACCAGATCCCGAAGAACAAAAAGAGGGCCCGAGGAAAAAAACCAGAGCCCGAGGAACAAAACTAGCCCTCGAGGAAGAAAACCAGAGCCCGAGGAAGACAACCAGAGCTAGAGGAGCAAAACCACAGCTCGAGGAACAAAACCAGAGCCCGAGGAAAGAAAACAGAGCCCGAGGAAGAAAACCAGAGCCCGAGGAAAGAAAACAGAGCCCGAGGAAGAAAACCAGAGCCCGAGGAAAAAAACCAGATCCTGAAGAACAAACGGAGGGCCCGAGGAATAAAACCAGAACCCGAGGAACAAAACCAGATCCCGAAGAGCAAAACCAGATTGCGAAGAACAAAAGGAGGCCCCAAGGAACAAAAAGCAGAGCCCGTGGAATTATACTAGAGTCCGAGGAACAAAACCAGAGCCCGAGGAAAAAAACCAGAGCCTGAGGAACAAAACCAGAGCCAATGGAACTAAAACAGAGCTAGAGGAACAAAACCAGAACCTGAGAAATTAAACCAGAGCCCGAGGAAGAAAACCAGAACCCGAGGAACAAAACCAGAGACCGAGGAACAAATGGTGGGCCCGAGGAACAAAACGAGACCCATGGACCCAAACCAGAGCCCGAGGAGCTAAAGCAGAGCTGGAAGAACAAAACCAGAGCCCGGGGAACAAAACCAGCCCTCGAGGAAGAAAACCAGAGACCGAGGAACAAAACCAGATCCCGAAGAAGAAAAGGAGGGCCCGAGGAATAAAACAAGACACCGAGGAACAAAACCAGCCCTCGAGGAAGAAAACCAGAGCCCGAGGAAGAAAACCAGAGCCCGAGGAAGACAACCAGAGCTAGAGGAGCAAAACCACAGGTCGAGGAACAAAACCAAAGCCCAAGGAAAGAAAAAAGAGCCCGAGGAACAAAATCAGATTGCGAAGAACAAAAGGAGGCCCCGAGGAACAAAACCAGAGCCCGTGGAATTATACTAGAGTCCGAAGAACAAAACCAGAGCCCGAGGAAAAAAACCAGAGCCTGAGGAAAAAAACGAGAGCCAATGGAACTAAAACAGAGCTCGAGGAACAAAACCAGAACCCGAGAAATTAAACCAGAGCCCGAGGAACAAAACTAGCCCTCGAGGAAGAAAACCAGAGCCCGAGGAAGACAACCAGAGCTAGAGGAGCAAAACCACAGCTCGAGGAAGAAAACCAGAGCCCGAGAAAGAAACCGGAGTCCAAGGAACAAAAACAGGTCCCGAAGAACAAAAGGAGGGTCCGAGGAATAAAACGAGACCCCAAGGAACAAAACTAGCCCTCGAGGAAGAATACCAGAGCCCGAGGAAGAGAACCAGAGCTAGAGGAGCAAAACCACAGCTCGAGGAACAAAACCAGATCCCGAAGAAGAAAAGGAGGCCCCGAGGAACAAAACCAGAGCCCGTGGAAGAGCCCGTGGAATTATACTAGAGTCCGAGGAACAAAACCAGAGCCCGAGGAAAAAAAACAGAGCCTGAGGAACAAAACCAGAGCCAATGGAACTAAAACAGAGCTCGAGGAACAAAACCAGAACCTGAGAAATTAAACCAGAGCCCGAGGAAGGAAACCATAACCCGAGGAACAAAACCAGAAATGGAGGAAGAAATGGTGGGCCTGAGGAACAAAACGAGACCCGTGGACCCAAACCAGAGTCCGAGGAGCTAAAGCAGAGCTGGAAGAACAAAAGCAGAACCTGGGCAACAAAACCAGCCCTCGAGGAAGAAAACCAGAGCCCGAGGAAGGAAACCAGAGCCCGAGGAAAGAAACCAGAGCTAGAGGAGCAAAACCACAGCTCGAGGAACAAAACCAGAGCCCGAGGAAAGAAACCAGAGCCCGAGGAAGACAACCAGAGCTAGAGGAGCAAAACCACAGCTCGAGGAACAAAACCAGAGCCCGAGGAAAGAAACCAGAGCCCGAGGAAGAAAACCAGAGCCCGAGGAACAAAACCAGATCCCGAAGAACAAAAGGAGGGCCCGAGGAATAAAACCAGACCCCGAGGAACAAAACTAGCCCTCGAGGAAGAAAACCAGAGCCCGAGGAAGAAAACCAGAGCCCGAGGAAGACAACGAGAGCTAGAGGAGCAAAACCACAGCTCGAGGAACAAAAGGAGCTCCCGAGGAAAGAAACCAGAGCCCGAGGAACAAAACCAGATCCCGAGGAGCAAAACCAGATCCCGAAGAAAAAAAGGAGGCCGCAAGGAACAAAACCAGAGACCGTGGAATTATACTAGAGTCCGAGGAACAAAACCAGAGCCCGAGGAAAAAAAACAGAGC
Organism: Calonectris borealis; assembly: GCF_964195595.1. Taxonomy (NCBI): domain Eukaryota; kingdom Metazoa; phylum Chordata; class Aves; order Procellariiformes; family Procellariidae; genus Calonectris; species Calonectris borealis. The sequence continues at coordinate 922,972 of NC_134318.1, read as the reverse complement.
CTAAGGAACAAAAGCAGAGCCCGTGGAACTAAACCAGAGCCCGGGGAACAAAACCAGAGGCCGAGAAAAAAAAGCAGGGGCAGAGGAACAAAAAAAGAGGCCGAGGAACAATACCAGAGCCCGAGGAACAAAACCAGAGCCCGTGGAACTATACTAAAGTCCGAGGAACAAAACCAGAGCCCGAGGAAAAAAACCAGAGCCTGAGGAACAAAACCAGAGCCAATGGAACTAAAACAGAGCTCGAGGAACAAAACCAGAACCCGAGAAATTAAACCAGAGCCCGAGGAAGAAAACCAGAACCCGAGGAACAAAACCAGAGACGGAGGAAACAAATGGTGGGCCCGAGGAACAAAACGAGACCGTTGGACCCAAACCAGAGCCCGAGGAGCTAAAGCAGAGCTGGAAAACAAAACCAGAGCCCGGGCAACAAAACCAGCCCTCGAGGAAGAAAACCAGAGCCCGAGGAAGAAAACCAGAGCCCGAGGAAAAAAACCAGAGCCTGAGGAAGAAAACCAGAGCCAATGGAACTAAAACAGAGCCCGAGGAAAGAAACCAGAGCCTGAGGAACGAAACCAGATCCCGAGGAACAAAACCAGATCCCGAAGAACAAAAAGAGGGCCCGAGGAAAAAAACCAGAGCCCGAGGAACAGAACTAGCCCTCGAGGAAGAAAACCAGAGCCCGAGGAAGACAACCAGAGCTAGAGGAGCAAAACCACAGCTCGAGGAACAAAACCAGAGCCCGAGGAAAGAAAACAGAGCCCGAGGAAGAAAACCAGAGCCCGAGGAAAAAAACCAGATCCTGAAGAACAAACGGAGGGCCCGAGGAATAAAACCAGAACCCGAGGAACAAAACCAGATCCTGAAGAGCAAAACCAGATTGCGAAGAACAAAAGGAGGCCCCAAGGAACAAAAAGCAGAGCCCGTGGAATTATACTAGAGTCCGAGGAACAAAACCAGAGCCCGAGGAAAAAAACCAGAGCCTGAGGAACAAAACCAGAGCCAATGGAACTAAAACAGAGCTAGAGGAACAAAACCAGAACCTGAGAAATTAAACCAGAGCCCGAGGAAGAAAACCAGAACCCGAGGAACAAAACTAGAGACCGAGGAACAAATGGTGGGCCCGAGGAACAAAACGAGACCCGTGGACCCAAACCAGAGCCCGAGGAGCTAAAGCAGAGCTGGAAGAACAAAACCAGAGCCCGGGGAACAAAACCAGCCCTCGAGGAAGAAAACCAGAGCCCGAGGAAGAAAACCAGAGCCCGAGGAAGACAACCAGAGCTAGAGGAGCAAAACCACAGCTCGAGGAACAAAAACAGAGCCCAAGGAAAGAAAAAAGAGCCCGAGGAACAAAATCAGATCGCGAAGAACAAAAGGAGGCCCCGAGGAACAAAACCATAGCCCGTGGAAGAGCCCGTGGAATTATACTAGAGTCCGAGGAACAAAACCAGAGCCCGAGGAAAAAAACCAGAGCCTGAGGAACAAAACGAGAGCCAATGGAACTAAAACAGAGCTCGAGGAACAAAACCAGAACCCGAGAAATTAAACCAGAGCCCGAGGAACAAAACTAGCCCTCGAGGAAGAAAACCAGAGCCCGAGGAAAAAAACCAGAGCCTGAGGAACAAAAGCAGAGCCCGTGGAACTAAACCAGAGCCCGGGGAACAAAACCAGAGGCCGAGAAAAAAAAGCAGGGGCAGAGGAACAAAAAAAGAGGCCGAGGAACAATACCAGAGCCCGAGGAACAAAACCAGAGCCCGTGGAACTATACTAAAGTCCGAGGAACAAAACCAGAGCCCGAGGAAAAAAAACAGAGCCTGAGGAACAAAACCAGAGCCAATGGAACTAAAGCAGAGCTCGAGGAACAAAACCAGAACCCGAGAAATTAAACCAGAGCCCGAGGAAGAAAACCAGAACCCGAGGAACAAAACCAGAGACCGAGGAACAAATGGTGGGCCCGAGGAACAAAACGAGACCCGTGGACCCAAACCAGAGCCCGAGGAGCTAAAGCAGAGCTGGAAGAACAAAACCAGAGCCCGGGGAACAAAACCAGCCCTCGAGGAAGAAAACCAGAGCCCGAGGAAGAAAACCAGAGCCCGAGGAAGACAACCAGAGCTAGAGGAGCAAAACCACAGCTCGAGGAACAAAAACAGAGCCCAAGGAAAGAAAAAAGAGCCCGAGGAACAAAATCAGATCGCGAAGAACAAAAGGAGGCCCCGAGGAACAAAACCATAGCCCGTGGAAGAGCCCGTGGAATTATACTAGAGTCCGAGGAACAAAACCAGAGCCCGAGGAAAAAAATCAGAGCCTGAGGAACAAAACGAGAGCCAATGGAACTAAAACAGAGCTCGAGGAACAAAACCAGAACCCGAGAAATTAAACCAGAGCCCGAGGAACAAAACTAGCCCTCGAGGAAGAAAACCAGAGCCCGAGGAAGACAACCAGAGCTACAGGAGCAAAACCACAGCTCGAGGAAGAAAACCAGAGCCCGAGGAAAGAAACCGGAGTCCAGGGAACAAAAACAGGTCCCGAAGAACAAAAGGAGGGTCCGAGGAATAAAACGAGACCCCGAGGAACAAAACTAGCCCTCGAGGAAGAATACCAGAGCCCGAGGAAGACAACCAGAGCTAGAGGAGCAAAACCACAGCTCGAGGAACAAAACCAGATCCCGAAGAAGAAAAGGAGGCCCTGAGGAACAAAACCAGAGCCCGTGGAAGAGCCCGTGGAATTATACTAGAGTCCGAGGAACAAAACCAGAGCCCGAGGAAAAAAAACAGAGCCTGAGGAACAAAACCAGAGCCAATGGAACTAAAACAGAGCTCGAGGAACAAAACCAGAACCTGAGAAATTAAACCAGAGCCCGAGGAAGGAAACCAGAACCCGAGGAACAAAACCAGAAACGGAGGAAGAAACGGTGGGCCTGAGGAACAAAACGAGACCCGTGGACCCAAACCAGAGCCCGAGGAGCTAAAGCAGAGCTGGAAGAACAAAACCAGAACCTGGGCAACAAAACCAGCCCTCGAGGAAAAAAACCGGAGCCCGAGGAAGGAAACCAGAGCCCGAGGAAAGAAACCAGAGCCCAAGGAACAAAAACAGGTCCCGAAGAACAAAAGGAGGGTTCGAGGAATAAAACGAGACCCCGAGAAACAAAACTAGCCCTCGAGGAAGAAAACCAGAGCCCGAGGAAGACAACCAGAGCTAGAGGAGCAAAACCACAGCTCGAGGAAGAAAACCAGAGCCCGAGGAAAGAAACCAGAGCCCGAGGAAGAAAACCAGAGCCCGAGGAACAAAACCAGATCCCGAAGAACAAAAGGAGGGCCCGAGGAATAAAAGGAGATCCCGAGGAAAAAAACTAGCCCTGGAGGAAGAAAAGCAGAGCCCGAGGAAGAAAACCAGAGCCCGAGGAAGACAACGAGAGCTAGAGGAGCAAAACCACAGCTCGAGGAACAAAACGAGCTCCCGAGGAAAGAAACCAGAGCCCGAGGAACAAAACCAGATCCCGAGGAACAAAACCAGATCCCGAAGAAGAAAAGGAGGGCCCGAGGAATAAAACAAGACACCGAGGAACAAAACTAGCCCTCGAGGAAGAAAAGCAGAGCCCGAGGAAGAAAACCAGAGCCCGAGGAAGACAACGAGAGCTAGAGGAGCAAAACCACAGCTCGAGGAACAAAACGAGCTCCCAAGGAAAGAAACCAGAGCCCGAGGAACAAAACCAGATCCCGAGGAGCAAAACCAGATCGCGAAGAACAGAAGGAGACCCAAAGGAACAAAACCAGAGCCCGTGGAATTATACTAGAGTCCGAGAAACAAAACCAGAGCCCGAGGAAAAAAAATAGAGCCTGAGGAACAAAACCAGAGCCAATGGAACTAAAACAGAGCTCGAGGAAGAAAACCAGAACCTGAGAAATTAAACCAGAGCCCGAGGAAGGAAAACAGAACCCGAGGAACAAAACCAGAAATGGAGGAAGAAACGGTGGGCCTGAGGAACAAATCGAGACCCGTGGACCCAAACCAGAGCCCGAGGAGCTAACGCAGAGCTGGAAGAACAAAACCAGAGCCTGAGGAACAAAAGCAGAGCCCGTGGAACTAAACCAGAGCCCGGGGAACAAAACCAGAGGCCGAGAAAAAAAAGCAGGGGCAGAGGAACAAAAAAAGAGGCCGAGGAACAATAGCAGAGCCCGAGGAAGAAAACCAGAGCCCGAGGAAGAAAACCAGAACCCGAGGAAGAAACGGTGGGCCCGAGGAACAAAACGAGACCCGTGGACCCAAACCAGAGCCCGAGGAGCTAACGCAGAGCTGGAAGAACAAAACCAGAGCCCGGGGAACAAAACCAGCCCTCGAGGAAGAAAACCAGAGCCCGAGGAAGAAAACCAGAGCCCGAGGAAGACAACCAGAGCTAGAGGAGCAAAACCACAGCTCGAGGAACAAAAACAGAGCCCAAGGAAAGAAAAAAGAGCCTGAGGAAAAAAATCAGATCGCGAAGAACAAAAGGAGGCCCCGAGGAACAAAACCATAGCCCGTGGAAGAGCCCGTGGAATTATACTAGAGTCCGAGGAACAAAACCAGAGCCCGAGGAAAAAAACCAGAGCCTGAGGAACAAAACGAGAGCCAATGGAACTAAAACAGAGCTCGAGGAACAAAACCAGAACCCGAGAAATTAAACCAGAGCCCGAGGAACAAAACTAGCCCTCGAGGAAGAAAACCAGAGCCCGAGGAAGACAACCAGAGCTAGAGGAGCAAAACCACAGCTCGAGGAAGAAAACCAGAGCCCGAGGAAAGAAACCGGAGTCCAAGGAACAAAAACAGGTCCCGAAGAACAAAAGGAGGGTCCGAGGAATAAAACGAGACCCCGAGGAACAAAACTAGCCCTCGAGGAAGAATACCAGAGCCCGAGGAAGACAACCAGAGCTAGAGGAGCAAAACCACAGCTCGAGGAACAAAACCAGATCCCGAAGAAGAAAAGGAGGCCCTGAGGAACAAAACCAGAGCCAATGGAACTAAAACAGAACTCGAGGAACAAAACCAGAACTCGAGAAATTAAACCAGAGCCCGAGGAAGAAAACGAGAACCCGAGGAACAAAACCAGAGACGGAGGAACAAATGGTGGGCCCGAGGAACAAAACGAGACCGTTGGACCCAAACCAGAGCCCGAGGAGCTAAAGCAGAGCTGGAAGAACAAAACCAGAGCCCGGGGAACAAAACCAGCCCTCGAGGAAGAAAACCAGAGCCCGAGGAAGAAAACCAGAGCCCGAGGAAGACAACCAGAGCTAGAGGAGCAAAACCACAGCTCGAGGAACAAAACCAGAGCCCGAGGAAAGAAACCAGAGCCTGAGGAACGAAACCAGATCCCGAGGAACAAAACCAGATCCCGAAGAACAAAAGGAGGGCCCGAGGAATAAAACCAGAGCCCGAGGAACAAAACTAGCCCTCGAGGAAGAAAAGCAGAGCCCGAGGAACAAAACTAGAGCCCGAGGAACACAACGAGAGCTAGAGGAGCAAAACCACAGCTCGAGGAACAAAACGAGCTCCCGAGGAAAGAAACCAGAGCCTGAGGAACAAAACCAGATCCCGAGGAGCAAAACCAGATCGCGAAGAACAAAAGGAGGCCCCGAGGAACAAAAGCAGAGCCCGTGGAATTATACTAGAGTCCGAGGAACAAAACCAGAGCCCGAGGAAAAAAAACAGATCCTGAAGAACAAAAGGAGGGCCCGAGGAATAAAACCAGAGCCCGAGGAACAAAACCAGAGCCCGAGGAAAGAAAACAGAGCCCGAGGAAGAAAACCAGAGCCCGAGGAACAAAACCAGATCCTGAAGAACAAAAGGAGGGCCCGAGGAATAAAACCAGAGCCCGAGGAAGACAACCAGATCCCGAGGAGCAAAACCAGATCGCGAAGAACAAAAGGAGTCCCCAAGGAACAAAACCAGAGCTCGTGGAATTATACTAGAGTCCGAGGAACAAAACCAGAGCCCGAGGAAAAAAAACAGATCCTGAAGAACAAAAGGAGGGCCCGAGGAATAAAACCAGAGCCCGAGGAACAAAACTATCCCTCGAGGAAGAAAACCAGAGCCCGAGGAAGAAAACCAGAGCCCGAGGAAGACAACGAGAGCTAGAGGAGCAAAACCACAGCTCGAGGAACAAAACGAGCTCCCGAGGAAAGAAACCAGAGCCCGAGGAACAAAACCAGATCCCGAGGAGCAAAACCAGATCGCGAAGAACAGAAGGAGACCCCAAGGAACAAAACCAGAGCCCGTGGAATTATACTAGAGTCCGAGGAACAAAACCAGAGCCCGAGGAAAAAACACAGAGCCTGAGGAACAAAACCAGAGCCAATGGAACTAAACCAGAGCTCAAGGAACAAAACCAGAACCCGAGAAATTAAACCAGAGCCCGAGGAAGAAAACCAGAACCCGAAGAACAAAACTAGAGACCGAGGAAAAAATGGTGGGCCCGAGGAACAAAACGAGACCCGTGGACCCAAACCAGAGCCCGAGGAGCTAAAGCAGAGCTGGAAGAACAAAACTAGATCCTGGGCAACAAAACCAGTCCTCGAGGAAGAAAACCAGAGACCGAGGAAGGAAACCAGAGCCCGAGGAAGACAACCAGAGCTAGAGGAGCAAAACCACAGCTCGAGGATTAAAAACAGAGCCCGAGGAAAGAAACCAGAGCCCGAGGAACAAAAACAGGTCCCAAAAAAACAAAAGGAGTGTCCGAGGAATAAAATGAGACCCCGAGGAACAAAACTAGCCCTCGAGGAAGAATACCAGAGCCCGAGGAAGACATCTAGAGCTAGAGGAGCAAAACCACAGCTCGAGGAAAAAAACCAGTGCCCGAGGAAAGAAACCAGAGCCCAAGGAACAAAAACAGATCCCGAAGAACAAAAGGAGGGTCCGAGGAATAAAACCAGACCCCGAGGAACAAAACTAGCCCTCACGGAAGAATACCAGAGCCTGAGGAAGACAACCAGAGCTAGCGGAGCAAAACCACAGCTCGAGGAACAAAACCAGAGCCCGAGGAAAGAAAACAGAGCCCGAGTAATAAAACCAGACCCCGAGGAACAAAACTAGCCCTCGAGGAAGAAAACCAGAGCCCGAGGAAGAAAACCAGAGCCCGAGGAAGACAACGAGAGCTAGAGGAGCAAAACCACAGCTCGAGGAACAAAACGAGCTCCCGAGGAAAGAAAACAGAGCCCGAGGAACAAAACCAGATCCCAAGGAACAAAACCAGATCGCGAAGAACAAAAGGAGGCCCCAAGGAACAAAACCAGAGATCGTGGAATTATACTAGAGTCCGAGGAACAGAACCAGAGCCCGAGGAATAAAAACACAGCCTGAGGAACAAAACCAGAGCCAATGGAACTAAAACAGAGCTCGAGGAACAAAACCAGAACCCGAGGAATTAAACCAGAGCCCGAGGAAGAAAACTAGAACCCGAGGAACAAAACCAGAGACCGAGGAACAAATGGTGGGCCTGAGGAACAAAACGAGACCCGTGGACCCAAAGCACAGCCCAAGGAGCTAAAGCAGAGCTGGAAGAAAAAAACCAGAGCCCGGACAACAAAACCAGCCCTCGAGGAAGAAAACCAGAGCCCGAGGAAGAAAACCAGAGCCCGAGGAAGACAACCAGAGCTAGAGGAGCAAAACCACAGCTCGAGGAACAAAACCAGAGCCCGAGGAAAGAAACCAGAGCCTGAGGAAGAAAACCAGAGCCCGAGGAACAAAACCAGATCCCGAAGAACAAAAGGAGGGCCCGAGGAATAAAACCAGAGCCCGAGGAACAAAACTAGCCCTCGAGTAAGAAAAGCTGAGCCCGAGGAACAAAACCAGAGCCCGAGAAAGACAACGAGAGCTAGAGGAGCAAAACCACAGCTCAAGGAACAAAACGAGCTCCCGAGGAAAGAAAACAGAGCCCGAGGAACAAAACCAGATCCCAAGGAACAAAACCAGATCGCGAAGAACAAAAGGAGGCCCCGAGGAACAAAACCAGAGCCCGTGGAATTATACTAGAGTCCAAGGAACAGAACCAGAGCCCGAGGAAAAAAACCAGAGCCTAAGGAACAAAACGAGAGCCAATGGAACTAAAGCAGAGCTCGAGGAACAAAACCAGAACCTGAGAAATTAAACCAGAGCCCGAGGAAGAAAACCAGAACCCGAGGAACAAAACCAGAGATGGAGGAACAAATGCTGGGCCTGAGGAGCAAAACGAGACCCGTGGACGCAAACCAGAGCCCGAGGAGCTAAAGCAGAGCTGGAAGAACAAAACCAGAGCCCGGGCAACAAAACCAGCCCTCGAGGAAGAAAACCAGAGCCCGAGGAAAAAAACCAGAGCCCGAGGAAGACAACCAGAGCTAGAGGAGCAAAACCACAGCTCGAGGAAGAAAACCAGAGCCCGAGGAAAGAAACCAGAGCCCGAGGAACGAAACCAGAGCCCGAGAAACAAAACCAGATCGTGAAGAACAAAAGGAGGCCCCGAGGAACAAAACCAGAGCCCGTGGAATTATACTAGAGTCCGAGGAACAAAACCAGAGGCCGAGGAAAGAAACCAGAGCCCAAGGAACAAAAACAGGTCCCGAAGAACAAAAGGAGAGTCTGAGGAAGAAAACGAGACCCCGAGGAACAAAACTAGCCCTCGAGGAAGAATACCAGAGCCCGAGGAAGAAAACCAGAGCCCGAGGAAGACAACCAGAGCTAGAGGAGCAAAACCACAGCTCGAGGAACAAAACCAGAGCCCGAGGAAAGAAACCAGAGCCCGAGGAAGAAAACCAGAGCCCGAGGAACAAAACCAGATCCCGAAGAACAAAAGGAGGGCCCGAGGAATAAAACCAGACCCCGAGGAACAAAACTAGCCCTCGAGGAAGAAAACCAGGGCCCGAGGAAGAAAACCAGAGCCCGAGGAAGACAACGAGAGCTAGAGGAGCAAAACCACAGCTCGAGGAACAAAACGAGCTCCCGAGGAAAGAAAACAGAGCCCGAGGAACAAAACCAGATCCCAAGGAAAAAAACCAGATCGCGAAGAACAAAAGGAGGCCCCGAGGAACAAAACCAGAGCTCGTGGAATTATACTAGAGTCCGAGGAACAGAACCAGAGCCTGAGGAATAAAAACAGAGCCTGAGGAACAAAACCAGAGCCAATGGAACTAAAACAGAACTCGAGGAACAAAACCAGAACCCGAGGAATTAAACCAGAGCCCGAGGAAGAAAACTAGAACCCGAGGAACAAAACCAGAGACCGAGGAACAAATGGTGGGCCTGAGGAACAAAACGAGACCCGTGGACCCAAAGCACAGCCCGAGGAGCTAAAGCAGAGCTGGAAGAAAAAAACCAGAGCCCGGGCAACAAAACCAGCCCTCGAGGAAGAAAACCAGAGCCCGAGGAAGAAAACCAGAGCCCGAGGAAGACAACCAGAGCTAGAGGAGCAAAACCACAGCTCGAGGAACAAAACCAGAGCCAGAGGAAAGAAACCAGAGCCCGAGGAAGAAAACCAGAGCCCGAGGAACAAAACCAGATCCCGAAGAACAAAAGGAGGCCCCGAGGAACAAAACCAGAGCTCGTGGAATTGTACTAGAGTCCGAGGAACAAAACCAGAGCCCGTGGAATTATACTAGAGTCCGAGGAACAAAACCAGAGCCCGAGGAAAAAAACCAGAGCCTGAGGAACAAAAGCAGAGCCCGTGGAACTAAACCAGAGCCCGGGGAACAAAACCAGAGGCCGAGAAAAAAAAACAGGGGCAGAGGAACAAAAAAAGAGGCCGAGGAACAATACCAGAGCCCGAGAAATTAAACCAGAGCCCGAGGAAGAAAACCAGAACCCGAGGAAGAAACGGTGGGCCCGAGGAACAAAACGAGACCCGTGGACCCAAACCAGAGCCCGAGGAGCTAAAGCAGAGCTGGAAGAACAAAACCAGAGCCCGGGGAACAAAACCAGCCCTCGAGGAAGAAAACCAGGGCCCGAGGAAGAAAACCAGAGACCGAGGAAGACAACGAGAGCTAGAGGAGCAAAACCACAGCTCGAGGAACAAATCCAGAGCCCGAGGAAAGAAAGCAGAGCCCGAGGAACGAAACCAGAGCCTGAGAAACAAAACCAGATCGCGAAGAACAAAAGGAGGCCCCGAGGAACAAAACCAGAGCCCGTGGAATTATACTAGAGTCCGAGGAACAGAACCAGAGCCCGAGGAAAAAAAACAGAGCCTAAGGAACAAAACGAGAGCCAATGGAACTAAAGCAGAGCTCGAGGAACAAAACCAGAACCCGAGAAATTAAACCAGAGCCCGAGGAAGAAAACCAGAACCCGAGGAACAAAACCAGAGATGGAGGAACAAATGCTGGGCCTGAGGAGCAAAACGAGACCCGTGGACCCAAACCAGAGCCCGAGGAGCTAAAGCAGAGCTGGAAGAACAAAACCAGAGCCCGGGCAACAAAACCAGCCCTCGAGGAAGAAAACCAGGGCCCGAGGAAAAAAACCAGAGCCCGAGGAAGACAACCAGAGCTAGAGGAGCAAAACCACAGCTCGAGGAACAAAACCAGAGCCCGAGGAAAGAAACCAGAGCCCGAGGAACGAAACCAGAGCCCGAGAAACAAAACCAGATCGTGAAGAACAAAAGGAGGCCCCGAGGAACAAAACCAGAGCCTGAGGAATTATACTAGAGTCCGAGGAACAAAACCAGAGGCCGAGGAAAGAAACCAGAGCCCAAGGAACAAAAACAGGTCCCGAAGAACAAAAGGAGAGTCTGAGGAAGAAAACGAGACCACGAGGAACAAAACTAGCCCTCGAGGAAGAATACCAGAGCCCGAGGAAGAAAACCAGAGCCCGAAGAAGACAACCAGAGCTAGAGGAGCAAAACCACAGATCGAGGAACAAAACCAGAGCCCGAGGAAAGAAACCAGAGCCCGAGGAAGAAAACCAGAGCCCGAGGAACAAAACCAGATCCCGAAGAACAAAAGGAGGGCCCGAGGAATAAAACCACACCCCGAGGAACAAAACTAGCCCTCGAGGAAGAAAACCAGAGCCCGAGGAAAGAAACCAGAGCCCGAGGAACGAAACCAGAGCCCGAGAAACAAAACCAGATCGTGAAGAACAAAAGGAGGCCCCGAGGAACAAAACCAGAGCCCGTGGAATTATACTAGAGTCCGAGGAACAAAACCAGAGGCCGAGGAAAGAAACCAGAGCCCGAGGAACAAAAACAGGTCCCGAAGAACAAAAGGAGGGCCCGAGGAATAAAACCAGAGCCCGAGGAACAAAACTAGCCCTCGAGGAAGAAAAGCAGAGCCCGAGGAAGAAAACCAGAGCCCGAGGAAGACAACGAGAGCTAGAGGAGCAAAACCACAGCTCGAGGAACAAAACGAGCTCCCGAGGAAAGAAAACAGAGCCCGAGGAACAAAACCAGATCCCAAGGAACAAAACCAGATCGCGAAGAACAAAAGGAGGCCCCGAGGAACAAAACCAGAGCTCGTGGAATTATACTAGAGTCCGAGGAACAGAACCAGAGCCTGAGGAATAAAAACAGAGCCTGAGGAACAAAACCAGAGCCGATGGAACTAAAAGAGAGCTCGAGGAACAAAACCAGAACCCGAGGAATTAAACCAGAGCCCGAGGAAGAAAACTAGAACCCGAGGAACAAAACCAGAGACCGAGGAACAAATGGTGGGCCTGAGGAACAAAACGAGACCCGTGGACCCAAAGCACAGCCCGAGGAGCTAAAGCAGAGCTGGAAGAAAAAAACCAGAGCCCGGGCAACAAAACCAGCCCTCGAGGAAGAAAACCAGAGCCCAAGGAAGAAAACCAGAGCCCGAGGAAGACAACCAGAGCTAGAGGAGCAAAACCACAGCTCGAGGAATAAAACCAGAGCCCGAGGAACAAAACTAGCCCTCGAGTAAGAACAGCAGAGCCCGAGGAACAAAACCAGAGCCCGAGGAAGACAACGAGAGCTAGAGGAGCAAAACCACAGCTCGAGGAACAAAACCAGAGCCCGAGGAAAGAAACCAGAGCCCGAGGAAGAAAACCAGAGCCCGAGGAACAAAACCAGATCCCGAAGAACAAAAGGAGGCCCCGAGGAACAAAACCAGAGCTCGTGGAATTATACTAGAGTCCGAGGAACAAAACCAGAGCCCGTGGAATTATACTAGAGTCCGAGGAACAAAACCAGAGCCCGAGGAAAAAAACCAGAGCCTGAGGAACAAAAGCAGAGACCGTGGAACTAAACCAGAGCCCGGGGAACAAAACCAGAGGCCGAGAAAAAAAAACAGGGGCAGAGGAACAAAAAAAGAGGCCGAGGAACAATACCAGAGCCCGAGAAATTAAACCAGAGCCCGAGGAAGAAAACCAGAACCCGAGGAAGAAACGGTGGGCCCGAGGAACAAAACGAGACCCGTGGACCCAAACCAGAGCCCGAGGAGCTAAAGCAGAGCTGGAAGAACAAAACCAGAGCCCGGGGAACAAAACCAGCCCTCGACGAAGAAAACCAGGGCCCGAGGAAGAAAACCAGAGCCCGAGGAAGACAACGAGAGCTAGAGGAGCAAAACCACAGGTCGAGGAACAAATCCAGAGCCCGAGGAAAGAAAGCAGAGCCCGAGGAACGAAACGAGCCTGAGAAACAAAACCAGATCGCGAAGAACAAAAGGAGGCCCCGAGGAACAAAACCAGAGCCCGTGGAATTATACTAGAGTCCGAGGAACAGAACCAGAGCCCGAGGAAAAAAACCAGAGCCTAAGGAACAAAACCAGAGCCAATGGAACTAAAGCAGAGCTCGAGGAACAAAACCAGAACCCGAGAAATTAAACCAGAGCCCAAGGAAGAAAACCAGAACCCGAGGAACAAAACTAGCCCTCGAGGAAGAAAAGCAGAGCCCGAGGAACAAAACCAGAGCCCGAGGAAGACAACGAGAGCTAGAGGAGCAAAACCACAGCTCGAGGAACAAAACGAGCTCCCGAGGAAAGAAACCAGAGCCCGAGGAACAAAACCAGATCCCGAGGAGCAAAACCAGATCCCGAGGAGCAAAACCAGATCGCGAAGAACAAAAGGAGGCCCCAAGGAACAAAACCAGAGCCCGTGGAATTATACTAGAGTCCGAGGAACAAAACCAGAGCCCGAGGAAAAAAAACAGAGCCTGAGGAACAAAAGCAGAGCCCGTGGAACTAAACCAGAGCCCGGGGAACAAAACCAGAGGCCGAGAAAAAAAAACAGGGGCAGAGGAACAAAAAAAGAGGCCGAGGAACAATACCAGAGCCCGAGAAATTAAACCAGAGCCCGAGGAAGAAAACCAGAACCCGAGGAAGAAACGGTGGGCCCGAGGAACAAAACGAGACCCGTGGACCCAAACCAGAGCCCGAGGAGCTAAAGCAGAGCTGGAAGAACAAAACCAGAGCCCGGGCAACAAAACCAGCCCTCGAGGAAGAAAACCAGGGCCCGAGGAAGAAAACCAGAGCCCGAGGAAGACAACCAGAGCTAGAGGAGCAAAACCACAGCTCGAGGAACAAATCCAGAGCCCGAGGAAAGAAAGCAGAGCCCGAGGAAGAAAACCAGAGCCCGAGAAACAAAACCAGATCGCGAAGAACAAAAGGAGGCCCCGAGGAACAAAACCAGAGCCCGTGGAATTATACTAGAGTCCGAGGAACAAAACCAGAGCCCGAGGAAAAAAACCAGAGCCTAAGGAACAAAACCAGAGCCAATGGAACTAAAGCAGAGCTCGAGGAACAAAACCAGAACCCGAGAAATTAAACCAGAGCCCGAGGAAGAAAACCAGAACCCGAGGAACAAAACCAGAGACCGAGGAACAAATGCTGGGCCTGAGGAGCAAAACGAGACCCGTGGACGCAAACCAGAGCCCGAGGAGCTAAAGCAGAGCTGGAAGAACAAAACCAGAGCCCGGGCAACAAAACCAGCCCTCGAGGAAGAAAACCAGAGCCCGAGGAAAAAAACCAGAGCCCGAGGAAGACAACCAGAGCTAGAGGAGCAAAACCACAGCTCGAGGAACAAAACCAGAGCCCAAGGAAAGAAACCAGAGCCCGAGGAACGAAACCAGAGCCCGAGAAACAAAACCAGATTGTGAAGAACAAAAGGAGGCCCCGAGGAACAAAATCAGACCCCGTGGAATTATACTAGAGTCCGAGGAACAAAACCAGAGGCCGAGGAAAGAAACCAGAGCCCAAGGAACAAAAACAGGTCCCGAAGAACAAAAGGAGAGTCTGAGGAAGAAAACGTGACCCCGAGGAACAAAACTAGCCCTCGAGGAAGAATACCAGAGCCCGAGGAAGAAAACCAGAGCCCGAGGAAGACAACCAGAGCTAGAGGAGCAAAACCACAGCTCGAGGAAGAAAACCAGAGCCCGAGGAAAGAAACCAGAGCCCGAGGAAGAAAACCAGAGCCCGAGGAACAAAACCAGATCCCGAAGAACAAAAGGAGGGCCCGAGGAAGAAAACCAGAGCCCGAGGAACAAAACAAGCCCTCGAGGAAGAAAACCAGAGCCCGAGGAAGAAAACCAGAGCCCGAGGAAGACAACGAGAGCTAGAGGAGCAAAACCACAGCTCGAGGAACAAAACGAGCTCCCGAGGAAAGAAACCAGAGCCCGAGGAACAAAACCAGATCCCGAGGAGCAAAACCAGATCGCGAAGAACAAAAGGAGGCCCCAAGGAACAAAACCAGAGCCCGTGGAATTATACTAGAGTCCGAGGAACAAAACCAGAGCCCGAGGAAAAAAAACAGAGCCCGAGGAAGACAACCAGAGCTAGAGGAGCAAAACCACAGCTCGAGGAACAAAACCAGAGCCCAAGGAAAGAAACCAGAGCCCGAGGAACGAAACCAGAGCCCGAGAAACAAAACCAGATTGTGAAGAACAAAAGGAGGCCCCGAGGAACAAAACCAGACCCCGTGGAATTATACTAGAGTCCGAGGAACAAAACCAGAGGCCGAGGAAAGAAACCAGAGCCCAAGGAACAAAAACAGGTCCCGAAGAACAAAAGGAGAGTCTGAGGAAGAAAACGAGACCCCGAGGAACAAAACTAGCCCTCGAGGAAGAATACCAGAGCCCGAGGAAGAAAACCAGAGCCCGAGGAAGACAACCAGAGCTAGAGGAGCAAAACCACAGCTCGAGGAAGAAAACCAGAGCCCGAGGAAAGAAACCAGAGCCCGAGGAAGAAAACCAGAGCCCGAGGAACAAAACCAGATCCCGAAGAACAAAAGGAGGGCCCGAGGAAGAAAACCAGAGCCCGAGGAACAAAACAAGCCCTCGAGGAAGAAAACCAGAGCCCGAGGAAGAAAACCAGAGCCCGAGGAAGACAACGAGAGCTAGAGGAGCAAAACCACAGCTCGAGGAACAAAACGAGCTCCCGAGGAAAGAAACCAGAGCCCGAGGAACAAAACCAGATCCCGAGGAGCAAAACCAGATCGCGAAGAACAAAAGGAGGCCCCAAGGAACAAAACCAGAGCCCGTGGAATTATACTAGAGTCCGAGGAACAAAACCAGAGCCCGAGGAAAAAAAACAGAGCCTGAGGAACAAAAGCAGAGCCCGTGGAACTAAACCAGAGCCCGGGGAACAAAACCAGAGGCCGAGAAAAAAAAACAGGGGCAGAGGAACAAAAAAAGAGGTCGAGGAACAATACCAGAGCCCGAGAAATTAAACCAGAGCCCGAGGAAGAAAACCAGAACCCGAGGAAGAAACGGTGGGCCCGAGGAACAAAACGAGACCCGTGGACCCAAACCAGAGCCCGAGGAGCTAAAGCAGAGCTGGAAGAACAAAACCAGAGCCCGGGGAACAAAACCAGCCCTCGAGGAAGAAAACCAGGGCCCGAGGAAGAAAACCAGAGCCCGAGGAAGACAACGAGAGCTAGAGGAGCAAAACCACAGCTCGAGGAACAAATCCAGAGCCCGAGGAAAGAAAGCAGAGCCCGAGGAAGAAAACCAGAGCCCGAGAAAAAAAACCAGATCGCGAAGAACAAAAGGAGGCCCCGAGGAACAAAACCAGAGCCCGTGGAATTATACTAGAGTCCGAGGAACAGAACCAGAGCCCGAGGAAAAAAACCAGAGCCTAAGGAACAAAACCAGAGCCAATGGAACTAAAGCAGAGCTCGAGGAACAAAACCAGAACCCGAGAAATTAAACCAGAGCCCGAGGAAGAAAACCAGAACCCGAGGAACAAAACCAGAGACGGAGGAACAAATGCTGGGCCTGAGGAGCAAAACGAGACCCGTGGACCCAAACCAGAGCCCGAGGAGCTAAAGCAGAGCTGGAAGAACAAAACCAGAGCCTGGGCAACAAAACCAGCCCTCGAGGAAGAAAACCAGAGCCCGAGGAAAAAAACCAGAGCCCGAGGAAGACAACCAGAGCTAGAGGAGAAAAACCACAGCTCGAGGAACAAAACCAGAGTCCGAGGAAAGAAACCAGAGCCCGAGGAACGAAACCAGAGCCCGAGAAACAAAACCAGATCGTGAAGAACAAAAGGAGGCCCCGAGGAACAAAACCAGAGCCCGTGGAATTATACTAGAGTCCGAGGAACAAAACCAGAGGCCGAGGAAAGAAACCAGAGCCCAAGGAACAAAAACAGGTCCCGAAGAACAAAAGGAGGGCCCGAGGAATAAAACCAGAGCCCGAGGAACAAAACTAGCCCTCGAGGAAGAAAAGCAGAGCCCGAGGAAGAAAACCAGAGCCCGAGGAAGACAACGAGAGCTAGAGGAGCAAAACCACAGCTCAAGGAACAAAACGAGCTCCCGAGGAAAGAAAAGAGAGCCCGAGGAACAAAACCAGATCCCAAGGAACAAAACCAGATCGCGAAGAACAAAAGGAGGCCCCGAGGAACAAAACCAGAGCTCGTGGAATTATACTAGAGTCCGAGGAACAGAACCAGAGCCTGAGGAATAAAAACAGAGCCTGAGGAACAAAACCAGAGCCAATGGAACTAAAACAGAACTCGAGGAACAAAACCAGAACCCGAGGAATTAAACCAGAGCCCGAGGAAGAAAACTAGAACCCGAGGAACAAAACCAGAGACCGAGGAACAAATGGTGGGCCTGAGGAACAAAACGAGACCCGTGGACCCAAAGCACAGCCCGAGGAGCTAAAACAGAGCTGGAAGAAAAAAACCAGAGCCCGGGCAACAAAACCAGCCCTCGAGGAAGAAAACCAGAGCCCGTGGAATTATACTAGAGTCCGAGGAACAAAACCAGAGGCCGAGGAAAGAAACCAGAGCCCAAGGAACAAAAACAGGTCCCGAAGAACAAAAGGAGAGTCTGAGGAAGAAAACGAGACCCCGAGGAACAAAACTAGCCCTCGAGGAAGAATACCAGAGCCCGAGGAAGAAAACCAGAGCCCGAGGAAGAAAACCAGAGCTAGAGGAGCAAAACCTCAGCTCGAGGAACAAAACCAGAGCCCGAGGAAAGAAACCAGAGCCCGAGGAAGAAAACCAGAGCCCGAGGAACAAAACCAGATCCCGAAGAACAAAAGGAGGGCCCGAGGAATAAAACCAGACCCCGAGGAACAAAACTAGCCCTCGAGGAAGAAAACCAGAGCCCGAGGAAAAAAACCAGAGCCCGAGGAGGACAACGAGAGCTAGAGGAGCAAAACCACATCTCGAGGAACAAAACGAGCTCCCGAGGAAAGAAAACAGAGCCCGAGGAACAAAACCAGATCCCAAGGAACAAAACCAGATCGCGAAGAACAAAAGGAGGCCCCGAGGAACAAAACCAGAGCTCGTGGAATTATACTAGAGTCCGAGGAACAGAACCAGAGCCTGAGGAATAAAAACAGAGCCTGAGGAACAAAACCAGAGCCAATGGAACTAAAACAGAACTCGAGGAACAAAACCAGAACCCGAGGAATTAAACCAGAGCCCGAGGAAGAAAACTAGAACCCGAGGAACAAAACCAGAGACCGAGGAACAAATGGTGGGCCTGAGGAACAAAACGAGACCCGTGGACCCAAAGCACAGCCCGAGGAGCTAAAGCAGAGCTGGAAGAAAAAAACCAGAGCCCGGGCAACAAAACCAGCCCTCGAGGAAGAAAACCAGAGCCCGAGGAAGAAAACCAGAGCCCGAGGAAGACAACCAGAGCTAGAGGAGCAAAACCACAGCTCGAGGAACAAAACCAGAGCCAGAGGAAAGAAACCAGAGCCCGAGGAAGAAAACCAGAGCCCGAGGAACAAAACCAGATCCCGAAGAACAAAAGGAGGCCCCGAGGAACAAAACCAGAGCTCGTGGAATTGTACTAGAGTCCGAGGAACAAAACCAGAGCCCGTGGAATTATACTAGAGTCCGAGGAACAAAACCAGAGCCCGAGGAAAAAAACCAGAGCCTGAGGAACAAAAGCAGAGCCCGTGGAACTAAACCAGAGCCCGGGGAACAAAACCAGAGGCCGAGAAAAAAAATCAGGGGCAGAGGAACAAAAAAAGAGGCCGAGGAACAATACCAGAGCCCGAGAAATTAAACCAGAGCCCGAGGAAGAAAACCAGAACCCGAGGAAGAAACGGTGGGCCCGAGGAACAAAACGAGACCCGTGGACCCAAACCAGAGCCCGAGGAGCTAAAGCAGAGCTGGAAGAACAAAACCAGAGCCCGGGCAACAAAACCAGCCCTCGAGGAAGAAAACCAGAGCCCGAGGAAAAAAAACAGAGCCCGAGGAAGACAACCAGAGCTAGAGGAGCAAAACCACAGCTCGAGGAACAAAACCAGAGCCCAAGGAAAGAAACCAGAGCCCGAGGAACGAAACCAGAGCCCGAGAAACAAAACCAGATTGTGAAGAACAAAAGGAGGCCCCGAGGAACAAAACCAGACCCCGTGGAATTATACTAGAGTCCGAGGAACAAAACCAGAGGCCGAGGAAAGAAACCAGAGCCCAAGGAACAAAAACAGGTCCCGAAGAACAAAAGGAGAGTCTGAGGAAGAAAACGTGACCCCGAGGAACAAAACTAGCCCTCGAGGAAGAATACCAGAGCCCGAGGAAGAAAACCAGAGCCCGAGGAAGACAACCAGAGCTAGAGGAGCAAAACCACAGCTCGAGGAAGAAAACCAGAGCCCGAGGAAAGAAACCAGAGCCCGAGGAAGAAAACCAGAGCCCGAGGAACAAAACCAGATCCCGAAGAACAAAAGGAGGGCCCGAGGAAGAAAACCAGAGCCCGAGGAACAAAACAAGCCCTCGAGGAAGAAAACCAGAGCCCGAGGAAGAAAACCAGAGCCCGAGGAAGACAACGAGAGCTAGAGGAGCAAAACCACAGCTCGAGGAACAAAACGAGCTCCCGAGGAAAGAAACCAGAGCCCGAGGAACAAAACCAGATCCCGAGGAGCAAAACCAGATCGCGAAGAACAAAAGGAGGCCCCAAGGAACAAAACCAGAGCCCGTGGAATTATACTAGAGTCCGAGGAACAAAACCAGAGCCCGAGGAAAAAAAACAGAGCCCGAGGAAGACAACCAGAGCTAGAGGAGCAAAACCACAGCTCGAGGAACAAAACCAGAGCCCAAGGAAAGAAACCAGAGCCCGAGGAACGAAACCAGAGCCCGAGAAACAAAACCAGATTGTGAAGAACAAAAGGAGGCCCCGAGGAACAAAACCAGACCCCGTGGAATTATACTAGAGTCCGAGGAACAAAACCAGAGGCCGAGGAAAGAAACCAGAGCCCAAGGAACAAAAACAGGTCCCGAAGAACAAAAGGAGAGTCTGAGGAAGAAAACGAGACCCCGAGGAACAAAACTAGCCCTCGAGGAAGAATACCAGAGCCCGAGGAAGAAAACCAGAGCCCGAGGAAGACAACCAGAGCTAGAGGAGCAAAACCACAGCTCGAGGAAGAAAACCAGAGCCCGAGGAAAGAAACCAGAGCCCGAGGAAGAAAACCAGAGCCCGAGGAACAAAACCAGATCCCGAAGAACAAAAGGAGGGCCCGAGGAAGAAAACCAGAGCCCGAGGAACAAAACAAGCCCTCGAGGAAGAAAACCAGAGCCCGAGGAAGAAAACCAGAGCCCGAGGAAGACAACGAGAGCTAGAGGAGCAAAACCACAGCTCGAGGAACAAAACGAGCTCCCGAGGAAAGAAACCAGAGCCCGAGGAACAAAACCAGATCCCGAGGAGCAAAACCAGATCGCGAAGAACAAAAGGAGGCCCCAAGGAACAAAACCAGAGCCCGTGGAATTATACTAGAGTCCGAGGAACAAAACCAGAGCCCGAGGAAAAAAAACAGAGCCTGAGGAACAAAAGCAGAGCCCGTGGAACTAAACCAGAGCCCGGGGAACAAAACCAGAGGCCGAGAAAAAAAAACAGGGGCAGAGGAACAAAAAAAGAGGTCGAGGAACAATACCAGAGCCCGAGAAATTAAACCAGAGCCCGAGGAAGAAAACCAGAACCCGAGGAAGAAACGGTGGGCCCGAGGAACAAAACGAGACCCGTGGACCCAAACCAGAGCCCGAGGAGCTAAAGCAGAGCTGGAAGAACAAAACCAGAGCCCGGGGAACAAAACCAGCCCTCGAGGAAGAAAACCAGGGCCCGAGGAAGAAAACCAGAGCCCGAGGAAGACAACGAGAGCTAGAGGAGCAAAACCACAGCTCGAGGAACAAATCCAGAGCCCGAGGAAAGAAAGCAGAGCCCGAGGAAGAAAACCAGAGCCCGAGAAACAAAACCAGATCGCGAAGAACAAAAGGAGGCCCCGAGGAACAAAACCAGAGCCCGTGGAATTATACTAGAGTCCGAGGAACAGAACCAGAGCCCGAGGAAAAAAACCAGAGCCTAAGGAACAAAACCAGAGCCAATGGAACTAAAGCAGAGCTCGAGGAACAAAACCAGAACCCGAGAAATTAAACCAGAGCCCGAGGAAGAAAACCAGAACCCGAGGAACAAAACCAGAGACGGAGGAACAAATGCTGGGCCTGAGGAGCAAAACGAGACCCGTGGACCCAAACCAGAGCCCGAGGAGCTAAAGCAGAGCTGGAAGAACAAAACCAGAGCCTGGGCAACAAAACCAGCCCTCGAGGAAGAAAACCAGAGCCCGAGGAAAAAAACCAGAGTCCGAGGAAGACAACCAGAGCTAGAGGAGAAAAACCACAGCTCGAGGAACAAAACCAGAGTCCGAGGAAAGAAAGCAGAGCCCGAGGAACGAAACCAGAGCCCGAGAAACAAAACCAGATCGTGAAGAACAAAAGGAGGCCCCGAGGAACAAAACCAGAGCCCGTGGAATTATACTAGAGTCCGAGGAACAAAACCAGAGGCCGAGGAAAGAAACCAGAGCCCAAGGAACAAAAACAGGTCCCGAAGAACAAAAGGAGGGCCCGAGGAATAAAACCAGACCCCGAGGAACAAAACTAGCCCTCGAGGAAGAAAACCAGAGCCCGAGGAAGAAAACCAGAGCCCGAGGAAGACAACGAGAGCTAGAGGAGCAAAACCACAGCTCAAGGAACAAAACGAGCTCCCGAGGAAAGAAAAGAGAGCCCGAGGAACAAAACCAGATCCCAAGGAACAAAACCAGATCGCGAAGAACAAAAGGAGGCCCCGAGGAACAAAACCAGAGCTCGTGGAATTATACTAGAGTCCGAGGAACAGAACCAGAGCCTGAGGAATAAAAACAGAGCCTGAGGAACAAAACCAGAGCCAATGGAACTAAAACAGAACTCGAGGAACAAAACCAGAACCCGAGGAATTAAACCAGAGCCCGAGGAAGAAAACTAGAACACGAGGAACAAAACCAGAGACCGAGGAACAAATGGTGGGCCTGAGGAACAAAACGAGACCCGTGGACCCAAAGCACAGCCCGAGGAGCTAAAACAGAGCTGGAAGAAAAAAACCAGAGCCCGGGCAACAAAACCAGCCCTCGAGGAAGAAAACCAGAGCCCGTGGAATTATACTAGAGTCCGAGGAACAAAACCAGAGGCCGAGGAAAGAAACCAGAGCCCAAGGAACAAAAACAGGTCCCGAAGAACAAAAGGAGAGTCTGAGGAAGAAAACGAGACCCCGAGGAACAAAACTAGCCCTCGAGGAAGAATACCAGAGCCCGAGGAAGAAAACCAGAGCCCGAGGAAGACAACCAGAGCTAGAGGAGCAAAACCTCAGCTCGAGGAACAAAACCAGAGCCCGAGGAAAGAAACCAGAGCCCGAGGAAGAAAACCAGAGCCCGAGGAACAAAACCAGATCCCGAAGAACAAAAGGAGGGCCCGAGGAATAAAACCAGACCCCGAGGAACAAAACTAGCCCTCGAGGAAGAAAACCAGAGCCCGAGGAAAAAAACCAGAGCCCGAGGAGGACAACGAGAGCTAGAGGAGCAAAACCACATCTCGAGGAACAAAACGAGCTCCCGAGGAAAGAAAACAGAGCCCGAGGAACAAAACCAGATCCCAAGGAACAAAACCAGATCGCGAAGAACAAAAGGAGGCCCCGAGGAACAAAACCAGAGCTCGTGGAATTATACTAGAGTCCGAGGAACAGAACCAGAGCCTGAGGAATAAAAACAGAGCCTGAGGAACAAAACCAGAGCCAATGGAACTAAAACAGAACTCGAGGAACAAAACCAGAACCCGAGGAATTAAACCAGAGCCCGAGGAAGAAAACTAGAACCCGAGGAACAAAACCAGAGACCGAGGAACAAATGGTGGGCCTGAGGAACAAAACGAGACCCGTGGACCCAAAGCACAGCCCGAGGAGCTAAAGCAGAGCTGGAAGAAAAAAACCAGAGCCCGGGCAACAAAAGCAGCCCTCGAGGAAGAAAACCAGAGCCCGAGGAAGAAAACCAGAGCCCGAGGAAGACAACCAGAGCTAGAGGAGCAAAACCACAGCTCGAGGAACAAAACCAGAGCCAGAGGAAAGAAACCAGAGCCCGAGGAAGAAAACCAGAGCCCGAGGAACAAAACCAGATCCCGAAGAACAAAAGGAGGCCCCGAGGAACAAAACCAGAGCTCGTGGAATTGTACTAGAGTCCGAGGAACAAAACCAGAGCCCGTGGAATTATACTAGAGTCCGAGGAACAAAACCAGAGCCCGAGGAAAAAAACCAGAGCCTGAGGAACAAAAGCAGAGCCCGTGGAACTAAACCAGAGCCCGGGGAACAAAACCAGAGGCCGAGAAAAAAAAACAGGGGCAGAGGAACAAAAAAAGAGGCCGAGGAACAATACCAGAGCCCGAGAAATTAAACCAGAGCCCGAGGAAGAAAACCAGAACCCGAGGAAGAAACGGTGGGCCCGAGGAACAAAACGAGACCCGTGGACCCAAACCAGAGCCCGAGGAGCTAAAGCAGAGCTGGAAGAACAAAACCAGAGCCCGGGCAACAAAACCAGCCCTCGAGGAAGAAAACCAGAGCCCGAGGAAGAAAACCAGAGCCCGAGGAAGACAACGAGAGCTAGAGGAGCAAAACCACAGCTCGAGGAACAAATCCAGAGCCCGAGGAAAGAAAGCAGAGCCCGAGGAACGAAACCAGAGCCTGAGAAACAAAACCAGATCGCGAAGAACAAAAGGAGGCCCCGAGGAACGAAACCAGAGCCCGTGGAATTATACTAGAGTCCGAGGAACAGAACCAGAGCCCGAGGAAAAAAAACAGAGCCTAAGGAACAAAACGAGAGCCAATGGAACTAAAGCAGAGCTCGAGGAACAAAACCAGAACCCGAGAAATTAAACCAGAGCCCGAGGAAGAAAACCAGAACCCGAGGAACAAAACCAGAGATGGAGGAACAAATGCTGGGCCTGAGGAGCAAAACGAGACCCGTGGACCCAAACCAGAGCCCGAGGAGCTAAAGCAGAGCTGGAAGAACAAAACCAGAGCCCGGGCAACAAAACCAGCCCTCGAGGAAGAAAACCAGAGCCCGAGGAAAAAAACCAGAGCCCGAGGAAGACAACCAGAGCTAGAGGAGCAAAACCACAGCTCGAGGAACAAAACCAGAGCCCGAGGAAAGAAACCAGAGCCCGAGGAACGAAACCAGAGCCCGAGAAACAAAACCAGATCGTGAAGAACAAAAGGAGGCCCCGAGGAACAAAACCAGAGCCTGAGGAATTATACTAGAGTCCGAGGAACAAAACCAGAGGCCGAGGAAAGAAACCAGAGCCCAAGGAACAAAAACAGGTCCCGAAGAACAAAAGGAGAGTCTGAGGAAGAAAACGAGACCCCGAGGAACAAAACTAGCCCTCGAGGAAGAAAACCAGAGCCCGAGGAAGAAAACCAGAGCCCGAGGAAGACAACCAGAGCTAGAGGAGCAAAACCACAGCTCGAGGAACAAAACCAGAGCCCGAGGAAAGAAACCAGAGCCCGAGGAAGAAAACCAGAGCCCGAGGAACAAAACCAGATCCCGAAGAACAAAAGGAGGGCCCGAGGAATAAAACCAGACCCCGAGGAACAAAACTAGCCCTCGAGGAAGAAAACCAGAGCCCGAGGAAAGAAACCAGAGCCAGAGGAACGAAACCAGAGCCCGAGAAACAAAACCAGATCGTGAAGAACAAAAGGAGGCCCCGAGGAACAAAACCAGAGCCCGTGGAATTATACTAGAGTCCGAGGAACAAAACCAGAGGCCGAGGAAAGAAACCAGAGCCCGAGGAACAAAAACAGGTCCCGAAGAACAAAAGGAGGGCCCGAGGAATAAAACCAGAGCCCGAGGAACAAAACTAGCCCTCGAGGAAGAAAAGCAGAGCCCGAGGAAGAAAACCAGAGCCCGAGGAAGACAACGAGAGCTAGAGGAGCAAAACCACAGCTCGAGGAACAAAACGAGCTCCCGAGGAAAGAAAACAGAGCCCGAGGAACAAAACCAGATCCCAAGGAACAAAACCAGATCGCGAAGAACAAAAGGAGGCCCCGAGGAACAAAACCAGAGCTCGTGGAATTATACTAGAGTCCGAGGAACAGAACCAGAGCCCGAGGAATAAAAACACAGCCTGAGGAACAAAACCAGAGCCGATGGAACTAAAAGAGAGCTCGAGGAACAAAACCAGAACCCGAGGAATTAAACCAGAGCCCGAGGAAGAAAACTAGAACCCGAGGAACAAAACCAGAGACCGAGGAACAAATGGTGGGCCTGAGGAACAAAACGAGACCCGTGGACCCAAAGCACAGCCCGAGGAGCTAAAGCAGAGCTGGAAGAAAAAAACCAGAGCCCGGGCAACAAAACCAGCCCTCGAGGAAGAAAACCAGAGCCCAAGGAAGAAAACCAGAGCCCGAGGAAGACAACCAGAGCTAGAGGAGCAAAACCACAGCTCGAGGAATAAAACCAGAGCCCGAGGAACAAAACTAGCCCTCGAGTAAGAACAGCAGAGCCCGAGGAACAAAACCAGAGCCCGAGGAAGACAACGAGAGCTAGAGGAGCAAAACCACAGCTCGAGGAACAAAACCAGAGCCCGAGGAAAGAAACCAGAGCCCGAGGAAGAAAACCAGAGCCCGAGGAACAAAACCAGATCCCGAAGAACAAAAGGAGGCCCCAAGGAACAAAACCAGAGCTCGTGGAATTATACTAGAGTCCGAGGAACAAAACCAGAGCCCGTGGAATTATACTAGAGTCCGAGGAACAAAACCAGAGCCCGAGGAAAAAAACCAGAGCCTGAGGAACAAAAGCAGAGACCGTGGAACTAAACCAGAGCCCGGGGAACAAAACCAGAGGCCGAGAAAAAAAAACAGGGGCAGAGGAACAAAAAAAGAGGCCGAGGAACAATACCAGAGCCCGAGAAATTAAACCAGAGCCCGAGGAAGAAAACCAGAACCCGAGGAAGAAAGGGTGGGCCCGAGGAACAAAACGAGACCCGTGGACCCAAACCAGAGCCCGAGGAGCTAAAGCAGAGCTGGAAGAACAAAACCAGAGCCCGGGGAACAAAACCAGCCCTCGACGAAGAAAACCAGGGCCCGAGGAAGAAAACCAGAGCCCGAGGAAGACAACGAGAGCTAGAGGAGCAAAACCACAGGTCGAGGAACAAATCCAGAGCCCGAGGAAAGAAAGCAGAGCCCGAGGAACGAAACGAGCCTGAGAAACAAAACCAGATCGCGAAGAACAAAAGGAGGCCCCGAGGAACAAAACCAGAGCCCGTGGAATTATACTAGAGTCCGAGGAACAGAACCAGAGCCCGAGGAAAAAAACCAGAGCCTAAGGAACAAAACCAGAGCCAATGGAACTAAAGCAGAGCTCGAGGAACAAAACCAGAACCCGAGAAATTAAACCAGAGCCCAAGGAAGAAAACCAGAACCCGAGGAACAAAAGTAGCCCTCGAGGAAGAAAAGCAGAGCCCGAGGAACAAAACCAGAGCCCGAGGAAGACAACGAGAGCTAGAGGAGCAAAACCACAGCTCGAGGAACAAAACGAGCTCCCGAGGAAAGAAACCAGAGCCCGAGGAACAAAACCAGATCCCGAGGAGCAAAACCAGATCCCGAGGAGCAAAACCAGATCGCGAAGAACAAAAGGAGGCCCCAAGGAACAAAACCAGAGCCCGTGGAATTATACTAGAGTCCGAGGAACAAAACCAGAGCCCGAGGAAAAAAAACAGAGCCTGAGGAACAAAAGCAGAGCCCGTGGAACTAAACCAGAGCCCGGGGAACAAAACCAGAGGCCGAGAAAAAAAAACAGGGGCAGAGGAACAAAAAAAGAGGCCGAGGAACAATACCAGAGCCCGAGAAATTAAACCAGAGCCCGAGGAAGAAAACCAGAACCCGAGGAAGAAACGGTGGGCCCGAGGAACAAAACGAGACCCGTGGACCCAAACCAGAGCCCGAGGAGCTAAAGCAGAGCTGGAAGAACAAAACCAGAGCCCGGGGAACAAAACCAGCCCTCGAGGAAGAAAACCAGGGCCCGAGGAAGAAAACCAGAGCCCGAGGAAGACAACGAGAGCTAGAGGAGCAAAACCACAGCTCGAGGAACAAATCCAGAGCCCGAGGAAAGAAAGCAGAGCCCGAGGAACGAAACCAGAGCCTGAGAAACAAAACCAGATCGCGAAGAACAAAAGGAGGCCCCGAGGAACAAAACCAGAGCCCGTGGAATTATACTAGAGTCCGAGGAACAGAACCAGAGCCCGAGGAAAAAAAACAGAGCCTAAGGAACAAAACGAGAGCCAATGGAACTAAAGCAGAGCTCGAGGAACAAAACCAGAACCCGAGAAATTAAACCAGAGCCCGAGGAAGAAAACCAGAACCCGAGGAACAAAACCAGAGATGGAGGAACAAATGCTGGGCCTGAGGAGCAAAACGAGACCCGTGGACCCAAACCAGAGCCCGAGGAGCTAAAGCAGAGCTGGAAGAACAAAACCAGAGCCCGGGCAACAAAACCAGCCCTCGAGGAAGAAAACCAGAGCCCGAGGAAAAAAACCAGAGCCCGAGGAAGACAACCAGAGCTAGAGGAGCAAAACCACAGCTCGAGGAACAAAACCAGAGCCCGAGGAAAGAAACCAGAGCCCGAGGAACGAAACCAGAGCCCGAGAAACAAAACCAGATCGTGAAGAACAAAAGGAGGCCCCGAGGAACAAAACCAGAGCCTGAGGAATTATACTAGAGTCCGAGGAACAAAACCAGAGGCCGAGGAAAGAAACCAGAGCCCAAGGAACAAAAACAGGTCCCGAAGAACAAAAGGAGAGTCTGAGGAAGAAAACGAGACCCCGAGGAACAAAACTAGCCCTCGAGGAAGAAAACCAGAGCCCGAGGAAGAAAACCAGAGCCCGAGGAAGACAACCAGAGCTAGAGGAGCAAAACCACAGCTCGAGGAACAAAACCAGAGCCCGAGGAAAGAAACCAGAGCCCGAGGAAGAAAACCAGAGCCCGAGGAACAAAACCAGATCCCGAAGAACAAAAGGAGGGCCCGAGGAATAAAACCAGACCCCGAGGAACAAAACTAGCCCTCGAGGAAGAAAACCAGAGCCCGAGGAAAGAAACCAGAGCCAGAGGAACGAAACCAGAGCCCGAGAAACAAAACCAGATCGTGAAGAACAAAAGGAGGCCCCGAGGAACAAAACCAGAGCCCGTGGAATTATACTAGAGTCCGAGGAACAAAACCAGAGGCCGAGGAAAGAAACCAGAGCCCGAGGAACAAAAACAGGTCCCGAAGAACAAAAGGAGGGCCCGAGGAATAAAACCAGAGCCCGAGGAACAAAACTAGCCCTCGAGGAAGAAAAGCAGAGCCCGAGGAAGAAAACCAGAGCCCGAGGAAGACAACGAGAGCTAGAGGAGCAAAACCACAGCTCGAGGAACAAAACGAGCTCCCGAGGAAAGAAAACAGAGCCCGAGGAACAAAACCAGATCCCAAGGAACAAAACCAGATCGCGAAGAACAAAAGGAGGCCCCGAGGAACAAAACCAGAGCTCGTGGAATTATACTAGAGTCCGAGGAACAGAACCAGAGCCTGAGGAATAAAAACAGAGCCTGAGGAACAAAACCAGAGCCGATGGAACTAAAAGAGAGCTCGAGGAACAAAACCAGAACCCGAGGAATTAAACCAGAGCCCGAGGAAGAAAACTAGAACCCGAGGAACAAAACCAGAGACCGAGGAACAAATGGTGGGCCTGAGGAACAAAACGAGACCCGTGGACCCAAAGCACAGCCCGAGGAGCTAAAGCAGAGCTGGAAGAAAAAAACCAGAGCCCGGGCAACAAAACCAGCCCTCGAGGAAGAAAACCAGAGCCCAAGGAAGAAAACCAGAGCCCGAGGAAGACAACCAGAGCTAGAGGAGCAAAACCACAGCTCGAGGAATAAAACCAGAGCCCGAGGAACAAAACTAGCCCTCGAGTAAGAACAGCAGAGCCCGAGTAACAAAACCAGAGCCCGAGGAAGACAACGAGAGCTAGAGGAGCAAAACCACAGCTCGAGGAACAAAACCAGAGCCCGAGGAAAGAAACCAGAGCCCGAGGAAGAAAACCAGAGCCCAAGGAACAAAACCAGATCCCGAAGAACAAAAGGAGGCCCCGAGGAACAAAACCAGAGCTCGTGGAATTATACTAGAGTCCGAGGAACAAAACCAGAGCCCGTGGAATTATACTAGAGTCCGAGGAACAAAACCAGAGCCCGAGGAAAAAAACCAGAGCCTGAGGAACAAAAGCAGAGACCGTGGAACTAAACCAGAGCCCGGGGAACAAAACCAGAGGCCGAGAAAAAAAAACAGGGGCAGAGGAACAAAAAAAGAGGCCGAGGAACAATACCAGAGCCCGAGAAATTAAACCAGAGCCCGAGGAAGAAAACCAGAACCCGAGGAAGAAAGGGTGGGCCCGAGGAACAAAACGAGACCCGTGGACCCAAACCAGAGCCCGAGGAGCTAAAGCAGAGCTGGAAGAACAAAACCAGAGCCCGGGGAACAAAACCAGCCCTCGACGAAGAAAACCAGGGCCCGAGGAAGAAAACCAGAGCCCGAGGAAGACAACGAGAGCTAGAGGAGCAAAACCACAGGTCGAGGAACAAATCCAGAGCCCGAGGAAAGAAAGCAGAGCCCGAGGAACGAAACGAGCCTGAGAAACAAAACCAGATCGCGAAGAACAAAAGGAGGCCCCGAGGAACAAAACCAGAGCCCGTGGAATTATACTAGAGTCCGAGGAACAGAACCAGAGCCCGAGGAAAAAAACCAGAGCCTAAGGAACAAAACCAGAGCCAATGGAACTAAAGCAGAGCTCGAGGAACAAAACCAGAACCCGAGAAATTAAACCAGAGCCCAAGGAAGAAAACCAGAACCCGAGGAACAAAACTAGCCCTCGAGGAAGAAAAGCAGAGCCCGAGGAACAAAACCAGAGCCCGAGGAAGACAACGAGAGCTAGAGGAGCAAAACCACAGCTCGAGGAACAAAACGAGCTCCCGAGGAAAGAAACCAGAGCCCGAGGAACAAAACCAGATCCCGAGGAGCAAAACCAGATCCCGAGGAGCAAAACCAGATCGCGAAGAACAAAAGGAGGCCCCAAGGAACAAAACCAGAGCCCGTGGAATTATACTAGAGTCCGAGGAACAAAACCAGAGCCCGAGGAAAAAAAACAGAGCCTGAGGAACAAAAGCAGAGCCCGTGGAACTAAACCAGAGCCCGGGGAACAAAACCAGAGGCCGAGAAAAAAAAACAGGGGCAGAGGAACAAAAAAAGAGGCCGAGGAACAATACCAGAGCCCGAGAAATTAAACCAGAGCCCGAGGAAGAAAACCAGAACCCGAGGAAGAAACGGTGGGCCCGAGGAACAAAACGAGACCCGTGGACCCAAAGCACAGCCCGAGGAGCTAAAGCAGAGCTGGAAGAACAAAACCAGAGCCCGGGGAACAAAACCAGCCCTCGAGGAAGAAAACCAGGGCCCGAGGAAGAAAACCAGAGCCCGAGGAAGACAACGAGAGCTAGAGGAGCAAAACCACAGCTCGAGGAACAAATCCAGAGCCCGAGGAAAGAAAGCAGAGCCCGAGGAAGAAAACCAGAGCCCGAGAAACAAAACCAGATCGCGAAGAACAAAAGGAGGCCCCGAGGAACAAAACCAGAGCCCGTGGAATTATACTAGAGTCCGAGGAACAAAACCAGAGCCCGAGGAAAAAAACCAGAGCCTAAGGAACAAAACCAGAGCCAATGGAACTAAAGCAGAGCTCGAGGAACAAAACCAGAACCCGAGAAATTAAACCAGAGCCCGAGGAAGAAAACCAGAACCCGAGGAACAAAACCAGAGATGGAGGAACAAATGCTGGGCCTGAGGAGCAAAACGAGACCCGTGGACCCAAACCAGAGCCCGAGGAGCTAAAGCAGAGCTGGAAGAACAAAACCAGAGCCCGGGCAACAAAACCAGCCCTCGAGGAAGAAAACCAGAGCCCGAGGAAAAAAAACAGAGCCCGAGGAAGACAACCAGAGCTAGAGGAGCAAAACCACAGCTCGAGGAACAAAACCAGAGCCCAAGGAAAGAAACCAGAGCCCGAGGAACGAAACCAGAGCCCGAGAAACAAAACCAGATCGTGAAGAACAAAAGGAGGCCCCGAGGAACAAAACCAGAGCCTGAGGAATTATACTAGAGTCCGAGGAACAAAACCAGAGGCCGAGGAAAGAAACCAGAGCCCAAGGAACAAAAACAGGTCCCGAAGAACAAAAGGAGAGTCTGAGGAAGAAAACGAGACCCCGAGGAACAAAACTAGCCCTCGAGGAAGAAAACCAGAGCCCGAGGAAGAAAACCAGAGCCCGAGGAAGACAACCAGAGCTAGAGGAGCAAAACCACAGCTCGAGGAACAAAACCAGAGCCCGAGGAAAGAAACCAGAGCCCGAGGAAGAAAACCAGAGCCCGAGGAACAAAACCAGATCCCGAAGAACAAAAGGAGGGCCCGAGGAATAAAACCAGACCCCGAGGAACAAAACTAGCCCTCGAGGAAGAAAACCAGAGCCCGAGGAAAGAAACCAGAGCCAGAGGAACGAAACCAGAGCCCGAGAAACAAAACCAGATCGTGAAGAACAAAAGGAGGCCCCGAGGAACAAAACCAGAGCCCGTGGAATTATACTAGAGTCCGAGGAACAAAACCAGAGGCCGAGGAAAGAAACCAGAGCCCGAGGAACAAAAACAGGTCCCGAAGAACAAAAGGAGGGCCCGAGGAATAAAACCAGAGCCCGAGGAACAAAACTAGCCCTCGAGGAAGAAAAGCAGAGCCCGAGGAAGAAAACCAGAGCCCGAGGAAGACAACGAGAGCTAGAGGAGCAAAACCACAGCTCGAGGAACAAAACGAGCTCCCGAGGAAAGAAAACAGAGCCCGAGGAACAAAACCAGATCCCAAGGAACAAAACCAGATCGCGAAGAACAAAAGGAGGCCCCGAGGAACAAAACCAGAGCTCGTGGAATTATACTAGAGTCCGAGGAACAGAACCAGAGCCTGAGGAATAAAAACAGAGCCTGAGGAACAAAACCAGAGCCGATGGAACTAAAAGAGAGCTCGAGGAACAAAACCAGAACCCGAGGAATTAAACCAGAGCCCGAGGAAGAAAACTAGAACCCGAGGAACAAAACCAGAGACCGAGGAACAAATGGTGGGCCTGAGGAACAAAACGAGACCCGTGGACCCAAAGCACAGCCCGAGGAGCTAAAGCAGAGCTGGAAGAAAAAAACCAGAGCCCGGGCAACAAAACCAGCCCTCGAGGAAGAAAACCAGAGCCCAAGGAAGAAAACCAGAGCCCGAGGAAGACAACCAGAGCTAGAGGAGCAAAACCACAGCTCGAGGAATAAAACCAGAGCCCGAGGAACAAAACTAGCCCTCGAGTAAGAACAGCAGAGCCCGAGGAACAAAACCAGAGCCCGAGGAAGACAACGAGAGCTAGAGGAGCAAAACCACAGCTCGAGGAACAAAACCAGAGCCCGAGGAAAGAAACCAGAGCCCGAGGAAGAAAACCAGAGCCCAAGGAACAAAACCAGATCCCGAAGAACAAAAGGAGGCCCCGAGGAACAAAACCAGAGCTCGTGGAATTATACTAGAGTCCGAGGAACAAAACCAGAGCCCGTGGAATTATACTAGAGTCCGAGGAACAAAACCAGAGCCCGAGGAAAAAAACCAGAGCCTGAGGAACAAAAGCAGAGACCGTGGAACTAAACCAGAGCCCGGGGAACAAAACCAGAGGCCGAGAAAAAAAAACAGGGGCAGAGGAACAAAAAAAGAGGCCGAGGAACAATACCAGAGCCCGAGAAATTAAACCAGAGCCCGAGGAAGAAAACCAGAACCCGAGGAAGAAAGGGTGGGCCCGAGGAACAAAACGAGACCCGTGGACCCAAACCAGAGCCCGAGGAGCTAAAGCAGAGCTGGAAGAACAAAACCAGAGCCCGGGGAACAAAACCAGCCCTCGACGAAGAAAACCAGGGCCCGAGGAAGAAAACCAGAGCCCGAGGAAGACAACGAGAGCTAGAGGAGCAAAACCACAGGTCGAGGAACAAATCCAGAGCCCGAGGAAAGAAAGCAGAGCCCGAGGAACGAAACGAGCCTGAGAAACAAAACCAGATCGCGAAGAACAAAAGGAGGCCCCGAGGAACAAAACCAGAGCCCGTGGAATTATACTAGAGTCCGAGGAACAGAACCAGAGCCCGAGGAAAAAAACCAGAGCCTAAGGAACAAAACCAGAGCCAATGGAACTAAAGCAGAGCTCGAGGAACAAAACCAGAACCCGAGAAATTAAACCAGAGCCCAAGGAAGAAAACCAGAACCCGAGGAACAAAACTAGCCCTCGAGGAAGAAAAGCAGAGCCCGAGGAACAAAACCAGAGCCCGAGGAAGACAACGAGAGCTAGAGGAGCAAAACCACAGCTCGAGGAACAAAACGAGCTCCCGAGGAAAGAAACCAGAGCCCGAGGAACAAAACCAGATCCCGAGGAGCAAAACCAGATCCCGAGGAGCAAAACCAGATCGCGAAGAACAAAAGGAGGCCCCAAGGAACAAAACCAGAGCCCGTGGAATTATACTAGAGTCCGAGGAACAAAACCAGAGCCCGAGGAAAAAAAACAGAGCCTGAGGAACAAAAGCAGAGCCCGTGGAACTAAACCAGAGCCCGGGGAACAAAACCAGAGGCCGAGAAAAAAAAACAGGGGCAGAGGAACAAAAAAAGAGGCCGAGGAACAATACCAGAGCCCGAGAAATTAAACCAGAGCCCGAGGAAGAAAACCAGAACCCGAGGAAGAAACGGTGGGCCCGAGGAACAAAACGAGACCCGTGGACCCAAAGCACAGCCCGAGGAGCTAAAGCAGAGCTGGAAGAACAAAACCAGAGCCCGGGGAACAAAACCAGCCCTCGAGGAAGAAAACCAGGGCCCGAGGAAGAAAACCAGAGCCCGAGGAAGACAACGAGAGCTAGAGGAGCAAAACCACAGCTCGAGGAACAAATCCAGAGCCCGAGGAAAGAAAGCAGAGCCCGAGGAAGAAAACCAGAGCCCGAGAAACAAAACCAGATCGCGAAGAACAAAAGGAGGCCCCGAGGAACAAAACCAGAGCCCGTGGAATTATACTAGAGTCCGAGGAACAAAACCAGAGCCCGAGGAAAAAAACCAGAGCCTAAGGAACAAAACCAGAGCCAATGGAACTAAAGCAGAGCTCGAGGAACAAAACCAGAACCCGAGAAATTAAACCAGAGCCCGAGGAAGAAAACCAGAACCCGAGGAACAAAACCAGAGATGGAGGAACAAATGCTGGGCCTGAGGAGCAAAACGAGACCCGTGGACCCAAACCAGAGCCCGAGGAGCTAAAGCAGAGCTGGAAGAACAAAACCAGAGCCCGGGCAACAAAACCAGCCCTCGAGGAAGAAAACCAGAGCCCGAGGAAAAAAAACAGAGCCCGAGGAAGACAACCAGAGCTAGAGGAGCAAAACCACAGCTCGAGGAACAAAACCAGAGCCCAAGGAAAGAAACCAGAGCCCGAGGAACGAAACCAGAGCCCGAGAAACAAAACCAGATCGTGAAGAACAAAAGGAGGCCCCGAGGAACAAAACCAGAGCCTGAGGAATTATACTAGAGTCCGAGGAACAAAACCAGAGGCCGAGGAAAGAAACCAGAGCCCAAGGAACAAAAACAGGTCCCGAAGAACAAAAGGAGAGTCTGAGGAAGAAAACGAGACCCCGAGGAACAAAACTAGCCCTCGAGGAAGAAAACCAGAGCCCGAGGAAGAAAACCAGAGCCCGAGGAAGACAACCAGAGCTAGAGGAGCAAAACCACAGCTCGAGGAACAAAACCAGAGCCCGAGGAAAGAAACCAGAGCCCGAGGAAGAAAACCAGAGCCCGAGGAACAAAACCAGATCCCGAAGAACAAAAGGAGGGCCCGAGGAATAAAACCAGACCCCGAGGAACAAAACTAGCCCTCGAGGAAGAAAACCAGAGCCCGAGGAAAGAAACCAGAGCCAGAGGAACGAAACCAGAGCCCGAGAAACAAAACCAGATCGTGAAGAACAAAAGGAGGCCCCGAGGAACAAAACCAGAGCCCGTGGAATTATACTAGAGTCCGAGGAACAAAACCAGAGGCCGAGGAAAGAAACCAGAGCCCGAGGAACAAAAACAGGTCCCGAAGAACAAAAGGAGGGCCCGAGGAATAAAACCAGAGCCCGAGGAACAAAACTAGCCCTCGAGGAAGAAAAGCAGAGCCCGAGGAAGAAAACCAGAGCCCGAGGAAGACAACGAGAGCTAGAGGAGCAAAACCACAGCTCGAGGAACAAAACGAGCTCCCGAGGAAAGAAAACAGAGCCCGAGGAACAAAACCAGATCCCAAGGAACAAAACCAGATCGCGAAGAACAAAAGGAGGCCCCGAGGAACAAAACCAGAGCTCGTGGAATTATACTAGAGTCCGAGGAACAGAACCAGAGCCTGAGGAATAAAAACAGAGCCTGAGGAACAAAACCAGAGCCGATGGAACTAAAAGAGAGCTCGAGGAACAAAACCAGAACCCGAGGAATTAAACCAGAGCCCGAGGAAGAAAACTAGAACCCGAGGAACAAAACCAGAGACCGAGGAACAAATGGTGGGCCTGAGGAACAAAACGAGACCCGTGGACCCAAAGCACAGCCCGAGGAGCTAAAGCAGAGCTGGAAGAAAAAAACCAGAGCCCGGGCAACAAAACCAGCCCTCGAGGAAGAAAACCAGAGCCCAAGGAAGAAAACCAGAGCCCGAGGAAGACAACCAGAGCTAGAGGAGCAAAACCACAGCTCGAGGAATAAAACCAGAGCCCGAGGAACAAAACTAGCCCTCGAGTAAGAACAGCAGAGCCCGAGGAACAAAACCAGAGCCCGAGGAAGACAACGAGAGCTAGAGGAGCAAAACCACAGCTCGAGGAACAAAACCAGAGCCCGAGGAAAGAAACCAGAGCCCGAGGAAGAAAACCAGAGCCCGAGGAACAAAACCAGATCCCGAAGAACAAAAGGAGGCCCCAAGGAACAAAACCAGAGCTCGTGGAATTATACTAGAGTCCGAGGAACAAAACCAGAGCCCGTGGAATTATACTAGAGTCCGAGGAACAAAACCAGAGCCCGAGGAAAAAAACCAGAGCCTGAGGAACAAAAGCAGAGACCGTGGAACTAAACCAGAGCCCGGGGAACAAAACCAGAGGCCGAGAAAAAAAAACAGGGGCAGAGGAACAAAAAAAGAGGCCGAGGAACAATACCAGAGCCCGAGAAATTAAACCAGAGCCCGAGGAAGAAAACCAGAACCCGAGGAAGAAAGGGTGGGCCCGAGGAACAAAACGAGACCCGTGGACCCAAACCAGAGCCCGAGGAGCTAAAGCAGAGCTGGAAGAACAAAACCAGAGCCCGGGGAACAAAACCAGCCCTCGACGAAGAAAACCAGGGCCCGAGGAAGAAAACCAGAGCCCGAGGAAGACAACGAGAGCTAGAGGAGCAAAACCACAGGTCGAGGAACAAATCCAGAGCCCGAGGAAAGAAAGCAGAGCCCGAGGAACGAAACGAGCCTGAGAAACAAAACCAGATCGCGAAGAACAAAAGGAGGCCCCGAGGAACAAAACCAGAGCCCGTGGAATTATACTAGAGTCCGAGGAACAGAACCAGAGCCCGAGGAAAAAAACCAGAGCCTAAGGAACAAAACCAGAGCCAATGGAACTAAAGCAGAGCTCGAGGAACAAAACCAGAACCCGAGAAATTAAACCAGAGCCCAAGGAAGAAAACCAGAACCCGAGGAACAAAACTAGCCCTCGAGGAAGAAAAGCAGAGCCCGAGGAACAAAACCAGAGCCCGAGGAAGACAACGAGAGCTAGAGGAGCAAAACCACAGCTCGAGGAACAAAACGAGCTCCCGAGGAAAGAAACCAGAGCCCGAGGAACAAAACCAGATCCCGAGGAGCAAAACCAGATCCCGAGGAGCAAAACCAGATCGCGAAGAACAAAAGGAGGCCCCAAGGAACAAAACCAGAGCCCGTGGAATTATACTAGAGTCCGAGGAACAAAACCAGAGGCCGAGGAAAAAAAACAGAGCCTGAGGAACAAAAGCAGAGCCCGTGGAACTAAACCAGAGCCCGGGGAACAAAACCAGAGGCCGAGAAAAAAAAACAGGGGCAGAGGAACAAAAAAAGAGGCCGAGGAACAATACCAGAGCCCGAGAAATTAAACCAGAGCCCGAGGAAGAAAACCAGAACCCGAGGAAGAAACGGTGGGCCCGAGGAACAAAACGAGACCCGTGGACCCAAACCAGAGCCCGAGGAGCTAAAGCAGAGCTGGAAGAACAAAACCAGAGCCCGGGGAACAAAACCAGCCCTCGAGGAAGAAAACCAGGGCCCGAGGAAGAAAACCAGAGCCCGAGGAAGACAACGAGAGCTAGAGGAGCAAAACCACAGCTCGAGGAACAAATCCAGAGCCCGAGGAAAGAAAGCAGAGCCCGAGGAACGAAACCAGAGCCCGAGAAACAAAACCAGATCGCGAAGAACAAAAGGAGGCCCCGAGGAACAAAACCAGAGCCCGTGGAATTATACTAGAGTCCGAGGAACAGAACCAGAGCCCGAGGAAAAAAAACAGAGCCTAAGGAACAAAACGAGAGCCAATGGAACTAAAGCAGAGCTCGAGGAACAAAACCAGAACCCGAGAAATTAAACCAGAGCCCGAGGAAGAAAACCAGAACCCGAGGAACAAAACCAGAGACGGAGGAACAAATGCTGGGCCTGAGGAGCAAAACGAGACCCGTGGACCCAAACCAGAGCCCGAGGAGCTAAAGCAGAGCTGGAAGAACAAAACCAGAGCCCGGGCAACAAAACCAGCCCTCGAGGAAGAAAACCAGAGCCCGAGGAAAAAAACCAGAGCCCGAGGAAGACAACCAGAGCTAGAGGAGCAAAACCACAGCTCGAGGAACAAAACCAGAGCCCGAGGAAAGAAACCAGAGCCCGAGGAATGAAACCAGAGCCCGAGAAACAAAACCAGATCGTGAAGAACAAAAGGAGGCCCCGAGGAACAAAACCAGAGCCTGAGGAATTATACTAGAGTCCGAGGAACAAAACCAGAGGCCGAGGAAAGAAACCAGAGCCCAAGGAACAAAAACAGGTCCCGAAGAACAAAAGGAGAGTCTGAGGAAGAAAACGAGACCCCGAGGAACAAAACTAGCCCTCGAGGAAGAAAACCAGAGCCCGAGGAAGAAAACCAGAGCCCGAGGAAGACAACCAGAGCTAGAGGAGCAAAACCACAGCTCGAGGAACAAAACCAGAGCCCGAGGAAAGAAACCAGAGCCCGAGGAAGAAAACCAGAGCCCGAGGAACAAAACCAGATCCCGAAGAACAAAAGGAGGGCCCGAGGAATAAAACCAGACCCCGAGGAACAAAACTAGCCCTCGAGGAAGAAAACCAGAGCCCGAGGAAAGAAACCAGAGCCAGAGGAACGAAACCAGAGCCCGAGAAACAAAACCAGATCGTGAAGAACAAAAGGAGGCCCCGAGGAACAAAACCAGAGCCCGTGGAATTATACTAGAGTCCGAGGAACAAAACCAGAGGCCGAGGAAAGAAACCAGAGCCCGAGGAACAAAAACAGGTCCCGAAGAACAAAAGGAGGGCCCGAGGAATAAAACCAGAGCCCGAGGAACAAAACTAGCCCTCGAGGAAGAAAAGCAGAGCCCGAGGAAGAAAACCAGAGCCCGAGGAAGACAACGAGAGCTAGAGGAGCAAAACCACAGCTCGAGGAACAAAACGAGCTCCCGAGGAAAGAAAACAGAGCCCGAGGAACAAAACCAGATCCCAAGGAACAAAACCAGATCGCGAAGAACAAAAGGAGGCCCCGAGGAACAAAACCAGAGCTCGTGGAATTATACTAGAGTCCGAGGAACAGAACCAGAGCCTGAGGAATAAAAACAGAGCCTGAGGAACAAAACCAGAGCCGATGGAACTAAAAGAGAGCTCGAGGAACAAAACCAGAACCCGAGGAATTAAACCAGAGCCCGAGGAAGAAAACTAGAACCCGAGGAACAAAACCAGAGACCGAGGAACAAATGGTGGGCCTGAGGAACAAAACGAGACCCGTGGACCCAAAGCACAGCCCGAGGAGCTAAAGCAGAGCTGGAAGAAAAAAACCAGAGCCCGGGCAACAAAACCAGCCCTCGAGGAAGAAAACCAGAGCCCAAGGAAGAAAACCAGAGCCCGAGGAAGACAACCAGAGCTAGAGGAGCAAAACCACAGCTCGAGGAATAAAACCAGAGCCCGAGGAACAAAACTAGCCCTCGAGTAAGAACAGCAGAGCCCGAGGAACAAACCCAGAGCCCGAGGAAGACAACGAGAGCTAGAGGAGCAAAACCACAGCTCGAGGAACAAAACCAGAGCCCGAGGAAAGAAACCAGAGCCCGAGGAAGAAAACCAGAGCCCGAGGAACAAAACCAGATCCCGAAGAACAAAAGGAGGCCCCGAGGAACAAAACCAGAGCTCGTGGAATTATACTAGAGTCCGAGGAACAAAACCAGAGCCCGTGGAATTATACTAGAGTCCGAGGAACAAAACCAGAGCCCGAGAAACAAAACCAGATTGTGAAGAACAAAAGGAGGCCCCGAGGAACAAAACCAGACCCCGTGGAATTATACTAGAGTCCGAGGAACAAAACCAGAGGCCGAGGAAAGAAACCAGAGCCCAAGGAACAAAAACAGGTCCCGAAGAACAAAAGGAGAGTCTGAGGAAGAAAACGAGACCCCGAGGAACAAAACTAGCCCTCGAGGAAGAATACCAGAGCCCGAGGAAGAAAACCAGAGCCCGAGGAAGACAACCAGAGCTAGAGGAGCAAAACCACAGCTCGAGGAAGAAAACCAGAGCCCGAGGAAAGAAACCAGAGCCCGAGGAAGAAAACCAGAGCCCGAGGAACAAAACCAGATCCCGAAGAACAAAAGGAGGCCCCGAGGAACAAAACCAGAGCCCGTGGAATTATACTAGAGTCCGAGGAACAAAACCAGAGCCCGAGGAAAAAAAACAGAGCCTGAGGAACAAAAGCAGAGCCCGTGGAACTAAACCAGAGCCCGGGGAACAAAACCAGAGGCCGAGAAAAAAAAACAGGGGCAGAGGAACAAAAAAAGAGGTCGAGGAACAATACCAGAGCCCGAGAAATTAAACCAGAGCCCGAGGAAGAAAACCAGAACCCGAGGAAGAAACGGTGGGCCCGAGGAACAAAACGAGACCCGTGGACCCAAACCAGAGCCCGAGGAGCTAAAGCAGAGCTGGAAGAACAAAACCAGAGCCCGGGGAACAAAACCAGCCCTCGACGAAGAAAACCAGGGCCCGAGGAAGAAAACCAGAGCCCGAGGAAGACAACGAGAGCTAGAGGAGCAAAACCACAGCTCGAGGAACAAATCCAGAGCCCGAGGAAAGAAAGCAGAGCCCGAGGAAGAAAACCAGAGCCCGAGAAAAAAAACCAGATCGCGAAGAACAAAAGGAGGCCCCGAGGAACAAAACCAGAGCCCGTGGAATTATACTAGAGTCCGAGGAACAGAACCAGAGCCCGAGGAAAAAAACCAGAGCCTAAGGAACAAAACCAGAGCCAATGGAACTAAAGCAGAGCTCGAGGAACAAAACCAGAACCCGAGAAATTAAACCAGAGCCCGAGGAAGAAAACCAGAACCCGAGGAACAAAACCAGAGACGGAGGAACAAATGCTGGGCCTGAGGAGCAAAACGAGACCCGTGGACCCAAACCAGAGCCCGAGGAGCTAAAGCAGAGCTGGAAGAACAAAACCAGAGCCTGGGCAACAAAACCAGCCCTCGAGGAAGAAAACCAGAGCCCGAGGAAAAAAACCAGAGCCCGAGGAAGACAACCAGAGCTAGAGGAGAAAAACCACAGCTCGAGGAACAAAACCAGAGTCCGAGGAAAGAAACCAGAGCCCGAGGAACGAAACCAGAGCCCGAGAAACAAAACCAGATCGTGAAGAACAAAAGGAGGCCCCGAGGAACAAAACCAGAGCCCGTGGAATTATACTAGAGTCCGAGGAACAAAACCAGAGGCCGAGGAAAGAAACCAGAGCCCAAGGAACAAAAACAGGTCCCGAAGAACAAAAGGAGGGCCCGAGGAATAAAACCAGACCCCGAGGAACAAAACTAGCCCTCGAGGAAGAAAACCAGGGCCCGAGGAAGAAAACCAGAGCCCGAGGAAGACAACGAGAGCTAGAGGAGCAAAACCACAGCTCAAGGAACAAAACGAGCTCCCGAGGAAAGAAAAGAGAGCCCGAGGAACAAAACCAGATCCCAAGGAACAAAACCAGATCGCGAAGAACAAAAGGAGGCCCCGAGGAACAAAACCAGAGCTCGTGGAATTATACTAGAGTCCGAGGAACAGAACCAGAGCCTGAGGAATAAAAACAGAGCCTGAGGAACAAAACCAGAGCCAATGGAACTAAAACAGAACTCGAGGAACAAAACCAGAACCCGAGGAATTAAACCAGAGCCCGAGGAAGAAAACTAGAACCCGAGGAACAAAACCAGAGACCGAGGAACAAATGGTGGGCCTGAGGAACAAAACGAGACCCGTGGACCCAAAGCACAGCCCGAGGAGCTAAAACAGAGCTGGAAGAAAAAAACCAGAGCCCGGGCAACAAAACCAGCCCTCGAGGAAGAAAACCAGAGCCCGTGGAATTATACTAGAGTCCGAGGAACAAAACCAGAGGCCGAGGAAAGAAACCAGAGCCCAAGGAACAAAAACAGGTCCCGAAGAACAAAAGGAGAGTCTGAGGAAGAAAACGAGACCCCGAGGAACAAAACTAGCCCTCGAGGAAGAATACCAGAGCCCGAGGAAGAAAACCAGAGCCCGAGGAAGACAACCAGAGCTAGAGGAGCAAAACCTCAGCTCGAGGAACAAAACCAGAGCCCGAGGAAAGAAACCAGAGCCCGAGGAAGAAAACCAGAGCCCGAGGAACAAAACCAGATCCCGAAGAACAAAAGGAGGGCCCGAGGAATAAAACCAGACCCCGAGGAACAAAACTAGCCCTCGAGGAAGAAAACCAGAGCCCGAGGAAAAAAACCAGAGCCCGAGGAGGACAACGAGAGCTAGAGGAGCAAAACCACAGCTCGAGGAACAAAACGAGCTCCCGAGGAAAGAAAACAGAGCCCGAGGAACAAAACCAGATCCCAAGGAACAAAACCAGATGGCGAAGAACAAAAGGAGGCCCCGAGGAACAAAACCAGAGCTCGTGGAATTATACTAGAGTCCGAGGAACAGAACCAGAGCCTGAGGAATAAAAACAGACCCTGAGGAACAAAACCAGAGCCAATGGAACTAAAACAGAACTCGAGGAACAAAACCAGAACCCGAGGAATTAAACCAGAGCCCGAGGAAGAAA
This sequence comes from Calonectris borealis, assembly GCF_964195595.1. Taxonomy (NCBI): domain Eukaryota; kingdom Metazoa; phylum Chordata; class Aves; order Procellariiformes; family Procellariidae; genus Calonectris; species Calonectris borealis. The sequence continues at coordinate 880,908 of NC_134318.1, read as the reverse complement.
ACTAGAACCCGAGGAACAAAACCAGAGACCGAGGAACAAATGGTGGGCCTGAGGAACAAAACGAGACCCGTGGACCCAAAGCACAGCCCGAGGAGCTAAAGCAGAGCTGGAAGAAAAAAACCAGAGCCCGGGCAACAAAACCAGCCCTCGAGGAAGAAAACCAGAGCCCGAGGAAGAAAACCAGAGCCCGAGGAAGACAACCAGAGCTAGAGGAGCAAAACCACAGCTCGAGGAACAAAACCAGAGCCTGAGGAACAAAACCAGATCCCGAATAACAAAAGGAGGGCCCGAGGAATAAAACCAGAGCCCGAGGAACAAAACTAGCCCTCGAGTAAGAACAGCAGAGCCCGAGGAACAAAACCAGAGCCCGAGGAAGACAACGAGAGCTAGAGGAGCAAAACCACAGCTCGAGGAACAAAACGAGCTCCCGAGGAAAGAAACCAGAGCCCGAGGAACAAAACCAGATCCCGAGGAGCAAAACCAGATCGCGAAGAACAAAAGGAGGCCCCAAGGAACAAAACCAGAGCCCGAGGGAAAAAAACAGAGCCTGAGGAACAAAAGCAGAGCCCGTGGAACTAAACCAGAGCCCGGGGAACAAAACCAGAGGCCGAGAAAAAAAAGCAGGGGCAGAGGAACAAAAAAAGAGGCCGAGGAACAATACCAGAGCCCGAGAAATTAAACCAGAGCCCGAGGAAGAAAACCAGAACCCGAGGAAGAAACGGTGGGCCCGAGGAACAAAACGAGACCCGTGGACCCAAACAAGAGCCCGAGGAGCTAAAGCAGAGATGGAAGAACAAAACCAGAGCCCGGGCAACAAAACCAGCCCTCGAGGAAGAAAACCAGGGCCCGAGGAAGAAAACCAGAGCCCGAGGAAGACAACGAGAGCTAGAGGAGCAAAACCACAGCTCGAGGAACAAATCCAGAGCCCGAGGAAAGAAAGCAGAGCCCGAGGAACGAAACCAGAGCCCGAGAAACAAAACCAGATCGCGAAGAACAAAAGGAGGCCCCGAGGAACAAAACCAGAGCCCGTGGAATTATACTAGAGTCCGAGGAACAAAACCAGAGCCCGAGGAAAAAAACCAGAGCCTAAGGAACAAAACCAGAGCCAATGGAACTAAAGCAGAGCTCGAGGAACAAAACCAGAACCCGAGAAATTAAACCAGAGCCCGAGGAAGAAAACCAGAACCCGAGGAACAAAACCAGAGACGGAGGAACAAATGCTGGGCCTGAGGAGCAAAACGAGACCCGTGGACGCAAACCAGAGCCCGAGGAGCTAAAGCAGAGCTGGAAGAACAAAACCAGAGCCCGGGCAACAAAACCAGCCCTCGAGGAAGAAAACCAGAGCCCGAGGAAGAAAACCAGAGCCCGAGGAAGACAACCAGAGCTAGAGGAGCAAAACCACAGCTCGAGGAACAAAACCAGCGCCCGAGGAAAGAAAGCAGAGCCCGAGGAACGAAACCAGAGCCCGAGAAACAAAACCAGATCGCGAAGAACAAAAGGAGGCCCCGAGGAACAAAACCAGAGCCCGTGGAATTATACTAGAGTCCGAGGAACAAAACCAGAGGCCGAGGAAAGAAACCAGAGCCCAAGGAACAAAAACAGGTCCCGAAGAACAAAAGGAGAGTCTGAGGAAGAAAACGAGACCCCGAGGAACAAAACTAGCCCTCGAGGAAGAATACCAGAGCCCGAGGAAGAAAACCAGAGCCCGAGGAAGACAACCAGAGCTAGAGGAGCAAAACCACAGCTCGAGGAACAAAACCAGAGCCCGAGGAAAGAAACCAGAGCCCGAGGAAGAAAACCAGAGCCCGAGGAACAAAACCAGATCCCGAAGAACAAAAGGAGGGCCCGAGGAATAAAACCAGACCCCGAGGAACAAAACTAGCCCTCGAGGAAGAAAACCAGAGCCCGAGGAAGAAAACCAGAGCCCGAGGAAGACAACGAGAGCTAGAGGAGCAAAACCACAGCTCGAGGAACAAAACGAGCTCCCGAGGAAAGAAACCAGAGCCCGAGGAACAAAACCAGATCCCAAGGAACAAAACCAGATGGCGAAGAACAAAAGGAGGCCCCGAGGAACAAAACCAGAGCTCGTGGAATTATACTAGAGTCCGAGGAACAGAACCAGAGCCTGAGGAATAAAAACAGACCCTGAGGAACAAAACCAGAGCCAATGGAACTAAAACAGAACTCGAGGAACAAAACCAGAACCCGAGGAATTAAACCAGAGCCCGAGGAAGAAAACTAGAACCCGAGGAACAAAACCAGAGACCGAGGAACAAATGGTGGGCCTGAGGAACAAAACGAGACCCGTGGACCCAAAGAACAGCCCGAGGAGCTAAAGCAGAGCTGGAAGAAAAAAACCAGAGCCCGGGCAAAAAAACCAGCCCTTGAGGAAGAAAACCAGGGCCCGAGGAAGAAAACCAGAGCCCGAGGAAGACAACCAGAGCTAGAGGAGCAAAACCACAGCTCGAGGAACAAAACCAGAGCCCGAGGAAAGAAACCAGAGCCCGAGGAAGAAAACCAGAGCCCGAGGAACAAAACCAGATCCCGAAGAACAAAAGGAGGGCCCGAGGAATAAAACCAGACCCCGAGGAACAAAACTAGCCCTCGAGGAAGAAAACCAGAGCCCGAGGAAGAAAACCAGAGCCCGAGGAAGACAACGAGAGCTAGAGGAGCAAAACCACAGCTCGAGGAACAAAACGAGCTCCCGAGGAAAGAAAACAGAGCCCGAGGAACAAAACCAGATCCCAAGGAACAAAACCAGATCGCGAAGAACAAAAGGAGGCCCTGAGGAACAAAACCAGAGCTCGTGGAATTATACTAGAGTCCGAGGAACAGAACCAGAGCCTGAGGAATAAAAACAGAGCCTGAGGAAGAAAACCAGAGCCAATGGAACTAAAACAGAACTCGAGGAACAAAACCAGAACCCGAGGAATTAAACCAGAGCCCGAGGAAGAAAACTAGAACCCGAGGAACAAAACCAGAGACCGAGGAACAAATGGTGGGCCTGAGGAACAAAACGAGACCCGTCGACCCAAAGCACAGCCCGAGGAGCTAAAGCAGAGCTGGAAGAAAAAAACCAGAGCCCGGGCAACAAAACCAGCCCTCGAGGAAGAAAACCAGAGCCCGAGGAAGAAAACCAGAGCCCGAGGAAGACAACCAGAGCTAGAGGAGCAAAACCACAGCTCGAGGAACAAAACCAGAGCCCGAGGAACAAAACCAGATCCCGAATAACAAAAGGAGGGCCCGAGGAAGAAAACCAGAGCCCGAGGAACAAAACTAGCCCTCGAGTAAGAACAGCAGAGCCCGAGGAACAAAACCAGAGCCCGAGGAAGACAACGAGAGCTAGAGGAGCAAAACCACAGCTCGAGGAACAAAACGAGCTCCCGAGGAAAGAAACCAGAGCCCGAGGAACAAAACCAGATCCCGAGGAGCAAAACCAGATCGCGAAGAACAAAAGGAGGCCCCAAGGAACAAAACCAGAGCCCGAGGGAAAAAAACAGAGCCTGAGGAACAAAAGCAGAGCCCGTGGAACTAAACCAGAGCCCGGGGAACAAAACCAGAGGCCGAGAAAAAAAAACAGGGGCAGAGGAACAAAAAAAGAGGCCGAGGAACAATACCAGAGCCCGAGAAATTAAACCAGAGCCCGAGGAAGAAAACCAGAACCCGAGGAAGAAACGGTGGGCCCGAGGAACAAAACGAGACCCGTGGACCCAAAGCACAGCCCGAGGAGCTAAAGCAGAGCTGGAAGAACAAAACCAGAGCCCGGGGAACAAAACCAGCCCTCGAGGAAGAAAACCAGGGCCCGAGGAAGAAAACCAGAGCCCGAGGAAGACAACCAGAGCTAGAGGAGCAAAACCACAGCTCGAGGAACAAATCCAGAGCCCGAGGAAAGAAAGCAGAGCCCGAGGAACGAAACCAGAGCCCGAGAAACAAAACCAGATCGCGAAGAACAAAAGGAGGCCCCGAGGAACAAAACCAGAGCCCGTGGAATTATACTAGAGTCCGAGGAACAAAACCAGAGCCCGAGGAAAAAAACCAGAGCCTAAGGAACAAAACCAGAGCCAATGGAACTAAAGCAGAGCTCGAGGAACAAAACCAGAACCCGAGAAATTAAACCAGAGCCCGAGGAAGAAAACCAGAACCCGAGGAACAAAACCAGAGACGGAGGAACAAATGCTGGGCCTGAGGAGCAAAACGAGACCCGTGGACGCAAACCAGAGCCCGAGGAGCTAAAGCAGAGCTGGAAGAACAAAACCAGAGCCCGGGCAACAAAACCAGCCCTCGAGGAAGAAAACCAGAGCCCGAGGAAAAAAACCAGAGCCCGAGGAAGACAACCAGAGCTAGAGGAGCAAAACCACAGCTCGAGGAAGAAAACCAGAGCCCGAGGAAAGAAAGCAGAGCCCGAGGAACGAAACCAGAGCCCGAGAAACAAAACCAGATCGTGAAGAACAAAAGGAGGCCCCGAGGAACAAAACCAGAGCCCGTGGAATTATACTAGAGTCCGAGGAACAAAACCAGAGGCCGAGGAAAGAAACCAGAGCCCAAGGAACAAAAACAGGTCCCGAAGAACAAAAGGAGAGTCTGAGGAAGAAAACGAGACCCCGAGGAACAAAACTAGCCCTCGAGGAAGAATACCAGAGCCCGAGGAAGAAAACCAGAGCCCGAGGAAGACAACCAGAGCTAGAGGAGCAAAACCACAGCTCGAGGAAGAAAACCAGAGCCCGAGGAAAGAAACCAGAGCCCGAGGAAGAAAACCAGAGCCCGAGGAACAAAACCAGAGACGGAGGAACAAATGCTGGGCCTGAGGAGCAAAACGAGACCCGTGGACGCAAACCAGAGCCCGAGGAGCTAAAGCAGAGCTGGAAGAACAAAACCAGAGCCCGGGCAACAAAACCAGCCCTCGAGGAAGAAAACCAGAGCCCGAGGAAAAAAACCAGAGCCCGAGGAAGACAACCAGAGCTAGAGGAGCAAAACCACAGCTCGAGGAAGAAAACCAGAGCCCGAGGAAAGAAAGCAGAGCCCGAGGAACGAAACCAGAGCCCGAGAAACAAAACCAGATCGTGAAGAACAAAAGGAGGCCCCGAGGAACAAAACCAGAGCCCGTGGAATTATACTAGAGTCCGAGGAACAAAACCAGAGCCCGAGGAAAAAAACCAGAGCCTAAGGAACAAAACCAGAGCCAATGGAACTAAAGCAGAGCTCGAGGAACAAAACCAGAACCCGAGAAATTAAACCAGAGCCCGAGGAAGAAAACCAGAACCCGAGGAACAAAACCAGAGACGGAGGAACAAATGCTGGGCCTGAGGAGCAAAACGAGACCCGTGGACGCAAACCAGAGCCCGAGGAGCTAAAGCAGAGCTGGAAGAACAAAACCAGAGCCCGGGCAACAAAACCAGCCCTTGAGGAAGAAAACCAGAGCCCGAGGAAAAAAACCAGAGCCCGAGGAAGACAACCAGAGCTAGAGGAGCAAAACCACAGCTCGAGGAAGAAAACCAGAGCCCGAGGAAAGAAACCAGAGCCCGAGGAACGAAACCAGAGCCTGAGAAACAAAACCAGATCGTGAAGAACAAAAGGAGGCCCCGAGGAACAAAACCAGAGCCCGTGGAATTATACTAGAGTCCGAGGAAAAAAACCAGAGGCCGAGGAAAGAAACCAGAGCCCAAGGAACAAAAACAGGTCCCGAAGAACAAAAGGAGAGTCTGAGGAAGAAAACGAGACCCCGAGGAACAAAACTAGCCCTCGAGGAAGAATACCAGAGCCCGAGGAAGAAAACCAGAGCCCGAGGAAGACAACCAGAGCTAGAGGAGCAAAACCACAGCTCGAGGAAGAAAACCAGAGCCCGAGGAAAGAAACCAGAGCCCGAGGAAGAAAACCAGAGCCCGAGGAACAAAACCAGATCCCGAAGAACAAAAGGAGGGCCCGAGGAATAAAACCAGAGCCCGAGGAACAAAACTAGCCCTCGAGGAAGAAAAGCAGAGCCCGAGGAACAAACCCAGAGTCCGAGGAAGACAAAGAGAGCTAGAGGAGCAAAACCACAGCTCGAGGAACAAAACGAGCTCCCGAGGAAAGAAACCAGAGCCCGAGGAACAAAACCAGATCCCGAGGAGCAAAACCAGATCGCGAAGAACAAAAGGAGGCCCCAAGGAACAAAACCAGAGCCCGTGGAATTATACTAGAGTCCGAGGAACAAAACCAGAGCCCGAGGAAAAAAAACAGAGCCTGAGGAACAAAAGCAGAGCCCGTGGAACTAAACCAGAGCCCGGGGAACAAAACCAGAGGCCGAGAAAAAAAAGCAGGGGCAGAGGAACAAAAAAAGAGGCCGAGGAACAATACCAGAGCCCGAGAAATTAAACCAGAGCCCGAGGAAGAAAACCAGAACCCGAGGAAGAAACGGTGGGCCCGAGGAACAAAACGAGACCCGTGGACCCAAACAAGAGCCCGAGGAGCTAAAGCAGAGATGGAAGAACAAAACCAGAGCCCGGGCAACAAAACCAGCCCTCGAGGAAGAAAACCAGGGCCCGAGGAAGAAAACCAGAGCCCGAGGAAGACAACGAGAGCTAGAGGAGCAAAACCACAGCTCGAGGAACAAATCCAGAGCCCGAGGAAAGAAAGCAGAGCCCGAGGAACGAAACCAGAGCCCGAGAAACAAAACCAGATCGCGAAGAACAAAAGGAGGCCCCGAGGAACAAAACCAGAGCCCGTGGAATTATACTAGAGTCCGAGGAACAAAACCAGAGCCCGAGGAAAAAAACCAGAGCCTAAGGAACAAAACCAGAGCCAATGGAACTAAAGCAGAGCTCGAGGAACAAAACCAGAACCCGAGAAATTAAACCAGAGCCCGAGGAAGAAAACCAGAACCCGAGGAACAAAACCAGAGACGGAGGAACAAATGCTGGGCCTGAGGAGCAAAACGAGACCCGTGGACGCAAACCAGAGCCCGAGGAGCTAAAGCAGAGCTGGAAGAACAAAACCAGAGCCCGGGCAACAAAACCAGCCCTCGAGGAAGAAAACCAGAGCCCGAGGAAAAAAACCAGAGCCCGAGGAAGACAACCAGAGCTAGAGGAGCAAAACCACAGCTCGAGGAAGAAAACCAGAGCCCGAGGAAAGAAAGCAGAGCCCGAGGAACGAAACCAGAGCCCGAGAAACAAAACCAGATCGTGAAGAACAAAAGGAGGCCCCGAGGAACAAAACCAGAGCCCGTGGAATTATACTAGAGTCCGAGGAACAAAACCAGAGGCCGAGGAAAGAAACCAGAGCCCAAGGAACAAAAACAGGTCCCGAAGAACAAAAGGAGAGTCTGAGGAAGAAAACGAGACCCCGAGGAACAAAACTAGCCCTCGAGGAAGAATACCAGAGCCCGAGGAAGAAAACCAGAGCCCGAGGAAGACAACCAGAGCTAGAGGAGCAAAACCACAGCTTGAGGAACAAAACCAGAGCCCGAGGAAAGAAACCAGAGCCCGAGGAAGAAAACCAGAGCCCGAGGAACAAAACCAGATCCCGAAGAACAAAAGGAGGGCCCGAGGAATAAAACCAGAGCCCGAGGAACAAAACTAGCCCTCGAGGAAGAAAACCAGAGCCCGAGGAACAAACCCAGAGTCCGAGGAAGACAACGAGAGCTAGAGGAGCAAAACCACAGCTCGAGGAACAAAACGAGCTCCCGAGGAAAGAAACCAGAGCCCGAGGAACAAAAACCAGATCCCGAGGAGCAAAACCAGATCGCGAAGAACAAAAGGAGGCCCCAAGGAACAAAACCAGAGCCCGTGGAATTATACTAGAGTCCGAGGAACAAAACCAGAGCCCGAGGAAAAAAAACAGAGCCTGAGGAACAAAAGCAGAGCCCGTGGAACTAAACCAGAGCCCGGGGAACAGAACCAGAGGCCGAGAAAAAAAAACAGGGGCAGAGGAACAAAAAAAGAGGCCGAGGAACAATACCAGAGCCCGAGAAATTAAACCAGCGCCCGAGGAAGAAAACCAGAACCCGAGGAAGAAACGGTGGGCCTGAGGAACAAAACGAGACCCGTGGACCCAAACCAGAGCCCGAGGAGCTAAAGCAGAGCTGGAAGAACAAAACCAGAGCCCGGGGAACAAAACCAGCCCTCGAGGAAGAAAACCAGGGCCCGAGGAAGAAAACCAGAGCCCGAGGAAGACAACGAGAGCTAGAGGAGCAAAACCACAGCTCGAGGAACAAATCCAGAGCCCGAGGAAAGAAAGCAGAGCCCGAGGAACGAAACCAGAGCCCGAGAAACAAAACCAGATCGCGAAGAACAAAAGGAGGCCCCGAGGAACAAAACCAGAGCCCGTGGAATTATACTAGAGTCCGAGGAACAAAACCAGAGCCCGAGGAAAAAAACCAGAGCCTAAGGAACAAAACCAGAGCCAATGGAACTAAAGCAGAGCTAGAGGAACAAAACCAGAACCCGAGAAATTAAACCAGAGCCCGAGGAAGAAAACCAGAACCCGAGGAACAAAACCAGAGACGGAGGAACAAATGCTGGGCCTGAGGAGCAAAACGAGACCCGTGGACGCAAACCAGAGCCCGAGGAGCTAAAGCAGAGCTGGAAGAACAAAACCAGAGCCCGGGCAACAAAACCAGCCCTCGAGGAAGAAAACCAGAGCCCGAGGAAAAAAACCAGAGCCCGAGGAAGACAACCAGAGCTAGAGGAGCAAAACCACAGCTCGAGGAAGAAAACCAGAGCCCGAGGAAAGAAACCAGAGCCCGAGGAACGAAACCAGAGCCCGAGAAACAAAACCAGATCGTGAAGAACAAAAGGAGGCCCCGAGGAACAAAACCAGAGCCCGTGGAATTATACTAGAGTCCGAGGAACAAACCCAGAGGCCGAGGAAAGAAACCAGAGCCCAAGGAACAAAAACAGGTCCCGAAGAACAAAAGGAGAGTCTGAGGAAGAAAACGAGACCCCGAGGAACAAAACTAGCCCTCGAGGAAGAATACCAGAGCCCGAGGAAGAAAACCAGAGCCCGAGGAAGACAACCAGAGCTAGAGGAGCAAAACCACAGCTCGAGGAAGAAAACCAGAGCCCGAGGAAAGAAACCAGAGCCCGAGGAAGAAAACCAGAGCCCGAGGAACAAAACCAGATCCCGAATAACAAAAGGAGGGCCCGAGGAATAAAACCAGAGCCCGAGGAACAAAATTAGCCCTCGAGTAAGAAAAGCAGAGCCCGAGGAACAAAACCAGAGCCCGAGGAAGACAACGAGAGCTAGAGGAGCAAAACCACAGCTCGAGGAACAAAACGAGCTCCCGAGGAAAGAAACCAGAGCCCGAGGAACAAAACCAGATCCCGAGGAGCAAAACCAGATCGTGAAGAACAAAAGGAGGCCCCGAGGAACAAAACCAGAGCCCGTGGAATTATACTAGAGTCCGAGGAAAAAAACCAGAGGCCGAGGAAAGAAACCAGAGCCCAAGGAACAAAAACAGGTCCCGAAGAACAAAAGGAGAGTCTGAGGAAGAAAACGAGACCCCGAGGACCAAAACTAGCCCTCGAGGAAGAATACCAGAGCCTGAGGAAGAAAACCAGAGCCCGAGGAACACAACCAGAGCTAGAGGAGCAAAACCACAGCTCGAGGAAGAAAACCAGAGCCCGAGGAAAGAAACCAGAGCCCGAGGAAGAAAACCAGAGCCCGAGGAACAAAACCAGATCCCGAATAACAAAAGGAGGGCCCGAGGAATAAAACCAGAGCCCGAGGAACAAAACTAGCCCTCGAGTAAGAAAAGCAGAGCCCGAGGAACAAAACCAGAGCCCGAGGAAGACAACGAGAGCTAGAGGAGCAAAACCACAGCTCGAGGAACAAAACGAGCTCCCGAGGAAAGAAACCAGAGCCCGAGGAACAAAACCAGATCCCGAGGAGCAAAACCAGATCGCGAAGAACAAAAGGAGGCCCCAAGGAACAAAACCAGAGCCCGTGGAATTATACTAGAGTCCGAGGAACAAAACCAGAGCCCGAGGAAAAAAACCAGAGCCTGAGGAACAAAAGCAGAGCCCGTGGAACTAAACCAGAGCCCGGGGAACAAAACCAGAGGCCGAGAAAAAAAAACAGGGGCAGAGGAACAAAAAAAGAGGCCGAGGAACAATACCAGAGCCTGAGAAATTAAACCAGAGCCCGAGGAAGAAAACCAGAACCCGAGGAAGAAACGGTGGGCCCGAGGAACAAAACGAGACCCGTGGACCCAAACCAGAGCCCGAGGAGCTAAAGCAGAGCTGGAAGAACAAAACCAGAGCCCGGGGAACAAAACCAGCCCTCGAGGAAGAAAACCAGGGCCCGAGGAAGAAAACCAGAGCCCGAGGAAGACAACGAGAGCTAGAGGAGCAAAACCACAGCTCGAGGAACAAATCCAGAGCCCGAGGAAAGAAAGCAGAGCCCGAGGAACGAAACCAGAGCCCGAGAAACAAAACCAGATCGCGAAGAACAAAAGGAGGCCCCGAGGAACAAAACCAAAGCCCGTGGAATTATACTAGAGTCCGAGGAACAAAACCAGAGCCCGAGGAAAAAAAACAGAGCCTAAGGAACAAAACCAGAGCCAATGGAACTAAAGCAGAGCTCGAGGAACAAAACCAGAACCCGAGAAATTAAACCAGAGCCCGAGGAAGAAAACCAGAACCCGAGGAACAAAACCAGAGACGGAGGAACAAATGCTGGGCCTGAGGAGCAAAACGAGACCCGTGGACGCAAACCAGAGCCCGAGGAACAAAACCAGATCCCGAATAACAAAAGGAGGGCCCGAGGAATAAAACCAGAGCCCGAGGAACAAAACTAGCCCTCGAGTAAGAAAAGCAGAGCCCGAGGAACAAAACCAGAGCCCGAGGAAGACAACGAGAGCTAGAGGAGCAAAACCACAGCTCGAGGAACAAAACGAGCTCCCGAGGAAAGAAACCAGAGCCCGAGGAACAAAACCAGATCCCGAGGAGCAAAACCAGATCGTGAAGAACAAAAGGAGGCCCCGAGGAACAAAACCAGAGCCCGTGGAATTATACTAGAGTCCGAGGAACAAAACCAGAGGCCGAGGAAAGAAACCAGAGCCCAAGGAACAAAAACAGGTCCCGAAGAACAAAAGGAGAGTCTGAGGAAGAAAACGAGACCCCGAGGAACAAAACTAGCCCTCGAGGAAGAATACCAGAGCCCGAGGAAGAAAACCAGAGCCCGAGGAAGACAAAAAGAGCTAGAGGAGCAAAACCACAGCTCGAGGAAGAAAACCAGAGCCCGAGGAAAGAAACCAGAGCCCGAGGAAGAAAACCAGAGCCCGAGGAAGAAAACCAGAGCCCGAGGAACAAAACCAGATCCCGAAGAACAAAAGGAGGGCCCGAGGAATAAAACCAGAGCCCGAGGAACAAAACTAGCCCTCGAGGAAGAAAAGCAGAGCCCGAGGAACAAACCCAGAGCCCGAGGAAGACAATGAGAGCTAGAGGAGCAAAACCACAGCTCGAGGAACAAAACGAGCTCCCGAGGAAAGAAACCAGAGCCCGAGGAACAAAACCAGATCCCGAGGAGCAAAACCAGATCGCGAAGAACAAAAGGAGGCCCCAAGGAACAAAACCAGAGCCCGTGGAATTATACTAGAGTCCGAGGAACAAAACCAGAGCCCGAGGAAAAAAAACAGAGCCTGAGGAACAAAAGCAGAGCCCGTGGAACTAAACCAGAGCCCGGGGAACAAAACCAGAGGCCGAGAAAAAAAAACAGGGGCAGAGGAACAAAAAAAGAGGCCGAGGAACAATACCAGAGCCCGAGAAATTAAACCAGAGCCCGAGGAAGAAAACCAGAACCCGAGGAAGAAACGGTGGGCCCGAGGAACAAAACGAGACCCGTGGACCCAAACCAGAGCCCGAGGAGCTAAAGCAGAGCTGGAAGAACAAAACCAGAGCCCGGGGAACAAAACCAGCCCTCGAGGAAGAAAACCAGGGCCCGAGGAAGAAAACCAGAGCCCGAGGAAGACAACGAGAGCTAGAGGAGCAAAACCACAGCTCGAGGAACAAATCCAGAGCCCGAGGAAAGAAAGCAGAGCCCGAGGAACGAAACCAGAGCCCGAGAAACAAAACCAGATCGCGAAGAACAAAAGGAGGCCCCGAGGAACAAAACCAGAGCCCGTGGAATTATACTAGAGTCCGAGGAACAAAACCAGAGCCCGAGGAAAAAAACCAGAGCCTAAGGAACAAAACCAGAGCCAATGGAACTAAAGCAGAGCTCGAGGAACAAAACCAGAACCCGAGAAATTAAACCAGAGCCCGAGGAAGAAAACCAGAACCCGAGGAACAAAACCAGAGACGGAGGAACAAATGCTGGGCCTGAGGAGCAAAACGAGACCCGTGGACGCAAACCAGAGCCCGAGGAGCTAAAGCAGAGCTGGAAGAACAAAACCAGAGCCTGGGCAACAAAACCAGCCCTCGAGGAAGAAAACCAGAGCCCGAGGAAAAAAACCAGAGCCCGAGGAAGACAACCAGAGCTAGAGGAGCAAAACCACAGCTCGAGGAAGAAAACCAGAGCCCGAGGAAAGAAACCAGAGCCCGAGGAACGAAACCAGAGCCCGAGAAACAAAACCAGATCGTGAAGAACAAAAGGAGGCCCCGAGGAACAAAACCAGAGCCCGTGGAATTATACTAGAGTCCGAGGAACAAAACCAGAGGTCGAGGAAAGAAACCAGAGCCCAAGGAACAAAAACAGGTCCCGAAGAACAAAAGGAGAGTCTGAGGAAGAAAACGAGACCCCGAGGAACAAAACTAGCCCTCGAGGAAGAATACCAGAGCCCGAGGAAGAAAACCAGAGCCCGAGGAAGACAACCAGAGCTAGAGGAGCAAAACCACAGCTCGAGGAACAAAACCAGAGCCCGAGGAAAGAAACCAGAGCCCGAGGAAGAAAACCAGAGCCCGAGGAACAAAACCAGATCCCGAATAACAAAAGGAGGGCCCGAGGAATAAAACCAGAGCCCGAGGAACAAAACTAGCCCTCGAGGAAGAAAACCAGAGCCCGAGGAACAAACCCAGAGTCCGAGGAAGACAACGAGAGCTAGAGGAGCAAAACCACAGCTCGAGGAACAAAACGAGCTCCCGAGGAAAGAAACCAGAGCCCGAGGAACAAAACTAGATCCCGAGGAGCAAAACCAGATCGCGAAGAACAAAAGGAGGCCCCAAGGAACAAAACCAGAGCCCGTGGAATTATACTAGAGTCCGAGGAACAAAACCAGAGCCCGAGGAAAAAAACCAGAGCCTGAGGAACAAAAGCAGAGCCCGTGGAACTAAACCAGAGCCCGGGGAACAAAACCAGAGGCCGAGAAAAAAAAACAGGGGCAGAGGAACAAAAAAAGAGGCCGAGGAACAATACCAGAGCCCGAGAAATTAAACCAGCGCCCGAGGAAGAAAACCAGAACCCGAGGAAGAAACGGTGGGCCCGAGGAACAAAACGAGACCCGTGGACCCAAACCAGAGCCCGAGGAGCTAAAGCAGAGCTGGAAGAACAAAACCAGAGCCCGGGCAACAAAACCAGCCCTCGAGGAAGAAAACCAGGGCCCGAGGAAGAAAACCAGAGCCCGAGGAAGACAACGAGAGCTAGAGGAGCAAAACCACAGCTCGAGGAACAAATCCAGAGCCCGAGGAAAGAAAGCAGAGCCCGAGGAACGAAACCAGAGCCCGAGAAACAAAACCAGATCGCGAAGAACAAAAGGAGGCCTCGAGGAACAAAACCAGAGCCCGTGGAATTATACTAGAGTCCGAGGAACAAAACCAGAGCCCGAGGAAAAAAAACAGAGCCTAAGGAACAAAACCAGAGCCAATGGAACTAAAGCAGAGCTCGAGGAACAAAACCAGAACCCGAGAAATTAAACCAGAGCCCGAGGAAGAAAACCAGAACCCGAGGAACAAAACCAGAGACGGAGGAACAAATGCTGGGCCTGAGGAGCAAAACGAGACCCGTGGACGCAAACCAGAGCCCGAGGAACAAAACCAGATCCCGAATAACAAAAGGAGGGCCCGAGGAATAAAACCAGAGCCCGAGGAACAAAACTAGCCCTCGAGTAAGAAAAGCAGAGCCCGAGGAACAAAACCAGAGCCCGAGGAAGACAACGAGAGCTAGAGGAGCAAAACCACAGCTCGAGGAACAAAACGAGCTCCCGAGGAAAGAAACCAGAGCCCGAGGAACAAAACCAGATCCCGAGGAGCAAAACCAGATCGTGAAGAACAAAAGGAGGCCCCGAGGAACAAAACCAGAGCCCGTGGAATTATACTAGAGTCCGAGGAACAAAACCAGAGGCCGAGGAAAGAAACCAGAGCCCAAGGAACAAAAACAGGTCCCGAAGAACAAAAGGAGAGTCTGAGGAAGAAAACGAGACCCCGAGGAACAAAACTAGCCCTCGAGGAAGAATACCAGAGCCCGAGGAAGAAAACCAGAGCCCGAGGAAGACAAAAAGAGCTAGAGGAGCAAAACCACAGCTCGAGGAAGAAAACCAGAGCCCGAGGAAAGAAACCAGAGCCCGAGGAAGAAAACCAGAGCCCGAGGAACAAAACCAGATCCCGAAGAACAAAAGGAGGGCCCGAGGAATAAAACCAGAGCCCGAGGAACAAAACTAGCCCTCGAGGAAGAAAAGCAGAGCCCGAGGAACAAACCCAGAGCCCGAGGAAGACAACGAGAGCTAGAGGAGCAAAACCACAGCTCGAGGAACAAAACGAGCTCCCGAGGAAAGAAACCAGAGCCCGAGGAACAAAACCAGATCCCGAGGAGCAAAACCAGATCGCGAAGAACAAAAGGAGGCCCCAAGGAACAAAACCAGAGCCCGTGGAATTATACTAGAGTCCGAGGTACAAAACCAGAGCCCGAGGAAAAAAACCAGAGCCTGAGGAACAAAAGCAGAGCCCGTGGAACTAAACCAGAGCCCGGGGAACAAAACCAGAGGCCGAGAAAAAAAAACAGGGGCAGAGGAACAAAAAAAGAGGCCGAGGAACAATACCAGAGCCCGAGAAATTAAACCAGAGCCCGAGGAAGAAAACCAGAACCCGAGGAAGAAACGGTGGGCCCGAGGAACAAAACGAGACCCGTGGACCCAAACCAGAGCCCGAGGAGCTAAAGCAGAGCTGGAAGAACAAAACCAGAGCCCGGGGAACAAAACCAGCCCTCGAGGAAGAAAACCAGGGCCCGAGGAAGAAAACCAGAGCCCGAGGAAGACAACGAGAGCTAGAGGAGCAAAACCACAGCTCGAGGAACAAATCCAGAGCCCGAGGAAAGAAAGCAGAGCCCGAGGAACGAAACCAGAGCCCGAGAAACAAAACCAGATCGCGAAGAACAAAAGGAGGCCCCGAGGAACAAAACCAGAGCCCGTGGAATTATACTAGAGTCCGAGGAACAAAACCAGAGCCCGAGGAAAAAAACCAGAGCCTAAGGAACAAAACCAGAGCCAATGGAACTAAAGCAGAGCTCGAGGAACAAAACCAGAACCCGAGAAATTAAACCAGAGCCCGAGGAAGAAAACCAGAACCCGAGGAACAAAACCAGAGACGGAGGAACAAATGCTGGGCCTGAGGAGCAAAACGAGACCCGTGGACGCAAACCAGAGCCCGAGGAGCTAAAGCAGAGCTGGAAGAACAAAACCAGAGCCCGGGCAACAAAACCAGCCCTCGAGGAAGAAAACCAGAGCCCGAGGAAAAAAACCAGAGCCCGAGGAAGACAACCAGAGCTAGAGGAGCAAAACCACAGCTCGAGGAAGAAAACCAGAGCCCGAGGAAAGAAAGCAGAGCCCGAGGAACGAAACCAGAGCCCGAGAAACAAAACCAGATCGTGAAGAACAAAAGGAGGCCCCGAGGAACAAAACCAGAGCCCGTGGAATTATACTAGAGTCCGAGGAACAAAACCAGAGGCCGAGGAAAGAAACCAGAGCCCAAGGAACAAAAACAGGTCCCGAAGAACAAAAGGAGAGTCTGAGGAAGAAAACGAGACCCCGAGGAACAAAACTAGCCCTCGAGGAAGAATACCAGAGCCCGAGGAAGAAAACCAGAGCCCGAGGAACAAAACCAGATCCCGAAGAACAAAAGGAGGGCCCGAGGAATAAAACCAGAGCCCAAGGAACAAAACTAGCCCTCGAGGAAGAAAAGCAGAGCCCGAGGAACAAACCCAGAGCCCGAGGAAGACAACGAGAGCTAGAGGAGCAAAACCACAGCTCGAGGAACAAAACGAGCTCGCGAGGAAAGAAACCAGAGCCCGAGGAACAAAACCAGATCCCGAGGAGCAAAACCAGATCGTGAAGAACAAAAGGAGGCCCCGAGGAACAAAACCAGAGCCCGTGGAATTATACTAGAGTCCGAGGAAAAAAACCAGAGGCCGAGGAAAGAAACCAGAGCCCAAGGAACAAAAACAGGTCCCGAAGAACAAAAGGAGAGTCTGAGGAAGAAAACGAGACCCCGAGGAACAAAACTAGCCCTCGAGGAAGAATACCAGAGCCCGAGGAAGAAAACCAGAGCCTGAGGAAGACAACCAGAGCTAGAGGAGCAAAACCACAGCTCGAGGAAGAAAACCAGAGCCCGAGGAAAGAAACCAGAGCCCGAGGAAGAAAACCAGAGCCCGAGGAACAAAACCAGATCCCGAAGAACAAAAGGAGGGCCCGAGGAATAAAACCAGAGCCCGAGGAACAAAACTAGCCCTCGAGTAAAAAAAGCAGAGCCCGAGGAACAAAACCAGAGCCCGAGGAAGACAACGAGAGCTAGAGGAGCAAAACCACAGCTCGAGGAACAAAACGAGCTCCCGAGGAAAGAAACCAGAGCCCGAGGAACAAAACCAGATCCCGAGGAGCAAAACCAGATCGCGAAGAACAAAAGGAGGCCCCAAGGAACAAAACCAGAGCCCGTGGAATTATACTAGAGTCCGAGGAACAAAACCAGAGCCCGAGGAAAAAAAACAGAGCCTGAGGAACAAAAGCAGAGCCCGTGGAACTAAACCAGAGCCCGGGGAACAAAACCAGAGGCCGAGAAAAAAAAACAGGGGCAGAGGAACAAAAAAAGAGGCCGAGGAACAATACCAGAGCCCGAGAAATTAAACCAGAGCCCGAGGAAGAAAACCAGAACCCGAGGAAGAAACGGTGGGCCCGAGGAACAAAACGAGACCCGTGGACCCAAACCAGAGCCCGAGGAGCTAAAGCAGAGCTGGAAGAACAAAACCAGAGCCCGGGGAACAAAACCAGCCCTCGAGGAAGAAAACCAGGGCCCGAGGAAGAAAACCAGAGCCCGAGGAAGACAACGAGAGCTAGAGGAGCAAAACCACAGCTCGAGGAACAAATCCAGAGCCCGAGGAAAGAAAGCAGAGCCCGAGGAACGAAACCAGAGCCCGAGAAACAAAACCAGATCGCGAAGAACAAAAGGAGGCCCCGAGGAACAAAACCAGAGCCCGTGGAATTATACTAGAGTCCGAGGAACAAAACCAGAGCCCGAGGAAAAAAACCAGAGCCTAAGGAACAAAACCAGAGCCAATGGAACTAAAGCAGAGCTCGAGGAACAAAACCAGAACCCGAGAAATTAAACCAGAGCCCGAGGAAGAAAACCAGAACCCGAGGAACAAAACCAGAGACGGAGGAACAAATGCTGGGCCTGAGGAGCAAAACGAGACCCGTGGACGCAAACCAGAGCCCGAGGAGCTAAAGCAGAGCTGGAAGAACAAAACCAGAGCCCGGGCAACAAAACCAGCCCTCGAGGAAGAAAACCAGAGCCCGAGGAAAAAAACCAGAGCCCGAGGAAGACAACCAGAGCTAGAGGAGCAAAACCACAGCTCGAGGAAGAAAACCAGAGCCCGAGGAAAGAAAGCAGAGCCCGAGGAACGAAACCAGAGCCCGAGAAACAAAACCAGATCGTGAAGAACAAAAGGAGGCCCCGAGGAACAAAACCAGAGCCCGTGGAATTATACTAGAGTCCGAGGAACAAAACCAGAGGTCGAGGAAAGAAACCAGAGCCCAAGGAACAAAAACAGGTCCCGAAGAACAAAAGGAGAGTCTGAGGAAGAAAACGAGACCCCGAGGAACAAAACTAGCCCTCGAGGAAGAATACCAGAGCCCGAGGAAGAAAACCAGAGCCCGAGGAAGACAAAAAGAGCTAGAGGAGCAAAACCACAGCTCGAGGAAGAAAACCAGAGCCCGAGGAAAGAAACCAGAGCCCGAGGAAGAAAACCAGAGCCCGAGGAACAAAACCAGATCCCGAATAACAAAAGGAGGGCCCGAGGAATAAAACCAGAGCCCGAGGAACAAAACTAGCCCTCGAGGAAGAAAACCAGAGCCCGAGGAACAAACCCAGAGTCCGAGGAAGACAACGAGAGCTAGAGGAGCAAAACCACAGCTCGAGGAACAAAACGAGCTCCCGAGGAAAGAAACCAGAGCCCGAGGAACAAAACCAGATCCCGAGGAGCAAAACCAGATCGCGAAGAACAAAAGGAGGCCCCAAGGAACAAAACCAGAGCCCGTGGAATTATACTAGAGTCCGAGGAACAAAACCAGAGCCCGAGGAAAAAAACCAGAGCCTGAGGAACAAAAGCAGAGCCCGTGGAACTAAACCAGAGCCCGGGGAACAAAACCAGAGGCCGAGAAAAAAAAACAGGGGCAGAGGAACAAAAAAAGAGGCCGAGGAACAATACCAGAGCCCGAGAAATTAAACCAGCGCCCGAGGAAGAAAACCAGAACCCGAGGAAGAAACGGTGGGCCCGAGGAACAAAACGAGACCCGTGGACCCAAACCAGAGCCCGAGGAGCTAAAGCAGAGCTGGAAGAACAAAACCAGAGCCCGGGGAACAAAACCAGCCCTCGAGGAAGAAAACCAGGGCCCGAGGAAGAAAACCAGAGCCCGAGGAAGACAACGAGAGCTAGAGGAGCAAAACCACAGCTCGAGGAACAAATCCAGAGCCCGAGGAAAGAAAGCAGAGCCCGAGGAACGAAACCAGAGCCCGAGAAACAAAACCAGATCGCGAAGAACAAAAGGAGGCCCCGAGGAACAAAACCAGAGCCCGTGGAATTATACTAGAGTCCGAGGAACAAAACCAGAGCCCGAGGAAAAAAACCAGAGCCTAAGGAACAAAACCAGAGCCAATGGAACTAAAGCAGAGCTCGAGGAACAAAACCAGAACCCGAGAAATTAAACCAGAGCCCGAGGAAGAAAACCAGAACCCGAGGAACAAAACCAGAGACGGAGGAACAAATGCTGGGCCTGAGGAGCAAAACGAGACCCGTGGACGCAAACCAGAGCCCGAGGAGCTAAAGCAGAGCTGGAAGAACAAAACCAGAGCCCGGGCAACAAAACCAGCCCTCGAGGAAGAAAACCAGAGCCCGAGGAAAAAAACCAGAGCCCGAGGAAGACAACCAGAGCTAGAGGAGCAAAACCACAGCTCGAGGAAGAAAACCAGAGCCCGAGGAAAGAAAGCAGAGCCCGAGGAACGAAACCAGAGCCCGAGAAACAAAACCAGATCGTGAAGAACAAAAGGAGGCCCCGAGGAACAAAACCAGACCCCGTGGAATTATACTAGAGTCCGAGGAAAAAAACCAGAGGCCGAGGAAAGAAACCAGAGCCCAAGGAACAAAAACAGGTCCCGAAGAACAAAAGGAGAGTCTGAGGAAGAAAACGAGACCCCGAGGAACAAAACTAGCCGTCGAGGAAGAATACCAGAGCCCGAGGAAGAAAACCAGAGCCCGAGGAAGACAACCAGAGCTAGAGGAGCAAAACCACAGCTCGAGGAAGAAAACCAGAGCCCGAGGAAAGAAACCAGAGCCCGAGGAAGAAAACCAGAGCCCGAGGAACAAAACCAGATCCCGAATAACAAAAGGAGGGCCCGAGGAATAAAACCAGAGCCCGAGGAACAAAACTAGCCCTCGAGGAAGAAAACCAGAGCCCGAGGAACAAACCCAGAGTCCGAGGAAGACAACGAGAGCTAGAGGAGCAAAACCACAGCTCGAGGAACAAAACGAGCTCCCGAGGAAAGAAACCAGAGCCCGAGGAACAAAACCAGATCCCGAGGAGCAAAACCAGATCGCGAAGAACAAAAGGAGGCCCCAAGGAACAAAACCAGAGCCCGTGGAATTATACTAGAGTCCGAGGAACAAAACCAGAGCCCGAGGAAAAAAACCAGAGCCTGAGGAACAAAAGCAGAGCCCGTGGAACTAAACCAGAGCCCGGGGAACAAAACCAGAGGCCGAGAAAAAAAAACAGGGGCAGAGGAACAAAAAAAGAGGCCGAGGAACAATACCAGAGCCCGAGAAATTAAACCAGCGCCCGAGGAAGAAAACCAGAACCCGAGGAAGAAACGGTGGGCCCGAGGAACAAAACGAGACCCGTGGACCCAAACCAGAGCCCGAGGAGCTAAAGCAGAGCTGGAAGAACAAAACCAGAGCCCGGGGAACAAAACCAGCCCTCGAGGAAGAAAACCAGGGCCCGAGGAAGAAAACCAGAGCCCGAGGAAGACAACGAGAGCTAGAGGAGCAAAACCACAGCTCGAGGAACAAATCCAGAGCCCGAGGAAAGAAAGCAGAGCCCGAGGAACGAAACCAGAGCCCGAGAAACAAAACCAGATCGCGAAGAACAAAAGGAGGCCCCGAGGAACAAAACCAGAGCCCGTGGAATTATACTAGAGTCCGAGGAACAAAACCAGAGCCCGAGGAAAAAAACCAGAGCCTAAGGAACAAAACCAGAGCCAATGGAACTAAAGCAGAGCTCGAGGAACAAAACCAGAACCCGAGAAATTAAACCAGAGCCCGAGGAAGAAAACCAGAACCCGAGGAACAAAACCAGAGACGGAGGAACAAATGCTGGGCCTGAGGAGCAAAACGAGACCCGTGGACGCAAACCAGAGCCCGAGGAGCTAAAGCAGAGCTGGAAGAACAAAACCAGAGCCCGGGCAACAAAACCAGCCCTCGAGGAAGAAAACCAGAGCCCGAGGAAAAAAACCAGAGCCCGAGGAAGACAACCAGAGCTAGAGGAGCAAAACCACAGCTCGAGGAAGAAAACCAGAGCCCGAGGAAAGAAAGCAGAGCCCGAGGAACGAAACCAGAGCCCGAGAAACAAAACCAGATCGTGAAGAACAAAAGGAGGCCCCGAGGAACAAAACCAGACCCCGTGGAATTATACTAGAGTCCGAGGAAAAAAACCAGAGGCCGAGGAAAGAAACCAGAGCCCAAGGAACAAAAACAGGTCCCGAAGAACAAAAGGAGAGTCTGAGGAAGAAAACGAGACCCCGAGGAACAAAACTAGCCGTCGAGGAAGAATACCAGAGCCCGAGGAAGAAAACCAGAGCCCGAGGAAGACAACCAGAGCTAGAGGAGCAAAACCACAGCTCGAGGAAGAAAACCAGAGCCCGAGGAAAGAAACCAGAGCCCGAGGAAGAAAACCAGAGCCCGAGGAACAAAACCAGATCCCGAATAACAAAAGGAGGGCCCGAGGAATAAAACCAGAGCCCGAGGAACAAAACTAGCCCTCGAGGAAGAAAAGCAGAGCCCGAGGAACAAAACCAGAGCCCGAGGAAGACAACGAGAGCTAGAGGAGCAAAACCACAGCTCGAGGAACAAAACGAGCTCCCGAGGAAAGAAACCAGAGCCCGAGGAACAAAACCAGATCCCGAGGAGCAAAACCAGATCGTGAAGAACAAAAGGAGGCCCCGAGGAACAAAACCAGAGCCCGTGGAATTATGCTAGAGTCCGAGGAAAAAAACCAGAGGCCGAGGAAAGAAACCAGAGCCCAAGGAACAAAAACAGGTCCCGAAGAACAAAAGGAGAGTCTGAGGAAGAAAACGAGACCCCGAGGAACAAAACTATCCCTCGAGGAAGAATACCAGAGCCCGAGGAAGAAAACCAGAGCCCGAGGAAGACAACCAGAGCTAGAGGAGCAAAACCACAGCTCGAGGAAGAAAACCAGAGCCCGAGGAAAGAAACCAGAGCCCGAGGAAGAAAACCAGAGCCCGAGGAACAAAACCAGATCCCGAATAACAAAAGGAGGGCCCGAGGAATAAAACCAGAGCCCGAGGAACAAAACTAGCCCTCGAGTAAGAAAACCAGGGCCCGAGGAAGAAAACCAGAGCCCGAGGAAGACAACGAGAGCTAGAGGAGCAAAACCACAGCTCGAGGAACAAATCCAGAGCCCGAGGAAAGAAAGCAGAGCCCGAGGAACGAAACCAGAGCCCGAGGAGCAAAACCAGATCGCGAAGAACAAAAGGAGGCCCCAAGGAACAAAACCAGAGCCCGTGGAATTATACTAGAGTCCGAGGAACAAAACCAGAGCCCGAGGAAAAAAACCAGAGCCTGAGGAACAAAAGCAGAGCCCGTGGAACTAAATCAGAGCCCGGGGAACAAAACCAGAGGCCGAGAAAAAAAAACAGGGGCAGAGGAACAAAAAAAGAGGCCGAGGAACAATACCAGAGCCCGAGAAATTAAACCAGAGCCCGAGGAAGAAAACCAGAACCCGAGGAAGAAACGGTGGGCCCGAGGAACAAAACGAGACCCGTGGACCCAAACCAGAGCCCGAGGAGCTAAAGCAGAGCTGGAAGAACAAAACCAGAGCCCGGGGAACAAAACCAGCCCTCGACGAAGAAAACCAGGGCCCGAGGAAGAAAACCAGAGCCCGAGGAAGACAACGAGAGCTAGAGGAGCAAAACCACAGCTCGAGGAACAAATCCAGAGCCCGAGGAAAGAAAGCAGAGCCCGAGGAACGAAACCAGAGCCCGAGAAACAAAACCAGATCGCGAAGAACAAAAGGAGGCCCCGAGGAACAAAACCAGAGCCCGTGGAATTATACTAGAGTCCGAGGAACAAAACCAGAGCCCGAGGAAAAAAACCAGAGCCTAAGGAACAAAACCAGAGCCAATGGAACTAAAGCAGAGCTCGAGGAACAAAACCAGAACCCGAGAAATTAAACCAGAGCCCGAGGAAGAAAACCAGAACCCGAGGAACAAAACCAGAGACGGAGGAACAAATGCTGTGCCTGAGGAGCAAAACGAGACCCGTGGACGCAAACCAGAGCCCGAGGAGCTAAAGCAGAGCTGGAAGAACAAAACCAGAGCCCGGGCAACAAAACCAGCCCTCGAGGAAGAAAACCAGAGCCCGAGGAAAAAAACCAGAGCCCGAGGAAGACAACCAGAGCTAGAGGAGCAAAACCACAGCTCGAGGAAGAAAACCAGAGCCCGAGGAAAGAAAGCAGAGCCCGAGGAACGAAACCAGAGCCCGAGAAACAAAACCAGATCGTGAAGAACAAAAGGAGGCCCCGAGGAACAAAACCAGAGCCCGTGGAATTATACTAGAGTCCGAGGAACAAAACCAGAGGCCGAGGAAAGAAACCAGAGCCCAAGGAACAAAAACAGGTCCCGAAGAACAAAAGGAGAGTCTGAGGAAGAAAACGAGACCCCGAGGAACAAAACTAGCCCTCGAGGAAGAATACCAGAGCCCGAGGAAGAAAACCAGAGCCCGAGGAAGACAACCAGAGCTAGAGGAGCAAAACCACAGCTCGAGGAACAAAACCAGAGCCCGAGGAAAGAAACCAGAGCCCGAGGAAGAAAACCAGAGCCCGAGGAACAAAACCAGATCCCGAAGAACAAAAGGAGGGCCCGAGGAATAAAACCAGACCCCGAGGAACAAAACTCGCCCTCGAGGAAGAAAACCAGGGCCCGAGGAACAAACCCAGAGCCCGAGGAAGACAACGAGAGCTAGAGGAGCAAAACCACAGCTCGAGGAACAAAACGAGCTCCCGAGGAAAGAAACCAGAGCCCGAGGAACAAAACCAGATCCCGAGGAGCAAAACCAGATCGCGAAGAACAAAAGGAGGCCCCAAGGAACAAAACCAGAGCCCGTGGAATTATACTAGAGTCCGAGGAACAAAACCAGAGCCCGAGGAAAAAAAACAGAGCCTGAGGAACAAAAGCAGAGCCCGTGGAACTAAACCAGAGCCCGGGGAACAAAACCAGAGGCCGAGAAAAAAAAACAGGGGCAGAGGAACAAAAAAAGAGGCCGAGGAACAATACCAGAGCCCGAGAAATTAAACCAGAGCCCGAGGAAGAAAACCAGAACCCGAGGAAGAAACGGTGGGCCCGAGGAACAAAACGAGACCCGTGGACCCAAACCAGAGCCCGAGGAGCTAAAGCAGAGCTGGAAGAACAAAACCAGAGCCCGGGGAACAAAACCAGCCCTCGAGGAAGAAAACCAGGGCCCGAGGAAGAAAACCAGAGCCCGAGGAAGACAACGAGAGCTAGAGGAGCAAAACCACAGCTCGAGGAACAAATCCAGAGCCCGAGGAAAGAAAGCAGAGCCCGAGGAACGAAACCAGAGCCCGAGAAACAAAACCAGATCGCGAAGAACAAAAGGAGGCCCCGAGGAACAAAACCAGAGCCCGTGGAATTATACTAGAGTCCGAGGAACAAAACCAGAGCCCGAGGAAAAAAACCAGAGCCTAAGGAACAAAACGAGAGCCAATGGAACTAAAGCAGAGCTCGAGGAACAAAACCAGAACCCGAGAAATTAAACCAGAGCCCGAGGAAGAAAACCAGAACCCGAGGAACAAAACCAGAGACGGAGGAACAAATGCTGGGCCTGAGGAGCAAAACGAGACCCGTGGACGCAAACCAGAGCCCGAGGAGCTAAAGCAGAGCTGGAAGAACAAAACCAGAGCCCGGGCAACAAAACCAGCCCTCGAGGAAGAAAACCAGAGCCCGAGGAAGAAAACCAGAGCCCGAGGAAGACAACCAGAGCTAGAGGAGCAAAACCACAGCTCGAGGAAGAAAACCAGAGCCCGAGGAAAGAAACCAGAGCCCGAGGAACGAAACCAGAGCCCGAGAAACAAAACCAGATCGTGAAGAACAAAAGGAGGCCCCGAGGAACAAAACCAGAGCCCGTGGAATTATACTAGAGTCCGAGGAACAAAACCAGAGGCCGAGGAAAGAAACCAGAGCCCAAGGAACAAAAACAGGTCCCGAAGAACAAAAGGAGAGTCTGAGGAAGAAAACGAGACCCCGAGGAACAAAACTAGCCCTCGAGGAAGAATACCAGAGCCCGAGGAAGAAAACCAGAGCCCGAGGAAGACAACCAGAGCTAGAGGAGCAAAACCACAGCTCGAGGAAGAAAACCAGAGCCCGAGGAAAGAAACCAGAGCCCGAGGAAGAAAACCAGAGCCCGAGGAACAAAACCAGATCCCGAAGAACAAAAGGAGGGCCCGAGGAATAAAACCAGAGCCCGAGGAACAAAACTAGCCCTCGAGTAAGAAAAGCAGAGCCCGAGGAAGAAAACCAGAGCCCGAGGAAGACAACGAGAGCTAGAGGAGCAAAACCACAGCTCGAGGAACAAAACGAGCTCCCGAGGAAAGAAACCAGAGCCCGAGGAACAAAACCAGATCCCGAGGAGCAAAACCAGATCGCGAAGAACAAAAGGAGGCCCCAAGGAACAAAACCAGAGCCCGTGGAATTATACTAGAGTCCGAGGAACAAAACCAGAGCCCGAGGAAAAAAAACAGAGCCTGAGGAACAAAAGCAGAGCCCGTGGAACTAAACCAGAGCCCGGGGAACAAAACCAGAGGCCGAGAAAAAAAAACAGGGGCAGAGGAACAAAAAAAGAGGCCGAGGAACAATACCAGAGCCCGAGAAATTAAACCAGAGCCCGAGGAAGAAAACCAGAACCCGAGGAAGAAACGGTGGGCCCGAGGAACAAAACGAGACCCGTGGACCCAAACCAGAGCCCGAGGAGCTAAAGCAGAGCTGGAAGAACAAAACCAGAGCCCGGGGAACAAAACCAGCCGTCGAGGAAGAAAACCAGGGCCCGAGGAAGAAAACCAGAGCCCGAGGAAGACAACGAGAGCTAGAGGAGCAAAACCACAGCTCGAGGAACAAATCCAGAGCCCGAGGAAAGAAAGCAGAGCCCGAGGAACGAAACCAGAGCCCGAGAAACAAAACCAGATCGCGAAGAACAAAAGGAGGCCCCGAGGAACAAAACCAGAGCCCGTGGAATTATACTAGAGTCCGAGGAACAAAACCAGAGCCCGAGGAAAAAAACCAGAGCCTAAGGAACAAAACCAGAGCCAATGGAACTAAAGCAGAGCTCGAGGAACAAAACCAGAACCCGAGAAATTAAACCAGAGCCCGAGGAAGAAAACCAGAACCCGAGGAACAAAACCAGAGACGGAGGAACAAATGCTGGGCCTGAGGAGCAAAACGAGACCCGTGGACGCAAACCAGAGCCCGAGGAGCTAAAGCAGAGCTGGAAGAACAAAACCAGAGCCCGGGCAACAAAACCAGCCCTCGAGGAAGAAAACCAGAGCGCGAGGAAAAAAACCAGAGCCCGAGGAAGACAACGAGAGCTAGAGGAGCAAAACCACAGCTCGAGGAACAAAACCAGAGCCCGAGGAAAGAAAGCAGAGCCCGAGGAACGAAACCAGAGCCCGAGAAACAAAACCAGATCGTGAAGAACAAAAGGAGGCCCCGAGGAACAAAACCAGAGCCCGTGGAATTATACTAGAGTCCGAGGAACAAAACCAGAGGCCGAGGAAAGAAACCAGAGCCCAAGGAACAAAAACAGGTCCCGAAGAACAAAAGGACAGTCTGAGGAAGAAAACGAGACCCCGAGGAACAAAACTAGCCCTCGAGGAAGAATACCAGAGCCCGAGGAAGAAAACCAGAGCCCGAGGAAGACAACCAGAGCTAGAGGAGCAAAACCACAGCTCGAGGAACAAAACCAGAGCCCGAGGAAAGAAACCAGAGCCCGAGGAAGAAAACCAGAGCCCGAGGAACAAAACCAGATCCCGAAGAACAAAAGGAGGGCCCGAGGAATAAAACCAGACCCCGAGGAACAAAACTAGCCCTCGAGGAAGAAAACCAGAGCCCGAGGAACAAAACCAGAGACGGAGGAAGACAACGAGAGCTAGAGGAGCAAAACCACAGCTCGAGGAACAAAACGAGCTCCTGAGGAAAGAAAACAGAGCCCGAGGAACAAAACCAGATCCCAAGGAACAAAACCAGATCGCGAAGAACAAAAGGAGGCCCCGAGGAACAAAACCAGAGCTCGTGGAATTATACTAGAGTCCGAGGAACAGAACCAGAGCCTGAGGAATAAAAACAGAGCCTGAGGAACAAAACCAGAGCCAATGGAACTAAAACAGAGCTCAAGGAACAAAACCAGAACCCGAGGAATTAAACCAGAGCCCGAGGAAGAAAACTAGAACCCGAGGAACAAAACCAGAGACCGAGGAACAAATGGTGGGCCTGAGGAACAACAAGAGACCCGTGGACCCAAAGCACAGCCCGAGGAGCTAAAGCAGAGCTGGAAGAAAAAAACCAGAGCCCGGGCAACAAAACCAGCCCTCGAGGAAGAAAACCAGAGCCCGAGGAAGAAAACCAGAGCCCGAGGAAGACAACCAGAGCTAGAGGAGCAAAACCACAGCTCGAGGAAGAAAACCAGAGCCCGAGGAAAGAAACCAGAGCCCGAGGAAGAAAACCAGAGCCCGAGGAACAAAACCAGATCCCGAAGAACAAAAGGAGGGCCCGAGGAATAAAACCAGAGCCCGAGGAACAAAACTAGCCCTCGAGGAAGAAAAGCAGAGCCCGAGGAACAAAACCAGAGCCCGAGGAAGACAACGAGAGCTAGAGGAGCAAAACCACAGCTCGAGGAACAAAACGAGCTCCCGAGGAAAGAAACCAGAGCACGAGGAACAAAACCAGATCCCGAGGAGCAAAACCAGATCGCGAAGAACAAAAGGAGGCCCCAAGGAACAAAACCAGAGCCCGTGGAATTATACTAGAGTCCGAGGAAGAAAACCAGAGCCCGAGGAAAAAAAACAGAGCCTGAGGAACAAAAGCAGAGCCCGTGGAACTAAACCAGAGCCCGGGGAACAAAACCAGAGGCCGAGAAAAAAAAACAGGGGCAGAGGAACAAAAAAAGAGGCCGAGGAACAATACCAGAGCCCGAGAAATTAAACCAGAGCCCGAGGAAGAAAACCAGAACCCGAGGAAGAAACGGTGGGCCCGAGGAACAAAACGAGACCCGTGGACCCAAACCAGAGCCCGAGGAGCTAAAGCAGAGATGGAAGAACAAAACCAGAGCCCGGGCAACAAAACCAGCCCTCGAGGAAGAAAACCAGGGCCCGAGGAAGAAAACCAGAGCCCGAGGAAGACAACAAGAGCTAGAGGAGCAAAACCACAGCTCGAGGAACAAATCCAGAGCCCGAGGAAAGAAAGCAGAGCCCGAGGAACGAAACCAGAGCCCGAGAAACAAAACCAGATCGCGAAGAACAAAAGGAGGCCCCGAGGAACAAAACCAGAGCCCGTGGAATTATACTAGAGTCCGAGGAACAAAACCAGAGCCCGAGGAAAAAAAACAGAGCCTAAGGAACAAAACGAGAGCCAATGGAACTAAAGCAGAGCTCGAGGAACAAAACCAGAACCCGAGAAATTAAACCAGAGCCCGAGGAAGAAAACCAGAACCCGAGGAACAAAACCAGAGACGGAGGAACAAATGCTGGGCCTGAGG
Source organism: Calonectris borealis (assembly GCF_964195595.1). Taxonomy (NCBI): domain Eukaryota; kingdom Metazoa; phylum Chordata; class Aves; order Procellariiformes; family Procellariidae; genus Calonectris; species Calonectris borealis. The sequence goes on along the minus strand of NC_134318.1, from coordinate 852,468 downwards.
AGCAAAACGAGACCCGTGGACGCAAACCAGAGCCCGAGGAGCTAAAGCAGAGCTGGAAGAACAAAACCAGAGCCCGGGCAACAAAACCAGCCCTCGAGGAAGAAAACCAGAGCCCGAGGAAAAAAACCAGAGCCCGAGGAAGACAACCAGAGCTAGAGGAGCAAAACCACAGCTCGAGGAAGAAAACCAGAGCCCGAGGAAAGAAACCAGAGCCCGAGGAACGAAACCAGAGCCCGAGAAACAAAACCAGATCGTGAAGAACAAAAGGAGGCCCCGAGGAACAAAACCAGAGCCCGTGGAATTATACTAGAGTCCGAGGAACAAAACCAGAGGCCGAGGAAAGAAACCAGAGCCCAAGGAACAAAAACAGGTCCCGAAGAACAAAAGGAGAGTCTGAGGAAGAAAACGAGACCCCGAGGAACAAAACTAGCCCTCGAGGAGCAATACCAGAGCCCGAGGAAGAAAACCAGAGCCCGAGGAAGACAACCAGAGCTAGAGGAGCAAAACCACAGCTCGAGGAAGAAAACCAGAGCCCGAGGAAAGAAACCAGAGCCCGAGGAAGAAAACCAGAGCCCGAGGAAAAAAACCAGATCCCGAAGAACAAAAGGAGGGCCCGAGGAATAAAACCAGAGCCCGAGGAACAAAACTAGCCCTCGAGGAAGAAAACCAGAGCCCGAGGACAAACCCAGAGTCCGAGGAAGACAACGAGAGCTAGAGGAGCAAAACCACAGCTCGAGGAACAAAACGAGCTCCCGAGGAAAGAAACCAGAGCCCGAGGAACAAAACCAGATCCCGAGGAGCAAAACCAGATCGCGAAGAACAAAAGGAGGCCCCAAGGAACAAAACCAGAGCCCGTGGAATTATACTAGAGTCCGAGGAACAAAACCAGAGCCCGAGGAAAAAAACCAGAGCCTGAGGAACAAAAGCAGAGCCCGTGGAACTAAACCAGAGCCCGGGGAAAAAAACCAGAGGCCGAGAAAAAAAAACAGGGGCAGAGGAACAAAAAAAGAGGCCGAGGAACAATACCAGAGCCCGAGAAATTAAACCAGAGCCCGAGGAAGAAAACCAGAACCCGAGGAAGAAACGGTGGGCCCGAGGAGCAAAACGAGACCCGTGGACCCAAACCAGAGCCCGAGGAGCTAAAGCAGAGCTGGAAGAACAAAACCAGAGCCCGGGCAACAAAACCAGCCCTCGAGGAAGAAAACCAGAGCCCGAGGAAGAAAACCAGAGCCCGAGGAAGACAACCAGAGCTAGAGGAGCAAAACCACAGCTCGAGGAACAAATCCAGAGCCCGAGGAAAGAAAGCAGAGCCCGAGGAACGAAACCAGAGCCCGAGAAACAAAACCAGATCGCGAAGAACAAAAGGAGGCCCCGAGGAACAAAACCAGAGCCCGTGGAATTATACTAGAGTCCGAGGAACAAAAGCAGAGCCCGAGGAAAAAAAACAGAGCCTAAGGAACAAAACCAGAGCCAATGGAACTAAAGCAGAGCTCGAGGAACAAAACCAGAACCCGAGAAATTAAACCAGAGCCCGAGGAAGAAAACCAGAACCCGAGGAACAAAACCAGAGACGGAGGAACAAATGCTGGGCCTGAGGAGCAAAACGAGACCCGTGGACGCAAACCAGAGCCCGAGGAGCTAAAGCAGAGCTGGAAGAACAAAACCAGAGCCCGGGCAACAAAACCAGCCCTCGAGGAAGAAAACCAGAGCCCGAGGAAAAAAACCAGAGCCCGAGGAAAAAAACCAGAGCTAGAGGAGCAAAACCACAGCTCGAGGAAGAAAACCAGAGCCCGAGGAAAGAAAGCAGAGCCCGAGGAACGAAACCAGAGCCCGAGAAACAAAACCAGATCGTGAAGAACAAAAGGAGGCCCCGAGGAACAAAACCAGAGCCCGTGGAATTATACTAGAGTCCGAGGAACAAAACCAGAGGCCGAGGAAAGAAACCAGAGCCCAAGGAACAAAAACAGGTCCCGAAGAACAAAAGGAGAGTCTGAGGAAGAAAACGAGACCCCGAGGAACAAAACTAGCCCTCGAGGAAGAATACCAGAGCCCGAGGAAGAAAACCAGAGCCTGAGGAAGACAACCAGAGCTAGAGGAGCAAAACCACAGCTCGAGGAACAAAACCAGAGCCCGAGGAAAGAAACCAGAGCCCGAGGAAGAAAACCAGAGCCCGAGGAACAAAACCAGATCCCGAAGAACAAAAGGAGGGCCCGAGGAATAAAACCAGAGCCCGAGGAACAAAACTAGCCCTCGAGTAAGAAAAGCAGAGCCCGAGGAACAAAACCAGAGCCCGAGGAAGACAACGAGAGCTAGAGGAGCAAAACCACAGCTCGAGGAACAAAACGAGCTCCTGAGGAAAGAAAACAGAGCCCGAGGAACAAAACCAGATCCCAAGGAACAAAACCAGATCGCGAAGAACAAAAGGAGGCCCCGAGGAACAAAACCAGAGCTCGTGGAATTATACTAGAGTCCGAGGAACAGAACCAGAGCCTGAGGAATAAAAACAGAGCCTGAGGAACAAAACCAGAGCCAATGGAACTAAAACAGAGCTCAAGGAACAAAACCAGAACCCGAGGAATTAAACCAGAGCCCGAGGAAGAAAACTAGAACCCGAGGAACAAAACCAGAGACCGAGGAACAAATGGTGGGCCTGAGGAACAACAAGAGACCCGTGGACCCAAAGCACAGCCCGAGGAGCTAAAGCAGAGCTGGAAGAAAAAAACCAGAGCCCGGGCAACAAAACCAGCCCTCGAGGAAGAAAACCAGAGCCCGAGGAAGAAAACCAGAGCCCGAGGAAGACAACCAGAGCTAGAGGAGCAAAACCACAGCTCGAGGAAGAAAACCAGAGCCCGAGGAAAGAAACCAGAGCCCGAGGAAGAAAACCAGAGCCCGAGGAACAAAACCAGATCCCGAAGAACAAAAGGAGGGCCCGAGGAATAAAACCAGAGCCCGAGGAAGAAAACTAGCCCTCGAGGAAGAAAAGCAGAGCCCGAGGAACAAAACCAGAGCCCGAGGAAGACAACGAGAGCTAGAGGAGCAAAACCACAGCTCGAGGAACAAAACGAGCTCCCGAGGAAAGAAACCAGAGCCCGAGGAACAAAACCAGATCCCGAGGAGCAAAACCAGATCGCGAAGAACAAAAGGAGGGCCCGAGGAATAAAACCAGAGCCCGAGGAACAAAACTAGCCCTCGAGGAAGAAAACCAGAGCCCGAGGACAAACCCAGAGTCCGAGGAAGACAACGAGAGCTAGAGGAGCAAAACCACAGCTCAAGGAACAAAACGAGCTCCCGAGGAAATAAACCAGAGCCCGAGGAGCAAAACCAGATCGCGAAGAACAAAAGGAGGCCCCAAGGAACAAAACCAGAGCCCGTGGAATTATACTAGAGTCCGAGGAACAAAACCAGAGCCCGAGGAAAAAAAACAGAGCCTGAGGAACAAAAGCAGAGCCCGTGGAACTAAACCAGAGCTCGGGGAAAAAAACCAGAGGCCGAGAAAAAAAAACAGGGGCAGAGGAACAAAAAAAGAGGCCGAGGAACAATACCAGAGCCCGAGAAATTAAACCAGCGCCCGAGGAAGAAAACCAGAACCCGAGGAAGAAACGGTGGGCCCGAGGAACAAAACGAGACCCGTGGACCCAAACCAGAGCCCGAGGAGCTAAAGCAGAGCTGGAAGAACAAAACCAGAGCCCGGGGAACAAAACCAGCCCTCGAGGAAGAAAACCAGAGCCCGAGGAAGAAAACCAGAGCCCGAGGAAGACAACCAGAGCTAGAGGAGCAAAACCACAGCTCGAGGAACAAATCCAGAGCCCGAGGAAAGAAAGCAGAGCCCGAGGAACGAAACCAGAGCCCGAGAAACAAAACCAGATCGCGAAGAACAAAAGGAGGCCCCGAGGAACAAAACCAGAGCCCGTGGAATTATACTAGAGTCCGAGGAACAAAACCAGAGCCCGAGGAAAAAAAACAGAGCCTAAGGAACAAAACCAGAGCCAATGGAACTAAAGCAGAGCTCGAGGAACAAAACCAGAACCCGAGAAATTAAACCAGAGCCCGAGGAAGAAAACCAGAACCCGAGGAACAAAACCAGAGACGGAGGAACAAATGCTGGGCCTGAGGAGCAAAACGAGACCCGTGGACGCAAACCAGAGCCCGAGGAGCTAAAGCAGAGCTGGAAGAACAAAACCAGAGCCCGGGCAACAAAACCAGCCCTCGAGGAAGAAAACCAGAGCCCAAGGAAAAAAAACAGAGTCCGAGGAAGACAACCAGAGCTAGAGGAGCAAAACCACAGCTCGAGGAACAAAACCAGAGCCCGAGGAAAGAAAGCAGAGCCCGAGGAACGAAACCAGAGCCCGAGAAACAAAACCAGATCGTGAAGAACAAAAGGAGGCCCCGAGGAACAAAACCAGAGCCCGTGGAATTATACTAGAGTCCGAGGAACAAAACCAGAGGCCGAGGAAAGAAACCAGAGCCCAAGGAACAAAAACAGGTCCCGAAGAACAAAAGGAGAGTCTGAGGAAGAAAACGAGACCCCGAGGAACAAAACTAGCCCTCGAGGAAGAATACCAGAGCCCGAGGAAGAAAACCAGAGCCCGAGGAAGACAACCAGAGATAGAGGAGCAAAACCACAGCTCGAGGAACAAAACCAGAGCCCGAGGAAAGAAAGCAGAGCCCGAGGAATGAAACCAGAACCCGAGAAACAAAACCAGATAGCGAAGAACAAAAGGAGGCCCCGAGGAACAAAACCAGAGCCCGTGGAATTATACTAGAGTCCGAGGAACAAAACCAGAACCTGAGAAATTAAACCAGAGCCCGAGGAAGAAAACCAGAACCCGAGGAACAAAACCAGAGACGGAGGAACAAATGCTGGGCCTGAGGAGCAAAACGAGACCCGTGGACGCAAACCAGAGCCCGAGGAGCTAAAGCAGAGCTGGAAGAACAAAACCAGAGCCCGGGCAACAAAACCAGCCCTCGAGGAAGAAAACCAGAGCCCGAGGAAAAAAACCAGAGCCCGAGGAAGACAACCAGAGCTAGAGGAGCAAAACCACAGCTCGAGGAAGAAAACCAGAGCCCGAGGAAAGAAAGCAGAGCCCGAGGAACGAAACCAGAGCCCGAGAAACAAAACCAGATCGTGAAGAACAAAAGGAGGCCCCGAGGAACAAAACCAGAGCCCGTGGAATTATACTAGAGTCCGAGGAACAAAACCAGAGGCCGAGGAAAGAAACCAGAGCCCAAGGAACAAAAACAGGTCCCGAAGAACAAAAGGAGAGTCTGAGGAAGAAAACGAGACCCCGAGGAACAAAACTAGCCCTCGAGGAAGAATACCAGAGCCCGAGGAAGAAAACCAGAGCCCGAGGAAGACAACCAGAGCTAGAGGAGCAAAACCACAGCTCGAGGAAGAAAACCAGAGCCCGAGGAAAGAAACCAGAGCCCGAGGAAGAAAACCAGAGCCCGAGGAACAAAACCAGATCCCGAAGAACAAAAGGAGGGCCCGAGGAATAAAACCAGACCCCGAGGAACAAAACTAGCCCTCGAGGAAGAAAAGCAGAGCCCGAGGAACAAACCCAGAGCCCGAGGAAGACAACGAGAGCTAGAGGAGCAAAACCACAGCTCAAGGAACAAAACGAGCTCCCGAGGAAAGAAACCAGAGCCCGAGGAACAAAACCAGATCCCGAGGAGCAAAACCAGATCGCGAAGAACAAAAGGAGGCCCCGAGGAACAAAACCAGAGCCCGTGGAATTACACTAGAGTCCGAGGAACAAAACCAGAGCCCGAGGGAAAAAACCAGAGCCTGAGGAACAAAAGCAGAGCCCGTGGAACTAAACCAGAGCCCGGGGAACAAAACCAGAGGCCGAGAAAAAAAAACAGGGGCAGAGGAACAAAAAAAGAGGCCGAGGAACAATACCAGAGCCCGAGAAATTAAACCAGCGCCCGAGGAAGAAAACCAGAACCCGAGGAAGAAACGGTGGGCCCGAGGAACAAAACGAGACCCGTGGACCCAAACCAGAGCCCGAGGAGCTAAAGCAGAGCTGGAAGAACAAAACCAGAGCCCGGGGAACAAAACCAGCCCTCGACGAAGAAAACCAGGGCCCGAGGAAGAAAACCAGAGCCCGAGGAAGACAACGAGAGCTAGAGGAGCAAAACCACAGCTCGAGGAACAAATCCAGAGCCCGAGGAAAGAAAGCAGAGCCCGAGGAACGAAACCAGAGCCCGAGAAACAAAACCAGATCGCGAAGAACAAAAGGAGGCCCCGAGGAACAAAACCAGAGCCCGTGGAATTATACTAGAGTCCGAGGAACAAAACCAGAACCCGAGAAATTAAACCAGAGCCCGAGGAAGAAAACCAGAACCCGAGGAACAAAACCAGAGACGGAGGAACAAATGCTGGGCCTGAGGAGCAAAACGAGACCCGTGGACCCAAAGCACAGCCCGAGGAGCTAAAGCAGAGCTGGAAGAACAAAACCAGAGCCCGGGCAACAAAACCAGCCCTCGAGGAAGAAAACCAGAGCCCGAGGAAAAAAAACAGAGCCCGAGGAAGACAACCAGAGCTAGAGGAGCAAAACCACAGCTCGAGGAACTAAACCAGAGCCCGAGGAAAGAAACCAGAGCCCGAGGAACGAAACCAGAGCCCGAGAAACAAAACCAGATCGTGAAGAACAAAAGGAGGCCCCGAGGAACAAAACCAGAGCCCGTGGAATTATACTAGAGTCCGAGGAACAAAACCAGAGGCCGAGGAAAGAAACCAGAGCCCAAGGAACAAAAACAGGTCCCGAAGAACAAAAGGAGAGTCTGAGGAAGAAAACGAGACCCCGAGGAACAAAACTAGCCCTCGAGGAAGAATACCAGAGCCCGAGGAAGAAAACCAGAGCCCGAGGAAGACAACCAGAGCTAGAGGAGCAAAACCACAGCTCGAGGAACAAAACCAGAGCCCGAGGAAAGAAACCAGAGCCCGAGGAAGAAAACCAGAGCCCGAGGAACAAAACCAGATCCCGAAGAACAAAAGGAGGGCCCGAGGAATAAAACCAGAGCCCGAGGAACAAAACTAGCCCTCGAGGAAGAAAAGCAGAGCCCGAGGAACAAACCCAGAGCCCGAGGAAGACAACGAGAGCTAGAGGAGCAAAACCACAGCTCAAGGAACAAAACAAGCTCCCGAGGAAAGAAACCAGAGCCCGAGGAACAAAACCAGATCCCAAGGAGCAAAACCAGATCGCGAAGAACAAAATGAGGCCCCGAGGAACAAAACCAGAGCCCGTGGAATTACACTAGAGTCCGAGGAACAAAACCAGAGCCCGAGGGAAAAAACCAGAGCCTGAGGAACAAAAGCAGAGCCCGTGGAACTAAACCAGAGCCCGGGGAACAAAACCAGAGGCCGAGAAAAAAAAACAGGGGCAGAGGAACAAAAAAAGAGGCCGAGGAACAATACCAGAGCCCGAGAAATTAAACCAGCGCCCGAGGAAGAAAACCAGAACCCGAGGAAGAAACGGTGGGCCCGAGGAACAAAACGAGACCCGTGGACCCAAACCAGAGCCCGAGGAGCTAAAGCAGAGCTGGAAGAACAAAACCAGAGCCCGGGGAACAAAACCAGCCCTCGAGGAAGAAAACCAGGGCCCGAGGAAGAAAACCAGAGCCCGAGGAAGACAACGAGAGCTAGAGGAGCAAAACCACAGCTCGAGGAACAAATCCAGAGCCCGAGGAAAGAAAGCAGAGCCCGAGGAACGAAACCAGAGCCCGAGAAACAAAACCAGATCGCGAAGAACAAAAGGAGGCCCCGAGGAACAAAACCAGAGCCCGTGGAATTATACTAGAGTCCGAGGAACAAAACCAGAACCCGAGAAATTAAACCAGAGCCCGAGGAAGAAAACCAGAACCCGAGGAACAAAACCAGAGACGGAGGAACAAATGCTGGGCCTGAGGAGCAAAACGAGACCCGTGGACGCAAACCAGAGCCCGAGGAGCTAAAGCAGAGCTGGAAGAACAAAACCAGAGCCCGGGCAACAAAACCAGCCCTCGAGGAAGAAAACCAGAGCCCGAGGAAAAAAAACAGAGCCCGAGGAAGACAACCAGAGCTAGAGGAGCAAAACCACAGCTCGAGGAAGAAAACCAGAGCCCGAGGAAAGAAAGCAGAGCCCGAGGAACGAAACCAGAGCCCGAGAAACAAAACCAGATCGTGAAGAACAAAAGGAGGCCCCGAGGAACAAAACCAGAGCCCGTGGAATTATACTAGAGTCCGAGGAACAAAACCAGAGGCCGAGGAAAGAAACCAGAGCCCAAGGAACAAAAACAGGTCCCGAAGAACAAAAGGAGAGTCTGAGGAAGAAAACGAGACCCCGAGGAACAAAACTAGCCCTCGAGGAAGAATACCAGAGCCCGAGGAAGAAAACCAGAGCCCGAGGAAGACAACCAGAGCTAGAGGAGCAAAACCACAGCTCGAGGAACAAATCCAGAGCCCGAGGAAAGAAAGCAGAGCCCGAGGAACGAAACCAGAGCCCGAGAAACAAAACCAGATCGCGAAGAACAAAAGGAGGCCCCGAGGAACAAAACCAGAGCCCGTGGAATTATACTAGAGTCCGAGGAACAAAACCAGAACCTGAGAAATTAAACCAGAGCCCGAGGAAGAAAACCAGAACCCGAGGAACAAAACCAGAGACGGAGGAACAAATGCTGGGCCTGAGGAGCAAAACGAGACCCGTGGACGCAAACCAGAGCCCGAGGAGCTAAAGCAGAGCTGGAAGAACAAAACCAGAGCCCGGGCAACAAAACCAGCCCTCGAGGAAGAAAACCAGAGCCCGAGGAAAAAAACCAGAGCCCGAGGAAGACAACCAGAGCTAGAGGAGCAAAACCACAGCTCGAGGAAGAAAACCAGAGCCCGAGGAAAGAAACCAGAGCCCGAGGAACGAAACCAGAGCCCGAGAAACAAAACCAGATCGTGAAGAACAAAAGGAGGCCCCGAGGAACAAAACCAGAGCCCGTGGAATTATACTAGAGTCCGAGGAACAAAACCAGAGGCCGAGGAAAGAAACCAGAGCCCAAGGAACAAAAACAGGTCCCGAAGAACAAAAGGAGAGTCTGAGGAAGAAAACGAGACCCCGAGGAACAAAACTAGCCCTCGAGGAAGAATACCAGAGCCCGAGGAAGAAAACCAGAGCCCGAGGAAGACAACCAGAGCTAGAGGAGCAAAACCACAGCTCGAGGAACAAAACCAGAGCCCGAGGAAAGAAACCAGAGCCCGAGGAAGAAAACCAGAGCCCGAGGAACAAAACCAGATCCCGAAGAACAAAGGAGGGCCCGAGGAATAAAACCAGAGCCCGAGGAACAAAACTAGCCCTCGAGGAAGAAAAGCAGAGCCCGAGGAACAAACCCAGAGCCCAAGGAAGACAACGAGAGCTAGAGGAGCAAAACCACAGCTCAAGGAACAAAACGAGCTCCCGAGGAAAGAAAACAGAGCCCGAGGAACAAAACCAGATCCCGAGGAGCAAAACCAGATCGCGAAGAACAAAAGGAGGCCCCGAGGAACAAAACCAGAGCCCGTGGAATTACACTAGAGTCCGAGGAACAAAACCAGAGCCCGAGGGAAAAAACCAGAGCCTGAGGAACAAAAGCAGAGCCCGTGGAACTAAACCAGAGCCCGGGGAACAAAACCAGAGGCCGAGAAAAAAAAACAGGGGCAGAGGAACAAAAAAAGAGGCCGAGGAACAATACCAGAGCCCGAGAAATTAAACCAGCGCCCGAGGAAGAAAACCAGAACCCGAGGAAGAAACGGTGGGCCCGAGGAACAAAACGAGACCCGTGGACCCAAACCAGAGCCCGAGGAGCTAAAGCAGAGCTGGAAGGACAAAACCAGAGCCCGGGGAACAAAACCAGCCCTCGAGGAAGAAAACCAGGGCCCGAGGAAGAAAACCAGAGCCCGAGGAAGACAACGAGAGCTAGAGGAGCAAAACCACAGCTCGAGGAACAAATCCAGAGCCCGAGGAAAGAAAGCAGAGCCCGAGGAACGAAACCAGAGCCCGAGAAACAAAACCAGATCGCGAAGAACAAAAGGAGGCCCCGAGGAACAAAACCAGAGCCCGTGGAATTATACTAGAGTCCGAGGAACAAAACCAGAACCCGAGAAATTAAACCAGAGCCCGAGGAAGAAAACCAGAACCCGAGGAACAAAACCAGAGACGGAGGAACAAATGCTGGGCCTGAGGAGCAAAACGAGACCCGTGGACGCAAACCAGAGCCCGAGGAGCTAAAGCAGAGCTGGAAGAACAAAACCAGAGCCCGGGCAACAAAACCAGCCCTCGAGGAAGAAAACCAGAGCCCGAGGAAAAAAAACAGAGCCCGAGGAAGACAACCAGAGCTAGAGGAGCAAAACCACAGCTCGAGGAACTAAACCAGAGCCCGAGGAAAGAAACCAGAGCCCGAGGAACGAAACCAGAGCCCGAGAAACAAAACCAGATCGTGAAGAACAAAAGGAGGCCCCGAGGAACAAAACCAGAGCCCGTGGAATTATACTAGAGTCCGAGGAACAAAACCAGAGGCCGAGGAAAGAAACCAGAGCCCAAGGAACAAAAACAGGTCCCGAAGAACAAAAGGAGAGTCTGAGGAAGAAAACGAGACCCCGAGGAACAAAACTAGCCCTCGAGGAAGAATACCAGAGCCCGAGGAAGAAAACCAGAGCCCGAGGAAGACAACCAGAGCTAGAGGAGCAAAACCACAGCTCGAGGAACAAAACCAGAGCCCGAGGAAAGAAACCAGAGCCCGAGGAAGAAAACCAGAGCCCGAGGAACAAAACCAGATCCCGAAGAACAAAAGGAGGGCCCGAGGAATAAAACCAGAGCCCGAGGAACAAAACTAGCCCTCGAGGAAGAAAAGCTGAGCCCGAGGAACAAACCCAGAGCCCAAGGAAGACAACGAGAGCTAGAGGAGCAAAACCACAGCTCAAGGAACAAAACGAGCTCCCGAGGAAAGAAAACAGAGCCCGAGGAACAAAACCAGATCCCGAGGAGCAAAACCAGATCGCGAAGAACAAAAGGAGGCCCCGAGGAACAAAACCAGAGCCCGTGGAATTATACTAGAGTCCGAGGAACAAAACCAGAGCCCGAGGAAAAAAAACAGAGCCTGAGGAACAAAAGCAGAGCCCGTGGAACTAAACCAGAGCCCGGGGAACAAAACCAGAGGCCGAGAAAAAAAAACAGGGGCAGAGGAACAAAAAAAGAGGCCGAGGAACAATACCAGAGCCCGAGAAATTAAACCAGCGCCCGAGGAAGAAAACCAGAACCCGAGGAAGAAACGGTGGGCCCGAGGAACAAAACGAGACCCGTGGACCCAAACCAGAGCCCGAGGAGCTAAAGCAGAGCTGGAAGGACAAAACCAGAGCCCGGGGAACAAAACCAGCCCTCGAGGAAGAAAACCAGGGCCCGAGGAAGAAAACCAGAGCCCGAGGAAGACAACGAGAGCTAGAGGAGCAAAACCACAGCTCGAGGAACAAATCCAGAGCCCGAGGAAAGAAAGCAGAGCCCGAGGAACGAAACCAGAGCCCGAGAAACAAAACCAGATCGCGAAGAACAAAAGGAGGCCCCGAGGAACAAAACCAGAGCCCGTGGAATTATACTAGAGTCCGAGGAACAAAACCAGAGCCCGAGGAAAAAAACCAGAGCCTAAGGAACAAAACCAGAGCCAATGGAACTAAAGCAGAGCTCGAGGAACAAAACCAGAACCCGAGAAATTAAACCAGAGCCCGAGGAAGAAAACCAGAACCCGAGGAACAAAACCAGAGACGGAGGAACAAATGCTGGGCCTGAGGAGCAAAACGAGACCCGTGGACGCAAACCAGAGCCCGAGGAGCTAAAGCAGAGCTGGAAGAACAAAACCAGAGCCCGGGCAACAAAACCAGCCCTCGAGGAAGAAAACCAGAGCCCGAGGAAAAAAACCAGAGCCCGAGGAAGACAACCAGAGCTAGAGGAGCAAAACCACAGCTCGAGGAAGAAAACCAGAGCCCGAGGAAAGAAAGCAGAGCCCGAGGAACGAAACCAGAGCCCGAGAAACAAAACCAGATCGTGAAGAACAAAAGGAGGCCCCGAGGAACAAAACCAGACCCCGTGGAATAATACTAGAGTCCGAGGAACAAAACCAGAGGCCGAGGAAAGAAACCAGAGCCCAAGGAACAAAAACAGGTCCCGAAGAACAAAAGGAGAGTCTGAGGAAGAAAACGAGACCCCGAGGAACAAAACTAGCCCTCGAGGAAGAATACCAGAGCCCGAGGAAGAAAACCAGAGCCCGAGGAAGACAACCAGAGCTAGAGGAGCAAAACCACAGCTCGAGGAACAAAACCAGAGCCCGAGGAAAGAAACCAGAGCCCGAGGAAGAAAACCAGAGCCCGAGGAACAAAACCAGATCCCGAAGAACAAAAGGAGGGCCCGAGGAATAAAACCAGACCCCGAGGAACAAAACTCGCCCTCGAGGAAGAAAACCAGGGCCCGAGGAACAAACCCAGAGCCCGAGGAAGACAACGAGAGCTAGAGGAGCAAAACCACAGCTCAAGGAACAAAACGAGCTCCCGAGGAAAGAAAGCAGAGCCCGAGGAACGAAACCAGATCCCGAGGAACAAAACCAGATCGCGAAGAACAAAAGGAGGCCCCGAGGAACAAAACCAGAGCCCGTGGAATTATACTAGAGTCCGAGGAACAAAACCAGAGCCCGAGGAAAAAAAACAGAGCCTGAGGAACAAAAGCAGAGCCCGTGGAACTAAACCAGAGCCCGGGGAACAGAACCAGAGGCCGAGAAAAAAAAACAGGGGCAGAGGAACAAAAAAAGAGGCCGAGGAACAATACCAGAGCCCGAGAAATTAAACCAGCGCCCGAGGAAGAAAACCAGAACCCGAGGAAGAAACGGTGGGCCCGAGGAACAAAACGAGACCCGTGGACCCAAACCAGAGCCCGAGGAGCTAAAGCAGAGCTGGAAGAACAAAACCAGAGCCCGGGGAACAAAACCAGCCCTCGAGGAAGAAAACCAGGGCCCGAGGAAGAAAACCAGAGCCCGAGGAAGACAACGAGAGCTAGAGGAGCAAAACCACAGCTCGAGGAACAAATCCAGAGCCCGAGGAAAGAAAGCAGAGCCCGAGGAACGAAACCAGAGCCCGAGAAACAAAACCAGATCGCGAAGAACAAAAGGAGGCCCCGAGGAACAAAACCAGAGCCCGTGGAATTATACTAGAGTCCGAGGAACAAAACCAGAGCCCGAGGAAAAAAACCAGAGCCTAAGGAACAAAACCAGAGCCAATGGAACTAAAGCAGAGCTCGAGGAACAAAACCAGAACCCGAGAAATTAAACCAGAGCCCGAGGAAGAAAACCAGAACCCGAGGAACAAAACCAGAGACGGAGGAACAAATGCTGGGCCTGAGGAGCAAAACGAGACCCGTGGACGCAAACCAGAGCCCGAGGAGCTAAAGCAGAGCTGGAAGAACAAAACCAGAGCCCGGGCAACAAAACCAGCCCTCGAGGAAGAAAACCAGAGCCCGAGGAAAAAAACCAGAGCCCGAGGAAGACAACCAGAGCTAGAGGAGCAAAACCACAGCTCGAGGAAGAAAACCAGAGCCCGAGGAAAGAAAGCAGAGCCCGAGGAACGAAACCAGAGCCCGAGAAACAAAACCAGATCGTGAAGAACAAAAGGAGGCCCCGAGGAACAAAACCAGAGCCCGTGGAATTATACTAGAGTCCGAGGAACAAAACCAGAGGCCGAGGAAAGAAACCAGAGCCCAAGGAACAAAAACAGGTCCCGAAGAACAAAAGGAGAGTCTGAGGAAGAAAACGAGACCCCGAGGAACAAAACTAGCCCTCGAGGAAGAATACCAGAGCCCGAGGAAGAAAACCAGAGCCCGAGGAAGACAACCAGAGATAGAGGAGCAAAACCACAGCTCGAGGAACAAAACCAGAGCCCGAGGAAAGAAACCAGAGCCCGAGGAAGAAAACCAGAGCCCGAGGAACAAAACCAGATCCCGAAGAACAAAAGGAGGGCCCGAGGAATAAAACCAGAGCCCGAGGAACAAAACTAGCCCTCGAGGAAGAAAAGCTGAGCCCGAGGAACAAACCCAGAGCCCAAGGAAGACAACGAGAGCTAGAGGAGCAAAACCACAGCTCAAGGAACAAAACGAGCTCCCGAGGAAAGAAAACAGAGCCCGAGGAACAAAACCAGATCCCGAGGAGCAAAACCAGATAGCGAAGAACAAAAGGAGGCCCCGAGGAACAAAACCAGAGCCCGTGGAATTATACTAGAGTCCGAGGAACAAAACCAGAGGCCGAGAAAAAAAAACAGGGGCAGAGGAACAAAAAAAGAGGCCGAGGAACAATACCAGAGCCCGAGAAATTAAACCAGCGCCCGAGGAAGAAAACCAGAACCCGAGGAAGAAACGGTGGGCCCGAGGAACAAAACGAGACCCGTGGACCCAAACCAGAGCCCGAGGAGCTAAAGCAGAGCTGGAAGGACAAAACCAGAGCCCGGGGAACAAAACCAGCCCTCGAGGAAGAAAACCAGGGCCCGAGGAAGAAAACCAGAGCCCGAGGAAGACAACGAGAGCTAGAGGAGCAAAACCACAGCTCGAGGAACAAATCCAGAGCCCGAGGAAAGAAAGCAGAGCCCGAGGAACGAAACCAGAGCCCGAGAAACAAAACCAGATCGCGAAGAACAAAAGGAGGCCCCGAGGAACAAAACCAGAGCCCGTGGAATTATACTAGAGTCCGAGGAACAAAACCAGAGCCCGAGGAAAAAAACCAGAGCCTAAGGAACAAAACCAGAGCCAATGGAACTAAAGCAGAGCTCGAGGAACAAAACCAGAACCCGAGAAATTAAACCAGAGCCCGAGGAAGAAAACCAGAACCCGAGGAACAAAACCAGAGACGGAGGAACAAATGCTGGGCCTGAGGAGCAAAACGAGACCCGTGGACGCAAACCAGAGCCCGAGGAGCTAAAGCAGAGCTGGAAGAACAAAACCAGAGCCCGGGCAACAAAACCAGCCCTCGAGGAAGAAAACCAGAGCCCGAGGAAAAAAACCAGAGCCCGAGGAAGACAACCAGAGCTAGAGGAGCAAAACCACAGCTCGAGGAAGAAAACCAGAGCCCGAGGAAAGAAAGCAGAGCCCGAGGAACGAAACCAGAGCCCGAGAAACAAAACCAGATCGTGAAGAACAAAAGGAGGCCCCGAGGAACAAAACCAGACCCCGTGGAATAATACTAGAGTCCGAGGAACAAAACCAGAGGCCGAGGAAAGAAACCAGAGCCCAAGGAACAAAAACAGGTCCCGAAGAACAAAAGGAGAGTCTGAGGAAGAAAACGAGACCCCGAGGAACAAAACTAGCCCTCGAGGAAGAATACCAGAGCCCGAGGAAGAAAACCAGAGCCCGAGGAAGACAACCAGAGCTAGAGGAGCAAAACCACAGCTCGAGGAACAAAACCAGAGCCCGAGGAAAGAAACCAGAGCCCGAGGAAGAAAACCAGAGCCCGAGGAACAAAACCAGATCCCGAAGAACAAAAGGAGGGCCCGAGGAATAAAACCAGACCCCGAGGAACAAAACTCGCCCTCGAGGAAGAAAACCAGGGCCCGAGGAACAAACCCAGAGCCCGAGGAAGACAACGAGAGCTAGAGGAGCAAAACCACAGCTCAAGGAACAAAACGAGCTCCCGAGGAAAGAAAGCAGAGCCCGAGGAACGAAACCAGATCCCGAGGAACAAAACCAGATCGCGAAGAACAAAAGGAGGCCCCGAGGAACAAAACCAGAGCCCGTGGAATTATACTAGAGTCCGAGGAACAAAACCAGAGCCCGAGGAAAAAAACCAGAGCCTGAGGAACAAAAGCAGAGCCCGTGGAACTAAACCAGAGCCCGGGGAACAGAACCAGAGGCCGAGAAAAAAAAACAGGGGCAGAGGAACAAAAAAAGAGGCCGAGGAACAATACCAGAGCCCGAGAAATTAAACCAGCGCCCGAGGAAGAAAACCAGAACCCGAGGAAGAAACGGTGGGCCCGAGGAACAAAACGAGACCCGTGGACCCAAACCAGAGCCCGAGGAGCTAAAGCAGAGCTAGAAGAACAAAACCAGAGCCCGGGGAACAAAACCAGCCCTCGAGGAAGAAAACCAGGGCCCGAGGAAGAAAACCAGAGCCCGAGGAAGACAACGAGAGCTAGAGGAGCAAAACCACAGCTCGAGGAACAAATCCAGAGCCCGAGGAAAGAAAGCAGAGCCCGAGGAACGAAACCAGAGCCCGAGAAACAAAACCAGATCGCGAAGAACAAAAGGAGGCCCCGAGGAACAAAACCAGAGCCCGTGGAATTATACTAGAGTCCGAGGAACAAAACCAGAGGCCGAGGAAAAAAACCAGAGCCTAAGGAACAAAACCAGAGCCAATGGAACTAAAGCAGAGCTCGAGGAACAAAACCAGAACCCGAGAAATTAAACCAGAGCCCGAGGAAGAAAACCAGAACCCGAGGAACAAAACCAGAGACGGAGGAACAAATGCTGGGCCTGAGGAGCAAAACGAGACCCGTGGACGCAAACCAGAGCCCGAGGAGCTAAAGCAGAGCTGGAAGAACAAAACCAGAGCCCGGGCAACAAAACCAGCCCTCGAGGAAGAAAACCAGAGCCCGAGGAAAAAAACCAGAGCCCGAGGAAGACAACCAGAGCTAGAGGAGCAAAACCACAGCTCGAGGAAGAAAACCAGAGCCCGAGGAAAGAAAGCAGAGCCCGAGGAACGAAACCAGAGCCCGAGAAACAAAACCAGATCGTGAAGAACAAAAGGAGGCCCCGAGGAACAAAACCAGACCCCGTGGAATAATACTAGAGTCCGAGGAACAAAACCAGAGGCCGAGGAAAGAAACCAGAGCCCAAGGAACAAAAACAGGTCCCGAAGAACAAAAGGAGAGTCTGAGGAAGAAAACGAGACCCCGAGGAACAAAACTAGCCCTCGAGGAAGAATACCAGAGCCCGAGGAAGAAAACCAGAGCCCGAGGAAGACAACCAGAGCTAGAGGAGCAAAACCACAGCTCGAGGAACAAAACCAGAGCCCGAGGAAAGAAACCAGAGCCCGAGGAAGAAAACCAGAGCCCGAGGAACAAAACCAGATCCCGAAGAACAAAAGGAGGGCCCGAGGAATAAAACCAGACCCCGAGGAACAAAACTCGCCCTCGAGGAAGAAAACCAGGGCCCGAGGAACAAACCCAGAGCCCGAGGAAGACAACGAGAGCTAGAGGAGCAAAACCACAGCTCAAGGAACAAAACGAGCTCCCGAGGAAAGAAAGCAGAGCCCGAGGAACGAAACCAGATCCCGAGGAACAAAACCAGATCGCGAAGAACAAAAGGAGGCCCCGAGGAACAAAACCAGAGCCCGTGGAATTATACTAGAGTCCGAGGAACAAAACCAGAGCCCGAGGAAAAAAACCAGAGCCTGAGGAACAAAAGCAGAGCCCGTGGAACTAAACCAGAGCCCGGGGAACAGAACCAGAGGCCGAGAAAAAAAAACAGGGGCAGAGGAACAAAAAAAGAGGCCGAGGAACAATACCAGAGCCCGAGAAATTAAACCAGCGCCCGAGGAAGAAAACCAGAACCCGAGGAAGAAACGGTGGGCCCGAGGAACAAAACGAGACCCGTGGACCCAAACCAGAGCCCGAGGAGCTAAAGCAGAGCTGGAAGAACAAAACCAGAGCCCGGGGAACAAAACCAGCCCTCGAGGAAGAAAACCAGGGCCCGAGGAAGAAAACCAGAGCCCGAGGAAGACAACGAGAGCTAGAGGAGCAAAACCACAGCTCGAGGAACAAATCCAGAGCCCGAGGAAAGAAAGCAGAGCCCGAGGAACGAAACCAGAGCCCGAGAAACAAAACCAGATCGCGAAGAACAAAAGGAGGCCCCGAGGAACAAAACCAGAGCCCGTGGAATTATACTAGAGTCCGAGGAACAAAACCAGAGCCCGAGGAAAAAAACCAGAGCCTAAGGAACAAAACCAGAGCCAATGGAACTAAAGCAGAGCTCGAGGAACAAAACCAGAACCCGAGAAATTAAACCAGAGCCCGAGGAAGAAAACCAGAACCCGAGGAACAAAACCAGAGACGGAGGAACAAATGCTGGGCCTGAGGAGCAAAACGAGACCCGTGGACGCAAACCAGAGCCCGAGGAGCTAAAGCAGAGCTGGAAGAACAAAACCAGAGCCCGGGCAACAAAACCAGCCCTCGAGGAAGAAAACCAGAGCCCGAGGAAAAAAAACAGAGCCCGAGGAAGACAACCAGAGCTAGAGGAGCAAAACCACAGCTCGAGGAAGAAAACCAGAGCCCGAGGAAAGAAAGCAGAGCCCGAGGAACGAAACCAGAGCCCGAGAAACAAAACCAGATCGTGAAGAACAAAAGGAGGCCCCGAGGAACAAAACCAGAGCCCGTGGAATTATACTAGAGTCCGAGGAACAAAACCAGAGGCCGAGGAAAGAAACCAGAGCCCAAGGAACAAAAACAGGTCCCGAAGAACAAAAGGAGAGTCTGAGGAAGAAAACGAGACCCCGAGGAACAAAACTAGCCCTCGAGGAAGAATACCAGAGCCCGAGGAAGAAAACCAGAGCCCGAGGAAGACAACCAGAGCTAGAGGAGCAAAACCACAGCTCGAGGAACAAAACCAGAGCCCGAGGAAAGAAACCAGAGCCCGAGGAAGAAAACCAGAGCCCGAGGAACAAAACCAGATCCCGAAGAACAAAAGGAGGGCCCGAGGAATAAAACCAGAGCCCGAGGAACAAAACTAGCCCTCGAGGAAGAAAACCAGAGCCCGAGGAAGAAAACCAGAGCCCGAGGAAGACAACGAGAGCTAGAGGAGCAAAACCACAGCTCGAGGAACAAAACGAGCTCCCGAGGAAAGAAAACAGAGCCCGAGGAACAAAACCAGATCCCAAGGAACAAAACCAGATCGCGAAGAAAAAAAAGGAGGCCCCGAGGAACAAAACCAGAGCCCGTGGAATTATACTAGAGTCCGAGGAACAAAACCAGAGCCCGAGGAAAAAAACCAGAGCCTGAGGAACAAAAGCAGAGCCCGTGGAACTAAACCAGAGCCCGGGGAACAAAACCAGAGGCCGAGAAAAAAAAACAGGGGCAGAGGAACAAAAAAAGAGGCCGAGGAACAATACCAGAGCCCGAGAAATTAAACCAGCGCCCGAGGAAGAAAACCAGAACCCGAGGAAGAAACGGTGGGCCCGAGGAACAAAACGAGACCCGTGGACCCAAACCAGAGCCCGAGGAGCTAAAGCAGAGCTGGAAGGACAAAACCAGAGCCCGGGGAACAAAACCAGCCCTCGAGGAAGAAAACCAGGGCCCGAGGAAGAAAACCAGAGCCCGAGGAAGACAACGAGAGCTAGAGGAGCAAAACCACAGCTCGAGGAACAAATCCAGAGCCCGAGGAAAGAAAGCAGAGCCCGAGGAACGAAACCAGAGCCCGAGAAACAAAACCAGATCGCGAAGAACAAAAGGAGGCCCCGAGGAACAAAACCAGAGCCCGTGGAATTATACTAGAGTCCGAGGAACAAAACCAGAGCCCGAGGAAAAAAACCAGAGCCTAAGGAACAAAACGAGAGCCAATGGAACTAAAGCAGAGCTCGAGGAACAAAACCAGACCCCGAGAAATTAAACCAGAGCCCGAGGAAGAAAACCAGAACCCGAGGAACAAAACCAGAGACGGAGGAACAAATGCTGGGCCTGAGGAGCAAAACGAGACCCGTGGACGCAAACCAGAGCCCGAGGAGCTAAAGCAGAGCTGGAAGAACAAAACCAGAGCCCGGGCAACAAAACCAGCCCTCGAGGAAGAAAACCAGAGCCCGAGGAAAAAAAACAGAGCCCGAGGAAGACAACCAGAGCTAGAGGAGCAAAACCACAGCTCGAGGAAGAAAACCAGAGCCCGAGGAAAGAAACCAGAGCCCGAGGAACGAAACCAGAGCCCGTGGAATTATACTAGAGTCCGAGGAACAAAACCAGAGGCCGAGGAAAGAAACCAGAGCCCAAGGAACAAAAACAGGTCCCGAAGAACAAAAGGAGAGTCTGAGGAAGAAAACGAGACCCCGAGGAACAAAACTAGCCCTCGAGGAAGAATACCAGAGCCCGAGGAAGAAAACCAGAGCCCGAGGAAGACAACCAGAGCTAGAGGAGCAAAACCACAGCTCGAGGAACAAAACCAGAGCCCGAGGAAAGAAACCAGAGCCCGAGGAAGAAAACCAGAGCCCGAGGAACAAAACCAGATCCCGAAGAACAAAAGGAGGGCCCGAGGAATAAAACCAGACCCCGAGGAACAAAACTAGCCCTCGAGGAAGAAAACCAGAGCCCGAGGAAGAAAACCAGAGCCCGAGGAAGACAACGAGAGCTAGAGGAGCAAAACCACAGCTCGAGGAACAAAACGAGCTCCCGAGGAAAGAAAACAGAGCCCGAGGAACAAAACCAGATCCCAAGGAACAAAACCAGATCGCGAAGAACAAAAGGAGGCCCCGAGGAACAAAACCAAAGCTCGTGGAATTATACTAGAGTCCGAGGAACAGAACCAGAGCCTGAGGAATAAAAACAGAGCCTGAGGAACAAAACCAGAGCCGATGGAACTAAAACAGAGCTCGAGGAACAAAACCAGAACCCGAGGAATTAAACCAGAGCCCGAGGAAGAAAACTAGAACCCGAGGAACAAAACCAGAGACCGAGGAACAAATGGTGGGCCTGAGGAACAAAACGAGACCCGTGGACCCAAAGCACAGCCTGAGGAGCTAAAGCAGAGCTGGAAGAAAAAAACCAGAGCCCGGGCAACAAAACCAGCCCTCGAGGAAGAAAACCAGAGCCCGAGGAAGAAAACCAGAGCCCGAGGAAGACAACCAGAGCTAGAGGAGCAAAACCACAGCTCGAGGAACAAAACCAGAGCCCGAGGAAAGAAACCAGAGCCTGAGGAAGAAAACCAGAGCCCGAGGAACAAAACCAGATCCCGAAGAACAAAAGGAGGGCCCGAGGAATAAAACCAGAGCCCGAGGAACAAAACTAGCCCTCGAGGAAGAAAAGCTGAGCCCGAGGAACAAAACCAGATCCTGAGGAGCAAAACCAGATCGCGAAGAACAAAAGGAGGCCCCAAGGAACAAAACCAGAGCCCGTGGAATTATACTAGAGTCCGAGGAACAAAACCAGAGCCCGAGGAAAAAAAACAGAGCCTGAGGAACAAAAGCAGAGCCCGTGGAACTAAACCAGAGCCCGGGGAACAAAACCAGAGGCCGAGAAAAAAAAACAGGGGCAGAGGAACAAAAAAAGAGGCCGAGGAACAATACCAGAGCCTGAGAAATTAAACCAGAGCCCGAGGAAGAAAACCAGAACCCGAGGAAGAAACGGTGGGCCCGAGGAACAAAACGAGACCCGTGGACCCAAACCAGAGCCCGAGGAGCTAAAGCAGAGCTGGAAGAACAAAACCAGAGCCCGGGCAACAAAACCAGCCCTCGACGAAGAAAACCAGGGCCCGAGGAGGAAAACCAGAGCCCGAGGAAGACAACGAGAGCTAGAGGAGCAAAACCACAGCTCGAGGAACAAATCCAGAGCCCGAGGAAAGAAAGCAGAGCCCGAGGAACGAAACCAGAGCCCGAGAAACAAAACCAGATCGCGAAGAACAAAAGGAGGCCCCGAGGAACAAAACCAGAGCCCGTGGAATTATACTAGAGTCCGAGGAACAAAACCAGAGCCCGAGGAAAAAAACCAGAGCCTAAGGAACAAAACCAGAGCCAATGGAACTAAAGCAGAGCTCGAGGAACAAAACCAGAACCCGAGAAATTAAACCAGAGCCCGAGGAAGAAAACCAGAACCCGAGGAACAAAACCAGAGACGGAGGAACAAATGCTGGGCCTGAGGAGCAAAACGAGACCCGTGGACGCAAACCAGAGCCCGAGGAGCTAAAGCAGAGCTGGAAGAACAAAACCAGAGCCCGGGCAACAAAACCAGCCCTCGAGGAAGAAAACCAGAGCCCGAGGAAAAAAAACAGAGCCCGAGGAAGACAACCAGAGCTAGAGGAGCAAAACCACAGCTCGAGGAACAAAACCAGAGCCCGAGGAAAGAAACCAGAGCCCGAGGAAGAAAACCAGAGCCCGAGGAACAAAACCAGATCCCGAAGAACAAAAGGAGGGCCCGAGGAATAAAACCAGAGCCCGAGGAACAAAACTAGCCCTCGAGGAAGAAAACCAGAGCCCGAGGAAGAAAACCAGAGCCCGAGGAAGACAACGAGAGCTAGAGGAGCAAAACCACAGCTCGAGGAACAAAACGAGCTCCCGAGGAAAGAAAACAGAGCCCGAGGAACAAAACCAGATCCCAAGGAACAAAACCAGATCGCGAAGAAAAAAAAGGAGGCCCCGAGGAACAAAACCAGAGCCCGTGGAATTATACTAGAGTCCGAGGAACAAAACCAGAGCCCGAGGAAAAAAACCAGAGCCTGAGGAACAAAAGCAGAGCCCGTGGAACTAAACCAGAGCCCGGGGAACAAAACCAGAGGCCGAGAAAAAAAAACAGGGGCAGAGGAACAAAAAAAGAGGCCGAGGAACAATACCAGAGCCCGAGAAATTAAACCAGCGCCCGAGGAAGAAAACCAGAACCCGAGGAAGAAACGGTGGGCCCGAGGAACAAAACGAGACCCGTGGACCCAAACCAGAGCCCGAGGAGCTAAAGCAGAGCTGGAAGGACAAAACCAGAGCCCGGGGAACAAAACCAGCCCTCGAGGAAGAAAACCAGGGCCCGAGGAAGAAAACCAGAGCCCGAGGAAGACAACGAGAGCTAGAGGAGCAAAACCACAGCTCGAGGAACAAATCCAGAGCCCGAGGAAAGAAAGCAGAGCCCGAGGAACGAAACCAGAGCCCGAGAAACAAAACCAGATCGCGAAGAACAAAAGGAGGCCCCGAGGAACAAAACCAGAGCCCGTGGAATTATACTAGAGTCCGAGGAACAAAACCAGAGCCCGAGGAAAAAAACCAGAGCCTAAGGAACAAAACGAGAGCCAATGGAACTAAAGCAGAGCTCGAGGAACAAAACCAGACCCCGAGAAATTAAACCAGAGCCCGAGGAAGAAAACCAGAACCCGAGGAACAAAACCAGAGACGGAGGAACAAATGCTGGGCCTGAGGAGCAAAACGAGACCCGTGGACGCAAACCAGAGCCCGAGGAGCTAAAGCAGAGCTGGAAGAACAAAACCAGAGCCCGGGCAACAAAACCAGCCCTCGAGGAAGAAAACCAGAGCCCGAGGAAAAAAAACAGAGCCCGAGGAAGACAACCAGAGCTAGAGGAGCAAAACCACAGCTCGAGGAAGAAAACCAGAGCCCGAGGAAAGAAACCAGAGCCCGAGGAACGAAACCAGAGCCCGTGGAATTATACTAGAGTCCGAGGAACAAAACCAGAGGCCGAGGAAAGAAACCAGAGCCCAAGGAACAAAAACAGGTCCCGAAGAACAAAAGGAGAGTCTGAGGAAGAAAACGAGACCCCGAGGAACAAAACTAGCCCTCGAGGAAGAATACCAGAGCCCGAGGAAGAAAACCAGAGCCCGAGGAAGACAACCAGAGCTAGAGGAGCAAAACCACAGCTCGAGGAACAAAACCAGAGCCCGAGGAAAGAAACCAGAGCCCGAGGAAGAAAACCAGAGCCCGAGGAACAAAACCAGATCCCGAAGAACAAAAGGAGGGCCCGAGGAATAAAACCAGACCCCGAGGAACAAAACTAGCCCTCGAGGAAGAAAACCAGAGCCCGAGGAAGAAAACCAGAGCCCGAGGAAGACAACGAGAGCTAGAGGAGCAAAACCACAGCTCGAGGAACAAAACGAGCTCCCGAGGAAAGAAAACAGAGCCCGAGGAACAAAACCAGATCCCAAGGAACAAAACCAGATCGCGAAGAACAAAAGGAGGCCCCGAGGAACAAAACCAAAGCTCGTGGAATTATACTAGAGTCCGAGGAACAGAACCAGAGCCTGAGGAATAAAAACAGAGCCTGAGGAACAAAACCAGAGCCGATGGAACTAAAACAGAGCTCGAGGAACAAAACCAGAACCCGAGGAATTAAACCAGAGCCCGAGGAAGAAAACTAGAACCCGAGGAACAAAACCAGAGACCGAGGAACAAATGGTGGGCCTGAGGAAC
The DNA here is from genome assembly GCF_964195595.1 of Calonectris borealis. NCBI lineage: Eukaryota > Metazoa > Chordata > Aves > Procellariiformes > Procellariidae > Calonectris > Calonectris borealis. The sequence goes on along the minus strand of NC_134318.1, from coordinate 828,357 downwards.
AAAACGAGACCCGTGGACCCAAAGCACAGCCTGAGGAGCTAAAGCAGAGCTGGAAGAAAAAAACCAGAGCCCGGGCAACAAAACCAGCCCTCGAGGAAGAAAACCAGAGCCCGAGGAAGAAAACCAGAGCCCGAGGAAGACAACCAGAGCTAGAGGAGCAAAACCACAGCTCGAGGAACAAAACCAGAGCCCGAGGAAAGAAACCAGAGCCTGAGGAAGAAAACCAGAGCCCGAGGAACAAAACCAGATCCCGAAGAACAAAAGGAGGGCCCGAGGAATAAAACCAGAGCCCGAGGAACAAAACTAGCCCTCGAGGAAGAAAAGCTGAGCCCGAGGAACAAAACCAGATCCTGAGGAGCAAAACCAGATCGCGAAGAACAAAAGGAGGCCCCAAGGAACAAAACCAGAGCCCGTGGAATTATACTAGAGTCCGAGGAACAAAACCAGAGCCCGAGGAAAAAAAACAGAGCCTGAGGAACAAAAGCAGAGCCCGTGGAACTAAACCAGAGCCCGGGGAACAAAACCAGAGGCCGAGAAAAAAAAACAGGGGCAGAGGAACAAAAAAAGAGGCCGAGGAACAATACCAGAGCCTGAGAAATTAAACCAGAGCCCGAGGAAGAAAACCAGAACCCGAGGAAGAAACGGTGGGCCCGAGGAACAAAACGAGACCCGTGGACCCAAACCAGAGCCCGAGGAGCTAAAGCAGAGCTGGAAGAACAAAACCAGAGCCCGGGCAACAAAACCAGCCCTCGACGAAGAAAACCAGGGCCCGAGGAGGAAAACCAGAGCCCGAGGAAGACAACGAGAGCTAGAGGAGCAAAACCACAGCTCGAGGAACAAATCCAGAGCCCGAGGAAAGAAAGCAGAGCCCGAGGAACGAAACCAGAGCCCGAGAAACAAAACCAGATCGCGAAGAACAAAAGGAGGCCCCGAGGAACAAAACCAGAGCCCGTGGAATTATACTAGAGTCCGAGGAACAAAACCAGAGCCCGAGGAAAAAAACCAGAGCCTAAGGAACAAAACCAGAGCCAATGGAACTAAAGCAGAGCTCGAGGAACAAAACCAGAACCCGAGAAATTAAACCAGAGCCCGAGGAAGAAAACCAGAACCCGAGGAACAAAACCAGAGACGGAGGAACAAATGCTGGGCCTGAGGAGCAAAACGAGACCCGTGGACGCAAACCAGAGCCCGAGGAGCTAAAGCAGAGCTGGAAGAACAAAACCAGAGCCCGGGCAACAAAACCAGCCCTCGAGGAAGAAAACCAGAGCCCGAGGAAAAAAAACAGAGCCCGAGGAAGACAACCAGAGCTAGAGGAGCAAAACCACAGCTCGAGGAAGAAAACCAGAGCCCGAGGAAAGAAAGCAGAGCCCGAGGAACGAAACCAGAGCCCGAGAAACAAAACCAGATCGTGAAGAACAAAAGGAGGCCCCGAGGAACAAAACCAGACCCCGTGGAATAATACTAGAGTCCGAGGAACAAAACCAGAGGCCGAGGAAAGAAACCAGAGCCCAAGGAACAAAAACAGGTCCCGAAGAACAAAAGGAGAGTCTGAGGAAGAAAACGAGACCCCGAGGAACAAAACTAGCCCTCGAGGAAGAATACCAGAGCCCGAGGAAGAAAACCAGAGCCCGAGGAAGACAACCAGAGCTAGAGGAGCAAAACCACAGCTCGAGGAACAAAACCAGAGCCCGAGGAAAGAAACCAGAGCCCGAGGAAGAAAACCAGAGCCCGAGGAACAAAACCAGATCCCGAAGAACAAAAGGAGGGCCCGAGGAATAAAACCAGACCCCGAGGAACAAAACTCGCCCTCGAGGAAGAAAACCAGGGCCCGAGGAAGAAAACCAGAGCCCGAGGAAGACAACGAGAGCTAGAGGAGCAAAACCACAGCTCAAGGAACAAAACGAGCTCCCGAGGAAAGAAAGCAGAGCCCGAGGAACGAAACCAGATCCCGAGGAACAAAACCAGATCGCGAAGAACAAAAGGAGGCCCCGAGGAACAAAACCAGAGCCCGTGGAATTATACTAGAGTCCGAGGAACAAAACCAGAGCCCGAGGAAAAAAAGCAGAGCCTGAGGAACAAAAGCAGAGCCCGTGGAACTAAACCAGAGCCCGGGGAACAGAACCAGAGGCCGAGAAAAAAAAACAGGGGCAGAGGAACAAAAAAAGAGGCCGAGGAACAATACCAGAGCCCGAGAAATTAAACCAGCGCCCGAGGAAGAAAACCAGAACCCGAGGAAGAAACGGTGGGCCCGAGGAACAAAACGAGACCCGTGGACCCAAACCAGAGCCCGAGGAGCTAAAGCAGAGCTAGAAGAACAAAACCAGAGCCCGGGGAACAAAACCAGCCCTCGAGGAAGAAAACCAGGGCCCGAGGAAGAAAACCAGAGCCCGAGGAAGACAACGAGAGCTAGAGGAGCAAAACCACAGCTCGAGGAACAAATCCAGAGCCCGAGGAAAGAAAGCAGAGCCCGAGGAACGAAACCAGAGCCCGAGAAACAAAACCAGATCGCGAAGAACAAAAGGAGGCCCCGAGGAACAAAACCAGAGCCCGTGGAATTATACTAGAGTCCGAGGAACAAAACCAGAGCCCGAGGAAAAAAACCAGAGCCTAAGGAACAAAACCAGAGCCAATGGAACTAAAGCAGAGCTCGAGGAACAAAACCAGAACCCGAGAAATTAAACCAGAGCCCGAGGAAGAAAACCAGAACCCGAGGAACAAAACCAGAGACGGAGGAACAAATGCTGGGCCTGAGGAGCAAAACGAGACCCGTGGACGCAAACCAGAGCCCGAGGAGCTAAAGCAGAGCTGGAAGAACAAAACCAGAGCCCGGGCAACAAAACCAGCCCTCGAGGAAGAAAACCAGAGCCCGAGGAAAAAAAACAGAGCCCGAGGAAGACAACCAGAGCTAGAGGAGCAAAACCACAGCTCGAGGAAGAAAACCAGAGCCCGAGGAAAGAAAGCAGAGCCCGAGGAACGAAACCAGAGCCCGAGAAACAAAACCAGATCGTGAAGAACAAAAGGAGGCCCCGAGGAACAAAACCAGAGCCCGTGGAATTATACTAGAGTCCGAGGAACAAAACCAGAGGCCGAGGAAAGAAACCAGAGCCCAAGGAACAAAAACAGGTCCCGAAGAACAAAAGGAGAGTCTGAGGAAGAAAACGAGACCCCGAGGAACAAAACTAGCCCTCGAGGAAGAATACCAGAGCCCGAGGAAGAAAACCAGAGCCCGAGGAAGACAACCAGAGCTAGAGGAGCAAAACCACAGCTCGAGGAACAAAACCAGAGCCCGAGGAAAGAAACCAGAGCCCGAGGAAGAAAACCAGAGCCCGAGGAACAAAACCAGATCCCGAAGAACAAAAGGAGGGCCCGAGGAATAAAACCAGAGCCCGAGGAACAAAACTAGCCCTCGAGGAAGAAAACCAGAGCCCGAGGAAGAAAACCAGAGCCCGAGGAAGACAACGAGAGCTAGAGGAGCAAAACCACAGCTCGAGGAACAAAACGAGCTCCCGAGGAAAGAAAACAGAGCCCGAGGAACAAAACCAGATCCCAAGGAACAAAACCAGATCGCGAAGAAAAAAAAGGAGGCCCCGAGGAACAAAACCAGAGCCCGTGGAATTATACTAGAGTTCGAGGAACAAAACCAGAGCCCGAGGAAAAAAACCAGAGCCTGAGGAACAAAAGCAGAGCCCGTGGAACTAAACCAGAGCCCGGGGAACAAAACCAGAGGCCGAGAAAAAAAAACAGGGGCAGAGGAACAAAAAAAGAGGCCGAGGAACAATACCAGAGCCCGAGAAATTAAACCAGCGCCCGAGGAAGAAAACCAGAACCCGAGGAAGAAACGGTGGGCCCGAGGAACAAAACGAGACCCGTGGACCCAAACCAGAGCCCGAGGAGCTAAAGCAGAGCTGGAAGGACAAAACCAGAGCCCGGGGAACAAAACCAGCCCTCGAGGAAGAAAACCAGGGCCCGAGGAAGAAAACCAGAGCCCGAGGAAGACAACGAGAGCTAGAGGAGCAAAACCACAGCTCGAGGAACAAATCCAGAGCCCGAGGAAAGAAAGCAGAGCCCGAGGAACGAAACCAGAGCCCGAGAAACAAAACCAGATCGCGAAGAACAAAAGGAGGCCCCGAGGAACAAAACCAGAGCCCGTGGAATTATACTAGAGTCCGAGGAACAAAACCAGAGCCCGAGGAAAAAAACCAGAGCCTAAGGAACAAAACGAGAGCCAATGGAACTAAAGCAGAGCTCGAGGAACAAAACCAGACCCCGAGAAATTAAACCAGAGCCCGAGGAAGAAAACCAGAACCCGAGGAACAAAACCAGAGACGGAGGAACAAATGCTGGGCCTGAGGAGCAAAACGAGACCCGTGGACGCAAACCAGAGCCCGAGGAGCTAAAGCAGAGCTGGAAGAACAAAACCAGAGCCCGGGCAACAAAACCAGCCCTCGAGGAAGAAAACCAGAGCCCGAGGAAAAAAACCAGAGCCCGAGGAAGACAACCAGAGCTAGAGGAGCAAAACCACAGCTCGAGGAAGAAAACCAGAGCCCGAGGAAAGAAACCAGAGCCCGAGGAACGAAACCAGAGCCCGTGGAATTATACTAGAGTCCGAGGAACAAAACCAGAGGCCGAGGAAAGAAACCAGAGCCCAAGGAACAAAAACAGGTCCCGAAGAACAAAAGGAGAGTCTGAGGAAGAAAACGAGACCCCGAGGAACAAAACTAGCCCTCGAGGAAGAATACCAGAGCCCGAGGAAGAAAACCAGAGCCCGAGGAAGACAACCAGAGCTAGAGGAGCAAAACCACAGCTCGAGGAACAAAACCAGAGCCCGAGGAAAGAAACCAGAGCCCGAGGAAGAAAACCAGAGCCCGAGGAACAAAACCAGATCCCGAAGAACAAAAGGAGGGCCCGAGGAATAAAACCAGACCCCGAGGAACAAAACTAGCCCTCGAGGAAGAAAACCAGAGCCCGAGGAAGAAAACCAGAGCCCGAGGAAGACAACGAGAGCTAGAGGAGCAAAACCACAGCTCGAGGAACAAAACGAGCTCCCGAGGAAAGAAAACAGAGCCCGAGGAACAAAACCAGATCCCAAGGAACAAAACCAGATCGCGAAGAACAAAAGGAGGCCCCGAGGAACAAAACCAAAGCTCGTGGAATTATACTAGAGTCCGAGGAACAGAACCAGAGCCTGAGGAATAAAAACAGAGCCTGAGGAACAAAACCAGAGCCGATGGAACTAAAACAGAGCTCGAGGAACAAAACCAGAACCCGAGGAATTAAACCAGAGCCCGAGGAAGAAAACTAGAACCCGAGGAACAAAACCAGAGACCGAGGAACAAATGGTGGGCCTGAGGAACAAAACGAGACCCGTGGACCCAAAGCACAGCCTGAGGAGCTAAAGCAGAGCTGGAAGAAAAAAACCAGAGCCCGGGCAACAAAACCAGCCCTCGAGGAAGAAAACCAGAGCCCGAGGAAGAAAACCAGAGCCCGAGGAAGACAACCAGAGCTAGAGGAGCAAAACCACAGCTCGAGGAAGAAAACCAGAGCCCGAGGAAAGAAACCAGAGCCTGAGGAAGAAAACCAGAGCCCGAGGAACAAAACCAGATCCCGAAGAACAAAAGGAGGGCCCGAGGAATAAAACCAGAGCCCGAGGAACAAAACTAGCCCTCGAGGAAGAAAAGCTGAGCCCGAGGAACAAAACCAGATCCCGAGGAGCAAAACCAGATCGCGAAGAACAAAAGGAGGCCCCAAGGAACAAAACCAGAGCCCGTGGAATTATACTAGAGTCCGAGGAACAAAACCAGAGCCCGAGGAAAAAAAACAGAGCCTGAGGATCAAAAGCAGAGCCCGTGGAACTAAACCAGAGCCCGGGGAACAAAACCAGAGGCCGAGAAAAAAAAACAGGGGCAGAGGAACAAAAAAAGAGGCCGAGGAACAATACCAGAGCCTGAGAAATTAAACCAGAGCCCGAGGAAGAAAACCAGAACCCGAGGAAGAAACGGTGGGCCCGAGGAACAAAACGAGACCCGTGGACCCAAACCAGAGCCCGAGGAGCTAAAGCAGAGCTGGAAGAACAAAACCAGAGCCCGGGGAACAAAACCAGCCCTCGAGGAAGAAAACCAGGGCCCGAGGAAGAAAACCAGAGCCCGAGGAAGACAACGAGAGCTAGAGGAGCAAAACCACAGCTCGAGGAACAAATCCAGAGCCCAAGGAAAGAAAGCAGAGCCCGAGGAACGAAACCAGAGCCCGAGAAACAAAACCAGATCGCGAAGAACAAAAGGAGGCCCCGAGGAACAAAACCAGAGCCCGTGGAATTATACTAGAGTCCGAGGAACAAAACCAGAGCCCGAGGAAAAAAACCAGAGCCTAAGGAACAAAACCAGAGCCAATGGAACTAAAGCAGAGCTCGAGGAACAAAACCAGAACCCGAGAAATTAAACCAGAGCCCGAGGAAGAAAACCAGAACCCGAGGAACAAAACCAGAGACGGAGGAACAAATGCTGGGCCTGAGGAGCAAAACGAGACCCGTGGACGCAAACCAGAGCCCGAGGAGCTAAAGCAGAGCTGGAAGAACAAAACCAGAGCCCGGGCAACAAAACCAGCCCTCGAGGAAGAAAACCAGAGCCCGAGGAAAAAAAACAGAGCCCGAGGAAGACAACCAGAGCTAGAGGAGCAAAACCACAGCTCGAGGAAGAAAACCAGAGCCCGAGGAAAGAAAGCAGAGCCCGAGGAACGAAACCAGAGCCCGAGAAACAAAACCAGATCGTGAAGAACAAAAGGAGGCCCCGAGGAACAAAACCAGAGCCCGTGGAATTATACTAGAGTCCGAGGAACAAAACCAGAGGCCGAGGAAAGAAACCAGAGCCCAAGGAACAAAAACAGGTCCCGAAGAACAAAAGGAGAGTCTGAGGAAGAAAACGAGACCCCGAGGAACAAAACTAGCCCTCGAGGAAGAATACCAGAGCCCGAGGAAGAAAACCAGAGCCCGAGGAAGACAACCAGAGCTAGAGGAGCAAAACCACAGCTCGAGGAACAAAACCAGAGCCCGAGGAAAGAAACCAGAGCCCGAGGAAGAAAACCAGAGCCCGAGGAACAAAACCAGATCCCGAAGAACAAAAGGAGGGCCCGAGGAATAAAACCAGACCCCGAGGAACAAAACTAGCCCTCGAGGAAGAAAACCAGAGCCCGAGGAAGAAAACCAGAGCCCGAGGAAGACAACGAGAGCTAGAGGAGCAAAACCACAGCTCGAGGAACAAAACGAGCTCCCGAGGAAAGAAAACAGAGCCCGAGGAACAAAACCAGATCCCAAGGAACAAAACCAGATCGCGAAGAACAAAAGGAGGCCCCGAGGAACAAAACCAGAGCTCGTGGAATTATACTAGAGTCCGAGGAACAGAACCAGAGCCTGAGGAATAAAAACAGAGCCTGAGGAACAAAACCAGAGCCGATGGAACTAAAAGAGAGCTCGAGGAACAAAACCAGAACCCGAGGAATTAAACCAGAGCCCGAGGAAGAAAACTAGAACCCGAGGAACAAAACCAGAGACCGAGGAACAAATGGTGGGCCTGAGGAACAAAACGAGACCCGTGGACCCAAAGCACAGCCCGAGGAGCTAAAGCAGAGCTGGAAGAAAAAAACCAGAGCCCGGGCAACAAAACCAGCCCTCGAGGAAGAAAACCAGAGCCCGAGGAAGAAAACCAGAGCCCGAGGAAGACAACCAGAGCTAGAGGAGCAAAACCACAGCTCGAGGAACAAAACCAGAGCCCGAGGAAAGAAACCAGAGCCTGAGGAAGAAAACCAGAGCCCGAGGAACAAAACCAGATCCCGAAGAACAAAAGGAGGGCCCGAGGAATAAAACCAGAGCCCGAGGAACAAAACTAGCCCTCGAGGAAGAAAAGCTGAGCCCGAGGAACAAAACCAGATCCCGAGGAGCAAAACCAGATCGCGAAGAACAAAAGGAGGCCCCAAGGAACAAAACCAGAGCCCGTGGAATTATACTAGAGTCCGAGGAACAAAACCAGAGCCCGAGGAAAAAAAACAGAGCCTGAGGAACAAAAGCAGAGCCCGTGGAACTAAACCAGAGCCCGGGGAACAAAACCAGAGGCCGAGAAAAAAAAACAGGGGCAGAGGAACAAAAAAAGAGGCCGAGGAACAATACCAGAGCCTGAGAAATTAAACCAGAGCCCGAGGAAGAAAACCAGAACCCGAGGAAGAAACGGTGGGCCCGAGGAACAAAACGAGACCCGTGGACCCAAACCAGAGCCCGAGGAGCTAAAGCAGAGCTGGAAGAACAAAACCAGAGCCCGGGGAACAAAACCAGCCCTCGAGGAAGAAAACCAGGGCCCGAGGAGGAAAACCAGAGCCCGAGGAAGACAACGAGAGCTAGAGGAGCAAAACCACAGCTCGAGGAACAAATCCAGAGCCCGAGGAAAGAAAGCAGAGCCCGAGGAACGAAACCAGAGCCCGAGAAACAAAACCAGATCGCGAAGAACAAAAGGAGGCCCCGAGGAACAAAACCAGAGCCCGTGGAATTATACTAGAGTCCAAGGAACAAAACCAGAACCCGAGAAATTAAACCAGAGCCCGAGGAAGAAAACCAGAACCCGAGGAACAAAACCAGAGACGGAGGAACAAATGCTGGGCCTGAGGAGCAAAACGAGACCCGTGGACGCAAACCAGAGCCCGAGGAGCTAAAGCAGAGCTGGAAGAACAAAACCAGAGCCCGGGCAACAAAACCAGCCCTCGAGGAAGAAAACCAGAGCCCGAGGAAAAAAACCAGAGCCCGAGGAAGGCAACGAGAGCTAGAGGAGCAAAACCACAGCTCGAGGAAGAAAACCAGAGCCCGAGGAAAGAAACCAGAGCCCGAGGAACGAAACCAGAGCCCGAGAAACAAAACCAGATCGTGAAGAACAAAAGGAGGCCCCGAGGAACAAAACCAGAGCCCGTGGAATTATACTAGAGTCCGAGGAACAAAACCAGAGGCCGAGGAAAGAAACCAGAGCCCAAGGAACAAAAACAGGTCCCGAAGAACAAAAGGAGAGTCTGAGGAAGAAAACGAGACCCCGAGGAACAAAACTAGCCCTCGAGGAAGAATACCAGAGCCCGAGGAAGAAAACCAGAGCCCGAGGAAGACAACCAGAGCTAGAGGAGCAAAACCACAGCTCGAGGAACAAAACCAGAGCCCGAGGAAAGAAACCAGAGCCCGAGGAAGAAAACCAGAGCCCGAGGAACAAAACCAGATCCCGAAGAACAAAAGGAGGGCCCGAGGAATAAAACCAGACCCCGAGGAACAAAACTAGACCTCGAGGAAGAAAACCAGAGCCCGAGGAAGAAAACCAGAGCCCGAGGAAGACAACGAGAGCTAGAGGAGCAAAACCACAGCTCGAGGAACAAAACGAGCTCCCGAGGAAAGAAAACAGAGCCCGAGGAACAAAACCAGATCCCAAGGAACAAAACCAGATCGCGAAGAACAAAAGGAGGCCCCGAGGAACAAAACCAGAGCTCGTGGAATTATACTAGAGTCCGAGGAACAGAACCAGAGCCTGAGGAATAAAAACAGAGCCTGAGGAACAAAACCAGAGCCGATGGAACTAAAACAGAGCTCGAGGAACAAAACCAGAACCCGAGGAATTAAACCAGAGCCCGAGGAAGAAAACTAGAACCCGAGGAACAAAACCAGAGACCGAGGAACAAATGGTGGGCCTGAGGAACAAAACGAGACCCGTCGACCCAAAGCACAGCCCGAGGAGCTAAAGCAGAGCTGGAAGAACAAAACCAGAGCCCGGGCAACAAAACCAGCCCTCGAGGAAGAAAACCAGAGCCCGAGGAAGAAAACCAGAGCCCGAGGAAGACAACCAGAGCTAGAGGAGCAAAACCACAGCTCGAGGAACAAAACCAGAGCCCGAGGAAAGAAACCAGAGCCTGAGGAAGAAAACCAGAGCCCGAGGAACAAAACCAGATCCCGAAGAACAAAAGGAGGACCCGAGGAATAAAACCAGAGCCCGAGGAACAAAACTAGCCCTCGAGGAAGAAAAGCTGAGCCCGAGGAACAAAACCAGATCCCGAGGAGCAAAACCAGATCGCGAAGAACAAAAGGAGGCCCCAAGGAACAAAACCAGAGCCCGTGGAATTATACTAGAGTCCGAGGAACAAAACCAGAGCCCGAGGAAAAAAAACAGAGCCTGAGGAACAAAAGCAGAGCCCGTGGAACTAAACCAGAGCCCGGGGAACAAAACCAGAGGCCGAGAAAAAAAAACAGGGGCAGAGGAACAAAAAAAGAGGCCGAGGAACAATACCAGAGCCTGAGAAATTAAACCAGAGCCCGAGGAAGAAAACCAGAACCCGAGGAAGAAACGGTGGGCCCGAGGAACAAAACGAGACCCGTGGACCCAAACCAGAGCCCGAGGAGCTAAAGCAGAGCTGGAAGAACAAAACCAGAGCCCGGGGAACAAAACCAGCCCTCGACGAAGAAAACCAGGGCCCGAGGAGGAAAACCAGAGCCCGAGGAAGACAACGAGAGCTAGAGGAGCAAAACCACAGCTCGAGGAACAAATCCAGAGCCCGAGGAAAGAAAGCAGAGCCCGAGGAACGAAACCAGAGCCCGAGAAACAAAACCAGATCGCGAAGAACAAAAGGAGGCCCCGAGGAACAAAACCAGAGCTCGTGGAATTATACTAGAGTCCGAGGAACAAAACCAGAACCCGAGAAATTAAACCAGAGCCCGAGGAATAAAACCAGAACCCGAGGAACAAAACCAGAGACGGAGGAACAAATGCTGGGCCTGAGGAGCAAAACGAGACCCGTGGACGCAAACCAGAGCCCGAGGAGCTAAAGCAGAGCTGGAAGAACAAAACCAGAGCCCGGGCAACAAAACCAGCCCTCGAGGAAGAAAACCAGAGCCCGAGGAAAAAAAACAGAGCCCGAGGAAGACAACGAGAGCTAGAGGAGCAAAACCACAGCTCGAGGAAGAAAACCAGAGCCCGAGGAAAGAAACCAGAGCCCGAGGAACGAAACCAGAGCCCGAGAAACAAAACCAGATCGTGAAGAACAAAAGGAGGCCCCGAGGAACAAAACCAGAGCCCGTGGAATTATACTAGAGTCCGAGGAACAAAACCAGAGGCCGAGGAAAGAAACCAGAGCCCAAGGAACAAAAACAGGTCCCGAAGAACAAAAGGAGAGTCTGAGGAAGAAAACGAGACCCCGAGGAACAAAACTAGCCCTCGAGGAAGAATACCAGAGCCCGAGGAAGAAAACCAGAGCCCGAGGAACAAAACCAGATCCCGAAGAACAAAAGGAGGGCCCGAGGAATAAAACCAGACCCCGAGGAACAAAACTAGCCCTCGAGGAAGAAAACCAGAGCCCGAGGAAGAAAACCAGAGCCCGAGGAAGACAACGAGAGCTAGAGGAGCAAAACCACAGCTCGAGGAACAAAACGAGCTCCCGAGGAAAGAAAACAGAGCCCGAGGAACAAAACCAGATCCCAAGGAACAAAACCAGATCGCGAAGAACAAAAGGAGGCCCCGAGGAACAAAACCAGAGCTCGTGGAATTATACTAGAGTCCGAGGAACAGAACCAGAGCCTGACGAATAAAAACAGAGCCTGAGGAACAAAACCAGAGCCGACGGAACTAAAACAGAGCTCGAGGAACAAAACCAGAACCCGAGGAATTAAACCAGAGCCCGAGGAAGAAAACTAGAACCCGAGGAACAAAACCAGAGACCGAGGAACAAATGGTGGGCCTGAGGAACAAAACGAGACCCGTCGACCCAAAGCACAGCCCGAGGAGCTAAAGCAGAGCTGGAAGAAAAAAACCAGAGCCCGGGCAACAAAACCAGCCCTCGAGGAAGAAAACCAGAGCCCGAGGAAGAAAACCAGAGCCCGAGGAAGACAACCAGAGCTAGAGGAGCAAAACCACAGCTCGAGGAACAAAACCAGAGCCCGAGGAAAGAAACCAGAGCCTGAGGAAGAAAACCAGATCCCGAGGAACAAAACCAGATCCCGAAGAACAAAAGGAGGGCCCGAGGAATAAAACCAGAGCCCGAGGAACAAAACTAGCCCTCGAGGAAGAAAAGCTGAGCCCGAGGAACAAAACCAGATCCCGAGGAGCAAAACCAGATCGCGAAGAACAAAAGGAGGCCCCAAGGAACAAAACCAGAGCCCGTGGAATTATACTAGAGTCCGAGGAACAAAACCAGAGCCCGAGGAAAAAAAACAGAGCCTGAGGAACAAAAGCAGAGCCCGTGGAACTAAACCAGAGCCCGGGGAACAAAACCAGAGGCCGAGAAAAAAAAACAGGGGCAGAGGAACAAAAAAAGAGGCCGAGGAACAATACCAGAGCCTGAGAAATTAAACCAGAGCCCGAGGAAGAAAACCAGAACCCGAGGAAGAAACGGTGGGCCCGAGGAACAAAACGAGACCCGTGGACCCAAACCAGAGCCCGAGGAGCTAAAGCAGAGCTGGAAGAACAAAACCAGAGCCCGGGGAACAAAACCAGCCCTCGACGAAGAAAACCAGGGCCCGAGGAGGAAAACCAGAGCCCGAGGAAGACAACGAGAGCTAGAGGAGCAAAACCACAGCTCGAGGAACAAATCCAGAGCCCGAGGAAAGAAAGCAGAGCCCGAGGAACGAAACCAGAGCCCGAGAAACAAAACCAGATCGCGAAGAACAAAAGGAGGCCCCGAGGAACAAAACCAGAGCCCGTGGAATTATACTAGAGTCCGAGGAACAAAACCAGAACCCGAGAAATTAAACCAGAGCCCGAGGAAGAAAACCAGAACCCGAGGAACAAAACCAGAGACGGAGGAACAAATGCTGGGCCTGAGGAGCAAAACGAGACCCGTGGACGCAAACCAGAGCCCGAGGAGCTAAAGCAGAGCTGGAAGAACAAAACCAGAGCCCGGGCAACAAAACCAGCCCTCGAGGAAGAAAACCAGAGCCCGAGGAAAAAAACCAGAGCCCGAGGAAGACAACCAGAGCTAGAGGAGCAAAACCACAGCTCGAGGAACAAAACCAGAGCCCGAGGAAAGAAACCAGAGCCCGAGGAACGAAACCAGAGCCCGAGAAACAAAACCAGATCGTGAAGAACAAAAGGAGGCCACGAGGAACAAAACCAGAGCCCGTGGAATTATACTAGAGTCCGAGGAACAAAACCAGAGGCCGAGGAAAGAAACCAGAGCCCAAGGAACAAAAACAGGTCCCGAAGAACAAAAGGAGAGTCTGAGGAAGAAAACGAGACCCCGAGGAACAAAACTAGCCCTCGAGGAAGAATACCAGAGCCCGAGGAAGAAAACCAGAGCCCGAGGAAACAACCAGAGCTAGAGGAGCAAAACCACAGCTCGAGGAACAAAACCAGAGCCCGAGGAAAGAAACCAGAGCCCGAGGAAGAAAACCAGAGCCCGAGGAACAAAACCAGATCCCGAAGAACAAAAGGAGGGCCCGAGGAATAAAACCAGACCCCGAGGAACAAAACTAGACCTCGAGGAAGAAAACCAGAGCCCGAGGAAGAAAACCAGAGCCCGAGGAAGACAACGAGAGCTAGACGAGCAAAACCACAGCTCGAGGAACAAAACGAGCTCCCGAGGAAAGAAAACAGAGCCCGAGGAACAAAACCAGATCCCAAGGAACAAAACCAGATCGCGAAGAACAAAAGGAGGCCCCGAGGAACAAAACCAGAGCTCGTGGAATTATACTAGAGTCCGAGGAACAGAACCAGAGCCTGAGGAATAAAAACAGAGCCTGAGGAACAAAACCAGAGCCGATGGAACTAAAAGAGAGCTCGAGGAACAAAACCAGAACCCGAGGAATTAAACCAGAGCCCGAGGAAGAAAACTAGAACCCGAGGAACAAAACCAGAGACCGAGGAACAAATGGTGGGCCTGAGGAACAAAACGAGACCCGTGGACCCAAAGCACAGCCCGAGGAGCTAAAGCAGAGCTGGAAGAAAAAAACCAGAGCCCGGGCAACAAAACCAGCCCTCGAGGAAGAAAACCAGAGCCCGAGGAAGAAAACCAGAGCCCGAGGAAGACAACCAGAGCTAGAGGAGCAAAACCACAGCTCGAGGAACAAAACCAGAGCCCGAGGAAAGAAACCAGAGCCTGAGGAAGAAAACCAGAGCCCGAGGAACAAAACCAGATCCCGAAGAACAAAAGGAGGGCCCGGGGAATAAAACCAGAGCCCGAGGAACAAAACTAGCCCTCGAGGAAGAAAAGCTGAGCCCGAGGAACAAAACCAGATCCCGAGGAGCAAAACCAGATCGCGAAGAACAAAAGGAGGCCCCGAGGAACAAAACCAGAGCCCGTGGAATTATACTAGAGTCCGAGGAACAAAACCAGAGCCCGAGGAAAAAAAACAGAGCCTGAGGATCAAAAGCAGAGCCCGTGGAACTAAACCAGAGCCCGGGGAACAAAACCAGAGGCCGAGAAAAAAAAACAGGGGCAGAGGAACAAAAAAAGAGGCCGAGGAACAATACCAGAGCCTGAGAAATTAAACCAGAGCCCGAGGAAGAAAACTAGAACCCGAGGAAGAAACGGTGGGCCCGAGGAACAAAACGAGACCCGTGGACCCAAACCAGAGCCCGAGGAGCTAAAGCAGAGCTGGAAGAACAAAACCAGAGCCCGGGGAACAAAACCAGCCCTCGAGGAAGAAAACCAGGGCCCGAGGAGGAAAACCAGAGCCCGAGGAAGACAACGAGAGCTAGAGGAGCAAAACCACAGCTCGAGGAACAAATCCAGAGCCCGAGGAAAGAAAGCAGAGCCCGAGGAACGAAACCAGAGCCCGAGAAAAAAAACCAGATCGCGAAGAACAAAAGGAGGCCCCGAGGAACAAAACCAGAGCCCGTGGAATTATACTAGAGTCCGAGGAACAAAACCAGAACCCGAGAAATTAAACCAGAGCCCGAGGAAGAAAACCAGAACCCGAGGAACAAAACCAGAGACGGAGGAACAAATGCTGGGCCTGAGGAGCAAAACGAGACCCGTGGACGCAAACCAGAGCCCGAGGAGCTAAAGCAGAGCTGGAAGAACAAAACCAGAGCCCGGGCAACAAAACCAGCCCTCGAGGAAGAAAACCAGAGCCCGAGGAAAAAAAACAGAGCCCGAGGAAGACAACCAGAGCTAGAGGAGCAAAACCACAGCTCGAGGAAGAAAACCAGAGCCCGAGGAAAGAAACCAGAGCCCGAGGAACGAAACCAGAGCCCGAGAAACAAAACCAGATCGTGAAGAACAAAAGGAGGCCCCGAGGAACAAAACCAGAGCCCGTGGAATTATACTAGAGTCCAAGGAACAAAACCAGAGGCCGAGGAAAGAAACCAGAGCCCAAGGAACAAAAACAGGTCCCGAAGAACAAAAGGAGAGTCTGAGGAAGAAAACGAGACCCCGAGGAACAAAACTAGCCCTCGAGGAAGAATACCAGAGCCCGAGGAAGAAAACCAGAGCCCGAGGAAGACAACCAGAGCTAGAGGAGCAAAACCACAGCTCGAGGAACAAAACCAGAGCCCGAGGAAAGAAACCAGAGCCCGAGGAAGAAAACCAGAGCCTCAGGAACAAAACCAGATCCCGAAGAACAAAAGGAGGGCCCGAGGAATAAAACCAGACCCCGAGGAACAAAACTAGACCTCGAGGAAGAAAACCAGAGCCCGAGGAAGAAAACCAGAGCCCGAGGAAGACAACGAGAGCTAGAGGAGCAAAACCACAGCTCGAGGAACAAAACGAGCTCCCGAGGAAAGAAAACAGAGCCCGAGGAACAAAACCAGATCCCAAGGAACAAAACCAGATCGCGAAGAACAAAAGGAGGCCCCGAGGAACAAAACCAGAGCTCGTGGAATTATACTAGAGTCCGAGGAACAGAACCAGAGCCTGAGGAATAAAAACAGAGCCTGAGGAACAAAACCAGAGCCGATGGAACTAAAAGAGAGCTCGAGGAACAAAACCAGAACCCGAGGAATTAAACCAGAGCCCGAGGAAGAAAACTAGAACCCGAGGAACAAAACCAGAGACCGAGGAACAAATGGTGGGCCTGAGGAACAAAACGAGACCCGTCGACCCAAAGCACAGCCCGAGGAGCTAAAGCAGAGCTGGAAGAAAAAAACCAGAGCCCGGGCAACAAAACCAGCCCTCGAGGAAGAAAACCAGAGCCCGAGGAAGAAAACCAGAGCCCGAGGAAGACAACGAGAGCTAGAGGAGCAAAACCACAGCTCGAGGAACAAAACCAGAGCCCGAGGAAAGAAACCAGAGCCTGAGGAAGAAAACCAGAGCCCGAGGAACAAAACCAGATCCCGAAGAACAAAAGGAGGGCCCGGGGAATAAAACCAGAGCCCGAGGAACAAAACTAGCCCTCGAGGAAGAAAAGCTGAGCCCAAGGAACAAAACCAGATCCCGAGGAGCAAAACCAGATCGCGAAGAACAAAAGGAGGCCCCGAGGAACAAAACCAGAGCCCGTGGAATTATACTAGAGTCCGAGGAACAAAACCAGAGCCCGAGGAAAAAAAACAGAGCCTGAGGATCAAAAGCAGAGCCCGTGGAACTAAACCAGAGCCCGGGGAACAAAACCAGAGGCCGAGAAAAAAAAACAGGGGCAGAGGAACAAAAAAAGAGGCCGAGGAACAATACCAGAGCCCGAGAAATTAAACCAGCGCCCGAGGAAGAAAACTAGAACCCGAGGAAGAAACGGTGGGCCCGAGGAACAAAACGAGACCCGTGGACCCAAACCAGAGCCCGAGGAGCTAAAGCAGAGCTGGAAGAACAAAACCAGAGCCCGGGGAATAAAACCAGCCCTCGAGGAAGAAAACCAGGGCCCGAGGAGGAAAACCAGAGCCCGAGGAAGACAACGAGAGCTAGAGGAGCAAAACCACAGCTCGAGGAACAAATCCAGAGCCCGAGGAAAGAAAGCAGAGCCCGAGGAACGAAACCAGAGCCCGAGGAACGAAACCAGAGCCCGAGAAACAAAACCAGATCGCGAAGAACAAAAGGAGGCCCCGAGGAACAAAACCAGAGCCCGTGGAATTATACTAGAGTCCGAGGAACAAAACCAGAACCCGAGAAATTAAACCAGAGCCCGAGGAAGAAAACCAGAACCCGAGGAACAAAACCAGAGACGGAGGAACAAATGCTGGGCCTGAGGAGCAAAACGAGACCCGTGGACGCAAACCAGAGCCCGAGGAGCTAAAGCAGAGCTGGAAGAACAAAACCAGAGCCCGGGCAACAAAACCAGCCCTCGAGGAAGAAAACCAGAGCCCGAGGAAAAAAAACAGAGCCCGAGGAAGACAACCAGAGCTAGAGGAGCAAAACCACAGCTCGAGGAACAAAACCAGAGCCCGAGGAAAGAAAGCAGAGCCCGAGGAACGAAACCAGAGCCCGAGAAACAAAACCAGATCGTGAAGAACAAAAGGAGGCCCCGAGGAACAAAACCAGAGCCCGTGGAATTATACTAGAGTCCGAGGAACAAAACCAGAGGCCGAGGAAAGAAACCAGAGCCCAAGGAACAAAAACAGGTCCCGAAGAACAAAAGGAGAGTCTGAGGAAGAAAACGAGACCCCGAGGAACAAAACTAGCCCTCGAGGAAGAATACCAGAGCCCGAGGAAGAAAACCAGAGCCCGAGGAAGACAACCAGAGCTAGAGGAGCAAAACCACAGCTCGAGGAACAAAACCAGAGCCCGAGGAAAGAAACCAGAGCCCGAGGAAGAAAACCAGAGCCCGAGGAACAAAACCAGATCCCGAAGAACAAAAGGAGGGCCCGAGGAATAAAACCAGACCCCGAGGAACAAAACTAGCCCTCGAGGAAGAAAACCAGAGCCCGAGGAAGAAAACCAGAGCCCGAGGAAGACAACGAGAGCTAGAGGAGCAAAACCACAGCTCGAGGAACAAAACGAGCTCCCGAGGAAAGAAAACAGAGCCCAAGGAACAAAACCAGATCCCAAGGAAAAAAACCAGATCGCGAAGAACAAAAGGAGGCCCCGAGGAACAAAACCAAAGCTCGTGGAATTATACTAGAGTCCGAGGAACAGAACCAGAGCCTGAGGAATAAAAACAGAGCCTGAGGAACAAAACCAGAGCCGATGGAACTAAAACAGAGCTCGAGGAACAAAACCAGAACCCGAGGAATTAAACCAGAGCCCGAGGAAGAAAACTAGAACCCGAGGAACAAAACCAGAGACCGAGGAACAAATGGTGGGCCTGAGGAACAAAACGAGACCCGTGGACCCAAAGCACAGCCCGAGGAGCTAAAGCAGAGCTGGAAGAAAAAAACCAGAGCCCGGGCAACAAAACCAGCCCTCGAGGAAGAAAACCAGAGCCCGAGGAAGAAAACCAGAGCCCGAGGAAGACAACCAGAGCTAGAGGAGCAAAACCACAGCTCGAGGAACAAAACCAGAGCCCGAGGAAAGAAACCAGAGCCTGAGGAAGAAAACCAGAGCCCGAGGAACAAAACCAGATCCCGAAGAACAAAAGGAGGGCCCGAGGAATAAAACCAGAGCCCGAGGAACAAAACTAGCCCTCGAGGAAGAAAAGCTGAGCCCGAGGAACAAAACCAGATCCCGAGGAGCAAAACCAGATCGCGAAGAACAAAAGGAGGCCCCAAGGAACAAAACCAGAGCCCGTGGAATTATACTAGAGTCCGAGGAACAAAACCAGAGCCCGAGGAAAAAAAACAGAGGCTGAGGATCAAAAGCAGAGCCCGTGGAACTAAACCAGAGCCCGGGGAACAAAACCAGAGGCCGAGAAAAAAAAACAGGGGCAGAGGAACAAAAAAAGAGGCCGAGGAACAGTACCAGAGCCTGAGAAATTAAACCAGAGCCCAAGGAAGAAAACCAGAACCCGAGGAAGAAACGGTGGGCCCGAGGAACAAAACGAGACCCGTGGACCCAAACCAGAGCCCGAGGAGCTAAAGCAGAGCTGGAAGAACAAAACCAGAGCCCGGGGAACAAAACCAGCCCTCGAGGAAGAAAACCAGGGCCCGAGGAAGAAAACCAGAGCCCGAGGAAGACAACGAGAGCTAGAGGAGCAAAACCACAGCTCGAGGAACAAATCCAGAGCCCGAGGAAAGAAAGCAGAGCCCGAGGAACGAAACCAGAACCCGAGAAACAAAACCAGATCGCGAAGAACAAAAGGAGGCCCCGAGGAACAAAACCAGAGCCCGTGGAATTATACTAGAGTCCGAGGAACAAAACCAGAACCCGAGAAATTAAACCAGAGCCTGAGGAATAAAACCAGAACCCGAGGAACAAAACCAGAGATGGAGGAACAAATGCTGGGCCTGAGGAGCAAAACGAGACCCGTGGACGCAAACCAGAGCCCGAGGAGCTAAAGCAGAGCTGGAAGAACAAAACCAGAGCCCGGGCAACAAAACCAGCCCTCGAGGAAGAAAACCAGAGCCCGAGGAAAAAAACCAGAGCCCGAGGAAGACAACCAGAGCTAGAGGAGCAAAACCACAGCTCGAGGAAGAAAACCAGAGCCCGAGGAAAGAAAGCAGAGCCCGAGGAACGAAACCAGAGCCCGAGAAACAAAACCAGATCGTGAAGAACAAAAGGAGGCCCCGAGGAACAAAACCAGAGCCCGTGGAATTATACTAGAGTCCGAGGAACAAAACCAGAGGCCGAGGAAAGAAACCAGAGCCCAAGGAACAAAAACAGGTCCCGAAGAACAAAAGGAGAGTCTGAGGAAGAAAACGAGACCCCGAGGAACAAAACTAGCCCTCGAGGAAGAATACCAGAGCCCGAGGAAGAAAACCAGAGCCCGAGGAAGACAACCAGAGCTAGAGGAGCAAAACCACAGCTCGAGGAACAAAACCAGAGCCCGAGGAAAGAAACCAGAGCCCGAGGAAGAAAACCAGAGCCCGAGGAACAAAACCAGATCCCGAAGAACAAAAGGAGGGCCCGAGGAATAAAACCAGACCCCGAGGAACAAAACTAGCCCTCGAGGAAGAAAACCAGAGCCCGAGGAACAAACCCAGAGCCCGAGGAAGACAACGAGAGCTAGAGGAGCAAAACCACAGCTCGAGGAACAAAACGAGCTCCCGAGGAAAGAAACCAGAGCCCGAGGAACGAAACCAGATCGCGAAGAACAAAAGGAGGCCCCGAGGAACAAAACCAGAGCCCGTGGAATTATACTAGAGTCTGAGGAACAAAACCAGAGCCCGAGGAAAAAAAAAAGAGCCTGAGGAACAAAAGCAGAGCCCGTGGAACTAAACCAGAGCCCGGGGAACAAAACCAGAGGCCGAGAAAAAAAAACAGGGGCAGAGGAACAAAAAAAGAGGCCGAGGAACAATACCAGAGCCCGAGAAATTAAACCAGAGCCCGAGGAAGAAAACCAGAACCCGAGGAAGAAACGGTGGGCCCGAGGAACAAAACGAGACCCGTGGACCCAAACCAGAGCCCGAGGAGCTAAAGCAGAGCTGGAAGAACAAAACCAGAGCCCGGGGAACAAAACCAGCCCTCGACGAAGAAAACCAGGGCCCGAGGAAGAAAACCAGAGCCCGAGGAAGACAACGAGAGCTAGAGGAGCAAAACCACAGCTCGAGGAACAAATCCAGAGCCCGAGGAAAGAAAGCAGAGCCCGAGGAACGAAACCAGAGCCCGAGAAACAAAACCAGATCGTGAAGAACAAAAGGAGGCCCCGAGGAACAAAACCAGAGCCCGTGGAATTATACTAGAGTCCGAGGAACAAAACCAGAGCCCGAGGAAAAAAAACAGAGCCTAAGGAACAAAACCAGAGCCCATGGAACTAAAGCAGAGCTCGAGGAACAAAACCAGAACCCGAGAAATTAAACCAGAGCCCGAGGAAGAAAACCAGAACCCGAGGAACAAAACCAGAGACGGAGGAACAAATGCTGGGCCTGAGGAGCAAAACGAGACCCGTGGACGCAAACCAGAGCCCGAGGGGCTAAAGCAGAGCTGGAAGAACAAAACCAGAGCCCGGGCAACAAAACCAGCCCTCGAGGAAGAAAACCAGAGCCCGAGGAAAAAAAACAGAGCCCGAGGAAGACAACCAGAGCTAGAGGAGCAAAACCACAGCTCGAGGAACAAAACCAGAGCCCGAGGAAAGAAACCAGAACCCGAGGAACGAAACCAGAGCCCGAGAAACAAAACCAGATCGTGAAGAACAAAAGGAGGCCCCGAGGAACAAAACCAGAGCCCGTGGAATTATACTAGAGTCCGAGGAACAAAACCAGAGGCCGAGGAAAGAAACCAGAGCCCAAGGAACAAAAACAGGTCCCGAAGAACAAAAGGAGAGTCTGAGGAAGAAAACGAGACCCCGAGGAACAAAACTAGCCCTCGAGGAAGAATACCAGAGCCCGAGGAAGAAAACCAGAGCCCGAGGAAGACAACCAGAGCTAGAGGAGCAAAACCACAGCTCGAGGAACAAAACCAGAGCCCGAGGAAAGAAACCAGAGCCCGAGGAAGAAAACCAGAGCCCGAGGAACAAAACCAGATCCCGAAGAACAAAAGGAGGGCCCGAGGAATAAAACCAGACCCCGAGGAACAAAACTAGCCCTCGAGGAAGAAAACCAGAGCCCGAGGAACAAACCCAGAGCCCGAGGAAGACAACGAGAGCTAGAGGAGCAAAACCACAGCTCAAGGAACAAAACGAGCTCCCGAGGAAAGAAACCAGAGCCCGAGGAACGAAACCAGATCGCGAAGAACAAAAGGAGGCCCCGAGGAACAAAACCAGAGCCCGTGGAATTATACTAGAGTCTGAGGAACAAAACCAGAGCCCGAGGAAAAAAAAAAGAGCCTGAGGAACAAAAGCAGAGCCCGTGGAACTAAACCAGAGCCCGGGGAACAAAACCAGAGGCCGAGAAAAAAAAACAGGGGCAGAGGAACAAAAAAAGAGGCCGAGGAACAATACCAGAGCCCGAGAAATTAAACCAGAGCCCGAGGAAGAAAACCAGAACCCGAGGAAGAAACGGTGGGCCCGAGGAACAAAACGAGACCCGTGGACCCAAACCAGAGCCCGAGGAGCTAAAGCAGAGCTGGAAGAACAAAACCAGAGCCCGGGGAACAAAACCAGCCCTCGACGAAGAAAACCAGGGCCCGAGGAAGAAAACCAGAGCCCGAGGAAGACAACGAGAGCTAGAGGAGCAAAACCACAGCTCGAGGAACAAATCCAGAGCCCGAGGAAAGAAAGCAGAGCCCGAGGAACGAAACCAGAGCCCGAGAAACAAAACCAGATCGTGAAGAACAAAAGGAGGCCCCGAGGAACAAAACCAGAGCCCGTGGAATTATACTAGAGTCCGAGGAACAAAACCAGAGCCCGAGGAAAAAAAACAGAGCCTAAGGAACAAAACCAGAGCCCATGGAACTAAAGCAGAGCTCGAGGAACAAAACCAGAACCCGAGAAATTAAACCAGAGCCCGAGGAAGAAAACCAGAACCCGAGGAACAAAACCAGAGACGGAGGAACAAATGCTGGGCCTGAGGAGCAAAACGAGACCCGTGGACGCAAACCAGAGCCCGAGGAGCTAAAGCAGAGCTGGAAGAACAAAACCAGAGCCCGGGCAACAAAACCAGCCCTCGAGGAAGAAAACCAGAGCCCGAGGAAAAAAAACAGAGCCCGAGGAAGACAACCAGAGCTAGAGGAGCAAAACCACAGCTCGAGGAACAAAACCAGAGCCCGAGGAAAGAAACCAGAGCCCGAGGAACGAAACCAGAGCCCGAGAAACAAAACCAGATCGTGAAGAACAAAAGGAGGCCCCGAGGAACAAAACCAGAGCCCGTGGAATTATACTAGAGTCCGAGGAACAAAACCAGAGGCCGAGGAAAGAAACCAGAGCCCAAGGAACAAAAACAGGTCCCGAAGAACAAAAGGAGAGTCTGAGGAAGAAAACGAGACCCCGAGGAACAAAACTAGCCCTCGAGGAAGAATACCAGAGCCCGAGGAAGAAAACCAGAGCCCGAGGAAGACAACCAGAGCTAGAGGAGCAAAACCACAGCTCGAGGAACAAAACCAGAGCCCGAGGAAAGAAACCAGAGCCCGAGGAAGAAAACCAGAGCCCGAGGAACAAAACCAGATCCCGAAGAACAAAAGGAGGGCCCGAGGAATAAAACCAGACCCCGAGGAACAAAACTAGCCCTCGAGGAAGAAAACCAGAGCCCGAGGAAGAAAACCAGAGCCCGAGGAAGACAACGAGAGCTAGAGGAGCAAAACCACAGCTCGAGGAACAAAACGAGCTCCCGAGGAAAGAAAACAGAGCCCGAGGAACAAAACCAGATCCCAAGGAACAAAACCAGATCGCGAAGAACAAAAGGAGGCCCCGAGGAACAAAACCAGAGCTCGTGGAATTATACTAGAGTCCGAGGAACAGAACCAGAGCCTGAGGAATAAAAACAGACCCTGAGGAACAAACAAGAGCTGATGGAACTAAAACAGAGCTCGAGGAACAAAACCAGAACCCGAGGAATTAAACCAGAGCCCGAGGAAGAAAACTAGAACCCGAGGAACAAAACCAGAGACCGAGGAACAAATGGTGGGCCTGAGGAACAAAACGAGACCCGTGGACCCAAAGCACAGCCCGAGGAGCTAAAGCAGAGCTGGAAGAAAAAAACCAGAGCCCGGGCAACAAAACCAGCCCTCGAGGAAGAAAACCAGAGCCCGAGGAAGAAAACCAGAGCCCGAGGAAGACAACGAGAGCTAGAGGAGCAAAACCACAGCTCGAGGAACAAAACCAGAGCCCGAGGAAAGAAACCAGAGCCTGAGGAAGAAAACCAGAGCCCGAGGAACAAAACCAGATCCCGAAGAACAAAAGGAGGGCCCGAGGAATAAAACCAGAGCCCGAGGAACAAAACTAGCCCTCGAGGAAGAAAAGCTGAGCCCGAGGAACAAAATCAGATCCCGAGGAGCAAAACCAGATCGCGAAGAACAAAAGGAGGCCCCAAGGAACAAAACCAGAGCCCGTGGAATTATACTAGAGTCCGAGGAACAAAACCAGAGCCCGAGGAAAAAAAACAGAGCCTGAGGATCAAAAGCAGAGCCCGTGGAACTAAACCAGAGCCCGGGGAACAAAACCAGAGGCCGAGAAAAAAAAACAGGGGCAGAGGAACAAAAAAAGAGGCCGAGGAACAATACCAGAGCCTGAGAAATTAAACCAGAGCCCGAGGAAGAAAACCAGAACCCGAGGAAGAAACGGTGGGCCCGAGGAACAAAACGAGACCCGTGGACCCAAACCAGAGCCCGAGGAGCTAAAGCAGAGCTGGAAGAACAAAACCAGAGCCCGGGGAACAAAACCAGCCCTCGACGAAGAAAACCAGGGCCCGAGGAAGAAAACCAGAGCCCGAGGAAGACAACGAGAGCTAGAGGAGCAAAACCACAGCTCGAGGAACAAATCCAGAGCCCGAGGAAAGAAAGCAGAGCCCGAGGAACGAAACCAGAGCCCGAGAAACAAAACCAGATCGTGAAGAACAAAAGGAGGCCCCGAGGAACAAAACCAGAGCCCGTGGAATTATACTAGAGTCCGAGGAAGAAAACCAGAACCCGAGAAATTAAACCAGAGCCTGAGGAATAAAACCAGAACCCGAGGAACAAAACCAGAGACGGAGGAACAAATGCTGGGCCTGAGGAGCAAAACGAGACCCGTGGACGCAAACCAGAGCCCGAGGAGCTAAAGCAGAGCTGGAAGAACAAAACCAGAGCCCGGGCAACAAAACCAGCCCTCGAGGAAGAAAACCAGAGCCCGAGGAAAAAAACCAGAGCCCGAGGAAAAAAACCAGAGCTAGAGGAGCAAAACCACAGCTCGAGGAAGAAAACCAGAGCCCGAGGAAAGAAACCAGAGCCCGAGGAACGAAACCAGAGCCCGAGAAACAAAACCAGATCGTGAAGAACAAAAGGAGGCCCCGAGGAACAAAACCAGAGCCCGTGGAATTATACTAGAGTCCGAGGAACAAAACCAGAGGCCGAGGAAAGAAACCAGAGCCCAAGGAACAAAAACAGGTCCCGAAGAACAAAAGGAGAGTCTGAGGAAGAAAACGAGACCCCGAGGAACAAAACTAGCCCTCGAGGAAGAATACCAGAGCCCGAGGAAGAAAACCAGAGCCCGAGGAAGACAACCAGAGCTAGAGGAGCAAAACCACAGCTCGAGGAACAAAACCAGAGCCCGAGGAAAGAAACCAGAGCCCGAGGAAGAAAACCAGAGCCCGAGGAACAAAACCAGATCCCGAAGAACAAAAGGAGGGCCCGAGGAATAAAACCAGACCCCGAGGAACAAAACTAGCCCTCGAGGAAGAAAACCAGAGCCCGAGGAACAAACCCAGAGCCCGAGGAAGACAACGAGAGCTAGAGGAGCAAAACCACAGCTCAAGGAACAAAACGAGCTCCCGAGGAAAGAAACCAGAGCCCGAGGAACGAAACCAGATCGCGAAGAACAAAAGGAGGCCCCGAGGAACAAAACCAGAGCCCGTGGAATTATACTAGAGTCTGAGGAACAAAACCAGAGCCCGAGGAAAAAAAAAAGAGCCTGAGGAACAAAAGCAGAGCCCGTGGAACTAAACCAGAGCCCGGGGAACAAAACCAGAGGCCGAGAAAAAAAAACAGGGGCAGAGGAACAAAAAAAGAGGCCGAGGAACAATACCAGAGCCCGAGAAATTAAACCAGAGCCCGAGGAAGAAAACCAGAACCCGAGGAAGAAACGGTGGGCCCGAGGAACAAAACGAGACCCGTGGACCCAAACCAGAGCCCGAGGAGCTAAAGCAGAGCTGGAAGAACAAAACCAGAGCCCGGGGAACAAAACCAGCCCTCGAGGAAGAAAACCAGGGCCCGAGGAAGAAAACCAGAGCCCGAGGAAGACAACGAGAGCTAGAGGAGCAAAACCACAGCTCGAGGAACAAATCCAGAGCCCGAGGAAAGAAAGCAGAGCCCGAGGAACGAAACCAGAGCCCGAGAAACAAAACCAGATCGTGAAGAACAAAAGGAGGCCCCGAGGAACAAAACCAGAGCCCGTGGAATTATACTAGAGTCCGAGGAACAAAACCAGAGCCCGAGGAAAAAAAACAGAGCCTAAGGAACAAAACCAGAGCCCATGGAACTAAAGCAGAGCTCGAGGAACAAAACCAGAACCCGAGAAATTAAACCAGAGCCCGAGGAAGAAAACCAGAACCCGAGGAACAAAACCAGAGACGGAGGAACAAATGCTGGGCCTGAGGAGCAAAACGAGACCCGTGGACGCAAACCAGAGCCCGAGGAGCTAAAGCAGAGCTGGAAGAACAAAACCAGAGCCCGGGCAACAAAACCAGCCCTCGAGGAAGAAAACCAGAGCCCGAGGAAAAAAAACAGAGCCCGAGGAAGACAACCAGAGCTAGAGGAGCAAAACCACAGCTCGAGGAACAAAACCAGAGCCCGAGGAAAGAAACCAGAGCCCGAGGAACGAAACCAGAGCCCGAGAAACAAAACCAGATCGTGAAGAACAAAAGGAGGCCCCGAGGAACAAAACCAGAGCCCGTGGAATTATACTAGAGTCCGAGGAACAAAACCAGAGGCCGAGGAAAGAAACCAGAGCCCAAGGAACAAAAACAGGTCCCGAAGAACAAAAGGAGAGTCTGAGGAAGAAAACGAGACCCCGAGGAACAAAACTAGCCCTCGAGGAAGAATACCAGAGCCCGAGGAAGAAAACCAGAGCCCGAGGAAGACAACCAGAGCTAGAGGAGCAAAACCACAGCTCGAGGAACAAAACCAGAGCCCGAGGAAAGAAACCAGAGCCCGAGGAAGAAAACCAGAGCCCGAGGAACAAAACCAGATCCCGAAGAACAAAAGGAGGGCCCGAGGAATAAAACCAGACCCCGAGGAACAAAACTAGCCCTCGAGGAAGAAAACCAGAGCCCGAGGAAGAAAACCAGAGCCCGAGGAAGACAACGAGAGCTAGAGGAGCAAAACCACAGCTCGAGGAACAAAACGAGCTCCCGAGGAAAGAAAACAGAGCCCGAGGAACAAAACCAGATCCCAAGGAACAAAACCAGATCGCGAAGAACAAAAGGAGGCCCCGAGGAACAAAACCAGAGCTCGTGGAATTATACTAGAGTCCGAGGAACAGAACCAGAGCCTGAGGAATAAAAACAGACCCTGAGGAACAAACAAGAGCTGATGGAACTAAAACAGAGCTCGAGGAACAAAACCAGAACCCGAGGAATTAAACCAGAGCCCGAGGAAGAAAACTAGAACCCGAGGAACAAAACCAGAGACCGAGGAACAAATGGTGGGCCTGAGGAACAAAACGAGACCCGTGGACCCAAAGCACAGCCCGAGGAGCTAAAGCAGAGCTGGAAGAAAAAAACCAGAGCCCGGGCAACAAAACCAGCCCTCGAGGAAGAAAACCAGAGCCCGAGGAAGAAAACCAGAGCCCGAGGAAGACAACGAGAGCTAGAGGAGCAAAACCACAGCTCGAGGAACAAAACCAGAGCCCGAGGAAAGAAACCAGAGCCTGAGGAAGAAAACCAGAGCCCGAGGAACAAAACCAGATCCCGAAGAACAAAAGGAGGGCCCGAGGAATAAAACCAGAGCCCGAGGAACAAAACTAGCCCTCGAGGAAGAAAAGCTGAGCCCGAGGAACAAAATCAGATCCCGAGGAGCAAAACCAGATCGCGAAGAACAAAAGGAGGCCCCAAGGAACAAAACCAGAGCCCGTGGAATTATACTAGAGTCCGAGGAACAAAACCAGAGCCCGAGGAAAAAAAACAGAGCCTGAGGATCAAAAGCAGAGCCCGTGGAACTAAACCAGAGCCCGGGGAACAAAACCAGAGGCCGAGAAAAAAAAACAGGGGCAGAGGAACAAAAAAAGAGGCCGAGGAACAATACCAGAGCCTGAGAAATTAAACCAGAGCCCGAGGAAGAAAACCAGAACCCGAGGAAGAAACGGTGGGCCCGAGGAACAAAACGAGACCCGTGGACCCAAACCAGAGCCCGAGGAGCTAAAGCAGAGCTGGAAGAACAAAACCAGAGCCCGGGGAACAAAACCAGCCCTCGACGAAGAAAACCAGGGCCCGAGGAAGAAAACCAGAGCCCGAGGAAGACAACGAGAGCTAGAGGAGCAAAACCACAGCTCGAGGAACAAATCCAGAGCCCGAGGAAAGAAAGCAGAGCCCGAGGAACGAAACCAGAGCCCGAGAAAAAAAACCAGATCGCGAAGAACAAAAGGAGGCCCCGAGGAACAAAACCAGAGCCCGTGGAATTATACTAGAGTCCGAGGAAGAAAACCAGAACCCGAGAAATTAAACCAGAGCCTGAGGAATAAAACCAGAACCCGAGGAACAAAACCAGAGACGGAGGAACAAATGCTGGGCCTGAGGAGCAAAACGAGACCCGTGGACGCAAACCAGAGCCCGAGGAGCTAAAGCAGAGCTGGAAGAACAAAACCAGAGCCCGGGCAACAAAACCAGCCCTCGAGGAAGAAAACCAGAGCCCGAGGAAAAAAACCAGAGCCCGAGGAAAAAAACCAGAGCTAGAGGAGCAAAACCACAGCTCGAGGAAGAAAACCAGAGCCCGAGGAAAGAAACCAGAGCCCGAGGAACGAAACCAGAGCCCGAGAAACAAAACCAGATCGTGAAGAACAAAAGGAGGCCACGAGGAACAAAACCAGAGCCCGTGGAATTATACTAGAGTCCGAGGAACAAAACCAGAGGCCGAGGAAAGAAACCAGAGCCCAAGGAACAAAAACAGGTCCCGAAGAACAAAAGGAGAGTCTGAGGAAGAAAACGAGACCCCGAGGAACAAAACTAGCCCTCGAGGAAGAATACCAGAGCCCGAGGAAGAAAACCAGAGCCCGAGGAAGACAACCAGAGCTAGAGGAGCAAAACCACAGCTCGAGGAACAAAACCAGAGCCCGAGGAAAGAAACCAGAGCCCGAGGAAGAAAACCAGAGCCCGAGGAACAAAACCAGATCCCGAAGAACAAAAGGAGGGCCCGAGGAATAAAACCAGACCCCGAGGAACAAAACTAGCCCTCGAGGAAGAAAACCAGAGCCCGAGGAACAAACCCAGAGCCCGAGGAAGACAACGAGAGCTAGAGGAGCAAAACCACAGCTCGAGGAACAAAACGAGCTCCCGAGGAAAGAAACCAGAGCCCGAGGAACGAAACCAGATCCCGAGGAACAAAACCAGATCGCGAAGAACAAAAGGAGGCCCCGAGGAACAAAACCAGAGCCCGTGGAATTATACTAGAGTCTGAGGAACGAAACCAGAGCCCGAGGAAAAAAAACAGAGCCTGAGGAACAAAAGCAGAGCCCGTGGAACTAAACCAGAGCCCGGGGAACAAAACCAGAGGCCGAGAAAAAAAAACAGGGGCAGAGGAACAAAAAAAGAGGCCGAGGAACAATACCAGAGCCCGAGAAATTAAACCAGCGCCCGAGGAAGAAAACCAGAACCCGAGGAAGAAACGGTGGGCCCGAGGAACAAAACGAGACCCGTGGACCCAAACCAGAGCCCGAGGAGCTAAAGCAGAGCTGGAAGAACAAAACCAGAGCCCGGGGAACAAAACCAGCCCTCGAGGAAGAAAACCAGGGCCCGAGGAGGAAAACCAGAGCCCGAGGAAGACAACGAGAGCTAGAGGAGCAAAACCACAGCTCGAGGAACAAATCCAGAGCCCGAGGAAAGAAAGCAGAGCCCGAGGAACGAAACCAGAGCCCGAGAAACAAAACCAGATCGCGAAGAACAAAAGGAGGCCCCGAGGAACAAAACCAGAGCCCGTGGAATTATACTAGAGTCCGAGGAACAAAACCAGAGCCCGAGGAAAAAAAACAGAGCCTGAGGAACAAAACCAGAGCCAATGGAACTAAAGCAGAGCTCGAGGAACAAAACCAGAACCCGAGAAATTAAACCAGAGCCCGAGGAAGAAAACCAGAACCCGAGGAACAAAACCAGAGACGGAGGAACAAATGCTGGGCCTGAGGAGCAAAACGAGACCCGTGGACGCAAACCAGAGCCCGAGGAGCTAAAGCAGAGCTGGAAGAACAAAACCAGAGCCCGGGCAACAAAACCAGCCCTCGAGGAAGAAAACCAGAGCCCGAGGAAAAAAACCAGAGCCCGAGGAAGACAACCAGAGCTAGAGGAGCAAAACCACAGCTCGAGGAAGAAAACCAGAGCCCGAGGAAAGAAACCAGAGCCCGAGGAACGAAACCAGAGCCCGAGAAACAAAACCAGATCGTGAAGAACAAAAGGAGGCCCCGAGGAACAAAACCAGAGCCCGTGGAATTATACTAGAGTCCGAGGAACAAAACCAGAGGCCGAGGAAAGAAACCAGAGCCCAAGGAACAAAAACAGGTCCCGAAGAACAAAAGGAGAGTCTGAGGAAGAAAACGAGACCCCGAGGAACAAAACTAGCCCTTGAGGAAGAATACCAGAGCCCGAGGAAGAAAACCAGAGCCCGAGGAAGACAACCAGAGCTAGAGGAGCAAAACCACAGCTCGAGGAACAAAACCAGAGCCCGAGGAAAGAAACCAGAGCCCGAGGAAGAAAACCAGAGCCCGAGGAACAAAACCAGATCCCGAAGAACAAAAGGAGGGCCCGAGGAATAAAACCAGACCCCGAGGAACAAAACTAGCCCTCGAGGAAGAAAACCAGAGCCCGAGGAAGAAAACCAGAGCCCGAGGAAGACAACGAGAGCTAGAGGAGCAAAACCACAGCTCGAGGAACAAAACGAGCTCCCGAGGAAAGAAAACAGAGCCCGAGGAACAAAACCAGATCCCAAGGAACAAAACCAGATCGCGAAGAACAAAAGGAGGCCCCGAGGAACAAAACCAGAGCTCGTGGAATTATACTAGAGTCCGAGGAACAGAACCAGAGCCTGAGGAATAAAAACAGAGCCTGCGGAACAAAACCAGAGCCAATGGAACTAAAGCAGAGCTCGAGGAACAAAACCAGAACCCGAGGAATTAAACCAGAGCCCGAGGAAGAAAACTAGAACCCGAGGAACAAAACCAGAGACCGAGGAACAAATGGTGGGCCTGAGGAACAAAACGAGACCCGTGGACCCAAAGCACAGCCCGAGGAGCTAAAGCAGAGCTGGAAGAAAAAAACCAGATCCTGCGCAACAAAACCAGCCCTTGAGGAAGAAAACCAGAGCCCGAGGAAGAAAACCAGAGCCCGAGGAAGACAACGAGAGCTAGAGGAGCAAAACCACAGCTCGAGGAACAAATCCAGAGCCCGAGGAAAGAAAGCAGAGCCCGAGGAACGAAACCAGAGCCCGAGAAACAAAACCAGATCGTGAAGAACAAAAGGAGGCCCCGAGGAACAAAACCAGAGCCCGTGGAATTATACTAGAGTCCGAGGAACAAAACCAGAGCCCGAGGAAAAAAACCAGAGCCTAAGGAACAAAACCAGAGCCAATGGAACTAAAGCAGAGCTCGAGGAACAAAACCAGAACCCGAGAAATTAAACCAGAGCCCGAGGAAGAAAACCAGAACCCGAGGAACAAAACCAGAGACGGAGGAACAAATGCTGGGCCTGAGGAGCAAAACGAGACCCGTGGACGCAAACCAGAGCCCGAGGAGCTAAAGCAGAGCTGGAAGAACAAAACCAGAGCCCGGGCAACAAAACCAGCCCTCGAGGAAGAAAACCAGAGCCCGAGGAAAAAAACCAGAGCCCGAGGAAGACAACCAGAGCTAGAGGAGCAAAACCACAGCTCGAGGAAGAAAACCAGAGCCCGAGGAAAGAAACCAGAGCCCGAGGAACGAAACCAGAGCCCGAGAAACAAAACCAGATCGTGAAGAACAAAAGGAGGCCCCGAGGAACAAAACCAGAGCCCGTGGAATTATACTAGAGTCCGAGGAACAAAACCAGAGGCCGAGGAAAGAAACCAGAGCCCAAGGAACAAAAACAGGTCCCGAAGAACAAAAGGAGAGTCTGAGGAAGAAAACGAGACCCCGAGGAACAAAACTAGCCCTCGAGGAAGAAAAGCTGAGCCCGAGGAACAAAACCAGATCCCGAGGAGCAAAACCAGATCGCGAAGAACAAAAGGAGGCCCCAAGGAACAAAACCAGAGCCCGTGGAATTATACTAGAGTCCGAGGAACAAAACCAGAGCCCGAGGAAAAAAAACAGAGCCTGAGGATCAAAAGCAGAGCCCGTGGAACTAAACCAGAGCCCGGGGAACAAAACCAGAGGCCGAGAAAAAAAAACAGGGGCAGAGGAACAAAAAAAGAGGCCGAGGAACAATACCAGAGCCTGAGAAATTAAACCAGAGCCCGAGGAAGAAAACCAGAACCCGAGGAAGAAACGGTGGGCCCGAGGAACAAAACGAGACCCGTGGACCCAAACCAGAGCCCGAGGAGCTAAAGCAGAGCTGGAAGAACAAAACCAGAGCCCGGGGAACAAAACCAGCCCTCGACGAAGAAAACCAGGGCCCGAGGAAGAAAACCAGAGCCCGAGGAAGACAACGAGAGCTAGAGGAGCAAAACCACAGCTCGAGGAACAAATCCAGAGCCCGAGGAAAGAAAGCAGAGCCCGAGGAACGAAACCAGAGCCCGAGAAAAAAAACCAGATCGCGAAGAACAAAAGGAGGCCCCGAGGAACAAAACCAGAGCCCGTGGAATTATACTAGAGTCCGAGGAACAAAACCAGAACATGAGAAATTAAACCAGAGCCTGAGGAATAAAACCAGAACCCGAGGAACAAAACCAGAGACGGAGGAACAAATGCTGGGCCTGAGGAGCAAAACGAGACCCGTGGACGCAAACCAGAGCCCGAGGAGCTAAAGCAGAGCTGGAAGAACAAAACCAGAGCCCGGGGAACAAAACCAGCCCTCGAGGAAGAAAACCAGGGCCCGAGGAAGAAAACCAGAGCCCGAGGAAAAAAACCAGAGCTAGAGGAGCAAAACCACAGCTCGAGGAAGAAAACCAGAGCCCGAGGAAAGAAACCAGAGCCCGAGGAACGAAACCAGAGCCCGAGAAACAAAACCAGATCGTGAAGAACAAAAGGAGGCCCCGAGGAACAAAACCAGAGCCCGTGGAATTATACTAGAGTCCGAGGAACAAAACCAGAGGCCGAGGAAAGAAACCAGAGCCCAAGGAACAAAAACAGGTCCCGAAGAACAAAAGGAGAGTCTGAGGAAGAAAACGAGACCCCGAGGAACAAAACTAGCCCTCAAGGAAGAATACCAGAGCCCGAGGAAGAAAACCAGAGCCCGAGGAAGACAACCAGAGCTAGAGAGCAAAACCACAGCTCGAGGAACAAAACCAGAGCCCGAGGAAAGAAACCAGAGCCCAAGGAAGAAAACCAGAGCCCGAGGAACAAAACCAGATCCCGAAGAACAAAAGGAGGGCCCGAGGAATAAAACCAGACCCCGAGGAACAAAACTAGCCCTCGAGGAAGAAAACCAGAGCCCGAGGAACAAACCCAGAGCCCGAGGAAGACAACGAGAGCTAGAGGAGCAAAACCACAGCTCAAGGAACAAAACGAGCTCCCGAGGAAAGAAACCAGAGCCCGAGGAACGAAACCAGATCCCGAGGAACAAAACCAGATCGCGAAGAACAAAAGGAGGCCCCGAGGAACAAAACCAGAGCCCGTGGAATTATACTAGAGTCTGAGGAAGAAAACCAGAGCCCGAGGAAAAAAAACAGAGCCTGAGGAACAAAAGCAGAGCCCATGGAACTAAACCAGAGCCCGGGGAACAAAACCAGAGGCCGAGAAAAAAAAACAGGGGCAGAGGAACAAAAAAAGAGGCCGAGGAACAATACCAGAGCCCGAGAAATTAAACCAGCGCCCGAGGAAGAAAACCAGAACCCGAGGAAGAAACGGTGGGCCCGAGGAACAAAACGAGACCCGTGGACCCAAACCAGAGCCCGAGGAGCTAAAGCAGAGCTGGAAGAACAAAACCAGAGCCCGGGGAACAAAACCAGCCCTCGAGGAAGAAAACCAGGGCCCGAGGAAGAAAACCAGAGCCCGAGGAAGACAACGAGAGCTAGAGGAGCAAAACCACAGCTCGAGGAACAAATCCAGAGCCCGAGGAAAGAAAGCAGAGCCCGAGGAACGAAACCAGAGCCTGAGAAACAAAACCAGATCCCGAAGAACAAAAGGAGGCCCCGAGGAACAAAACCAGAGCCCGTGGAATTATACTAGAGTCCGAGGAACAAAACCAGAGCCCGAGGAAAAAAAACAGAGCCTAAGGAACAAAACCAGAGCCAATGGAACTAAAGCAGAGCTCGAGGAACAAAACCAGAACCCGAGAAATTAAACCAGAGCCCGAGGAAGAAAACCAGAACCCGAGGAACAAAACCAGAGACGGAGGAACAAATGCTGGGCCTGAGGAGCAAAACGAGACCCGTGGACGCAAACCAGAGCCCGAGGAGCTAAAGCAGAGCTGGAAGAACAAAACCAGAGCCCGGGCAACAAAACCAGCCCTCGAGGAAGAAAACCAGAGCCCGAGGAAAAAAACCAGAGCCCGAGGAAGACAACCAGAGCTAGAGGAGCAAAACCACAGCTCGAGGAAGAAAACCAGAGCCCGAGGAAAGAAACCAGAGCCCGAGGAACGAAACCAGAGCCCGAGAAACAAAACCAGATCGTGAAGAACAAAAGGAGGCCCCGAGGAACAAAACCAGAGCCCATGGAATTATACTAGAGTCCGAGGAACAAAACCAGAGGCCGAGGAAAGAAACCAGAGCCCAAGGAACAAAAACAGGTCCCGAAGAACAAAAGGAGAGTCTGAGGAAGAAAACGAGACCCCGAGGAACAAAACTAGCCCTCGAGGAAGAATACCAGAGCCCGAGGAAGAAAACCAGAGCCCGAGGAAGACAACCAGAGCTAGAGGAGCAAAACCACAGCTCGAGGAACAAAACCAGAGCCCGAGGAAAGAAACCAGAGCCCGAGGAAGAAAACCAGAGCCCGAGGAACAAAACCAGATCCCGAAGAACAAAAGGAGGGCCCGAGGAATAAAACCAGACCCCGAGGAACAAAACTAGCCCTCGAGGAAGAAAACCAGAGCCCGAGGAAGAAAACCAGAGCCCGAGGAAGAAAACGAGAGCTAGAGGAGCAAAACCACAGCTCGAGGAACAAAACGAGCTCCCGAGGAAAGAAAACAGAGCCCGAGGAACAAAACCAGATCCCAAGGAACAAAACCAGATCGCGAAGAACAAAAGGAGGCCCCGAGGAACAAAACCAGAGCTCGTGGAATTATACTAGAGTCCGAGGAACAGAACCAGAGCCTGAGGAATAAAAACAGAGCCTGAGGAACAAAACCAGAGCCAATGGAACTAAAACAGAGCTCGAGGAACAAAACCAGAACCCGAGAAATTAAACCAGAGCCCGAGGAAGAAAACTAGAACCCGAGGAACAAAACCAGAGACCGAGGAACAAATGGTGGACCTGAGGAACAAAACGAGACCCGTGGACCCAAAGCACAGCCCGAGGAGCTAAAGCAGAGCTGGAAGAAAAAAACCAGATCCTGGGCAACAAAACCAGCTCTCGAGGAAGAAAACCAGAGCCCGAGGAAGAAAACCAGAGCCCGAGGAAGACAACCAGAGCTAGAGGAGCAAAACCACAGCTCGAGGAACAAAACCAGAGCCTGAGGAAAGAAACCAGAGCCCGAGGAAGAAAACCAGAGCCCGAGGAACAAAACCAGAGCCCGAAGAACAAAAGGAGGGCCTGAGGAATAAAACCAGACCCCGAGGAAAAAAACTAGCCCTCGAGTAAGAAAAGCTGAGCCCGAGGAACAAACCCAGAGCCCGAGGAAGACAACGAGAGCTAGAGGAGCAAAACCACAGCTCAAGGAACAAAACGAGCTCCCGAGGAAAGAAACCAGAGCCCGAGGAACAAAACCAGATCCCGAGGAACAAAACCAGATCGCGAAGAACAAAAGGAGGCCCCGAGGAACAAAACCAGAGCCCGTGGAATTATACTAGAGTCCGAGGAACAAAACCAGAGCCCGAGGAAAAAAAACAGAGCCTGAGGAACAAAAGCAGAGCCCGTGGAACTAAACCAGAGCCCGGGGAAAAAAACCAGAGGCCGAGAAAAAAAAACAGGGGCAGAGGAACAAAAAAAGAGGCCGAGGAACAATACCAGAGCCCGAGAAATTAAACCAGAGCCCGAGGAAGAAAACCAGAACCCGAGGAAGAAACGGTGGGCCCGAGGAACAAAACGAGACCCGTGGACCCAAACCAGAGCCCGAGGAGCTAAAGCAGAGCTGGAAGAACAAAACCAGAGCCCGGGGAACAAAACCAGCCCTCGAGGAAGAAAACCAGGGCCCGAGGAAGAAAACCAGAGCCCGAGGAAGACAACGAGAGCTAGAGGAGCAAAACCACAGCTCGAGGAACAAATCCAGAGCCCAAGGAAAGAAAGCAGAGCCCGAGGAACGAAACCAGAGCCCGAGAAACAAAACCAGATCGCGAAGAACAAAAGGAGGCCCCGAGGAACAAAACCAGAGCCCGTGGAATTATACTAGAGTCCGAGGAACAAAACCAGAGGCCGAGGAAAGAAACCAGAGCCCAAGGAACAAAAACAGGTCCCGAAGAACAAAAGGAGAGTCTGAGGAAGAAAACGAGACCCCGAGGAACAAAACTAGCCCTCGAGGAAGAATACCAGAGCCCGAGGAAGAAAACCAGAGCCCGAGGAAGACAACCAGAGCTAGAGGAGCAAAACCACAGCTCGAGGAACAAAACCAGAGCCCGAGGAAAGAAACCAGAGCCCGAGGAAGAAAACCAGAGCCCGAGGAACAAAACCAGATCCTGAAGAACAAAAGGAGGGCCC
Source organism: Calonectris borealis (assembly GCF_964195595.1). Taxonomy (NCBI): domain Eukaryota; kingdom Metazoa; phylum Chordata; class Aves; order Procellariiformes; family Procellariidae; genus Calonectris; species Calonectris borealis. The sequence goes on along the minus strand of NC_134318.1, from coordinate 791,717 downwards.
GAGGAATAAAACCAGACCCCGAGGAACAAAACTAGCCCTCGAGGAAGAAAACCAGAGCCCGAGGAAGAAAACCAGAGCCCGAGGAAGACAACGAGAGCTAGAGGAGCAAAACCACAGCTCGAGGAACAAAACGAGCTCCCGAGGAAAGAAAACAGAGCCCGAGGAACAAAACCAGATCCCAAGGAACAAAACCAGATCGCGAAGAACAAAAGGAGGCCCCGAGGAACAAAACCAGAGCTCGTGGAATTATACTAGAGTCCGAGGAACAGAACCAGAGCCTGAGGAATAAAAACAGAGCCTGAGGAACAAAACCAGAGCTGATGGAACTAAAACAGAGCTCGAGGAACAAAACCAGAACCCGAGAAATTAAACCAGAGCCCGAGGAAGAAAACTAGAACCCGAGGAACAAAACCAGAGACCGAGGAACAAATGGTGGGCCTGAGGAACAAAACGAGACCCGTGGACCCAAAGCACAGCCCGAGGAGCTAAAGCAGAGCTGGAAGAAAAAAACCAGAGCCCGGGCAACAAAACCAGCCCTCGAGGAAGAAAACCAGAGCCCGAGGAAGAAAACCAGAGCCCGAGGAAGACAACCAGAGCCTGAGGAAGAAAACCAGAGCCCGAGGAACAAAACCAGATCCCGAAGAACAAAAGGAGGGCCCGAGGAATAAAACCAGAGCCCGAGGAACAAAACTAGCCCTCGAGGAAGAAAAGCTGAGCCCGAGGAACAAAACCAGAGCCAATGGAACTAAAGCAGAGCTCGAGGAACAAAACCAGAACCCGAGAAATTAAACCAGAGCCCGAGGAAGAAAACCAGAACCCGAGGAACAAAACCAGAGACGGAGGAACAAATGCTGGGCCTGAGGAGCAAAACGAGACCCGTGGACGCAAACCAGAGCCCGAGGAGCTAAAGCAGAGCTGGAAGAACAAAACCAGAGCCCGGGCAACAAAACCAGCCCTCGAGGAAGAAAACCAGAGCCCGAGGAAAAAAACCAGAGCCCGAGGAAGACAACCAGAGCTAGAGGAGCAAAACCACAGCTCGAGGAAGAAAACCAGAGCCCGAGGAAAGAAAGCAGAGCCCGAGGAACGAAACCAGAGCCCGAGAAACAAAACCAGATCGTGAAGAACAAAAGGAGGCCCCGAGGAACAAAACCAGAGCCCGTGGAATTATACTAGAGTCCGAGGAACAAAACCAGAGGCCGAGGAAAGAAACCAGAGCCCAAGGAACAAAAACAGGTCCCGAAGAACAAAAGGAGAGTCTGAGGAAGAAAACGAGACCCCGAGGAACAAAACTAGCCCTCGAGGAAGAAAAGCTGAGCCCGAGGAACAAAACCAGATCCCGAGGAGCAAAACCAGATCGCGAAGAACAAAAGGAGGCCCCAAGGAACAAAACCAGAGCCCGTGGAATTATACTAGAGTCCGAGGAACAAAACCAGAGCCCGAGGAAAAAAAACAGAGCCTGAGGATCAAAAGCAGAGCCCGTGGAACTAAACCAGAGCCCGGGGAACAAAACCAGAGGCCGAGAAAAAAAAACAGGGGCAGAGGAACAAAAAAAGAGGCCGAGGAACAATACCAGAGCCTGAGAAATTAAACCAGAGCCCGAGGAAGAAAACCAGAACCCGAGGAAGAAACGGTGGGCCCGAGGAACAAAACGAGACCCGTGGACCCAAACCAGAGCCCGAGGAGCTAAAGCAGAGCTGGAAGAACAAAACCAGAGCCCGGGGAACAAAACCAGCCCTCGACGAAGAAAACCAGGGCCCGAGGAAGAAAACCAGAGCCCGAGGAAGACAACGAGAGCTAGAGGAGCAAAACCACAGCTCGAGGAACAAATCCAGAGCCCGAGGAAAGAAAGCAGAGCCCGAGGAACGAAACCAGAGCCCGAGAAACAAAACCAGATCGCGAAGAACAAAAGGAGGCCCCGAGGAACAAAACCAGAGCCCATGGAATTATACTAGAGTCCGAGGAACAAAACCAGAACATGAGAAATTAAACCAGAGCCTGAGGAATAAAACCAGAACCCTAGGAACAAAACCAGAGACGGAGGAACAAATGCTGGGCCTGAGGAGCAAAACGAGACCCGTGGACGCAAACCAGAGCCCGAGGAGCTAAAGCAGAGCTGGAAGAACAAAACCAGAGCCCGGGGAACAAAACCAGCCCTCGAGGAAGAAAACCAGGGCCCGAGGAAGAAAACCAGAGCCCGAGGAAAAAAACCAGAGCTAGAGGAGCAAAACCACAGCTCGAGGAAGAAAACCAGAGCCCGAGGAAAGAAAGCAGAGCCCGAGGAACGAAACCAGAGCCCGAGAAACAAAACCAGATCGTGAAGAACAAAAGGAGGCCCCGAGGAACAAAACCAGAGCCCGTGGAATTATACTAGAGTCCGAGGAACAAAACCAGAGGCCGAGGAAAGAAACCAGAGCCCAAGGAACAAAAACAGGTCCCGAAGAAAAAAAGGAGAGTCTGAGGAAGAAAACGAGACCCCGAGGAACAAAACTAGCCCTCAAGGAAGAATACCAGAGCCCGAGGAAGAAAACCAGAGCCCGAGGAAGACAACCAGAGCTAGAGAGCAAAACCACAGCTCGAGGAACAAAACCAGAGCCCGAGGAAAGAAACCAGAGCCCAAGGAAGAAAACCAGAGCCCGAGGAACAAAACCAGATCCCGAAGAACAAAAGGAGGGCCCGAGGAATAAAACCAGACCCCGAGGAACAAAACTAGCCCTCGAGGAAGAAAACCAGAGCCCGAGGAACAAACCCAGAGCCCGAGGAAGACAACGAGAGCTAGAGGAGCAAAACCACAGCTCAAGGAACAAAACGAGCTCCCGAGGAAAGAAACCAGAGCCCGAGGAACGAAACCAGATCCCGAGGAACAAAACCAGATCGCGAAGAACAAAAGGAGGCCCCGAGGAACAAAACCAGAGCCCGTGGAATTATACTAGAGTCTGAGGAAGAAAACCAGAGCCCGAGGAAAAAAAACAGAGCCTGAGGAACAAAAGCAGAGCCCATGGAACTAAACCAGAGCCCGGGGAACAAAACCAGAGGCCGAGAAAAAAAAACAGGGGCAGAGGAACAAAAAAAGAGGCCGAGGAACAATACCAGAGCCCGAGAAATTAAACCAGCGCCCGAGGAAGAAAACCAGAACCCGAGGAAGAAACGGTGGGCCCGAGGAACAAAACGAGACCCGTGGACCCAAACCAGAGCCCGAGGAGCTAAAGCAGAGCTGGAAGAACAAAACCAGAGCCCGGGGAACAAAACCAGCCCTCGAGGAAGAAAACCAGGGCCCGAGGAAGAAAACCAGAGCCCGAGGAAGACAACGAGAGCTAGAGGAGCAAAACCACAGCTCGAGGAACAAATCCAGAGCCCGAGGAAAGAAAGCAGAGCCCGAGGAACGAAACCAGAGCCTGAGAAACAAAACCAGATCGCGAAGAACAAAAGGAGGCCCCGAGGAACAAAACCAGAGCCCGTGGAATTATACTAGAGTCCGAGGAACAAAACCAGAGCCCGAGGAAAAAAAACAGAGCCTAAGGAACAAAACCAGAGCCAATGGAACTAAAGCAGAGCTCGAGGAACAAAACCAGAACCCGAGAAATTAAACCAGAGCCCGAGGAAGAAAACCAGAACCCGAGGAACAAAACCAGAGACGGAGGAACAAATGCTGGGCCTGAGGAGCAAAACGAGACCCGTGGACGCAAACCAGAGCCCGAGGAGCTAAAGCAGAGCTGGAAGAACAAAACCAGAGCCCGGGCAACAAAACCAGCCCTCGAGGAAGAAAACCAGAGCCCGAGGAAAAAAACCAGAGCCCGAGGAAGACAACCAGAGCTAGAGGAGCAAAACCACAGCTCGAGGAAGAAAACCAGAGCCCGAGGAAAGAAACCAGAGCCCGAGGAACGAAACCAGAGCCCGAGAAACAAAACCAGATCGTGAAGAACAAAAGGAGGCCCCGAGGAACAAAACCAGAGCCCATGGAATTATACTAGAGTCCGAGGAACAAAACCAGAGGCCGAGGAAAGAAACCAGAGCCCAAGGAACAAAAACAGGTCCCGAAGAACAAAAGGAGAGTCTGAGGAAGAAAACGAGACCCCGAGGAACAAAACTAGCCCTCGAGGAAGAATACCAGAGCCCGAGGAAGAAAACCAGAGCCCGAGGAAGACAACCAGAGCTAGAGGAGCAAAACCACAGCTCGAGGAACAAAACCAGAGCCCGAGGAAAGAAACCAGAGCCCGAGGAAGAAAACCAGAGCCCGAGGAACAAAACCAGATCCCGAAGAACAAAAGGAGGGCCCGAGGAATAAAACCAGACCCCGAGGAACAAAACTAGCCCTCGAGGAAGAAAACCAGAGCCCGAGGAAGAAAACCAGAGCCCGAGGAAGAAAACGAGAGCTAGAGGAGCAAAACCACAGCTCGAGGAACAAAACGAGCTCCCGAGGAAAGAAAACAGAGCCCGAGGAACAAAACCAGATCCCAAGGAACAAAACCAGATCGCGAAGAACAAAAGGAGGCCCCGAGGAACAAAACCAGAGCTCGTGGAATTATACTAGAGTCCGAGGAACAGAACCAGAGCCTGAGGAATAAAAACAGAGCCTGAGGAACAAAACCAGAGCCAATGGAACTAAAACAGAGCTCGAGGAACAAAACCAGAACCCGAGAAATTAAACCAGAGCCCGAGGAAGAAAACTAGAACCCGAGGAACAAAACCAGAGACCGAGGAACAAATGGTGGACCTGAGGAACAAAACGAGACCCGTGGACCCAAAGCACAGCCCGAGGAGCTAAAGCAGAGCTGGAAGAAAAAAACCAGATCCTGGGCAACAAAACCAGCTCACGAGGAAGAAAACCAGAGCCCGAGGAAGAAAACCAGAGCCCGAGGAAGACAACCAGAGCTAGAGGAGCAAAACCACAGCTCGAGGAACAAAACCAGAGCCCGAGGAAAGAAACCAGAGCCCGAGGAAGAAAACCAGAGCCCGAGGAACAAAACCAGAGCCCGAAGAACAAAAGGAGGGCCTGAGGAATAAAACCAGAGCCCGAGGAACAAAACTAGCCCTCGAGTAAGAAAAGCTGAGCCCGAGGAACAAACCCAGAGCCCGAGGAAGACAACGAGAGCTAGAGGAGCAAAACCACAGCTCAAGGAACAAAACGAGCTCCCGAGGAAAGAAACCAGAGCCCGAGGAACAAAACCAGATCCCGAGGAACAAAACCAGATCGCGAAGAACAAAAGGAGGCCCCGAGGAACAAAACCAGAGCCCGTGGAATTATACTAGAGTCCGAGGAACAAAACCAGAGCCCGAGGAAAAAAAACAGAGCCTGAGGAACAAAAGCAGAGCCCGTGGAACTAAACCAGAGCCCGGGGAACAAAACCAGAGGCCGAGAAAAAAAAACAGGGGCAGAGGAACAAAAAAAGAAGCCGAGGAACAATACCAGAGCCCGAGAAATTAAACCAGAGCCCGAGGAAGAAAACCAGAACCCGAGGAAGAAACGGTGGGCCCGAGGAACAAAACGAGACCCGTGGACCCAAACCAGAGCCCGAGGAGCTAAAGCAGAGCTGGAAGAACAAAACCAGAGCCCGGGGAACAAAACCAGCCCTCGAGGAAGAAAACCAGGGCCCGAGGAAGAAAACCAGAGCCCGAGGAAGACAACGAGAGCTAGAGGAGCAAAACCACAGCTCGAGGAACAAATCCAGAGCCCAAGGAAAGAAAGCAGAGCCCGAGGAACGAAACCAGAGCCCGAGAAACAAAACCAGATCGCGAAGAACAAAAGGAGGCCCCGAGGAACAAAACCAGAGCCCGTGGAATTATACTAGAGTCCGAGGAACAAAACCAGAGGCCGAGGAAAGAAACCAGAGCCCAAGGAACAAAAACAGGTCCCGAAGAACAAAAGGAGAGTCTGAGGAAGAAAACGAGACCCCGAGGAACAAAACTAGCCCTCGAGGAAGAATACCAGAGCCCGAGGAAGAAAACCAGAGCCCGAGGAAGACAACCAGAGCTAGAGGAGCAAAACCACAGCTCGAGGAACAAAACCAGAGCCCGAGGAAAGAAACCAGAGCCCGAGGAAGAAAACCAGAGCCCGAGGAACAAAACCAGATCCCGAAGAACAAAAGGAGGGCCCGAGGAATAAAACCAGACCCCGAGGAACAAAACTAGCCCTCGAGGAAGAAAACCAGAGCCCGAGGAAGAAAACCAGAGCCCGAGGAAGACAACGAGAGCTAGAGGAGCAAAACCACAGCTCGAGGAACAAAACGAGCTCCCGAGGAAAGAAAACAGAGCCCGAGGAACAAAACCAGATCCCAAGGAACAAAACCAGATCGCGAAGAACAAAAGGAGGCCCCGAGGAACAAAACCAGAGCTCGTGGAATTATACTAGAGTCCGAGGAACAGAACCAGAGCCTGAGGAATAAAAACAGAGCCTGAGGAACAAAACCAGAGCTGATGGAACTAAAACAGAGCTCGAGGAATAAAACCAGACCCCGAGGAACAAAACTAGCCCTCGAGGAAGAAAACCAGAGCCCGAGGAACAAACCCAGAGCCCGAGGAAGACAACGAGAGCTACAGGAGCAAAACCACAGCTCAAGGAACAAAACGAGCTCCCGAGGAAAGAAACCAGAGCCCGAGGAACGAAACCAGATCCCGAGGAACAAAACCAGATCGCGAAGAACAAAAGGAGGCCCCGAGGAACAAAACCAGAGCCCGTGGAATTATACTAGAGTCCGAGGAACAAAACCAGAGCCCGAGGAAAAAAAACAGAGCCTGAGGAACAAAAGCAGAGCCCGTGGAACTAAACCAGAGCCCGGGGAACAAAACCAGAGGCCGAGAAAAAAAAACAGGGGCAGAGGAACAAAAAAAGAGGCCGAGGAACAATACCAGAGCCCGAGAAATTAAACCAGCGCCCGAGGAAGAAAACCAGAACCCGAGGAAGAAACGGTGGGCCCGAGGAACAAAACGAGACCCGTGGACCCAAACCAGAGTCCGAGGAGGTAAAGCAGAGCTGGAAGAACAAAACCAGAGCCCGGGGAACAAAACCAGCCCTCGACGAAGAAAACCAGGGCCCGAGGAAGAAAACCAGAGCCCGAGGAAGACAACGAGAGCTAGAGGAGCAAAACCACAGCTCGAGGAACAAATCCAGAGCCCGAGGAAAGAAAGCAGAGCCCGAGGAACGAAACCAGAGCCCGAGAAACAAAACCAGATCGCGAAGAACAAAAGGAGGCCCCGAGGAACAAAACCAGAGCCCGTGGAATTATACGAGAGTCCGAGGAACAAAACCAGAACCCGAGAAATTAAACCAGAGCCCGAGGAAGAAAACCAGAACCCGAGGAACAAAACCAGAGACGGAGGAACAAATGCTGGGCCTGAGGAGCAAAACGAGACCCGTGGACGCAAACCAGAGCCCGAGGAGCTAAAGCAGAGCTGGAAGAACAAAACCAGAGCCCGGGCAACAAAACCAGCCCTCGAGGAAGAAAACCAGAGCCCGAGGAAAAAAACCAGAGCCCGAGGAAGACAACCAGAGCCTGAGGAACGAAACCAGAGCCCGAGAAACAAAACCAGATCGTGAAGAACAAAAGGAGGCCCCGAGGAACAAAACCAGAGCCCGTGGAATTATACTAGAGTCCGAGGAACAAAACCAGAGGCCGAGGAAAGAAACCAGAGCCCAAGGAACAAAAACAGGTCCCGAAGAACAAAAGGACAGTCTGAGGAAGAAAACGAGACCCCGAGGAACAAAACTAGCCCTCGAGGAAGAATACCAGAGCCCGAGGAAGAAAACCAGAGCCCGAGGAAGACAACCAGAGCTAGAGGAGCAAAACCACAGCTCGAGGAACAAAACCAGAGCCCGAGGAAAGAAACCAGAGCCCGAGGAACAAAACCAGAGCCCGAAGAACAAAAGGAGGGCCCGAAGAACAAAAGGAGGGCCCGAGGAATAAAACCAGACCCCGAGGAACAAAACTAGCCCTCGAGGAAGAAAACCAGAGCCCGAGGAAGAAAACCAGAGCCCGAGGAAGACAACGAGAGCTAGAGGAGCAAAACCACAGCTCGAGGAACAAAACGAGCTCCCGAGGAAAGAAAACAGAGCCCGAGGAACAAAACCAGATCCCAAGGAACAAAACCAGATCGCGAAGAACAAAAGGAGGCCCCGAGGAACAAAACCAGAGCTCGTGGAATTATACTAGAGTCCGAGGAACAGAACCAGAGCCTGAGGAATAAAAACAGAGCCTGAGGAACAAAACCAGAGCCGATGGAACTAAAACAGAGCTCGAGGAACAAAACCAGAACCCGAGAAATTAAACCAGAGCCCGAGGAAGAAAACTAGAACCCGAGGAACAAAACCAGAGACCGAGGAACAAATGGTGGGCCTGAGGAACAAAACGAGACCCGTGGACCCAAAGCACAGCCCGAGGAGCTAAAGCAGAGCTGGAAGAAAAAAACCAGAGCCCGGGCAACAAAACCAGCCCTCGAGGAAGAAAACCAGAGCCCGAGGAAGAAAACCAGAGCCCGAGGAAGACAACGAGAGCTAGAGGAGCAAAACCACAGCTCGAGGAACAAAACCAGAGCCCGAGGAAAGAAACCAGAGCCTGAGGAAGAAAACCAGAGCCCGAGGAACAAAACCAGATCCCGAAGAACAAAAGGAGGGCCCGAGGAATAAAACCAGAGCCCGAGGAACAAAACTAGCCCTCGAGGAAGAAAAGCTGAGCCCGAGGAACAAAACCAGATCCCGAGGAGCAAAACCAGATCGCGAAGAACAAAAGGAGGCCCCAAGGAACAAAACCAGAGCCCGTGGAATTATACTAGAGTCCGAGGAACAAAACCAGAGCCCGAGGAAAAAAACCAGAGCCTGAGGATCAAAAGCAGAGCCCGTGGAACTAAACCAGAGACCGGGGAACAAAACCAGAGGCCGAGAAAAAAAAACAGGGGCAGAGGAACAAAAAAAGAGGCCGAGGAACAATACCAGAGCCCGAGAAATTAAACCAGCGCCCGAGGAAGAAAACCAGAACCCGAGGAAGAAACGGTGGGCCCGAGGAACAAAACGAGACCCGTGGACCCAAACCAGAGCCCGAGGAGCTAAAGCAGAGCTGGAAGAACAAAACCAGAGCCCGGGCAACAAAACCAGCCCTCGACGAAGAAAACCAGGGCCCGAGGAAGAAAACCAGAGCCCGAGGAAGACAACGAGAGCTAGAGGAGCAAAACCACAGCTCGAGGAACAAATCCAGAGCCCGAGGAAAGAAAGCAGAGCCCGAGGAACGAAACCAGAGCCCGAGAAAAAAAACCAGATCACGAAGAACAAAAGGAGGCCCCGAGGAACAAAACCAGAGCCCGTGGAATTATACTAGAGTCCGAGGAACAAAACCAGAACCCGAGAAATTAAACCAGAGCCCGAGGAATAAAACCAGAACCCGAGGAACAAAACCAGAGACGGAGGAACAAATGCTGGGCCTGAGGAGCAAAACGAGACCCGTGGACGCAAACCAGAGCCCGAGGAGCTAAAGCAGAGCTGGAAGAACAAAACCAGAGCCCGGGCAACAAAACCAGCCCTCGAGGAAGAAAACCAGAGCCCGAGGAAAAAAACCAGAGCCCGAGGAAGACAACGAGAGCTAGAGGAGCAAAACCACAGCTCGAGGAAGAAAACCAGAGCCCGAGGAAAGAAAGCAGAGCCCGAGGAACGAAACCAGAGCCCGAGAAACAAAACCAGATCGTGAAGAACAAAAGGAGGCCCCGAGGAACAAAACCAGAGCCCGTGGAATTATACTAGAGTCCGAGGAACAAAACCAGAGGCCGAGGAAAGAAACCAGAGCCCAAGGAACAAAAACAGGTCCCGAAGAACAAAAGGAGAGTCTGAGGAAGAAAACGAGACCCCGAGGAACAAAACTAGCCCTCGAGGAAGAATACCAGAGCCCGAGGAAGAAAACCAGAGCCCGAGGAAGACAACCAGAGCTAGAGGAGCAAAACCACAGCTCGAGGAACAAAACCAGAGCCCGAGGAAAGAAACCAGAGCCCGAGGAAGAAAACCAGAGCCCGAGGAACAAAACCAGATCCCGAAGAACAAAAGGAGGGCCCGAGGAATAAAACCAGACCCCGAGGAACAAAACTAGCCCTCGAGGAAGAAAACCAGAGCCCGAGGAACAAACCCAGAGCCCGAGGAAGACAACGAGAGCTACAGGAGCAAAACCACAGCTCAAGGAACAAAACGAGCTCCCGAGGAAAGAAACCAGAGCCCGAGGAACGAAACCAGATCCCGAGGAACAAAACCAGATCGCGAAGAACAAAAGGAGGCCCCGAGGAACAAAACCAGAGCCCGTGGAATCATACTAGAGTCCGAGGAACAAAACCAGAGCCCGAGGAAAAAAAACAGAGCCTGAGGAACAAAAGCAGAGCCCGTGGAACTAAACCAGAGCCCGGGGAACAAAACCAGAGGCCGAGAAAAAAAAACAGGGGCAGAGGAACAAAAAAAGAGGCCGAGGAACAATACCAGAGCCCGAGAAATTAAACCAGCGCCCGAGGAAGAAAACCAGAACCCGAGGAAGAAACGGTGGGCCCGAGGAACAAAACGAGACCCGTGGACCCAAACCAGAGTCCGAGGAGGTAAAGCAGAGCTGGAAGAACAAAACCAGAGCCCGGGGAACAAAACCAGCCCTCGACGAAGAAAACCAGGGCCCGAGGAAGAAAACCAGAGCCCGAGGAAGACAACGAGAGCTAGAGGAGCAAAACCACAGCTCGAGGAACAAATCCAGAGCCCGAGGAAAGAAAGCAGAGCCCGAGGAACGAAACCAGAGCCCGAGAAACAAAACCAGATCGCGAAGAACAAAAGGAGGCCCCGAGGAACAAAACCAGAGCCCGTGGAATTATACGAGAGTCCGAGGAACAAAACCAGAACCCGAGAAATTAAACCAGAGCCCGAGGAAGAAAACCAGAACCCGAGGAACAAAACCAGAGACGGAGGAACAAATGCTGGGCCTGAGGAGCAAAACGAGACCCGTGGACGCAAACCAGAGCCCGAGGAGCTAAAGCAGAGCTGGAAGAACAAAACCAGAGCCCGGGCAACAAAACCAGCCCTCGAGGAAGAAAACCAGAGCCCGAGGAAAAAAACCAGAGCCCGAGGAAGACAACCAGAGCCTGAGGAACGAAACCAGAGCCCGAGAAACAAAACCAGATCGTGAAGAACAAAAGGAGGCCCCGAGGAACAAAACCAGAGCCCGTGGAATTATACTAGAGTCCGAGGAACAAAACCAGAGGCCGAGGAAAGAAACCAGAGCCCAAGGAACAAAAACAGGTCCCGAAGAACAAAAGGACAGTCTGAGGAAGAAAACGAGACCCCGAGGAACAAAACTAGCCCTCGAGGAAGAATACCAGAGCCCGAGGAAGAAAACCAGAGCCCGAGGAAGACAACCAGAGCTAGAGGAGCAAAACCACAGCTCGAGGAACAAAACCAGAGCCCGAGGAAAGAAACCAGAGCCCGAGGAACAAAACCAGAGCCCGAAGAACAAAAGGAGGGCCCGAAGAACAAAAGGAGGGCCCGAGGAATAAAACCAGACCCCGAGGAACAAAACTAGCCCTCGAGGAAGAAAACCAGAGCCCGAGGAAGAAAACCAGAGCCCGAGGAAGACAACGAGAGCTAGAGGAGCAAAACCACAGCTCGAGGAACAAAACGAGCTCCCGAGGAAAGAAAACAGAGCCCGAGGAACAAAACCAGATCCCAAGGAACAAAACCAGATCGCGAAGAACAAAAGGAGGCCCCGAGGAACAAAACCAGAGCTCGTGGAATTATACTAGAGTCCGAGGAACAGAACCAGAGCCTGAGGAATAAAAACAGAGCCTGAGGAACAAAACCAGAGCCGATGGAACTAAAACAGAGCTCGAGGAACAAAACCAGAACCCGAGAAATTAAACCAGAGCCCGAGGAAGAAAACTAGAACCCGAGGAACAAAACCAGAGACCGAGGAACAAATGGTGGGCCTGAGGAACAAAACGAGACCCGTGGACCCAAAGCACAGCCCGAGGAGCTAAAGCAGAGCTGGAAGAAAAAAACCAGAGCCCGGGCAACAAAACCAGCCCTCGAGGAAGAAAACCAGAGCCCGAGGAAGAAAACCAGAGCCCGAGGAAGACAACCAGAGCTAGAGGAGCAAAACCACAGCTCGAGGAACAAAACCAGAGCCCGAGGAAAGAAACCAGAGCCTGAGGAAGAAAACCAGAGCCCGAGGAACAAAACCAGATCCCGAAGAACAAAAGGAGGGCCCGAGGAATAAAACCAGAGCCCGAGGAACAAAACTAGCCCTCGAGGAAGAAAAGCTGAGCCCGAGGAACAAAACCAGATCCCGAGGAGCAAAACCAGATCGCGAAGAACAAAAGGAGGCCCCAAGGAACAAAACCAGAGCCCGTGGAATTATACTAGAGTCCGAGGAACAAAACCAGAGCCCGAGGAAAAAAACCAGAGCCTGAGGATCAAAAGCAGAGCCCGTGGAACTAAACCAGAGACCGGGGAACAAAACCAGAGGCCGAGAAAAAAAAACAGGGGCAGAGGAACAAAAAAAGAGGCCGAGGAACAATACCAGAGCCCGAGAAATTAAACCAGCGCCCGAGGAAGAAAACCAGAACCCGAGGAAGAAACGGTGGGCCCGAGGAACAAAACGAGACCCGTGGACCCAAACCAGAGCCCGAGGAGCTAAAGCAGAGCTGGAAGAACAAAACCAGAGCCCGGGCAACAAAACCAGCCCTCGACGAAGAAAACCAGGGCCCGAGGAAGAAAACCAGAGCCCGAGGAAGACAACGAGAGCTAGAGGAGCAAAACCACAGCTCGAGGAACAAATCCAGAGCCCGAGGAAAGAAAGCAGAGCCCGAGGAACGAAACCAGAGCCCGAGAAAAAAAACCAGATCACGAAGAACAAAAGGAGGCCCCGAGGAACAAAACCAGAGCCCGTGGAATTATACTAGAGTCCGAGGAACAAAACCAGAACCCGAGAAATTAAACCAGAGCCCGAGGAATAAAACCAGAACCCGAGGAACAAAACCAGAGACGGAGGAACAAATGCTGGGCCTGAGGAGCAAAACGAGACCCGTGGACGCAAACCAGAGCCCGAGGAGCTAAAGCAGAGCTGGAAGAACAAAACCAGAGCCCGGGCAACAAAACCAGCCCTCGAGGAAGAAAACCAGAGCCCGAGGAAAAAAACCAGAGCCCGAGGAAGACAACGAGAGCTAGAGGAGCAAAACCACAGCTCGAGGAAGAAAACCAGAGCCCGAGGAAAGAAAGCAGAGCCCGAGGAACGAAACCAGAGCCCGAGAAACAAAACCAGATCGTGAAGAACAAAAGGAGGCCCCGAGGAACAAAACCAGAGCCCGTGGAATTATACTAGAGTCCGAGGAACAAAACCAGAGGCCGAGGAAAGAAACCAGAGCCCAAGGAACAAAAACAGGTCCCGAAGAACAAAAGGAGAGTCTGAGGAAGAAAACGAGACCCCGAGGAACAAAACTAGCCCTCGAGGAAGAATACCAGAGCCCGAGGAAGAAAACCAGAGCCCGAGGAAGACAACCAGAGCTAGAGGAGCAAAACCACAGCTCGAGGAACAAAACCAGAGCCCGAGGAAAGAAACCAGAGCCCGAGGAAGAAAACCAGAGCCCGAGGAACAAAACCAGATCCCGAAGAACAAAAGGAGGGCCCGAGGAATAAAACCAGACCCCGAGGAACAAAACTAGCCCTCGAGGAAGAAAACCAGAGCCCGAGGAACAAACCCAGAGCCCGAGGAAGACAACGAGAGCTAGAGGAGCAAAACCACAGCTCAAGGAACAAAACGAGCTCCCGAGGAAAGAAACCAGAGCCCGAGGAACGAAACCAGATCCCGAGGAACAAAACCAGATCGCGAAGAACAAAAGGAGGCCCCAAGGAACAAAACCAGAGCCCGTGGAATTATACTAGAGTCCGAGGAACAAAACCAGAGCCCGAGGAAAAAAAACAGAGCCTGAGGAACAAAAGCAGAGCCCGTGGAACTAAACCAGAGCCCGGGGAAAAAAACCAGAGGCCGAGAAAAAAAAACAGGGGCAGAGGAACAAAAAAAGAGGCCGAGGAACAATACCAGAGCCCGAGAAATTAAACCAGCGCCCGAGGAAGAAAACCAGAACCCGAGGAAGAAACGGTGGGCCCGAGGAACAAAACGAGACCCGTGGACCCAAACCAGAGCCCGAGGAGCTAAAGCAGAGCTGGAAGAACAAAACCAGAGCCCGGGGAACAAAACCAGCCCTCGACGAAGAAAACCAGGGCCCGAGGAAGAAAACCAGAGCCCGAGGAAGACAACGAGAGCTAGAGGAGCAAAACCACAGCTCGAGGAACAAATCCAGAGCCCGAGGAAAGAAAGCAGAGCCCGAGGAACGAAACCAGAGCCCGAGAAACAAAACCAGATCGTGAAGAACAAAAGGAGGCCCCGAGGAACAAAACCAGAGCCCGTGGAATTATACTAGAGTCCGAGGAACAAAACCAGAGGCCGAGGAAAGAAACCAGAGCCCAAGGAACAAAAACAGGTCCCGAAGAACAAAAGGAGAGTCTGAGGAAGAAAACGAGACCCCGAGGAACAAAACTAGCCCTCGAGGAAGAATACCAGAGCCCGAGGAAGAAAACCAGAGCCCGAGGAAGACAACCAGAGCTAGAGGAGCAAAACCACAGCTCGAGGAACAAAACCAGAGCCCGAGGAAAGAAACCAGAGCCCGAGGAAGAAAACCAGAGCCCGAGGAACAAAACCAGATCCCGAAGAACAAAAGGAGGGCCCGAGGAATAAAACCAGACCCCGAGGAACAAAACTAGCCCTCGAGGAAGAAAACCAGAGCCCGAGGAACAAACCCAGAGCCCGAGGAAGACAACGAGAGCTACAGGAGCAAAACCACAGCTCAAGGAACAAAACGAGCTCCCGAGGAAAGAAACCAGAGCCCGAGGAACGAAACCAGATCCCGAGGAACAAAACCAGATCGCGAAGAACAAAAGGAGGCCCCGAGGAACAAAACCAGAGCCCGTGGAATTATACTAGAGTCCGAGGAACAAAACCAGAGCCCGAGGAAAAAAAACAGAGCCTGAGGAACAAAAGCAGAGCCCGTGGAACTAAACCAGAGCCCGGGGAACAAAACCAGAGGCCGAGAAAAAAAAACAGGGGCAGAGGAACAAAAAAAGAGGCCGAGGAACAATACCAGAGCCCGAGAAATTAAACCAGCGCCCGAGGAAGAAAACCAGAACCCGAGGAAGAAACGGTGGGCCCGAGGAACAAAACGAGACCCGTGGACCCAAACCAGAGTCCGAGGAGCTAAAGCAGAGCTGGAAGAACAAAACCAGAGCCCGGGGAACAAAACCAGCCCTCGACGAAGAAAACCAGGGCCCGAGGAAGAAAACCAGAGCCCGAGGAAGACAACGAGAGCTAGAGGAGCAAAACCACAGCTCGAGGAACAAATCCAGAGCCCGAGGAAAGAAAGCAGAGCCCGAGGAACGAAACCAGAGCCCGAGAAACAAAACCAGATCGCGAAGAACAAAAGGAGGCCCCGAGGAACAAAACCAGAGCCCGTGGAATTATACGAGAGTCCGAGGAACAAAACCAGAACCCGAGAAATTAAACCAGAGCCCGAGGAAGAAAACCAGAACCCGAGGAACAAAACCAGAGACGGAGGAACAAATGCTGGGCCTGAGGAGCAAAACGAGACCCGTGGACGCAAACCAGAGCCCGAGGAGCTAAAGCAGAGCTGGAAGAACAAAAGCCCGGGCAACAAAACCAGCCCTCGAGGAAGAAAACCAGAGCCCGAGGAAAAAAACCAGAGCCCGAGGAAGACAACCAGAGCCTGAGGAACGAAACCAGAGCCCGAGAAACAAAACCAGATCGTGAAGAACAAAAGGAGGCCCCGAGGAACAAAACCAGAGCCCGTGGAATTATACTAGAGTCCGAGGAACAAAACCAGAGGCCGAGGAAAGAAACCAGAGCCCAAGGAACAAAAACAGGTCCCGAAGAACAAAAGGAGAGTCTGAGGAAGAAAACGAGACCCCGAGGAACAAAACTAGCCCTCGAGGAAGAATACCAGAGCCCGAGGAAGAAAACCAGAGCCCGAGGAAGACAACGAGAGCTAGAGGAGCAAAACCACAGCTCGAGGAACAAAACCAGAGCCCGAGGAAAGAAACCAGAGCCCGAGGAAGAAAACCAGAGCCCGAGGAACAAAACCAGATCCCGAAGAACAAAAGGAGGGCCCGAGGAATAAAACCAGACCCCGAGGAACAAAACTAGCCCTCGAGGAAGAAAACCAGAGCCCGAGGAAGAAAACCAGAGCCCGAGGAAGACAACGAGAGCTAGAGGAGCAAAACCACAGCTCGAGGAACAAAACGAGCTCCCGAGGAAAGAAAACAGAGCCCGAGGAACAAAACCAGATCCCAAGGAACAAAACCAGATCGCGAAGAACAAAAGGAGGCCCCGAGGAACAAAACCAGAGCTCGTGGAATTATACTAGAGTCCGAGGAACAGAACCAGAGCCTGAGGAATAAAAACAGAGCCTGAGGAACAAAACCAGAGCCGATGGAACTAAAACAGAGCTCGAGGAACAAAACCAGAACCCGAGAAATTAAACCAGAGCCCGAGGAAGAAAACTAGAACCCGAGGAACAAAACCAGAGACCGAGGAACAAATGGTGGGCCTGAGGAACAAAACGAGACCCGTGGACCCAAAGCACAGCCCGAGGAGCTAAAGCAGAGCTGGAAGAAAAAAACCAGAGCCCGGGCAACAAAACCAGCCCTCGAGGAAGAAAACCAGAGCCCGAGGAAGAAAACCAGAGCCCGAGGAAGACAACGAGAGCTAGAGGAGCAAAACCACAGCTCGAGGAACAAAACCAGAGCCCGAGGAAAGAAACCAGAGCCTGAGGAAGAAAACCAGAGCCCGAGGAACAAAACCAGATCCCGAAGAACAAAAGGAGGGCCCGAGGAATAAAACCAGAGCCCGAGGAACAAAACTAGCCCTCGAGGAAGAAAAGCTGAGCCCGAGGAACAAAACCAGATCCCGAGGAGCAAAACCAGATCGCGAAGAACAAAAGGAGGCCCCAAGGAACAAAACCAGAGCCCGTGGAATTATACTAGAGTCCGAGGAACAAAACCAGAGCCCGAGGAAAAAAACCAGAGCCTGAGGATCAAAAGCAGAGCCCGTGGAACTAAACCAGAGACCGGGGAACAAAACCAGAGGCCGAGAAAAAAAAACAGGGGCAGAGGAACAAAAAAAGAGGCCGAGGAACAATACCAGAGCCCGAGAAATTAAACCAGCGCCCGAGGAAGAAAACCAGAACCCGAGGAAGAAACGGTGGGCCCGAGGAACAAAACGAGACCCGTGGACACAAACCAGAGCCCGAGGAGCTAAAGCAGAGCTGGAAGAACAAAACCAGAGCCCGGGCAACAAAACCAGCCCTCGACGAAGAAAACCAGGGCCCGAGGAAGAAAACCAGAGCCCGAGGAAGACAACGAGAGCTAGAGGAGCAAAACCACAGCTCGAGGAACAAATCCAGAGCCCGAGGAAAGAAAGCAGAGCCCGAGGAACGAAACCAGAGCCCGAGAAAAAAAACCAGATCACGAAGAACAAAAGGAGGCCCCGAGGAACAAAACCAGAGCCCGTGGAATTATACTAGAGTCCGAGGAACAAAACCAGAACCCGAGAAATTAAACCAGAGCCCGAGGAATAAAACCAGAACCCGAGGAACAAAACCAGAGACGGAGGAACAAATGCTGGGCCTGAGGAGCAAAACGAGACCCGTGGACGCAAACCAGAGCCCGAGGAGCTAAAGCAGAGCTGGAAGAACAAAACCAGAGCCCGGGCAACAAAACCAGCCCTCGAGGAAGAAAACCAGAGCCCGAGGAAAAAAACCAGAGCCCGAGGAAGACAACGAGAGCTAGAGGAGCAAAACCACAGCTCGAGGAAGAAAACCAGAGCCCGAGGAAAGAAAGCAGAGCCCGAGGAACGAAACCAGAGCCCGAGAAACAAAACCAGATCGTGAAGAACAAAAGGAGGCCCCGAGGAACAAAACCAGAGCCCGTGGAATTATACTAGAGTCCGAGGAACAAAACCAGAGGCCGAGGAAAGAAACCAGAGCCCAAGGAACAAAAACAGGTCCCGAAGAACAAAAGGAGAGTCTGAGGAAGAAAACGAGACCCCGAGGAACAAAACTAGCCCTCGAGGAAGAATACCAGAGCCCGAGGAAGAAAACCAGAGCCCGAGGAAGACAACCAGAGCTAGAGGAGCAAAACCACAGCTCGAGGAACAAAACCAGAGCCCGAGGAAAGAAACCAGAGCCCGAGGAAGAAAACCAGAGCCCGAGGAAGAAAACCAGAACCCGAGGAACAAAACCAGAGACGGAGGAACAAATGCTGGGCCTGAGGAGCAAAACGAGACCCGTGGACGCAAACCAGAGCCCGAGGAGCTAAAGCAGAGCTGGAAGAACAAAACCAGAGCCCGGGCAACAAAACCAGCCCTCGAGGAAGAAAACCAGAGCCCGAGGAAAAAAACCAGAGCCCGAGGAAGACAACCAGAGCCTGAGGAACGAAACCAGAGCCCGAGAAACAAAACCAGATCGTGAAGAACAAAAGGAGGCCCCGAGGAACAAAACCAGAGCCCGTGGAATTATACTAGAGTCCGAGGAACAAAACCAGAGGCCGAGGAAAGAAACCAGAGCCCAAGGAACAAAAACAGGTCCCGAAGAACAAAAGGAGAGTCTGAGGAAGAAAACGAGACCCCGAGGAACAAAACTAGCCCTCGAGGAAGAATACCAGAGCCCGAGGAAGAAAACCAGAGCCCGAGGAAGACAACCAGAGCTAGAGGAGCAAAACCACAGCTCGAGGAACAAAACCAGAGCCCGAGGAAAGAAACCAGAGCCCGAGGAAGAAAACCAGAGCCCGAGGAACAAAACCAGATCCCGAAGAACAAAAGGAGGGCCCGAGGAATAAAACCAGACCCCGAGGAACAAAACTAGCCCTCGAGGAAGAAAACCAGAGCCCGAGGAACAAACCCAGAGCCCGAGGAAGACAACGAGAGCTAGAGGAGCAAAACCACAGCTCAAGGAACAAAACGAGCTCCCGAGGAAAGAAACCACAGCCCGAGGAACGAAACCAGATCCCAAGGAACAAAACCAGATCGCGAAGAACAAAAGGAGGCCCCGAGGAACAAAACCAGAGCCCGTGGAATTATACTAGAGTCCGAGGAACAAAACCAGAGCCCGAGGAAAAAAAACAGAGCCTGAGGAACAAAAGCAGAGCCCGTGGAACTAAACCAGAGCCCGGGGAACAAAACCAGAGGCCGAGAAAAAAAAACAGGGGCAGAGGAACAAAAAAAGAGGCCGAGGAACAATACCAGAGCCCGAGAAATTAAACCAGCGCCCGAGGAAGAAAACCAGAATGCGAGGAAGAAACGGTGGGCCCGAGGAACAAAACGAGACCCGTGGACCCAAACCAGAGTCCGAGGAGCTAAAGCAGAGCTGGAAGAACAAAACCAGAGCCCGGGGAACAAAACCAGCCCTCGACGAAGAAAACCAGGGCCCGAGGAAGAAAACCAGAGCCCGAGGAAGACAACGAGAGCTAGAGGAGCAAAACCACAGCTCGAGGAACAAATCCAGAGCCCGAGGAAAGAAAGCAGAGCCCGAGGAACGAAACCAGAGCCCGAGAAACAAAACCAGATCGCGAAGAACAAAAGGAGGCCCCGAGGAACAAAACCAGAGCCCGTGGAATTATACGAGAGTCCGAGGAACAAAACCAGAACCCGAGAAATTAAACCAGAGCCCGAGGAAGAAAACCAGAACCCGAGGAACAAAACCAGAGACGGAGGAACAAATGCTGGGCCTGAGGAGCAAAACGAGACCCGTGGACGCAAACCAGAGCCCGAGGAGCTAAAGCAGAGCTGGAAGAACAAAACCAGAGCCCGGGCAACAAAACCAGCCCTCGAGGAAGAAAACCAGAGCCCGAGGAAAAAAAACAGAGCCCGAGGAAGACAACCAGAGCCTGAGGAACGAAACCAGAGCCCGAGAAACAAAACCAGATCGTGAAGAACAAAAGGAGGCCCCGAGGAACAAAACCAGAGCCCGTGGAATTATACTAGAGTCCGAGGAACAAAACCAGAGGCCGAGGAAAGAAACCAGAGCCCAAGGAACAAAAACAGGTCCCGAAGAACAAAAGGACAGTCTGAGGAAGAAAACGAGACCCCGAGGAACAAAACTAGCCCTCGAGGAAGAATACCAGAGCCCGAGGAAGAAAACCAGAGCCCGAGGAAGACAACCAGAGCTAGAGGAGCAAAACCACAGCTCGAGGAACAAAACCAGAGCCCGAGGAAAGAAACCAGAGCCCGAGGAAGAAAACCAGAGCCCGAGGAACAAAACCAGATCCCGAAGAACAAAAGGAGGGCCCGAGGAATAAAACCAGACCCCGAGGAACAAAACTAGCCCTCGAGGAAGAAAACCAGAGCCCGAGGAAGAAAACCAGAGCCCGAGGAAGACAACGAGAGCTAGAGGAGCAAAACCACAGCTCGAGGAACAAAACGAGCTCCCGAGGAAAGAAAACAGAGCCCGAGGAACAAAACCAGATCCCAAGGAAAAAACCAGATCGCGAAGAACAAAAGGAGGCCCCGAGGAACAAAACCAGAGCTCGTGGAATTATACTAGAGTCCGAGGAACAGAACCAGAGCCTGAGGAATAAAAACAGAGCCTGAGGAACAAAACCAGAGCCGATGGAACTAAAACAGAGCTCGAGGAACAAAACCAGAACCCGAGAAATTAAACCAGAGCCCGAGGAAGAAAACTAGAACCCGAGGAACAAAACCAGAGACCGAGGAACAAATGGTGGGCCTGAGGAACAAAACGAGACCCGTGGACCCAAAGCACAGCCCGAGGAGCTAAAGCAGAGCTGGAAGAAAAAAACCAGAGCCCGGGCAACAAAACCAGCCCTCGAGGAAGAAAACCAGAGCCCGAGGAAGAAAACCAGAGCCCGAGGAAGACAACGAGAGCTAGAGGAGCAAAACCACAGCTCGAGGAACAAAACCAGAGCCCGAGGAAAGAAACCAGAGCCTGAGGAAGAAAACCAGAGCCCGAGGAACAAAACCAGATCCCGAAGAACAAAAGGAGGGCCCGAGGAATAAAACCAGAGCCCGAGGAACAAAACTAGCCCTCGA
Organism: Calonectris borealis; assembly: GCF_964195595.1. NCBI lineage: Eukaryota > Metazoa > Chordata > Aves > Procellariiformes > Procellariidae > Calonectris > Calonectris borealis. Next base: position 770,610 of record NC_134318.1, on the reverse strand, counting down.
GGAAGAAAAGCTGAGCCCGAGGAACAAAACCAGATCCCGAGGAGCAAAACCAGATCGCGAAGAACAAAAGGAGGCCCCGAGGAACAAAACCAGAGCCCGTGGAATTACACTAGAGTCCGAGGAACAAAACCAGAGCCCGAGGAAAAAAAACAGAGCCTGAGGAACAAAAGCAGAGCCCGTGGAACTAAACCAGAGCCCGGGGAACAAAACCAGAGGCCGAGAAAAAAAAACAGGGGCAGAGGAACAAAAAAAGAGGCCGAGGAACAATACCAGAGCCCGAGAAATTAAACCAGCGCCCGAGGAAGAAAACCAGAACCCGAGGAAGAAACGGTGGGCCCGAGGAACAAAACGAGACCCGTGGACCCAAACCAGAGCCCGAGGAGCTAAAGCAGAGCTGGAAGAACAAAACCAGAGCCCGGGGTACAAAACCAGCCCTCGACGAAGAAAACCAGGGCCCGAGGAAGAAAACCAGAGCCCGAGGAAGACAACGAGAGCTAGAGGAGCAAAACCACAGCTCAAGGAACAAATCCAGAGCCCGAGGAAAGAAAGCAGAGCCCGAGGAACGAAACCAGAGCCCGAGAAACAAAACCAGATCACGAAGAACAAAAGGAGACCCCGAGGAACAAAACCAGAGCCCGTGGAATTATACTACAGTCCGAGGAACAAAACCAGAACCCGAGAAATTAAACCAGAGCCCGAGGAAGAAAACCAGAACCCGAGGAACAAAACCAGAGACGGAGGAACAAATGCTGGGCCTGAGGAGCAAAACGAGACGCGTGGACGCAAACCAGAGCCCGAGGAGCTAAAGCAGAGCTGGAAGAACAAAACCAGAGCCCGGGGAACAAAACCAGCCCTCGAGGAAGAAAACCAGAGCCCGAGGAAAAAAACCAGAGCCCGAGGAAGACAACGAGAGCTAGAGGAGCAAAACCACAGCTCGAGGAAGAAAACCAGAGCCCGAGGAAAGAAACCAGAGCCCGAGGAACGAAACCAGAGCCCGAGAAACAAAACCAGATCGTGAAGAACAAAAGGAGGCCCCGAGGAACAAAACCAGAGCCCGTGGAATTATACTAGAGTCCGAGGAACAAAACCAGAGGCCGAGGAAAGAAACCAGAGCCCAAGGAACAAAAACAGGTCCCGAAGAACAAAAGGAGAGTCTGAGGAAGAAAACGAGACCCCGAGGAACAAAACTAGCCCTCGAGGAAGAATACCAGAGCCCGAGGAAGAAAACCAGAGCCCGAGGAAGACAACCAGAGCTAGAGGAGCAAAACCACAGCTCGAGGAACAAAACCAGAGCCCGAGGAAAGAAACCAGAGCCCGAGGAAGAAAACCAGAGCCCGAGGAACAAAACCAGAGCCCGAAGAACAAAAGGAGGGCCTGAGGAATAAAACCAGACCCCGAGGAACAAAACTAGCCCTCGAGGAAGAAAACCAGAGCCCGAGGAACAAACCCAGAGCCCGAGGAAGACAACGAGAGCTAGAGGAGCAAAACCACAGCTCAAGGAACAAAACGAGCTCCCGAGGAAAGAAAACAGAGCCCGAGGAACAAAACCAGATCCCGAGGAGCAAAACCAGATCGCGAAGAACAAAAGGAGGCCCCGAGGAACAAAACCAGAGCCCGTGGAATTATACTAGAGTCCGAGGAACAAAACCAGAGCCCGAGGAAAAAAACCAGAGCCTGAGGAACAAAAGCAGAGCCCGTGGAACTAAACCAGAGCCCGGGGAACAAAACCAGAGGCCGAGAAAAAAAAACAGGGGCAGAGGAACAAAAAAAGAGGCCGAGGAACAATACCAGAGCCCGAGAAATTAAACCGGAGCCCGAGGAAGAAAACCAGAACCCGAGGAAGAAACGGTGGGCCCGAGGAACAAAACGAGACCCGTGGACCCAAACCAGAGCCCGAGGAGCTAAAGCAGAGCTGGAAGAACAAAACCAGAGCCCGGGGAACAAAACCAGCCCTCGAGGAAGAAAACCAGGGCCCGAGGAAGAAAACCAGAGCCCGAGGAAGACAACGAGAGCTAGAGGAGCAAAACCACAGCTCGAGGAACAAATCCAGAGCCCAAGGAAAGAAAGCAGAGCCCGAGGAACGAAACCAGAGCCCGAGAAACAAAACCAGATCGTGAAGAACAAAAGGAGGCCCCGAGGAACAAAACCAGAGCCCGTGGAATTATACTAGAGTCCGAGGAACAAAACCAGAACCCGAGAAATTAAACCAGAGCCCGAGGAAGAAAACTAGAACCCGAGGAACAAAACCACAGACTGAGGAACAAATGGTGGGCCTGAGGAACAAAACGAGACCCGTGGACCCAAAGCACAGCCCGAGGAGCTAAAGCAGAGCTGGAAGAAAAAAACCAGAGCCCGGGCAACAAAACCAGCCCTCGAGGAAGAAAACCAGAGCCCGAGGAAGAAAACCAGAGCCCGAGGAAGACAACGAGAGCTAGAGGAGCAAAACCACAGCTCGAGGAACAAAACCAGAGCCCGAGGAAAGAAACCAGAGCCTGAGGAAGAAAACCAGAGCCCGAGGAACAAAACCAGATCCCGAAGAACAAAAGGAGGGCCCGAGGAATAAAACCAGAGCCCGAGGAACAAAACTAGCCCTCGAGGAAGAAAAGCTGAGCCCGAGGAACAAAACCAGATCCCGAGGAGCAAAACCAGATCGCGAAGAACAAAAGGAGGCCCCAAGGAACAAAACCAGAGCCCGTGGAATTATACTAGAGTCCGAGGAACAAAACCAGAGCCCGAGGAAAAAAAACAGAGCCTGAGGAACAAAAGCAGAGCCCGTGGAACTAAACCAGAGCCCGGGGAACAAAACCAGAGGCCGAGAAAAAAAAACAGGGGCAGAGGAACAAAAAAAGAGGCCGAGGAACAATACCAGAGCCCGAGAAATTAAACCAGCGCCCGAGGAAGAAAACCAGAACCCGAGGAAGAAACGGTGGGCCCGAGGAACAAAACGAGACCCGTGGACCCAAACCAGAGCCCGAGGAGCTAAAGCAGAGCTGGAAGAACAAAACCAGAGCCCGGGCAACAAAACCAGCCCTCGACGAAGAAAACCAGGGCCCGAGGAAGAAAACCAGAGCCCGAGGAAGACAACGAGAGCTAGAGGAGCAAAACCACAGCTCGAGGAACAAATCCAGAGCCCGAGGAAAGAAAGCAGAGCCCGAGGAACGAAACCAGAGCCCGAGAAACAAAACCAGATCACGAAGAACAAAAGGAGACCCCGAGGAACAAAACCAGAGCCCGTGGAATTATACTAGAGTCCGAGGAACAAAACCAGAACCCGAGAAATTAAACCAGAGCCCGAGGAATAAAACCAGAACCCGAGGAACAAAACCAGAGACGGAGGAACAAATGCTGGGCCTGAGGAGCAAAACGAGACCCGTGGACCCAAACCAGAGCCCGAGGAGCTAAAGCAGAGCTGGAAGAACAAAACCAGAGCCCGGGGAACAAAACCAGCCCTCGAGGAAGAAAACCAGAGCCCGAGGAAGAAAACCAGAGCCCGAGGAAGACAACCAGAGCTAGAGGAGCAAAACCACAGCTCGAGGAACAAAACCAGAGGCCGAGGAAAGAAAGCAGAGCCCGAGGAAGAAAACCAGAGCCCGAGGAACAAAACCAGATCCCGAAGAACAAAAGGAGGGCCCGAGGAATAAAACCAGACCCCGAGGAACAAAACTAGCCCTCGAGGAAGAAAACCAGAGCCCGAGGAACAAACCCAGAGCCCGAGGAAGACAACGAGAGCTAGAGGAGCAAAACCACAGCTCAAGGAACAAAACGAGCTCCCGAGGAAAGAAACCAGAGCCCGAGGAACGAAACCAGATCCCGAGGAACAAAACCAGATCGCGAAGAACAAAAGGAGGCCCCGAGGAACAAAACCAGAGCCCGTGGAATTATACTAGAGTCCGAGGAACAAAACCAGAGCCCGAGGAAAAAAACCAGAGCCTGAGGAACAAAAGCAGAGCCCGTGGAACTAAACCAGAGCCCGGGGAACAAAACCAGAGGCCGAGAAAAAAAAACAGGGGCAGAGGAACAAAAAAAGAGGCCGAGGAACAATACCAGAGCCCGAGAAATTAAACCAGAGCCCGAGGAAGAAAACCAGAACCCGAGGAAGAAACGGTGGGCCCGAGGAACAAAACGAGACCCGTGGACCCAAACCAGAGCCCGAGGAGCTAAAGCAGAGCTGGAAGAACAAAACCAGAGCCCGGGGAACAAAACCAGCCCTCGACGAAGAAAACCAGGGCCCGAGGAAGAAAACCAGAGCCCGAGGAAGACAACGAGAGCTAGAGGAGCAAAACCACAGCTCGAGGAACAAATCCAGAGCCCAAGGAAAGAAAGCAGAGCCCGAGGAACGAAACCAGAGCCCGAGAAACAAAACCAGATCGTGAAGAACAAAAGGAGGCCCCGAGGAACAAAACCAGAGCCCGTGGAATTATACTAGAGTCCGAGGAACAAAACCAGAACCCGAGAAATTAAACCAGAGCCCGAGGAAGAAAACTAGAACCCGAGGAACAAAACCAGAGACCGAGGAACAAATGGTGGGCCTGAGGAACAAAACGAGACCCATGGACCCAAAGCACAACCCGAGGAGCTAAAGCAGAGCTGGAAGAAAAAAACCAGAGCCCGGGCAACAAAACCAGCCCTCGAGGAAGAAAACCAGAGCCCGAGGAAGAAAACCAGAGCCCGAGGAAGACAACGAGAGCTAGAGGAGCAAAACCACAGCTCGAGGAACAAAACCAGAGCCCGAGGAAAGAAACCAGAGCCTGAGGAAGAAAACCAGAGCCCGAGGAACAAAACCAGATCCCGAAGAACAAAAGGAGGGCCCGAGGAATAAAACCAGAGCCCGAGGAACAAAACTAGCCCTCGAGGAAGAAAAGCTGAGCCCGAGGAACAAAACCAGATCCCGAGGAGCAAAACCAGATCGCGAAGAACAAAAGGAGGCCCCAAGGAACAAAACCAGAGCCCGTGGAATTATACTAGAGTCCGAGGAACAAAACCAGAGCCCGAGGAAAAAAAACAGAGCCTGAGGATCAAAAGCAGAGCCCGTGGAACTAAACCAGAGCCCGGGGAACAAAACCAGAGGCCGAGAAAAAAAAACAGGGGCAGAGGAACAAAAAAAGAGGCCGAGGAACAATACCAGAGCCCGAGAAATTAAACCAGCGCCCGAGGAAGAAAACCAGAACCCGAGGAAGAAACGGTGGGCCCGAGGAACAAAACGAGACCCGTGGACCCAAACCAGAGCCTGAGGAGCTAAAGCAGAGCTGGAAGAACAAAACCAGAGCCCGGGGAACAAAACCAGCCCTCGACGAAGAAAACCAGGGCCCGAGGAAGAAAACCAGAGCCCGAGGAAGACAACGAGAGCTAGAGGAGCAAAACCACAGCTCGAGGAACAAATCCAGAGCCCGAGGAAAGAAAGCAGAGCCCGAGGAACGAAACCAGAGCCCGAGAAACAAAACCAGATCACGAAGAACAAAAGGAGACCCCGAGGAACAAAACCAGAGCCCGTGGAATTATACTAGAGTCCGAGGAACAAAACCAGAACCCGAGAAATTAAACCAGAGCCCGAGGAATAAAACCAGAACCCGAGGAACAAAACCAGAGACGGAGGAACAAATGCTGGGCCTGAGGAGCAAAACGAGACCCGTGGACGCAAACCAGAGCCCGAGGAGCTAAAGCAGAGCTGGAAGAACAAAACCAGAGCCCGGGCAACAAAACCAGCCCTCGAGGAAGAAAACCAGAGCCCGAGGAAAAAAACCAGAGCCCGAGGAAGACAACGAGAGCTAGAGGAGCAAAACCACAGCTCGAGGAAGAAAACCAGAGCCCGAGGAAAGAAAGCAGAGCCCGAGGAACGAAACCAGAGCCCGAGAAACAAAACCAGATCGTGAAGAACAAAAGGAGGCCCCGAGGAACAAAACCAGAGCCCGTGGAATTATACTAGAGTCCGAGGAACAAAACCAGAGGCCGAGGAAAGAAACCAGAGCCCAAGGAACAAAAACAGGTCCCGAAGAACAAAAGGAGAGTCTGAGGAAGAAAACGAGACCCCGAGGAACAAAACTAGCCCTCGAGGAAGAATACCAGAGCCCGAGGAAGAAAACCAGAGCCCGAGGAAGACAACCAGAGCTAGAGGAGCAAAACCACAGCTCGAGGAACAAAACCAGAGCCCGAGGAAAGAAACCAGAGCCCGAGGAAGAAAACCAGAGCCCGAGGAACAAAACCAGATCCCGAAGAACAAAAGGAGGGCCCGAGGAATAAAACCAGACCCCGAGGAACAAAACTAGCCCTCGAGGAAGAAAACCAGAGCCCGAGGAAGAAAACCAGAGCCCGAGGAAGACATCGAGAGCTAGAGGAGCAAAACCACAGCTCGAGGAACAAAACGAGCTCCCGAGGAAAGAAAACAGAGCCCGAGGAAAGAAAACAGAGCCCGAGGAACAACACCAGATCCCAAGGAACAAAACCAGATCGCGAAGAACAAAAGGAGGCCCCGAGGAACAAAACCAGAGCTCGTGGAATTATACTAGAGTCCGAGGAACAGAACCAGAGCCTGAGGAATAAAAACAGAGCCTGAGGAACAAAACCAGAGCCGATGGAACTAAAACAGAGCTCGAGGAACAAAACCAGAACCCGAGGAATTAAACCAGAGCCCGAGGAAGAAAACTAGAACCCGAGGAACAAAACCAGAGACCGAGGAACAAATGGTGGACCTGAGGAACAAAACGAGACCCGTGGACCCAAAGCACAGCCCGAGGAGCTAAAGCAGAGCTGGAAGAAAAAAACCAGATCCTGGGCAACAAAACCAGCCCTCGAGGAAGAAAACCAGAGCCCGAGGAAGAAAACCAGAGCCCGAGGAAGACAACCAGAGCTAGAGGAGCAAAACCACAGCTCGAGGAACAAAACCAGAGCCCGAGGAAAGAAACCAGAGCCCGAGGAAGAAAACCAGAGCCCGAGAAACAAAACCAGAGCCCGAAGAACAAAAGGAGGGCCTGAGGAATAAAACCAGACCCCGAGGAACAAAACTAGCCCTCGAGTAAGAAAAGCTGAGCCCGAGGAACAAACCCAGAGCCCGAGGAAGACAACGAGAGCTAGAGGAGCAAAACCACAGCTCAAGGAACAAAACGAGCTCCCGAGGAAAGAAACCAGAGCCCGAGGAACAAAACCAGATCCCGAGGAGCAAAACCAGATCGCAAAGAACAAAAGGAGGCCCCGAGGAACAAAACCAGAGCCCGTGGAATTATACTAGAGTCCGAGGAACAAAACCAGAGCCCGAGGAAAAAAAACAGAGCCTGAGGAACAAAAGCAGAGCCCGTGGAACTAAACCAGAGCCCGGGGAACAAAACCAGAGGCCGAGAAAAAAAAACAGGGGCAGAGGAACAAAAAAAGAGGCCGAGGAACAATACCAGAGCCCGAGAAATTAAACCGGAGCCCGAGGAAGAAAACCAGAACCCGAGGAAGAAACGGTGGGCCCGAGGAACAAAACGAGACCCGTGGACCCAAACCAGAGCCCGAGGAGCTAAAGCAGAGCTGGAAGAACAAAACCAGAGCCCGGGGAACAAAACCAGCCCTCGACGAAGAAAACCAGGGCCCGAGGAAGAAAACCAGAGCCCGAGGAAGACAACGAGAGCTAGAGGAGCAAAACCACAGCTCGAGGAACAAATCCAGAGCCCAAGGAAAGAAAGCAGAGCCCGAGGAACGAAACCAGAGCCCGAGAAACAAAACCAGATCGCGAAGAACAAAAGGAGGCCCCGAGGAACAAAACCAGAGCCCGTGGAATTATACTAGAGTCCGAGGAACAAAACCAGAGGCCGAGGAAGGAAACCAGAGCCCAAGGAACAAAAACAGGTCCCGAAGAACAAAAGGAGAGTCTGAGGAAGAAAACGAGACCCCGAGGAACAAAACTAGCCCTCGAGGAAGAATACCAGAGCCCGAGGAAGAAAACCAGAGCCCGAGGAAGACAACCAGAGCTAGAGGAGCAAAACCAGATCCCGAAGAACAAAAGGAGGGCCCGAGGAATAAAACCAGACCCCGAGGAACAAAACTAGCCCTCGAGGAAGAAAACCAGAGCCCGAGGAAGAAAACCAGAGCTCGTGGAATTATACTAGAGTCCGAGGAACAGAACCAGAGCCTGAGGAATAAAAACAGAGCCTGAGGAACAAAACCAGAGCCGATGGAACTAAAACAGAGCTCGAGGAACAAAACCAGAGCCCGAGAAAAAAAACCAGAGCCTGAGGAACAAAAGCAGAGCCCGTGGAACTAAACCAGAGCCCGGGGAACAAAACCAGAGGCCGAGAAAAAAAAACAGGGGCAGAGGAACAAAAAAAGAGGCCGAGGAAAAATACCAGAGCCCGAGAAATTAAACCAGAGCCCGCGAAAGAAAACCAGAACCCGAGGAAGAAACGGTGGGCCCGAGGAACAAAACGAGACCCGTGGACCCAAACCAGAGCCCGAGGAGCTAAAGCAGAGCTGGAAGAACAAAACCAGAGCCCGGGGAACAAAACCAGCCCTCGAGGAATAAAACCAGGGCCCGAGGAAGAAAACCAGAGCCCGAGGAAGACAACGAGAGCTAGAGGAGCAAAACCACAGCTCGAGGAACAAATCCAGAGCCCGAGGAAAGAAAGCAGAGCCCGAGGAAGACAACCAGAGCTAGAGGAGCAAAACCACAGCTCGAGGAAGAAAACCAGAGCCCGAGGAAAGAAACCAGAGCCCGAGGAACGAAACCAGAGCCCGAGAAACAAAACCAGATCGTGAAGAACAAAAGGAGGCCCCGAGGAACAAAACCAGAGCCCGTGGAATTATACTAGAGTCCGAGGAACAAAACCAGAGGCCGAGGAAAGAAACCAGAGCCCAAGGAACAAAAACAGGTCCCGAAGAACAAAAGGAGAGTCTGAGGAAGAAAACGAGACCCCGAGGAACAAAACTAGCCCTCGAGGAAGAATACCAGAGCCCGAGGAAGAAAACCAGAGCCCAAGGAAGACAACCAGAGCTAGAGGAGCAAAACCACAGCTCGAGGAACAAAACCAGAGCCCGAGGAAAGAAACCAGAGCCCGAGGAAGAAAACCAGAGCCCGAGGAACAAAACCAGATCGCGAAGAACAAAAGGAGGCCCCGAGGAACAAAACCAGAGCTCGTGGAATTATACTAGAGTCCGAGGAACAGAACCAGAGCCTGAGGAATAAAAACAGAGCCTGAGGAACAAAACCAGAGCCAATGGAACTAAAACAGAGCTCGAGGAACAAAACCAGAACCCGAGGAATTAAACCAGAGCCCGAGGAAGAAAACCAGAACCCGAGGAACAAAACCAGAGACGGAGGAACAAATGCTGGGCCTGAGGAGCAAAACGAGACCCGTGGACGCAAACCAGAGCGCGAGGAGCTAAAGCAGAGCTGGAAGAACAAAACCAGAGCCCGGGCAACAAAACCAGCCCTCGAGGAAGAAAACAAGAGCCCGAGGAAAAAAACCAGAGCCCGAGGAAGACAACCAGAGCCCAAGGAACGAAACCAGAGCCCGAGAAACAAAACCAGATCGTGAAGAACAAAAGGAGGCCCCGAGGAACAAAACCAGAGCTCGTGGAATTATACTAGAGTCCGAGGAACAGAACCAGAGCCTGAGGAATAAAAACAGAGCCTGAGGAACAAAACCAGAGCCGATGGAACTAAAACAGAGCTCGAGGAACAAAACCAGAGCCCGAGGAAGAAAACCAGAGCCCGAGGAACAAAACCAGATCCCGAAGAACAAAAGGAGGGCCCGAGGAATTAAACCAGACCCCGAGGAACAAAACTAGCCCTCGAGGAAGAAAACCAGAGCCCGAGGAAGAAAACCAGAGCCCGAGGAAGACAACGAGAGCTAGAGGAGCAAAACCACAGCTCGAGGAACAAAACGAGCTCCCGAGGAAAGAAACCAGAGCCCGAGGAACAAAACCAGATCCCAAGGAACAAAACCAGATCGCGAAGAACAAAAGGAGGCCCCGAGGAACAAAACCAGAGCTCGTGGAATTATACTAGAGTCCGAGGAACAGAACCAGAGCCTGAGGAATAAAAACAGAGCCTGAGGAACAAAACCAGAGCCGATGGAACTAAAACAGAGCTCGAGGAACAAAACCAGAACCCGAGGAATTAAACCAGAGCCTGAGGAAGAAAACCAGAGCCCGAGGAACAAAACCAGATCCCGAAGAACAAAAGGAGGGCCCGAGGAATAAAACCAGAGCCCGAGGAACAAAACTAGCCCTCGAGGAAGAAAAGCTGAGCTCGAGGAACAAAACCAGATCCCGAGGAGCAAAACCAGATCGCGAAGAACAAAAGGAGGCCCCAAGGAACAAAACCAGAGCCCGTGGAATTATACTAGAGTCCGAGGAACAAAACCAGAGCCCGAGGAAAAAAAACAGAGCCTGAGGAACAAAAGCAGAGCCCGTGGAACTAAACCAGAGCCCGGGGAACAAAACCAGAGGCCGAGAAAAAAAAACAGGGGCAGAGGAACAAAAAAAGAGGCCGAGGAACAATACCAGAGCCCGAGAAATTAAACCAGCGCCCGAGGAAGAAAACCAGAACCCGAGGAATAAACGGTGGGCCCGAGGAACAAAACGAGACCCGTGGACCCAAACCAGAGTCCGAGGAGCTAAAGCAGAGCTGGAAGAACAAAACCAGAGCCCGGGGAACAAAACCAGCCCTCGACGAAGAAAACCAGGGCCCGAGGAAGAAAACCAGAGCCCGAGGAAGACAACGAGAGCTAGAGGAGCAAAACCACAGCTCGAGGAACAAATCCAGAGCCCGAGGAAAGAAAGCAGAGCCCGAGGAACGAAACCAGAGCCCGAGAAACAAAACCAGATCGCGAAGAACAAAAGGAGGCCCCGAGGAACAAAACCAGAGCCCGTGGAATTATACTAGAGTCCGAGGAACAAAACCAGAACCCGAGAAATTAAACCAGAGCCCGAGGAAGAAAACCAGAACCCGAGGAACAAAACCAGAGACGGAGGAACAAATGCTGGGCCTGAGGAGCAAAACGAGACCCGTGGACGCAAACCAGAGCCCGAGGAGCTAAAGCAGAGCTGGAAGAACAAAACCAGAGCCCGGGCAACAAAACCAGCCCTCGAGGAAGAAAACCAGAGCCCGAGGAAAAAAACCAGAGCCCGAGGAAGACAACCAGAGCTAGAGGAGCAAAACCACAGCTCGAGGAAGAAAACCAGAGCCCGAGGAAAGAAACCAGAGCCCGAGGAACGAAACCAGAGCCCGAGAAACAAAACCAGATCGTGAAGAACAAAAGGAGGCCCCGAGGAACAAAACCAGAGCCCGTGGAATTATACTAGAGTCCGAGGAACAAAACCAGAGGCCGAGGAAAGAAACCAGAGCCCAAGGAACAAAAACAGGTCCCGAAGAACAAAAGGAGAGTCTGAGGAAGAAAACGAGACCCCGAGGAACAAAACTAGCCCTCGAGGAAGAATACCAGAGCCCGAGGAAGAAAACCAGAGCCCGAGGAAGACAACCAGAGCTAGAGGAGCAAAACCACAGCTCGAGGAACAAAACCAGAGCCCGAGGAAAGAAACCAGAGCCCGAGGAAGAAAACCAGAGCCCGAGGAACAAAACCAGATCCCGAAGAACAAAAGGAGGGCCCGAGGAATAAAACCAGACCCCGAGGAACAAAACTAGCCCTCGAGGAAGAAAACCAGAGCCCGAGGAAGAAAACCAGAGCCCGAGGAAGACAACGAGAGCTAGAGGAGCAAAACCACAGCTCGAGGAACAAAACGAGCTCCCGAGGAAAGAAAACAGAGCCCGAGGAACAAAACCAGATCCCAAGGAACAAAACCAGATCGCGAAGAACAAAAGGAGGCCCCGAGGAACAAAACCAGAGCTCGTGGAATTATACTAGAGTCCGAGGAACAGAACCAGAGCCTGAGGAATAAAAACAGAGCCTGAGGAACAAAACCAGAGCCAATGGAACTAAAACAGAGCTCGAGGAACAAAACCAGAACCCGAGGAATTAAACCAGAGCCCGAGGAAGAAAACTAGAACCCGAGGAACAAAACCAGAGACCGAGGAACAAATGGTGGGCCTGAGGAACAAAACGAGACCCGTGGACCCAAAGCACAGCCCGAGGAGCTAAAGCAGAGCTGGAAGAAAAAAACCAGAGCCCAGGCAACAAAACCAGCCCTCGAGGAAGAAAACCAGAGCCCGAGGAAGAAAACCAGAGCCCGAGGAAGACAACGAGAGCTAGAGGAGCAAAACCACAGCTCGAGGAACAAAACCAGAGCCCGAGGAAAGAAACCAGAGCCTGAGGAAGAAAACCAGAGCCCGAGGAACAAAACCAGATCCCGAAGAACAAAAGGAGGGCCCGAGGAATAAAACCAGAGCCCGTGGAATTATACTAGAGTCCGAGGAACAAAACCAGAGGCCGAGGAAAGAAACCAGAGCCCAAGGAACAAAAACAGGTCCCGAAGAACAAAAGGAGAGTCTGAGGAAGAAAACGAGACCCCGAGGAACAAAACTAGCCCTCGAGGAAGAATACCAGAGCCCGAGGAAGAAAACCAGAGCCCGAGGAAGACAACCAGAGCTAGAGGAGCAAAACCACAGCTCGAGGAACAAAACCAGAGCCCGAGGAAAGAAACCAGAGCCCGAGGAAGAAAACCAGAGCCCGAGGAACAAAACCAGATCCCGAAGAACAAAAGGAGGGCCCGAGGAATAAAACCAGACCCCGAGGAACAAAACTAGCCCTCGAGGAAGAAAACCAGAGCCCGAGGAAGAAAACCAGAGCCCGAGGAAGACAACCAGAGCTAGAGGAGCAAAACCACAGCTCGAGGAACAAAACGAGCTCCCGAGGAAAGAAAACAGAGCCCGAGGAACAAAACCAGATCCCAAGGAACAAAACCAGATCGCGAAGAACAAAAGGAGGCCCCGAGGAACAAAACCAGAGCTCGTGGAATTATACTAGAGTCCGAGGAACAGAACCAGAGCCTGAGGAATAAAAACAGAGCCTGAGGAACAAAACCAGAGCCAATGGAACTAAAACAGAGCTCGAGGAACAAAACCAGAACCCGAGGAATTAAACCAGAGCCCGAGGAAGAAAACTAGAACCCGAGGAACAAAACCAGAGACCGAGGAACAAATGGTGGGCCTGAGGAACAAAACGAGACCCGTGGACCCAAAGCACAGCCCGAGGAGCTAAAGCAGAGCTGGAAGAAAAAAACCAGAGCCCAGGCAACAAAACCAGCCCTCGAGGAAGAAAACCAGAGCCCGAGGAAGAAAACCAGAGCCCGAGGAAGACAACGAGAGCTAGAGGAGCAAAACCACAGCTCGAGGAACAAAACCAGAGCCCGAGGAAAGAAACCAGAGCCTGAGGAAGAAAACCAGAGCCCGAGGAACAAAACCAGATCCCGAAGAACAAAAGGAGGGCCCGAGGAATAAAACCAGAGCCCGTGGAATTATACTAGAGTCCGAGGAACAAAACCAGAGGCCGAGGAAAGAAACCAGAGCCCAAGGAACAAAAACAGGTCCCGAAGAACAAAAGGAGAGTCTGAGGAAGAAAACGAGACCCCGAGGAACAAAACTAGCCCTCGAGGAAGAATACCAGAGCCCGAGGAAGAAAACCAGAGCCCGAGGAAGACAACCAGAGCTAGAGGAGCAAAACCACAGCTCGAGGAACAAAACCAGAGCCCGAGGAAAGAAACCAGAGCCCGAGGAAGAAAACCAGAGCCCGAGGAACAAAACCAGATCCCGAAGAACAAAAGGAGGGCCCGAGGAATAAAACCAGACCCCGAGGAACAAAACTAGCCCTCGAGGAAGAAAACCAGAGCCCGAGGAAGAAAACCAGAGCCCGAGGAAGACAACCAGAGCTAGAGGAGCAAAACCACAGCTCGAGGAACAAAACGAGCTCCCGAGGAAAGAAAACAGAGCCCGAGGAACAAAACCAGATCCCAAGGAACAAAACCAGATCGCGAAGAACAAAAGGAGGCCCCGAGGAACAAAACCAGAGCTCGTGGAATTATACTAGAGTCCGAGGAACAGAACCAGAGCCTGAGGAATAAAAACAGAGCCTGAGGAACAAAACCAGAGCCGATGGAACTAAAACAGAGCTCGAGGAACAAAACCAGAGCCCGAGGAAAAAAAACAGAGCCTGAGGAACAAAAGCAGAGCCCGTGGAACTAAACCAGAGCCCGGGGAACAAAACCAGAGGCCGAGAAAAAAAAACAGGGGCAGAGGAACAAAAAAAGAGGCCGAGGAACAATACCAGAGCCCGAGAAATTAAACCAGAGCCCGCGAAAGAAAACCAGAACCCGAGGAAGAAACGGTGGGCCCGAGGAACAAAACGAGACCCGTGGACCCAAACCAGAGCCCGAGGAGCTAAAGCAGAGCTGGAAGAACAAAACCAGAGCCCGGGGAACAAAACCAGCCCTCGAGGAAGAAAACCAGGGCCCGAGGAAGAAAACCAGAGCCCGAGGAAGACAACGAGAGCTAGAGGAGCAAAACCACAGCTCGAGGAACAAATCCAGAGCCCGAGGAAAGAAAGCAGAGCCCGAGGAACGAAACCAGAGCCCGAGAAACAAAACCAGATCGCGAAGAACAAAAGGAGGCCCCGAGGAACAAAACCAGAGCCCGTGGAATTATACTAGAGTCCGAGGAACAAAACCAGAGCCCGAGGAAAAAAACCAGAGCCTAAGGAACAAAACCAGAGCCAATGGAACTAAAGCAGAGCTCGAGGAACAAAACCAGAACCCGAGAAATTAAACCAGAGCCCGAGGAAGAAAACCAGAACCCGAGGAACAAAACCAGAGACGGAGGAACAAATGCTGGGCCTGAGGAGCAAAACGAGACCCGTGGACGCAAACCAGAGCCCGAGGAGCTAAAGCAGAGCTGGAAGAACAAAACCAGAGCCCGGGCAACAAAACCAGCCCTCGAGGAAGAAAACCAGAGCCCGAGGAAAAAAACCAGAGCCCGAGGAAGACAACCAGAGCTAGAGGAGCAAAACCACAGCTCGAGGAAGAAAACCAGAGGCCGAGGAAAGAAACCAGAGCCCGAGGAACGAAACCAGAGCCCGAGAAACAAAACCAGATCGTGAAGAACAAAAGGAGGCCCCGAGGAACAAAACCAGAGCCCGTGGAATTATACTAGAGTCCGAGGAACAAAACCAGAGGCCGAGGAAAGAAACCAGAGCCCAAGGAACAAAAACAGGTCCCGAAGAACAAAAGGAGAGTCTGAGGAAGAAAACGAGACCCCGAGGAACAAAACTAGCCCTCGAGGAAGAATACCAGAGCCCGAGGAAGAAAACCAGAGCCCGAGGAAGACAACCAGAGCTAGAGGAGCAAAACCACAGCTCGAGGAACAAAACCAGAGCCCGAGGAAAGAAACCAGAGCCCGAGGAAGAAAACCAGAGCCCGAGGAACAAAACCAGATCCCGAAGAACAAAAGGAGGGCCCGAGGAAAAAAACCAGACCCCGAGGAACAAAACTAGCCCTCGAGGAAGAAAACCAGAGCCCGAGGAAGAAAACCAGAGCCCGAGGAAGACAACGAGAGCTAGAGGAGCAAAACCACAGCTCGAGGAACAAAACGAGCTCCCGAGGAAAGAAAACAGAGCCCGAGGAACAAAACCAGATCCCAAGGAACAAAACCAGATCGCGAAGAACAAAAGGAGGCCCCGAGGAACAAAACCAGAGCTCGTGGAATTATACTAGAGTCCGAGGAACAGAACCAGAGCCTGAGGAATAAAAACAGAGCCTGAGGAACAAAACCAGAGCCAATGGAACTAAAACAGAGCTCGAGGAACAAAACCAGAACCCGAGGAATTAAACCAGAGCCCGAGGAAGAAAACCAGAACCCGAGGAACAAAACCAGAGACGGAGGAACAAATGCTGGGCCTGAGGAGCAAAACGAGACCCGTGGACGCAAACCAGAGCCCGAGGAGCTAAAGCAGAGCTGGAAGAACAAAACCAGAGCCCGGGCAACAAAACCAGCCCTCGAGGAAGAAAACCAGAGCCCGAGGAAAAAAACCAGAGCCCGAGGAAGACAACCAGAGCCCGAGGAACGAAACCAGAGCCCGAGAAACAAAACCAGATCGTGAAGAACAAAAGGAGGCCCCGAGGAACAAAACCAGAGCCCGTGGAATTATACTAGAGTCCGAGGAACAAAACCAGAGGCCGAGGAAAGAAACCAGAGCCCAAGGAACAAAAACAGGTCCCGAAGAACAAAAGGAGAGTCTGAGGAAGAAAACGAGACCCCGAGGAACAAAACTAGCCCTCGAGGAAGAATACCAGAGCCCGAGGAAGAAAACCAGAGCCCGAGGAAGACAACCAGAGCTAGAGGAGCAAAACCACAGCTCGAGGAACAAAACCAGAGCCCGAGGAAAGAAACCAGAGCCCGAGGAAGAAAACCAGAGCCCGAGGAACAAAACCAGATCCCGAAGAACAAAAGGAGGGCCCGCGGAATAAAACCAGACCCCGAGGAACAAAACTAGCCCTCGAGGAAGAAAACCAGAGCCCGAGGAAGAAAACCAGAGCCCGAGGAAGACAACGAGAGCTAGAGGAGCAAAACCACAGCTCGAGGAACAAAACGAGCTCCCGAGGAAAGAAAACAGAGCCCGAGGAACAAAACCAGATCCCAAGGAACAAAACCAGATCGCGAAGAACAAAAGGAGGCCCCGAGGAACAAAACCAGAGCTCGTGGAATTATACTAGAGTCCGAGGAACAGAACCAGAGCCTGAGGAATAAAAACAGAGCCTGAGGAACAAAACCAGAGCCGATGGAACTAAAACAGAGCTCGAGGAACAAAACCAGAACCCGAGGAATTAAACCAGAGCCCGAGGAAGAAAACTAGAACCCGAGGAACAAAACCAGAGACCGAGGAACAAATGGTGGGCCTGAGGAACAAAACGAGACCCGTGGACCCAAACCAGAGTCCGAGGAGCTAAAGCAGAGCTGGAAGAAAAAAACCAGAGCCCGGGCAACAAAACCAGCCCTCGAGGAAGAAAACCAGAGCCCGAGGAAAAAAACCAGAGCCCGAGGAAGACAACCAGAGCTAGAGGAGCAAAACCACAGCTCGAGGAAGAAAACCAGAGCCCAAGGAAAGAAAGCAGAGCCCGAGGAACGAAACCAGAGCCCGAGAAACAAAACCAGATCGTGAAGAACAAAAGGAGGCCCCGAGGAACAAAACCAGAGCCCGTGGAATTATACTAGAGTCCGAGGAACAAAACCAGAGGCCGAGGAAAGAAACCAGAGCCCAAGGAACAAAAACAGGTCCCGAAGAACAAAAGGAGAGTCTGAGGAAGAAAACGAGACCCCGAGGAACAAAACTAGCCCTCGAGGAAGAATACCAGAGCCCGAGGAAGAAAACCAGAGCCCGAGGAAGACAACCAGAGCTAGAGGAGCAAAACCACAGCTCGAGGAACAAAACCAGAGCCCGAGGAAAGAAACCAGAGCCCGAGGAAGAAAACCAGAGCCCGAGGAACAAAACCAGATCCCGAAGAACAAAAGGAGGGCCCGAGGAATAAAACCAGACCCCGAGGAACAAAACTAGCCCTCGAGGAAGAAAACCAGAGCCCGAGGAACAAACCCAGAGCCCGAGGAAGACAACGAGAGCTACAGGAGCAAAACCACAGCTCAAGGAACAAAACGAGCTCCCGAGGAAAGAAACCAGAGCCCGAGGAACGAAACCAGATCCCGAGGAACAAAACCAGATCGCGAAGAACAAAAGGAGGCCCCGAGGAACAAAACCAGAGCCCGTGGAATTATACTAGAGTCCGAGGAACAAAACCAGAGCCCGAGGAAAAAAAACAGAGCCTGAGGAACAAAAGCAGAGCCCGTGGAACTAAACCAGAGCCCGGGGAACAAAACCAGAGGCCGAGAAAAAAAAACAGGGGCAGAGGAACAAAAAAAGAGGCCGAGGAACAATACCAGAGCCCGAGAAATTAAACCAGCGCCCGAGGAAGAAAACCAGAACCCGAGGAAGAAACGGTGGGCCCGAGGAACAAAACGAGACCCGTGGACCCAAACCAGAGTCCGAGGAGCTAAAGCAGAGCTGGAAGAACAAAACCAGAGCCCGGGGAACAAAACCAGCCCTCGACGAAGAAAACCAGGGCCCGAGGAAGAAAACCAGAGCCCGAGGAAGACAACGAGAGCTAGAGGAGCAAAACCACAGCTCGAGGAACAAATCCAGAGCCCGAGGAAAGAAAGCAGAGCCCGAGGAACGAAACCAGAGCCCGAGAAACAAAACCAGATCGCGAAGAACAAAAGGAGGCCCCGAGGAAAAAAACCAGAGCCCGTGGAATTATACTAGAGTCCGAGGAACAAAACCAGAACCCGAGAAATTAAACCAGAGCCCGAGGAAGAAAACCAGAACCCGAGGAACAAAACCAGAGACGGAGGAACAAATGCTGGGCCTGAGGAGCAAAACGAGACCCGTGGACGCAAACCAGAGCCCGAGGAGCTAAAGCAGAGCTGGAAGAACAAAACCAGAGCCCGGGCAACAAAACCAGCCCTCGAGGAAGAAAACCAGAGCCCGAGGAAAAAAACCAGAGCCCGAGGAAGACAACCAGAGCTAGAGGAGCAAAACCACAGCTCGAGGAAGAAAACCAGAGGCCGAGGAAAGAAACCAGAGCCCGAGGAACGAAACCAGAGCCCGAGAAACAAAACCAGATCGTGAAGAACAAAAGGAGGTCCCGAGGAACAAAACCAGAGCCCGTGGAATTATACTAGAGTCCGAGGAACAAAACCAGAGGCCGAGGAAAGAAACCAGAGCCCAAGGAACAAAAACAGGTCCCGAAGAACAAAAGGAGAGTCTGAGGAAGAAAACGAGACCCCGAGGAACAAAACTAGCCCTCGAGGAAGAATACCAGAGCCCGAGGAAGAAAACCAGAGCCCGAGGAAGACAACCAGAGCTAGAGGAGCAAAACCACAGCTCGAGGAACAAAACCAGAGCCCGAGGAAAGAAACCAGAGCCCGAGGAAGAAAACCAGAGCCCGAGGAACAAAACCAGATCCCGAAGAACAAAAGGAGGGCCCGAGGAATAAAACCAGACCCCGAGGAACAAAACTAGCCCTCGAGGAAGAAAACCAGAGCCCGAGGAACAAACCCAGAGCCCGAGGAAGACAACGAGAGCTAGAGGAGCAAAACCACAGCTCGAGGAACAAAACGAGCTCCCGAGGAAAGAAAACAGAGCCCGAGGAACAAAACCAGATCCCAAGGAACAAAACCAGATCGCGAAGAACAAAAGGAGGCCCCGAGGAACAAAACCAGAGCTCGTGGAATTATACTAGAGTCCGAGGAACAGAACCAGAGCCTGAGGAATAAAAACAGAGCCTGAGGAACAAAACCAGAGCCGATGGAACTAAAACAGAGCTCGAGGAACAAAACCAGAACCCGAGGAATTAAACCAGAGCCCGAGGAAGAAAACTAGAACCCGAGGAACAAAACCAGAGACCGAGGAACAAATGGTGGGCCTGAGGAACAAAACGAGACCCGTGGACCCAAAGCACAGCCCGAGGAGCTAAAGCAGAGCTGGAAGAAAAAAACCAGAGCCCAGGCAACAAAACCAGCCCTCGAGGAAGAAAACCAGAGCCCGAGGAAGAAAACCAGAGCCCGAGGAAGACAACCAGAGCTAGAGGAGCAAAACCACAGCTCGAGGAACAAAACCAGAGCCCGAGGAAAGAAACCAGAGCCTGAGGAAGAAAACCAGAGCCCGAGGAACAAAACCAGATCCCGAAGAACAAAAGGAGGGCCCGAGGAATAAAACCAGAGCCCGAGGAACAAAACTAGCCCTCGAGGAAGAAAAGCTGAGCCCGAGGAACAAAACCAGATCCCGAGGAGCAAAACCAGATCGCGAAGAACAAAAGGAGGCCCCAAGGAACAAAACCAGAGCCCGTGGAATTATACTAGAGTCCGAGGAACAAAACCAGAGCCCGAGGAAAAAAAACAGAGCCTGAGGAACAAAAGCAGAGCCCGTGGAACTAAACCAGAGCCCGGGGAACAAAACCAGAGGCCGAGAAAAAAAAACAGGGGCAGAGGAACAAAAAAAGAGGCCGAGGAACAATACCAGAGCCCGAGAAATTAAACCAGCGCCCGAGGAAGAAAACCAGAACCCGAGGAAGAAACGGTGGGCCCGAGGAACAAAACGAGACCCGTGGACCCAAACCAGAGTCCGAGGAGCTAAAGCAGAGCTGGAAGAACAAAACCAGAGCCCGGGGAACAAAACCAGCCCTCGACGAAGAAAACCAGGGCCCGAGGAAGAAAACCAGAGCCCGAGGAAGACAACGAGAGCTAGAGGAGCAAAACCACAGCTCGAGGAACAAATCCAGAGCCCGAGGAAAGAAAGCAGAGCCCGAGGAACGAAACCAGAGCCCGAGAAACAAAACCAGATCACGAAGAACAAAAGGAGGCCCCGAGGAACAAAACCAGAGCCCGTGGAATTATACTAGAGTCCGAGGAACAAAACCAGAACCCGAGAAATTAAACCAGAGCCCGAGGAAGAAAACCAGAACCCGAGGAACAAAACCAGAGACGGAGGAACAAATGCTGGGCCTGAGGAGCAAAACGAGACCCGTGGACGCAAACCAGAGCCCGAGGAGCTAAAGCAGAGCTGGAAGAACAAAACCAGAGCCCGGGCAACAAAACCAGCCCTCGAGGAAGAAAACCAGAGCCCGAGGAAAAAAAACAGAGCCCGAGGAAGACAACCAGAGCTAGAGGAGCAAAACCACAGCTCGAGGAAGAAAACCAGAGCCCGAGGAAAGAAACCAGAGCCCGAGGAACGAAACCAGAGCCCGAGAAACAAAACCAGATCGTGAAGAACAAAAGGAGGCCCCGAGGAACAAAACCAGAGCCCGTGGAATTATACTAGAGTCCGAGGAACAAAACCAGAGGCCGAGGAAAGAAACCAGAGCCCAAGGAACAAAAACAGGTCCCGAAGAACAAAAGGAGAGTCTGAGGAAGAAAACGAGACCCCGAGGAACAAAACTAGCCCTCGAGGAAGAATACCAGAGCCCGAGGAAGAAAACCAGAGCCCGAGGAAGACAACGAGAGCTAGAGGAGCAAAACCACAGCTCGAGGAACAAAACCAGAGCCCGAGGAAAGAAACCAGAGCCCGAGGAAGAAAACCAGAGCCCGAGGAACAAAACCAGATCCCGAAGAACAAAAGGAGGGCCCGAGGAATAAAACCAGACCCCGAGGAACAAAACTAGCCCTCGAGGAAGAATACCAGAGCCCGAGGAAGAAAACCAGAGCCCGAGGAAGACAACGAGAGCTAGAGGAGCAAAACCACAGCTCGAGGAACAAAACGAGCTCCCGAGGAAAGAAAACAGAGCCCGAGGAACAAAACCAGATCCCAAGGAACAAAACCAGATCGCGAAGAACAAAAGGAGGCCCCGAGGAACAAAACCAGAGCTCATGGAATTATACTAGAGTCCGAGGAACAGAACCAGAGCCTGAGGAATAAAAACAGAGCCTGAGGAACAAAACCAGAGCCAATGGAACTAAAACAGAGCTCGAGGAACAAAACCAGAACCCGAGGAATTAAACCAGAGCCCGAGGAAGAAAACTAGAACCCGAGGAACAAAACCAGAGACCGAGGAACAAATGGTGGACCTGAGGAACAAAACGAGACCCGTGGACCCAAAGCACAGCCCGATGAGCTAAAGCAGAGCTGGAAGAAAAAAACCAGATCCTGGGCAACAAAACCAGCCCTCGAGGAAGAAAACCAGAGCCCGAGGAAGAAAACCAGAGCCCGAGGAAGACAACGAGAGCTAGAGGAGCAAAACCACAGCTCAAGGAACAAAACGAGCTCCCGAGGAAAGAAACCAGAGCCCGAGGAACAAAACCAGATCCCGAGGAGCAAAACCAGATCGCAAAGAACAAAAGGAGGCCCCGAGGAACAAAACCAGAGCCCGTGGAATTATACTAGAGTCCGAGGAACAAAACCAGAGCCCGAGGAAAAAAAACAGAGCCTGAGGAACAAAAGCAGAGCCCGTGGAACTAAACCAGAGCCCGGGGAACAAAACCAGAGGCCGAGAAAAAAAAACAGGGGCAGAGGAACAAAAAAAGAGGCCGAGGAACAATACCAGAGCCCGAGAAATTAAACCAGAGCCCGAGGAAGAAAACCAGAACCCGAGGAAGAAACGGTGGGCCCGAGGAACAAAACGAGACCCGTGGACCCAAAGCACAGCCCGAGGAGCTAAAGCAGAGCTGGAAGAACAAAACCAGAGCCCGGGCAATAAAACCAGCCCTCGACGAAGAAAACCAGGGCCCGAGGAAGAAAACCAGAGCCCGAGGAAGACAACGAGAGCTAGAGGAGCAAAACCACAGCTCGAGGAACAAATCCAGAGCCCAAGGAAAGAAAGCAGAGCCCGAGGAACGAAACCAGAGCCCGAGAAACAAAACCAGATCGCGAAGAACAAAAGGAGGCCCCGAGGAACAAAACCAGAGCCCGTGGAATTATACTAGAGTCCGAGGAACAAAACCAGAGGCCGAGGAAAGAAACCAGAGCCCAAGGAACAAAAACAGGTCCCGAAGAACAAAAGGAGAGTCTGAGGAAGAAAACGAGACCCCGAGGAACAAAACTAGCCCTCGAGGAAGAATACCAGAGCCCGAGGAAGAAAACCAGAGCCCAAGGAAGACAACCAGAGCTAGAGGAGCAAAACCACAGCTCGAGGAACAAAACCAGAGCCCGAGGAAAGAAACCAGAGCCCGAGGAAGAAAACCAGAGCCCGAGGAACAAAACCAGATCCCGAAGAACAAAAGGAGGGCCCGAGGAATAAAACCAGACCCCGAGGAACAAAACTAGCCCTCGAGGAAGAAAACCAGAGCCCGAGGAAGAAAACCAGAGCCCGAGGAAGACAACGAGAGCTAGAGGAGCAAAACCACAGCTCGAGGAACAAAACGAGCTCCCGAGGAAAGAAAACAGAGCCCGAGGAACAAAACCAGATCCCAAGGAACAAAACCAGATCGCGAAGAACAAAAGGAGGCCCCGAGGAACAAAACCAGAGCTCGTGGAATTATACTAGAGTCCGAGGAACAGAACCAGAGCCTGAGGAATAAAAACAGAGCCTGAGGAACAAAACCAGAGCCGATGGAACTAAAACAGAGCTCGAGGAACAAAACCAGAGCCCGAGGAAAAAAAACAGAGCCTGAGGAACAAAAGCAGAGCCCGTGGAACTAAACCAGAGCCCGGGGAACAAAACCAGAGGCCGAGAAAAAAAAACAGGGGCAGAGGAACAAAAAAAGAGGCCGAGGAACAATACCAGAGCCCGAGAAATTAAACCAGAGCCCGCGAAAGAAAACCAGAACCCGAGGAAGAAACGGTGGGCCCGAGGAACAAAACGAGACCCGTGGACCCAAACCAGAGCCCGAGAAGCTAAAGCAGAGCTGGAAGAACAAAACCAGAGCCCGGGGAACAAAACCAGCCCTCGAGGAAGAAAACCAGGGCCCGAGGAAAAAAACCAGAGCCCGAGGAAGACAACGAGAGCTAGAGGAGCAAAACCACAGCTCGAGGAACAAATCCAGAGCCCGAGGAAAGAAAGCAGAGCCCGAGGAACGAAACCAGAGCCCGAGAAACAAAACCAGATCGCGAAGAACAAAAGGAGGCCCCGAGGAACAAAACCAGAGCCCGTGGAATTATACTAGAGTCCGAGGAACAAAACCAGAGCCCGAGGAAAAAAAACAGAGCCTAAGGAACAAAACCAGAGCCAATGGAACTAAAGCAGAGCTCGAGGAACAAAACCAGAACCCGAGAAATTAAACCAGAGCCCGAGGAAGAAAACCAGAACCCGAGGAACAAAACCAGAGACGGAGGAACAAATGCTGGGCCTGAGGAGCAAAACGAGACCCGTGGACGCAAACCAGAGCCCGAGGAGCTAAAGCAGAGCTGGAAGAACAAAACCAGAGCCCGGGCAACAAAACCAGCCCTCGAGGAAGAAAACCAGAGCCCGAGGAAAAAAACCAGAGCCCGAGGAAGACAACCAGAGCTAGAGGAGCAAAACCACAGCTCGAGGAAGAAAACCAGAGCCCGAGGAAAGAAACCAGAGCCCGAGGAACGAAACCAGAGCCCGAGAAACAAAACCAGATCGTGAAGAACAAAAGGAGGCCCCGAGGAACAAAACCAGAGCCCGTGGAATTATACTAGAGTCCGAGGAACAAAACCAGAGGCCGAGGAAAGAAACCAGAGCCCAAGGAACAAAAACAGGTCCCGAAGAACAAAAGGAGAGTCTGAGGAAGAAAACGAGACCCCGAGGAACAAAACTAGCCCTCGAGGAAGAATACCAGAGCCCGAGGAAGAAAACCAGAGCCCGAGGAAGACAACCAGAGCTAGAGGAGCAAAACCACAGCTCGAGGAACAAAACCAGAGCCCGAGGAAAGAAACCAGAGCCCGAGGAAGAAAACCAGAGCCCGAGGAACAAAACCAGATCCCGAAGAACAAAAGGAGGGCCCGAGGAATAAAACCAGACCCCGAGGAACAAAACTAGCCCTCGAGGAAGAAAACCAGAGCCCGAGGAAGAAAACCAGAGCCCGAGGAAGACAACGAGAGCTAGAGGAGCAAAACCACAGCTCGAGGAACAAAACGAGCTCCCGAGGAAAGAAAACAGAGCCCGAGGAACAAAACCAGATCCCAAGGAACAAAACCAGATCGCGAAGAACAAAAGGAGGCCCCGAGGAACAAAACCAGAGCTCGTGGAATTATACTAGAGTCCGAGGAACAAAACCAGAGCCCGAGGAAAAAAAACAGAGCCTGAGGAACAAAACCAGAGCCAATGGAACTAAAACAGAGCTCGAGGAACAGAACCAGAACCCGAGGAATTAAACCAGAGCCCGAGGAAGAAAACCAGAACCCGAGGAACAAAACCAGAGACGGAGGAACAAATGCTGGGCCTGAGGAGCAAAACGAGACCCGTGGACGCAAACCAGAGCCCGAGGAGCTAAAGCAGAGCTGGAAGAACAAAACCAGAGCCCGGGCAACAAAACCAGCCCTCGAGGAAGAAAACCAGAGCCCGAGGAAAAAAACCAGACCCGAGGAAGACAACCAGAGCCCGAGGAACGAAACCAGAGCCCGAGAAACAAAACCAGATCGTGAAGAACAAAAGGAGGCCCCGAGGAAAAAAACCAGAGCCCGTGGAATTATACTAGAGTCCGAGGAACAAAACCAGAGGCCGAGGAAAGAAACCAGAGCCCAAGGAACAAAAACAGGTCCCGAAGAACAAAAGGAGGGCCCGAGGAATAAAACCAGACCCCGAGGAACAAAACTAGCCCTCGAGGAAGAATACCAGAGCCCGAGGAAGAAAACCAGAGCCCGAGGAAGACAACGAGAGCTAGAGGAGCAAAACCACAGCTCGAGGAACAAAACGAGCTCCCGAGGAAAGAAAACAGAGCCCGAGGAACAAAACCAGATCCCAAGGAACAAAACCAGATCGCGAAGAACAAAAGGAGGCCCCGAGGAACAAAACCAGAGCTCATGGAATTATACTAGAGTCCGAGGAACAGAACCAGAGCCTGAGGAATAAAAACAGAGCCTGAGGAACAAAACCAGAGCCAATGGAACTAAAACAGAGCTCGAGGAACAAAACCAGAACCCGAGGAATTAAACCAGAGCCCGAGGAAGAAAACTAGAACCCGAGGAACAAAACCAGAGACCGAGGAACAAATGGTGGACCTGAGGAACAAAACGAGACCCGTGGACCCAAAGCACAGCCCGAGGAGCTAAAGCAGAGCTGGAAGAAAAAAACCAGATCCTGGGCAACAAAACCAGCCCTCGAGGAAGAAAACCAGAGCCCGAGGAAGAAAACCAGAGCCCGAGGAAGACAACGAGAGCTAGAGGAGCAAAACCACAGCTCAAGGAACAAAACGAGCTCCCGAGGAAAGAAACCAGAGCCCGAGGAACAAAACCAGATCCCGAGGAGCAAAACCAGATCGCAAAGAACAAAAGGAGGCCCCGAGGAACAAAACCAGAGCCCGTGGAATTATACTAGAGTCCGAGGAACAAAACCAGAGCCCGAGGAAAAAAAACAGAGCCTGAGGAACAAAAGCAGAGCCCGTGGAACTAAACCAGAGCCCGGGGAACAAAACCAGAGGCCGAGAAAAAAAAACAGGGGCAGAGGAACAAAAAAAGAGGCCGAGGAACAATACCAGAGCCCGAGAAATTAAACCAGAGCCCGAGGAAGAAAACCAGAACCCGAGGAAGAAACGGTGGGCCCGAGGAACAAAACGAGACCCGTGGACCCAAAGCACAGCCCGAGGAGCTAAAGCAGAGCTGGAAGAACAAAACCAGAGCCCGGGCAACAAAACCAGCCCTCGACGAAGAAAACCAGGGCCCGAGGAAGAAAACCAGAGCCCGAGGAAGACAACGAGAGCTAGAGGAGCAAAACCACAGCTCGAGGAACAAATCCAGAGCCCAAGGAAAGAAAGCAGAGCCCGAGGAACGAAACCAGAGCCCGAGAAACAAAACCAGATCGCGAAGAACAAAAGGAGGCCCCGAGGAACAAAACCAGAGCCCGTGGAATTATACTAGAG
Source organism: Calonectris borealis (assembly GCF_964195595.1). Taxonomy (NCBI): domain Eukaryota; kingdom Metazoa; phylum Chordata; class Aves; order Procellariiformes; family Procellariidae; genus Calonectris; species Calonectris borealis. The sequence continues at coordinate 744,170 of NC_134318.1, read as the reverse complement.
TCCGAGGAACAAAACCAGAGGCCGAGGAAAGAAACCAGAGCCCAAGGAACAAAAACAGGTCCCGAAGAACAAAAGGAGAGTCTGAGGAAGAAAACGAGACCCCGAGGAACAAAACTAGCCCTCGAGGAAGAATACCAGAGCCCGAGGAAGAAAACCAGAGCCCAAGGAAGACAACCAGAGCTAGAGGAGCAAAACCACAGCTCGAGGAACAAAACCAGAGCCCGAGGAAAGAAACCAGAGCCCGAGGAAGAAAACCAGAGCCCGAGGAACAAAACCAGATCCCGAAGAACAAAAGGAGGGCCCAAGGAATAAAACCAGACCCCGAGGAACAAAACTAGCCCTCGAGGAAGAAAACCAGAGCCCGAGGAAGAAAACCAGAGCCCGAGGAAGACAACGAGAGCTAGAGGAGCAAAACCACAGCTCGAGGAACAAAACGAGCTCCCGAGGAAAGAAAACAGAGCCCGAGGAACAAAACCAGATCCCAAGGAACAAAACCAGATCGCGAAGAACAAAAGGAGGCCCCGAGGAACAAAACCAGAGCTCGTGGAATTATACTAGAGTCCGAGGAACAGAACCAGAGCCTGAGGAATAAAAACAGAGCCTGAGGAACAAAACCAGAGCCGATGGAACTAAAACAGAGCTCGAGGAACAAAACCAGAGCCCGAGGAAAAAAAACAGAGCCTGAGGAACAAAAGCAGAGCCCGTGGAACTAAACCAGAGCCCGGGGAACAAAACCAGAGGCCGAGAAAAAAAAACAGGTGCAGAGGAACAAAAAAAGAGGCCGAGGAACAATACCAGAGCCCGAGAAATTAAACCAGAGCCCGCGAAAGAAAACCAGAACCCGAGGAAGAAACGGTGGGCCCGAGGAACAAAACGAGACCCGTGGACCCAAACCAGAGCCCGAGGAGCTAAAGCAGAGCTGGAAGAACAAAACCAGAGCCCGGGCAACAAAACCAGCCCTCGAGGAAGAAAACCAGGGCCCGAGGAAAAAAACCAGAGCCCGAGGAAGACAACGAGAGCTAGAGGAGCAAAACCACAGCTCGAGGAACAAATCCAGAGCCCGAGGAAAGAAAGCAGAGCCCGAGGAACGAAACCAGAGCCCGAGAAACAAAACCAGATCGCGAAGAACAAAAGGAGGCCCCGAGGAACAAAACCAGAGCCCGTGGAATTATACTAGAGTCCGAGGAACAAAACCAGAGCCCGAGGAAAAAAAACAGAGCCTAAGGAACAAAACCAGAGCCAATGGAACTAAAGCAGAGCTCGAGGAACAAAACCAGAACCCGAGAAATTAAACCAGAGCCCGAGGAAGAAAACCAGAACCCGAGGAACAAAACCAGAGACGGAGGAACAAATGCTCGGCCTGAGGAGCAAAACGAGACCCGTGGACGCAAACCAGAGCCCGAGGAGCTAAAGCAGAGCTGGAAGAACAAAACCAGAGCCCGGGCAACAAAACCAGCCCTCGAGGAAGAAAACCAGAGCCCGAGGAAAAAAACCAGAGCCCGAGGAAGACAACCAGAGCTAGAGGAGCAAAACCACAGCTCGAGGAAGAAAACCAGAGCCCGAGGAAAGAAACCAGAGCCCGAGGAACGAAACCAGAGCCCGAGAAACAAAACCAGATCGTGAAGAACAAAAGGAGGCCCCGAGGAACAAAACCAGAGCCCGTGGAATTATACTAGAGTCCGAGGAACAAAACCAGAGGCCGAGGAAAGAAACCAGAGCCCAAGGAACAAAAACAGGTCCCGAAGAACAAAAGGAGAGTCTGAGGAAGAAAACGAGACCCCGAGGAACAAAACTAGCCCTCGAGGAAGAATACCAGAGCCCGAGGAAGAAAACCAGAGCCCGAGGAAGACAACCAGAGCTAGAGGAGCAAAACCACAGCTCGAGGAACAAAACCAGAGCCCGAGGAAAGAAACCAGAGCCCGAGGAAGAAAACCAGAGCCCGAGGAACAAAACCAGATCCCGAAGAACAAAAGGAGGGCCCGAGGAATAAAACCAGACCCCGAGGAACAAAACTAGCCCTCGAGGAAGAAAACCAGAGCCCGAGGAAGAAAACCAGAGCCCGAGGAAGACAACGAGAGCTAGAGGAGCAAAACCACAGCTCGAGGAACAAAACGAGCTCCCGAGGAAAGAAAACAGAGCCCGAGGAACAAAACCAGATCCCAAGGAACAAAACCAGATCGCGAAGAACAAAAGGAGGCCCCGAGGAACAAAACCAGAGCTCGTGGAATTATACTAGAGTCCGAGGAACAAAACCAGAGCCCGAGGAAAAAAAACAGAGCCTGAGGAACAAAACCAGAGCCAATGGAACTAAAACAGAGCTCGAGGAACAGAACCAGAACCCGAGGAATTAAACCAGAGCCCGAGGAAGAAAACCAGAACCCGAGGAACAAAACCAGAGACGGAGGAACAAATGCTGGGCCTGAGGAGCAAAACGAGACCCGTGGACGCAAACCAGAGCCCGAGGAGCTAAAGCAGAGCTGGAAGAACAAAACCAGAGCCCGGGCAACAAAACCAGCCCTCGAGGAAGAAAACCAGAGCCCGAGGAAAAAAACCAGACCCGAGGAAGACAACCAGAGCCCGAGGAACGAAACCAGAGCCCGAGAAACAAAACCAGATCGTGAAGAACAAAAGGAGGCCCCGAGGAAAAAAACCAGAGCCCGTGGAATTATACTAGAGTCCGAGGAACAAAACCAGAGGCCGAGGAAAGAAACCAGAGCCCAAGGAACAAAAACAGGTCCCGAAGAACAAAAGGAGAGTCTGAGGAAGAAAACGAGACCCCGAGGAACAAAACTAGCCCTCGAGGAAGAATACCAGAGCCCGAGGAAGAAAACCAGAGCCCGAGGAAGACAACCAGATCCCGAAGAACAAAAGGAGGGCCCGAGGAATAAAACCAGACCCCGAGGAACAAAACTAGCCCTCGAGGAAGAAAACCAGAGCCCGAGGAAGACAACGAGAGCTAGAGGAGCAAAACCACAGCTCGAGGAACAAAACGAGCTCCCGAGGAAAGAAAACAGAGCCCGAGGAACAAAACCAGATCCCAAGGAACAAAACCAGATCGCGAAGAACAAAAGGAGGCCCCGAGGAACAAAACCAGAGCTCGTGGAATTATACTAGAGTCCGAGGAACAGAACCAGAGCCTGAGGAATAAAAACAGAGCCTGAGGAACAAAACCAGAGCCAATGGAACTAAAACAGAGCTCGAGGAACAAAACCAGAACCCGAGGAATTAAACCAGAGCCCGAGGAAGAAAACCAGAACCCGAGGAACAAAACCAGAGACGGAGGAACAAATGCTGGGCCTGAGGAGCAAAACGAGACCCGTGGACGCAAACCAGAGCCCGAGGAGCTAAAGCAGAGCTGGAAGAACAAAACCAGAGCCCGGGCAACAAAACCAGCCCTCGAGGAAGAAAACCAGAGCCCGAGGAAAAAAACCAGAGCCCGAGGAAGACAACCAGAGCCCGAGGAACGAAACCAGAGCCCGAGAAACAAAACCAGATCGTGAAGAACAAAAGGAGGCCCCGAGGAACAAAACCAGAGCCCGTGGAATTATACTAGAGTCCGAGGAACAAAACCAGAGGCCGAGGAAAGAAACCAGAGCCCAAGGAACAAAAACAGGTCCCGAAGAACAAAAGGAGAGTCTGAGGAAGAAAACGAGACCCCGAGGAACAAAACTAGCCCTCGAGGAAGAATACCAGAGCCCGAGGAAGAAAACCAGAGCCCGAGGAAGACAACCAGAGCTAGAGGAGCAAAACCACAGCTCGAGGAACAAAACCAGAGCCCGAGGAAAGAAACCAGAGCCCGAGGAAGAAAACCAGAGCCCGAGGAACAAAACCAGATCCCGAAGAACAAAAGGAGGGCCCGAGGAATAAAACCAGACCCCGAGGAACAAAACTAGCCCTCGAGGAAGAAAACCAGAGCCCGAGGAAGAAAACCAGAGCCCGAGGAAGACAACGAGAGCTAGAGGAGCAAAACCACAGCTCGAGGAACAAAACGAGCTCCCGAGGAAACAAAACAGAGCCCGAGGAACAAAACCAGATCCCAAGGAACAAAACCAGATCCCGAAGAACAAAAGGAGGGCCCGAGGAATAAAACCAGAGCCCGAGGAACAAAACTAGCCCTCGAGGAAGAAAAGCTGAGCCCGAGGAACAAAACCAGATCCCGAGGAGCAAAACCAGATCGCGAAGAACAAAAGGAGGCCCCAAGGAACAAAACCAGAGCCCGTGGAATTATACTAGAGTCCGAGGAACAAAACCAGAGCCCGAGGAAAAAAAACAGAGCCTGAGGATCAAAAGCAGAGCCCGTGGAACTAAACCAGAGCCCGGGGAACAAAACCAGAGGCCGAGAAAAAAAACCAGGGGCAGAGGAACAAAAAAAGAGGCCGAGGAACAATACCAGAGCCCGAGAAATTAAACCAGAGCCCGAGGAAGAAAACCAGAACCCGAGGAAGAAACGGTGGGCCCGAGGAACAAAACGAGACCCGTGGACCCAAACCAGAGCCCGAGGAGCTAAAGCAGAGCTGGAAGAACAAAACCAGAGCCCGGGGAACAAAACCAGCCCTCGACGAAGAAAACCAGGGCCCGAGGAAGAAAACCAGAGCCCGAGGAAGACAACGAGAGCTAGAGGAGCAAAACCACAGCTCGAGGAACAAATCCAGAGCCCGAGGAAAGAAAGCAGAGCCCGAGGAACGAAACCAGAGCCCGAGAAACAAAACCAGATCGCGAAGAACAAAAGGAGGCCCCGAGGAACAAAACCAGAGCCCGTGGAATTATACTAGAGTCCGAGGAACAAAACCAGAACCCGAGAAATTAAACCAGAGCCCGAGGAATAAAACCAGAACACGAGGAACAAAACCAGAGACGGAGGAACAAATGCTGGGCCTGAGGAGCAAAACGAGACCCGTGGACGCAAACCAGAGCCCGAGGAGCTAAAGCAGAGCTGGAAGAACAAAACCAGAGCCCGGGCAACAAAACCAGCCCTCGAGGAAGAAAACCAGAGCCCGAGGAAAAAAACCAGAGCCCAAGGAAAAAAAACAGAGCTAGAGGAGCAAAACCACAGCTCGAGGAAGAAAACCAGAGCCCGAGGAAAGAAACCAGAGCCCGAGGAACGAAACCAGAGCCCGAGAAACAAAACCAGATCGTGAAGAACAAAAGGAGGCCCCGAGGAACAAAACCAGAGCCCGTGGAATTATACTAGAGTCCGAGGAACAAAACCAGAGGCCGAGGAAAGAAACCAGAGCCCAAGGAACAAAAACAGGTCCCGAAGAACAAAAGGAGAGTCTGAGGAAGAAAACGAGACCCCGAGGAACAAAACTAGCCCTCGAGGAAGAATACCAGAGCCCGAGGAAGAAAACCAGAGCCCGAGGAAGACAACCAGAGCTAGAGGAGCAAAACCACAGCTCGAGGAACAAAACCAGAGCCCGAGGAAAGAAACCAGAGCCCGAGGAAGAAAACCAGAGCCCGAGGAACAAAACCAGATCCCGAAGAACAAAAGGAGGGCCCGAGGAATAAAACCAGACCCCGAGGAACAAAACTAGCCCTCGAGGAAGAAAACCAGAGCCCGAGGAAGAAAACCAGAGCCCGAGGAAGACAACGAGAGCTAGAGGAGCAAAACCACAGCTCAAGGAACAAAACGAGCTCCCGAGGAAAGAAACCAGAGCCCGAGGAACGAAACCAGATCCCGAGGAACAAAACCAGATCGCGAAGAACAAAAGGAGGCCCCGAGGAACAAAACCAGAGCTCGTGGAATTATACTAGAGTCTGAGGAACAAAACCAGAGCCCGAGGAAAAAAAACAGAGCCTGAGGAACAAAAGCAGAGCCCGTGGAACTAAACCAGAGCCCGGGGAACAAAACCAGAGGCCGAGAAAAAAAAACAGGGGCAGAGGAACAAAAAAAGAGGCCGAGGAACAATACCAGAGCCCGAGAAATTAAACCAGCGCCCGAGGAAGAAAACCAGAACCCGAGGAAGAAACGGTGGGCCCGAGGAACAAAACAAGACCCGTGGACCCAAACCAGAGCCCGAGGAGCTAAAGCAGAGCTGGAAGAACAAAACCAGAGCCCGGGGAACAAAACCAGCCCTCGAGGAAGAAAACCAGGGCCCGAGGAAGAAAACCAGAGCCCGAGGAAGACAACCAGAGCTAGAGGAGCAAAACCACAGCTCGAGGAACAAATCCAGAGCCCGAGGAAAGAAAGCAGAGCCCGAGGAACGAAACCAGAGCCCGAGAAACAAAACCAGATCGCGAAGAACAAAAGGAGGCCCCGAGGAACAAAACCAGAGCCCGTGGAATTATACTAGAGTCCGAGGAACAAAACCAGAGCCCGAGGAAAAAAACCAGAGCCTAAGGAACAAAACCAGAGCCAATGGAACTAAAGCAGAGCTCGAGGAACAAAACCAGAACCCGAGAAATTAAACCAGAGCCCGAGGAAGAAAACCAGAACCCGAGGAACAAAACCAGAGACGGAGGAACAAATGCTGGGCCTGAGGAGCAAAACGAGACCCGTGGACGCAAACCAGAGCCCGAGGAGCTAAAGCAGAGCTGGAAGAACAAAACCAGAGCCCGGGCAACAAAACCAGCCCTCGAGGAAGAAAACCAGAGCCCGAGGAAAAAAACCAGAGCCCGAGGAAGACAACCAGAGCTAGAGGAGCAAAACCACAGCTCGAGGAAGAAAACCAGAGCCCGAGGAAAGAAAGCAGAGCCCGAGGAACGAAACAAGAGCCCGAGAAACAAAACCAGATCGTGAAGAACAAAAGGAGGCCCCGAGGAACAAAACCAGAGCCTGTGGAATTATACTAGAGTCCGAGGAACAAAACCAGAGCCCGAGGAAAAAAAACAGAGCCTGAGGAACAAAAGCAGAGCCCGTGGAACTAAACCAGAGCCCGGGGAACAAAACCAGAGGCCGAGAAAAAAAAACAGGGGCAGAGGAACAAAAAAAGAGGCCGAGGAACAATACCAGAGCCCGAGAAATTAAACCAGAGCCCGAGGAAGAAAACCAGAACCCGAGGAAGAAACGGTGGGCCCGAGGAACAAAACGAGACCCTTGGACCCAAACCAGAGCCCGAGGAGCTAAAGCAGAGCTGGAAGAACAAAACCAGAGCCCGGGCAACAAAACCAGCCCTCGAGGAAGAAAACCAGGGCCCGAGGAAAAAAACCAGAGCCCGAGGAAGACAACGAGAGCTAGAGGAGCAAAACCACAGCTTGAGGAACAAATCCAGAGCCCGAGGAAAGAAAGCAGAGCCCGAGGAACGAAACCAGAGCCCGAGAAACAAAACCAGATCGTGAAGAACAAAAGGAGGCCCCGAGGAACAAAACCAGAGCCCGTGGAATTATACTAGAGTCCGAGGAACAAAACCAGAGGCCGAGGAAAGAAACCAGAGCCCAAGGAACAAAAACAGGTCCCGAAGAACAAAAGGAGAGTCTGAGGAAGAAAACGAGACCCCGAGGAACAAAACTAGCCCTCGAGGAAGAATACCAGAGCCCGAGGAAGAAAACCAGAGCCCGAGGAAGACAACCAGAGCTAGAGGAGCAAAACCACAGCTCGAGGAACAAAACCAGAGCCCGAGGAAAGAAACCAGAGCCCGAGGAAGAAAACCAGAGCCCGAGGAACAAAACCAGATCCCGAAGAACAAAAGGAGGGCCCGAGGAATAAAACCAGACCCCGAGGAACAAAACTAGCCCTCGAGGAAGAAAACCAGAGCCCGAGGAAGAAAACCAGAGCCCGAGGAAGACAACCAGAGCTAGAGGAGCAAAACCACAGCTCGAGGAACAAAACGAGCTCCCGAGGAAAGAAAACAGAGCCCGAGGAACAAAACCAGATCCCAAGGAACAAAACCAGATCGCGAAGAACAAAAGGAGGCCCCGAGGAACAAAACCAGAGCTCGTGGAATTATACTAGAGTCCGAGGAACAGAACCAGAGCCTGACGAATAAAAACAGAGCCTGAGGAACAAAACCAGAGCCGATGGAACTAAAACAGAGCTCGAGGAACAAAACCAGAGCCCGAGGAAAAAAACCAGAGCCTGAGGAACAAAAGCAGAGCCCGTGGAACTAAACCAGAGCCCGGGGAACAAAACCAGAGGCCGAGAAAAAAAAACAGGGGCAGAGGAACAAAAAAAGAGGCCGAGGAACAATACCAGAGCCCGAGAAATTAAACCAGAGCCCGCGAAAGAAAACCAGAACCCGAGGAAGAAACGGTGGGCCCGAGGAACAAAACGAGACCCGTGGACCCAAACCAGAGCCCGAGGAGCTAAAGCAGAGCTGGAAGAACAAAACCAGAGCCCGGGGAACAAAACCAGCCCTCGAGGAAGAAAACCAGGGCCCGAGGAAGAAAACCAGAGCCCGAGGAAGACAACGAGAGCTAGAGGAGCAAAACCACAGCTCGAGGAACAAATCCAGAGCCCGAGGAAAGAAAGCAGAGCCCGAGGAATGAAACCAGAGCCCGAGAAACAAAACCAGATCGCGAAGAACAAAAGGAGGCCCCGAGGAACAAAACCAGAGCCCGTGGAATTATACTAGAGTCCGAGGAACAAAACCAGAGCCCGAGGAAAAAAACCAGAGCCTAAGGAACAAAACCAGAGCCAATGGAACTAAAGCAGAGCTCGAGGAACAAAACCAGAACCCGAGAAATTAAACCAGAGCCCGAGGAAGAAAACCAGAACCCGAGGAACAAAACCAGAGACGGAGGAACAAATGCTGGGCCTGAGGAGCAAAACGAGACCCGTGGACGCAAACCAGAGCCCGAGGAGCTAAAGCAGAGCTGGAAGAACAAAACCAGAGCCCGGGCAACAAAACCAGCCCTCGAGGAAGAAAACCAGAGCCCGAGGAAAAAAACCAGAGCCCGAGGAAGACAACCAGAGCTAGAGGAGCAAAACCACAGCTCGAGGAAGAAAACCAGAGCCCGAGGAAAGAAAGCAGAGCCCGAGGAACGAAACCAGAGCCCGAGAAACAAAACCAGATCGTGAAGAACAAAAGGAGGCCCCGAGGAACAAAACCAGAGCCTGTGGAATTATACTAGAGTCCGAGGAACAAAACCAGAGGCCGAGGAAAGAAACCAGAGCCCAAGGAACAAAAACAGGTCCCGAAGAACAAAAGGAGAGTCTGAGGAAGAAAACGAGACCCCGAGGAACAAAACTAGCCCTCGAGGAAGAATACCAGAGCCCGAGGAAGAAAACCAGAGCCCGAGGAAGACAACCAGAGCTAGAGGAGCAAAACCACAGCTCGAGGAACAAAACCAGAGCCCGAGGAAAGAAACCAGAGCCCGAGGAAGAAAACCAGAGCCCGAGGAACAAAACCAGATCCCGAAGAACAAAAGGAGGGCCCGAGGAATAAAACCAGACCCCGAGGAACAAAACTAGCCCTCGAGGAAGAAAACCAGAGCCCGAGGAAGAAAACCAGAGCCCGAGGAAGACAACGAGAGCTAGAGGAGCAAAACCACAGCTCGAGGAACAAAACGAGCTCCCGAGGAAAGAAAACAGAGCCCGAGGAACAAAACCAGATCCCAAGGAACAAAACCAGATCGCGAAGAACAAAAGGAGGCCCCGAGGAACAAAACCAGAGCTTGTGGAATTATACTAGAGTCCGAGGAACAGAACCAGAGCCTGAGGAATAAAAACAGAGCCTGAGGAACAAAACCAGAGCCAATGGAACTAAAACAGAGCTCGAGGAACAAAACCAGAACCCGAGGAATTAAACCAGAGCCCGAGGAAGAAAACTAGAACCCGAGGAACAAAACCAGAGACCGAGGAACAAATGGTGGGCCTGAGGAACAAAACGAGACCCGTGGACCCAAAGCACAGCCCGAGGAGCTAAAGCAGAGCTGGAAGAAAAAAACCAGAGCCCGGGCAACAAAACCAGCCCTCGAGGAAGAAAACCAGAGCCCGAGGAAGAAAACCAGAGCCCGAGGAAGACAACCAGAGCTAGAGGAGCAAAACCACAGCTCGAGGAACAAAACCAGAGCCCGAGGAAAGAAACCAGAGCCCGAGGAACAAAACTAGCCCTCGAGGAAGAAAACCAGAGCCCGAGGAACAAACCCAGAGCCCGAGGAAGACAACGAGAGCTAGAAGAGCAAAACCACAGCTCAAGGAACAAAATGAGCTCCCGAGGAAAGAAACCAGAGCCCGAGGAACAAAACCATATCCCGAGTAGCAAAACCAGATCGCGAAGAACAAAAGGAGGCCCCAAGGAACAAAACAAGAGCCCGTGGAATTATACTAGAGTCCGAGGAACAAAACCAGAGCCCGAGGAAAAAAAACAGAGCCTGAGGAACAAAAGCAGAGCCCGTGGAACTAAACCAGAGCCCGGGGAACAAAACCAGAGGCCGAGAAAAAAAAACAGGGGCAGAGGAACAAAAAAAGAGGCCGAGGAACAATACCAGAGCCCGAGAAATTAAACCAGAGCCCGAGGAAGAAAACCAGAACCCGAGGAAGAAACGGTGGGCCCGAGGAACAAAACGAGACCCGTGGACCCAAACCAGAGCCCGAGGAGCTAAAGCAGAGCTGGAAGAACAAAACCAGAGCCCGGGGAACAAAACCAGCCCTCGAGGAAGAAAACCAGGGCCCGAGGAAGAAAACCAGAGCCCGAGGAAGACAACGAGAGCTAGAGGAGCAAAACCACAGCTCAAGGAACAAATCCAGAGCCCGAGGAAAGAAAGCAGAGCCCAAGGAACGAAACCAGAGCCCGAGAAACAAAACCAGATCGCGAAGAACAAAAGGAGGCCCCGAGGAACAAAACCAGAGCCCGTGGAATTATACTAGAGTCCGAGGAACAAAACCAGAGCCCGAGGAAAAAAAACAGAGCCTAAGGAACAAAACCAGAGCCAATGGAACTAAAGCAGAGCTCGAGGAACAAAACCAGAACCCGAGAAATTAAACCAGAGCCCGAGGAAGAAAACCAGAACCCGAGGAACAAAACCAGAGACGGAGGAACAAATGCTGGGCCTGAGGAGCAAAACGAGACCCGTGGACGCAAACCAGAGCCCGAGGAGCTAAAGCAGAGCTGGAAGAACAAAACCAGAGCCCGGGCAACAAAACCAGCCCTCGAGGAAGAAAACCAGAGCCCGAGGAAGAAAACCAGAGCCCGAGGAAGACAACCAGAGCTAGAGGAGCAAAACCACAGCTCGAGGAACAAAACCAGAGGCCGAGGAAAGAAACCAGAGCCCGAGGAAGACAACCAGAGCTAGAGGAGCAAAACCACAGCTCGAGGAAGAAAACCAGAGCCCGAGGAAAGAAACCAGAGCCCGAGGAACGAAACCAGAGCCCGAGAAACAAAACCAGATCGTGAAGAACAAAAGGAGGCCCCAAGGAACAAAACCAGAGCCCGTGGAATTATACTAGAGTCCGAGGAACAAAACCAGAGGCCGAGGAAAGAAACCAGAGCCCAAGGAACAAAAACAGGTCCCGAAGAACAAAAGGAGAGTCTGAGGAAGAAAACGAGACCCCGAGGAACAAAACTAGCCCTCGAGGAAGAATACCAGAGCCCGAGGAAGAAAACCAGAGCCCGAGGAAGACAACCAGAGCTAGAGGAGCAAAACCACAGCTCGAGGAACAAAACCAGAGCCCGAGGAAAGAAACCAGAGCCCGAGGAAGAAAACCAGAGCCCGAGGAACAAAACCAGATCCCGAAGAACAAAAGGAGGGCCCGAGGAATAAAACCAGACCCCGAGGAACAAAACTAGCCCTCGAGGAAGAAAACCAGAGCCCGAGGAAGAAAACCAGAGCCCGAGGAAGACAACGAAAGCTAGAGGAGCATAACCACAGCTCGAGGAACAAAACGAGCTCCTGAGGAAAGAAAACAGAGCCCGAGGAACAAAACCAGATCCCAAGGAACAAAACCAGATCGCGAAGAACAAAAGGAGGCCCCGAGGAACAAAACCAGAGCTCGTGGAATTATACTAGAGTCCGAGGAACAGAACCAGAGCCTGAGGAATAAAAACAGAGCCTGAGGAACAAAACCAGAGCCAATGGAACTAAAACAGAGCTCGAGGAACAAAACCAGAACCCGAGGAATTAAACCAGAGCCCGAGGAAGAAAACTAGAACCCGAGGAACAAAACCAGAGACCGAGGAACAAATGGTGGGCCTGAGGAACAAAACGAGACCCGTGGACCCAAAGCACAGCCCGAGGAGCTAAAGCAGAGCTGGAAGAAAAAAACCAGAGCCCGGGCAACAAAACCAGCCCTCGAGGAAGAAAACCAGAGCCCGAGGAAGAAAACCAGAGCCCGAGGAAGACAACCAGAGCTAGAGGAGCAAAACCACAGCTCGAGGAACAAAACCAGAGGCCGAGGAAAGAAACCAGAGCCCGAGGAAGAAAACCAGAGCCCGAGGAACAAAACCAGATCCCGAAGAACAAAAGGAGGGCCCGAAGAATAAAACCAGAGCCCGAGGAACAAAACTAGCCCTCGAGGAAGAAAACCAGAGCCCGAGGAACAAACCCAGAGCCCGAGGAAGACAACGAGAGCTAGAGGAGCAAAACCACAGCTCAAGGAACAAAACGAGCTCCCGAGGAAAGAAACCAGAGCCCGAGGAACAAAACCAGAGCCCGTGGAATTATACTAGAGTCCGAGGAACAAAACCAGAGCCCGAGGAAAAAAAACAGAGCCTGAGGAACAAAAGCAGAGCCCGTGGAACTAAATCAGAGCCCGGGGAACAAAACCAGAGGCCGAGAAAAAAAAACAGGGGCAGAGGAACAAAAAAAGAGGCCGAGGAACAATACCAGAGCCCGAGAAATTAAACCAGAGCCCGAGGAAGAAAACCAGAACCCGAGGAAGAAACGGTGGGCCCGAGGAACAAAACGAGACCCGTGGACCCAAACCAGAGCCCGAGGAGCTAAAGCAGAGCTGGAAGAACAAAACCAGAGCCCGGGGAACAAAACCAGCCCTCGACGAAGAAAACCAGGGCCCGAGGAAAAAAACCAGAGCCCGAGGAAGACAACGAGAGCTAGAGGAGCAAAACCACAGCTCGAGGAACAAATCCAGAGCCCGAGGAAAGAAAGCAGAGCCCGAGGAACGAAACCAGAGCCCGAGAAACAAAACCAGATCGTGAAGAACAAAAGGAGACCCGAGGAACAAAACCAGAGCCCGTGGAATTATACTAGAGTCCGAGGAACAAAACCAGAGGCCGAGGAAAGAAACCAGAGCCCAAGGAACAAAAACAGGTCCCGAAGAACAAAAGGAGAGTCTGAGGAAGAAAACGAGACCCCGAGGAACAAAACTAGCCCTCGAGGAAGAATACCAGAGCCCGAGGAAGAAAACCAGAGCCCGAGGAAGACAACGAGAGCTAGAGGAGCAAAACCACAGCTCGAGGAACAAAACCAGAGCCCGAGGAAAGAAACCAGAGCCCGAGGAAGAAAACCAGAGCCCGAGGAACAAAACCAGATCCCGAAGAACAAAAGGAGGGCCCGAGGAATAAAACCAGACCCCGAGGAACAAAACTAGCCCTCAAGGAAGAAAACCAGAGCCCGAGGAAGAAAACCAGAGCCCGAGGAAGACAACGAGAGCTAGAGGAGCAAAACCACAGCTCGAGGAACAAAACGAGCTCCCGAGGAAAGAAAACAGAGCCTGAGGAACAAAACCAGATCCCAAGGAACAAAACCAGATCGCGAAGAACAAAAGGAGGCCCCGAGGAACAAAACCAGAGCCCGTGGAATTATACTAGAATCCGAGGAACAGAACCAGAGCCTGAGGAATAAAAACAGAGCCTGAGGAACAAAACCAGAGCCGATGGAACTAAAACAGAGCTCGAGGAACAAAACCAGAGCCCGAGGAAAAAAACCAGAGCCTGAGGAACAAAAGCAGAGCCCGTGGAACTAAACCAGAGCCCGGGGAACAAAACCAGAGGCCGAGAAAAAAAAACAGGGGCAGAGGAACAAAAAAAGAGGCCGAGGAACAATACCAGAGCCCGAGAAATTAAACCAGAGCCCGAGGAAGAAAACCAGAACCCGAGGAAGAAACGGTGGGCCCGAGGAACAAAACGAGACCCGTGGACCCAAACCAGAGCCCGAGGAGCTAAAGCAGAGCTGGAAGAACAAAACCAGAGCCCGGGGAACAAAACCAGCCCTCGAGGAAGAAAACCAGGGCCCGAGGAAGAAAACCAGAGCCCGAGGAAGACAACGAGAGCTAGAGGAGCAAAACCACAGCTCGAGGAACAAATCCAGAGCCCGAGGAAAGAAAGCAGAGCCCGAGGAACGAAACCAGAGCCCGAGAAACAAAACCAGATCGCGAAGAACAAAAGGAGGCCCCGAGGAAAAAAACCAGAGCCCGTGGAATTATACTAGAGTCCGAGGAACAAAACCAGAGCCCGAGGAAAAAAACCAGAGCCTAAGGAACAAAACCAGAGCCAATGGAACTAAAGCAGAGCTCGAGGAACAAAACCAGAACCCGAGAAATTAAACCAGAGCCCGAGGAAGAAAACCAGAACCCGAGGAACAAAACCAGAGACGGAGGAACAAATGCTGGGCCTGAGGAGCAAAACGAGACCCGTGGACGCAAACCAGAGCCCGAGGAGCTAAAGCAGAGCTGGAAGAACAAAACCAGAGCCCGGGCAACAAAACCAGCCCTCGAGGAAGAAAACCAGAGCCCGAGGAAGAAAACCAGAGCCCGAGGAAGACAACCAGAGCTAGAGGAGCAAAACCACAGCTCGAGGAACAAAACCAGAGGCCGAGGAAAGAAACCAGAGCCCGAGGAAGACAACCAGAGCTAGAGGAGCAAAACCACAGCTCGAGGAAGAAAACCAGAGCCCGAGGAAAGAAACCAGAGCCCGAGGAACGAAACCAGAGCCCGAGAAACAAAACCAGATCGTGAAGAACAAAAGGAGGCCCCAAGGAACAAAACCAGAGCCCGTGGAATTATACTAGAGTCCGAGGAACAAAACCAGAGGCCGAGGAAAGAAACCAGAGCCCGAGGAACAAAAACAGGTCCCGAAGAACAAAAGGAGAGTCTGAGGAAGAAAACGAGACCCCGAGGAACAAAACTAGCCCTCGAGGAAGAATACCAGAGCCCGAGGAAGAAAACCAGAGCCCGAGGAAGACAACCAGAGCTAGAGGAGCAAAACCACAGCTCGAGGAACAAAACCAGAGCCCGAGGAAAGAAACCAGAGCCCGAGGAAGAAAACCAGAGCCCGAGGAACAAAACCAGATCCCGAAGAACAAAAGGAGGGCCCGAGGAATAAAACCAGACCCCGAGGAACAAAACTAGCCCTCGAGGAAGAAAACCAGAGCCCGAGGAAGAAAACCAGAGCCCGAGGAAGACAACGAAAGCTAGAGGAGCATAACCACAGCTCGAGGAACAAAACGAGCTCCTGAGGAAAGAAAACAGAGCCCGAGGAACAAAACCAGATCCCAAGGAACAAAACCAGATCGCGAAGAACAAAAGGAGGCCCCGAGGAACAAAACCAGAGCTCGTGGAATTATACTAGAGTCCGAGGAACAGAACCAGAGCCTGAGGAATAAAAACAGAGCCTGAGGAACAAAACCAGAGCCAATGGAACTAAAACAGAGCTCGAGGAACAAAACCAGAACCCGAGGAATTAAACCAGAGCCCGAGGAAGAAAACTAGAACCCGAGGAACAAAACCAGAGACCGAGGAACAAATGGTGGGCCTGAGGAACAAAACCAGACCCGTGGACCCAAAGCACAGCCCGAGGAGCTAAAGCAGAGCTGGAAGAAAAAAACCAGAGCCCGGGCAACAAAACCAGCCCTCGAGGAAGAAAACCAGAGCCCGAGGAAGAAAACCAGAGCCCGAGGAAGACAACCAGAGCTAGAGGAGCAAAACCACAGCTCGAGGAACAAAACCAGAGGCCGAGGAAAGAAACCAGAGCCCGAGGAAGAAAACCAGAGCCCGAGGAACAAAACCACATCCCGAAGAACAAAAGGAGGGCCCGAGGAATAAAACCAGAGCCCGAGGAACAAAACTAGCCCTCGAGGAAGAAAACCAGAGCCCGAGGAACAAACCCAGAGCCCGAGGAAGACAACGAGAGCTAGAGGAGCAAAACCACAGCTCAAGGAACAAAACGAGCTCCCGAGGAAAGAAACCAGAGCCCGAGGAACAAAACCAGAGCCCGTGGAATTATACTAGAGTCCGAGGAACAAAACCAGAGCCCGAGGAAAAAAAACAGAGCCTGAGGAACAAAAGCAGAGCCCGTGGAACTAAATCAGAGCCCGGGGAACAAAACCAGAGGCCGAGAAAAAAAAACAGGGGCAGAGGAACAAAAAAAGAGGCCGAGGAACAATACCAGAGCCCGAGAAATTAAACCAGAGCCCGAGGAAGAAAACCAGAACCCGAGGAAGAAACGGTGGGCCCGAGGAACAAAACGAGACCCGTGGACCCAAACCAGAGCCCGAGGAGCTAAAGCAGAGCTGGAAGAACAAAACCAGAGCCCGGGGAACAAAACCAGCCCTCGAGGAAGAAAACCAGGGCCCGAGGAAAAAAACCAGAGCCCGAGGAAGACAACGAGAGCTAGAGGAGCAAAACCACAGCTCGAGGAACAAATCCAGAGCCCGAGGAAAGAAAGCAGAGCCCGAGGAACGAAACCAGAGCCCGAGAAACAAAACCAGATCGTGAAGAACAAAAGGAGGCCCCGAGGAACAAAACCAGAGCCCGTGGAATTATACTAGAGTCCGAGGAACAAAACCAGAGGCCGAGGAAAGAAACCAGAGCCCAAGGAACAAAAACAGGTCCCGAAGAACAAAAGGAGAGTCTGAGGAAGAAAACGAGACCCCGAGGAACAAAACTAGCCCTCGAGGAAGAATACCAGAGCCCGAGGAAGAAAACCAGAGCCCGAGGAAGACAACGAGAGCTAGAGGAGCAAAACCACAGCTCGAGGAACAAAACCAGAGCCCGAGGAAAGAAACCAGAGCCCGAGGAAGAAAACCAGAGCCCGAGGAACAAAACCAGATCCCGAAGAACAAAAGGAGGGCCCGAGGAATAAAACCAGACCCCGAGGAACAAAACTAGCCCTCAAGGAAGAAAACCAGAGCCCGAGGAAGAAAACCAGAGCCCGAGGAAGACAACGAGAGCTAGAGGAGCAAAACCACAGCTCGAGGAACAAAACGAGCTCCCGAGGAAAGAAAACAGAGCCTGAGGAACAAAACCAGATCCCAAGGAACAAAACCAGATCGCGAAGAACAAAAGGAGGCCCCGAGGAACAAAACCAGAGCCCGTGGAATTATACTAGAGTCCGAGGAACAGAACCAGAGCCTGAGGAATAAAAACAGAGCCTGAGGAACAAAACCAGAGCCGATGGAACTAAAACAGAGCTCGAGGAACAAAACCAGAGCCCGAGGAAAAAAACCAGAGCCTGAGGAACAAAAGCAGAGCCCGTGGAACTAAACCAGAGCCCGGGGAACAAAACCAGAGGCCGAGAAAAAAAAACAGGGGCAGAGGAACAAAAAAAGAGGCCGAGGAACAATACCAGAGCCCGAGAAATTAAACCAGAGCCCGAGGAAGAAAACCAGAACCCGAGGAAGAAACGGTGGGCCCGAGGAACAAAACGAGACCCGTGGACCCAAACCAGAGCCCGAGGAGCTAAAGCAGAGCTGGAAGAACAAAACCAGAGCCCGGGGAACAAAACCAGCCCTCGACGAAGAAAACCAGGGCCCGAGGAAGAAAACCAGAGCCCGAGGAAGACAACGAGAGCTAGAGGAGCAAAACCACAGCTCGAGGAACAAATCCAGAGCCCGAGGAAAGAAAGCAGAGCCCGAGGAACGAAACCAGAGCCCGAGAAACAAAACCAGATCGCGAAGAACAAAAGGAGGCCCCGAGGAACAAAACCAGAGCCCGTGGAATTATACTAGAGTCCGAGGAACAAAACCAGAGCCCGAGGAAAAAAACCAGAGCCTAAGGAACAAAACCAGAGCCAATGGAACTAAAGCAGAGCTCGAGGAACAAAACCAGAACCCGAGAAATTAAACCAGAATCCGAGGAACAAAACCAGAGCCCGAGGAAAAAAACCAGAGCCCGAGGAAAAAAACCAGAGCCTGAGGAACAAAACCAGAGCCAATGGAACTAAAGCAGAGCTCGAGGAACAAAACCAGAACCCGAGAAATTAAACCAGAGCCCGAGGAAGAAAACTAGAACCCGAGGAACAAATCCAGAGACGGAGGAACAAATGCTGGGCCTGAGGAGCAAAACGAGACCCGTGGACGCAAACCAGAGCCCGAGGAGCTAAAGCAGAGCTGGAAGAACAAAACCAGAGCCCGGGCAACAAAACCAGCCCTCGAGGAAGAAAACCAGAGCCCGAGGAAAAAAACCAGAGCCCGAGGAATACAACCAGAGCTAGAGGAGCAAAACCACAGCTCGAGGAAGAAAACCAGAGCCCGAGGAAAGAAACCAGAGCCCGAGGAACGAAACCAGAGCCCGAGAAACAAAACCAGATCGTGAAGAACAAAAGGAGGCCCCGAGGATCAAAACCAGAGCCCGTGGAATTATACTAGAGTCCGAGGAACAAAACCAGAGGCCGAGGAAAGAAACCAGAGCCCAAGGAACAAAAACAGGTCCCGAAGAACAAAAGGAGAGTCTGAGGAAGAAAACGAGACCCCGAGGAACAAAACTAGCCCTCGAGGAAGAATACCAGAGCCCGAGGAAGAAAACCAGAGCCCGAGGAAGACAACCAGAGCTAGAGGAGCAAAACCACAGCTTGAGGAACAAAACCAGAGCCCGAGGAAAGAAACCAGAGCCCGAGGAAGAAAACCAGAGCCCGAGGAACAAAACCAGATCCCGAAGAACAAAAGGAGGGCCCGAGGAATAAAACCAGACCCCGAGGAACAAAACTAGCCCTCGAGGAAGAAAACCAGAGCCCGAGGAAGAAAACCAGAGCCCGAGGAAGACAACGAGAGCTAGAGGAGCAAAACCACAGCTCGAGGAACAAAACGAGCTACGAGCTCCCGAGGAAAGAAAATAGAGCCCGAGGAACAAAACCAGATCCCAAGGAACAAAACCAGATCGCGAAGAACAAAAGGAGGCCCCGAGGAACAAAACCAGAGCTCGTGGAATTATACTAGAGTCCGAGGAACAGAACCAGAGCCTGAGGAATAAAAACAGAGCCTGAGGAACAAAACCAGAGCCGATGGAACTAAAACAGAGCTCGAGGAACAAAACCAGAGCCCGAGGAATTAAACCAGAGCCCGAGGAAGAAAACTAGAACCCGAGGAACAAAACCAGAGACCGAGGAACAAATGGTGGGCCTGAGGAACAAAACGAGACCCGTGGACCCAAACCAGAGCCCGAGGAGCTAAAGCAGAGCTGGAAGAAAAAAACCAGAGCCCGGGCAACAAAACCAGCGCCCGAGGAAGAAAACCAGAGCCCGAGGAAGACAACCAGAGCTAGAGGAGCAAAACCACAGCTCGAGGAACAAAACCAGAGCCCGAGGAAAGAAACCAGATCCTGAGGAAGAAAACCAGAGCCCGAGGAACAAAACCAGATCCCGAAGAACAAAAGGAGGGCCCGAGGAATAAAACCAGAGCCCGAGGAACAAAACTAGCCCTCGAGGAAGAAAAGCTGAGCCCGAGGAACAAACCCAGAGCCCGAGGAAGACAACGAGAGCTAGAGGAGCAAAACCACAGCTCAAGGAACAAAACGGGCTCCCGAGGAAAGAAACCAGAGCCCGAGGAACAAAACCAGATCCCGAGGAGCAAAACCAGATCGCGAAGAACAAAAGGAGGCCCCAAGGAACAAAACCAGAGCCCGTGGAATTATACTAGAGTCCGAGGAACAAAACCAGAGCCCGAGGAAAAAAAACAGAGCCTGAGGATCAAAAGCAGAGCCCGTGGAACTAAACCAGAGCCCGGGGAACAAAACCAGAGGCCGAGAAAAAAAAACAGGGGCAGAGGAACAAAAAAAGAGGCCGAGGAACAATACCAGAGCCCGACAAATTAAACCAGAGCCCAAGGAAGAAAACCAGAACCCGAGGAAGAAACGGTGGGCTCGAGGAACAAAACGAGACCCGTGGACCCAAACCAGAGCCCGAGGAGCTAAAGCAGAGCTGGAAGAACAAAACCAGAGCCCGGGGAACAAAACCAGCCCTCGACGAAGAAAACCAGGGCCCGAGGAAGAAAACCAGAGCCCGAGGAAGACAACGAGAGCTAGAGGAGCAAAACCACAGCTCGAGGAACAAATCCAGAGCCCAAGGAAAGAAAGCAGAGCCCGAGGAACGAAACCAGAGCCCGAGAAACAAAACCAGATCGCGAAGAACAAAAGGAGGCCCCGAGGAACAAAACCAGAGCCCGTGGAATTATACTAGAGTCCGAGGAACAAAACCAGAACCCGAGAAATTAAACCAGAGCCCGAGGAAGAAAACCAGAACCCGAGGAACAAAACCAGAGACGGAGGAACAAATGCTGGGCCTGAGGAGCAAAACGAGACCCGTGGACGCAAACCAGAGCCCGAGGAGCTAAAGCAGAGCTGGAAGAACAAAACCAGAGCCCGAGTAAAAAAACCAGAGCCCGAGGAAGACAACCAGAGCTAGAGGAGCAAAACCACAGCTCGAGGAAGAAAACCAGAGCCCGAGGAAAGAAACCAGAGCCCGAGGAACGAAACCAGAGCCTGAGAAACAAAACCAGATCGTGAAGAACAAAAGGAGGCCCCGAGGAACAAAACCAGAGCCCGTGGAATTATACTAGAGTCCAAGGAACAAAACCAGAGGCCGAGGAAAGAAACCAGAGCCCAAGGAACAAAAACAGGTCCCGAAGAACAAAAGGAGAGTCTGAGGAAGAAAACGAGACCCCGAGGAACAAAACTAGCCCTCGAGGAAGAATACCAGAGCCCGAGGAAGAAAACCAGAGCCCGAGGAAGACAACGAGAGCTAGAGGAGCAAAACCACAGCTCGAGGAACAAAACCAGAGCCCGAGGAAAGAAACCAGAGCCCGAGGAAGAAAACCAGAGCCCGAGGAACAAAACCAGATCCCGAAGAACAAAAGGAGGGCCCGAGGAATAAAACCAGACCCCGAGGAACAAAACTAGCCCTCGAGGAAGAAAACCAGAGCCCGAGGAAGAAAACCAGAGCCCGAGGAAGACAACGAGAGCTAGAGGAGCAAAACCACAGCTCGAGGAACAAAACGAGCTCCCGAGGAAAGAAAACAGAGCCCGAGGAACAAAACCAGATCCCAAGGAACAAAACCAGATCGCGAAGAACAAAAGGAGGCCCCGAGGAACAAAACCAGAGCTCGTGGAATTATACTAGAGTCCGAGGAACAGAACCAGAGCCTGAGGAATAAAAACAGAGCCTGAGGAACAAAACCAGAGCCGATGGAACTAAAACAGAGCTCGAGGAACAAAACCAGAGCCCGAGGAATTAAACCAGAGCCCGAGGAAGACAACGAGAGCTACAGGAGCAAAACCACAGCTCGAGGAACAAAACGAGCTCCCGAGGAAAGAAAACAGAGCCCGAGGAACAAAACCAGATCCCAAGGAACAAAACCAGATCGCGAAGAACAAAAGGAGGCCCCGAGGAACAAAACCAGAGCCCGTGGAATTATACTAGAGTCCGAGGAACAAAACCAGAGCCCGAGGAAAAAAAACAGAGCCTGAGGAACAAAAGCAGAGCCCGTGGAACTAAACCAGAGCCCGGGGAACAAAACCAGAGGCCGAGAAAAAAAAACAGGGGCAGAGGAACAAAAAAAGAGGCCGAGGAACAATACCAGAGCCCGAGAAATTAAACCAGAGCCCGAGGAAGAAAACCAGAACCCGAGGAAGAAACGGTGGGCCCGAGGAACAAAACGAGACCCGTGGACCCAAACCAGAGCCCGAGGAGCTAAAGCAGAGCTGGAAGAACAAAACCAGAGCCCGAGTAAAAAAACCAGAGCCCGAGGAAGACAACCAGAGCTAGAGGAGCAAAACCACAGCTCGAGGAAGAAAACCAGAGCCCGAGGAAAGAAACCAGAGCCCGAGGAACGAAACCAGAGCCTGAGAAACAAAACCAGATCGTGAAGAACAAAAGGAGGCCCCGAGGAACAAAACCAGAGCCCGTGGAATTATACTAGAGTCCAAGGAACAAAACCAGAGGCCGAGGAAAGAAACCAGAGCCCAAGGAACAAAAACAGGTCCCGAAGAACAAAAGGAGAGTCTGAGGAAGAAAACGAGACCCCGAGGAACAAAACTAGCCCTCGAGGAAGAATACCAGAGCCCGAGGAAGAAAACCAGAGCCCGAGGAAGACAACGAGAGCTAGAGGAGCAAAACCACAGCTCGAGGAACAAAACCAGAGCCCGAGGAAAGAAACCAGAGCCCGAGGAAGAAAACCAGAGCCCGAGGAACAAAACCAGATCCCGAAGAACAAAAGGAGGGCCCGAGGAATAAAACCAGACCCCGAGGAACAAAACTAGCCCTCGAGGAAGAAAAACAGAGCCCGAGGAAGAAAACCAGAGCCCGAGGAAGACAACGAGAGCTAGAGGAGCAAAACCACAGCTCGAGGAACAAAACGAGCTCCCGAGGAAAGAAAACAGAGCCCGAGGAACAAAACCAGATCCCAAGGAACAAAACCAGATCGCGAAGAACAAAAGGAGGCCCCGAGGAACAAAACCAGAGCTCGTGGAATTATACTAGAGTCCGAGGAACAGAACCAGAGCCTGAGGAATAAAAACAGAGCCTGAGGAACAAAACCAGAGCCGATGGAACTAAAACAGAGCTCGAGGAACAAAACCAGAGCCCGAGGAAAAAAACCAGAGCCTGAGGAACAAAAGCAGAGCCCGTGGAACTAAACCAGAGCCCGGGGAACAAAACCAGAGGCCGAGAAAAAAAAACAGGGGCAGAGGAACAAAAAAAGAGGCCGAGGAACAATACCAGAGCCCGAGAAATTAAACCAGAGCCCGAGGAAGAAAACCAGAACCCGAGGAAGAAACGGTGGGCCCGAGGAACAAAACGAGACCCGTGGACCCAAACCAGAGCCCGAGGAGCTAAAGCAGAGCTGGAAGAACAAAACCAGAGCCCGGGGAACAAAACCAGCCCTCGACGAAGAAAACCAGGGCCCGAGGAAGAAAACCAGAGCCCGAGGAAGACAACGAGAGCTAGAGGAGCAAAACCACAGCTCGAGGAACAAATCCAGAGCCCGAGGAAAGAAAGCAGAGCCCGAGGAACGAAACCAGAGCCCGAGAAACAAAACCAGATCGCGAAGAACAAAAGGAGGCCCCGAGGAACAAAACCAGAGCCCGTGGAATTATACTAGAGTCCGAGGAACAAAACCAGAGCCCGAGGAAAAAAACCAGAGCCTAAGGAACAAAACCAGAGCCAATGGAACTAAAGCAGAGCTCGAGGAACAAAACCAGAACCCGAGAAATTAAACCAGAATCCGAGGAACAAAACCAGAGCCCGAGGAAAAAAACCAGAGCCCGAGGAAAAAAACCAGAGCCTGAGGAACAAAACCAGAGCCAATGGAACTAAAGCAGAGCTCGAGGAACAAAACCAGAACCCGAGAAATTAAACCAGAGCCCGAGGAAGAAAACTAGAACCCGAGGAACAAATCCAGAGACGGAGGAACAAATGCTGGGCCTGAGGAGCAAAACGAGACCCGTGGACGCAAACCAGAGCCCGAGGAGCTAAAGCAGAGCTGGAAGAACAAAACCAGAGCCCGGGCAACAAAACCAGCCCTCGAGGAAGAAAACCAGAGCCCGAGGAAAAAAACCAGAGCCCGAGGAATACAACCAGAGCTAGAGGAGCAAAACCACAGCTCGAGGAAGAAAACCAGAGCCCGAGGAAAGAAACCAGAGCCCGAGGAACGAAACCAGAGCCCGAGAAACAAAACCAGATCGTGAAGAACAAAAGGAGGCCCCGAGGATCAAAACCAGAGCCCGTGGAATTATACTAGAGTCCGAGGAACAAAACCAGAGGCCGAGGAAAGAAACCAGAGCCCAAGGAACAAAAACAGGTCCCGAAGAACAAAAGGAGAGTCTGAGGAAGAAAACGAGACCCCGAGGAACAAAACTAGCCCTCGAGGAAGAATACCAGAGCCCGAGGAAGAAAACCAGAGCCCGAGGAAGACAACCAGAGCTAGAGGAGCAAAACCACAGCTTGAGGAACAAAACCAGAGCCCGAGGAAAGAAACCAGAGCCCGAGGAAGAAAACCAGAGCCCGAGGAACAAAACCAGATCCCGAAGAACAAAAGGAGGGCCCGAGGAATAAAACCAGACCCCGAGGAACAAAACTAGCCCTCGAGGAAGAAAACCAGAGCCCGAGGAAGAAAACCAGAGCCCGAGGAAGACAACGAGAGCTAGAGGAGCAAAACCACAGCTCGAGGAACAAAACGAGCTACGAGCTCCCGAGGAAAGAAAATAGAGCCCGAGGAACAAAACCAGATCCCAAGGAACAAAACCAGATCGCGAAGAACAAAAGGAGGCCCCGAGGAACAAAACCAGAGCTCGTGGAATTATACTAGAGTCCGAGGAACAGAACCAGAGCCTGAGGAATAAAAACAGAGCCTGAGGAACAAAACCAGAGCCGATGGAACTAAAACAGAGCTCGAGGAACAAAACCAGAGCCCGAGGAATTAAACCAGAGCCCGAGGAAGAAAACTAGAACCCGAGGAACAAAACCAGAGACCGAGGAACAAATGGTGGGCCTGAGGAACAAAACGAGACCCGTGGACCCAAACCAGAGCCCGAGGAGCTAAAGCAGAGCTGGAAGAAAAAAACCAGAGCCCGGGCAACAAAACCAGCGCCCGAGGAAGAAAACCAGAGCCCGAGGAAGACAACCAGAGCTAGAGGAGCAAAACCACAGCTCGAGGAACAAAACCAGAGCCCGAGGAAAGAAACCAGATCCTGAGGAAGAAAACCAGAGCCCGAGGAACAAAACCAGATCCCGAAGAACAAAAGGAGGGCCCGAGGAATAAAACCAGAGCCCGAGGAACAAAACTAGCCCTCGAGGAAGAAAAGCTGAGCCCGAGGAACAAACCCAGAGCCCGAGGAAGACAACGAGAGCTAGAGGAGCAAAACCACAGCTCAAGGAACAAAACGGGCTCCCGAGGAAAGAAACCAGAGCCCGAGGAACAAAACCAGATCCCGAGGAGCAAAACCAGATCGCGAAGAACAAAAGGAGGCCCCAAGGAACAAAACCAGAGCCCGTGGAATTATACTAGAGTCCGAGGAACAAAACCAGAGCCCGAGGAAAAAAAACAGAGCCTGAGGATCAAAAGCAGAGCCCGTGGAACTAAACCAGAGCCCGGGGAACAAAACCAGAGGCCGAGAAAAAAAAACAGGGGCAGAGGAACAAAAAAAGAGGCCGAGGAACAATACCAGAGCCCGACAAATTAAACCAGAGCCCAAGGAAGAAAACCAGAACCCGAGGAAGAAACGGTGGGCTCGAGGAACAAAACGAGACCCGTGGACCCAAACCAGAGCCCGAGGAGCTAAAGCAGAGCTGGAAGAACAAAACCAGAGCCCGGGGAACAAAACCAGCCCTCGACGAAGAAAACCAGGGCCCGAGGAAGAAAACCAGAGCCCGAGGAAGACAACGAGAGCTAGAGGAGCAAAACCACAGCTCGAGGAACAAATCCAGAGCCCAAGGAAAGAAAGCAGAGCCCGAGGAACGAAACCAGAGCCCGAGAAACAAAACCAGATCGCGAAGAACAAAAGGAGGCCCCGAGGAACAAAACCAGAGCCCGTGGAATTATACTAGAGTCCGAGGAACAAAACCAGAACCCGAGAAATTAAACCAGAGCCCGAGGAAGAAAACCAGAACCCGAGGAACAAAACCAGAGACGGAGGAACAAATGCTGGGCCTGAGGAGCAAAACGAGACCCGTGGACGCAAACCAGAGCCCGAGGAGCTAAAGCAGAGCTGGAAGAACAAAACCAGAGCCCGAGTAAAAAAACCAGAGCCCGAGGAAGACAACCAGAGCTAGAGGAGCAAAACCACAGCTCGAGGAAGAAAACCAGAGCCCGAGGAAAGAAACCAGAGCCCGAGGAACGAAACCAGAGCCTGAGAAACAAAACCAGATCGTGAAGAACAAAAGGAGGCCCCGAGGAACAAAACCAGAGCCCGTGGAATTATACTAGAGTCCAAGGAACAAAACCAGAGGCCGAGGAAAGAAACCAGAGCCCAAGGAACAAAAACAGGTCCCGAAGAACAAAAGGAGAGTCTGAGGAAGAAAACGAGACCCCGAGGAACAAAACTAGCCCTCGAGGAAGAATACCAGAGCCCGAGGAAGAAAACCAGAGCCCGAGGAAGACAACGAGAGCTAGAGGAGCAAAACCACAGCTCGAGGAACAAAACCAGAGCCCGAGGAAAGAAACCAGAGCCCGAGGAAGAAAACCAGAGCCCGAGGAACAAAACCAGATCCCGAAGAACAAAAGGAGGGCCCGAGGAATAAAACCAGACCCCGAGGAACAAAACTAGCCCTCGAGGAAGAAAACCAGAGCCCGAGGAAGAAAACCAGAGCCCGAGGAAGACAACGAGAGCTAGAGGAGCAAAACCACAGCTCGAGGAACAAAACGAGCTCCCGAGGAAAGAAAACAGAGCCCGAGGAACAAAACCAGATCCCAAGGAACAAAACCAGATCGCGAAGAACAAAAGGAGGCCCCGAGGAACAAAACCAGAGCTCGTGGAATTATACTAGAGTCCGAGGAACAGAACCAGAGCCTGAGGAATAAAAACAGAGCCTGAGGAACAAAACCAGAGCCGATGGAACTAAAACAGAGCTCGAGGAACAAAACCAGAGCCCGAGGAATTAAACCAGAGCCCGAGGAAGACAACGAGAGCTACAGGAGCAAAACCACAGCTCGAGGAACAAAACGAGCTCCCGAGGAAAGAAAACAGAGCCCGAGGAACAAAACCAGATCCCAAGGAACAAAACCAGATCGCGAAGAACAAAAGGAGGCCCCGAGGAACAAAACCAGAGCCCGTGGAATTATACTAGAGTCCGAGGAACAAAACCAGAGCCCGAGGAAAAAAAACAGAGCCTGAGGAACAAAAGCAGAGCCCGTGGAACTAAACCAGAGCCCGGGGAACAAAACCAGAGGCCGAGAAAAAAAAACAGGGGCAGAGGAACAAAAAAAGAGGCCGAGGAACAATACCAGAGCCCGAGAAATTAAACCAGAGCCCGAGGAAGAAAACCAGAACCCGAGGAAGAAACGGTGGGCCCGAGGAACAAAACGAGACCCGTGGACCCAAACCAGAGCCCGAGGAGCTAAAGCAGAGCTGGAAGAACAAAACCAGAGCCCGAGTAAAAAAACCAGAGCCCGAGGAAGACAACCAGAGCTAGAGGAGCAAAACCACAGCTCGAGGAAGAAAACCAGAGCCCGAGGAAAGAAACCAGAGCCCGAGGAACGAAACCAGAGCCTGAGAAACAAAACCAGATCGTGAAGAACAAAAGGAGGCCCCGAGGAACAAAACCAGAGCCCGTGGAATTATACTAGAGTCCAAGGAACAAAACCAGAGGCCGAGGAAAGAAACCAGAGCCCAAGGAACAAAAACAGGTCCCGAAGAACAAAAGGAGAGTCTGAGGAAGAAAACGAGACCCCGAGGAACAAAACTAGCCCTCGAGGAAGAATACCAGAGCCCGAGGAAGAAAACCAGAGCCCGAGGAAGACAACGAGAGCTAGAGGAGCAAAACCACAGCTCGAGGAACAAAACCAGAGCCCGAGGAAAGAAACCAGAGCCCGAGGAAGAAAACCAGAGCCCGAGGAACAAAACCAGATCCCGAAGAACAAAAGGAGGGCCCGAGGAATAAAACCAGACCCCGAGGAACAAAACTAGCCCTCGAGGAAGAAAAACAGAGCCCGAGGAAGAAAACCAGAGCCCGAGGAAGACAACGAGAGCTAGAGGAGCAAAACCACAGCTCGAGGAACAAAACGAGCTCCCGAGGAAAGAAAACAGAGCCCGAGGAACAAAACCAGATCCCAAGGAACAAAACCAGATCGCGAAGAACAAAAGGAGGCCCCGAGGAACAAAACCAGAGCTCGTGGAATTATACTAGAGTCCGAGGAACAGAACCAGAGCCTGAGGAATAAAAACAGAGCCTGAGGAACAAAACCAGAGCCGATGGAACTAAAACAGAGCTCGAGGAACAAAACCAGAGCCCGAGGAATTAAACCAGAGCCCGAGGAAGACAACGAGAGCTAGAGGAGCAAAACCACAGCTCAAGGAACAAAACGAGCTCCCGAGGAAAGAAACCAGAGCCCGAGGAACAAAACCAGATCCCAAGGAACAAAACCAGATCGCGAAGAACAAAAGGAGGCCCCGAGGAACAAAACCAGAGCCCGTGGAATTATACTAGAGTCCGAGGAACAAAACCAGAGCCCGAGGAAAAAAAACAGAGCCTGAGGAACAAAAGCAGAGCCCGTGGAACTAAACCAGAGCCCGGGGAACAAAACCAGAGGCCGAGAAAAAAAAACAGGGGCAGAGGAACAAAAAAAGAGGCCGAGGAACAATACCAGAGCCCGAGAAATTAAACCAGAGCCCGAGGAAGAAAACCAGAACCCGAGGAAGAAACGGTGGGCCCGAGGAACAAAACGAGACCCGTGGACGCAAACCAGAGCCCGAGGAGCTAAAGCAGAGCTGGAAGAACAAAACCAGAGCCCGGGCAACAAAACCAGCCCTCGAGGAAGAAAACCAGGGCCCGAGGAAGAAAACCAGAGCCCGAGGAAGACAACGAGAGCTAGAGGAGCAAAACCACAGCTCGAGGAACAAATCCAGAGCCCAAGGAAAGAAAGCAGAGCCCGAGGAACGAAACCAGAGCCCGAGAAACAAAACCAGATCGCGAAGAACAAAAGGAGGCCCCGAGGAACAAAACCAGAGCCTGTGGAATTATACTAGAGTCCGAGGAACAAAACAAGAACCCGAGAAATTAAACCAGAGCCCGAGGAAGAAAACCAGAACCCGAGGAACAAAACCAGAGACGGAGGAAAAAATGCTGGGCCTGAGGAGCAAAACGAGACCCGTGGACGCAAACCAGAGCCCGAGGAGCTAAAGCAGAGCTGGAAGAACAAAACCAGAGCCCGAGGAAAAAAACCAGAGCCCGAGGAAGACAACCAGAGCTAGAGGAGCAAAACCACAGCTCGAGGAAGAAAACCAGAGCCCGAGGAAAGAAACCAGAGCCCGAGGAACGAAACCAGAGCCCGAGAAACAAAACCAGATCGTGAAGAACAAAAGGAGGCCCCGAGGAACAAAACCAGAGCCCGTGGAATTATACTAGAGTCCGAGGAACAAAACCAGAGGCCGAGGAAAGAAACCAGAGCCCAAGGAACAAAAACAGGTCCCGAAGAACAAAAGGAGAGTCTGAGGAAGAAAACGAGACCCCGAGGAACAAAACTAGCCCTCGAGGAAGAATACCAGAGCCCGAGGAAGAAAACCAGAGCCCGAGGAAGACAACCAGAGCTAGAGGAGCAAAACCACAGCTCGAGGAACAAAACCAGAGCCCGAGGAAAGAAACCAGAGCCCGAGGAAGAAAACCAGAGCCCGAGGAACAAAACCAGATCCCGAAGAACAAAAGGAGGGCCCGAGGAATAAAACCAGACCCCGAGGAACAAAACTAGCCCTCGAGGAAGAAAACCAGAGCCCGAGGAAGAAAACCAGAGCCCGAGGAAGACAACGAGAGCTAGAGGAGCAAAACCACAGCTCGAGGAACAAAACGAGCTCCCGAGGAAAGAAAACAGAGCCCGAGGAACAAAACCAGATCCCAAGGAACAAAACCAGATCGCGAAGAACAAAAGGAGGCCCCGAGGAACAAAACCAGAGCTCGTGGAATTATACTAGAGTCCGAGGAACAGAACCAGAGCCTGAGGAATAAAAACAGAGCCTGAGGAACAAAACCAGAGCCAATGGAACTAAAACAGAGCTCGAGGAACAAAACCAGAACCCGAGGAATTAAACCAGAGCCCGAGGAAGAAAACTAGAACCCGAGGAACAAAACCAGAGACCGAGGAACAAATGGTGGGCCTGAGGAACAAAACGAGACCCGTGGACCCAAAGCACAGCCCGAGGAGCTAAAGCAGAGCTGGAAGAAAAAAACCAGAGCCCGGGCAACAAAACCAGCCCTCGAGGAAGAAAACCAGAGCCCGAGGAAGAAAACCAGAGCCCGAGGAAGACAACCAGAGCTAGAGGAGCAAAACCACAGCTCGAGGAACAAAACCAGAGCCCGAGGAAAGAAACCAGAGCCCGAGGAACAAAACTAGCCCTCGAGGAAGAAAACCAGAGCCCGAGGAACAAACCCAGAGCCCGAGGAAGACAACGAGAGCTAGAGGAGCAAAACCACAGCTCAAGGAACAAAATGAGCTCCCGAGGAAAGAAACCAGAGCCCGAGGAACAAAACCAGATCCCCAGGAGCAAAACCAGATCGCGAAGAACAAAAGGAGGCCCCGAGGAACAAAACCAGAGCCCGTGGAATTATACTAGAGTCCGAGGAACAAAACCAGAGCCCGAGGAAAAAAAACAGAGCCTGAGGAACAAAAGCAGAGCCCGTGGAACTAAACCAGAGCCCGGGGAACAAAACCAGAGGCCGAGAAAAAAAAACAGGGGCAGAGGAACAAAAAAAGAGGCCGAGGAACAATACCAGAGCCCGAGAAATTAAACCAGAGCCCGAGGAAGAAAACCAGAACCCGAGGAAGAAACGGTGGGCCCGAGGAACAAAACGAGACCCGTGGACCCAAACCAGAGCCCGAGGAGCTAAAGCAGAGCTGGAAGAACAAAACCAGAGCCCGGGGAACAAAACCAGCCCTCGACGAAGAAAACCAGGGCCCGAGGAAGAAAACCAGAGCCCGAGGAAGACAACGAGAGCTAGAGGAGCAAAACCACAGCTCGAGGAACAAATCCAGAGCCCGAGGAAAGAAAGCAGAGCCCGAGGAACGAAACCAGAGCCCGAGAAACAAAACCAGATCGTGAAGAACAAAAGGAGGCCCCGAGGAACAAAACCAGAGCCCGTGGAATTATACTAGAGTCCGAGGAACAAAACCAGAGCCCGAGGAAAAAAACCAGAGCCTAAGGAACAAAACCAGAGCCAATGGAACTAAAGCAGAGCTCGAGGAACAAAACCAGAACCCGAGAAATTAAACCAGAGCCCGAGGAAGAAAACCAGAACCCGAGGAACAAAACCAGAGACGGAGGAACAAATGCTGGGCCTGAGGAGCAAAACGAGACCCGTGGACGCAAACCAGAGCCCGAGGAGCTAAAGCAGAGCTGGAAGAACAAAACCAGAGCCCGGGCAACAAAACCAGCCCTCGAGGAAGAAAACCAGAGCCCGAGGAAAAAAACCAGAGCCCAAGGAAAAAAACCAGAGCTAGAGGAGCAAAACCACAGCTCGAGGAAGAAAACCAGAGCCCGAGGAAAGAAACCAGAGCCCGAGGAACGAAACCAGAGCCCGAGAAACAAAACCAGATCGTGAAGAACAAAAGGAGGCCCCGAGGAACAAAACCAGAGCCCGTGGAATTATACTAGAGTCCGAGGAACAAAACCAGAGGCCGAGGAAAGAAACCAGAGCCCAAGGAACAAAAACAGGTCCCGAAGAACAAAAGGAGAGTCTGAGGAAGAAAACGAGACCCCGAGGAACAAAACTAGCCCTCGAGGAAGAATACCAGAGCCCGAGGAAGAAAACCAGAGCCCGAGGAAGACAACCAGAGCTAGAGGAGCAAAACCACAGCTCGAGGAACAAAACCAGAGCCCGAGGAAAGAAACCAGAGCCCGAGGAAGAAAACCAGAGCCCGAGGAACAAAACCAGATCCCGAAGAACAAAAGGAGGGCCCGAGGAATAAAACCAGACCCCGAGGAACAAAACTAGCCCTCGAGGAAGAAAACCAGAGCCCGAGGAACAAACCCAGAGCCCGCGGAAGACAACGAGAGCTAGAGGAGCAAAACCACAGCTCAAGGAACAAAACGAGCTCCCGAGGAAAGAAACCAGAGCCCGAGGAACAAAACCAGATCCCGAGGAGCAAAACCAGATCGCGAAGAACAAAAGGAGGCCCCGAGGAACAAAAGCAGAGCCCGTGGAATTATACTAGAGTCCGAGGAACAAAACCAGAGCCCGAGGAAAAAAAACAGAGCCTGAGGAACAAAAGCAGAGCCCGTGGAACTAAACCAGAGCCCGGGGAACAAAACCAGAGGCCGAGAAAAAAAAACAGGGGCAGAGGAACAAAAAAAGAGGCCGAGGAACAATACCAGAGCCCGAGAAATTAAAACAGAGCCCGAGGAAGAAAACCAGAACCCGAGGAAGAAACGGTGGGCCCGAGGAACAAAACGAGACCCGTGGACCCAAACCAGAGCCCGAGGAGCTAAAGCAGAGCTGGAAGAACAAAACCAGAGCCCGGGGAACAAAACCAGCCCTCGACGAAGAAAACCAGGGCCCGAGGAAGAAAACCAGAGCCCGAGGAAGACAACGAGAGCTAGAGGAGCAAAACCACAGCTCGAGGAACAAATCCAGAGCCCGAGGAAAGAAAGCAGAGCCCGAGGAACGAAACCAGAGCCCGAGAAACAAAACCAGATCGCGAAGAACAAAAGGAGGCCCCGAGGAACAAAACCAGAGCCCGTGGAATTATACTAGAGTCCGAGGAACAAAACCAGAACCCGAGAAATTAAACCAGAGCCCGAGGAAGAAAACCAGAACCCGAGGAACAAATCCAGAGACGGAGGAACAAATGCTGGGCCTGAGGAGCAAAACGAGACCCGTGGACCCAAACCAGAGCCCGAGGAGCTAAAGCAGAGCTGGAAGAACAAAACCAGAGCCCGGGCAACAAAACCAGCCCTCGAGGAAGAAAACCAGAGCCCGAGGAAAAAAACCAGAGCCCGAGGAAGACAACCAGAGCTAGAGGAGCAAAACCACAGCTCGAGGAAGAAAACCAGAGCCCGAGGAAAGAAACCAGAGCCCGAGGAACGAAACCAGAGCCCGAGAAACAAAACCAGATCGTGAAGAACAAAAGGAGGCCCCGAGGAACAAAACCAGAGCCCGTGGAATTATACTAGAGTCCGAGGAACAAAACCAGAGGCCGAGGAAAGAAACCAGAGCCCAAGGAACAAAAACAGGTCCCGAAGAACAAAAGGAGAGTCTGAGGAAGAAAACGAGACCCCGAGGAACAAAACTAGCCCTCGAGGAAGAATACCAGAGCCCGAGGAAGAAAACCAGAGCCCGAGGAAGACAACCAGAGCTAGAGGAGCAAAACCACAGCTCGAGGAACAAAACCAGAGCCCGAGGAAAGAAACCAGAGCCCGAGGAAGAAAACCAGAGCCCGAGGAACAAAACCAGATCCCGAAGAACAAAAGGAGGGCCCGAGGAATAAAACCAGACCCCGAGGAACAAAACTAGCCCTCGAGGAAGAAAACCAGAGCCCGAGGAACAAACCCAGAGCCCGAGGAAGACAACGAGAGCTACAGGAGCAAAACCACAGCTCAAGGAACAAAACGAGCTCCCGAGGAAAGAAACTAGAGCCCGAGGAACAAAACCAGATCCCAAGGAGCAAAACCAGATCGCGAAGAACAAAAGGAGGCCCCGAGGAACAAAACCAGAGCCCGTGGAATTATACTAGAGTCCGAGGAACAAAACCAGAGCCCGAGGAAAAAAAACAGAGCCTGAGGAACAAAAGCAGAGCCCGTGGAACTAAACCAGAGCCCGGGGAACAAAACCAGAGGCCGAGAAAAAAAAACAGGGGCAGAGGAACAAAAAAAGAGGCCGAGGAACAATACCAGAGCCCGAGAAATTAAACCAGAGCCCGAGGAACAAAACCAGAACCCGAGGAAGAAACGGTGGGCCCGAGGAACAAAACGAGACCCGTGGACCCAAACCAGAGCCCGAGGAGCTAAAGCAGAGCTGGAAGAACAAAACCAGAGCCCGGGGAACAAAACCAGCCCTCGACGAAGAAAACCAGGGCCCGAGGAAGAAAACCAGAGCCCGAGGAAGACAACGAGAGCTAGAGGAGCAAAACCACAGCTCGAGGAACAAATCCAGAGCCCGAGGAAAGAAAGCAGAGCCCGAGGAACGAAACCAGAGCCCGAGAAACAAAACCAGATCGCGAAGAACAAAAGGAGGCCCCGAGGAACAAAACCAGAGCCCGTGGAATTATACTAGAGTCCGAGGAACAAAACCAGAACCCGAGAAATTAAACCAGAGCCCGAGGAAGAAAACCAGAACCCGAGGAACAAAACCAGAGACGGAGAAACAAATGCTGGGCCTGAGGAGCAAAACGAGACCTGTGGACGCAAACCAGAGCCCGAGGAGCTAAAGCAGAGATGGAAGAACAAAACCAGAGCCCGGGGAACAAAACCAGCCCTCGAGGAAGAAAACCAGAGCCCGAGGAAAAAAACCAGAGCCCAAGGAAAAAAAACAGAGCTAGAGGAGCAAAACCACAGCTCGAGGAAGAAAACCAGAGCCCGAGGAAAGAAACCAGAGCCCGAGGAACGAAACCAGAGCCCGAGAAACAAAACCAGATCGTGAAGAACAAAAGGAGGCCCCGAGGAACAAAACCAGAGCCCGTGGAATTATACTAGAGTCCGAGGAACAAAACCAGAGGCCGAGGAAAGAAACCAGAGCCCAAGGAACAAAAACAGGTCCCGAAGAACAAAAGGAGAGTCTGAGGAAGAAAACGAGACCCCGAGGAACAAAACTAGCCCTCGAGGAAGAATACCAGAGCCCGAGGAAGAAAACCAGAGCCCGAGGAAGACAACCAGAGCTAGAGGAGCAAAACCACAGCTCGAGGAACAAAACCAGAGCCCGAGGAAAGAAACCAGAGCCCGAGGAAGAAAACCAGAGCCCGAGGAACAAAACCAGATCCCGAAGAACAAAAGGAGGGCCCGAGGAATAAAACCAGACCCCGAGGAACAAAACTAGCCCTCGAGGAAGAAAACCAGAGCCCGAGGAACAAACCCAGAGCCCGCGGAAGACAACGAGAGCTAGAGGAGCAAAACCACAGCTCAAGGAACAAAACGAGCTCCCGAGGAAAGAAACCAGAGCCCGAGGAACAAAACCAGATCCCGAGGAGCAAAACCAGATCGCGAAGAACAAAAGGAGGCCCCGAGGAACAAAACCAGAGCCCGTGGAATTATACTAGAGTCCGAGGAACAAAACCAGAGCCCGAGGAAAAAAAACAGAGCCTGAGGAACAAAAGCAGAGCCCGTGGAACTAAACCAGAGCCCGGGGAACAAAACCAGAGGCCGAGAAAAAAAAACAGGGGCAGAGGAACAAAAAAAGAGGCCGAGGAACAATACCAGAGCCCGAGAAATTAAAACAGAGCCCGAGGAAGAAAACCAGAACCCGAGGAAGAAACGGTGGGCCCGAGGAACAAAACAAGACCCGTGGACCCAAACCAGAGCCCGAGGAGCTAAAGCAGAGCTGGAAGAACAAAACCAGAGCCCGGGGAACAAAACCAGCCCTCGACGAAGAAAACCAGGGCCCGAGGAAGAAAACCAGAGCCCGAGGAAGACAACGAGAGCTAGAGGAGCAAAACCACAGCTCGAGGAACAAATCCAGAGCCCGAGGAAAGAAAGCAGAGCCTGAGGAACGAAACCAGAGCCCGAGAAACAAAACCAGATCGCGAAGAACAAAAGGAGGCCCCGAGGAACAAAACCAGAGCCCGTGGAATTATACTAGAGTCCGAGGAACAAAACCAGAGCCCGAGGAAAAAAACCAGAGCCTGAGGAACAAAAGCAGAGCCCGTGGAACTAAACCAGAGCCCGGGGAACAAAACCAGAGGCCGAGAAAAAAAAACAGGGGCAGAGGAACAAAAAAAGAGGCCGAGGAACAATACCAGAGCCCGAGAAATTAAACCAGAGCCCGAGGAAGAAAACCAGAACCCGAGGAAGAAACGGTGGGCCCGAGGAACAAAACGAGACCCGTGGACCCAAACCAGAGACCGAGGAGCTAAAGCAGAGATGGAAGAACAAAACCAGAGCCCGGGCAACAAAACCAGCCCTCGAGGAAGAAAACCAGGGCCCGAGGAAGAAAACCAGAGCCCGAGGAAGACAACGAGAGCTAGAGGAGCAAAACCACAGCTCGAGGAACAAATCCAGAGCCCGAGGAAAGAAAGCAGAGCCCGAGGAACGAAACCAGAGCCCGAGAAACAAAACCAGATCGCGAAGAACAAAAGGAGGCCCCGAGGAACAAAACCAGAGCCCGTGGAATTATACTAGAGTCCGAGGAACAAAACCAGAACCCGAGAAATTAAACCAGAGCCCGAGGAAGAAAACCAGAACCCGAGGAACAAAACCAGAGACGGAGGAACAAATGCTGGGCCTGAGGAGCAAAACGAGACCTGTGGACGCAAACCAGAGCCCGAGGAGCTAAAGCAGAGCTGGAAGAACAAAACCAGAGCCCGGGCAACAAAACCAGCCCTCGAGGAAGAAAACCAGAGCCCGAGGAAAAAAACCAGAGCCCGAGGAAGACAACCAGAGCTAGAGGAGCAAAACCACAGCTCGAGGAAGAAAACCAGAGCCCGAGGAAAGAAACCAGAGCCCGAGGAACGAAACCAGAGCCCGAGAAACAAAACCAGATCGTGAAGAACAAAAGGAGGCCCCGAGGAACAAAACCAGAGCCCGTGGAATTATACTAGAGTCCGAGGAACAAAACCAGAGGCCGAGGAAAGAAACCAGAGCCCAAGGAACAAAAACAGGTCCCGAAGAACAAAAGGAGAGTCTGAGGAAGAAAACGAGACCCCGAGGAACAAAACTAGCCCTCGAGGAAGAATACCAGAGCCCGAGGAAGAAAACCAGAGCCCGAGGAAGACAACCAGAGCTAGAGGAGCAAAACCACAGCTCGAGGAACAAAACCAGAGCCAGAGGAAAGAAACCAGAGCCCGAGGAAGAAAACCAGAGCCTGAGGAACAAAACCAGATCCCGAAGAACAAAAGGAGGGCCCGAGGAATAAAACCAGACCCCGAGGAACAAAACTAGCCCTCGAGGAAGAAAACCAGAGCCCGAGGAACAAACCCAGAGCCCGCGGAAGACAACGAGAGCTAGAGGAGCAAAACCACAGCTCGAGGAACAAATCCAGAGCCCGAGGAAAGAAAGCAGAGCCCGAGGAACGAAACCAGAGCCCGAGAAACAAAACCAGATCGCGAAGAACAAAAGGAGGCCCCGAGGAACAAAACCAGAGCCCGTGGAATTATACTAGAGTCCGAGGAACAAAACCAGAACCCGAGAAATTAAACCAGAGCCCGAGGAAGAAAACCAGAACCCGAGGAACAAAACCAGAGACGGAGGAACAAATGCTGGGCCTGAGGAGCAAAACGAGACCCGTGGACGCAAACCAGAGCCCGAGGAGCTAAAGCAGAGCTGGAAGAACAAAACCAGAGCCCGGGCAACAAAACCAGCCCTCGAGGAAGAAAACCAGAGCCCGAGGAAAAAAACCAGAGCCCGAGGAAGACAACCAGAGCTAGAGGAGCAAAACCACAGCTCGAGGAAGAAAACCAGAGCCCGAGGAAAGAAACCAGAGCCCGAGGAACGAAACCAGAGCCCGAGAAACAAAACCAGATCGTGAAGAACAAAAGGAGGCCCCGAGGAACAAAACCAGAGCCCGTGGAATTATACTAGAGTCCGAGGAACAAAACCAGAGGCCGAGGAAAGAAACCAGAGCCCAAGGAACAAAAACAGGTCCCGAAGAACAAAAGGAGAGTCTGAGGAAGAAAACGAGACCCCGAGGAACAAAACTAGCCCTCGAGGAAGAATACCAGAGCCCGAGGAAGAAAACCAGAGCCCGAGGAAGACAACCAGAGCTAGAGGAGCAAAACCACAGCTCGAGGAACAAAACCAGAGCCCGAGGAAAGAAACCAGAGCCCGAGGAAGAAAACCAGAGCCCGAGGAACAAAACCAGATCCCGAAGAACAAAAGGAGGGCCCGAGGAATAAAACCAGACCCCGAGGAACAAAACTAGCCCTCGAGGAAGAAAACCAGAGCCCGAGGAACAAACCCAGAGCCCGAGGAAGACAACGAGAGCTACAGGAGCAAAACCACAGCTCAAGGAACAAAACGAGCTCCCGAGGAAAGAAACCAGAGCCCGAGGAACAAAACCAGATCCCAAGGAGCAAAACCAGATCGCGAAGAACAAAAGGAGGCCCCGAGGAACAAAACCAGAGCCCGTGGAATTATACTAGAGTCCGAGGAACAAAACCAGAGCCCGAGGAAAAAAAACAGAGCCTGAGGAACAAAAGCAGAGCCCGTGGAACTAAACCAGAGCCCGGGGAACAAAACCAGAGGCCGAGAAAAAAAAACAGGGGCAGAGGAACAAAAAAAGAGGCCGAGGAACAATACCAGAGCCCGAGAAATTAAACCAGAGCCCGAGGAAGAAAACCAGAACCCGAGGAAGAAACGGTGGGCCCGAGGAACAAAACGAGACCCGTGGACCCAAACCAGAGCCCGAGGAGCTAAAGCAGAGCTGGAAGAACAAAACCAGAGCCCGGGGAACAAAACCAGCCCTCGAGGAAGAAAACCAGGGCCCGAGGAAGAAAACCAGAGCCCGAGGAAGACAACGAGAGCTAGAGGAGCAAAACCACAGCTCGAGGAACAAATCCAGAGCCCGAGGAAAGAAAGCAGAGCCCGAGGAACGAAACCAGAGCCCGAGAAACAAAACCAGATCGCGAAGAACAAAAGGAGGCCCCGAGGAACAAAACCAGAGCCCGTGGAATTATACTAGAGTCCGAGGAACAAAACCAGAGCCCGAGGAAAAAAACCAGAGCCTAAGGAACAAAACCAGAGCCAATGGAACTAAAGCAGAGCTCGAGGAACAAAACCAGAACCCGAGGAATTAAACCAGAGACGGAGGAACAAATGCTGGGCCTGAGGAGCAAAACGAGACCCGTGGACGCAAACCAGAGCCCGAGGAGCTAAAGCAGAGCTGGAAGAACAAAACCAGAGCCCGGGCAACAAAACCAGCCCTCGAGGAAGAAAACCAGAGCCCGAGGAAAAAAACCAGAGCCCGATGAAGACAACCAGAGCTAGAGGAGCAAAACCACAGCTCGAGGAAGAAAACCAGAGCCCGAGGAAAGAAACCAGAGCCCGAGGAACGAAACCAGAGCCCGAGAAACAAAACCAGATCGTGAAGAACAAAAGGAGGCCCCGAGGAACAAAACCAGAGCCCGTGGAATTATACTAGAGTCCGAGGAACAAAACCAGAGGCCGAGGAAAGAAACCAGAGCCCAAGGAACAAAAACAGGTCCCGAAGAACAAAAGGAGAGTCTGAGGAAGAAAACGAGACCCCGAGGAACAAAACTAGCCCTCGAGGAAGAATACCAGAGCCCGAGGAAGAAAACCAGAGCCCGAGGAAGACAACCAGAGCTAGAGGAGCAAAACCACAGCTCGAGGAACAAAACCAGAGCCCGAGGAAAGAAACCAGAGCCCGAGGAAGAAAACCAGAGCCCGAGGAACAAAACCAGATCCCGAAGAACAAAAGGAGGGCCCGAGGAATAAAACCAGAGCCCGAGGAACAAAACTAGCCCTCGAGGAAGAAAACCAGAGCCCGAGGAAGAAAACCAGAGCCCGAGGAAGACAACGAGAGCTAGAGGAGCAAAACCACAGCTCGAGGAACAAAACGAGCTCCCGAGGAAAGAAAACAGAGCCCGAGGAACAAAACCAGATCCCAAGGAACAAAACCAGATCGCGAAGAACAAAAGGAGGCCCCGAGGAACAAAACCAGAGCTCGTGGAATTATACTAGAGTCCGAGGAACAGAACCAGAGCCTGAGGAATAAAAACAGAGCCTGAGGAACAAAACCAGAGCCAATGGAACTAAAACAGAGCTCGAGGAACAAAACCAGAACCCGAGGAATTAAACCAGACCCGAGGAAGAAAACTAGAACCCGAGGAACAAAACCACAGACCGAGGAACAAATGGTGGGCCTGAGGAACAAAACGAGACCCGTGGACCCAAAGCACAGCCCGAGGAGCTAAAGCAGAGCTGGAAGAAAAAAACCAGAGCCCGGGCAACAAAACCAGCCCTCGAGGAACAAAACCAGAGCCCGAGGAAGAAAACCAGAGCCCGAGGAAGACAACCAGAGCTAGAGGAGCAAAACCACAGCTCGAGGAACAAAACCAGAGCCCGAGGAACGAAACCAGAGCCCGAGAAACAAAACCAGATCGTGAAGAACAAAAGGAGGCCCCGAGGAACAAAACCAGAGCCCGAGGAATTATACTAGAGTCCGAGGAACAAAACCAGAGGCCGAGGAAAGAAACCAGAGCCCAAGGAACAAAAACAGGTCCCGAAGAACAAAAGGAGAGTCTGAGGAAGAAAACGAGACCCCGAGGAACAAAACTAGCCCTCGAGGAAGAATACCAGAGCCCGAGGAAGAAAACCAGAGCCCGAGGAAGACAACCAGAGCTAGAGGAGCAAAACCACAGCTCGAGGAACAAAACCAGAGCCCGAGGAAAGAAACCAGAGCCCGAGGAAGAAAACCAGAGCCCGAGGAACAAAACCAGAACCCGAAGAACAAAAGGAGGGCCCGAGGAATAAAACCAGACCCCGAGGAACAAAACTGGCCCTCGAGGAAGAAAACCAGAGCCCGAGGAAGAAAACCAGAGCCCGAGGAAGACAACGACAGCTAGAGGAGCAAAACCACAGCTCGAGGAACAAAACGAGCTCCCGAGGAAAGAAAACAGAGCCCGAGGAACAAAACCAGATCCCAAGGAACAAAACCAGATCGCGAAGAACAAAAGGAGGCCCCGAGGAACAAAACCAGAGCTCGTGGAATTATACTAGAGTCCGAGGAACAGAACCAGAGCCTGAGGAATAAAAACAGAGCCTGAGGAACAAAACCAGAGCCAATGGAACTAAAGCAGAGCTCGAGGAACAAAACCAGAACCCGAGGAATTAAACCAGAGCCCGAGGAAGAAAACTAGAACCCGAGGAACAAAACCAGAGACCGAGGAACAAATGGTGGGCCTGAGGAACAAAACGAGACCCGTGGACCCAAAGCACAGCCCGAGGAGCTAAAGCAGAGCTGGAAGAAAAAAACCAGAGCCCGGGCAACAAAACCAGCCCTCGAGGAAGAAAACCAGAGCCCGAGGAAAAAAACCAGAGCCCGAGGAAGACAACCAGAGCTAGAGGAGCAAAACCACAGCTCGAGGAACAAAACCAGAGCCCGAGGAAAGAAACCAGAGCCCGAGGAAGAAAACCAGAGCCCGAGGAACAAAACCAGATCCCGAAGAACAAAAGGAGGGCCCGAGGAATAAAACCAGAGCCCGAGGAACAAAACTAGCCCTCGAGGAAGAAAACCAGAGCCCGAGGAACAAACCCAGAGCCCGAGGAAGACAACGAGAGCTAGAGGAGCAAAACCACAGCTCAAGGAACAAAACGAGCTCCCGAGGAAAGAAACCAGAGCCCGAGGAACAAAACCAGATCCCGAGGAGCAAAACCAGATCGCGAAGAACAAAAGGAGGCCCCGAGGAACAAAACCAGAGCCCGTGGAATTATACTAGAGTCCGAGGAACAAAACCAGAGCCCGAGGAAAAAAAACAGAGCCTGAGGAACAAAAGCAGAGCCCGTGGAACTAAACCAGAGCCCGGGGAACAAAACCAGAGGCCGAGAAAAAAAAACAGGGGCAGAGGAACAAAAAAAGAGGCCGAGGAACAATACCAGAGCCCGAGAAATTAAACCAGAGCCCGAGGAAGAAAACCAGAACCCGAGGAAGAAACGGTGGGCCCGAGGAACAAAACGAGACCCGTGGACCCAAACCAGAGCCCGAGGAGCTAAAGCAGAGCTGGAAGAACAAAACCAGAGCCCGGGGAACAAAACCAGCCCTCGACGAAGAAAACCAGGGCCCGAGGAAGAAAACCAGAGCCCGAGGAAGACAACGAGAGCTAGAGGAGCAAAACCACAGCTCGAGGAACAAATCCAGAGCCCGAGGAAAGAAAGCAGAGCCCGAGGAACGAAACCAGAGCCCGAGAAACAAAACCAGATCGCGAAGAACAAAAGGAGGCCCCGAGGAACAAAACCAGAGCCCGTGGAATTATACTAGAGTCCGAGGAACAAAACCAGAACCCGAGAAATTAAACCAGAGCCCGAGGAAGAAAACCAGAACCCGAGGAACAAAACCAGAGACGGAGAAACAAATGCTGGGCCTGAGGAGCAAAACGAGACCTGTGGACGCAAACCAGAGCCCGAGGAGCTAAAGCAGAGATGGAAGAACAAAACCAGAGCCCGGGGAACAAAACCAGCCCTCGAGGAAGAAAACCAGAGCCCGAGGAAAAAAACCAGAGCCCAAGGAAAAAAAACAGAGCTAGAGGAGCAAAACCACAGCTCGAGGAAGAAAACCAGAGCCCGAGGAAAGAAACCAGAGCCCGAGGAACGAAACCAGAGCCCGAGAAACAAAACCAGATCGTGAAGAACAAAAGGAGGCCCCGAGGAACAAAACCAGAGCCCGTGGAATTATACTAGAGTCCGAGGAACAAAACCAGAGGCCGAGGAAAGAAACCAGAGCCCAAGGAACAAAAACAGGTCCCGAAGAACAAAAGGAGAGTCTGAGGAAGAAAACGAGACCCCGAGGAACAAAACCAGCCCTCGAGGAAGAATACCAGAGCCCGAGGAAGAAAACCAGAGCCCGAGGAAGACAACCAGAGCTAGAGGAGCAAAACCACAGCTCGAGGAACAAAACCAGAGCCCGAGGAAAGAAACCAGAGCCCGAGGAAGAAAACCAGAGCCCGAGGAACAAAACCAGATCCCGAAGAACAAAAGGAGGGCCCGAGGAATAAAACCAGACCCCGAGGAACAAAACTAGCCCTCGAGGAAGAAAACCAGAGCCCGAGGAACAAACCCAGAGCCCGCGGAAGACAACGAGAGCTAGAGGAGCAAAACCACAGCTCAAGGAACAAAACGAGCTCCCGAGGAAAGAAACCAGAGCCCGAGGAACAAAACCAGATCCCGAGGAGCAAAACCAGATCGCGAAGAACAAAAGGAGGCCCCGAGGAACAAAACCAGAGCCCGTGGAATTATACTAGAGTCCGAGGAACAAAACCAGAGCCCGAGGAAAAAAAACAGAGCCTGAGGAACAAAAGCAGAGCCCGTGGAACTAAACCAGAGCCCGGGGAACAAAACCAGAGGCCGAGAAAAAAAAACAGGGGCAGAGGAACAAAAAAAGAGGCCGAGGAACAATACCAGAGCCCGAGAAATTAAAACAGAGCCCGAGGAAGAAAACCAGAACCCGAGGAAGAAACGGTGGGCCCGAGGAACAAAACGAGACCCGTGGACCCAAACCAGAGCCCGAGGAGCTAAAGCAGAGATGGAAGAACAAAACCAGAGCCCGGGCAACAAAACCAGCCCTCGAGGAAGAAAACCAGGGCCCGAGGAAGAAAACCAGAGCCCGAGGAAGACAACGAGAGCTAGAGGAGCAAAACCA
Organism: Calonectris borealis; assembly: GCF_964195595.1. NCBI lineage: Eukaryota > Metazoa > Chordata > Aves > Procellariiformes > Procellariidae > Calonectris > Calonectris borealis. The sequence goes on along the minus strand of NC_134318.1, from coordinate 700,974 downwards.
CAGCTCGAGGAACAAATCCAGAGCCCGAGGAAAGAAAGCAGAGCCCGAGGAACGAAACCAGAGCCCGAGAAACAAAACCAGATCGCGAAGAACAAAAGGAGGCCCCGAGGAACAAAACCAGAGCCCGTGGAATTATACTAGAGTCCGAGGAACAAAACCAGAACCCGAGAAATTAAACCAGAGCCCGAGGAAGAAAACCAGAACCCGAGGAACAAAACCAGAGACGGAGGAACAAATGCTGGGCCTGAGGAGCAAAACGAGACCTGTGGACGCAAACCAGAGCCCGAGGAGCTAAAGCAGAGCTGGAAGAACAAAACCAGAGCCCGGGCAACAAAACCAGCCCTCGAGGAAGAAAACCAGAGCCCGAGGAAAAAAACCAGAGCCCGAGGAAGACAACCAGAGCTAGAGGAGCAAAACCACAGCTCGAGGAAGAAAACCAGAGCCCGAGGAAAGAAACCAGAGCCCGAGGAACGAAACCAGAGCCCGAGAAACAAAACCAGATCGTGAAGAACAAAAGGAGGCCCCGAGGAACAAAACCAGAGCCCGTGGAATTATACTAGAGTCCGAGGAACAAAACCAGAGGCCGAGGAAAGAAACCAGAGCCCAAGGAACAAAAACAGGTCCCGAAGAACAAAAGGAGAGTCTGAGGAAGAAAACGAGACCCCGAGGAACAAAACTAGCCCTCGAGGAAGAATACCAGAGCCCGAGGAAGAAAACCAGAGCCCGAGGAAGACAACCAGAGCTAGAGGAGCAAAACCACAGCTCGAGGAACAAAACCAGAGCCAGAGGAAAGAAACCAGAGCCCGAGGAAGAAAACCAGAGCCTGAGGAACAAAACCAGATCCCGAAGAACAAAAGGAGGGCCCGAGGAATAAAACCAGACCCCGAGGAACAAAACTAGCCCTCGAGGAAGAAAACCAGAGCCCGAGGAACAAACCCAGAGCCCGCGGAAGACAACGAGAGCTAGAGGAGCAAAACCACAGCTCGAGGAACAAATCCAGAGCCCGAGGAAAGAAAGCAGAGCCCGAGGAACGAAACCAGAGCCCGAGAAACAAAACCAGATCGCGAAGAACAAAAGGAGGCCCCGAGGAACAAAACCAGAGCCCGTGGAATTATACTAGAGTCCGAGGAACAAAACCAGAACCCGAGAAATTAAACCAGAGCCCGAGGAAGAAAACCAGAACCCGAGGAACAAAACCAGAGACGGAGGAACAAATGCTGGGCCTGAGGAGCAAAACGAGACCCGTGGACGCAAACCAGAGCCCGAGGAGCTAAAGCAGAGCTGGAAGAACAAAACCAGAGCCCGGGCAACAAAACCAGCCCTCGAGGAAGAAAACCAGAGCCCGAGGAAAAAAACCAGAGCCCGAGGAAGACAACCAGAGCTAGAGGAGCAAAACCACAGCTCGAGGAAGAAAACCAGAGCCCGAGGAAAGAAACCAGAGCCCGAGGAACGAAACCAGAGCCCGAGAAACAAAACCAGATCGTGAAGAACAAAAGGAGGCCCCGAGGAACAAAACCAGAGCCCGTGGAATTATACTAGAGTCCGAGGAACAAAACCAGAGGCCGAGGAAAGAAACCAGAGCCCAAGGAACAAAAACAGGTCCCGAAGAACAAAAGGAGAGTCTGAGGAAGAAAACGAGACCCCGAGGAACAAAACTAGCCCTCGAGGAAGAATACCAGAGCCCGAGGAAGAAAACCAGAGCCCGAGGAAGACAACCAGAGCTAGAGGAGCAAAACCACAGCTCGAGGAACAAAACCAGAGCCCGAGGAAAGAAACCAGAGCCCGAGGAAGAAAACCAGAGCCCGAGGAACAAAACCAGATCCCGAAGAACAAAAGGAGGGCCCGAGGAATAAAACCAGACCCCGAGGAACAAAACTAGCCCTCGAGGAAGAAAACCAGAGCCCGAGGAACAAACCCAGAGCCCGAGGAAGACAACGAGAGCTACAGGAGCAAAACCACAGCTCAAGGAACAAAACGAGCTCCCGAGGAAAGAAACCAGAGCCCGAGGAACAAAACCAGATCCCAAGGAGCAAAACCAGATCGCGAAGAACAAAAGGAGGCCCCGAGGAACAAAACCAGAGCCCGTGGAATTATACTAGAGTCCGAGGAACAAAACCAGAGCCCGAGGAAAAAAAACAGAGCCTGAGGAACAAAAGCAGAGCCCGTGGAACTAAACCAGAGCCCGGGGAACAAAACCAGAGGCCGAGAAAAAAAAACAGGGGCAGAGGAACAAAAAAAGAGGCCGAGGAACAATACCAGAGCCCGAGAAATTAAACCAGAGCCCGAGGAAGAAAACCAGAACCCGAGGAAGAAACGGTGGGCCCGAGGAACAAAACGAGACCCGTGGACGCAAACCAGAGCCCGAGGAGCTAAAGCAGAGCTGGAAGAACAAAACCAGAGCCCGGGCAACAAAACCAGCCCTCGAGGAAGAAAACCAGGGCCCGAGGAAGAAAACCAGAGCCCGAGGAAGACAACGAGAGCTAGAGGAGCAAAACCACAGCTCGAGGAACAAATCCAGAGCCCGAGGAAAGAAAGCAGAGCCCGAGGAACGAAACCAGAGCCCGAGAAACAAAACCAGATCGCGAAGAACAAAAGGAGGCCCCGAGGAACAAAACCAGAGCCCGTGGAATTATACTAGAGTCCGAGGAACAAAACCAGAACCCGAGAAATTAAACCAGAGCCCGAGGAAGAAAACCAGAACCCGAGGAACAAAACCAGAGACGGAGGAACAAATGCTGGGCCTGAGGAGCAAAACGAGACCCGTGGACGCAAACCAGAGCCCGAGGAGCTAAAGCAGAGCTGGAAGAACAAAACCAGAGCCCGGGCAACAAAACCAGCCCTCGAGGAAGAAAACCAGAGCCCGAGGAAAAAAACCAGAGCCCGAGGAAGACAACCAGAGCTAGAGGAGCAAAACCACAGCTCGAGGAAGAAAACCAGAGCCCGAGGAAAGAAACCAGAGCCCGAGGAACGAAACCAGAGCCCGAGAAACAAAACCAGATCGTGAAGAACAAAAGGAGGCCCCGAGGAACAAAACCAGAGCCCGTGGAATTATACTAGAGTCCGAGGAACAAAACCAGAGGCCGAGGAAAGAAACCAGAGCCCAAGGAACAAAAACAGGTCCCGAAGAACAAAAGGAGAGTCTGAGGAAGAAAACGAGACCCCGAGGAACAAAACTAGCCCTCGAGGAAGAATACCAGAGCCCGAGGAAGAAAACCAGAGCCCGAGGAAGACAACCAGAGCTAGAGGAGCAAAACCACAGCTCGAGGAACAAAACCAGAGCCCGAGGAAAGAAACCAGAGCCCGAGGAAGAAAACCAGAGCCCGAGGAACAAAACCAGATCCCGAAGAACAAAAGGAGGGCCCGAGGAATAAAACCAGACCCCGAGGAACAAAACTGGCCCTCGAGGAAGAAAACCAGAGCCCGAGGAAGAAAACCAGAGCCCGAGGAAGACAACGAGAGCTAGAGGAGCAAAACCACAGCTCGAGGAACAAAACGAGCTCCCGAGGAAAGAAACCAGAGCCCGAGGAACAAAACCAGATCCCGAGGAGCAAAACCAGATCGCGAAGAACAAAAGGAGGCCCCGAGGAACAAAACCAGAGCCCGTGGAATTATACTAGAGTCCGAGGAACAAAACCAGAGCCCGAGGAAAAAAAACAGAGCCTGAGGAACAAAAGCAGAGCCCGTGGAACTAAACCAGAGCCCGGGGAACAAAACCAGAGGCCGAGAAAAAAAAACAGGGGCAGAGGAACAAAAAAAGAGGCCGAGGAACAATACCAGAGCCCGAGAAATTAAAACAGAGCCCGAGGAAGAAAACCAGAACCCGAGGAAGAAACGGTGGGCCCGAGGAACAAAACGAGACCCGTGGACGCAAACCAGAGCCCGAGGAGCTAAAGCAGAGCTGGAAGAACAAAACCAGAGCCCGGGCAACAAAACCAGCCCTCGAGGAAGAAAACCAGGGCCCGAGGAAGAAAACCAGAGCCCGAGGAAGACAACGAGAGCTAGAGGAGCAAAACCACAGCTCGAGGAACAAATCCAGAGCCCGAGGAAAGAAAGCAGAGCCCGAGGAACGAAACCAGAGCCCGAGAAACAAAACCAGATCGCGAAGAACAAAAGGAGGCCCCGAGGAACAAAACCAGAGCCCATGGAATTATACTAGAGTCCGAGGAACAAAACCAGAACCCGAGAAATTAAACCAGAGCCCGAGGAAGAAAACCAGAACCCGAGGAACAAAACCAGAGACGGAGGAACAAATGCTGGGCCTGAGGAGCAAAACGAGACCCGTGGACGCAAACCAGAGCCCGAGGAGCTAAAGCAGAGCTGGAAGAACAAAACCAGAGCCCGGGCAACAAAACCAGCCCTCGAGGAAGAAAACCAGAGCCCGAGGAAAAAAACCAGAGCCCGAGGAAGACAACCAGAGCTAGAGGAGCAAAACCACAGCTCGAGGAAGAAAACCAGAGCCCGAGGAAAGAAAGCAGAGCCCGAGGAACGAAACCAGAGCCCGAGAAACAAAACCAGATCGTGAAGAACAAAAGGAGGCCCCGAGGAACAAAACCAGAGCCCGTGGAATTATACTAGAGTCCGAGGAACAAAACCAGAGGCCGAGGAAAGAAACCAGAGCCCAAGGAACAAAAACAGGTCCCGAAGAACAAAAGGAGAGTCTGAGGAAGAAAACGAGACCCCGAGGAACAAAACTAGCCCTCGAGGAAGAATACCAGAGCCCGAGGAAGAAAACCAGAGCCCGAGGAAGACAACCAGAGCTAGAGGAGCAAAACCACAGCTCGAGGAACAAAACCAGAGCCCGAGGAAAGAAACCAGAGCCCGAGGAAGAAAACCAGAGCCCGAGGAACAAAACCAGATCCCGAAGAACAAAAGGAGGGCCCGAGGAATAAAACCAGACCCCGAGGAACAAAACTAGCCCTCGAGGAAGAAAACCAGAGCCCGAGGAACAAACCCAGAGCCCGAGGAAGACAACGAGAGCTAGAGGAGCAAAACCACAGCTCAAGGAACAAAACGAGCTCCCGAGGAAAGAAACCAGAGCCCGAGGAACAAAACCAGATCCCGAGGAGCAAAACCAGATCGCGAAGAACAAAAGGAGGCCCCGAGGAACAAAACCAGAGCCCGTGGAATTATACTAGAGTCCGAGGAACAAAACCAGAGCCCGAGGAAAAAAAACAGAGCCTGAGGAACAAAAGCAGAGCCCGTGGAACTAAACCAGAGCCCGGGGAACAAAACCAGAGGCCGAGAAAAAAAAACAGGGGCAGAGGAACAAAAAAAGAGGCCGAGGAACAATACCAGAGCCCGAGAAATTAAACCAGAGCCCGAGGAAGAAAACCAGAACCCGAGGAAGAAACGGTGGGCCCGAGGAACAAAACGAGACCCGTGGACCCAAACCAGAGCCCGAGGAGCTAAAGCAGAGCTGGAAGAACAAAACCAGAGCCCGGGCAACAAAACCAGCCCTCGACGAAGAAAACCAGGGCCCGAGGAAGAAAACCAGAGCCCGAGGAAGACAACGAGAGCTAGAGGAGCAAAACCACAGCTCGAGGAACAAATCCAGAGCCCGAGGAAAGAAAGCAGAGCCCGAGGAACGAAACCAGAGCCCGAGAAACAAAACCAGATCGCGAAGAACAAAAGGAGGCCCCGAGGAACAAAACCAGAGCCCGTGGAATTATACTAGAGTCCGAGGAACAAAACCAGAGCCCGAGGAAAAAAAACAGAGCCTAAGGAACAAAACCAGAGCCAATGGAACTAAAGCAGAGCTCGAGGAACAAAACCAGAACCCGAGAAATTAAACCAGAGCCCGAGGAAGAAAACCAGAACCCGAGGAACAAAACCAGAGACGGAGGAACAAATGCTGGGCCTGAGGAGCAAAACGAGACCCGTGGACGCAAACCAGAGCCCGAGGAGCTAAAGCAGAGCTGGAAGAACAAAACCAGAGCCCGGGCAACAAAACCAGCCCTCGAGGAAGAAAACCAGAGCCCGAGGAAAAAAACCAGAGCCCGAGGAAGACAACCAGAGCTAGAGGAGCAAAACCACAGCTCGAGGAAGAAAACCAGAGCCCGAGGAAAGAAACCAGAGCCCGAGGAACGAAACCAGAGCCCGAGAAACAAAACCAGATCGTGAAGAACAAAAGGAGGCCCCGAGGAACAAAACCAGAGCCCGTGGAATTATACTAGAGTCCGAGGAACAAAACCAGAGGCCGAGGAAAGAAACCAGAGCCCAAGGAACAAAAACAGGTCCCGAAGAACAAAAGGAGAGTCTGAGGAAGAAAACGAGACCCCGAGGAACAAAACTAGCCCTCGAGGAAGAATACCAGAGCCCGAGGAAGAAAACCAGAGCCCGAGGAAGACAACCAGAGCTAGAGGAGCAAAACCACAGCTCGAGGAACAAAACCAGAGCCCGAGGAAAGAAACCAGAGCCCGAGGAAGAAAACCAGAGCCCGAGGAACAAAACCAGATCCCGAAGAACAAAAGGAGGGCCCGAGGAATAAAACCAGACCCCGAGGAACAAAACTAGCCCTCGAGGAAGAAAACCAGAGCCCGAGGAAGAAAACCAGAGCCCGAGGAAGACAACGAGAGCTAGAGGAGCAAAACCACAGCTCGAGGAACAAAACGAGCTCCCGAGGAAAGAAAACAGAGCCCGAGGAACAAAACCAGATCCCAAGGAACAAAACCAGATCGCGAAGAACAAAAGGAGGCCCCGAGGAACAAAACCAGAGCCCGTGGAATTATACTAGAGTCCGAGGAACAGAACCAGAGCCTGAGGAATAAAAACAGAGCCTAAGGAACAAAACCAGAGCCAATGGAACTAAAACAGAGCTCGAGGAACAAAACCAGAACCCGAGGAATTAAACCAGACCCGAGGAAGAAAACTAGAACCCGAGGAACAAAACCACAGACCGAGGAACAAATGGTGGGCCTGAGGAACAAAACGAGACCCGTGGACCCAAAGCACAGCCCGAGGAGCTAAAGCAGAGCTGGAAGAAAAAAACCAGAGCCCGGGCAACAAAACCAGCCCTCGAGGAAGAAAACCAGAGCCCGAGGAAGAAAACCAGAGCCCGAGGAAGACAACCAGAGCTAGAGGAGCAAAACCACAGCTCGAGGAACAAAACCAGAGCCCGAGGAACGAAACCAGAGCCCGAGAAACAAAACCAGATCGTGAAGAACAAAACCAGAGCCCGAGGAATTATACTAGAGTCCGAGGAACAAAACCAGAGGCCGAGGAAAGAAACCAGAGCCCAAGGAACAAAAACAGGTCCCGAAGAACAAAAGGAGAGTCTGAGGAAGAAAACGAGACCCCGAGGAACAAAACTAGCCCTCGAGGAAGAATACCAGAGCCCGAGGAAGAAAACCAGAGCCCGAGGAAGACAACCAGAGCTAGAGGAGCAAAACCACAGCTCGAGGAACAAAACCAGAGCCCGAGGAAAGAAACCAGAGCCCGAGGAAGAAAACCAGAGCCCGAGGAACAAAACCAGATCCCGAAGAACAAAAGGAGGGCCCGAGGAATAAAACCAGACCCCGAGGAACAAAACTAGCCCTCGAGGAAGAAAACCAGAGCCCGAGGAAGAAAACCAGAGCCCGAGGAAGACAACGAGAGCTAGAGGAGCAAAACCACAGCTCAAGGAACAAAATGAGCTCCCGAGGAAAGAAAACAGAGCCCGAGGAACAAAACCAGATCCCAAGGAACAAAACCAGATCGCGAAGAACAAAAGGAGGCCCCGAGGAACAAAACCAGAGCTCGTGGAATTATACTAGAGTCCGAGGAACAGAACCAGAGCCTGAGGAATAAAAACAGAGCCTGAGGAACAAAACCAGAGCCAATGGAACTAAAACAGAGCTCGAGGAACAAAACCAGAACCCGAGGAATTAAACCAGAGCCCGAGGAAGAAAACTAGAACCCGAGGAACAAAACCACAGACCGAGGAACAAATGGTGGGCCTGAGGAACAAAACGAGACCCGTGGACCCAAAGCACAGCCCGAGGAGCTAAAGCAGAGCTGGAAGAAAAAAACCAGAGCCCGGGCAACAAAACCAGCCCACGAGGAAGAAAACCAGAGCCCGAGGAAGAAAACCAGAGCCCGAGGAAGACAACCAGAGCTAGAGGAGCAAAACCACAGCTCGAGGAACAAAACCAGAGCCCGAGGAAAGAAACCAGAGCCCGAGGAAGAAAACCAGAGCCCGAGGAACAAAACCAGATCCCGAAGAACAAAAGGAGGGCCCGAGGAATAAAACCAGAGCCCGAGGAACAAAACTAGCCCTCGAGGAAGAAAACCAGAGCCCGAGGAACAAACCCAGAGCCCGAGGAAGACAACGAGAGCTACAGGAGCAAAACCACAGCTCAAGGAACAAAACGAGCTCCCGAGGAAAGAAACCAGAGCCCGAGGAACAAAACCAGATCCCGAGGAGCAAAACCAGATCGCGAAGAACAAAAGGAGGCCCCAAGGAACAAAACCAGAGCCCGTGGAATTATACTAGAGTCCGAGGAACAAAACCAGAGCCCGAGGAAAAAAACCAGAGCCTGAGGAACAAAAGCAGAGCCTGGGGAACTAAACCAGAGCCCGGGGAACAAAACCAGAGGCCGAGAAAAAAAAACAGGGGCAGAGGAACAAAAAAAGAGGCCGAGGAACAATACCAGAGCCCGAGAAATTAAACCAGAGCCCGAGGAAGAAAACCAGAACCCGAGGAAGAAACGGTGGGCCCGAGGAACAAAACGAGACCCGTGGACCCAAACCAGAGCCCGAGGAGCTAAAGCAGAGCTGGAAGAACAAAACCAGAGCCCGGGCAACAAAACCAGCCCTCGACGAAGAAAACCAGGGCCCGAGGAAGAAAACCAGAGCCCGAGGAAGACAACGAGAGCTAGAGGAGCAAAACCACAGCTCGAGGAACAAATCCAGAGCCCGAGGAAAGAAAGCAGAGCCCGAGGAACGAAACCAGAGCCCGAGAAACAAAACCAGATCGCGAAGAACAAAAGGAGGCCCCGAGGAACAAAACCAGAGCCCGTGGAATTATACTAGAGTCCGAGGAACAAAACCAGAGGCCGAGGAAAGAAACCAGAGCCCAAGGAACAAAAACAGGTCCCGAAGAACAAAAGGAGAGTCTGAGGAAGAAAACGAGACCCCGAGGAACAAAACTAGCCCTCGAGGAAGAATACCAGAGCCCGAGGAAGAAAACCAGAGCCCGAGGAAGACAACCAGAGCTAGAGGAGCAAAACCACAGCTCGAGGAACAAAACCAGAGCCCGAGGAACGAAACCAGAGCCCGAGAAACAAAACCAGATCGTGAAGAACAAAAGGAGGCCCCGAGGAACAAAACCAGACCCCGAGGAATTATACTAGAGTCCGAGGAACAAAACCAGAGGCCGAGGAAAGAAACCAGAGCCCAAGGAACAAAAACAGGTCCCGAAGAACAAAAGGAGAGTCTGAGGAAGAAAACGAGACCCCGAGGAACAAAACTAGCCCTCGAGGAAGAATACCAGAGCCCGAGGAAGAAAACCAGAGCCCGAGGAAGACAACCAGAGCTAGAGGAGCAAAACCACAGCTCGAGGAACAAAACCAGAGCCCGAGGAAAGAAACCAGAGCCCGAGGAAGAAAACCAGAGCCCGAGGAACAAAACCAGATCCCGAAGAACAAAAGGAGGGCCCGAGGAATAAAACCAGACCCCGAGGAACAAAACTAGCCCTCGAGGAAGAAAACCAGAGCCCGAGGAAGAAAACCAGAGCCCGAGGAAGACAACGAGAGCTAGAGGAGCAAAACCACAGCTCAAGGAACAAAACGAGCTCCCGAGGAAAGAAAACAGAGCCCGAGGAACAAAACCAGATCCCAAGGAACAAAACCAGATCGCGAAGAACAAAAGGAGGCCCCGAGGAACAAAACCAGAGCTCGTGGAATTATACTAGAGTCCGAGGAACAGAACCAGAGCCTGAGGAATAAAAACAGAGCCTGAGGAACAAAACCAGAGCCAATGGAACTAAAACAGAGCTCGAGGAACAAAACCAGAACCCGAGGAATTAAACCAGAGCCCGAGGAAGAAAACTAGAACCCGAGGAACAAAACCACAGACCGAGGAACAAATGGTGGGCCTGAGGAACAAAACGAGACCCGTGGACCCAAAGCACAGCCCGAGGAGCTAAAGCAGAGCTGGAAGAAAAAAACCAGAGCCCGGGCAACAAAACCAGCCCACGAGGAAGAAAACCAGAGCCCGAGGAAGAAAACCAGAGCCCGAGGAAGACAACCAGAGCTAGAGGAGCAAAACCACAGCTCGAGGAACAAAACCAGAGCCCGAGGAAAGAAACCAGAGCCCGAGGAAGAAAACCAGAGCCCGAGGAACAAAACCAGATCCTGAAGAACAAAAGGAGGGCCCGAGGAATAAAACCAGAGCCCGAGGAACAAAACTAGCCCTCGAGTAAGAAAAGCTGAGCCCGAGGAACAAACCCAGAGCCCGAGGAAGACAACGAGAGCTAGAGGAGCAAAACCACAGCTCAAGGAACAAAACGAGCTCCCGAGGAAAGAAACCAGAGCCCGAGGAATAAAACCAGATCCCGAGGAGCAAAACCAGATCGCGAAGAACAAAAGGAGGCCCCAAGGAACAAAACCAGAGCCCGTGGAATTATACTAGAGTCCGAGGAACAAAACCAGAGCCCGAGGAAAAAAACCAGAGCCTGAGGAACAAAAGGAGAGCCTGGGGAACTAAACCAGAGCCCGGGGAACAAAACCAGAGGCCGAGAAAAAAAAACAGGGGCAGAGGAACAAAAAAAGAGGCCGAGGAACAATACCAGAGCCCGAGAAATTAAACCAGAGCCCGAGGAAGAAAACCAGAACCCGAGGAAGAAACGGTGGGCCCGAGGAACAAAACGAGACCCGTGGACCCAAACCAGAGCCCGAGGAGCTAAAGCAGAGCTGGAAGAACAAAACCAGAGCCCGGGCAACAAAACCAGCCCTCGACGAAGAAAACCAGGGCCCGAGGAAGAAAACCAGAGCCCGAGGAAGACAACCAGAGCTAGAGGAGCAAAACCACAGCTCGAGGAAGAAAACCAGAGCCCGAGGAAAGAAACCAGAGCCCGAGGAACGAAACCAGAGCCCGAGAAACAAAACCAGATCGTGAAGAACAAAAGGAGGCCCCGAGGAACAAAACCAGAGCCCGTGGAATTTTACTAGAGTCCGAGGAACAAAACCAGAGGCCGAGGAAAGAAACCAGAGCCCAAGGAACAAAAACAGGTCCCGAAGAACAAAAGGAGAGTCTGAGGAAGAAAACGAGACCCCGAGGAACAAAACTAGCCCTCGAGGAAGAATACCAGAGCCCGAGGAAGAAAACCAGAGCCCGAGGAAGACAACCAGAGCTAGAGGAGCAAAACCACAGCTCGAGGAACAAAACCAGAGCCCGAGGAAAGAAACCAGAGCCCGAGGAAGAAAACCAGAGCCCGAGGAACAAAACCAGATCGCGAAGAACAAAAGGAGGGCCCGAGGAATAAAACCAGACCCCGAGGAACAAAACTGGCCCTCGAGGAAGAAAACCAGAGCCCGAGGAAGAAAACCAGAGCCCGAGGAAGACAACCAGAGCTAGAGGAGCAAAACCACAGCTCGAGGAACAAAACGAGCTCCCGAGGAAAGAAAACAGAGCCCGAGGAACAAAACCAGATCCCAAGGAACAAAACCAGATCGCGAAGAACAAAAGGAGGCCCCGAGGAACAAAACCAGAGCTCGTGGAATTATACTAGAGTCCGAGGAACAGAACCAGAGCCTGAGGAATAAAAACAGAGCCTGAGGAACAAAACCAGAGCCAATGGAACTAAAACGGAGCTCGAGGAACAAAACCAGAACCCGAGGAATTAAACCAGAGCCCGAGGAAGAAAACTAGAACCCGAGGAACAAAACCAGAGACCGAGGAACAAATGGTGGGCCTGAGGAACAAAACGAGACCCGTGGACCCAAAGCACAGCCCGAGGAGCTAAAGCAGAGCTGGAAGAAAAAAACCAGAGCCCGGGCAACAAAACCAGCCCTCGAGGAAGAAAACCAGAGCCCGAGGAAAAAAACCAGAGCCCGAGGAAGACAACCAGAGCTAGAGGAGCAAAACCACAGCTCGAGGAACAAAACCAGAGCCCGAGGAAAGAAACCAGAGCCCGAGGAAGAAAACCAGAGCCCGAGGAACAAAACCAGATCCCGAAGAACAAAAGGAGGGCCCGAGGAATAAAACCAGACCCCGAGGAAAAAAACTAGCCCTCGAGTAAGAAAAGCTGAGCCCGAGGAACAAACCCAGAGCCCGCGGAAGACAACGAGAGCTAGAGGAGCAAAACCACAGCTCAAGGAACAAAACGAGCTCCCGAGGAAAGAAACCAGAGCCCGAGGAACAAAACCAGATCCCGAGGAGCAAAACCAGATCGCGAAGAACAAAAGGAGGCCCCGAGGAACAAAACCAGAGCCCGTGGAATTATACTAGAGTCCGAGGAACAGAACCAGAGCCCGAGGAAAAAAAACAGAGCCTGAGGAACAAAACCAGAGCCAATGGAACTAAAACAGAGCTCGAGGAACAAAACCAGAACCCGAGGAATTAAACCAGAGCCCGAGGAAGAAAACTAGAACCCGAGGAACAAAACCAGAGACCGAGGAACAAATGGTGGGCCTGAGGAACAAAACGAGACCCGTGGACCCAAAGCACAGCCCGAGGAGCTAAAGCAGAGCTGGAAGAAAAAAACCAGAGCCCGGGCAACAAAACCAGCCCTCGAGGAAGAAAACCAGAGCCCGAGGAAGAAAACCAGAGCCCGAGGAAGACAACCAGAGCTAGAGGAGCAAAACCACAGCTCGAGGAACAAAACCAGAGCCCGAGGAAAGAAACCAGAGCCCGAGGAAGAAAACCAGAGCCCGAGGAACAAAACCAGATCCCGAAGAACAAAAGGAGGGCCCGAGGAATAAAACCAGACCCCGAGGAAAAAAACTAGCCCTCGAGTAAGAAAAGCTGAGCCCGAGGAACAAACCCAGAGCCCGCGGAAGACAACGAGAGCTAGAGGAGCAAAACCACAGCTCAAGGAACAAAACGAGCTCCCGAGGAAAGAAACCAGAGCCCGAGGAACAAAACCAGATCCCGAGGAGCAAAACCAGATCGCGAAGAACAAAAGGAGGCCCCGAGGAACAAAACCAGAGCCCGTGGAATTATACTAGAGTCCGAGGAACAAAACCAGAGCCCGAGGAAAAAAAACAGAGCCTGAGGAACAAAAGCAGAGCCCGTGGAACTAAACCAGAGCCCGGGAAACAAAACCAGAGGCCGAGAAAAAAAAACAGGGGCAGAGGAACAAAAAAAGAGGCCGAGGAACAATACCAGAGCCCGAGAAATTAAACCAGAGCCCGAGGAAGAAAACCAGAACCCGAGGAAGAAACGGTGGGCCCGAGGAACAAAACGAGACCCGTGGACCCAAACCAGAGCCCGAGGAGCTAAAGCAGAGCTGGAAGAACAAAACCAGAGCCCGGGCAACAAAACCAGCCCTCGAGGAAGAAAACCAGGGCCCGAGGAAGAAAACCAGAGCCCGAGGAAGACAACCAGAGCTAGAGGAGCAAAACCACAGCTCGAGGAAGAAAACCAGAGCCCGAGGAAAGAAACCAGAGCCCGAGGAACGAAACCAGAGCCCGAGAAACAAAACCAGATCGTGAAGAACAAAAGGAGGCCCCGAGGAACAAAACCAGAGCCCGAGGAATTATACTAGAGTCCGAGGAACAAAACCAGAGGCCGAGGAAAGAAACCAGAGCCCAAGGAACAAAAACAGGTCCCGAAGAACAAAAGGAGAGTCTGAGGAAGAAAACGAGACCCCGAGGAACAAAACTAGCCCTCGAGGAAGAATACCAGAGCCCGAGGAAGACAACCAGAGCTAGAGGAGCAAAACCACAGCTCGAGGAACAAAACCAGAGCCCGAGGAAAGAAACCAGAGCCCGAGGAAGAAAACCAGAGCCCGAGGAACAAAACCAGAACCCGAAGAACAAAAGGAGGGCCCGAGGAATAAAACCAGACCCCGAGGAACAAAACTGGCCCTCGAGGAAGAAAACCAGAGCCCGAGGAAGAAAACCAGAGCCCGAGGAAGACAACGAGAGCTAGAGGAGCAAAACCACAGCTCGAGGAACAAAACGAGCTCCCGAGGAAAGAAAACAGAGCCCGAGGAACAAAACCAGATCCCAAGGAACAAAACCAGATCGCGAAGAACAAAAGGAGGCCCCGAGGAACAAAACCAGAGCTCGTGGAATTATACTAGAGTCCGAGGAACAGAACCAGAGCCTGAGGAATAAAAACAGAGCCTGAGGAACAAAACCAGAGCCAATGGAACTAAAACAGAGCTCGAGGAACAAAACCAGAACCCGAGGAATTAAACCAGAGCCCGAGGAAGAAAACTAGAACCCGAGGAACAAAACCACAGACCGAGGAACAAATGGTGGGCCTGAGGAACAAAACGAGACCCGTGGACCCAAAGCACAGCCCGAGGAGCTAAAGCAGAGCTGGAAGAAAAAAACCAGAGCCCGGGCAACAAAACCAGCCCTCGAGGAAGAAAACCAGAGCCCGAGGAAGAAAACCAGAGCCCGAGGAAGACAACCAGAGCTAGAGGAGCAAAACCACAGCTCGAGGAACAAAACCAGAGCCCGAGGAAAGAAACCAGAGCCCGAGGAAGAAAACCAGAGCCCGAGGAACAAAACCAGATCCCGAAGAACAAAAGGAGGGCCCGAGGAATAAAACCAGAGCCCGAGGAACAAAACTAGCCCTCGAGGAAGAAAACCAGAGCCCGAGGAACAAACCCAGAGCCCGCGGAAGACAATGAGAGCTAGAGGAGCAAAACCACAGCTCAAGGAACAAAACGAGCTCCCGAGGAAAGAAACCAGAGCCCGAGGAACAAAACCAGATCCCGAGGAGCAAACCCAGATCGCGAAGAACAAAAGGAGGCCCCGAGGAACAAAACCAGAGCCCGTGGAATTATACTAGAGTCCGAGGAACAAAACCAGAGCCCGAGGAAAAAAACCAGAGCCTGAGGAACAAAAGCAGAGCCTGGGGAACTAAACCAGAGCCCGGGGAACAAAACCAGAGGCCGAGAAAAAAAAACAGGGGCAGAGGAACAAAAAAAGAGGCCGAGGAACAATACCAGAGCCCGAGAAATTAAACCAGAGCCCGAGGAAGAAAACCAGAACCCGAGGAAGAAACGGTGGGCCCGAGGAACAAAACGAGACCCGTGGACCCAAACCAGAGCCCGAGGAGCTAAAGCAGAGCTGGAAGAACAAAACCAGAGCTCGGGGAACAAAACCAGCCCTCGAGGAAGAAAACCAGGGCCCGAGGAAGAAAACCAGAGCCCGAGGAAGACAACCAGAGCTAGAGGAGCAAAACCACAGCTCGAGGAAGAAAACCAGAGCCCGAGGAAAGAAACCAGAGCCCGAGGAACGAAACCAGAGCCCGAGAAACAAAACCAGATCGTGAAGAACAAAAGGAGGCCCCGAGGAACAAAACCAGAGCCCGAGGAATTATACTAGAGTCCGAGGAACAAAACCAGAGGCCGAGGAAAGAAACCAGAGCCCAAGGAACAAAAACAGGTCCCGAAGAACAAAAGGAGAGTCTGAGGAAGAAAACGAGACCCCGAGGAACAAAACTAGCCCTCGAGGAAGAAAACCAGAGCCCGAGGAAGAAAACCAGAGCCCGAGGAAGACAACCAGAGCTAGAGGAGCAAAACCACAGCTCGAGGAACAAAACCAGAGCCCGAGGAAAGAAACCAGAGCCCGAGGAAGAAAACCAGAGCCCGAGGAACAAAACCAGATCCCGAAGAACAAAAGGAGGGCCCGAGGAATAAAACCAGACCCCGAGGAACAAAACTAGCCCTCGAGGAAGAAAACCAGAGCCCGAGGAACAAACCCAGAGCCCGCGGAAGACAACGAGAGCTAGAGGAGCAAAACCACAGCTCAAGGAACAAAACGAGCTCCCGAGGAAAGAAACCAGAGCCCGAGGAACAAAACCAGATCCCGAGGAGCAAAACCAGATCGCGAAGAACAAAAGGAGGCCCCGAGGAACAAAAGCAGAGCCCGTGGAATTATACTAGAGTCCGAGGAACAAAACCAGAGCCCGAGGAAAAAAAACAGAGCCTGAGGAACAAAAGCAGAGCCCGTGGAACTAAACCAGAGCCCGGGGAACAAAACCAGAGGCCGAGGAAGACAACGAGAGCTAGAGGAGCAAAACCACAGCTCAAGGAACAAAACGAGCTCCCGAGGAAAGAAACCAGAGCCCGAGGAATAAAACCAGATCCCGAGGAGCAAAACCAGATCGCGAAGAACAAAAGGAGGCCCCGAGGAACAAAACCAGAGCCCGTGGAATTATACTAGAGTCCGAGGAACAAAACCAGAGCCCGAGGAAAAAAACCAGAGCCTGAGGAAGAAAAGCAGAGCCTGGGGAACTAAACCAGAGCCCGGGGAACAAAACCAGAGGCCGAGAAAAAAAAACAGGGGCAGAGGAACAAAAAAAGAGGCCGAGGAACAATACCAGAGCCCGAGAAATTAAACCAGAGCCCGAGGAAGAAAACCAGAACCCGAGGAAGAAACGGTGGGCCCGAGGAACAAAACGAGACCCGTGGACCCAAATCAGAGCCTGAGGAGCTAAAGCAGAGCTGGAAGAACAAAACCAGAGCCCGGGGAACAAAAACAGCCCTCGAGGAAGAAAACCAGGGCCCGAGGAAGAAAACCAGAGCCCGAGGAAGACAACCAGAGCTAGAGGAGCAAAACCACAGCTCGAGGAAGAAAACCAGAGCCCGAGGAAAGAAACCAGAGCCCGAGGAACGAAACCAGAGCCCGAGAAACAAAACCAGATCGTGAAGAACAAAAGGAGGCCCCGAGGAACAAAACCAGAGCCCGAGGAATTATACTAGAGTCCGAGGAACAAAACCAGAGGCCGAGGAAAGAAACCAGAGCCCAAGGAACAAAAACAGGTCCCGAAGAACAAAAGGAGAGTCTGAGGAAGAAAACGAGACCCCGAGGAACAAAACTAGCCCTCGAGGAAGAATACCAGAGCCCGAGGAAGAAAACCAGAGCCCGAGGAAGACAACCAGAGCTAGAGGAGCAAAACCACAGCTCGAGGAACAAAACCAGAGCCCGAGGAAAGAAACCAGAGCCCGAGGAAGAAAACCAGAGCCTGAGGAACAAAACCAGAACCCGAAGAACAAAAGGAGGGCCCGAGGAATAAAACCAGACCCCGAGGAACAAAACTGGCCCTCGAGGAAGAAAACCAGAGCCCGAGGAAGAAAACCAGAGCCCGAGGAAGACAACGAGAGCTAGAGGAGCAAAACCACAGCTCGAGGAACAAAACGAGCTCCCGAGGAAAGAAAACAGAGCCCGAGGAACAAAACCAGATCCCAAGGAACAAAACCAGATCGCGAAGAACAAAAGGAGGCCCCGAGGAACAAAACCAGAGCTCGTGGAATTATACTAGAGTCCGAGGAACAGAACCAGAGCCTGAGGAATAAAAACAGAGCCTGAGGAACAAAACCAGAGCCAATGGAACTAAAACAGAGCTCGAGGAACAAAACCAGAACCCGAGGAATTAAACCAGAGCCCGAGGAAGAAAACTAGAACCCGAGGAACAAAACCAGAGACCGAGGAACAAATGGTGGGCCTGAGGAACAAAACGAGACCCGTGGACCCAAAGCACAGCCCGAGGAGCTAAAGCAGAGCTGGAAGAAAAAAACCAGAGCCCGGGCAACAAAACCAGCCCTCGAGGAAGAAAACCAGAGCCCGAGGAAGAAAACCAGAGCCCGAGGAAGACAACCAGAGCTAGAGGAGCAAAACCACAGCTCGAGGAACAAAACCAGAGCCCGAGGAAAGAAACCAGAGCCCGAGGAAGAAAACCAGAGCCCGAGGAACAAAACCAGATCCCGAAGAACAAAAGGAGGGCCCGAGGAATAAAACCAGACCCCGAGGAACAAAACTAGCCCTCGAGTAAGAAAAGCTGAGCCCGAGGAACAAACCCAGAGCCCGCGGAAGACAACGAGAGCTAGAGGAGCAAAACCACAGCTCAAGGAACAAAACGAGCTCCCGAGGAAAGAAACCAGAGCCCGAGGAACAAAACCAGATCCCGAGGAGCAAAACCAGATCGCGAAGAACAAAAGGAGGCCCCGAGGAACAAAAGCAGAGCCCGTGGAATTATACTAGAGTCCGAGGAACAAAACCAGAGCCCGAGGAAAAAAAACAGAGCCTGAGGAACAAAAGCAGAGCCCGTGGAACTAAACCAGAGCCCGGGGAACAAAACCAGAGGCCGAGAAAAAAAAACAGGGGCAGAGGAACAAAAAAAGAGGCCGAGGAACAATACCAGAGCCCGAGAAATTAAACCAGAGCCCGAGGAAGAAAACCAGAACCCGAGGAAGAAACGGTGGGCCCGAGGAACAAAACGAGACCCGTGGACCCAAACCAGAGCCCGAGGAGCTAAAGCAGAGCTGGAAGAACAAAACCAGAGCCCGGGGAACAAAACCAGCCCTCGAGGAAGAAAACCAGGGCCCGAGGAAGAAAACCAGAGCCCGAGGAAGACAACCAGAGCTAGAGGAGCAAAACCACAGCTCGAGGAACAAATCCAGAGCCCGAGGAAAGAAAGCAGAGCCCGAGGAACGAAACCAGAGCCCGAGAAACAAAACCAGATCGCGAAGAACAAAAGGAGGCCCCGAGGAACAAAACCAGAGCCCGTGGAATTATACTAGAGTCCGAGGAACAAAACCAGAACCCGAGAAATTAAACCAGAGCCCGAGGAAGAAAACCAGAACCCGAGGAAAAAAACCAGAGACGGAGGAACAAATGCTGGGCCTGAGGAGCAAAACGAGACCCGTGGACGCAAACCAGAGCCCGAGGAGCTAAAGCAGAGCTGGAAGAACAAAACCAGAGCCCGGGCAACAAAACCAGCCCTCGAGGAAGAAAACCAGAGCCCGAGGAAAAAAACCAGAGCCCGAGGAAGACAACCAGAGCTAGAGGAGCAAAACCACAGCTCGAGGAAGAAAACCAGAGCCCGAGGAAAGAAACCAGAGCCCGAGGAACGAAACCAGAGCCCGAGAAACAAAACCAGATCGTGAAGAACAAAAGGAGGCCCCGAGGAACAAAACCAGAGCCCGTGGAATTATACTAGAGTCCGAGGAACAAAACCAGAGGCCGAGGAAAGAAACCAGAGCCCAAGGAACAAAAACAGGTCCCGAAGAACAAAAGGAGAGTCTGAGGAAGAAAACGAGACCCCGAGGAACAAAACTAGCCCTCGAGGAAGAATACCAGAGCCCGAGGAAGAAAACCAGAGCCCGAGGAAGACAACCAGAGCTAGAGGAGCAAAACCACAGCTCGAGGAACAAAACCAGAGCCCGAGGAAAGAAACCAGAGCCCGAGGAAGAAAACCAGAGCCTGAGGAACAAAACCAGAACCCGAAGAACAAAAGGAGGGCCCGAGGAATAAAACCAGACCCCGAGGAACAAAACTGGCCCTCGAGGAAGAAAACCAGAGCCCGAGGAAGAAAACCAGAGCCCGAGGAAGACAACGAGAGCTAGAGGAGCAAAACCACAGCTCGAGGAACAAAACGAGCTCCCGAGGAAAGAAAACAGAGCCCGAGGAACAAAACCAGATCCCAAGGAACAAAACCAGATCGCGAAGAACAAAAGGAGGCCCCGAGGAACAAAACCAGAGCTCGTGGAATTATACTAGAGTCCGAGGAACAGAACCAGAGCCTGAGGAATAAAAACAGAGCCTGGGGAACAAAACCAGAGCCAATGGAACTAAAACAGAGCTCGAGGAACAAAACCAGAACCCGAGGAATTAAACCAGAGCCCGAGGAAGAAAACTAGAACCCGAGGAACAAAACCAGAGACCGAGGAACAAATGGTGGGCCTGAGGAACAAAACGAGACCCGTGGACCCAAAGCACAGCCCGAGGAGCTAAAGCAGAGCTGGAAGAAAAAAACCAGAGCCCGGGCAACAAAACCAGCCCTCGAGGAAGAAAACCAGAGCCCGAGGAAGAAAACCAGAGCCCGAGGAAGACAACCAGAGCTAGAGGAGCAAAACCACAGCTCGAGGAACAAAACCAGAGCCCGAGGAAAGAAACCAGAGCCCGAGGAAGAAAACCAGAGCCCGAGGAACAAAACCAGATCCCGAAGAACAAAAGGAGGGCCCGAGGAATAAAACCAGACCCCGAGGAACAAAACTAGCCCTCGAGTAAGAAAAGCTGAGCCCGAGGAACAAACCCAGAGCCCGCGGAAGACAACGAGAGCTAGAGGAGCAAAACCACAGCTCAAGGAACAAAACGAGCTCCCGAGGAAAGAAACCAGAGCCCGAGGAACAAAACCAGATCCCGAGGAGCAAAACCAGATCGCGAAGAACAAAAGGAGGCCCCGAGGAACAAAAGCAGAGCCCGTGGAATTATACTAGAGTCCGAGGAACAAAACCAGAGCCCGAGGAAAAAAAACAGAGCCTGAGGAACAAAAGCAGAGCCCGTGGAACTAAACCAGAGCCCGGGGAACAAAACCAGAGGCCGAGAAAAAAAAACAGGGGCAGAGGAACAAAAAAAGAGGCCGAGGAACAATACCAGAGCCCGAGAAATTAAACCAGAGCCCGAGGAAGAAAACCAGAACCCGAGGAAGAAACGGTGGGCCCGAGGAACAAAACGAGACCCGTGGACCCAAACCAGAGCCCGAGGAGCTAAAGCAGAGCTGGAAGAACAAAACCAGAGCCCGGGGAACAAAACCAGCCCTCGAGGAAGAAAACCAGGGCCCGAGGAAGAAAACCAGAGCCCGAGGAAGACAACCAGAGCTAGAGGAGCAAAACCACAGCTCGAGGAACAAATCCAGAGCCCGAGGAAAGAAAGCAGAGCCCGAGGAACGAAACCAGAGCCCGAGAAACAAAACCAGATCGCGAAGAACAAAAGGAGGCCCCGAGGAACAAAACCAGAGCCCGTGGAATTATACTAGAGTCCGAGGAACAAAACCAGAACCCGAGAAATTAAACCAGAGCCCGAGGAAGAAAACCAGAACCCGAGGAAAAAAACCAGAGACGGAGGAACAAATGCTGGGCCTGAGGAGCAAAACGAGACCCGTGGACGCAAACCAGAGCCCGAGGAGCTAAAGCAGAGCTGGAAGAACAAAACCAGAGCCCGGGCAACAAAACCAGCCCTCGAGGAAGAAAACCAGAGCCCGAGGAAAAAAACCAGAGCCCGAGGAAGACAACCAGAGCTAGAGGAGCAAAACCACAGCTCGAGGAAGAAAACCAGAGCCCGAGGAAAGAAAGCAGAGCCCGAGGAACGAAACCAGAGCCCGAGAAACAAAACCAGATCGTGAAGAACAAAAGGAGGCCCCGAGGAACAAAACCAGAGCCCGTGGAATTATACTAGAGTCCGAGGAACAAAACCAGAGGCCGAGGAAAGAAACCAGAGCCCAAGGAACAAAAACAGGTCCCGAAGAACAAAAGGAGAGTCTGAGGAAGAAAACGAGACCCCGAGGAACAAAACTAGCCCTCGAGGAAGAATACCAGAGCCCGAGGAAGAAAACCAGAGCCCGAGGAAGACAACCAGAGCTAGAGGAGCAAAACCACAGCTCGAGGAACAAAACCAGAGCCCGAGGAAAGAAACCAGAGCCCGAGGAAGAAAACCAGATCCCAAGGAACAAAACCAGATCGCGAAGAACAAAAGGAGGCCCCGAGGAACAAAACCAGAGCTCGTGGAATTATACTAGAGTCCGAGGAACAGAACCAGAGCCTGAGGAATAAAAACAGAGCCTGAGGAACAAAACCAGAGCCAATGGAACTAAAACAGAGCTCGAGGAACAAAACCAGAACCCGAGGAATTAAACCAGAGCCCGAGGAAGAAAACTAGAACCCGAGGAACAAAACCAGAGACCGAGGAACAAATGGTGGGCCTGAGGAACAAAACGAGACCCGTGGACCCAAAGCACAGCCCGAGGAGCTAAAGCAGAGCTGGAAGAAAAAAACCAGAGCCCGGGCAACAAAACCAGCCCTCGAGGAAGAAAACCAGAGCCCGAGGAAGAAAACCAGAGCCCGAGGAAGACAACCAGAGCTAGAGGAGCAAAACCACAGCTCGAGGAACAAAACCAGAGCCCGAGGAAAGAAACCAGAGCCCGAGGAAGAAAACCAGAGCCCGAGGAACAAAACCAGATCCCGAAGAACAAAAGGAGGGCCTGAGGAATAAAACCAGAGCCCGAGGAACAAAACTAGCCCTCGAGTAAGAAAAGCTGAGCCCGAGGAACAAACCCAGAGCCCGAGGAAGACAACGAGAGCTAGAGGAGCAAAACCACAGCTCAAGGAACAAAACGAGCTCCCGAGGAAAGAAACCAGAGCCCGAGGAAGACAACCAGAGCTAGAGGAGCAAAACCACAGCTCGAGGAACAAAACGAGCTGCCGAGGAAAGAAACCAGAGCCCGGGGAACAAAACCAGATCCCGAGGAGCAAAACCAGATCGCGAAGAACATAAGGAGGCCCCAAGGAACAAAACCAGAGCCCGTGGAATTATACTAGAGTCCGAGGAACAAAACCAGAGCCCGAGGAAAAAAAACAGAGCCTGAGGAACAAAAGCAGAGCCCGTGGAACTAAACCAGAGCCCGGGGAACAAAACCAGAGGCCGAGAAAAAAAAACAGGGGCAGAGGAACAAAAAAAGAGGCCGAGGAACAATACCAGAGCCCGAGAAATTAAACCAGAGCCCGAGGAAGAAAACCAGAACCCGAGGAAGAAACGGTGGGCCCGAGGAACAAAACGAGACCCGTGGACCCAAACCAGAGCCCGAGGAGCTAAAGCAGAGCTGGAAGAACAAAACCAGAGCCCGGGGAACAAAACCAGCCCTCGAGGAAGAAAACCAGGGCCCGAGGAAGAAAACCAGAGCCCGAGGAAGACAACCAGAGCTAGAGCAGCAAAACCACAGCTCGAGGAACAAATCCAGAGCCCGAGGAAAGAAACCAGAGCCCGAGGAACGAAACCAGAGCCCGAGAAACAAAACCAGATCGCGAAGAACAAAAGGAGGCCCCGAGGAACAAAACCAGAGCCCGTGGAATTATACTAGAGTCCGAGGAACAGAACCAGAGCCCGAGGAAAAAAACCAGAGCCTAAGGAACAAAACCAGAGCCAATGGAACTAAAGCAGAGCTCGAGGAACAAAACCAGAACCCGAGGAATTAAACCAGAGCCCGAGGAAGAAAACTAGAACCCGAGGAACAAAACCAGAGACCGAGGAACAAATGGTGGGCCTGAGGAACAAAACGAGACCCGTGGACCCAAAGCACAGCCCGAGGAGCTAAAGCAGAGCTGGAAGAAAAAAACCAGAGCCCGGGCAACAAAACCAGCCCTCGAGGAAGAAAACCAGAGCCCGAGGAAGAAAACCAGAGCCCGAGGAAGACAACCAGAGCTAGAGGAGCAAAACCACAGCTCGAGGAACAAAACCAGAGCCCGAGGAAAGAAACCAGAGCCCGAGGAAGAAAACCAGAGCCCGAGGAACAAAACCAGATCCCGAAGAACAAAAGGAGGGCCCGAGGAATAAAACCAGAGCCCGAGGAACAAAACTAGCCCTCGAGGAAGAAAACCAGAGCCCGAGGAACAAACCCAGAGCCCGAGGAAGACAACGAGAGCTACAGGAGCAAAACCACAGCTCAAGGAACAAAACGAGCTCCCGAGGAAAGAAACCAGAGCCCGAGGAACAAAACCAGATCCCGAGGAGCAAAACCAGATCGCGAAGAACAAAAGGAGGCCCCAAGGAACAAAACCAGAGCCCGTGGAATTATACTAGAGTCCGAGGAACAAAACCAGAGCCCGAGGAAAAAAAACAGAGCCTGAGGAACAAAAGCAGAGCCCGTGGAACTAAACCAGAGCCCGGGAAACAAAACCAGAGGCCGAGAAAAAAGAACAGGGGCAGAGGAACAAAAAAAGAGGCCGAGGAACAATACCAGAGCCCGAGAAATTAAACCAGAGCCCGAGGAACAAAACCAGAACCCGAGGAAGAAACGGTGGGCCCGAGGAACAAAACGAGACCCGTGGACCCAAAGCACAGCCCGAGGAGCTAAAGCAGAGCTGGAAGAACAAAACCAGAGCCCGGGGAACAAAACCAGCCCTCGAGGAAGAAAACCAGGGCCCGAGGAAGAAAACCAGAGCCCGAGGAAGACAACGAGAGCTAGAGGAGCAAAACCACAGCTCGAGGAACAAATCCAGAGCCCGAGGAAAGAAAGCAGAGCCCGAGGAACGAAACCAGAGCCCGAGAAACAAAACCAGATCGCGAAGAACAAAAGGAGGCCCCGAGGAACAAAACCAGAGCCCGTGGAATTATACTAGAGTCCGAGGAACAAAACCAGAGCCCGAGGAAAAAAACCAGAGCCTAAGGAACAAAACCAGAGCCAATGGAACTAAAGCAGAGCTCGAGGAACAAAACCAGAACCCGAGAAATTAAACCAGAGCCCGAGGAAGAAAACCAGAACCCGAGGAACAAAACCAGAGACGGAGGAACAAATGCTGGGCCTGAGGAGCAAAACGAGACCCGTGGACGCAAACCAGAGCCCGAGGAGCTAAAGCAGAGCTGGAAGAACAAAACCAGAGCCCGGGCAACAAAACCAGCCCTCGAGGAAGAAAACCAGAGCCCGAGGAAAAAAAACAGAGCCCGAGGAAGACAACCAGAGCTAGAGGAGCAAAACCACAGCTCGAGGAAGAAAACCAGAGCCCGAGGAAAGAAACCAGAGCCCGAGGAACGAAACCAGAGCCCGAGAAACAAAACCAGATCGTGAAGAACAAAAGGAGGCCCCGAGGAACAAAACCAGAGCCCGTGGAATTATACTAGAGTCCGAGGAACAAAACCAGAGGCCGAGGAAAGAAACCAGAGCCCAAGGAACAAAAACAGGTCCCGAAGAACAAAAGGAGAGTCTGAGGAAGAAAACGAGACCCCGAGGAACAAAACTAGCCCTCGAGGAAGAATACCAGAGCCCGAGGAAGAAAACCAGAGCCCGAGGAAGACAACCAGAGCTAGAGGAGCAAAACCACAGCTCGAGGAACAAAACCAGAGCCCGAGGAAAGAAACCAGAGCCCGAGGAAGAAAACCAGAGCCCGAGGAACAAAACCAGATCCCGAAGAACAAAAGGAGGGCCCGAGGAATAAAACCAGACCCCGATGAACAAAACTAGCCCTCGAGGAAGAAAACCAGAGCCCGAGGAACAAACCCAGAGCCCGAGGAAGACAACGAGAGCTACAGGAGCAAAACCACAGCTCAAGGAACAAAATGAGCTCCCGAGGAAAGAAACCAGAGCCCGAGGAACAAAACCAGATCCCGAGGAGCAAAACCAGATCGCGAAGAACAAAAGGAGGCCCCAAGGAACAAAACCAGAGCCCGTGGAATTATACTAGAGTCCGAGGAACAAAACCAGAGCCCGAGGAAAAAAAACAGAGCCTGAGGAACAAAAGCAGAGCCCGTGGAACTAAACCAGAGCCCGGGGAACAAAACCAGAGGCCGAGAAAAAAAAACAGGGGCAGAGGAACAAAAAAAGAGGCCGAGGAACAATACCAGAGCCCGAGAAATTAAACCAGAGCCCGAGGAAGAAAACCAGAACCCGAGGAAGAAATGGTGGGCCCGAGGAACAAAACAAGACCCGTGGACCCAAACCAGAGCCCGAGGAGCTAAAGCAGAGCTGGAAGAACAAAACCAGAGCCCGGGGAACAAAACCAGCCCTCGACGAAGAAAACCAGGGCCTGAGGAAGAAAACCAGAGCCCGAGGAAGACAACGAGAGCTAGAGGAGCAAAACCACAGCTCGAGGAACAAATCCAGAGCCCGAGGAAAGAAAGCAGAGCCCGAGGAACGAAACCAGAGCCCGAGAAACAAAACCAGATCGCGAAGAACAAAAGGAGGCCCCGAGGAACAAAACCAGAGCCCGTGGAATTATACTAGAGTCTGAGGAACAAAACCAGAGCCCGAGGAAAAAAACCAGAGCCTAAGGAACAAAACCAGAGCCAATGGAACTAAAGCAGAGCTCGAGGAACAAAACCAGAACCCGAGAAATTAAACCAGAGCCCGAGGAAGAAAACCAGAACCCGAGGAACAAAACCAGAGACGGAGGAACAAATGCTGGGCCTGAGGAGCAAAACGAGACCCGTGGACGCAAACCAGAGCCCGAGGAGCTAAAGCAGAGCTGGAAGAACAAAACCAGAGCCCGGGCAACAAAACCAGCCCTCGAGGAAGAAAACCAGAGCCCGAGGAAAGAAACCAGAGCCCGAGGAACGAAACCAGAGCCCGAGAAACAAAACCAGATCGCGAAGAACAAAAGGAGGCCCCAAGGAACAAAACCAGAACCCGTGGAAATATACTAGAGTCCGAGGAACAAAACCAGAGCCCGAGGAAAAAAAACAGAGCCTGAGGAACAAAAGCAGAGCCCGTGGAACTAAACCAGAGCCCGGGGAACAAAACCAGAGGCCGAGAAAAAAAAACAGGGGCAGAGGAACAAAAAAAGAGGCCGAGGAACAATACCAGAGCCCGAGAAATTAAACCAGCGCCCGAGGAAGAAAACCAGAACCCGAGGAAGAAACGGTGGGCCCGAGGAACAAAACAAGACCCGTGGACCCAAACCAGAGCCCGAGGAGCTAAAGCAGAGCTGGAAGAACAAAACCAGAGCCCGGGGAACAAAACCAGCCCTCGACGAAGAAAACCAGGGCCCGAGGAAGAAAACCAGAGCCCGAGGAAGACAACGAGAGCTAGAGGAGCAAAACCACAGCTCGAGGAACAAATCCAGAGCCCGAGGAAAGAAAGCAGAGCCCGAGGAACGAAACCAGAGCCCGAGAAACAAAACCAGATCGCGAAGAACAAAAGGAGGCCCCGAGGAACAAAACCAGAGCCCGTGGAATTATACTAGAGTCTGAGGAACAAAACCAGAGCCCGAGGAAAAAAACCAGAGCCTAAGGAACAAAACCAGAGCCAATGGAACTAAAGCAGAGCTCGAGGAACAAAACCAGAACCCGAGAAATTAAACCAGAGCCCGAGGAAGAAAACCAGAACCCGAGGAACAAAACCAGAGACGGAGGAACAAATGCTGGGCCTGAGGAGCAAAACGAGACCCGTGGACGCAAACCAGAGCATGAGGAGCTAAAGCAGAGCTGGAAGAACAAAACCAGAGCCCGGGCAACAAAACCAGCCCTCGAGGAAGAAAACCAGAGCCCAAGGAAAAAAACCAGAGCCCGAGGAAGACAACCAGAGCTAGAGGAGCAAAACCACAGCTCGAGGAAGAAAATCAGAGCCCGAGGAAAGAAACCAGAGCCCGAGGAACGAAACCAGAGCCCGAGAAACAAAACCAGATCGTGAAGAACAAAAGGAGGCCCCGAGGAACAAAACCAGAGCCTGTGGAATTATACTAGAGCCCGAGGAACAAAACCAGAGGCCGAGGAAAGAAACCAGAGCCCAAGGAACAAAAACAGGTCCCGAAGAACAAAAGGAGAGTCTGAGGAAGAAAACGAGACCCCGAGGAACAAAACTAGCCCTCGAGGAAGAATACCAGAGCCCGAGGAAGAAAACCAGAGCCCGAGGAAGACAACCAGAGCTAGAGGAGCAAAACCACAGCTCGAGGAACAAAACCAGAGCCCGAGGAAAGAAACCAGAGCCCGAGGAAGAAAACCAGAGCCCGAGGAACAAAACCAGATCCCGAAGAACAAAAGGAGGGCCCGAGGAATAAAACCAGACCCCGAGGAACAAAACTAGCCCTCGAGGAAGAAAACCAGAGCCCGAGGAAGAAAACCAGAGCCCGAGGAAGACAACGAGAGCTAGAGGAGCAAAACCGCAGCTCGAGGAAAAAAATGAGCTCCCGAGGAAAGAAACCAGAGCCCGAGGAACAAAACCAGATCCCAAGGAACAAAACCAGATCGCGAAGAACAAAAGGAGGCCCCGAGGAACAAAACCAGAGCTCGTGGAATTATACTAGAGTCCGAGGAACAGAACCAGAGCCTGAGGAATAAAAACAGAGCCTGAGGAACAAAACCAGAGCCAATGGAACTAAAACAGAGCTCGAGGAACAAAACCAGAACCCGAGGAATTAAACCAGAGCCCGAGGAAGAAAACTAGAACCCGAGGAACAAAACCAGAGACCGAGGAACAAATGGTGGGCCTGAGGAACAAAACGAGACCCGTGGACCCAAAGCACAGCCCGAGGAGCTAAAGCAGAGCTGGAAGAAAAAAACCAGAGCCCGGGCAACAAAACCAGCCCTCAAGGAAGAAAACCAGAGCCCAAGGAAGAAAACCAGAGCCCGAGGAAGACAACCAGAGCTAGAGGAGCAAAACCACAGCTCGAGGAACAAAACCAGAGCCCGAGGAAAGAAAGCAGAGCCCGAGGAACGAAACCAGAGCCCGAGAAACAAAACCAGATCGCGAAGAACAAAAGGAGGCCCCGAGGAACAAAACCAGAGCCCGTGGAATTATACTAGAGTCCGAGGAACAAAACCAGAACCCGAGAAATTAAACCAGAGCCCGAGGAAGAAAACCAGAACCCGAGGAACAAAACCAGAGACGGAGGAACAAATGCTGGGCCTGAGGAGCAAAACGAGACCCGTGGACGCAAACCAGACCCCGAGGAGCTAAAGCAGAGCTGGAAGAAAAAAACCAGAGCCCGGGCAACAAAACCAGCCCTCGAGGAAGAAAACCAGAGCCCGAGGAAAAAAACCAGAGCCCGAGGAAGACAACCAGAGCTAGAGGAGCAAAACCACAGCTCGAGGAACAAAACCAGAGCCCAAGGAAAGAAACCAGAGCCCGAGGAAGAAAACCAGAGCCCGAGGAACAAAACCAGATCCCGAAGAACAAAAGGAGGGCCCGAGGAATAAAACCAGAGCCCGAGGAACAAAACTAGCCCTCGAGGAACAAAACCAGATCCCGAAGAACAAAAGGAGGGCCCGAGGAATAAAACCAGAGCCCGAGGAACAAAACTAGCCCTCGAGGAAGAAAACCAGAGCCCGAGGAACAAACCCAGAGCCCGAGGAAGACAACGAGAGCTACAGGAGCAAAACCACAGCTCAAGGAACAAAACGAGCTCCCGAGGAAAGAAACCAGAGCCCGAGGAACAAAACCAGATCCCGAGGAGCAAAACCAGATCGCGAAGAACAAAAGGAGGCCCCAAGGAACAAAACCAGAGCCCGTGGAATTATACTAGAGTCCGAGGAACAAAACCAGAGCCCGAGGAAAAAAAACAGAGCCTGAGGAACAAAAGCAGAGCCCGTGGAACTAAACCAGAGCCCGGGAAACAAAACCAGAGGCCGAGAAAAAAAAACCAGGGGCAGAGGAACAAAAAAAGAGGCCGAGGAACAATACCAGAGCCCGAGAAATTAAACCAGAGCCCGAGGAAGAAAACCAGAACCCGAGGAAGAAACGGTGGGCCCGAGGAACAAAACGAGACCCGTGGACCCAAAGCACAGCCCGAGGAGCTAAAGCAGAGCTGGAAGAACAAAACCAGAGCCCGGGGAACAAAACCAGCCCTCGACGAAGAAAACCAGGGCCCGAGGAAGAAAACCAGAGCCCGAGGAAGACAACGAGAGCTAGAGGAGCAAAACCACAGCTCGAGGAACAAATCCAGAGCCCGAGGAAAGAAAGCAGAGCCCGAGGAACGAAACCAGAGCCCGAGAAACAAAACCAGATCGCGAAGAACAAAAGGAGGCCCCGAGGAACAAAACCAGAGCCCGTGGAATTATACTAGAGTCCGAGGAACAAAACCAGAGCCTGAGGAAAAAAACCAGAGCCTAAGGAACAAAACCAGAGCCAATGGAACTAAAGCAGAGCTCGAGGAACAAAACCAGAACCCGAGAAATTAAACCAGAGCCCGAGGAAGAAAACCAGAACCCGAGGAACAAAACCAGAGATGGAGGAACAAATGCTGGGCCTGAGGAGCAAAACGAGACCCGTGGACGCAAACCAGAGCCCGAGGAGCTAAAGCAGAGCTGGAAGAACAAAACCAGAGCCCGGGCAACAAAACCAGCCCTCGAGGAAGAAAACCAGAGCCCGAGGAACAAACCCAGAGCCCGAGGAAGACAACGAGAGCTAGAGGAGCAAAACCACAGCTCAAGGAACAAAACGAGCTCCCGAGGAAAGAAACCAGAGCCCGGGGAACAAAACCAGATCCCGAGGAGCAAAACCAGATCGCGAAGAACAAAAGGAGGCCCCGAGGAACAAAACCAGAGCCCGTGGAATTATACTAGAGTCCGAGGAACAAAACCAGAGCCCGAGGAAAAAAAACAGAGCCTGAGGAACAAAAGCAGAGCCCGTGGAACTAAACCAGAGCCCGGGGAACAAAACCAGAGGCCGAGAAAAAAAAACAGGGGCAGAGGAACAAAAAAAGAGGCCGAGGAACAATACCAGAGCCCGAGAAATTAAACCAGAGCCCGAGGAAGAAAACCAGAACCCGAGGAAGAAACGGTGGGCCCGAGGAACAAAACGAGACCCGTGGACCCAAACCAGAGCCCGAGGAGCTAAAGCAGAGCTGGAAGAACAAAACCAGAGCCCGGGGAACAAAACCAGCCCTCGACGAAGAAAACCAGGGCCCGAGGAAGAAAACCAGAGCCCGAGGAAGACAACGAGAGCTAGAGGAGCAAAACCACAGCTCGAGGAACAAATCCAGAGCCCGAGGAAAGAAAGCAGAGCCCGAGGAACGAAACCAGAGCCCGAGAAACAAAACCAGATCGCGAAGAACAAAAGGAGGCCCCGAGGAACAAAACCAGAGCCCGTGGAATTATACTAGAGTCCGAGGAACAGAACCAGAGCCCGAGGAAAAAAACCAGAGCCTAAGGAACAAAACCAGAGCCAATGGAACTAAAGCAGAGCTCGAGGAACAAAACCAGAACCCAAGGAATTAAACCAGAGCCCGAGGAAGAAAACTAGAACCCGAGGAACAAAACCAGAGACCGAGGAACAAATGGTGGGCCTGAGGAACAAAACGAGACCCGTGGACCCAAAGCACAGCCCGAGGAGCTAAAGCAGAGCTGGAAGAAAAAAACCAGAGCCCGGGCAACAAAACCAGCCCTCGAGGAAGAAAACCAGAGCCCGAGGAAGAAAACCAGAGCCCGAGGAAGACAACCAGAGCTAGAGGAGCAAAACCACAGCTCGAGGAACAAAACCAGAGCCCGAGGAAAGAAACCAGAGCCCGAGGAAGAAAACCAGAGCCCGAGGAACAAAACCAGATCCCGAAGAACAAAAGGAGGGCCCGAGGAATAAAACCAGACCCCGAGGAACAAAACTAGCCCTCGAGGAAGAAAACCAGAGCCCGAGGAACAAACCCAGAGCCCGAGGAAGACAACGAGAGCTACAGGAGCAAAACCACAGCTCAAGGAACAAAACGAGCTCCCGAGGAAAGAAACCAGAGCCCGAGGAACAAAACCAGATCCCGAGGAGCAAAACCAGATCGCGAAGAACAAAAGGAGGCCCCAAGGAACAAAACCAGAGCCCGTGGAATTATACTAGAGTCCGAGGAACAAAACCAGAACCCGAGAAATTAAACCAGAGCCCGAGGAAGAAAACCAGAACCCGAGGAACAAAACCAGAGACGGAGGAACAAATGCTGGGCCTGAGGAGCAAAACGAGACCCGTGGACGCAAACCAGAGCCCGAGGAGCTAAAGCAGAGCTGGAAGAACAAAACCAGAGCCCGGGCAACAAAACTAGCCCTCGAGGAAGAAAACCAGAGCCCGAGGAACAAAACCAGACCCCGAGGAGCAAAACCAGATCGCGAAGAACAAAAGGAGGCCCCAAGGAACAAAACCAGAGCCCGTGGAATTATACTAGAGTCCGAGGAACAAAACCAGAGCCCGAGGAAAAAAAACAGAGCCTGAGGAACAAAAGCAGAGCCCGTGGAACTAAACCAGAGCCCGGGGAACAAAACCAGAGGCCGAGAAAAAAAAACAGGGGCAGAGGAACAAAAAAAGAGGCCGAGGAACAATACCAGAGCCCGAGAAATTAAACCAGAGACCGAGGAAGAAAACCAGAACCCGAGGAAGAAACGGTGGGCCCGAGGAACAAAACGAGACCCGTGGACCCAAACCAGAGCCCGAGGAGCTAAAGCAGAGCTGGAAGAACAAAACCAGAGCCCGGGGAACAAAACCAGCCCTCGAGGAAGAAAACCAGGGCCCGAGGAAGAAAACCAGAGCCCGAGGAAGACAACCAGAGCTAGAGGAGCAAAACCACAGCTCGAGGAACAAATCCAGAGCCCGAGGAAAGAAACCAGAGCCCGAGGAACGAAACCAGAGCCCGAGAAACAAAACCAGATCGCGAAGAACAAAAGGAGGCCCCGAGGAACAAAACCAGAGCCCGTGGAATTATACTAGAGTCCGAGGAACAGAACCAGAGCCCGAGGAAAAAAACCAGAGCCTAAGGAACAAAACCAGAGCCAATGGAACTAAAGCAGAGCTCGAGGAACAAAACCAGAACCCGAGGAATTAAACCAGAGCCCGAGGAAGAAAACTGGAACCCGAGGAACAAAACCAGAGACCGAGGAACAAATGGTGGGCCTGAGGAACAAAACGAGACCCGTGGAACCAAAGCACAGCCCGAGGAAAGAAAGCAGAGCTGGAAGAAAAAAACCAGAGCCCGGGCAACAAAACCAGCCCTCGAGGAAGAAAACCAGAGCCCGAGGAAGAAAACCAGAGCCCGAGGAAGACAACCAGAGCTAGAGGAGCAAAACCACAGCTCGAGGAACAAAACCAGAGCCCGAGGAAAGAAACCAGAGCCCGAGGAAGAAAACCAGAGCCCGAGGAACAAAACCAGATCCCGAAGAACAAAAGGAGGGCCCGAGGAATAAAACCAGAGCCCGAGGAACAAAACTAGCCCTCGAGGAAGAAAACCAGAGCCCGAGGAACAAACCCAGAGCCCGAGGAAGACAACGAGAGCTACAGGAGCAAAACCACAGCTCAAGGAACAAAACGAGCTCCCGAGGAAAGAAACCAGAGCCCGAGGAACAAAACCAGATCCCGAGGAGCAAAACCAGATCGCGAAGAACAAAAGGAGGCCCCAAGGAACAAAACCAGAGCCCGTGGAATTATACTAGAGTCCGAGGAACAAAACCAGAGCCCGAGGAAAAAAAACAGAGCCTGAGGAACAAAAGCAGAGCCCGTGGAACTAAACCAGAGCCCGGGAAACAAAACCAGAGGCCGAGAAAAAAGAACAGGGGCAGAGGAACAAAAAAAGAGGCCGAGGAACAATACCAGAGCCCGAGAAATTAAACCAGAGCCCGAGGAACAAAACCAGAACCCGAAGAAGAAACGGTGGGCCCGAGGAACAAAACGAGACCCGTGGACCCAAAGCACAGCCCGAGGAGCTAAAGCAGAGCTGGAAGAACAAAACCAGAGCCCGGGGAACAAAACCAGCCCTCGAGGAAGAAAACCAGAACCCGAGGAAGAAACGGTGGGCCCGAGGAACAAAACGAGACCCGTGGACCCAAACCAGAGCCCGAGGAGCTAAAGCAGAGCTGGAAGAACAAAACCAGAGCCCGGGGAACAAAACCAGCCCTCGACGAAGAAAACCAGGGCCTGAGGAAGAAAACCAGAGCCCGAGGAAGACAACGAGAGCTAGAGGAGCAAAACCACAGCTCGAGGAACAAATCCAGAGCCCGAGGAAAGAAAGCAGAGCCCGAGGAACGAAACCAGAGCCCGAGAAACAAAACCAGATCGCGAAGAACAAAAGGAGGCCCCGAGGAACAAAACCAGAGCCCGTGGAATTATACTAGAGTCTGAGGAACAAAACCAGAGCCCGAGGAAAAAAACCAGAGCCTAAGGAACAAAACCAGAGCCAATGGAACTAAAGCAGAGCTCGAGGAACAAAACCAGAACCCGAGAAATTAAACCAGAGCCCGAGGAAGAAAACCAGAACCCGAGGAACAAAACCAGAGACGGAGGAACAAATGCTGGGCCTGAGGAGCAAAACGAGACCCGTGGACGCAAACCAGAGCCCGAGGAGCTAAAGCAGAGCTGGAAGAACAAAACCAGAGCCCGGGCAACAAAACCAGCCCTCGAGGAAGAAAACCAGAGCCCGAGGAAAGAAACCAGAGCCCGAGGAACGAAACCAGAGCCCGAGAAACAAAACCAGATCGCGAAGAACAAAAGGAGGCCCCAAGGAACAAAACCAGAACCCGTGGAATTATACTAGAGTCCGAGGAACAAAACCAGAGCCCGAGGAAAAAAAACAGAGCCTGAGGAACAAAAGCAGAGCCCGTGGAACTAAACCAGAGCCCGGGGAACAAAACCAGAGGCCGAGAAAAAAAAACAGGGGCAGAGGAACAAAAAAAGAGGCCGAGGAACAATACCAGAGCCCGAGAAATTAAACCAGCGCCCGAGGAAGAAAACCAGAACCCGAGGAAGAAACGGTGGGCCCGAGGAACAAAACAAGACCCGTGGACCCAAACCAGAGCCCGAGGAGCTAAAGCAGAGCTGGAAGAACAAAACCAGAGCCCGGGGAACAAAACCAGCCCTCGACGAAGAAAACCAGGGCCCGAGGAAGAAAACCAGAGCCCGAGGAAGACAACGAGAGCTAGAGGAGCAAAACCACAGCTCGAGGAACAAATCCAGAGCCCGAGGAAAGAAAGCAGAGCCCGAGGAACGAAACCAGAGCCCGAGAAACAAAACCAGATCGCGAAGAACAAAAGGAGGCCCCGAGGAACAAAACCAGAGCCCGTGGAATTATACTAGAGTCTGAGGAACAAAACCAGAGCCCGAGGAAAAAAAACAGAGCCTAAGGAACAAAACCAGAGCCAATGGAACTAAAGCAGAGCTCGAGGAACAAAACCAGAACCCGAGAAATTAAACCAGAGCCCGAGGAAGAAAACCAGAACCCGAGGAACAAAACCAGAGACGGAGGAACAAATGCTGGGCCTGAGGAGCAAAACGAGACCCGTGGACGCAAACCAGAGCCTGAGGAGCTAAAGCAGAGCTGGAAGAACAAAACCAGAGCCCGGGCAACAAAACCAGCCCTCGAGGAAGAAAACCAGAGCCCAAGGAAAAAAACCAGAGCCCGAGGAAGACAACCAGAGCTAGAGGAGCAAAACCACAGCTCGAGGAAGAAAACCAGAGCCCGAGGAAAGAAACCAGAGCCCGAGGAACGAAACCAGAGCCCGAGAAACAAAACCAGATCGTGAAGAACAAAAGGAGGCCCCGAGGAACAAAACCAGAGCCTGTGGAATTATACTAGAGCCCGAGGAACAAAACCAGAGGCCGAGGAAAGAAACCAGAGCCCAAGGAACAAAAACAGGTCCCGAAGAACAAAAGGAGAGTCTGAGGAAGAAAAAGAGACCCCGAGGAACAAAACTAGCCCTCGAGGAAGAATACCAGAGCCCGAGGAAGAAAACCAGAGCCCGAGGAAGACAACCAGAGCTAGAGGAGAAAAACAACAGCTCGAGGAACAAAACCAGAGCCCGAGGAAAGAAACCAGAGCCCGAGGAAGAAAACCAGAGCCCGAGGAACAAAACCAGAACCCGAAGAACAAAAGGAGGGCCCGAGGAATAAAACCAGACCCCGAGGAACAAAACTAGCCCTCGAGGAAGAAAACCAGAGCCCGAGGAAGAAAACCAGAGCCCGAGGAAGACAACGAGAGCTAGAGGAGCAAAACCGCAGCTCGAGGAACAAAATGAGCTCCCGAGGAAAGAAACCAGAGCCCGAGGAACAAAACCAGATCCCAAGGAACAAAACCAGATCGCGAAGAACAAAAGGAGGCCCCGAGGAACAAAACCAGAGCTCGTGGAATTATACTAGAGTCCGAGGAACAGAACCAGAGCCTGAGGAATAAAAACAGAGCCTGAGGAACAAAACCAGAGCCAATGGAACTAAAACAGAGCTCGAGGAACAAAACCAGAACCCGAGGAATTAAACCAGAGCCCGAGGAAGAAAACTAGAACCCGAGGAACAAAACCAGAGACCGAGGAACAAATGGTGGGCCTGAGGAACAAAACGAGACCCGTGGACCCAAAGCACAGCCCGAGGAGCTAAAGCAGAGCTGGAAGAAAAAAACCAGAGCCCGGGCAACAAAACCAGCCCTCAAGGAAGAAAACCAGAGCCCGAGGAAGAAAACCAGAGCCCGAGGAAGACAACCAGAGGTAGAGGAGCAAAACCACAGCTCGAGGAACAAAACCAGAGCCCGAGGAAAGAAAGCAGAGCCCGAGGAACGAAACCAGAGCCCGAGAAACAAAACCAGATCGCGAAGAACAAAAGGAGGCCCCGAGGAACAAAACCAGAGCCCGTGGAATTATACTAGAGTCCGAGGAACAAAACCAGAACCCGAGAAATTAAACCAGAGCCCGAGGAAGAAAACCAGAACCCGAGGAACAAAACCAGAGACGGAGGAACAAATGCTGGGCCTGAGGAGCAAAACGAGACCCGTGGACGCAAACCAGACCCCGAGGAGCTAAAGCAGAGCTGGAAGAACAAAACCTGAGCCCGGGCAACAAAACCAGCCCTCGAGGAAGAAAACCAGAGCCCGAGGAAAAAAACCAGAGCCCGAGGAAGACAACCAGAGCTAGAGGAGCAAAACCACAGCTCGAGGAACAAAACCAGAGCCCAAGGAAAGAAACCAGAGCCCGAGGAAGAAAACCAGAGCCCGAGGAACAAAACCAGATCCCGAAGAACAAAAGGAGGGCCCGAGGAATAAAACCAGAGCCCGAGGAACAAAACTAGCCCTCGAGGAAGAAAACCAGAGCCCGAGGAACAAACCCAGAGCCCGAGGAAGACAACGAGAGCTAGAGGAGCAAAACCACAGCTCAAGGAACAAAACGAGCTCCCGAGGAAAGAAACCAGAGCCCGAGGAACAAAACCAGATCCCGAGGAGCAAAACCAGATCGCGAAGAACAAAAGGAGGCCCCAAGGAACAAAACCAGAGCCCGTGGAATTATACTAGAGTCCGAGGAACAAAACCAGAGCCCGAGGAAAAAAAACAGAGCCTGAGGAACAAAAGCAGAGCCCGTGGAACTAAACCAGAGCCCGGGAAACAAAACCAGAGGCCGAGAAAAAAAAACCAGGGGCAGAGGAACAAAAAAAGAGGCCGAGGAACAATACCAGAGCCCGAGAAATTAAACCAGAGCCCGAGGAACAAAACCAGAACCCGAGGAAGAAACGGTGGGCCCGAGGAACAAAACGAGACCCGTGGACCCAAAGCACAGCCCGAGGAGCTAAAGCAGAGCTGGAAGAACAAAACCAGAGCCCGGGGAACAAAACCAGCCCTCGAGGAAGAAAACCAGGGCCCGAGGAAGAAAACCAGAGCCCGAGGAAGACAACGAGAGCTAGAGGAGCAAAACCACAGCTCGAGGAACAAATCCAGAGCCCGAGGAAAGAAAGCAGAGCCCGAGGAACGAAACCAGAGCCCGAGAAACAAAACCAGATCGCGAAGAACAAAAGGAGGCCCCGAGGAACAAAACCAGAGCCCGTGGAATTATACTAGAGTCCGAGGAACAAAACCAGAGCCCGAGGAAAAAAACCAGAGCCTAAGGAACAAAACCAGAGCCAATGGAACTAAAGCAGAGCTCGAGGAACAAAACCAGAACCCGAGAAATTAAACCAGAGCCCGAGGAAGAAAACCAGAACCCGAGGAACAAAACCAGAGATGGAGGAACAAATGCTGGGCCTGAGGAGCAAAACGAGACCCGTGGACGCAAACCAGAGCCCGAGGAGCTAAAGCAGAGATGGAAGAACAAAACCAGAGCCCGGGCAACAAAACCAGCCCTCGAGGAAGAAAACCAGAGCCCGAGGAACAAACCCAGAGCCCGAGGAAGACAACGAGAGCTAGAGGAGCAAAACCACAGCTCAAGGAACAAAACGAGCTCCCGAGGAAAGAAACCAGAGCCCGGGGAACAAAACCAGATCCCGAGGAGCAAAACCAGATCGCGAAGAACAAAAGGAGGCCCCAAGGAACAAAACCAGAGCCCGTGGAATTATACTAGAGTCCGAGGAACAAAACCAGAGCCCGAGGTAAAAAAACAGAGCCTGAGGAACAAAAGCAGAGCCCGTGGAACTAAACCAGAGCCCGGGGAACAAAACCAGAGGCCGAGAAAAAAAAACAGGGGCAGAGGAACAAAAAAAGAGGCCGAGGAACAATACCAGAGCCCGAGAAATTAAACCAGAGCCCGAGGAAGAAAACCAGAACCCGAGGAAGAAACGGTGGGCCCGAGGAACAAAACGAGACCCGTGGACCCAAACCAGAGCCCGAGGAGCTAAAGCAGAGCTGGAAGAACAAAACCAGAGCCCGGGGAACAAAACCAGCCCTCGAGGAAGAAAACCAGGGCCCGAGGAAGAAAACCAGAGCCCGAGGAAGACAACGAGAGCTAGAGGAGCAAAACCACAGCTCGAGGAACAAAACCAGAGCCCGAGGAAAGAAAGCAGAGCCCGAGGAACGAAACCAGAGCCCGAGAAACAAAACCAGATCGCGAAGAACAAAAGGAGGCCCCGAGGAACAAAACCAGAGCCCGTGGAATTATACTAGAGTCCGAGGAACAGAACCAGAGCCCGAGGAAAAAAACCAGAGCCTAAGGAACAAAACCAGAGCCAATGGAACTAAAGCAGAGCTCGAGGAACAAAACCAGAACCCGAGGAATTAAACCAGAGCCCGAGGAAGAAAACTAGAACCCGAGGAACAAAACCAGAGACCGAGGAACAAATGGTGGGCCTGAGGAACAAAACGAGACCCGTGGACCCAAAGCACAGCCCGAGGAGCTAAAGCAGAGCTGGAAGAAAAAAACCAGAGCCCGGGCAACAAAACCAGCCCTCGAGGAAGAAAACCAGAGCCCGAGGAAAAAAAACAGAGCCCGAGGAAGACAACCAGAGCTAGAGGAGCAAAACCACAGCTCGAGGAACAAAACCAGAGCCCGAGGAAAGAAACCAGAGCCCGAGGAAGAAAACCAGAGCCCGAGGAACAAAACCAGATCCCGAAGAACAAAAGGAGGGCCCGAGGAATAAAACCAGAGCCCGAGGAACAAAACTAGCCCTCGAGGAAGAAAACCAGAGCCCGAGGAAGAAAACCAGAGCCCGAGGAAGACAACGAGAGCTACAGGAGCAAAACCACAGCTCAAGGAACAAAACGAGCTCCCGAGGAAAGAAACCAGAGCCCGAGGAATTATACTAGAGTCCGAGGAACAAAACCAGAGCCCGAGGAAAAAAAACAGAGCCTGAGGAACAAAAGCAGAGCCCGTGGAACTAAACCAGAGCCCGGGGAACAAAACCAGAGGCCGAGAAAAAAAAACAGGGGCAGAGGAACAAAAAAAGAGGCCGAGGAACAATACCAGAGCCCGAGAAATTAAACCAGAGCCCGAGGAAGAAAACCAGAACCCGAGGAAGAAACGGTGGGCCCGAGGAACAAAACGAGACCCGTGGACCCAAACCAGAGCCCGAGGAGCTAAAGCAGAGCTGGAAGAACAAAACCAGAGCCCGGGGAACAAAACCAGCCCTCGAGGAAGAAAACCAGGGCCCGAGGAAGAAAACCAGAGCCCGAGGAAGACAACGAGAGCTAGAGGAGCAAAACCACAGCTCGAGGAACAAATCCAGAGCCCGAGGAAAGAAAGCAGAGCCCGAGGAACGAAACCAGAGCCCGAGAAACAAAACCAGATCGCGAAGAACAAAAGGAGGCCCCGAGGAACAAAACCAGTGCCCGTGGAATTATACTAGAGTCCGAGGAACAAAACCAGAGGCCGAGGAAAAAAACCAGAGCCTAAGGAACAAAACCAGAGCCAATGGAACTAAAGCAGAGCTCGAGGAACAAAACCAGAACCCGAGAAATTAAACCAGAGCCCGAGGAAGAAAACCAGAACCCGAGGAACAAAACCAGAGACGGAGGAACAAATGCTGGGCCTGAGGAGCAAAACGAGACCCGTGGACGCAAACCAGAGCCCGAGGAGCTATGCAGAGCTGGAAGAACAAAACCAGAGCCCGGGCAACAAAACCAGCCCTCGAGGAAGAAAACCAGAGCCCGAGGAAAAAAACCAGAGCCCGAGGAAGACAACCAGAGCTAGAGGAGCAAAACCACAGCTCGAGGAAGAAAACCAGAGCCCGAGGAAAGAAACCAGAGCCCGAGGAAGAAAACCAGAGCCCGAGGAACAAAACCAGATCCCGAAGAACAAAAGGAGGCCCCGAGGAATAAAACCAGATCCCGAGGAACAAAACTAGACCTCGAGGAAGAAAACCAGAGCCCGAGGAAGAAAACCAGAGCCCGAGGAAGACAACGAGAGCTAGAGGAGCAAAACCACAGCTCGAGGAACAAAACGAGCTCCCGAGGAAAGAAAACAGAGCCCGAGGAACAAAACCAGATCCCAAGGAACAAAACCAGATCGCGAAGAACAAAAGGAGGCCCCGAGGAACAAAACCAGAGCTCGTGGAATTATACTAGAGTCCGAGGAACAGAACCAGAGCCTGAGGAATAAAAACAGAGCCTGAGGAACAAAACCAGAGCCAATGGAACTAAAACAGAGCTCAAGGAACAAAACCAGAACCCGAGGAATTAAACCAGAGCCCGAGGAAGAAAACTAGAACCCGAGGAACAAAACCAGAGACCGAGGAACAAATGGTGGGCCTGAGGAACAAAACCAGACCCGTGGACCCAAAGCACAGCCCGAGGAGCTAAAGCAGAGCTGGAAGAAAAAAACCAGAGCCCGGGCAACAAAACCAGCCCTCGAGGAAGAAAACCAGAGCCCGAGGAAGAAAACCAGAGCCCGAGGAAGACAACCAGAGCTAGAGGAGCAAAACCACAGCTCGAGGAACAAAACCAGAGCCCGAGGAAAGAAACCAGAGCCCGAGGAAGAAAACCAGAGCCCGAGGAACAAAACCAGATCCCGAAGAACAAAAGGAGGGCCCGAGGAATAAAACCAGAGCCCGAGGAACAAAACTAGCCCTCGAGGAAGAAAACCAGAGCCCGAGGAACAAACCCAGAGCCCGAGGAAGACAACGAGAGCTACAGGAGCAAAACCACAGCTCAAGGAACAAAACGAGCTCCCGAGGAAAGAAACCAGAGCCCGAGGAACAAAACCAGATCCCGAGGAGCAAAACCAGATCGCGAAGAACAAAAGGAGGCCCCAAGGAACAAAACCAGAGCCCGTGGAATTATACTAGTGTCCGAGGAACAAAACCAGAACCCGAGAAATTAAACCAGAGCCCGAGGAAGAAAACCAGAACCCGAGGAACAAAACCAGAGACGGAGGAACAAATGCTGGGCCTGAGGAGCAAAACGAGACCCGTGGACGCAAACCAGAGCCCGAGGAGCTAAAGCAGAGCTGGAAGAACAAAACCAGAGCCCGGGCAACAAAACTAGCCCTCGAGGAAGAAAACCAGAGCCCGAGGAACAAAACCAGACCCCGAGGAGCAAAACCAGATCGCGAAGAACAAAAGGAGGCCCCAAGGAACAAAACCAGAGCCCGTGGAATTATACTAGAGTCCGAGGAACAAAACCAGAGCCCGAGGAAAAAAAACAGAGCCTGAGGAACAGAAGCAGAGCCCGTGGAACTAAACCAGAGCCCGGGGAACAAAACCAGAGGCCGAGAAAAAAAAACAGGGGCAGAGGAACAAAAAAAGAGGCCGAGGAACAATACCAGAGCCCGAGAAATTAAACCAGAGCCCGAGGAACAAAACCAGAACCCGAGGAAGAAACGGTGGGCCCGAGGAACAAAACGAGACCCGTGGACCCAAACCAGAGCCCGAGGAGCTAAAGCAGAGCTGGAAGAACAAAACCAGAGCCCGGGGAACAAAACCAGCCCTCGAGGAAGAAAACCAGGGCCCGAGGAAGAAAACCAGAGCCCGAGGAAGACAACGAGAGCTAGAGGAGCAAAACCACAGCTCGAGGAACAAAACCAGAGCCCGAGGAAAGAAAGCAGAGCCCGAGGAACGAAACCAGAGCCCGAGAAACAAAACCAGATCGCGAAGAACAAAAGGAGGCCCCGAGGAACAAAACCAGAGCCCGTGGAATTATACTAGAGTCCGAGGAACAGAACCAGAGCCCGAGGAAAAAAACCAGAGCCTAAGGAACAAAACCAGAGCCAATGGAACTAAAGCAGAGCTCGAGGAACAAAACCAGAACCCGAGGAATTAAACCAGAGCCCGAGGAAGAAAACTAGAACCCGAGGAACAAAACCAGAGACCGAGGAACAAATGGTGGGCCTGAGGAACAAAACGAGACCCGTGGACCCAAAGCACAGCCCGAGGAAAGAAAGCAGAGCTGGAAGAAAAAAACCAGAGCCCGGGCAACAAAACCAGCCCTCGAGGAAGAAAACCAGAGCCCGAGGAAAAAAACCAGAGCCCGAGGAAGACAACCAGAGCTAGAGGAGCAAAACCACAGCTCGAGGAACAAAACCAGAGCCCGAGGAAAGAAACCAGAGCCCGAGGAAGAAAACCAGAGCCCGAGGAACAAAACCAGATCCCGAAGAACAAAAGGAGGGCCCGAGGAATAAAACCAGAGCCCGAGGAACAAAACTAGCCCTCGAGGAAGAAAACCAGAGCCCGAGGAAGAAAACCAGAGCCCGAGGAAGACAACGAGAGCTACAGGAGCAAAACCACAGCTCAAGGAACAAAACGAGCTCCCGAGGAAAGAAACCAGAGCCCGAGGAACAAAACCAGAGCCCGAGGAGCAAAACCAGATCGCGAAGAACAAAAGGAGGCCCCAAGGAACAAAACCAGAGCCCGTGGAATTATACTAGAGTCCGAGGAACAAAACCAGAGCCCGAGGAAAAAAAACAGAGCCTGAGGAACAAAAGCAGAGCCCGTGGAACTAAACCAGAGCCCGGGGAACAAAACCAGAGGCCGAGAAAAAAAAACAGGGGTAGAGGAACAAAAAAAGAGGCCGAGGAACAATACCAGAGCCCGAGAAATTAAACCAGAGCCCGAGGAACAAAACCAGAACCCGAGGAAGAAATGGTGGGCCCGAGGAACAAAACAAGACCCGTGGATCCAAACCAGAGCCCGAGGAGCTAAAGCAGAGCTGGAAGAACAAAACCAGAGCCCGGGGAACAAAACCAGCCCTCGACGAAGAAAACCAGGGCCCGAGGAAGAAAACCAGAGCCCGAGGAAGACAACCAGAGCTAGAGGAGCAAAACCACAGCTCGAGGAACAAATCCAGAGCCCGAGGAAAGAAAGCAGAGCCCGAGGAACGAAACCAGAGCCCGAGAAACAAAACCAGATCGCGAAGAACAAAAGGAGGCCCCGAGGAACAAAACCAGTGCCCGTGGAATTATACTAGAGTCCGAGGAACAAAACCAGAGCCCGAGGAAAAAAACCAGAGCCTAAGGAACAAAACCAGAGCCAATGGAACTAAAGCAGAGCTCGAGGAACAAAACCAGAACCCGAGAAATTAAACCAGAGCCCGAGGAAGAAAACCAGAACCCGAGGAACAAAACCAGAGACGGAGGAACAAATGCTGGGCCTGAGGAGCAAAACGAGACCCGTGGACGCAAACCAGAGCCCGAGGAGCTAAAGCAGAGCTGGAAGAACAAAACCAGAGCCCGGGCAACAAAACCAGCCCTCGAGGAAGAAAACCAGAGCCCGAGGAAAAAAACCAGAGCCCGAGGAAGACAACCAGAGCTAGAGGAGCAAAACCACAGCTCGAGGAAGAAAACCAGAGCCCGAGGAAAGAAACCAGAGCCCGAGGAAGAAAACCAGAGCCCGAGGAACAAAACCAGATCCCGAAGAACCAAAGGAGGCCCCGAGGAATAAAACCAGATCCAGAGGAACAAAACTAGCCCTCGAGGAAGAAAACCAGAGCCCGAGGAAGAAAACCAGAGCCCGAGGAAGACAACGAGAGCTAGAGGAGCAAAACCACAGCTCGAGGAACAAAACGAGCTCCCGAGGAAAGAAAACAGAGCCCGAGGAACAAAACCAGATCCCAAGGAACAAAACCAGATCGCGAAGAACAAAAGGAGGCCCCGAGGAACAAAACCAGAGCTCGTGGAATTATACTAGAGTCCGAGGAACAGAACCAGAGCCTGAGGAATAAAAACAGAGCCTGAGGAACAAAAGCAGAGCCAATGGAACTAAAACAGAGCTCGAGGAACAAAACCAGAACCCGAGGAATTAAACCAGAGCCCGAGGAAGAAAACTAGAACCCGAGGAACAAAACCAGAGACCGAGGAACAAATGGTGGGCCTGAGGAACAAAACGAGACCCGTGGACCCAAAGCACAGCCCGAGGAGCTAAAGCAGAGCTGGAAGAAAAAAACCAGAGCCCGGGCAACAAAACCAGCCCTCGAGGAAGAAAACCAGAGCCCGAGGAAGAAAACCAGAGCCCGAGGAAGACAATCAGAGCTAGAGGAGCAAAACCACAGCTCGAGGAACAAAACCAGAGCCCGAGGAAAGAAACCAGAGCCCGAGGAAGAAAACCAGAGCCCGAGGAACAAAACCAGATCCCGAAGAACAAAAGGAGGGCCCGAGGAATAAAACCAGACCCCGAGGAACAAAACTAGCCCTCGAGGAAGAAAACCAGAGCCCGAGGAACAAACCCAGAGCCCGAGGAAGACAACGAGAGCTACAGGAGCAAAACCACAGCTCAAGGAACAAAACGAGCTCCCGAGGAAAGAAACCAGAGCCCGAGGAACAAAACCAGATCCCGAGGAGCAAAACCAGATCGCGAAGAACAAAAGGAGGCCCCAAGGAACAAAACCAGAGCCCGTGGAATTATACTAGAGTCCGAGGAACAAAACCAGAACCCGAGAAATTAAACCAGAGCCCGAGGAAGAAAACCAGAACCCGAGGAACAAAACCAGAGACGGAGGAACAAATGCTGGGCCTGAGGAGCAAAACGAGACCCGTGGACGCAAACCAGAGCCCGAGGAGCTAAAGCAGAGCTGGAAGAACAAAACCAGAGCCCGGGCAACAAAACTAGCCCTCGAGGAAGAAAACCAGAG
Source organism: Calonectris borealis (assembly GCF_964195595.1). Classification (NCBI taxonomy): domain Eukaryota; kingdom Metazoa; phylum Chordata; class Aves; order Procellariiformes; family Procellariidae; genus Calonectris; species Calonectris borealis. The sequence goes on along the minus strand of NC_134318.1, from coordinate 656,195 downwards.
CCCGAGGAACAAAACCAGACCCCGAGGAGCAAAACCAGATCGCGAAGAACAAAAGGAGGCCCCAAGGAACAAAACCAGAGCCCGTGGAATTATACTAGAGTCCGAGGAACAAAACCAGAGCCCGAGGAAAAAAAACAGAGCCTGAGGAACAAAAGCAGAGCCCGTGGAACTAAACCAGAGCCCGGGGAACAAAACCAGAGGCCGAGAAAAAAAAACAGGGGCAGAGGAACAAAAAAAGAGGCCGAGGAACAATACCAGAGCCCGAGAAATTAAACCAGAGCCCGAGGAAGAAAACCAGAACCCGAGGAAGAAACGGTGGGCCCGAGGAACAAAACGAGACCCGTGGACCCAAACCAGAGCCCGAGGAGCTAAAGCAGAGCTGGAAGAACAAAACCAGAGCCCGGGGAACAAAACCAGCCCTCGACGAAGAAAACCAGGGCCCGAGGAAGAAAACCAGAGCCCGAGGAAGACAACGAGAGCTAGAGGAGCAAAACCACAGCTCGAGGAACAAATCCAGAGCCCGAGGAACGAAACCAGAGCCCGAGAAACAAAACCAGATCGCGAAGAACAAAAGGAGGCCCCGAGGAACAAAACCAGAGCCCGTGGAATTATACTAGAGTCCGAGGAACAAAACCAGAGCCCGAGGAAAAAAACCAGAGCCTAAGGAACAAAACCAGAGCCAATGGAACTAAAGCAGAGCTCGAGGAACAAAACCAGAACCCGAGAAATTAAACCAGAGCCCGAGGAAGAAAACCAGAACCCGAGGAACAAAACCAGAGACGGAGGAACAAATGCTGGGCCTGAGGAGCAAAACGAGACCCGTGGACGCAAACCAGAGCCCGAGGAGCTATGCAGAGCTGGAAGAACAAAACCAGAGCCCGGGCAACAAAACCAGCCCTCGAGGAAGAAAACCAGAGCCCGAGGAAAAAAACCAGAGCCCGAGGAAGACAACCAGAGCTAGAGGAGCAAAACCACAGCTCGAGGAAGAAAACCAGAGCCCGAGGAAAGAAACCAGAGCCCGAGGAAGAAAACCAGAGCCCGAGGAACAAAACCAGATCCCGAAGAACAAAAGGAGGCCCCGAGGAATAAAACCAGATCCCGAGGAACAAAACTAGACCTCGAGGAAGAAAACCAGAGCCCGAGGAAGAAAACCAGAGCCCGAGGAAGACAACGAGAGCTAGAGGAGCAAAACCACAGCTCGAGGAACAAAACGAGCTCCCGAGGAAAGAAAACAGAGCCCGAGGAACAAAACCAGATCCCAAGGAACAAAACCAGATCGCGAAGAACAAAAGGAGGCCCCGAGGAACAAAACCAGAGCTCGTGGAATTATACTAGAGTCCGAGGAACAGAACCAGAGCCTGAGGAATAAAAACAGAGCCTGAGGAACAAAACCAGAGCCAATGGAACTAAAACAGAGCTCAAGGAACAAAACCAGAACCCGAGGAATTAAACCAGAGCCCGAGGAAGAAAACTAGAACCCGAGGAACAAAACCAGAGACCGAGGAACAAATGGTGGGCCTGAGGAACAAAACGAGACCCGTGGACCCAAAGCACAGCCCGAGGAGCTAAAGCAGAGCTGGAAGAAAAAAACCAGAGCCCGGGCAACAAAACCAGCCCTCGAGGAAGAAAACCAGAGCCCGAGGAAGAAAACCAGAGCCCGAGGAAGACAACCAGAGCTAGAGGAGCAAAACCACAGCTCGAGGAACAAAACCAGAGCCCGAGGAAAGAAACCAGAGCCCGAGGAATAACACCAGAGCCCGAGGAACAAAACCAGATCCCGAAGAACAAAAGGAGGGCCCGAGGAATAAAACCAGAGCCCGAGGAACAAAACTAGCCCTCGAGGAAGAAAACCAGAGCCCGAGGAACAAACCCAGAGCCCGAGGAAGACAACGAGAGCTACAGGAGCAAAACCACAGCTCAAGGAACAAAACGAGCTCCCGAGGAAAGAAACCAGAGCCCGAGGAACAAAACCAGATCCCGAGGAGCAAAACCAGATCGCGAAGAACAAAAGGAGGCCCCAAGGAACAAAACCAGAGCCCGTGGAATTATACTAGAGTCCGAGGAACAAAACCAGAACCCGAGAAATTAAACCAGAGCCCGAGGAAGAAAACCAGAACCCGAGGAACAAAACCAGAGACGGAGGAACAAATGCTGGGCCTGAGGAGCAAAACGAGACCCGTGGACGCAAACCAGAGCCCGAGGAGCTAAAGCAGAGCTGGAAGAACAAAACCAGAGCCCGGGCAACAAAACTAGCCCTCGAGGAAGAAAACCAGAGCCCGAGGAACAAAACCAGACCCCGAGGAGCAAAACCAGATCGCAAAGAACAAAAGGAGGCCCCAAGGAACAAAACCAGAGCCCGTGGAATTATACTAGAGTCCGAGGAACAAAACCAGAGCCCGAGGAAAAAAAACAGAGCCTGAGGAACAGAAGCAGAGCCCGTGGAACTAAACCAGAGCCCGGGGAACAAAACCAGAGGCCGAGAAAAAAAAACAGGGGCAGAGGAACAAAAAAAGAGGCCGAGGAACAATACCAGAACCCGAGAAATTAAACCAGAGCCCGAGGAAGAAAACCAGAACCCGAGGAAGAAACGGTGGGCCCGAGGAACAAAACGAGACCCGTGGACCCAAAGCACAGCCCGAGGAGCTAAAGCAGAGCTGGAAGAACAAAACCAGAGCCCGGGGAACAAAACCAGCCCTCGAGGAAGAAAACCAGGGCCCGAGGAAGAAAACCAGAGCCCGAGGAAGACAACCAGAGCTAGAGCAGCAAAACCACAGCTCGAGGAACAAATCCAGAGCCCGAGGAAAGAAACCAGAGCCCGAGGAACGAAACCAGAGCCCGAGAAACAAAACCAGATCGCGAAGAACAAAAGGAGGCCCCGAGGAACAAAACCAGAGCCCGTGGAATTATACTAGAGTCCGAGGAACAGAACCAGAGCCCGAGGAAAAAAACCAGAGCCTAAGGAACAAAACCAGAGCCAATGGAACTAAAGCAGAGCTCGAGGAACAAAACCAGAACCCGAGGAATTAAACCAGAGCCCGAGGAAGAAAACTAGAACCCGAGGAACAAAACCAGAGACCGAGGAACAAATGGTGGGCCTGAGGAACAAAACCAGACCCGTGGACCCAAAGCACAGCCCGAGGAGCTAAAGCAGAGCTGGAAGAAAAAAACCAGAGCCCGGGCAACAAAACCAGCCCTCGAGGAAGAAAACCAGAGCCCGAGGAAGAAAACCAGAGCCCGAGGAAGACAACCAGAGCTAGAGGAGCAAAACCACAGCTCGAGGAACAAAACCAGAGCCCGAGGAAAGAAACCAGAGCCCGAGGAAGAAAACCAGAGCCCGAGGAACAAAACCAGATCCCGAAGAACAAAAGGAGGGCCCGAGGAATAAAACCAGAGCCCGAGGAACAAAACTAGCCCTCGAGGAAGAAAACCAGAGCCCGAGGAACAAACCCAGAGCCCGAGGAAGACAACGAGAGCTACAGGAGCAAAACCACAGCTCAAGGAACAAAACGAGCTCCCGAGGAAAGAAACCAGAGCCCGAGGAACAAAACCAGAGCCCGAGAAACAAAACCAGATCGCGAAGAACAAAAGGAGGCCCCAAGGAACAAAACCAGAGCCCGTGGAATTATACTAGAGTCCGAGGAACAAAACCAGAGCCCGAGGAAAAAAAACAGAGCCTGAGGAACAAAAGCAGAGCCCGTGGAACTAAACCAGAGCCCGGGGAACAAAACCAGAGGCCGAGAAAAAAAAACAGGGGCAGAGGAACAAAAAAAGAGGCCGAGGAACAATACCAGAGCCCGAGAAATTAAACCAGAGCCCGAGGAACAAAACCAGAACCCGAGGAAGAAACGGTGGGCCCGAGGAACAAAACGAGACCCGTGGACCCAAAGCACAGCCCGAGGAGCTAAAGCAGAGCTGGAAGAACAAAACCAGAGCCCGGGGAACAAAACCAGCCCTCGAGGAAGAAAACCAGGGCCCGAGGAAGAAAACCAGAGCCCGAGGAAGACAACGAGAGCTAGAGGAGCAAAACCACAGCTCGAGGAACAAATCCAGAGCCCGAGGAAAGAAACCAGAGCCCGAGGAACGAAACCAGAGCCCGAGAAACAAAACCAGATCGCGAAGAACAAAAGGAGGCCCCGAGGAACAAAACCAGAGCCCGTGGAATTATACTAGAGTCCGAGGAACAAAACCAGAGCCCGAGGAAAAAAACCAGAGCCTAAGGAACAAAACCAGAGCCAATGGAACTAAAGCAGAGCTCGAGGAACAAAACCAGAACCCGAGAAATTAAACCAGAGCCCGAGGAAGAAAACCAGAACCCGAGGAACAAAACCAGAGACGGAGGAACAAATGCTGGGCCTGAGGAGCAAAACGAGACCCGTGGACGCAAACCAGAGCCCGAGGAGCTAAAGCAGAGCTGGAAGAACAAAACCAGAGCCCGGGCAACAAAACCAGCCCTCGAGGAAGAAAACCAGAGCCCGAGGAAAAAAAACAGAGCCCGAGGAAGACAACCAGAGCTAGAGGAGCAAAACCACAGCTCGAGGAAGAAAACCAGAGCCCGAGGAAAGAAACCAGAGCCCGAGGAACGAAACCAGAGCCCGAGAAACAAAACCAGATCGTGAAGAACAAAAGGAGGCCCCGAGGAACAAAACCAGAGCCCGTGGAATTATACTAGAGTCCGAGGAACAAAACCAGAGGCCGAGGAAAGAAACCAGAGCCCAAGGAACAAAAACAGGTCCCGAAGAACAAAAGGAGAGTCTGAGGAAGAAAATGAGACCCCGAGGAACAAAACTAGCCCCTCGAGGAAGAATACCAGAGCCCGAGGAAGAAAACCAGAGCCCGAGGAAGACAACCAGAGCTAGAGGAGCAAAACCACAGCTCGAGGAACAAAACCAGAGCCCGAGGAAAGAAACCAGAGCCCGAGGAAGAAAACCAGAGCCCGAGGAACAAAACCAGATCCCGAAGAACAAAAGGAGGGCCCGAGGAATAAAACCAGAGCCCGAGGAACAAAACTAGCCCTCGAGGAAGAAAACCAGAGCCCGAGGAACAAACCCAGAGCCTGAGGAAGACAACGAGAGCTACAGGAGCAAAACCACAGCTCAAGGAACAAAACGAGCTCCCGAGGAAAGAAACCAGAGCCCGAGGAACAAAACCAGATCCCGAGGAGCAAAACCAGATCGCGAAGAACAAAAGGAGGCCCCAAGGAACAAAACCAGAGCCCGTGGAATTATACTAGAGTCCGAGGAACAAAACCAGAGCCCGAGGAAAAAAAACAGAGCCTGAGGAACAAAAGCAGAGCCCGTGGAACTAAACCAGAGCCCGGGGAACAAAACCAGAGGCCGAGAAAAAAAAACAGGGGCAGAGGAACAAAAAAAGAGGCCGAGGAACAATACCAGAGCCCGAGAAATTAAACCAGAGCCCGAGGAAGAAAACCAGAACCCGAGGAAGAAATGGTGGGCCCGAGGAACAAAACAAGACCCGTGGACCCAAACCAGAGCCCGAGGAGCTAAAGCAGAGCTGGAAGAACAAAACCAGAGCCCGGGGAACAAAACCAGCCCTCGACGAAGAAAACCAGGGCCCGAGGAAGAAAACCAGAGCCCGAGGAAGACAACCAGAGCTAGAGGAGCAAAACCACAGCTCGAGGAACAAATCCAGAGCCCGAGGAAAGAAAGCAGAGCCCGAGGAACGAAACCAGAGCCCGAGAAACAAAACCAGATCGCGAAGAACAAAAGGAGGCCCCGAGGAACAAAACCAGTGCCCGTGGAATTATACTAGAGTCCGAGGAACAAAACCAGAGCCCGAGGAACAAAACCAGAGCCAATGGAACTAAAGCAGAGCTCGAGGAACAAAACCAGAACCCGAGAAATTAAACCAGAGCCCGAGGAAGAAAACCAGAACCCGAGGAACAAAACCAGAGACGGAGGAACAAATGCTGGGCCTGAGGAGCAAAACGAGACCCGTGGACGCAAACCAGAGCCCGAGGAGCTAAAGCAGAGCTGGAAGAACAAAACCAGAGCCCGGGCAACAAAACCAGCCCTCGAGGAAGAAAACCAGAGCCCGAGGAAAAAAACCAGAGCCCGAGGAAGACAACCAGAGCTAGAGGAGCAAAACCACAGCTCGAGGAAGAAAACCAGAGCCCGAGGAAAGAAACCAGAGCCCGAGGAAGAAAACCAGAGCCCGAGGAACAAAACCAGATCCCGAAGAACAAAAGGAGGCCCCGAGGAATAAAACCAGATCCCGAGGAACAAAACTAGCCCTCGAGGAAGAAAACCAGAGCCCGAGGAAGAAAACCAGAGCCCGAGGAAGACAACGAGAGCTAGAGGAGCAAAACCACAGCTCGAGGAACAAAACGAGCTCCCGAGGAAAGAAAACAGAGCCCGAGGAACAAAACCAGATCCCAAGGAACAAAACCAGATCGCGAAGAACAAAAGGAGGCCCCGAGGAACAAAACCAGAGCTCGTGGAATTATACTAGAGTCCGAGGAACAGAACCAGAGCCTGAGGAATAAAAACAGAGCCTGAGGAACAAAAGCAGAGCCAATGGAACTAAAACAGAGCTCGAGGAAGAAAACCAGAGCCCGAGGAAGAAAACCAGAGCCCGAGGAAGACAACCAGAGCTAGAGGAGCAAAACCACAGCTCGAGGAACAAAACCAGAGCCCGAGGAAAGAAACCAGAGCCCGAGGAAGAAAACCAGAGCCCGAGGAACAAAACCAGATCCCGAAGAACAAAAGGAGGGCCCGAGGAATAAAACCAGAGCCCGAGGAACAAAACTAGCCCTCGAGGAAGAAAACCAGAGCCCGAGGAAGAAAACCAGAGCCCGAGGAAGACAACGAGAGCTACAGGAGCAAAACCACAGCTCAAGGAACAAAACGAGCTCCCGAGGAAAGAAACCAGAGCCCGAGGAACAAAACCAGAGCCCGAGGAGCAAAACCAGATCGCGAAGAACAAAAGGAGGCCCCAAGGAACAAAACCAGAGCCCGTGGAATTATACTAGAGTCCGAGGAACAAAACCAGAGCCCGAGGAAAAAAAACAGAGCCTGAGGAACAAAAGCAGAGCCCGTGGAATTAAACCAGAGCCCGGGAAACAAAACCAGAGGCCGAGAAAAAGAAACAGGGGCAGAGGAAAAAAAAAAGAGGCCGAGGAACAATACCAGAGAACGAGAAATTAAACCAGAGCCCGAGGAACAAAACCAGAACCCGAGGAAGAAACGGTGGGCCCGAGGAACAAAACGAGACCCGTGGACCCAAAGCACAGCCCGAGGAGCTAAAGCAGAGCTGGAAGAACAAAACCAGAGCCCGGGGAACAAAACCAGCCCTCGAGGAAGAAAACCAGGGCCCGAGGAAGAAAACCAGAGCCCGAGGAAGACAACGAGAGCTAGAGGAGCAAAACCACAGCTCGAGGAACAAATCCAGAGCCCGAGGAAAGAAACCAGAGCCCGAGGAACGAAACCAGAGCCCGAGAAACAAAACCAGATCGCGAAGAACAAAAGGAGGCCCCGAGGAACAAAACCAGAGCCCGTGGAATTATACTAGAGTCCGAGGAACAAAACCAGAGCCCGAGGAAAAAAACCAGAGCCTAAGGAACAAAACCAGAGCCAATAGAACTAAACCAGAGCTCGAGGAACAAAACCAGAACCCGAGAAATTAAACCAGAGCCCGAGGAAGAAAACCAGAACCCGAGGAACAAAACCAGAGACGGAGGAACAAATGCTGGGCCTGAGGAGCAAAACGAGACCCGTGGACGCAAACCAGAGCCCGAGGAGCTAAAGCAGAGATGGAAGAACAAAACCAGAGCCCGGGCAACAAAACCAGCCCTCGAGGAAGAAAACAAGAGCCCGAGGAAAGAAACCAGAGCCCGAGGAACGAAACCAGAGCCCGAGAAACAAAACCAGATCGCGAAGAACAAAAGGAGGCCCCAAGGAACAAAACCAGAGCCCGTGGAATTATACTAGAGTCCGAGGAACAAAACCAGAGCCCGAGGAAAAAAAACAGAGCCTGAGGAACAAAAGCAGAGCCCGTGGAACTAAACCAGAGCCCGGGAAACAAAACCAGAGGCCGAGAAAAAAAAACAGGGGCAGAGGAACAAAAAAAGAGGCTGAGGAACAATACCAGAGCACGAGAAATTAAACCAGAGCCCGAGGAAGAAAACCAGAACCCGAGGAAGAAACGGTGGGCCCGAGGAACAAAACGAGACCTGTGGACCCAAACCAGAGCCCGAGGAGCTAAAGCAGAGCTGGAAGAACAAAACCAGAGCCCGGGGAACAAAACCAGCCCTCGACGAAGAAAACCAGGGCCCGAGGAAGAAAACCAGAGCCCGAGGAAGACAACGAGAGCTAGAGGAGCAAAACCACAGCTCGAGGAACAAAACCAGAGCCCGAGGAAAGAAAGCAGAGCCCGAGGAACGAAACCAGAGCCCGAGAAACAAAACCAGATCGCGAAGAACAAAAGGAGGCCCCGAGGAACAAAACCAGAGCCCGTGGAATTATACTAGAGTCCGAGGAACAGAACCAGAGCCCGAGGAAAAAAACCAGAGCCTAAGGAACAAAACCAGAGCCAATGGAACTAAAGCAGAGCTCGAGGAACAAAACCAGAACCCGAGGAATTAAACCAGAGCCCGAGGAAGAAAACTAGAACCCGAGGAACAAAACCAGAGACCGAGGAACAAATGGTGGGCCTGAGGAACAAAACGAGACCCGTGGACCCAAAGCACAGCCCGAGGAGCTAAAGCAGAGCTGGAAGAAAAAAACCAGAGCCCGGGCAACAAAACCAGCCCTCGAGGAAGAAAACCAGAGCCCGAGGAAAAAAAACAGAGCCCGAGGAAGACAACCAGAGCTAGAGGAGCAAAACCACAGCTCGAGGAACAAAACCAGAGCCCGAGGAAAGAAACCAGAGCCCGAGGAAGAAAACCAGAGCCCGAGGAACAAAACCAGATCCCGAAGAACAAAAGGAGGGCCCGAGGAATAAAACCAGAGCCCGAGGAACAAAACTAGCCCTCGAGGAAGAAAACCAGAGCCCGAGGAAGAAAACCAGAGCCCGAGGAAGACAACGAGAGCTACAGGAGCAAAACCACAGCTCAAGGAACAAAACGAGCTCCCGAGGAAAGAAACCAGAGCCCGAGGAATTATACTAGAGTCCGAGGAACAAAACCAGAGCCCGAGGAAAAAAAACAGAGCCTGAGGAACAAAAGCAGAGCCCGTGGAACTAAACCAGAGCCCGGGGAACAAAACCAGAGGCCGAGAAAAAAAAACAGGGGCAGAGGAACAAAAAAAGAGGCCGAGGAACAATACCAGAGCCCGAGAAATTAAACCAGAGCCCGAGGAAGAAAACCAGAACCCGAGGAAGAAACGGTGGGCCCGAGGAACAAAACGAGACCCGTGGACCCAAACCAGAGCCCGAGGAGCTAAAGCAGAGCTGGAAGAACAAAACCAGAGCCCGGGGAACAAAACCAGCCCTCGAGGAAGAAAACCAGGGCCCGAGGAAGAAAACCAGAGCCCGAGGAAGACAACGAGAGCTAGAGGAGCAAAACCACAGCTCGAGGAACAAATCCAGAGCCCGAGGAAAGAAAGCAGAGCCCGAGGAACGAAACCAGAGCCCGAGAAACAAAACCAGATCGCGAAGAACAAAAGGAGGCCCCGAGGAACAAAACCAGTGCCCGTGGAATTATACTAGAGTCCGAGGAACAAAACCAGAGCCCGAGGAAAAAAACCAGAGCCTAAGGAACAAAACCAGAGCCAATGGAACTAAAGCAGAGCTCGAGGAACAAAACCAGAACCCGAGAAATTAAACCAGAGCCCGAGGAAGAAAACCAGAACCCGAGGAACAAAACCAGAGACGGAGGAACAAATGCTGGGCCTGAGGAGCAAAACGAGACCCGTGGACGCAAACCAGAGCCCGAGGAGCTAAAGCAGAGCTGGAAGAACAAAACCAGAGCCCGGGCAACAAAACTAGCCCTCGAGGAAGAAAACCAGAGCCCGAGGAACAAAACCAGACCCCGAGGAGCAAAACCAGATCGCGAAGAACAAAAGGAGGCCCCAAGGAACAAAACCAGAGCCCGTGGAATTATACTAGAGTCCGAGGAACAAAACCAGAGCCCGAGGAAAAAAAACAGAGCCTGAGGAACAAAAGCAGAGCCCGTGGAACTAAACCAGAGCCCGGGGAACAAAACCAGAGGCCGAGAAAAAAAAACAGGGGCAGAGGAACAAAAAAAGAGGCCGAGGAACAATACCAGAGCCCGAGAAATTAAACCAGAGCCCGAGGAAGAAAACCAGAACCCGAGGAAGAAACGGTGGGCCCGAGGAACAAAACGAGACCCGTGGACCCAAACCAGAGCCCGAGGAGCTAAAGCAGAGCTGGAAGAACAAAACCAGAGCCCGGGGAACAAAACCAGCCCTCGACGAAGAAAACCAGGGCCCGAGGAAGAAAACCAGAGCCCGAGGAAGACAACGAGAGCTAGAGGAGCAAAACCACAGCTCGAGGAACAAATCCAGAGCCCGAGGAAAGAAAGCAGAGCCCGAGAAACAAAACCAGATCGCGAAGAACAAAAGGAGGCCCCGAGGAACAAAACCAGAGCCCGTGGAATTATACTAGAGTCCGAGGAACAAAACCAGAGCCCGAGGAAAAAAACCAGAGCCTAAGGAACAAAACCAGAGCCAATGGAACTAAAGCAGAGCTCGAGGAACAAAACCAGAACCCGAGAAATTAAACCAGAGCCCGAGGAAGAAAACCAGAACCCGAGGAACAAAACCAGAGACGGAGGAACAAATGCTGGGCCTGAGGAGCAAAACGAGACCCGTGGACGCAAACCAGAGCCCGAGGAGCTATGCAGAGCTGGAAGAACAAAACCAGAGCCCGGGCAACAAAACCAGCCCTCGAGGAAGAAAACCAGAGCCCGAGGAAAAAAACCAGAGCCCGAGGAAGACAACCAGAGCTAGAGGAGCAAAACCACAGCTCGAGGAAGAAAACCAGAGCCCGAGGAAAGAAACCAGAGCCCGAGGAAGAAAACCAGAGCCCGAGGAACAAAACCAGATCCCGAAGAACAAAAGGAGGCCCCGAGGAATAAAACCAGATCCCGAGGAACAAAACTAGACCTCGAGGAAGAAAACCAGAGCCCGAGGAAGAAAACCAGAGCCCGAGGAAGACAACGAGAGCTAGAGGAGCAAAACCACAGCTCGAGGAACAAAACGAGCTCCCGAGGAAAGAAAACAGAGCCCGAGGAACAAAACCAGATCCCAAGGAACAAAACCAGATCGCGAAGAACAAAAGGAGGCCCCGAGGAACAAAACCAGAGCTCGTGGAATTATACTAGAGTCCGAGGAACAGAACCAGAGCCTGAGGAATAAAAACAGAGCCTGAGGAACAAAACCAGAGCCAATGGAACTAAAACAGAGCTCAAGGAACAAAACCAGAACCCGAGGAATTAAACCAGAGCCCGAGGAAGAAAACTAGAACCCGAGGAACAAAACCAGAGACCGAGGAACAAATGGTGGGCCTGAGGAACAAAACGAGACCCGTGGACCCAAAGCACAGCCCGAGGAGCTAAAGCAGAGCTGGAAGAACAAAACCAGAGCCCGGGCAACAAAACCAGCCCTCGAGGAAGAAAACCAGAGCCCGAGGAAGAAAACCAGAGCCCGAGGAAGACAACCAGAGCTAGAGGAGCAAAACCACAGCTCGAGGAACAAAACCAGAGCCCGAGGAAAGAAACCAGAGCCCGAGGAAGAAAACCAGAGCCCGAGGAACAAAACCAGATCCCGAAGAACAAAAGGAGGGCCCGAGGAATAAAACCAGAGCCCGAGGAACAAAACTAGCCCTCGAGGAAGAAAACCAGAGCCCGAGGAACAAACCCAGAGCCCGAGGAAGACAACGAGAGCTACAGGAGCAAAACCACAGCTCAAGGAACAAAACGAGCTCCCGAGGAAAGAAACCAGAGCCCGAGGAACAAAACCAGATCCCGAGGAGCAAAACCAGATCGCGAAGAACAAAAGGAGGCCCCAAGGAACAAAACCAGAGCCCGTGGAATTATACTAGAGTCCGAGGAACAAAACCAGAACCCGAGAAATTAAACCAGAGCCCGAGGAAGAAAACCAGAACCCGAGGAACAAAACCAGAGACGGAGGAACAAATGCTGGGCCTGAGGAGCAAAACGAGACCCGTGGACGCAAACCAGAGCCCGAGGAGCTAAAGCAGAGCTGGAAGAACAAAACCAGAGCCCGGGCAACAAAACTAGCCCTCGAGGAAGAAAACCAGAGCCCGAGGAACAAAACCAGACCCCGAGGAGCAAAACCAGATCGCGAAGAACAAAAGGAGGCCCCAAGGAACAAAACCAGAGCCCGTGGAATTATACTAGAGTCCGAGGAACAAAACCAGAGCCCGAGGAAAAAAAACAGAGCCTGAGGAACAGAAGCAGAGCCCGTGGAACTAAACCAGAGCCCGGGGAACAAAACCAGAGGCCGAGAAAAAAAAACAGGGGCAGAGGAACAAAAAAAGAGGCCGAGGAACAATACCAGAACCCGAGAAATTAAACCAGAGCCCGAGGAAGAAAACCAGAACCCGAGGAAGAAACGGTGGGCCCGAGGAACAAAACGAGACCCGTGGACCCAAAGCACAGCCCGAGGAGCTAAAGCAGAGCTGGAAGAACAAAACCAGAGCCCGGGGAACAAAACCAGCCCTCGAGGAAGAAAACCAGGGCCCGAGGAAGAAAACCAGAGCCCGAGGAAGACAACCAGAGCTAGAGCAGCAAAACCACAGCTCGAGGAACAAATCCAGAGCCCGAGGAAAGAAACCAGAGCCCGAGGAACGAAACCAGAGCCCGAGAAACAAAACCAGATCGCGAAGAACAAAAGGAGGCCCCGAGGAACAAAACCAGAGCCCGTGGAATTATACTAGAGTCCGAGGAACAGAACCAGAGCCCGAGGAAAAAAACCAGAGCCTAAGGAACAAAACCAGAGCCAATGGAACTAAAGCAGAGCTCGAGGAACAAAACCAGAACCCGAGGAATTAAACCAGAGCCCGAGGAAGAAAACTAGAACCCGAGGAACAAAACCAGAGACCGAGGAACAAATGGTGGGCCTGAGGAACAAAACCAGACCCGTGGACCCAAAGCACAGCCCGAGGAGCTAAAGCAGAGCTGGAAGAAAAAAACCAGAGCCCGGGCAACAAAACCAGCCCTCGAGGAAGAAAACCAGAGCCCGAGGAAGAAAACCAGAGCCCGAGGAAGACAACCAGAGCTAGAGGAGCAAAACCACAGCTCGAGGAACAAAACCAGAGCCCGAGGAAAGAAACCAGAGCCCGAGGAAGAAAACCAGAGCCCGAGGAACAAAACCAGATCCCGAAGAACAAAAGGAGGGCCCGAGGAATAAAACCAGAGCCCGAGGAACAAAACTAGCCCTCGAGGAAGAAAACCAGAGCCCGAGGAACAAACCCAGAGCCCGAGGAAGACAACGAGAGCTACAGGAGCAAAACCACAGCTCAAGGAACAAAACGAGCTCCCGAGGAAAGAAACCAGAGCCCGAGGAACAAAACCAGATCCCGAGGAGCAAAACCAGATCGCGAAGAACAAAAGGAGGCCCCAAGGAACAAAACCAGAGCCCGTGGAATTATACTAGAGTCCGAGGAACAAAACCAGAGCCCGAGGAAAAAAAACAGAGCCTGAGGAACAAAAGCAGAGCCCGTGGAACTAAACCAGAGCCCGGGGAACAAAACCAGAGGCCGAGAAAAAAAAACAGGGGCAGAGGAACAAAAAAAGAGGCCGAGGAACAATACCAGAGCCCGAGAAATTAAACCAGAGCCCGAGGAACAAAACCAGAACCCGAGGAAGAAACGGTGGGCCCGAGGAACAAAACGAGACCCGTGGACCCAAAGCACAGCCCGAGGAGCTAAAGCAGAGCTGGAAGAACAAAACCAGAGCCCGGGGAACAAAACCAGCCCTCGAGGAAGAAAACCAGGGCCCGAGGAAGAAAACCAGAGCCCGAGGAAGACAACGAGAGCTAGAGGAGCAAAACCACAGCTCGAGGAACAAATCCAGAGCCCGAGGAAAGAAACCAGAGCCCGAGGAACGAAACCAGAGCCCGAGAAACAAAACCAGATCGCGAAGAACAAAAGGAGGCCCCGAGGAACAAAACCAGAGCCCGTGGAATTATACTAGAGTCCGAGGAACAAAACCAGAGCCCGAGGAAAAAAACCAGAGCCTAAGGAACAAAACCAGAGCCAATGGAACTAAAGCAGAGCTCGAGGAACAAAACCAGAACCCGAGAAATTAAACCAGAGCCCGAGGAAGAAAACCAGAACCCGAGGAACAAAACCAGAGACGGAGGAACAAATGCTGGGCCTGAGGAGCAAAACGAGACCCGTGGACGCAAACCAGAGCCCGAGGAGCTAAAGCAGAGCTGGAAGAACAAAACCAGAGCCCGGGCAACAAAACCAGCCCTCGAGGAAGAAAACCAGAGCCCGAGGAAAAAAAACAGAGCCCGAGGAAGACAACCAGAGCTAGAGGAGCAAAACCACAGCTCGAGGAAGAAAACCAGAGCCCGAGGAAAGAAACCAGAGCCCGAGGAACGAAACCAGAGCCCGAGAAACAAAACCAGATCGTGAAGAACAAAAGGAGGCCCCGAGGAACAAAACCAGAGCCCGTGGAATTATACTAGAGTCCGAGGAACAAAACCAGAGGCCGAGGAAAGAAACCAGAGCCCAAGGAACAAAAACAGGTCCCGAAGAACAAAAGGAGAGTCTGAGGAAGAAAATGAGACCCCGAGGAACAAAACTAGCCCTCGAGGAAGAATACCAGAGCCCGAGGAAGAAAACCAGAGCCCGAGGAAGACAACCAGAGCTAGAGGAGCAAAACCACAGCTCGAGGAACAAAACCAGAGCCCGAGGAAAGAAACCAGAGCCCGAGGAAGAAAACCAGAGCCCGAGGAACAAAACCAGATCCCGAAGAACAAAAGGAGGGCCCGAGGAATAAAACCAGAGCCCGAGGAACAAAACTAGCCCTCGAGGAAGAAAACCAGAGCCCGAGGAACAAACCCAGAGCCTGAGGAAGACAACGAGAGCTACAGGAGCAAAACCACAGCTCAAGGAACAAAACGAGCTCCCGAGGAAAGAAACCAGAGCCCGAGGAACAAAACCAGATCCCGAGGAGCAAAACCAGATCGCGAAGAACAAAAGGAGGCCCCAAGGAACAAAACCAGAGCCCGTGGAATTATACTAGAGTCCGAGGAACAAAACCAGAGCCCGAGGAAAAAAAACAGAGCCTGAGGAACAAAAGCAGAGCCCGTGGAACTAAACCAGAGCCCGGGGAACAAAACCAGAGGCCGAGAAAAAAAAACAGGGGCAGAGGAACAAAAAAAGAGGCCGAGGAACAATACCAGAGCCCGAGAAATTAAACCAGAGCCCGAGGAAGAAAACCAGAACCCGAGGAAGAAATGGTGGGCCCGAGGAACAAAACAAGACCCGTGGACCCAAACCAGAGCCCGAGGAGCTAAAGCAGAGCTGGAAGAACAAAACCAGAGCCCGGGGAACAAAACCAGCCCTCGACGAAGAAAACCAGGGCCCGAGGAAGAAAACCAGAGCCCGAGGAAGACAACGAGAGCTAGAGGAGCAAAACCACAGCTCGAGGAACAAATCCAGAGCCCGAGGAAAGAAAGCAGAGCCCGAGGAACGAAACCAGAGCCCGAGAAACAAAACCAGATCGCGAAGAACAAAAGGAGGCCCCGAGGAACAAAACCAGTGCCCGTGGAATTATACTAGAGTCCGAGGAACAAAACCAGAGCCCGAGGAACAAAACCAGAGCCAATGGAACTAAAGCAGAGCTCGAGGAACAAAACCAGAACCCGAGAAATTAAACCAGAGCCCGAGGAAGAAAACCAGAACCCGAGGAACAAAACCAGAGACGGAGGAACAAATGCTGGGCCTGAGGAGCAAAACGAGACCCGTGGACGCAAACCAGAGCCCGAGGAGCTAAAGCAGAGCTGGAAGAACAAAACCAGAGCCCGGGCAACAAAACCAGCCCTCGAGGAAGAAAACAAGAGCCCGAGGAAAGAAACCAGAGCCCGAGGAACGAAACCAGAGCCCGAGAAACAAAACCAGATCGCGAAGAACAAAAGGAGGCCCCAAGGAACAAAACCAGAGCCCGTGGAATTATACTAGAGTCCGAGGAACAAAACCAGAGCCCGAGGAAAAAAAACAGAGCCTGAGGAACAAAAGCAGAGCCCGTGGAACTAAACCAGAGCCCGGGAAACAAAACCAGAGGCCGAGAAAAAAAAACAGGGGCAGAGGAACAAAAAAAGAGGCTGAGGAACAATACCAGAGCACGAGAAATTAAACCAGAGCCCGAGGAAGAAAACCAGAACCCGAGGAAGAAACGGTGGGCCCGAGGAACAAAACGAGACCTGTGGACCCAAACCAGAGCCCGAGGAGCTAAAGCAGAGCTGGAAGAACAAAACCAGAGCCCGGGGAACAAAACCAGCCCTCGACGAAGAAAACCAGGGCCCGAGGAAGAAAACCAGAGCCCGAGGAAGACAACGAGAGCTAGAGGAGCAAAACCACAGCTCGAGGAACAAATCCAGAGCCCGAGGAAAGAAAGCAGAGCCCGAGAAACAAAACCAGATCGTGAAGAACAAAAGGAGGCCCCGAGGAACAAAACCAGATCCCGAGGAATTATACTAGAGTCCGAGGAACAAAACCAGAGCCCGAGGAAAAAAACCAGAGCCTAAGGAACAAAACCAGAGCCAATGGAACTAAAGCAGAGCTCGAGGAACAAAACCAGAACCCGAGAAATTAAACCAGAGCCCGAGGAAGAAAACCAGAACCCGAGGAACAAAACCAGAGACGGAGGAACAAATGCTGGGCCTGAGGAGCAAAACGAGACCCGTGGACGCAAACCAGAGCCCGAGGAGCTAAAGCAGAGCTGGAAGAACAAAACCAGAGCCCGGGCAACAAAACCAGCCCTCGAGGAAGAAAACCAGAGCCCGAGGAAGAAAACCAGAGCCCGAGGAAGACAACCAGAGCTAGAGGAGCAAAACCACAGCTCGAGGAAGAAAACCAGAGCCCGAGGAAAGAAACCAGAGCCCGAGGAACGAAACCAGAGCCCGAGAAACAAAACCAGATCGTGAAGAACAAAAGGAGGCCCCGAGGAACAAAACCAGAGCCCGTGGAATTATACTAGAGTCCGAGGAACAAAACCAGAGGCCGAGGAAAGAAACCAGAGCCCAAGGAACAAAAACAGGTCCCGAAGAACAAAAGGAGAGTCTGAGGAAGAAAACGAGACCCCGAGGAACAAAACTAGCCCTCGAGGAAGAATACCAGAGCCCGAGGAAGAAAACCAGAGCCCGAGGAAGACAACCAGAGCTAGAGGAGCAAAACCACAGTTCGAGGAACAAAACCAGAGCCCAAGGAAAGAAACCAGAGCCCGAGGAAGAAAACCAGAGCCCGAGGAACAAAACCAGATCCCGAAGAACAAAAGGAGGGCCCGAGGAATAAAACCAGAGCCCGAGGAACAAAACTAGCCCTCGAGGAAGAAAACCAGAGCCCGAGGAACAAACCCAGAGCCCGAGGAAGACAACGAGAGCTAGAGGAGCAAAACCACAGCTCAAGGAACAAAACGAGCTCCCGAGGAAAGAAACCAGAGCCCGAGGAACAAAACCAGATCCCGAGGAGCAAAACCAGATCGCGAAGAACAAAAGGAGGCCCCAAGGAACAAAACCAGAGCCCGTGGAATTATACTAGAGTCCGAGGAACAAAACCAGAGCCCGAGGAAAAAAAACAGAGCCTGAGGAACAAAAGCAGAGCCCGTGGAACTAAACCAGAGCCCGGGGAACAAAACCAGAGGCCGAGAAAAAAAAACAGGGGCAGAGGAACAAAAAAAGAGGCTGAGGAACAATACCAGAGCACGAGAAATTAAACCAGAGCCCGAGGAAGAAAACCAGAACCCGAGGAAGAAACGGTGGGCCCGAGGAACAAAACGAGACCTGTGGACCCAAACCAGAGCCCGAGGAGCTAAAGCAGAGCTGGAAGAACAAAACCAGAGCCCGGGGAACAAAACCAGCCCTCGAGGAAGAAAACCAGGGCCCGAGGAAGAAAACCAGAGCCCGAGGAAGACAACGAGAGCTAGAGGAGCAAAACCACAGCTCGAGGAACAAATCCAGAGCCCGAGGAAAGAAAGCAGAGCCCGAGAAACAAAACCAGATCGCGAAGAACAAAAGGAGGCCCCGAGGAACAAAACCAGAGCCCGTGGAATTATACTAGAGTCCGAGGAACAAAACCAGAGCCCGAGGAAAAAAACCAGAGCCTAAGGAACAAAACCAGAGCCAATGGAACTAAAGCAGAGCTCGAGGAACAAAACCAGAACCCGAGAAATTAAACCAGAGCCCGAGGAAGAAAACCAGAACCCGAGGAACAAAACCAGAGACGGAGGAACAAATGCTGGGCCTGAGGAGCAAAACGAGACCCGTGGACGCAAACCAGAGCCCGAGGAGCTAAAGCAGAGCTGGAAGAACAAAACCAGAGCCCGGGCAACAAAACCAGCCCTCGAGGAAGAAAACCAGAGCCCGAGGAAAAAAACCAGAGCCCGAGGAAGACAACCAGAGCTAGAGGAGCAAAACCACAGCTCGAGGAAGAAAACCAGAGCCCGAGGAAAGAAACCAGAGCCCGAGGAACGAAACCAGAGCCCGAGAAACAAAGCCAGATCGTGAAGAACAAAAGGAGGCCCCGAGGAACAAAACCAGAGCCCGTGGAATTATACTAGAGTCCGAGGAACAAAACCAGAGGCCGAGGAAAGAAACCAGAGCCCAAGGAACAAAAACAGGTCCCGAAGAACAAAAGGAGAGTCTGAGGAAGAAAACGAGACCCCGAGGAATAAAACTAGCCCTCGAGGAAGAATACCAGAGCCCGAGGAAGAAAACCAGAGCCCGAGGAAGACAACCAGAGCTAGAGGAGCAAAACCACAGCTCGAGGAACAAAACCAGAGCCCGAGGAAAGAAACCAGAGCCCGAGGAAGAAAACCAGAGCCCGAGGAACAAAACCAGATCCCGAAGAACAAAAGGAGGGCCCAAGGAATAAAACCAGACCCCGAGGAACAAAACTGGCCCTCGAGGAAGAAAACCAGAGCCCGAGGAAGAAAACCAGAGCCCGAGGAAGACAACGAGAGCTAGAGGAGCAAAACCACAGCTCAAGGAACAAAACGAGCTCCCGAGGAAAGAAACCAGAGCCCGAGGAATAAAACCAGATCCCGAGGAGCAAAACCAGATCGCGAAGAACAAAAGGAGGCCCCAAGGAACAAAACCAGAGCCCGTGGAATTATACTAGAGTCCGAGGAACAAAACCAGAGCCCGAGGAAAAAAACCAGAGCCTGAGGAACAAAAGCAGAGCCCGTGGAATTATACTAGAGTCCGAGGAACAAAACCAGAGCCCGAGGAAAAAAAACAGAGCCTGAGGAACAAAAGCAGAGCCCGTGGAACTAAACCAGAGCCCGGGGAACAAAACCAGAGGCCGAGAAAAAAAAACAGGGGCAGAGGAACAAAAAAAGAGGCCGAGGAACAATACCAGAGCCCGAGAAATTAAACCAGAGCCCGAGGAAGAAAACCAGAACCCGAGGAAGAAACGGTGGGCCCGAGGAACAAAACGAGACCCGTGGACCCAAACCAGAGCCCGAGGAGCTAAAGCAGAGCTGGAAGAACAAAACCAGAGCCCGGGGAACAAAACCAGCCCTCGACGAAGAAAACCAGGGCCCGAGGAAGAAAACCAGAGCCCGAGGAAGACAACGAGAGCTAGAGGAGCAAAACCACAGCTCGAGGAACAAATCCAGAGCCCGAGGAAAGAAAGCAGAGCCCGAGGAACGAAACCAGAGCCTGAGAAACAAAACCAGATCGCGAAGAACAAAAGGAGGCCCCGAGGAACAAAACCAGAGCCTGTGGAATTATACTAGAGTCCGAGGAACAAAACCAGAACCCGAGAAATTAAACCAGAGCCCGAGGAAGAAAACCAGAACCCGAGGAACAAAACCAGAGACGGAGGAACAAATGCTGGGCCTGAGGAGCAAAACGAGACCCGTGGACGCAAACCAGAGCCCGAGGAGCTAAAGCAGAGATGGAAGAACAAAACCAGAGCCCGGGGAACAAAACCAGCCCTCGAGGAAGAAAACCAGAGCCCGAGGAAAAAAACCAGAGCCCGAGGAAGACAACCAGAGCTAGAGGAGCAAAACCACAGCTCGAGGAAGAAAACCAGAGCCCGAGGAAAGAAACCAGAGCCCGAGGAACGAAACCAGAGCCCGAGAAACAAAACCAGATCGTGAAGAACAAAAGGAGGCCCCGAGGAACAAAACTAGCCCTCGAGGAAGAAAACCAGAGCCCGAGGAAGAAAACCAGAGCCCGAGGAAGACAACGAGAGCTAGAGGAGCAAAACCACAGCTCGAGGAACAAAACCAGAGCCCAAGGAAAGAAACCAGAGCCCGAGGAAGAAAACCAGAGCCCGAGGAACAAAACCAGATCCCGAAGAACAAAAGGAGGGCCCGAGGAATAAAACCAGAGCCCGAGGAACAAAACTAGCCCTCGAGGAAGAAAACCAGAGCCCGAGGAACAAACCCAGAGCCCGAGGAAGACAACGAGAGCTACAGGAGCAAAACCACAGCTCAAGGAACAAAACGAGCTCCCGAGGAAAGAAACCAGAGCCCGAGGAACAAAACCAGATCCCGAGGAACAAAACCAGATCGCGAAGAACAAAAGGAGGCCCCAAGGAACAAAACCAGAGCCCGTGGAATTATACTAGAGTCCGAGGAACAAAACCAGAGCCCGAGGAAAAAAACCAGAGCCTGAGGAACAAAAGCAGAGCCCGTGGAACTAAACCAGAGCCCGGGGAACAAAACCAGAGGCCGAGAAAAAAAAACAGGGGCAGAGGAACAAAAAAAGAGGCCGAGGAACAATACCAGAGCCCGAGAAATTAAACCAGAGCCCGAGGAAGAAAACCAGAACCCGAGGAAGAAACGGTGGGCCTGAGGAACAAAACAAGACCCGTGGACCCAAACCAGAGCCCGAGGAGCTAAAGCAGAGCTGGAAGAACAAAACCAGAGCCCGGGGAACAAAACCAGCCCTCGACGAAGAAAACCAGGGCCCGAGGAAGAAAACCAGAGCCGAGGAAGACAACGAGAGCTAGAGGAGCAAAACCACAGCTCGAGGAACAAATCCAGAGCCCGAGGAACAAAACCAGAGCCCGAGAAACAAAACCAGATCGCGAAGAACAAAAGGAGGCCCCGAGGAACAAAACCAGAGCCCGTGGAATTATACTAGAGTCCGAGGAACAAAACCAGAGCCCGAGGAAAAAAACCAGAGCCTAAGGAACAAAACCAGAGCCAATGGAACTAAAGCAGAGCTCGAGGAACAAAACCAGAACCCGAGGAATTAAACCAGAGCCCGAGGAAGAAAACTAGAACCCTAGGAACAAAACCAGAGACCGAGGAACAAATGGTGGGCCTGAGGAACAAAACGAGACCCGTGGACCCAAAGCACAGCCCGAGGAGCTAAAGCAGAGCTGGAAGAAAAAAACCAGAGCCCGGGCAACAAAACCAGCCCTCGAGGAAGAAAACCAGAGCCCGAGGAAGAAAACCAGAGCCCGAGGAAGACAACCAGAGCTAGAGGAGCAAAACCACAGCTCGAGGAACAAAACCAGAGCCCGAGGAAAGAAACCAGAGCCCGAGGAAGAAAACCAGAGCCCGAGGAACAAAACCAGATCCCGAAGAACAAAAGGAGGGCCCGAGGAATAAAACCAGAGCCCGAGGAACAAAACTAGCCCTCGAGGAAGAAAACCAGAGCCCGAGGAACAAACCCAGAGCCCGAGGAAGACAACGAGAGCTACAGGAGCAAAACCACAGCTCAAGGAACAAAACGAGCTCCCGAGGAAAGAAACCAGAGCCCGAGGAACAAAACCAGATCCCGAGGAACAAAACCAGATCGCGAAGAACAAAAGGAGGCCCCAAGGAACAAAACCAGAGCCCGTGGAATTATACTAGAGTCCGAGGAACAAAACCAGAGCCCGAGGAAAAAAACCAGAGCCTGAGGAACAAAAGCAGAGCCCGTGGAACTAAACCAGAGCCCGGGGAACAAAACCAGAGGCCGAGAAAAAAAAACAGGGGCAGAGGAACAAAAAAAGAGGCCGAGGAACAATACCAGAGCCCGAGAAATTAAACCAGCGCCCGAGGAAAAAAACCAGAACCCGAGGAAGAAACGGTGGGCCCGTGGAACAAAACGAGACCCGTGGACCCAAACCAGAGCCCGAGGAGCTAAAGCAGAGCTGGAAGAACAAAACCAGAGCCCGGGGAACAAAACCAGCCCTCGACGAAGAAAACCAGGGCCCGAGGAAGAAAACCAGAGCCCGAGGAAGACAACGAGAGCTAGAGGAGCAAAACCACAGCTCGAGGAACAAATCCAGAGCCCGAGGAAAGAAAGCAGAGCCCGAGGAACGAAACCAGAGCCTGAGAAACAAAACCAGATCGCGAAGAACAAAAGGAGGTCCCGAGGAACAAAACCAGAGCCTGTGGAATTATACTAGAGTCCGAGGAACAAAACCAGAACCCGAGAAATTAAACCAGAGCCCGAGGAAGAAAACCAGAACCCGAGGAACAAAACCAGAGACGGAGGAACAAATGCTGGGCCTGAGGAGCAAAACGAGACCCGTGGACGCAAACCAGAGCCCGAGGAGATAAAGCGGAGCTGGAAGAACAAAACCAGAGCCCGGGGAACAAAACCAGCCCTCGAGGAAGAAAACCAGAGCCCGAGGAAAAAAACCAGAGCCCGAGGAAGACAACCAGAGCTAGAGGAGCAAAACCACAGCTCGAGGAAGAAAACCAGAGCCCGAGGAAAGAAACCAGAGCCCGAGGAACGAAACCAGAGCCCGAGAAACAAAACCAGATCGTGAAGAACAAAAGGAGGCCCCGAGGAACAAAACTAGCCCTCGAGGAAGAATACCAGAGCCCGAGGAAGAAAACCAGAGCCCGAGGAAGACAACGAGAGCTAGAGGAGCAAAACCACAGCTCGAGGAACAAAACCAGAGCCCAAGGAAAGAAACCAGAGCCCGAGGAAGAAAACCAGAGCCCGAGGAACAAAACCAGATCCCGAAGAACAAAAGGAGGGCCCGAGGAATAAAACCAGAGCCCGAGGAACAAATCTAGCCCTCGAGGAAGAAAACCAGAGCCCGAGGAACAAACCCAGAGCCCGAGGAAGACAACGAGAGCTACAGGAGCAAAACCACAGCTCAAGGAACAAAACGAGCTCCCGAGGAAAGAAACCAGAGCCCGAGGAACAAAACCAGATCCCGAGGAGCAAAACCAGATCGCGAAGAACAAAAGGAGGCCCCAAGGAACAAAACCAGAGCCCGTGGAATTATACTAGAGTCCGAGGAACAAAACCAGAGCCCGAGGAAAAAAAACAGAGCCTGAGGAACAAAAGCAGAGCCCGTGGAACTAAACCAGAGCCCGGGGAACAAAACCAGAGGCCGAGAAAAAAAAACAGGGGCAGAGGAACAAAAAAAGAGGCCGAGGAACAATACCAGAGCCCGAGAAATTAAACCAGCGCCCGAGGAAGAAAACCAGAACCCGAGGAAGAAACGGTGGGCCCGAGGAACAAAACGAGACCCGTGGACCCAAACCAGAGCCCGAGGAGCTAAAGCAGAGCTGGAAGAACAAAACCAGAGCCCGGGGAACAAAACCAGCCCTCGACGAAGAAAACCAGGGCCCGAGGAAGAAAACCAGAGCCCGAGGAAGACAACGAGAGCTAGAGGAGCAAAACCACAGCTCGAGGAACAAATCCAGAGCCCGAGGAACGAAACCAGAGCCCGAGAAACAAAACCAGATCGCGAAGAACAAAAGGAGGCCCCGAGGAACAAAACCAGAGCCCGTGGAATTATACTAGAGTCCGAGGAACAAAACCAGAGCCCGAGGAAAAAAACCAGAGCCTAAGGAACAAAACCAGAGCCAATGGAACTAAAGCAGAGCTCGAGGAACAAAACCAGAACCCGAGGAATTAAACCAGAGCCCGAGGAAGAAAACTAGAACCCTAGGAACAAAACCAGAGACCGAGGAACAAATGGTGGGCCTGAGGAACAAAACGAGACCCGTGGACCCAAAGCACAGCCCGAGGAGCTAAAGCAGAGCTGGAAGAAAAAAACCAGAGCCCGGGCAACAAAACCAGCCCTCGAGGAAGAAAACCAGAGCCCGAGGAAGAAAACCAGAGCCCGAGGAAGACAACCAGAGCTAGAGGAGCAAAACCACAGCTCGAGGAACAAAACCAGAGCCCGAGGAAAGAAACCAGAGCCCGAGGAAGAAAACCAGAGCCCGAGGAACAAAACCAGATCCCGAAGAACAAAAGGAGGGCCCGAGGAATAAAACCAGAGCCCGAGGAACAAAACTAGCCCTCGAGGAAGAAAAGCAGAGCCCGAGGAACAAACCCAGAGCCCGAGGAAGACAACGAGAGCTACAGGAGCAAAACCACAGCTCAAGGAACAAAACGAGCTCCCGAGGAAAGAAACCAGAGCCCGAGGAACAAAACCAGATCCCGAGGAACAAAACCAGATCGCGAAGAACAAAAGGAGGCCCCAAGGAACAAAACCAGAGCCCGTGGAATTATACTAGAGTCCGAGGAACAAAACCAGAGCCCGAGGAAAAAAACCAGAGCCTGAGGAACAAAAGCAGAGCCCGTGGAACTAAACCAGAGCCCGGGGAACAAAACCAGAGGCCGAGAAAAAAAAACAGGGGCAGAGGAACAAAAAAAGAGGCCGAGGAACAATACCAGAGCCCGAGAAATTAAACCAGCGCCCGAGGAAGAAAACCAGAACCAGAGGAAGAAACGGTGGGCCCGAGGAACAAAACGAGACCCGTGGACCCAAACCAGAGCCCGAGGAGCTAAAGCAGAGCTGGAAGAACAAAACCAGAGCCCGGGGAACAAAACCAGCCCTCGACGAAGAAAACCAGGGCCCGAGAAAGAAAACCAGAGCCCGAGGAAGACAACCAGAGCTAGAGGAGCAAAACCACAGCTCGAGGAACAAATCCAGAGCCCGAGGAAAGAAAGCAGAGCCCGAGGAACGAAACCAGAGCCCGAGAAACAAAACCAGATCGCGAAGAACAAAAGGAGGCCCCGAGGAACAAAACCAGAGCCCGTGGAATTATACTAGAGTCCGAGGAACAAAACCAGAACCCGAGAAATTAAACCAGAGCCCGAGGAAGAAAACCAGAACCCGAGGAACAAAACCAGAGACGGAGGAACAAATGCTGGGCCTGAGGAGCAAAACGAGACCCGTGGACGCAAACCAGAGCCCGAGGAGCTAAAGCAGAGCTGGAAGAACAAAACCAGAGCCCGGGCAACAAAACCAGCCCTCGAGGAAGAAAACCAGAGCCCGAGGAAAAAAACCAGAGCCCGAGGAAGACAACCAGAGCTAGAGGAGCAAAACCACAGCTCGAGGAAGAAAACCAGAGCCTGAGGAAAGAAACCAGAGCCCGAGGAACGAAACCAGAGCCCGAGAAACAAAACCAGATCGTGAAGAACAAAAGGAGGCCCCGAGGAACAAAACCAGAGCCCGTGGAATTATACTAGAGTCCGAGGAACAAAACCAGAGGCCGAGGAAAGAAACCAGAGCCCAAGGAACAAAAACAGGTCCCGAAGAACAAAAGGAGAGTCTGAGGAAGAAAACGAGACCCCGAGGAACAAAACTAGCCCTCGAGGAAGAATACCAGAGCCCGAGGAAGAAAACCAGAGCCCGAGGAAGACAACCAGAGCTAGAGGAGCAAAACCACAGCTCGAGGAACAAAACCAGAGCCCGAGGAAAGAAAACAGAGCCCGAGGAACAAAACCAGAGCCCGAGGAACAAAACCAGATCCCGAAGAACAAAAGGAGGGCCCGAGGAATAAAACCAGACCCCGAGGAACAAAACTAGCCCTCGAGGAAGAAAACCAGAGCCCGAGGAAGAAAACCAGAGCCCGAGGAAGACAACGAGAGCTAGAGGAGCAAAACCACAGCTCAAGGAACAAAACGAGCTCCCGAGGAAAGAAACCAGAGCCCGAGGAATAAAACCAGATCCCGAGGAGCAAAACCAGATCGCGAAGAACAAAAGGAGGCCCCAAGGAACAAAACCAGAGCCCGTGGAATTATACTAGAGTCCGAGGAACAAAACCAGAGCCCGAGGAAAAAAACCAGAGCCTGAGGAACAAAAGCAGAGCCCGTGGAATTATACTAGAGTCCGAGGAACAAAACCAGAGCCCGAGGAAAAAAAACAGAGCCTGAGGAACAAAAGCA
The DNA here is from genome assembly GCF_964195595.1 of Calonectris borealis. Classification (NCBI taxonomy): domain Eukaryota; kingdom Metazoa; phylum Chordata; class Aves; order Procellariiformes; family Procellariidae; genus Calonectris; species Calonectris borealis. The sequence continues at coordinate 629,940 of NC_134318.1, read as the reverse complement.
GAGCCCGTGGAACTAAACCAGAGCCCGGGGAACAAAACCAGAGGCCGAGAAAAAAAAACAGGGGCAGAGGAACAAAAAAAGAGGCCGAGGAACAATACCAGAGCCCGAGAAATTAAACCAGCGCCCGAGGAAGAAAACCAGAACCCGAGGAAGAAACGGTGGGCCCGTGGAACAAAACGAGACCCGTGGACCCAAACCAGAGCCCGAGGAGCTAAAGCAGAGCTGGAAGAACAAAACCAGAGCCCGGGGAACAAAACCAGAGCCTGAGGAAGACAACCAGAGCTAGAGGAGCAAAACCACAGCTCGAGGAAGAAAACCAGAGCCCGAGGAAAGAAACCAGAGCCCGAGGAACGAAACCAGAGCCCGAGAAACAAAACCAGATCGTGAAGAACAAAAGGAGGCCCCGACGAACAAAACTAGCCCTCGAGGAAGAATACCAGAGCCCGAGGAAGAAAACCAGAGCCCGAGGAAGACAACCAGAGCTAGAGGAGCAAAACCACAGCTCGAGGAACAAAACCAGAGCCCAAGGAAAGAAACCAGAGCCCGAGGAAGAAAACCAGAGCCCGGGAAACAAAACCAGAGGCCGAGAAAAAAAAACAGGGGCAGAGGAACAAAAAAAGAGGCCGAGGAACAATACCACAGCCCGAGAAATTAAACCAGAGCCCGAGGAAGAAAACCAGAACCCGAGGAAGAAACGGTGGGCCCGAGGAACAAAACGAGACCCGTGGACCCAAAGCACAGCCCGAGGAGCTAAAGCAGAGCTGGAAGAACAAAACCAGAGCCCGGGCAACAAAACCAGCCCTCGAGGAAGAAAACCAGGGCCCGAGGAAGAAAACCAGAGCCCGAGGAAGACAACCAGAGCTAGAGGAGCAAAACCACAGCTCGAGGAACAAATCCAGAGCCCAAGGAAAGAAAGCAGAGCCCGAGGAACGAAACCAGAGCCCGAGAAACAAAACCAGATCGCGAAGAACAAAAGGAGGCCCCGAGGAACAAAACCAGAGCCCGTGGAATTATACTAGAGTCCGAGGAACAAAACCAGAGCCCGAGGAAAAAAACCAGAGCCTAAGGAACAAAACCAGAGCCAATGGAACTAAAGCAGAGCTCGAGGAACAAAACCAGAACCCGAGAAATTAAACCAGAGCCCGAGGAAGAAAACCAGAACCCGAGGAACAAAACCAGAGACGGAGGAACAAATGCTGGGCCTGAGGAGCAAAACGAGACCCGTGGACGCAAACCAGAGCCCGAGGAGCTAAAGCAGAGCTGGAAGAACAAAACCAGAGCCCGGGCAACAAAACCAGCCCTCGAGGAAGAAAACCAGAGCCCGAGGAAAAAAACCAGAGCCCGAGGAAGACAACCAGAGCTAGAGGAGCAAAACCACAGCTCGAGGAAGAAAACCAGAGCCCGAGGAAAGAAACCAGAGCCCGAGGAACGAAACCAGAGCCCGAGAAACAAAACCAGATCGTGAAGAACAAAAGGAGGCCCCGAGGAACAAAACCAGAGCCCGTGGAATTATACTAGAGTCCGAGGAACAAAACCAGAGGCCGAGGAAAGAAACCAGAGCCCAAGGAACAAAAACAGGTCCCGAAGAACAAAAGGAGAGTCTGAGGAAGAAAACGAGACCCCGAGGAACAAAACTAGCCCTCGAGGAAGAATACCAGAGCCCGAGGAAGAAAACCAGAGCCCGAGGAAGACAACCAGAGCTAGAGGAGCAAAACCACAGCTCGAGGAACAAAACCAGAGCCCGAGGAAAGAAACCAGAGCCCGAGGAAGAAAACCAGAGCCCGAGGAACAAAACCAGATCCCGAAGAACAAAAGGAGGGCCTGAGGAATAAAACCAGACCCCGAGGAACAAAACTAGCCCTCGAGGAAGAAAACCAGAGCCCGAGGAAGAAAACCAGAGCCCGAGGAAGACAACGAGAGCTAGAGGAGCAAAACCACAGCTCGAGGAACAAAATGAGCTCCCGAGGAAAGAAAACAGAGCCCGAGGAACAAAACCAGATCCCAAGGAACAAAACCAGATCGCGAAGAACAAAAGGAGGCCCCGAGGAACAAAACCAGAGCCCGTGGAATTATACTAGAGTCCGAGGAACAGAACCAGAGCCTGAGGAATAAAAACAGAGCCTGAGGAACAAAACCAGAGCCAATGGAACTAAAACAGAGCTCGAGGAACAAAACCAGAACCCGAGGAATTAAACCAGAGCCCGAGGAAGAAAACTAGAACCCGAGGAACAAAACCAGAGACCGAGGAACAAATGGTGGGCCTGAGGAACAAAACGAGACCCGTGGACCCAAAGCACAGCCCGAGGAGCTAAAGCAGAGCTGGAAGAAAGAAACCAGAGCCCGGGCAACAAAACCAGCCCTCGAGGAAGAAAACCAGAGCCCGAGGAAAAAAACCAGAGCCCGAGGAAGACAACCAGAGCTAGAGGAGCAAAACCACAGCTCGAGGAACAAATCCAGAGCCCGAGGAAAGAAAGCAGAGCCCGAGGAACGAAACCAGAGCCCGAGAAACAAAACCAGATCGCGAAGAACAAAAGGAGGCCCCGAGGAACAAAACCAGAGCCCGTGGAATTATACTAGTGTCCGAGGAACAAAAATAGAACCCGAGAAATTAAACCAGAGCCCGAGGAAGAAAACCAGAACGCGAGGAACAAAACCAGAGACGGAGGAACAAATGCTGGGCCTGAGGAGCAAAACGAGACCCGTGGACGCAAACCAGAGCCCGAGGAGCTAAAGCAGAGCTGGAAGAACAAAAACAGAGCCCGGGCAACAAAACCAGCCCTCGAGGAAGAAAACCAGAGCCCGAGGAAAAAAAGCAGAGCCCGAGGAAAAAAACCAGAGCTAGAGGAGCAAAACCACAGCTCGAGGAAGAAAACCAGAGCCCGAGGAAAGAAACCAGAGCCCGAGGAACGAAACCAGAGCCCGAGAAACAAAACCAGATCGTGAAGAACAAAAGGAGGCCCCGATGAACAAAAGCAGAGCCCGTGGAATTATACTAGAGTCCGAGGAACAAAACCAGAGGCCGAGGAAAGAAACCAGAGCCCAAGGAACAAAAACAGGTCCCGAAGAAAAAAAGGAGAGTCTGAGGAAGAAAACGAGACCCCGAGGAACAAAACTAGCCCTCGAGGAAGAATACCAGAGCCCGAGGAAGAAAACCAGAGCCCGAGGAAGACAACGAGAGCTAGAGGAGCAAAACCACAGCTCGAGGAACAAAACCAGAGCCCAAGGAAAGAAACCAGAGCCCGAGGAAGAAAACCAGAGCCCGAGGAACAAAACCAGATCCCGAAGAACAAAAGGAGGGCCCGAGGAATAAAACCAGACCCCGAGGAACAAAACTAGCCCTCGAGGAAGAAAACCAGAGCCCGAGGAACAAACCCAGAGCCCGAGGAAGACAACGAGAGCTACAGGAGCAAAACCACAGCTCAAGGAACAAAACGAGCTCCCGAGGAAAGAAACCAGAGCCCGAGGAACAAAACCAGATCCCGAGGAGCAAAACCAGATCGCGAAGAACAAAAGGAGGCCCCGAGGAACAAAACCAGAGCCCGTGGAATTATACTAGAGTCCGAGGAACAAAACCAGAGCCCGAGGAAAAAAAACAGAGCCTGAGGAACAAAAGCAGAGCCCGTGGAACTAAACCAGAGCCCGGGGAACAAAACCAGAGGCCGAGAAAAAAAAACAGGGGCAGAGGAACAAAAAAAGAGGCTGAGGAACAATACCAGAGCCCGAGAAATTAAACCAGAGCCCAAGGAAGAAAACCAGAACCCGAGGAAGAAACGGTGGGCCCGAGGAACAAAACGAGACCTGTGGACCCAAACCAGAGCCCGAGGAGCTAAAGCAGAGCTGGAAGAACAAAACCAGAGCCCTGGGAACAAAACCAGCCCTTGACGAAGAAAACCAGGGCCCGAGGAAGAAAACCAGAGCCCGAGGAAGACAACGAGAGCTAGAGGAGCAAAACCACAGCTCGAGGAACAAATCCAGAGCCCGAGGAAAGAAAGCAGAGCCCGAGAAACAAAACCAGATTGCGAAGAACAAAAGGAGGCCCCGAAGAACAAAACCAGAGCCCGTGGAATTATACTAGAGTCCGAGGAACAAAACCAGAGCCCGAGGAAAAAAACCAGAGCCTAAGGAACAAAACCAGAGCCAATGGAACTAAAGCAGAGCTCGAGGAACAAAACCAGAACCCGAGAAATTAAACCAGAGCCCGAGGAAGAAAACCAGAACCCGAGGAACAAAACCAGAGACGGAGGAACAAATGCTGGGCCTGAGGAGCAAAACGAGACCCGTGGACGCAAACCAGAGCCCGAGGAGCTAAAGCAGAGCTGGAAGAACAAAACCAGAGCCCGGGCAACAAAACCAGCCCTCGAGGAAGAAAACCAGAGCCCGAGGAAAAAAACCAGAGCCCGAGGAAGACAACCAGAGCTAGAGGAGCAAAACCACAGCTCGAGGAAGAAAACCAGAGCCCGAGGAAAGAAACCAGAGCCCGAGGAACGAAACCAGAGCCCGAGGAACAAAACCAGATCGTGAAGAACAAAAGGAGGCCCCGAGGAACAAAACCAGAGCCCGTGGAATTATACTAGAGCCCGAGGAAGAAAACCAGAGCCCGAGGAAGACAACCAGAGCTAGAGGAGCAAAACCACAGCTCGAGGAACAAAACCAGAGCCCGAGGAAAGAAACCAGAGCCCAAGGAATAAAACCAGACCCTGAGGAACAAAACTAGCCCTCGAGGAAGAAAACCAGAGCCCGAGGAAGAAAACCAGAGCCCGAGGAAGACAACGAGAGCTAGAGGAGCAAAACCACAGCTCGAGGAACAAAACGAGCTCCCGAGGAAAGAAAACAGAGCCCGAGGAACAAAACCAGATCCCAAGGAACAAAACCAGATCGCGAAGAACAAAAGGAGGCCCCGAGGAACAAAACCAGAGCTCGTGGAATTATACTAGAGTCCGAGGAACAGAACCAGAGCCTGAGGAATAAAAACAGAGCCTGAGGAACAAAACCAGAGCCAATGGAACTAAAACAGAGCTCGAGGAACAAAACCAGAACCCGAGGAATTAAACCAGAGCCCGAGGAAGAAAACTAGAACCCGAGGAACAAAACCAGAGACCGAGGAACAAATGGTGGGCCTGAGGAACAAAACCAGACCCGTGGACCCAAAGCACAGCCCGAGGAGCTAAAGCAGAGCTGGAAGAAAAAAACCAGAGCCCGGGCAAAAAAACCAGCCCTCGAGGAAGAAAACCAGAGCCCGAGGAAGAAAACCAGAGCCCGAGGAAGACAACCAGAGCTAGAGGAGCAAAACCACAGCTCGAGGAACAAAACCAGAGCCCGAGGAAAAAAACCAGAGCCCGAGGAAGAAAACCAGAGCCCGAGGAACAAAACCAGATCCCGAAGAACAAAAGGAGGGCCCGAGGAATAAAACCAGAGCCCGAGGAACAAAACTAGCCCTCGAGGAAGAAAACCAGAGCCCGAGGAACAAACCCAGAGCCCGAGGAAGACAAAGAGAGCTAGAGGAGCAAAACCACAGCTCGAGGAACAAAACGAGCTCCCGAGGAAAGAAACCAGAGCCCGAGGAACGAAACCAGATCCCGAGGAACAAAACCAGATCGCGAAGAACAAAAGGAGGCCCCGAGGAACAAAACCAGAGCCCGTGGAATTATACTAGAGTCCGAGGAACAAAACCAGAACCCGAGAAATTAAACCAGAGCGCGAGGAAGAAAACCAGAACCCGAGGAACAAAACCAGAGACGGAGGAACAAATGCTGGGCCTGAGGAGCAAAACGAGACCCGTGGACGCAAACCAGAGCCCGAGGAGCTAAAGCAGAGCTGGAAGAACAAAACCAGAGCCCGGGCAACAAAACCAGCCCTCGAGGAAGAAAACCAGAGCCCGAGGAAAAAAACCAGAGCCCGAGGAAGACAACCAGAGCTAGAGGAGCAAAACCACAGCTCGAGGAAGAAAACCAGAGCCCGAGGAAAGAAACCAGAGCCCGAGGAACGAAACCAGAGCCCGAGGAACAAAACCAGATCGTGAAGAACAAAAGGAGGCCCCGAGGAACAAAACCAGAGCCCGTGGAATTATACTAGAGTCCGAGGAACAAAACCAGAGGCCGAGGAAAGAAACCAGAGCCCAAGGAACAAAAACAGGTCCCGAAGAACAAAAGGAGAGTCTGAGGAAGAAAACGAGACCCCGAGGAACAAAACTAGCCCTCGAGGAAGAATACCAGAGCCCGAGGAAGAAAACCAGAGCCCGAGGAAGACAACCAGAGCTAGAGGAGCAAAACCACAGCTCGAGGAACAAAACCAGAGCCCGAGGAAAGAAACCAGAGCCCGAGGAAGAAAACCAGAGCCCGAGGAACAAAACCAGATCCCGAAGAACAAAAGGAGGGCCCGAGGAATAAAACCAGACCCCGAGGAACAAAACTAGCCCTCGAGGAAGAAAACCAGAGCCCGAGGAAGAAAACCAGAGCCCGAGGAAGACAACGAGAGCTAGAGGAGCAAAACCACAGCTCAAGGAACAAAACGAGCTCCCGAGGAAAGAAACCAGAGCCCGAGGAATAAAACCAGATCCCGAGGAGCAAAACCAGATCGCGAAGAACAAAAGGAGGCCCCAAGGAACAAAACCAGAGCCCGTGGAATTATACTAGAGTCCGAGGAACAAAACCAGAGCCCGAGGAAAAAAACCAGAGCCTGAGGAACAAAAGCAGAGCCCGTGGAATTATACTAGAGTCCGAGGAACAAAACCAGAGCCCGAGGAAAAAAAACAGAGCCTGAGGAACAAAAGCAGAGCCCGTGGAACTAAACCAGAGCCCGGGGAACAAAACCAGAGGCCGAGAAAAAAAAACAGGGGCAGAGGAACAAAAAAAGAGGCCGAGGAACAATACCAGAGCCCGAGAAATTAAACCAGAGCCCGAGGAAGAAAACCAGAACCCGAGGAAGAAACGGTGGGCCCGAGGAACAAAACGAGACCCGTGGACCCAAACCAGAGCCCGAGGAGCTAAAGCAGAGCTGGAAGAACAAAACCAGAGCCCGGGGAACAAAACCAGAGCCCGAGGAAAGAAAGCAGAGCCCGAGGAACGAAACCAGAGCCCGAGAAACAAAACCAGATCGCGAAGAACAAAAGGAGGCCCCGAGGAACAAAACCAGAGCCTGTGGAATTATACTAGAGTCCGAGGAACAAAACCAGAACCCGAGAAATTAAACCAGAGCCCGAGGAAGAAAACCAGAACCCGAGGAACAAAACCAGAGACGGAGGAACAAATGCTGGGCCTGAGGAGCAAAACGAGACCCGTGGACGCAAACCAGAGCCCGAGGAGCTAAAGCAGAGATGGAAGAACAAAACCAGAGCCCGGGGAACAAAACCAGCCCTCGAGGAAGAAAACCAGAGCCCGAGGAAAAAAACCAGAGCCCGAGGAAGACAACCAGAGCTAGAGGAGCAAAACCACAGCTCGAGGAAGAAAACCAGAGCCTGAGGAAAGAAACCAGAGCCCGAGGAACGAAACCAGAGCCCGAGAAACAAAACCAGATCGTGAAGAACAAAAGGAGGCCCCGAGGAACAAAACCAGAGCCCGTGGAATTATACTACAGTCCGAGGAACAAAACCAGAGGCCGAGGAAAGAAACCAGAGCCCAAGGAACAAAAACAGGTCCCGAAGAACAAAAGGAGAGTCTGAGGAAGAAAATGAGACCCCGAGGAACAAAACTAGCCCTCGAGGAAGAATACCAGAGCCCGAGGAAGAAAACCAGAGCCCGAGGAAGACAACCAGAGCTAGAGGAGCAAAACCACAGCTCGAGGAACAAAACCAGAGCCCGAGGAAAGAAACCAGAGCCCGAGGAAGAAAACCAGAGCCCGAGGAACAAAACCAGAACCCGAAGAACAAAAGGAGGGCCCGAGGAATAAAACCAGACCCCGAGGAACAAAACTAGCCCTCGAGGAAGAAAACCAGAGCCCGAGGAAGAAAACCAGAGCCCGAGGAAGACAACGAGAGCTAGAGGAGCAAAACCACAGCTCGAGGAACAAAACGAGCTCCCGAGGAAAGAAAACAGAGCCCGAGGAACAAAACCAGATCCCAAGGAACAAAACCAGATCGCGAAGAACAAAAGGAGGCCCCGAGGAACAAAACCAGAGCTCGGGAATTATACTAGAGTCCGAGGAACAAAACCAGAGCCTGAGGAATAAAAACAGAGCCTGAGGAACAAAACCAGAGCCAATGGAACTAAAACAGAGCTCGAGGAACAAAACCAGAACCCGAGGAATTAAACCAGAGCCCGAGGAAGAAAACTAGAACCCGAGGAACAAAACCAGAGACCGAGGAACAAATGGTGGGCCTGAGGAACAACAAGAGACCCGTGGACCCAAAGAACAGCCCGAGGAGCTAAAGCAGAGCTGGAAGAAAAAAAACAGAGCCCGGGGAACAAAACCAGCCCTCGAGGAAGAAAACCAGAGCCCGAGGAAGAAAACCAGAGCCCGAGGAAGAAAACCAGAGCTAGAGGAGCAAAACCACAGCTCGAGGAACAAAACCAGAGGCCGAGGAAAGAAACCAGAGCCCGAGGAAGAAAACCAGAGCCCGAGGAACAAAACCAGATCCCGAAGAACAAAAGGAGGGCCCGAGGAATAAAACCAGAGCCCGAGGAACAAAACTAGCCCTCGAGGAAGAAAACCAGAGCCCGAGGAACAAAACCAGATCGCGAAGAACAAAAGGAGGCCCCAAGGAACAAAACCAGAGCCCGTGGAATTATACTAGAGTCCGAGGAACAAAACCAGAGCCCGAGGAAAAAAAACAGAGCCTGAGGAACAAAAGCAGAGCCCGTGGAACTAAACCAGAGCCCGGGGAACAAAACCAGAGGCCGAGAAAAAAAAACAGGGGTAGAGGAACAAAAAAAGAGGCCGAGGAACAATACCAGAGCCCGAGAAATTAAACCAGCGCCCGAGGAAGAAAACCAGAACCCGAGGAAGAAACGGTGGGCCCGAGGAACAAAACGAGACCCGTGGACCCAAACCAGAGCCCGAGGAGCTAAAGCAGAGCTGGAAGAACAAAACCAGAGCCCGGGGAACAAAACCAGCCCTCGACGAAGAAAACCAGGGCCCGAGGAAGAAAACCAGAGCCCGAGGAAGACAACCAGAGCTAGAGGAGCAAAACCACAGCTCGAGGAACAAATCCAGAGCCCGAGGAAAGAAAGCAGAGCCCGAGGAACGAAACCAGAGCCCGAGAAACAAAACCAGATCGCGAAGAACAAAAGGAGGCCCCGAGGAACAAAACCAGAGCCCGTGGAATTATACTAGAGTCCGAGGAACAAAACCAGAACCCGAGAAATTAAACCAGAGCCCGAGGAAGAAAACCAGAACCCGAGGAAAAAAACCAGAGACGGAGGAACAAATGCTGGGCCTGAGGAGCAAAACGAGACCCGTGGACGCAAACCAGAGCCCGAGGAGCTAAAGCAGAGATGGAAGAACAAAACCAGAGCCCGGGCAACAAAACCAGCCCTCGAGGAAGAAAACCAGGGCCCGAGGAAAAAAACCAGAGCCCGAGGAAGACAACCAGAGCTAGAGGAGCAAAACCACAGCTCGAGGAAGAAAACCAGAGCCCGAGGAAAGAAACCAGAGCCCGAGGAACGAAACCAGAGCCCGAGAAACAAAACCAGATCGTGAAGAACAAAAGGAGGCCCCGAGGAACAAAACCAGAGCCCGTGGAATTATACTAGAGTCCGAGGAACAAAACCAGAGGCCGAGGAAAGAAACCAGAGCCCAAGGAACAAAAACAGGTCCCGAAGAACAAAAGGAGAGTCTGAGGAAGAAAACGAGACCCCGAGGAACAAAACTAGCCCTCGAGGAAGAATACCAGAGCCCGAGGAAGAAAACCAGAGCCCGAGGAAGACAACCAGAGCTAGAGGAGCAAAACCACAGCTCGAGGAACAAAACCAGAGCCCGAGGAAAGAAACCAGAGCCCGAGGAAGAAAACCAGAGCCCGAGGAACAAAACCAGATCCCGAAGAACAAAAGGAGGGCCCGAGGAATAAAACCAGACCCCGAGGAACAAAACTAGCCCTCGAGGAAGAAAACCAGAGCCCGAGGAAGAAAACCAGAGCCCGAGGAAGACAACGAGAGATAGAGGAGCAAAACCACAGCTCAAGGAACAAAACGAGCTCCCGAGGAAAGAAACCACAGCCCGAGGAATAAAACCAGATCCCGAGGAGCAAAACCAGATCGCGAAGAACAAAAGGAGGCCCCAAGGAACAAAACCAGAGCCCGTGGAATTATACTAGAGTCCGAGGAACAGAACCAGAGCCCGAGGAAAGAAACCAGAGCCCAAGGAACAAAAACAGGTCCCGAAGAACAAAAGGAGAGTCTGAGGAAGAAAACGAGACCCCGAGGAACAAAACTAGCCCTCGAGGAAGAATACCAGAGCCCGAGGAAGAAAACCAGAGCCCGAGGAAGACAACCAGAGCTAGAGGAGCAAAACCACAGCTCGAGGAACAAAACCAGAGCCCGAGGAAAGAAACCAGAGCCCGAGGAAGAAAACCAGAGCCCGAGGAACAAAACCAGATCCCGAAGAACAAAAGGAGGGCCCGAGGAATAAAACCAGACCCCGAGGAACAAAACTAGCCCTCGAGGAAGAAAACCAGAGCCCGAGGAAGAAAACCAGAGCCCGAGGAAGACAACGAGAGCTAGAGGAGCAAAACCACAGCTCAAGGAACAAAACGAGCTCCCGAGGAAAGAAACCAGAGCCCGAGGAATAAAACCAGATCCCGAGGAGCAAAACCAGATCGCGAAGAACAAAAGGAGGCCCCAAGGAACAAAACCAGAGCCCGTGGAATTATACTAGAGTCCGAGGAACAAAACCAGAGCCCGAGGAAAAAAACCAGAGCCTGAGGAACAAAAGCAGAGCCCGTGGAATTATACTAGAGTCCGAGGAACAAAACCAGAGCCCGAGGAAAAAAAACAGAGCCTGAGGAACAAAAGCAGAGCCCGTGGAACTAAACCAGAGCCCGGGGAACAAAACCAGAGGCCGAGAAAAAAAAACAGGGGCAGAGGAACAAAAAAAGAGGCCGAGGAACAATACCAGAGCCCGAGAAATTAAACCAGAGCCCGAGGAAGAAAACCAGAACCCGAGGAAGAAACGGTGGGCCCGAGGAACAAAACGAGACCCGTGGACCCAAACCAGAGCCCGAGGAGCTAAAGCAGAGCTGGAAGAACAAAACCAGAGCCCGGGGAACAAAACCAGAGCCCGAGGAAAGAAAGCAGAGCCCGAGGAACGAAACCAGAGCCCGAGAAACAAAACCAGATCGCGAAGAACAAAAGGAGGCCCCGAGGAACAAAACCAGAGCCTGTGGAATTATACTAGAGTCCGAGGAACAAAACCAGAACCCGAGAAATTAAACCAGAGCCCGAGGAAGAAAACCAGAACCCGAGGAACAAAACCAGAGACGGAGGAACAAATGCTGGGCCTGAGGAGCAAAACGAGACCCGTGGACGCAAACCAGAGCCCGAGGAGCTAAAGCAGAGATGGAAGAACAAAACCAGAGCCCGGGGAACAAAACCAGCCCTCGAGGAAGAAAACCAGAGCCCGAGGAAAAAAACCAGAGCCCGAGGAAGACAACCAGAGCTAGAGGAGCAAAACCACAGCTCGAGGAAGAAAACCAGAGCCCGAGGAAAGAAACCAGAGCCCGAGGAACGAAACCAGAGCCCGAGAAACAAAACCAGATCGTGAAGAACAAAAGGAGGCCCCGAGGAACAAAACCAGAGCCCGTGGAATTATACTACAGTCCGAGGAACAAAACCAGAGGCCGAGGAAAGAAACCAGAGCCCAAGGAACAAAAACAGGTCCCGAAGAACAAAAGGAGAGTCTGAGGAAGAAAATGAGACCCCGAGGAACAAAACTAGCCCTCGAGGAAGAATACCAGAGCCCGAGGAAGAAAACCAGAGCCCGAGGAAGACAACCAGAGCTAGAGGAGCAAAACCACAGCTCGAGGAACAAAACCAGAGCCCGAGGAAAGAAACCAGAGCCCGAGGAAGAAAACCAGAGCCCGAGGAACAAAACCAGAACCCGAAGAACAAAAGGAGGGCCCGAGGAATAAAACCAGACCCCGAGGAACAAAACTAGCCCTCGAGGAAGAAAACCAGAGCCCGAGGAAGAAAACCAGAGCCCGAGGAAGACAACGAGAGCTAGAGGAGCAAAACCACAGCTCGAGGAACAAAACGAGCTCCCGAGGAAAGAAAACAGAGCCCGAGGAACAAAACCAGATCCCAAGGAACAAAACCAGATCGCGAAGAACAAAAGGAGGCCCCGAGGAACAAAACCAGAGCTCGGGAATTATACTAGAGTCCGAGGAACAAAACCAGAGCCTGAGGAATAAAAACAGAGCCTGAGGAACAAAACCAGAGCCAATGGAACTAAAACAGAGCTCGAGGAACAAAACCAGAACCCGAGGAATTAAACCAGAGCCCGAGGAAGAAAACTAGAACCCGAGGAACAAAACCAGAGACCGAGGAACAAATGGTGGGCCTGAGGAACAACAAGAGACCCGTGGACCCAAAGAACAGCCCGAGGAGCTAAAGCAGAGCTGGAAGAAAAAAAACAGAGCCCGGGGAACAAAACCAGCCCTCGAGGAAGAAAACCAGAGCCCGAGGAAGAAAACCAGAGCCCGAGGAAGAAAACCAGAGCTAGAGGAGCAAAACCACAGCTCGAGGAACAAAACCAGAGGCCGAGGAAAGAAACCAGAGCCCGAGGAAGAAAACCAGAGCCCGAGGAACAAAACCAGATCCCGAAGAACAAAAGGAGGGCCCGAGGAATAAAACCAGAGCCCGAGGAACAAAACTAGCCCTCGAGGAAGAAAACCAGAGCCCGAGGAACAAAACCAGATCGCGAAGAACAAAAGGAGGCCCCAAGGAACAAAACCAGAGCCCGTGGAATTATACTAGAGTCCGAGGAACAAAACCAGAGCCCGAGGAAAAAAAACAGAGCCTGAGGAACAAAAGCAGAGCCCGTGGAACTAAACCAGAGCCCGGGGAACAAAACCAGAGGCCGAGAAAAAAAAACAGGGGCAGAGGAACAAAAAAAGAGGCCGAGGAACAATACCAGAGCCCGAGAAATTAAACCAGCGCCCGAGGAAGAAAACCAGAACCCGAGGAAGAAACGGTGGGCCCGAGGAACAAAACGAGACCCGTGGACCCAAAGCACAGCCCGAGGAGCTAAAGCAGAGCTGGAAGAACAAAACCAGAGCCCGGGGAACAAAACCAGCCCTCGACGAAGAAAACCAGGGCCCGAGGAAGAAAACCAGAGCCCGAGGAAGACAACCAGAGCTAGAGGAGCAAAACCACAGCTCGAGGAACAAATCCAGAGCCCGAGGAAAGAAAGCAGAGCCCGAGGAACGAAACCAGAGCCCGAGAAACAAAACCAGATCGCGAAGAACAAAAGGAGGCCCCGAGGAACAAAACCAGAGCCCGTGGAATTATACTAGAGTCCGAGGAACAAAACCAGAACCCGAGAAATTAAACCAGAGCCCGAGGAAGAAAACCAGAACCCGAGGAAAAAAACCAGAGACGGAGGAACAAATGCTGGGCCTGAGGAGCAAAACGAGACCCGTGGACGCAAACCAGAGCCCGAGGAGCTAAAGCAGAGCTGGAAGAACAAAACCAGAGCCCGGGCAACAAAACCAGCCCTCGAGGAAGAAAACCAGGGCCCGAGGAAAAAAACCAGAGCCCGAGGAAGACAACCAGAGCTAGAGGAGCAAAACCACAGCTCGAGGAAGAAAACCAGAGCCCGAGGAAAGAAACCAGAGCCCGAGGAACGAAACCAGAGCCCGAGAAACAAAACCAGATCGTGAAGAACAAAAGGAGGCCCCGAGGAACAAAACCAGAGCCCGTGGAATTATACTAGAGTCCGAGGAACAAAACCAGAGGCCGAGGAAAGAAACCAGAGCCCAAGGAACAAAAACAGGTCCCGAAGAACAAAAGGAGAGTCTGAGGAAGAAAACGAGACCCCGAGGAACAAAACTAGCCCTCGAGGAAGAATACCAGAGCCCGAGGAAGAAAACCAGAGCCCGAGGAAGACAACCAGAGCTAGAGGAGCAAAACCACAGCTCGAGGAACAAAACCAGAGCCCGAGGAAAGAAACCAGAGCCCGAGGAAGAAAACCAGAGCCCGAGGAACAAAACCAGATCCCGAAGAACAAAAGGAGGGCCCGAGGAATAAAACCAGACCCCGAGGAACAAAACTAGCCCTCGAGGAAGAAAACCAGAGCCCGAGGAAGAAAACCAGAGCCCGAGGAAGACAACGAGAGATAGAGGAGCAAAACCACAGCTCAAGGAACAAAACGAGCTCCCGAGGAAAGAAACCACAGCCCGAGGAATAAAACCAGATCCCGAGGAGCAAAACCAGATCGCGAAGAACAAAAGGAGGCCCCAAGGAACAAAACCAGAGCCCGTGGAATTATACTAGAGTCCGAGGAACAGAACCAGAGCCCGAGGAAAAAAACCAGAGCCTGAGGAACAAAAGCAGAGCCCGTGGAATTATACTAGAGTCCGAGGAACAAAACCAGAGCCCGAGGAAAAAAAACAGAGCCTGAGGAACAAAAGCAGAGCCCGTGGAACTAAACCAGAGCCCGGGGAACAAAACCAGAGGCCGAGAAAAAAAAACAGGGGCAGAGGAACAAAAAAAGAGGCCGAGGAACAATACCAGAGCCCGAGAAATTAAACCAGAGCCCGAGGAAGAAAACCAGAACCCGAGGAAGAAACGGTGGGCCCGAGGAACAAAACGAGACCCGTGGACCCAAACCAGAGCCCGAGGAGCTAAAGCAGAGCTGGAAGAACAAAACCAGAGCCCGGGGAACAAAACCAGAGCCCGAGGAAAGAAAGCAGAGCCCGAGGAACGAAACCAGAGCCCGAGAAACAAAACCAGATCGCGAAGAACAAAAGGAGGCCCCGAGGAACAAAACCAGAGCCTGTGGAATTATACTAGAGTCCGAGGAACAAAACCAGAACCCGAGAAATTAAACCAGAGCCCGAGGAAGAAAACCAGAACCCGAGGAACAAAACCAGAGACGGAGGAACAAATGCTGGGCCTGAGGAGCAAAACGAGACCCGTGGACGCAAACCAGAGCCCGAGGAGCTAAAGCAGAGATGGAAGAACAAAACCAGAGCCCGGGGAACAAAACCAGCCCTCGAGGAAGAAAACCAGAGCCCGAGGAAAAAAACCAGAGCCCGAGGAAGACAACCAGAGCTAGAGGAGCAAAACCACAGCTCGAGGAAGAAAACCAGAGCCCGAGGAAAGAAACCAGAGCCCGAGGAACGAAACCAGAGCCCGAGAAACAAAACCAGATCGTGAAGAACAAAAGGAGGCCCCGAGGAACAAAACCAGAGCCCGTGGAATTATACTACAGTCCGAGGAACAAAACCAGAGGCCGAGGAAAGAAACCAGAGCCCAAGGAACAAAAACAGGTCCCGAAGAACAAAAGGAGAGTCTGAGGAAGAAAATGAGACCCCGAGGAACAAAACTAGCCCTCGAGGAAGAATACCAGAGCCCGAGGAAGAAAACCAGAGCCCGAGGAAGACAACCAGAGCTAGAGGAGCAAAACCACAGCTCGAGGAACAAAACCAGAGCCCGAGGAAAGAAACCAGAGCCCGAGGAAGAAAACCAGAGCCCGAGGAACAAAACCAGAACCCGAAGAACAAAAGGAGGGCCCGAGGAATAAAACCAGACCCCGAGGAACAAAACTAGCCCTCGAGGAAGAAAACCAGAGCCCGAGGAAGAAAACCAGAGCCCGAGGAAGACAACGAGAGCTAGAGGAGCAAAACCACAGCTCGAGGAACAAAACGAGCTCCCGAGGAAAGAAAACAGAGCCCGAGGAACAAAACCAGATCCCAAGGAACAAAACCAGATCGCGAAGAACAAAAGGAGGCCCCGAGGAACAAAACCAGAGCTCGGGAATTATACTAGAGTCCGAGGAACAAAACCAGAGCCTGAGGAATAAAAACAGAGCCTGAGGAACAAAACCAGAGCCAATGGAACTAAAACAGAGCTCGAGGAACAAAACCAGAACCCGAGGAATTAAACCAGAGCCCGAGGAAGAAAACTAGAACCCGAGGAACAAAACCAGAGACCGAGGAACAAATGGTGGGCCTGAGGAACAACAAGAGACCCGTGGACCCAAAGAACAGCCCGAGGAGCTAAAGCAGAGCTGGAAGAAAAAAAACAGAGCCCGGGGAACAAAACCAGCCCTCGAGGAAGAAAACCAGAGCCCGAGGAAGAAAACCAGAGCCCGAGGAAGAAAACCAGAGCTAGAGGAGCAAAACCACAGCTCGAGGAACAAAACCAGAGGCCGAGGAAAGAAACCAGAGCCCGAGGAAGAAAACCAGAGCCCGAGGAACAAAACCAGATCCCGAAGAACAAAAGGAGGGCCCGAGGAATAAAACCAGAGCCCGAGGAACAAAACTAGCCCTCGAGGAAGAAAACCAGAGCCCGAGGAACAAAACCAGATCGCGAAGAACAAAAGGAGGCCCCAAGGAACAAAACCAGAGCCCGTGGAATTATACTAGAGTCCGAGGAACAAAACCAGAGCCCGAGGAAAAAAAACAGAGCCTGAGGAACAAAAGCAGAGCCCGTGGAACTAAACCAGAGCCCGGGGAACAAAACCAGAGGCCGAGAAAAAAAAACAGGGGCAGAGGAACAAAAAAAGAGGCCGAGGAACAATACCAGAGCCCGAGAAATTAAACCAGCGCCCGAGGAAGAAAACCAGAACCCGAGGAAGAAACGGTGGGCCCGAGGAACAAAACGAGACCCGTGGACCCAAACCAGAGCCCGAGGAGCTAAAGCAGAGCTGGAAGAACAAAACCAGAGCCCGGGGAACAAAACCAGCCCTCGACGAAGAAAACCAGGGCCCGAGGAAGAAAACCAGAGCCCGAGGAAGACAACCAGAGCTAGAGGAGCAAAACCACAGCTCGAGGAACAAATCCAGAGCCCGAGGAAAGAAAGCAGAGCCCGAGGAACGAAACCAGAGCCCGAGAAACAAAACCAGATCGCGAAGAACAAAAGGAGGCCCCGAGGAACAAAACCAGAGCCCGTGGAATTATACTAGAGTCCGAGGAACAAAACCAGAACCCGAGAAATTAAACCAGAGCCCGAGGAAGAAAACCAGAACCCGAGGAAAAAAACCAGAGACGGAGGAACAAATGCTGGGCCTGAGGAGCAAAACGAGACCCGTGGACGCAAACCAGAGCCCGAGGAGCTAAAGCAGAGATGGAAGAACAAAACCAGAGCCCGGGCAACAAAACCAGCCCTCGAGGAAGAAAACCAGGGCCCGAGGAAAAAAACCAGAGCCCGAGGAAGACAACCAGAGCTAGAGGAGCAAAACCACAGCTCGAGGAAGAAAACCAGAGCCCGAGGAAAGAAACCAGAGCCCGAGGAACGAAACCAGAGCCCGAGAAACAAAACCAGATCGTGAAGAACAAAAGGAGGCCCCGAGGAACAAAACCAGAGCCCGTGGAATTATACTAGAGTCCGAGGAACAAAACCAGAGGCCGAGGAAAGAAACCAGAGCCCAAGGAACAAAAACAGGTCCCGAAGAACAAAAGGAGAGTCTGAGGAAGAAAACGAGACCCCGAGGAACAAAACTAGCCCTCGAGGAAGAATACCAGAGCCCGAGGAAGAAAACCAGAGCCCGAGGAAGACAACCAGAGCTAGAGGAGCAAAACCACAGCTCGAGGAACAAAACCAGAGCCCGAGGAAAGAAACCAGAGCCCGAGGAAGAAAACCAGAGCCCGAGGAACAAAACCAGATCCCGAAGAACAAAAGGAGGGCCCGAGGAATAAAACCAGACCCCGAGGAACAAAACTAGCCCTCGAGGAAGAAAACCAGAGCCCGAGGAAGAAAACCAGAGCCCGAGGAAGACAACGAGAGATAGAGGAGCAAAACCACAGCTCAAGGAACAAAACGAGCTCCCGAGGAAAGAAACCACAGCCCGAGGAATAAAACCAGATCCCGAGGAGCAAAACCAGATCGCGAAGAACAAAAGGAGGCCCCAAGGAACAAAACCAGAGCCCGTGGAATTATACTAGAGTCCGAGGAACAGAACCAGAGCCCGAGGAAAAAAACCAGAGCCTGAGGAAAAAAAGCAGAGCCCGTGGAATTATACTAGAGTCCGAGGAACAAAACCAGAGCCCGAGGAAAAAAAACAGAGCCTGAGGAACAAAAGCAGAGCCCGTGGAACTAAACCAGAGCCCGGGGAACAAAACCAGAGGCCGAGAAAAAAAAACAGGGGCAGAGGAACAAAAAAAGAGGCCGAGGAACAATACCAGAGCCCGAGAAATTAAACCAGAGCCCGAGGAAGAAAACCAGAACCCGAGGAAGAAACGGTGGGCCCGAGGAACAAAACGAGACCCGTGGACCCAAACCAGAGCCCGAGGAGCTAAAGCAGAGCTGGAAGAACAAAACCAGAGCCCGGGGAACAAAACCAGCCCTCGAGGAAGAAAACCAGGGCCCGAGGAAGAAAACCAGAGCCCGAGGAAGACAACCAGAGCTAGAGGAGCAAAACCACAGCTCGAGGAACAAATCCAGAGCCCGAGGAAAGAAAGCAGAGCCCGAGGAACGAAACCAGAGCCTGAGAAACAAAACCAGATCGCGAAGAACAAAAGGAGGCCCCGAGGAACAAAACCAGAGCCTGTGGAATTATACTAGAGTCCGAGGAACAAAACCAGAACCCGAGAAATTAAACCAGAGCCCGAGGAAGAAAACCAGAACCTGAGGAACAAAACCAGAGACGGAGGAACAAATGCTGGGCCTGAGGAGCAAAACGAGACCCGTGGACGCAAACCAGAGCCCGAGGAACTAAAGCGGAGCTGGAAGAACAAAACCAGAGCCCGGGCAACAAAACCAGCCCTCGAGGAAGAAAACCAGAGCCCGAGGAAAAAAACCAGAGCCCGAGGAAGACAACGAGAGCTAGAGGAGCAAAACCACAGCTCGAGGAAGAAAACCAGAGCCCGAGGAAAGAAACCAGAGCCCGAGGAACGAAACCAGAGCCCGAGAAACAAAACCAGATCGTGAAGAACAAAAGGAGGCCCCGAGGAACAAAACCAGAGCCCGTGGAATTATACTAGAGTCCGAGGAACAAACCCAGAGGCCGAGGAAAGAAACCAGAGCCCAAGGAACAAAAACAGGTCCCGAAGAACAAAAGGAGAGTCTGAGGAAGAAAACGAGACCCCGAGGAACAAAACTAGCCCTCGAGGAAGAATACCAGAGCCCGAGGAAGAAAACCAGAGCCCGAGGAAGACAACCAGAGCTAGAGGAGCAAAACCACAGCTCGAGGAACAAAACCAGAGCCCGAGGAAAGAAACCAGAGCCCGAGGAAGAAAACCAGAGCCCGAGGAACAAAACCAGATCCCGAAGAACAAAAGGAGGGCCCGAGGAATAAAACCAGACCCCGAGGAACAAAACTAGCCCTCGAGGAAGAAAACCAGAGCCCGAGGAAGAAAACCAGAGCCCGAGGAAGACAACGAGAGATAGAGGAGCAAAACCACAGCTCAAGGAACAAAACGAGCTCCCGAGGAAAGAAACCACAGCCCAAGGAATAAAACAAGATCCCGAGGAGCAAAACCAGATCGCGAAGAACAAAAGGAGGCCCCAAGGAACAAAACCAGAGCCCGTGGAATTATACTAGAGTCCGAGGAACAAAACCAGAGCCCGAGGAAAAAAACCAGAGCCTGAGGAACAAAAGCAGAGCCCGTGGAATTATACTAGAGTCCGAGGAACAAAACCAGAGCCCGAGGAAAAAAAACAGAGCCTGAGGAACAAAAGCAGAGCCCGTGGAACTAAACCAGAGCCCGGGGAACAAAACCAGAGGCCGAGAAAAAAAAACAGGGGCAGAGGAACAAAAAAAGAGGCCGAGGAACAATACCAGAGCCCGAGAAATTAAACCAGAGCGCGAGGAAGAAAACCAGAACCCGAGGAAGAAACGGTGGGCCCGAGGAACAAAACGAGACCCGTGGACCCAAACCAGAGCCTGAGGAGCTAAAGCAGAGCTGGAAGAACAAAACCAGAGCCCGGGGAACAAAACCAGCCCTCGACGAAGAAAACCAGGGCCCGAGGAAGAAAACCAGAGCCCGAGGAAGACAACCAGAGCTAGAGGAGCAAAACCACAGCTCGAGGAACAAATCCAGAGCCCGAGGAAAGAAAGCAGAGCCCGAGGAACGAAACCAGAGCCTGAGAAACAAAACCAGATCGCGAAGAACAAAAGGAGGCCCCGAGGAACAAAACCAGAGCCTGTGGAATTATACTAGAGTCCGAGGAACAAAACCAGAACCCGAGAAATTAAACCAGAGCCCGAGAAAAAAAACCAGAGCCTAAGGAACAAAACCAGAGCCAATGGAACTAAAGCAGAGCTCGAGGAACAAAACTAGAACCCGAGAAATTAAACCAGAGGCCGAGGAAGAAAACCAGAACCTGAGGAACAAAACCAGAGACGGAGGAACAAATGCTGGGCCTGAGGAGCAAAACGAGACCCGTGGACGCAAACCAGAGCCCGAGGAGCTAAAGCAGAGCTGGAAGAACAAAACCAGAGCCCGGGCAACAAAACCAGCCCTCGAGGAAGAAAACCAGAGCCCGAGGAAAAAAACCAGAGCCCGAGGAAGACAACCAGAGCTAGAGGAGCAAAACCACAGCTCGAGGAAGAAAACCAGAGCCCGAGGAAAGAAACCAGAGCCCGAGGAACGAAACCAGAGCCCGAGAAACAAAACCAGATCGTGAAGAACAAAAGGAGGCCCCGAGGAACAAAACCAGAGCCCGTGGAATTATACTAGAGTCCGAGGAACAAAACCAGAGGCCGAGGAAAGAAACCAGAGCCCAAGGAACAAAAACAGGTCCCGAAGAACAAAAGGAGAGTCTGAGGAAGAAACGAGACCCCGAGGAACAAAACTAGCCCTCGAGGAAGAATACCAGAGCCCGAGGAAGAAAACCAGAGCCCGAGGAAGACAACCAGAGCTAGAGGAGCAAAACCACAGCTCGAGGAACAAAACCAGAGCCCAAGGAAAGAAACCAGAGCCCGAGGAAGAAAACCAGAGCCCGAGGAACAAAACCAGATCCCGAAGAACAAAAGGAGGGCCCGAGGAATAAAACCAGAGCCCGAGGAACAAAACTAGCCCTCGAGGAAGAAAACCAGAGCCCGAGGAACAAACCCAGAGCCCGAGGAAGACAACGAGAGCTAGAGGAGCAAAACCACAGCTCGAGGAACAAAACGAGCTCCCGAGGAAAGAAACCAGAGCCCGAGGAACAAAACCAGATCCCGAGGAGCAAAACCAGATCGCGAAGAACAAAAGGAGGCCCCAAGGAACAAAACCAGAGCCCGTGGAATTATACTAGAGTCCGAGGAACAAAACCAGAGCCCGAGGAAAAAAAACAGAGCCTGAGGAACAAAAGCAGAGCCCGTGGAACTAAACCAGAGCCCGGGGAACAAAACCAGAGGCCGAGAAAAAAAAACAGGGGCAGAGGAACAAAAAAAGAGGCCGAGGAACAATACCAGAGCCCGAGAAATTAAACCAGAGCCCGAGGAAGAAAACCAGAACCCGAGGAAGAAACGGTGGGCCCGAGGAACAAAACGAGACCCGTGGACCCAAACCAGAGCCCGAGGAGCTAAAGCAGAGCTGGAAGAACAAAACCAGAGCCCGGGGAACAAAACCAGCCCTCGACGAAGAAAACCAGGGCCCGAGGAAGAAAACCAGAGCCCGAGGAAGACAACCAGAGCTAGAGGAGCAAAACCACAGCTCGAGGAACAAATCCAGAGCCCGAGGAAAGAAAGCAGAGCCCGAGGAACGAAACCAGAGCCTGAGAAACAAAACCAGATCGCGAAGAACAAAAGGAGGCCCCGAGGAACAAAACCAGAGCCTGTGGAATTATACTAGAGTCCGAGGAACAAAACCAGAACCCGAGAAATTAAACCAGAGCCCGAGGAAGAAAACCAGAACCTGAGGAACAAAACCAGAGACGGAGGAACAAATGCTGGGCCTGAGGAGCAAAACGAGACCCGTGGACGCAAACCAGAGCCCGAGGAGCTAAAGCGGAGCTGGAAGAACAAAACCAGAGCCCGGGCAACAAAACCAGCCCTCGAGGAAGAAAACCAGAGCCCGAGGAAAAAAACCAGAGCCCGAGGAAGACAAACAGAGCTAGAGGAGCAAAACCACAGCTCGAGGAAGAAAACCAGAGCCCGAGGAAAGAAACCAGAGCCCGAGGAACGAAACCAGAGCCCGAGAAACAAAACCAGATCGTGAAGAACAAAAGGAGGCCCCGAGGAACAAAACCAGAGCCCGTGGAATTATACTAGAGTCCGAGGAACAAAACCAGAGGCCGAGGAAAGAAACCAGAGCCCAAGGAACAAAAACAGGTCCCGAAGAACAAAAGGAGAGTCTGAGGAAGAAAATGAGACCCCGAGGAACAAAACTAGCCCTCGAGGAAGAATACCAGAGCCCGAGGAAGAAAACCAGAGCCCGAGGAAGACAACCAGAGCTAGAGGAGCAAAACCACAGCTCGAGGAACAAAACCAGAGCCCGAGGAAAGAAACCAGAGCCCGAGGAACAAAACCAGATCCCAAGGAACAAAACCAGATCGCGAAGAACAAAAGGAGGCCCCGAGGAACAAAACCAGAGCTCGTGGAATTATACTAGAGTCCGAGGAACAAAACCAGAGCCTGAGGAATAAAAACAGAGCCTGAGGAACAAAACCAGAGCCAATGGAACTAAAACAGAGCTCGAGGAACAAAACCAGAACCCGAGAAATTAAACCAGAGCCCGAGGAAGAAAACTAGAACCCGAGGAACAAAACCAGAGACCGAGGAACAAATGGTGGGCCTGAGGAACAACAAGAGACCCGTGGACCCAAAGAACAGCCCGAGGAGCTAAAGCAGAGCTGGAAGAAAAAAACCAGAGCCCGGGGAACAAAACCAGCCCTCGAGGAAGAAAACCAGAGCCCGAGGAAGAAAACCAGAGCCCGAGGAAGACAACCAGAGCTAGAGGAGCAAAACCACAGCTCGAGGAACAAAACCAGAGCCCGAGGAAAGAAACCAGAGCCCGAGGAAGAAAACCAGAGCCCGAGGAACAAAACCAGATCCCGAAGAACAAAAGGAGGGCCCGAGGAATAAAACCAGAGCCCGAGGAACAAAACTAGCCCTCGAGGAAGAAAACCAGAGCCCGAGGAACAAAACCAGATCGCGAAGAACAAAAGGAGGCCCCAAGGAACAAAACCAGAGCCCGTGGAATTATACTAGAGTCCGAGGAACAAAACCAGAGCCCGAGGAAAAAAAACAGAGCCTGAGGAACAAAAGCAGAGCCCGTGGAAATAAACCAGAGCCCGGGGAACAAAACCAGAGGCCGAGAAAAAAAAACAGGGGCAGAGGAACAAAAAAAGAGGCCGAGGAACAATACCAGAGCCCGAGAAATTAAACCAGCGCCCGAGGAAGAAAACCAGAACCCGAGGAAGAAACGGTGGGCCCGAGGAACAAAACGAGACCCGTGGACCCAAACCAGAGCCCGAGGAGCTAAAACAGAGCTGGAAGAACAAAACCAGAGCCCGGGCAACAAAACCAGCACTCGAGGAAGAAAACCAGGGCCCGAGGAAGAAAACCAGAGCCCGAGGAAGACAACGAGAGCTAGAGGAGCAAAACCACAGCTCGAGGAACAAATCCAGAGCCCGAGGAAAGAAAGCAGAGCCCGAGGAACGAAACCAGAGCCCGAGAAACAAAACCAGATCGCGAAGAACAAAAGGAGGCCCCGAGGAACAAATCCAGAGCCCGTGGAATTATACTAGAGTCCGAGGAACAAAACCAGAGCCCGAGGAAAAAAACCAGAGCCTAAGGAACAAAACCAGAGCCAATGGAACTAAAGCAGAGCTCGAGGAACAAAACCAGAACCCGAGAAATTAAACCAGAGCCCGAGGAAGAAAACCAGAACCCGAGGAAAAAAACCAGAGACGGAGGAACAAATGCTGGGCCTGAGGAGCAAAACGAGACCCGTGGACGCAAACCAGAGCCCGAGGAGCTAAAGCAGAGCTGGAAGAACAAAACCAGAGCCCGGGCAACAAAACCAGCCCTCGAGGAAGAAAACCAGAGCCCGAGGAAAAAAACCAGAGCCCGAGGAAGACAACCAGAGCTAGAGGAGCAAAACCACAGCTCGAGGAAGAAAACCAGAGCCTGAGGAAAGAAACCAGAGCCCGAGGAACGAAACCAGAGCCCGAGAAACAAAACCAGATCGTGAAGAACAAAAGGAGGCCCCGAGGAACAAAACCAGAGCCCGTGGAATTATACTAGAGTCCGAGGAACAAAACCAGAGGCCGAGGAAAGAAACCAGAGCCCAAGGAACAAAAACAGGTCCCGAAGAACAAAAGGAGAGTCTGAGGAAGAAACGAGACCCCGAGGAACAAAACTAGCCCTCGAGGAAGAATACCAGAGCCCGAGGAAGAAAACCAGAGCCCGAGGAAGACAACCAGAGCTAGAGGAGCAAAACCACAGCTCGAGGAACAAAACCAGAGCCCAAGGAAAGAAACCAGAGCCCGAGGAAGAAAACCAGAGCCCGAGGAACAAAACCAGATCCCGAAGAACAAAAGGAGGGCCCGAGGAATAAAACCAGAGCCCGAGGAACAAAACTAGCCCTCGAGGAAGAAAACCAGAGCCCGAGGAACAAACCCAGAGCCCGAGGAAGACAACGAGAGCTAGAGGAGCAAAACCACAGCTCAAGGAACAAAACGAGCTCCCGAGGAAAGAAAACAGAGCCCGAGGAACAAAACCAGATCCCGAGGAGCAAAACCAGATCCCGAAGAACAAAAGGAGGCCCCAAGGAACAAAACCAGAGCCCGTGGAATTATACTAGAGTCCGAGGAACAAAACCAGAGCCCGAGGAAAAAAAACAGAGCCTGAGGAACAAAAGCAGAGCCCGTGGAACTAAACCAGAGCCCGGGGAACAAAACCAGAGGCCGAGAAAAAAAAACAGGGGCAGAGGAACAAAAAAAGAGGCCGAGGAACAATACCAGAGCCCGAGAAATTAAACCAGAGCCCGAGGAAGAAAACCAGAACCCGAGGAAGAAACGGTGGGCCCGAGGAACAAAACGAGACCCGTGGACCCAAACCAGAGCCCGAGGAGCTAAAGCAGAGCTGGAAGAACAAAACCAGAGCCCGGGGAACAAAACCAGCCCTCGACGAAGAAAACCAGGGCCCGAGGAAGAAAACCAGAGCCCGAGGAAGACAACCAGAGCTAGAGGAGCAAAACCACAGCTCGAGGAACAAATCCAGAGCCCGAGGAAAGAAAGCAGAGCCCGAGAAACAAAACCAGATCGCGAAGAACAAAAGGAGGCCCCGAGGAACAAAACCAGAGCCCGTGGAATTATACTAGAGTCCGAGGAACAAAACCAGAGCCCGAGGAAAAAAACCAGAGCCTAAGGAACAAAACCAGAGCCAATGGAACTAAAGCAGAGCTCGAGGAACAAAACCAGAACCCGAGAAATTAAACCAGAGCCCGAGGAAGAAAACCAGAACCCGAGGAAAAAAACCAGAGACGGAGGAACAAATGCTGGGCCTGAGGAGCAAAACGAGACCCGTGGACGCAAACCAGAGCCCGAGGAGCTAAAGCAGAGGTGGAAGAACAAAACCAGAGCCCGGGCAACAAAACCAGCCCTCGAGGAAGAAAACCAGAGCCCGAGGAAAAAAACCAGAGCCCGAGGAAGACAACCAGAGCTACAGGAGCAAAACCACAGCTCGAGGAAGAAAACCAGAGCCCGAGGAAAGAAACCAGAGCCCGAGGAACGAAACCAGAGCCCGAGAAACAAAACCAGATCGTGAAGAACAAAAGGAGGCCCCGAGGAACAAAACCAGAGCCCGTGGAATTATACTAGAGTCCGAGGAACAAAACCAGAGGCCGAGGAAAGAAACCAGAGCCCAAGGAACAAAAACAGGTCCCGAAGAACAAAAGGAGAGTCTGAGGAAGAAAACGAGACCCCGAGGAACAAAACTAGCCCTCGAGGAAGAATACCAGAGCCCGAGGAAGAAAACCAGAGCCCGAGGAAGACAACCAGAGCTAGAGGAGCAAAACCACAGCTCGAGGAACAAAACCAGAGCCCGAGGAAAGAAACCAGAGCCCGAGGAAGAAAACCAGAGCCCGAGGAACAAAACCAGATCCCGAAGAACAAAAGGAGGGCCCGAGGAATAAAACCAGACCCCGAGGAACAAAACTAGCCCTCGAGGAAGAAAACCAGAGCCCGAGGAAGAAAACCAGAGCCCAAGGAAGACAACGAGAGCTAGAGGAGCAAAACCACAGCTCGAGGAACAAAACGAGCTCCCGAGGAAAGAAAACAGAGCCCGAGGAACAAAACCAGATCCCAAGGAACAAAACCAGATCGCGAAGAACAAAAGGAGGCCCCGAGGAACAAAACCAGAGCTCGTGGAATTATACTAGAGTCCGAGGAACAGAACCAGAGCCTGAGGAATAAAAACAGAGCCTGAGGAACAAAACCAGAGCCAATGGAACTAAAACAGAGCTCGAGGAACAAAACCAGAACCCGAGGAATTAAACCAGAGCCCGAGGAAGAAAACTAGAACCCGAGGAACAAAACCAGAGACCGAGGAACAAATGGTGGGCCTGAGGAACAAAACCAGACCCGTGGACCCAAAGCACAGCCCGAGGAGCTAAAGCAGAGCTGGAAGAAAAAAACCAGAGCCCGGGCAACAAAACCAGCCCTCGAGGAAGAAAACCAGAGCCCGAGGAAGAAAACCAGAGCCCGAGGAAGACAACCAGAGCTAGAGGAGCAAAACCACAGCTCGAGGAACAAATCCAGAGCCCGAGGAAAGAAAGCAGAGCCCGAGGAACGAAACCAGAGCCCGAGAAACAAAACCAGATCGCGAAGAACAAAAGGAGGCCCCGAGGAACAAAACCAGAGCCCGTGGAATTATACTAGAGTCCGAGGAACAAAACCAGAGCCCGAGGAAAAAAACCAGAGCCTAAGGAACAAAACCAGAGCCAATGGAACTAAAGCAGAGCTCGAGGAACAAAACCAGAACCCGAGAAATTAAACCAGAGCCCGAGGAAGAAAACCAGAACCCGAGGAAAAAAACCAGAGACGGAGGAACAAATGCTGGGCCTGAGGAGCAAAACGAGACCCGTGGACCCAAACCAGAGCCCGAGGAGCTAAAGCAGAGCTGGAAGAACAAAACCAGAGCCCGGGCAACAAAACCAGCCCTCGAGGAAGAAAACCAGAGCCCGAGGAAAAAAACCAGAGCCCGAGGAAGACAACCAGAGCTAGAGGAGCAAAACCACAGCTCGAGGAAGAAAACCAGAGCCCGAGGAAAGAAACCAGAGCCCGAGGAACGAAACCAGAGCCCGAGAAACAAAACCAGATCGTGAAGAACAAAAGGAGGCCCCGAGGAACAAAACCAGAGCCCGTGGAATTATACTAGAGTCCGAGGAACAAAACCAGAGGCCGAGGAAAGAAACCAGAGCCCAAGGAACAAAAACAGGTCCCGAAGAACAAAAGGAGAATCTGAGGAAGAAACGAGACCCCGAGGAACAAAACTAGCCCTCGAGGAAGAATACCAGAGCCCGAGGAAGAAAACCAGAGCCCGAGGAAGACAACCAGAGCTAGAGGAGCAAAACCACAGCTCGAGGAACAAAACCAGAGCCCAAGGAAAGAAACCAGAGCCCGAGGAAGAAAACCAGAGCCCGAGGAACAAAACCAGATCCCGAAGAACAAAAGGAGGGCCCGAGGAATAAAACCAGACCCCGAGGAACAAAACTAGCCCTCGAGGAAGAAAACCAGAGCCCGAGGAACAAACCCAGAGCCCGAGGAAGACAACGAGAGCTAGAGGAGCAAAACCACAGCTCAAGGAACAAAACGAGCTCCCGAGGAAAGAAAACAGAGCCCGAGGAACAAAACCAGATCCCGAGGAGCAAAACCAGATCCCGAAGAACAAAAGGAGGCCCCAAGGAACAAAACCAGAGCCCGTGGAATTATACTAGAGTCCGAGGAACAAAACCAGAGCCCGAGGAAAAAAAACAGAGCCTGAGGAACAAAAGCAGAGCCCGTGCTACTAAACCAGAGCCCGGGGAACAAAACCAGAGGCCGAGAAAAAAAAACAGGGGCAGAGGAACAAAAAAAGAGGCCGAGGAACAATACCAGAGCCCGAGAAATTAAACCAGAGCCCGAGGAAGAAAACCAGAACCCGAGGAAGAAACGGTGGGCCCGAGGAACAAAACGAGACCCGTGGACCCAAACCAGAGCCCGAGGAGCTAAAGCAGAGCTGGAAGAACAAAACCAGAGCCCGGGGAACAAAACCAGCCCTCGATGAAGAAAACCAGGGCCCGAGGAAGAAAACCAGAGCCCGAGGAAGACAACGAGAGCTAGAGGAGCAAAACCACAGCTCGAGGAACAAATCCAGAGCCCGAGGAACGAAACCAGAGCCCGAGAAACAAAACCAGATCGCGAAGAACAAAAGGAGGCCCCGAGGAACAAAACCAGAGCCCGTGGAAATATACTAGAGTCCGAGGAACAAAACCAGAGCCCGAGGAAAAAAAACAGAGCCTAAGGAACAAAACCAGAGCCAATGGAACTAAAGCAGAGCTCGAGGAACAAAACCAGAACCCAAGAAATTAAACCAGAGCCCGAGGAAGAAAACCAGAACCCGAGGAACAAAACCAGAGACGGAGGAGCAAATGCTGGGCCTGAGGAGCAAAACGAGACCCGTGGACGCAAACCAGAGCCCGAGGAGCTAAAGCAGAGCTGGAAGAACAAAACCAGAGCCCGGGCAACAAAACCAGCCCTCGAGGAAGAAAACCAGAGCCCGAGGAAAAAAACCAGAGCCCGAGGAAGACAACCAGAGCTAGAGGAGCAAAACCACAGCTCGAGGAAGAAAACCAGAGCCCGAGGAAAGAAACCAGAGCCCGAGGAACGAAACCAGAGCCCGAGAAACAAAACCAGATCGTGAAGAACAAAAGGAGGCCCCGAGGAACAAAACCAGAGCCCGTGGAATTATACTAGAGTCCGAGGAACAAAACCAGAGGCCGAGGAAAGAAACCAGAGCCCAAGGAACAAAAACAGGTCCCGAAGAACAAAAGGAGAGTCTGAGGAAGAAAATGAGACCCCGAGGAACAAAACTAGCCCTCGAGGAAGAATACCAGAGCCCGAGGAAGAAAACCAGAGCCCGAGGAAGACAACCAGAGCTAGAGGAGCAAAACCACAGCTCGAGGAACAAAACCAGAGCCCGAGGAAAGAAACCAGAGCCCGAGGAAGAAAACCAGAGCCCGAGGAACAAAACCAGATCCCGAAGAACAAAAGGAGGGCCCGAGGAATAAAACCAGACCCCGAGGAACAAAACTAGCCCTCGAGGAAGAAAACCAGAGCCCGAGGAAGAAAACCAGAGCCCAAGGAAGACAACGAGAGCTAGAGGAGCAAAACCACAGCTCGAGGAACAAAACGAGCTCCCGAGGAAAGAAAACAGAGCCCGAGGAACAAAACCAGATCCCAAGGAACAAAACCAGATCGCGAAGAACAAAAGGAGGCCCCGAGGAACAAAACCAGAGCTCGTGGAATTATACTAGAGTCCGAGGAACAGAACCAGAGCCTGAGGAATAAAAACAGAGCCTGAGGAACAAAACCAGAGCCAATGGAACTAAAACAGAGCTCGAGGAACAAAACCAGAACCTGAGGAATTAAACCAGAGCCCGAGGAAGAAAACTAGAACCCGAGGAACAAAACCAGAGACCGAGGAACAAATGGTGGGCCTGAGGAACAAAACGAGACCCGTGGACCCAAAGCACAGCCCGAGGAGCTAAAGCAGAGCTGGAAGAAAAAAACCAGAGCCCGGGCAACAAAACCAGCCCTCGAGGAAGAAAACCAGAGCCCGAGGAAGAAAACCAGAGCCCGAGGAAGACAACCAGAGCTAGAGGAGCAAAACCACAGCTCGAGGAACAAAACCAGAGCCCGAGGAAAGAAACCAGAGCCCGAGGAAGAAAACCAGAGCCCGAGGAACAAAACCAGATCCCGAAGAACAAAAGGAGGGCCCGAGGAATAAAACCAGACCCCGAGGAACAAAACTAGCCCTCGAGGAAGAAAACCAGAGCCCGAGGAACAAACCCAGAGCCCGAGGAAGACAACGAGAGCTACAGGAGCAAAACCACAGCTCAAGGAACAAAACGAGCTCCCGAGGAAAGAAACCAGAGCCCGAGGAACAAAACCAGATCCCGAGGAGCAAAACCAGATCGCGAAGAACAAAAGGAGGCCCCAAGGAACAAAACCAGAGCCCGTGGAATTATACTAGAGTCCGAGGAACAAAACCAGAGCCCGAGGAAAAAAAACAGAGCCTGAGGAACAAAAGCAGAGCCCGTGGAACTAAACCAGAGCCCGGGGAACAAAACCAGAGGCCGAGAAAAAAAAACAGGGGCAGAGGAACAAAAAAAGAGGCCGAGGAACAATACCAGAGCCCGAGAAATTAAACCAGAGCCCGAGGAAGAAAACCAGAACCCGAGGAAGAAACGGTGGGCCCGAGGAACAAAACGAGACCCGTGGACCCAAACCAGAGCCCGAGGAGCTAAAGCAGAGCTGGAAGAACAAAACCAGAGCCCGGGCAACAAAACCAGCCCTCGAGGAAGAAAAAAAGGGCCCGAGAAAGAAAACCAGAGCCCGAGGAAGACAACCAGAGCTAGAGGAGCAAAACCACAGCTCGAGGAACAAATCCAGAGCCCGAGGAAAGAAAGCAGAGCCCGAGGAACGAAACCAGAGCCCGAGAAACAAAACCAGATCGCGAAGAACAAAAGGAGGCCCCGAGGAACAAAACCAGAGCCCGTGGAATTATACTAGAGTCCGAGGAACAAAACCAGAGCCCGAGGAAAAAAACCAGAGCCTAAGGAACAAAACCAGAGCCAATGGAACTAAAGCAGAGCTCGAGGAACAAAACCAGAACCCGAGAAATTAAACCAGAGCCCGAGGAAGAAAACCAGAACCCGAGGAAAAAAACCAGAGACGGAGGAACAAATGCTGGGCCTGAGGAGCAAAACGAGACCCGTGGACGCAAACCAGAGCCCGAGGATCTAAAGCAGAGCTGGAAGAACAAAACCAGAGCCCGGGCAACAAAACCAGCCCTCGAGGAAGAAAACCAGAGCCCGAGGAAAAAAACCAGAGCCCGAGGAAGACAACCAGAGCTAGAGGAGCAAAACCACAGCTCGAGGAAGAAAACCAGAGCCCGAGGAAAGAAACCAGAGCCCGAGGAACGAAACCAGAGCCCGAGAAACAAAACCAGATCGTGAAGAACAAAAGGAGGCCCCGAGGAACAAAAGCAGAGCCCGTGGAATTATACTAGAGTCCGAGGAACAAAACCAGAGGCCGAGGAAAGAAACCAGAGCCCAAGGAACAAAAACAGGTCCCGAAGAACAAAAGGAGAGTCTGAGGAAGAAAACGAGACCCCGAGGAACAAAACTAGCCCTCGAGGAAGAATACCAGAGCCCGAGGAAGAAAACCAGAGCCCGAGGAAGACAACCAGAGCTAGAGGAGCAAAACCACAGCTCGAGGAACAAAACCAGAGCTCAAGGAAAGAAACCAGAGCCCGAGGAACAAAACCAGAGCCCGAGGAACAAAACCAGATCCCGAAGAACAAAAGGAGGGCCCGAGGAATAAAACCAGAGCCCGAGGAACAAAACTAGCCCTCGAGGAAGAAAACCAGAGCCCGAGGAACAAACCCAGAGCCCGAGGAAGACAACGAGAGCTAGAGGAGCAAAACCACAGCTCAAGGAACAAAACGAGCTCCCGAGGAAAGAAACCAGAGCCCGAGGAACAAAACCAGATCCCAAGGAACAAAACCAGATCGCGAAGAACAAAAGGAGGCCCCGAGGAACAAAACCAGAGCTCGTGGAATTATACTAGAGTCCGAGGAACAGAACCAGAGCCTGAGGAATAAAAACAGAGCCTGAGGAACAAAACCAGAGCCAATGGAAC
Source organism: Calonectris borealis (assembly GCF_964195595.1). Classification (NCBI taxonomy): domain Eukaryota; kingdom Metazoa; phylum Chordata; class Aves; order Procellariiformes; family Procellariidae; genus Calonectris; species Calonectris borealis. The sequence goes on along the minus strand of NC_134318.1, from coordinate 598,015 downwards.
TAAAACAGAGCTCGAGGAACAAAACCAGAACCTGAGGAATTAAACCAGAGCCCGAGGAAGAAAACTAGAACCCGAGGAACAAAACCAGAGACCGAGGAACAAATGGTGGGCCTGAGGAACAAAACGAGACCCGTGGACCCAAAGCACAGCCCGAGGAGCTAAAGCAGAGCTGGAAGAAAAAAACCAGAGCCCGGGCAACAAAACCAGCCCTCGAGGAAGAAAACCAGAGCCCGAGGAAGAAAACCAGAGCCCGAGGAAGACAACCAGAGCTAGAGGAGCAAAACCACAGCTCGAGGAACAAAACCAGAGCCCGAGGAAAGAAACCAGAGCCCGAGGAAGAAAACCAGAGCCCGAGGAACAAAACCAGATCCCGAAGAACAAAAGGAGGGCCCGAGGAATAAAACCAGAGCCCGAGGAACAAAACTAGCCCTCGAGGAAGAAAACCAGAGCCCGAGGAACAAACCCAGAGCCCGAGGAAGACAACGAGAGCTACAGGAGCAAAACCACAGCTCAAGGAACAAAACGAGCTCCCGAGGAAAGAAACCAGAGCCCGAGGAACAAAACCAGATCCCGAGGAGCAAAACCAGATCGCGAAGAACAAAAGGAGGCCCCAAGGAACAAAACCAGAGCCCGTGGAATTATACTAGAGTCCGAGGAACAAAACCAGAGCCGGAGGAAAAAAAACAGAGCCTGAGGAACAAAAGCAGAGCCCGTGGAACTAAACCAGAGCCCGGGGAACAAAACCAGAGGCCGAGAAAAAAAAACAGGGGCAGAGGAACAAAAAAAGAGGCCGAGGAACAATACCAGAGCCCGAGAAATTAAACCAGAGCCCGAGGAAGAAAACCAGAACCCGAGGAAGAAACGGTGGGCCCGAGGAACAAAACGAGACCCGTGGACCCAAACCAGAGCCCGAGGAGCTAAAGCAGAGCTGGAAGAACAAAACCAGAGCCCGGGCAACAAAACCAGCCCTCGAGGAAGAAAAAAAGGGCCCGAGAAAGAAAACCAGAGCCCGAGGAAGACAACCAGAGCTAGAGGAGCAAAACCACAGCTCGAGGAACAAATCCAGAGCCCGAGGAAAGAAAGCAGACCCCGAGGAACGAAACCAGAGCCCGAGAAACAAAACCAGATCGCGAAGAACAAAAGGAGGCCCCGAGGAACAAAACCAGAGCCCGTGGAATTATACTAGAGTCCGAGGAACAAAACCAGAGCCCGAGGAAAAAAACCAGAGCCTGAGGAACAAAACCAGAGCCAATGGAACTAAAGCAGAGCTCGAGGAACAAAACCAGAACCCGAGAAATTAAACCAGAGCCCGAGGAAGAAAACCAGAACCCGAGGAAAAAAACCAGAGACGGAGGAACAAATGCTGGGCCTGAGGAGCAAAACGAGACCCGTGGACGCAAACCAGAGCCCGAGGATCTAAAGCAGAGCTGGAAGAACAAAACCAGAGCCCGGGCAACAAAACCAGCCCTCGAGGAAGAAAACCAGAGCCCGAGGAAAAAAACCAGAGCCCGAGGAAGACAACCAGAGCTAGAGGAGCAAAACCACAGCTCGAGGAAGAAAACCAGAGCCCGAGGAAAGAAACCAGAGCCCGAGGAACGAAACCAGAGCCCGAGAAACAAAACCAGATCGTGAAGAACAAAAGGAGGCCCCGAGGAACAAAAGCAGAGCCCGTGGAATTATACTAGAGTCCGAGGAACAAAACCAGAGGCCGAGGAAAGAAACCAGAGCCCAAGGAACAAAAACAGGTCCCGAAGAACAAAAGGAGAGTCTGAGGAAGAAAACGAGACCCCGAGGAACAAAACTAGCCCTCGAGGAAGAATACCAGAGCCCGAGGAAGAAAACCAGAGCCCGAGGAAGACAACCAGAGCTAGAGGAGCAAAACCACAGCTCGAGGAACAAAACCAGAGCTCAAGGAAAGAAACCAGAGCCCGAGGAACAAAACCAGAGCCCGAGGAACAAAACCAGATCCCGAAGAACAAAAGGAGGGCCCGAGGAATAAAACCAGACCCCGAGGAACAAAACTAGCCCTCGAGGAAGAAAACCAGAGCCCGAGGAACAAACCCAGAGCCCGAGGAAGACAACGAGAGCTAGAGGAGCAAAACCACAGCTCAAGGAACAAAACGAGCTCCCGAGGAAAGAAACCAGAGCCCGAGGAACAAAACCAGATCCCAAGGAACAAAACCAGATCGCGAAGAACAAAAGGAGGCCCCGAGGAACAAAACCAGAGCTCGTGGAATTATACTAGAGTCCGAGGAACAGAACCAGAGCCTGAGGAATAAAAACAGAGCCTGAGGAACAAAACCAGAGCCAATGGAACTAAAACAGAGCTCGAGGAACAAAACCAGAACCTGAGGAATTAAACCAGAGCCCGAGGAAGAAAACTAGAACCCGAGGAACAAAACCAGAGACCGAGGAACAAATGGTGGGCCTGAGGAACAAAACGAGACCCGTGGACCCAAAGCACAGCCCGAGGAGCTAAAGCAGAGCTGGAAGAAAAAAACCAGAGCCCGGGCAACAAAACCAGCCCTCGAGGAAGAAAACCAGAGCCCGAGGAAGAAAACCAGAGCCCGAGGAAGACAACCAGAGCTAGAGGAGCAAAACCACAGCTCGAGGAACAAAACCAGAGCCCGAGGAAAGAAACCAGAGCCCGAGGAAGAAAACCAGAGCCCGAGGAACAAAACCAGATCCCGAAGAACAAAAGGAGGGCCCGAGGAATAAAACCAGAGCCCGAGGAACAAAACTAGCCCTCGAGGAAGAAAACCAGAGCCCGAGGAACAAACCCAGAGCCCGAGGAAGACAACGAGAGCTACAGGAGCAAAACCACAGCTCAAGGAACAAAACGAGCTCCCGAGGAAAGAAACCAGAGCCCGAGGAACAAAACCAGATCCCGAGGAGCAAAACCAGATCGCAAAGAACAAAAGGAGGCCCCAAGGAACAAAACCAGAGCCCGTGGAATTATACTAGAGTCCGAGGAACAAAACCAGAGCCCGAGGAAAAAAAACAGAGCCTGAGGAACAAAAGCAGAGCCCGTGGAACTAAACAAGAGCCCGGGGAACAAAACCAGAGGCCGAGAAAAAAAAACAGGGGCAGAGGAACAAAAAAAGAGGCCGAGGAACAATACCAGAGCCCGAGAAATTAAACCAGAGCCCGAGGAAGAAAACCAGAACCCGAGGAAGAAACGGTGGGCCCGAGGAACAAAACGAGACCCGTGGACCCAAACCAGAGCCCGAGGAGCTAAAGCAGAGCTGGAAGAACAAAACCAGAGCCCGGGCAACAAAACCAGCCCTCGAGGAAGAAAACCAGGGCCCGAGAAAGAAAACCAGAGCCCGAGGAAGACAACCAGAGCTAGAGGAGCAAAACCACAGCTCGAGGAACAAATCCAGAGCCCGAGGAAAGAAAGCAGAGCCCGAGGAACGAAACCAGAGCCCGAGAAACAAAACCAGATCGCGAAGAACAAAAGGAGGCCCCGAGGAACAAAACCAGAGCCCGTGGAATTATACTAGAGTCCGAGGAACAAAACCAGAGCCCGAGGAAAAAAACCAGAGCCTAAGGAACAAAACCAGAGCCAATGGAACTAAAGCAGAGCTCGAGGAACAAAACCAGAACCCGAGAAATTAAACCAGAGCCCGAGGAAGAAAACCAGAACCCGAGGAAAAAAACCAGAGACGGAGGAACAAATGCTGGGCCTGAGGAGCAAAACGAGACCCGTGGACCCAAACCAGAGCCCGAGGAGCTAAAGCAGAGCTGGAAGAACAAAACCAGAGCCCGGGCAACAAAACCAGCCCTCGAGGAAGAAAACCAGAGCCCGAGGAAAAAAACCAGAGCCCGAGGAAGACAACCAGAGCTAGAGGAGCAAAACCACAGCTCGAGGAAGAAAACCAGAGCCCGAGGAAAGAAACCAGAGCCCGAGGAACGAAACCAGAGCCCGAGAAACAAAACCAGATCGTGAAGAACAAAAGGAGGCCCCGAGGAACAAAACCAGAGCCCGTGGAATTATACTAGAGTCCGAGGAACAAAACCAGAGGCCGAGGAAAGAAACCAGAGCCCAAGGAACAAAAACAGGTCCCGAAGAACAAAAGGAGAGTCTGAGGAAGAAAACGAGACCCCGAGGAACAAAACTAGCCCTCGAGGAAGAATACCAGAGCCCGAGGAAGAAAACCAGAGCCCGAGGAAGACAACCAGAGCTAGAGGAGCAAAACCACAGCTCGAGGAACAAAACCAGAGCCCGAGGAAAGAAACCAGAGCCCGAGGAAGAAAACCAGAGCCCGAGGAACAAAACCAGATCCCGAAGAACAAAAGGAGGGCCCGAGGAATAAAACCAGACCCCGAGGAACAAAACTAGCCCTCGAGGAAGAAAACCAGAGCCCGAGGAAGAAAACCAGAGCCCAAGGAAGACAACGAGAGCTAGAGGAGCAAAACCACAGCTCAAGGAACAAAACGAGCTCCCGAGGAAAGAAAACAGAGCCCGAGGAACAAAACCAGATCCCAAGGAACAAAACCAGATCGCGAAGAACAAAAGGAGGCCCCGAGGAACAAAACCAGAGCTCGTGGAATTATACTAGAGTCCGAGGAACAGAACCAGAGCCTGAGGAATAAAAACAGAGCCTGAGGAACAAAACCAGAGCCAATGGAACTAAAACAGAGCTCGAGGAACAAAACCAGAACCCGAGAAATTAAACCAGAGCCCGAGGAAGAAAACTAGAACCCGAGGAACAAAACCAGAGACCGAGGAACAAATGGTGGGCCTGAGGAACAAAACGAGACCCGTGGACCCAAAGCACAGCCCGAGGAGCTAAAGCAGAGCTGGAAGAAAAAAACCAGAGCCCGGGCAACAAAACCAGCCCTCGAGGAAGAAAACCAGAGCCCGAGGAAGAAAACCAGAGCCCGAGGAAGACAACCAGAGCTAGAGGAGCAAAACCACAGCTCGAGGAACAAATCCAGAGCCCGAGGAAAGAAAGCAGAGCCCGAGGAACGAAACCAGAGCCCGAGAAACAAAACCAGATCGCGAAGAACAAAAGGAGGCCCCGAGGAACAAAACCAGAGCCCGTGGAATTATACTAGAGTCCGAGGAACAAAACCAGAGCCCGAGGAAAAAAACCAGAGCCTAAGGAACAAAACCAGAGCCAATGGAACTAAAGCAGAGCTCGAGGAACAAAACCAGAACCCGAGAAATTAAACCAGAGCCCGAGGAAGAAAACCAGAACCCGAGGAAAAAAACCAGAGACGGAGGAACAAATGCTGGGCCTGAGGAGCAAAACGAGACCCGTGGACGCAAACCAGAGCCCGAGGAGCTAAAGCAGAGCTGGAAGAACAAAACCAGAGCCCGGGAAACAAAACCAGCCCTCGAGGAAGAAAACCAGAGCCCGAGGAAAAAAACCAGAGCCCGAGGAAGACAACCAGAGCTAGAGGAGCAAAACCACAGCTCGAGGAAGAAAACCAGAGCCCGAGGAAAGAAACCAGAGCCCGAGGAACGAAACCAGAGCCCGAGAAACAAAACCAGATCGTGAAGAACAAAAGGAGGCCCCGAGGAACAAAACCAGAGCCCGTGGAATTATACTAGAGTCCGAGGAACAAAACCAGAGGCCGAGGAAAGAAACCAGAGCCCAAGGAACAAAAACAGGTCCCGAAGAAGAAAAGGAGAATCTGAGGAAGAAACGAGACCCCGAGGAACAAAACTAGCCCTCGAGGAAGAATACCAGAGCCCGAGGAAGAAAACCAGAGCCCGAGGAAGACAACCAGAGCTAGAGGAGCAAAACCACAGCTCGAGGAACAAAACCAGAGCCCGAGGAAAGAAACCAGAGCCCGAGGAAGAAAACCAGAGCCCGAGGAACAAAACCAGATCCCGAAGAACAAAAGGAGGGCCCGAGGAATAAAACCAGACCCCGAGGAACAAAACTAGCCCTCGAGGAAGAAAACCAGAGCCCGAGGAACAAACCCAGAGCCCGAGGAAGACAACGAGAGCTACAGGAGCAAAACCACAGCTCAAGGAACAAAACGAGCTCCCGAGGAAAGAAACCAGAGCCCGAGGAACAAAACCAGATCCCGAGGAGCAAAACCAGATCCCGAAGAACAAAAGGAGGCCCCGAGGAACAAAACCAGAGCCCGTGGAATTATACTAGAGTCCGAGGAACAAAACCAGAGCCCGAGGAAAAAAAACAGAGCCTGAGGAACAAAAGCAGAGCCCGTGGAAATAAACCAGAGCCCGGGGAACAAAACCAGAGGCCGAGAAAAAAAAACAGGGGCAGAGGAACAAAAAAAGAGGCCGAGGAACAATACCAGAGCCCGAGAAATTAAACCAGAGCCCGAGGAAGAAAACCAGAACCCGAGGAAGAAACGGTGGGCCCGAGGAACAAAACGAGACCCGTGGACCCAAACCAGAGCCCGAGGAGCTAAAGCAGAGCTGGAAGAACAAAACCAGAGCCCGGGCAACAAAACCAGCCCTCGAGGAAGAAAACCAGAGCCCGAGGAAGAAAACCAGAGCCCGAGGAAGACAACCAGAGCTAGAGGAGCAAAACCACAGCTCGAGGAACAAAACCAGAGCCCGAGGAAAGAAACCAGAGCCCGAGGAAGAAAACCAGAGCCCGAGGAACAAAACCAGATCCCGAAGAACAAAAGGAGGGCCCGAGGAATAAAACCAGAGCCCGAGGAACAAAACTAGCCCTCGAGGAAGAAAACCAGAGCCCGAGGAACAAACCCAGAGCCCGAGGAAGACAACGAGAGCTACAGGAGCAAAACCACAGCTCAAGGAACAAAACGAGCTCCCGACGAAAGAAAACAGAGCCCGAGGAACAAAACCAGATCCCAAGGAACAAAACCAGATCGCGAAGAACAAAAGGAGGCCCCGAGGAACAAAACCAGAGCTCGTGGAATTATACTAGAGTCCGAGGAACAGAACCAGAGCCTGAGGAATAAAAACAGAGCCTGAGGAACAAAACCAGAGCCAATGGAACTAAAACAGAGCTCGAGGAACAAAACCAGAACCCGAGGAATTAAACCAGAGCCCGAGGAAGAAAACTAGAACCCGAGGAACAAAACCAGAGACCGAGGAACAAATGGTGGGCCTGAGGAACAAAACGAGACCCGTGGACCCAAAGCACAGCCCGAGGAGCTAAAGCAGAGCTGGAAGAAAAAAACCAGAGCCCGGGCAACAAAACCAGCCCTCGAGGAAGAAAACCAGAGCCCGAGGAAGAAAACCAGAGCCCGAGGAAGACAACCAGAGCTAGAGGAGCAAAACCACAGCTCGAGGAACAAAACCAGAGCCCGAGGAAAGAAACCAGAGCCCGAGGAAGAAAACCAGAGCCCGAGGAACAAAACCAGATCCCGAAGAACAAAAGGAGGGCCCGAGGAATAAAACCAGAGCCCGAGGAACAAAACTAGCCCTCGAGGAAGAAAACCAGAGCCCGAGGAACAAACCCAGAGCCCGAGGAAGACAACGAGAGCTACAGGAGCAAAACCACAGCTCAAGGAACAAAACGAGCTCCCGAGGAAAGAAACCAGAGCCCGAGGAACAAAACCAGATCCCGAGGAGCAAAACCAGATCGCGAAGAACAAAAGGAGGCCCCAAGGAACAAAACCAGAGCCCGTGGAATTATACTAGAGTCCGAGGAACAAAACCAGAGCCCGAGGAAAAAAAACAGAGCCTGAGGAACAAAAGCAGAGCCCGTGGAACTAAACCAGAGCCCGGGGAACAAAACCAGAGGCCGAGAAAAAAAAACAGGGGCAGAGGAACAAAAAAAGAGGCCGAGGAACAATACCAGAGCCCGAGAAATTAAACCAGAGCCCGAGGAAGAAAACCAGAACCCGAGGAAGAAACGGTGGGCCCGAGGAACAAAACGAGACCCGTGGACCCAAACCAGAGCCCGAGGAGCTAAAGCAGAGCTGGAAGAACAAAACCAGAGCCCGGGGAACAAAACCAGCCCTCGACGAAGAAAACCAGGGCCCGAGGAAGAAAACCAGAGCCCGAGGAAGACAACGAGAGCTAGAGGAGCAAAACCACAGCTCGAGGAACAAATCCAGAGCCCGAGGAACGAAACGAGAGCCCGAGAAACAAAACCAGATCGCGAAGAACAAAAGGAGGCCCCGAGGAACAAAACCAGAGCCCGTGGAATTATACTAGAGTCCGAGGAACAAAACCAGAGCCCGAGGAAAAAAAACAGAGCCTAAGGAACAAAACCAGAGCCAATGGAACTAAAGCAGAGCTCGAGGAACAAAACCAGAACCCAAGAAATTAAACCAGAGCCCGAGGAAGAAAACCAGAGACGGAGGAACAAATGCTGGGCCTGAGGAGCAAAACGAGACCCGTGGACGCAAACCAGAGCCCGAGGAGCTAAAGCAGAGCTGGAAGAACAAAACCAGAGCCCGGGCAACAAAACCAGCCCTCGAGGAAGAAAACCAGAGCCCGAGGAAAAAAACCAGAGCCCGAGGAAGACAACGAGAGCTAGAGGAGCAAAACCACAGCTCGAGGAAGAAAACCAGAGCCCGAGGAAAGAAACCAGAGCCCGAGAAACAAAACCAGATCGTGAAGAACAAAAGGAGGCCCCGAGGAACAAAACCAGAGCCCGTGGAATTATACTAGAGTCCGAGGAACAAAACCAGAGGCCGAGGAAAGAAACCAGAGCCCAAGGAACAAAAACAGGTCCCGAAGAACAAAAGGAGAGTCTGAGGAAGAAAACGAGACCCCGAGGAACAAAACTAGCCCTCGAGGAAGAATACCAGAGCCCGAGGAAGAAAACCAGAGCCCGAGGAAGACAACCAGAGCTAGAGGAGCAAAACCACAGCTCGAGGAACAAAACCAGAGCCCGAGGAAAGAAACCAGAGCCCGAGGAAGAAAACCAGAGCCCGAGGAACAAAACCAGATCCCGAAGAACAAAAGGAGGGCCCGAGGAATAAAACCAGACCCCGAGGAACAAAACTAGCCCTCGAGGAAGAAAACCAGAGCCCGAGGAAGAAAACCAGAGCCCAAGGAAGACAACGAGAGCTAGAGGAGCAAAACCACAGCTCGAGGAACAAAACGAGCTCCCGAGGAAAGAAAACAGAGCCCGAGGAACAAAACCAGATCCCAAGGAACAAAACCAGATCGCGAAGAACAAAAGGAGGCCCCGAGGAACAAAACCAGAGCTCGTGGAATTATACTAGAGTCCGAGGAACAGAACCAGAGCCTGAGGAATAAAAACAGAGCCTGAGGAACAAAACCAGAGCCAATGGAACTAAAACAGAGCTCGAGGAACAAAACCAGAACCCGAGGAATTAAACCAGAGCCCGAGGAAGAAAACTAGAACCCGAGGAACAAAACCAGAGACCGAGGAACAAATGGTGGGCCTGAGGAACAAAACGAGACCCGTGGACCCAAAGCACAGCCCGAGGAGCTAAAGCAGAGCTGGAAGAAAAAAACCAGAGCCCGGGCAACAAAACCAGCCCTCGAGGAAGAAAACCAGAGCCCGAGGAAGAAAACCAGAGCCCGAGGAAGACAACGAGAGCTAGAGGAGCAAAACCACAGCTCGAGGAACAAAACGAGCTCCCGAGGAAAGAAACCAGAGCCCGAGGAACAAAACCAGATCCCGAGGAGCAAAACCAGATCCCGAAGAACAAAAGGAGGCCCCAAGGAACAAAACCAGAGCCCGTGGAATTATACTAGAGTCCGAGGAACAAAACCAGAGCCCGAGGAAAAAAACCAGAGCCTGAGGAACAAAAGCAGAGCCCGTGCTACTAAACCAGAGCCCGGGGAACAAAACCAGAGGCCGAGAAAAAAAAAAAGGGGCAGAGGAACAAAAAAAGAGGCCGAGGAACAATACCAGAGCCCGAGAAATTAAACGAGCGCCCGAGGAAGAAAACCAGAACCCGAGGAAGAAACGGTGGGCCCGAGGAAGAAAACCAGAGCCCGAGGAACAAAACCAGATCCCGAAGAACAAAAGGAGGGCCCGAGGAATAAAACCAGACCCCGAGGAACAAAACTAGCCCTCGAGGAAGAAAACCAGAGCCCGAGGAACAAACCCAGAGCCCGAGGAAGACAACGAGAGCTACAGGAGCAAAACCACAGCTCAAGGAACAAAACGAGCTCCCGAGGAAAGAAACCAGAGCCCGAGGAACAAAACCAGATCCCGAGGAGCAAAACCAGATCCCGAAGAACAAAAGGAGGCCCCAAGGAACAAAACCAGAGCCCGTGGAATTATACTAGAGTCCGAGGAACAAAACCAGAGCCCGAGGAAAAAAACCAGAGCCTGAGGAACAAAAGCAGAGCCCGTGCTACTAAACCAGAGCCCGGGGAACAAAACCAGAGGCCGAGAAAAAAAAAAAGGGGCAGAGGAACAAAAAAAGAGGCCGAGGAACAATACCAGAGCCCGAGAAATTAAACGAGCGCCCGAGGAAGAAAACCAGAACCCGAGGAAGAAACGGTGGGCCCGAGGAAAAAAACGAGACCCGTGGACCCAAACCAGAGCCCGAGGAGCTAAAGCAGAGCTGGAAGAACAAAACCAGAGCCCGGGGAACAAAACCAGCCCTCGAGGAAGAAAACCAGGGCCCGAGGAAGAAAACCAGAGCACGAGGAACAGAATCAGAGCCCGAAGAACTAAACCAGAGCCCGAGGAACAAAACCAGAGCCCGTGGAACTAAACAGAGCCCGAGAAACAGAAGCAGAGCCAGTGGAACTAAACCAGAGCCCGAGGAAAAAAACCAGAGCTGGAGGAAGAACACCAGAGCCCTAGGAAAAACACCAGAGCCCGAGGAACAACACCAGAGCCCAGGAAGAAAACCAGAGCCCAAGGAATTAAACCAGAGCCCGAGGAACAAAAGCAGGGGCAGAGGAAGAAAAGCAGAGGCCGAGGAACAAAACCAGAGCCCAAGGAACAAAACCAGAGCCCGAGGAAGAAAACCAGAGCCCGAGAAACAAAAGCAGGGGCAGAGGAAGAAAAGCAGAGCCCGAGGAAGAAAACCAGAGCTCGAGGAATAAAACCAGAGCCTGAGGAACAAAAGTAGAGCCCGAGGAAGAAAGCTGGAGCCCGAGGACCAAAACCAGAGCCCGTGGAACAGTACCAGAGCCCGAGGAAAAAAAACAGAGCTGGAGGAAGAAAACCAGAGCCCGAGGAATTAAATCATAGCCCGAGGAACAAAACCAGAGCCCAAGGAATTAAACCAGATCCCGAGGAACAAAACCAGAGCCCGAGCGAAAAAAACAGAGCCTGAGGAACAAAACCAGAGCCAGTGGAACTAAACCAGAGCCCGAGGAAAAAAACCAGAGCCCGAGGAAGAGAACCAGAGCGTGAGAAAGAAAACCAGAGCCCGAGGAAGAAAACCAGGACCCGAGGAAAAAAACGAGAGCCCGAGGAAAAAAACCAGAGCCCGAGGAAAAATAGGAGGGACAGAGGAACAAAACCAGAGCCCATGGCACAAAACCAGAACCCGAGTAGAAAAACCAGAGCTGGAGGAACAAAACCAGGGCCCGTGGAACTAAACCAGAGCCCGAGGAACAGAAGCAGAGCCAGGGAACTAAACCAGAGCCCGAGGAACAAAACCAGAGCTCGAGAAAAAAAAGCAGGGGCAGAGGAACAAAATCAGAGGCCAAGGAAAAAAAACAGAGACCGGGGAAAAATAGGAGTGTACAAGGAAAAAAAGCAGAGCCCGTGGAACTAAACCAGAGGACGAGGAACAAAACCAGAGCCCGAGAAAAAACAGCAGGGGTATAGGAACGAAAGCAGAAGCCGAGGAACAAAACCAGAGCTCGAGGAAAAAAACCAGAGCGCGAGAAACAAAGGCAGAGGCCGAGGAAGAAAAGCAGAGGCCGAGGAACAAAACCAGAGCCCAAGGAATAAAACCAGAGCCCGAGGAACAAAAGCAGAGCCCGAGGAACAAAGCTAGAGCCCGAGGAAAAAAACCAGAGCCCGTGGAACAGTACCAGAGCCCGAGGAAAAAAAACAGAGCTGGAGGAAGAAAACCAGAGCCCGAGGAATTAAACCAGAGCCCGAGGAACAGAATCAGAGCCCGAAGAACTAATCCAGAGCCCGAGGAACAAAACCAGAGCCCGTGGAACTAAACAGAGCCCGAGGAACAGAAGCAGAGCCAGTGGAACTAAACCAGAGCCCTAGGAAAAACACCAGAGCCCGAGGAACAATACCAGAGCCCAGGAAGAAAACCAGAGCCCAAGGAATTAAACCAGAGCCCAAGGAACAAAAGCAGGGGCAGAGGAAGAAAAGCAGAGGCCGAGGAACAAAACCAGAGCCCAAGGAATAAAACCAGAGCCCGAGGAACAAAACCAGAGCTGGAGGAAGAAAACCAGAGCCCGAGAAAAAAAAACAGCGGCAGACGAAGAAAAGCAGAGCCCGAGGAAGAAAACCAGAGCTCGAGGAAGAAAACCAGAGCCCGAGGGACAAAACCAGAGCCCAAGGAATTAAACTAGAGCCCGAGGAACAAAACCAGAGCCCGAGGAAGAGAAGCAGAGCCCGTGGAACGAAACCAGTGGCCGAGGAACAAAACCAGAGCTCGAGAAAAAAAAGCAGGGGCAGAGGAATAAAAGCAGAGGCCGAGGAACAAAACCAGAGACCGAGGAAAAATAGGAGTGTACGAGGAAAAAAAGCAGAGCCCATGGAACAAAACCAGAGCCCGAGTAGAAAAACCAGCGCTGGAGGAACAAAACCAGAGCCCGTGGAAATAAACCAGAGCCTGAGGAAGAAAAGCAGAGCCCGAGGAACAGAACCAGAGCCCGTGGAACTAAACCAGAGGCCGAGGAACAAAACCAGAGCCCGAGAAAAAAAAGCAGGGGTATAGGAACGAAAGCAGAGGCCGAGGAACAAAACCAGAGCTCGAGGAAGAAAACCAGAGCCCGAGAAACAAAAGCAGGGGCAGAGGGAAAAAAGCAGAGGCCGAGGAAGAAAAAACCAGAGCTCGAGGGAGAAAACCAGAGCCCGAGAAAAAAAAGCAGGGGTAGAGGAAGAAAAGCAGAGGCCGAGGAACAAAACCAGAGCCCGAGGAACAAAACCAGAGCCCGAGGAATTAAACTAGAGCCCGAGGAACAAAACCAGAGCCCGCGGAAGAAAAGCAGAGCCCAAGGAATTAAACCAGAGCCAGAGGAACAAAACCAGAGCCCGTGGAAATAAACCAGAGCCCGAGGAACAAAACCAGAGCCCGTGGAAATAAACCAGAGCCCGAGGAATAAAACCAGATCCCGAGAAAAATAAGCAGGGGCAGAGGAACAAAAGCAGAGCCCGAGGAACAAAACCAGAGCTCAAGGAAGAAAACCAGGGCCCGAGAAACAAAAGTAGAGGCCGAGGAACAAAACCAGAGCCCAAGGAATATAACCAGAGCCCGAGGAACAAAACCAGAGCCCGAGGAAAAAAGCCAGAGCCCGCGGAACAAAACCAGAGCCCGTGGAACTAAACCAGAGCCCGAGGAATAAAACCAGAGCCTGAGAAAAATAAGCAGGGGCAGAGGAACAAAAGCAGAGGCCGAGGAACAAAACCAGAGCTCGAGGAAGAAAACCAGAGCCCGAGAAACAAAAGCAGGGGCAGAGGAAGAAAAGCAGAGGCCGAGGAACAAAACCAGAGCCCGAGGAATAAAACCAGAGCCTGAGGAACAAAAGTAGAGCCCGAGGAAGAAAGCTATAGCACGAGGAACAAAACCAGAGCCCGTGGAACAGTACCAGAGCCCAAGGAAAAAAAACAGAGCTGGAGGAAGAAAACCAGAGCCCGAGGAATTAAACCGTATCCCGAGGAACAAAACCAGAGCCCAAGGTATTAAACCAGATCCCGAGGAACAAAACCAGAGCCCGAGCGAAAAAAACAGAGCCTGAGGAACAAAACCAGAGCCAGTGGAACTAAAACAGAGTCCGAGGAACAAAACCAGAGCCCGAGGAAGAAAACCAGAGCCCAAGGAATAAAAGCAGCCCTTGAGGAACAAAAGCAGAGCCCGAGGAACAATACCAGAGCCCATGGAACTAATCTAGAGCTCACGGAACAAAACCAGAGCCCGAGGAAGAAAACCAGGGCCCGAGGAACGAAACCAGAGCTGAAGGAGCAAAACCAGCCCAGAAGGAACAATACCAGAGCCCGAGGACCAAAAGGAGGGCCCAAGGAACAAAACCAGAGCTGGAGGAAAAAAACCAGGGCCCAAGGAATAAACCAGAGCTGGAGGAATAAAACGAGGGCCGAGGAACAAAACCAGAGCCCGAGGACCAAAAAAAGGTGTCGGAGTGACCCGGGGTCGGAATAGGAGCGCGTTCCCGGAGTAATGATGAATCCCAATGTGGGTATGGTCATTCTCCTTTATTTCAAGTTATTGTGCTACTTTTATAAGCTAGCCACACTAACACGCGCACCTACGAATCCTCTATTGGTTTACAGTCAGCAAGCACACGAATCTTAACAGACACAGATTGGTCAAAAGCATGTGACCACGCGAACGCTTCCTGCGCCTGCATTCCGTTACATAATCTACTGATAGTTACATTCCTCAGCCTGTTTTTCCCTATTCTACTATCACTTCAGAGACTCTAAAACTACAATTGCTCTTTAGCAACCCTTTGCCTTATACTATTGCTAACAAATCCTCAGTGCTTGGAATGTTCATAGGATGACCGTTATTTAATAAAAATCCTTCCACAAATTCCCCTTTTTGTTTTTGAACAATCCAAGCCTGATTTACTACTTTCGATACAGCCTTTTTTATACAACTAAAAGCAATACAAAAGCATAAACACAATATTAAGATGATAATCAATATACACAAGCCTTTTAATAAAGCTATCAGGCATTGTGGCAACTCTCTAAAAATATTCATGAGCCATTCATCTAAAATGCCATGATTTTGTGGTATCATGCTTACATGGTTTTTTAACCATTGTAATTGTTTATGTGTATACTCACCATGATCGAATAGGTTCATGCAACACATAAACTCTTCTACCCAGAAACCAGGCACGCCCACCAAACAGGTTCTGAAAGACTCAGTTGCCATAGCAAGAAACAAAACAAAACGCAGATTGATCTGCTGTGTTTGCCCAGGTAACCCCTTCTTGTGAGAGTGCAGGCTTCACCGCTCGGCTAGGCACCCATATTGGTCCCTTATCTGTGGAAACACACATGTATCCCCTCCCATTAAATATTACCGAAACTGGGCCCAGCCACATGCCAGTGATTGGGTCTCGATACCTTACTTTTAGTTTTGGAAGCGTTGTATGAGAGTTAAACTTAAGGTTTTGGTGATGGATTATAATCGATGGCTCTTCTCTGTCTCCCATCAGACACAAATAATTTAGGGTAAATAGGACTTTATGCAGTCTCATCTGCAGGTCCTTTTCTTCCTCCTTTTGCTTTGTTAGATAGTCCTTCAATACCTGATGCGTGCGTTCTACAAGGCTCTGCCCCGTCGGTGAGTGTGGGATGCCAGTAATATGCTTGACCCCCCATCTCATCAGAAAGGTTCTCAACTTCTGACTGGTGTAAGCAGGGCCATTATCTGTTTTCAGTTGTTCTGGCACACCCAACACCGCGAAGCAAGCAAGGAGGTGCTTACACACATGATGAGCCTTCTCATCCGATAAAGCTGTGGCCCATATTACTTTAGAGAAGGTATCTATGGTGACATGTACATATTTGAGCTGCCCAAATTCAGCGATATGAGTTACATCAGTCTGCCAGAGCTCTAAAGCCTTGAGACCTTTTGGATTAACGCCCAGCCCTATTCCAGGTCCATGATTTCCACACTTGGGACAGGCCTGTATGATAGAGCGAGCTTCGTTTTCTGATAACCCATATTGCTTTCTTAAACCCTTTGAGTTTTGATGAAATATTTCATGACCCTGCCTAGCTTGTAAAAATTTATCTACAGGTGGTACATGACACGCTGGACTGACAAGATTGTCTGCTATCTGATTGCCTTGTCCTAAACCCAACTCCCATTGATGGCTACGGATATGAATGACACAACACGGAGCCGCTCGCTGGGAGATGGTCGATCTTAATTGAATAAATAGTTTCCCTAGCTGAGGATTATTTGTTTCCCTAATCAGTGCATCTTGAATTCTTGGTATAAGCCCAGCTACATATAGAGAATCAGTCACCACATTCAAAGGATGATCAGGCCAGTTCCCTAATGCCCATACCACCGCCATTAATTCTAAAGTCTGTAAGGTATCTCCAGCTTGCGCTTGCAAAATCTTTTTGCACCATTGATCTGTTTCCCACCATACGCATGCAGCTTGTCTAGAACGTTTTCCCGCATCTGTATATACCGTCAACCCCTCGAGTATCGGGCTATCAACCACTTTAGGTTTTTCTAGCCACTGATTTCGTTTTAGAATCTGCCACAATTTCCCTTGAGGTTGCTGAGAGTGCACCTTTCCGCTAAATCCTAACAGAGATTCTTGAATGGCCAACATGTGGCGTATCCACCACTCTAAATCTACAGCGTTAACAGGAATACTGATGTCTGCTGGTTCCTGTCCTGTCAGCTCTATAATTCGCGTTCTCCCTTTTCGGATTAATTCCCCTACAGCTTCAGGACGAGTTTGTATACTGAAACGTGGTTGTACCCATAAGAAAACCCATTCCAAAATTCGAAAAAAGGAGGAATTTGGCAAGTTATCATTATTCTTGTTGTCAATGGCAATCACGGAATTCATTCCCTGTTATCCCCTCATCTCCCCCTTCTTGTTTTGCCATTGACATATAACAGCAAAAGGTGATTCTTCGGTGTTACAGATAAGCAAAGAAAGTGGCAGTTCAAGGATTCTTCTTGCGGTCCAGGCTATAGTAAGTTTGTTTATAATGTGCTGTAAGGCCACGTGGTGTTTGTCCGTCATATGAATTTCAGCTGCAGGCTGAGTGCCACGCAGTAATTCAATTAGTGGTTTAATGTCTGCATTGGTAATGCCAGCGCAATTGCGAACCCATTGGATGTCGCCTAAGACCGTTTGCACATCAGTCAATCACACCATACAGTAGCACGACAATTTCGCCTGTTATGCCCCTGTTCCCCACAACGATAGCAGATGCCTTTAAAGGGCTGGACTATTCCTGGAGAGTGTTTTTGCCTAACAACAGCTGCTAATGGTTGTACTACTTCTTTGACAGCACTTTGCAGCACAGCTGCCATCGACTCATTTTGTTTTTGAACCCCTGCTCTTTCCACCCGAGAAAGCATTTCTTCCACTCCTGCCCCTTTGGGCAGACTGGCTAGAATGGCCTTGGTAGTTTTGTTGGCGTTATCAAAGGCCAAAATTCTAAACATTTGTTGTTTATTGTCCTCTCCCAAATCTGGGTGGTTCATTACTGCGTCCCAAAGCCTATCAATAAAGTTGGTATACTTCTCAGTTGCACCTTGCGTCACCGAGCTGAAAGAAGGGCCTTCCGATCCTGGTAAGGAAAGAAACGCATCTAAAGCAAGCTTAGAAGATAACTGTAACATATTGACAGGAAAAGTTAGTTGGACATTTATATCCGCATAACGTCCCCCCCCAATGAGCATTTCAGCTGTGATCCCAGATAATGGATCCCCTTGTTGTTGATGTTGGGCAGCAGCATTCACTGCCCTCTGAGACCATGACGATCCCCATAATAAAAACTGTGTAGGTATCAACAGAAGCCTCATCAGACTTTGACAATCATAAGGACACATCAAATCAGCAGAAAAAATCCAAATAACGATTTGTCGCGAGGCTTCCAATTTAACACCATACTGCGATATAGTATTTTTGGCTTGTTGTAGAATCTTCCAATCATGCGGTTCCCATTTTCCTTGACCGTTGTCCTGTACCACCGGAAAAGCCATGGGGCCAATGTTGGATGCAACCCCCCGCTGTCCGTCCAAAATAGCATCCCGAACAACTCCACTCCATTGGCCGGGACGGGTAGCTGCGGTAGGTCCGGAGAAACAGGGTGGCAAATTGTCTCTCTCGAACCGGCGGTTGACCAAGGTTCTCTTTTTTGCTGAGTCTGTGTAGTTAAGTCCTTTAGTTGTTGCACAACCTCTTTTAACAGCTGATTAATACTTTCTGTTAAATTTTTCTCTTTTCCGCTAGATGGCGGTGTGGCAGCACCGGAGGAATCACTGGAGAGTGGCAAGGGGGGGTGGAGAGGAGGGGCAGTGGGAGGAAGGTGGCACGTTTCCCCGCCTTGAATTAGGGGGGTGGGTGGAGCTGGCCACTCCTCCCCCTTCATGCCCGGCGGCTGCTCTTCCGCTTTTGTGTCACACTGCTGCTGTGCTTTAGCCCCGGCAACTTCCGGCTGCTGTGGCGTAGATGATATTGTCGGGGAAGATGGCGAACATAGACTGTCGGGCGCCTTTAAATCCTGCTCAACTCTATCGCGCAATTCGGCAACAGTCTTACAGGTGGACCCCGTCATACCCTTCACAGCAGGCAGCCCAAAAAATCGTGCGATAGGTCCTGCCTTGGATTCCATGCTCTTAGACTGTTCCGGTATGGGGTCCGGAGCCAGCATCTGAACAGCCGCACACGCCACCTCCCGTTCAGCTTTCATAGCTTTTAAAGTTTCTAGTACGTCTCCCCACAAGTCTGTCACAGACTTAATCTCCTTCTCCAATTTTTTATCACCTTCAGTAAGCTTCTGTCACATTAGTTCTCCCAGCTCCTGCCATTCAAGCACAGAAAACAACGTGTGAGTGTTCTTAAAAAGTCCCAAACGTTGTCCTAACTTAATTAGCTTGATAAGCTGTTCCACCGTTGTCTCAATCCCTCTCATAGAGAGTATACCTGCGAGCAACGTAGCTGCTGCCTCATTCTCCATAATAGCAGCGCACCCTCTGGGAGGCAGTTGGCCACTCTGCACCGTTATCTATTCTAGTTAAGCGACAGAATAGTACAACTCCCAGTCGCTTGTTTCCCACTCCCCTTCTCTCGCTGCGCTTACAGCAGTCTCGAAGAATTGTAGTCTCTGCTACCAGACCTCTGGGTTACGAGCCCAGCATGTTTCCGCATCCGCTGCTACCAGATGTCGGAGTGACCCGGGGTCGGAATAGGAGCGCGTTCCCGGAGTAATGATGAGTCCCAATGTGGGTATGGTCATTCTCCTTTATTTCAAGATATTGTGCTACTTTTATAAGCTAGCCACACTAACACGCGCACCTACGAATCCTCTATTGGTTTACAGTCAGCAAGCACACGAATCTTAACACAGATTGGTCAAAAGCAGGTGTGCACGCGAACACTTCCTGCGCCTGCATTCCGTTACATAATCTACTGACAGTTACATTCCTCAGCCTGTTTTTCCCTATTCTACTATCACTTCAGAGACTCTAAAACTACAATTGCTCTTTAGCAACCCTTTGCCTTATACTATTGCTAACAAATCCTCAGTGCTTGGAATGTTCATAGGATGACAGTTATTTAATAAAAATCCTTAAACAAAAAGCCCCGAGGAGCAAAAAAAGAGCTGGAGGAACAAAACCAGGGCCTGAGGAACTAAACCAGAGCCGGCGGAACAAAACCAGAGTCTGTGGAACAAAAACAGAGCCCGAGGAAAAAAAACAGTGTCCGAGGAAGAAAACCAGTGCCCAAGGAACAAAATCAGAGGTCGAGGAACAAAACCAGAGCCCGAGGACCAAAAGGAGGGACCAAAGAGGCAAACCAGAGCTCGAGGAACAAAACCAGGGCCCGAGGAAAAAAAACCAGAGCCGGAGGAGAAAAAGGAAGGCCCGAGGAACAAAACCAGACCCCGTGGAACTAAACCAGAGCCCAAGGAACAAAACCAGAGACCGAAGAACAAAACCAGGGCCCGAGGAACAAAACCAGGGCCCGTGGAACAAAATCAGTGCCCGAGGAACAAAACCAGGGACCGAGGAATAAAAGCAGAGCCCGACGAACAAAGCCAGAGTCCAAGGAAGAAAACTAGAGCTCGAGGAACAAAACCAGAGCCCGAGGAAAAAAAACAGGGCTCGAGGAACAAAAAGGAGGGACCGAGGAGCAAAATCAGAGCTGGAGGAACAAAACGAGGGCCGGAGGAACAAAAACAGATGACGAGGAACAAAACCAGAGCCCGTGGAACAAAACCACAGCCCAAGGAACAAAAGGAGGGACCGAAGAACAAAACTAGAACCTGAGGAACAAAACCAGGGTCCGAGGAACAAAATCAGAGCCCGAGGACCAAAAAAAGAGCCGAGAAGCAAAAACACAGCTGGAGGAACAAAACCAGGGCCCGAGGAACCAAAACAGAGCTGGAGGAACAAAAGCAGAGACCGAGGAACAAAACCAGAGCCTGACGAACAAAACCAGAGCCCGAGGACCAAAACCAGAGCGGGAGGAACAAAATCAGGGCTCGAGGAACAAACCAGAACTGGAGGAATAAAACCGGGGCCAAAGGAACAAAACCAGAGCTCGAGGAAGAAAATCAGAGCCCGAGGAAGAAAACCAGACCCCGAGGAACAAAACCTGCCCTCAAGGAACAAAACCAGAGCCCGAGGAAGAAAACCAGAGCCCGTGGAAATAAACCAGACCCCGAGGAACAGAACCAGAGCCCGTGGAACTAAAACAGAGCCCGACGAACAAAACCAGAGCCCGAGGGAAAAAACCAGAGTCCGAGGAACAAAACCAGAGCCCGAGGAACAAAACCAGACCTTGAGGAACAAAACCAGAGACCGAGGAAGAAAACCAGAGCCCGAGGAACAAAACCAGCCCTCAAGGAAAAAAAGCAGAGCCCGAGAAAGAAAATGAGAGCCTGAGGAACAAAAGCAGAGCTAGAGGAGCAAAACCAGAGCTGGAGGAAAAAAACCAGAACCCGAGGAACCAAAGGAGAGGCCAAGGAGAAAAACCAGACCCCGCGAAAATACCCCAGAGCCCGACGAGAAAAACCAGAGCCTGAGGAAAAAAGACAGAGCCCCCGGAACAAAACCAGATCCCGAGGAAAAAAAAACAGAGCCCGAGGAAAAAAAACAGAGCCCGAGGAACAAAACCAGTCCCTGAGGAACAAAACCAGTGCCTGAAGAACAAAAGGAGGGCCCGAGGAAAAAAACCAGAGACTGGGGAACAAAACCAGTGTCCGAGGAACAAAACCAGGGCCTGAGGAACAAAACCAGAGCCCGAGGAATAAAACTACAGCAGGTGGAACAAAACAAGGGCTCGAGGAACAAACCAGATCTGGAGGAATAAAACCGGGGCCCGAGGAACAAAACCGGAGCTCGAGGACCAAAATCAGAGCCCAAGGAACAAAACCAGATCCCGAGGAACAAAACCAGAGCCCGAGGAACAAAACCAGAGCCCGAGGGAAAAAAACAGAGCCCGAGGAACAAAACGAGTGCGAGAGGAATAAAACCAAAGCCCGAGGAACAAAACCAGACCTTGAGGAACAAAACCAGAGCCCGAGGAAGAGAACCTTATCCCGAGGATGAAAACCAGTGCCCAAGGAAAAAAAACAGCCCTCAAGGAAGAAAAGCCGAGCCCGAGGAAGAAAACCAGAGCCCGAGGAAGACAACCAGAGCTAGAGGAGCAAAACCAGAGCTGGAGGAAAAAAAAACAGAGCCCGAGGAACAAACGCAGCCCTCGAGGAACAAAAGCAGGGCCCGAGGAAAAAAAAGAGAGCCCGAAGAAGAAAACCAGAGCACAAGGAACAAAAGGAGGGCCCGAGGAACAAATCCAGAGCCCATGGAAATAAACTCGAGCCCGAGGAACAAAACCAGAGCCCGAAGAACAAAACCAGAGCCCGAGGAACAATCCCAGAGCCCGTGGAACAAAACCAGAGCTGGAGGAACAAAAGGAGGGCCCGAAGAGCCAAACCAGACCTGGAGGAAAAAAACCGGGGCCCGATGAACAAAACTAGGGCCCATGGAAATAAACTAGAGCCTGAGACACAAAAGAATAGCCCGAGGAACAAAAGCAGAGCCCGAGAAACAAAACCAGAGCCCGAGGAGCAAAAATAGGGCCCGACAAACAAAAGCAGCCCTCAAGGTAGAAAACCAGAGTCCGAGGAAGAAAACCAGAGCCCGAGGAAGAAAACCAGAGGCCGAGGAACAAATCCAGGGCTCGAGGAACAAAACCAGACCCTATGAACAACACCAGGGCCCGAGGAACAAAACCAGAGCCCATGGAACTAAACTGGAGCCCGAGACACAAAAGCAGAGCCAGAGGAACAAAACCAGAGCTGGAGGAACAAAACCAGAGACCGGGGAACAAAACCAGAGCCCAAGGAACAGAACCAGAGCCCGAGGAATAAAAGGAGGCCCGGAGGAGCAAAACCAGAGGTGGAGGAAAAAAACGAGAGCCCGAGGAACAAAACCAGGGCTCGAGGGAAAAAACAAGAGCCCGAGGAACAAAACGAGCGCGAGAGGAACAAAACCAGAGCCCGAGGAACAAAACCAGACCTTGAGGAACAAAACCAGAGCCCGAGGAAGAAAACCTTATCCCGAGGAAGAAAACCAGAGCCCAAGGAACAAAACCAGCCCTCAAGGAAGAAAAGCAGAGCCCGAGGAAGAAAATGAGAGCCTGAGGAATAAAAGCAGAGCTATAGGAACAAAACCAGAGCTGGAGGAAAAAAAAAACAGAGCCCGAGGAACAAACGCAGCCCTCGAGGAACAAAAGCAGGGCCCGAGGAAAAAAAAGAGAGCCCGAGGAAGAAAACCAGAGCAAAAGGAAAAAAAGGAGGGCCCGAGGAACAAATCCAGAGCCCATGGAAATAAACTCGAGCCCGAGGAACAAAACCAGAGCCCGAAGAACAAAACCAGGGCCCGAGGAACAATCCCAGAGCTCGTGGAACAAAACCAGAGCTGGAGGAACAAAAGGAGGGCCCGAAGAGCCAAACCAGACCTGGAGGAAAAAAACCGGGGCCCGATGAACAAAACTAGGGCCCATGGAAATAAACTAGAGCCTGAGACACAAAAGAACAGCCCGAGGAACAAAAGCAGAGCCCGAGAAACAAAACCAGAGCCCGAGGAGCAAAACTAGGGCCCGACAAACAAAAGCAGCCCTCGAGGTAGAAAACCAGAGCCCGAGGAAGAAAACCAGAGCCCGAGTAAGAAAACCAGAGCCCGAGGAACAAATCCAGGGCTCGAGGAACAAAACCAGACCCGATGAACAACACCAGGGCCCGAGGAACAAAACCAGAGCCCATGGAACTAAACTGGAGCCCGAGACACAAAAGCAGAGCCAGAGGAACAAAACCAGAGCTGGAGGAACAAAACCAGAGACCGGGGAACAAAACCAGAGCCCAAGGAAAAGAACCAGAGCCCGAGGAATAAAAGGAGGCCCCGAGGAGCAAAACCAGAGGTGGAGGAAAAAAACGAGAGCCCGAGGAACAAAACCAGACCTTGAGGAACAAAACCAGAGCCCGAGGAAGAAAACCTTATCCCGAGGAAGAAAACCAGAGCCCAAGGAACAAAACCAGCCCTCAAGGAAGAAAAGCAGAGCCCGAGGAAGAAAATGAGAGCCTGAGGAACAAAAGCAGAGCCGAAGGAACAAAACCATGGCTCTAAGAACAAAACCGGAGCCCGTGGAAAAAAAACAGAGCCCGAGGAAAAAAAACAGGGCCCAAGGAAAAAAAACAGAGACCGAGGAACAAAACCAGAGGCCATGGAACTAAAAAAGAGCCCGAGACACAAAAGCAGAGCCAGAGGAACAAAACCAGACCTTGAGGAACAAAACCAGAGACCGGGGAACAAAACCAGAGCCCAAGGAACAAAACCAGAGCCCGAGGAACAAAAGGAGGACCTGAGGAACAAAACCAGGGCCCGAGGAAAAAAAACAGAGCTCGAGGACTAAACGAGGGCCCTAGGAACAAAACCAGAGCCCGAGGAAAAAAAATAGAGCTCGAGGAAAAAAAACAGGGCCCGAGGAACAAAAACAGTGCCTGAGGATCAAAACCAGTGCCTGAGGAACAAAAGGAGGGCCCGAGGAACAAAACCACGGCCTAAGGAACAAAAGCAGGGCCTGAGACACAAAACCAGAGCCCGAGGAACAAAGCCAGAGCCGCAGGAAAAAAACGTAGAGGCGGAGGAACAAAACCAGGGGCCGAGGAGAAAAACCATAGACGGAGGAAAAAACCGAGAGCCGGAGGAACAAAACCAGGGCCCGAGGAACAAAACCAGAGCCCGAGGAACAAAACCAGACCTTGAGGAACAAAATCAGAGCCCGAGGAAGAATACCTTATCCCGAGGAAGAAAATCAGACCCCAAGGAGCAAAACCAGAGCACGAGAAACAAAACCAGCCCTCAAGGAAGAAAAGGAGAGCCCAAGGAAGAAAACGAGAGCTCGAGGAAAAAAAGCAGAACCAGAGGAACAAAACCAGAGCTTGAGGAACAAAACCAGAGACCGGGGAACAAAACCAGAGCCCAAGGAACAAAACCGGAGCCCGAGGAACAAAATGAGGGCCTGAGGAAAAAAACCAGAGCCTGAGGAAGAAAACCAGGGCCCGAGGAAAAAAAACAGAGCTCGAGAACCAAACGAGCGCCATAGGAACAAAACCAGAGCCTGAGGAAAAAAACTAGAGATCGAGGGAAAAAAACAGGGCCCGAGGAACAAAAGGAGGGCCCGAGGACTAAAACCAGAGCTGGAGGAACAAAACCAGAGCCCGAGGAGCAAAACCAGAACCCGAGGAACAAAACCAGAACCCGAGGAATAAAACGAGAGCGGGTGGAACAAAACCAGGGCTCGAGGAACAAACCAGATCTGGAGGAATAAAACCAGGGCCCGAGGAACAAAACCGGAGCTCGAGGAACAAAATCAGAGCCCAAGGAAAAAAACCAGAACCCGAGGAAGAAAAGGAGAGCCCAAGGAGAAAAACCAGACCCCGTGGAACTAAACCAGAGCCTGACGAACAAAACCAGAGCCTGAGGAAAAAAGACAGAGCCCTCGGAACAAAACCAGATCCCGAGGAAAATAAAACAGAGCCCAAGGAAAAAAAACAGAGCCCGAGGGAAAAAAACAGTGCCTGAGGAACAAAACCACTGCCTGAAGAACAAAAGGAGGGCCCGAGGAAAAAAACCAGAGCCTGGGAAACAAAACCAGTGTCCGAGGAACAAAACCAGGGCCTGAGGAACAAAACCAGAGCCCGAGGAATAAAACCAGAGTGGGTGGAACAAAACCAGGGCTCAAGGAACAAACCAGATCTGGAGGAATAAAACCGGGGCCCGAGGAACAAAACCAGAGCCCGAGGAATAAAACAGAGCGGGTGGAACAAAACCAGAGCCCGAGGAAGAAAACCAGAGGCCGTGGAACAAAACCAGACCGGAGGAAAAAAAGGAGGGCCCGAGGAACAAAACCAGAGCCCGAGGAACAAAACCAGAGCCGCAGGAAAAAACCGAGAGCCGGAGGAACAAAACCAGGGGCCGAGGAGAAAAACCATAGACGGAGGAAAAAACTGAGAGCCGGAGGAAAAAAACCAGGGCCCGAGGAACAAAACCAGAGCCCGAGGAACAAAACCAGAGCCCGAGGACCAAAACGAGCACGAGAGGAACAAAACCAGAGCCCGAGGAACAAAACCAGACCTTGAGGAACAAAATCAGAGCCCGAGGAAGAATACCTTATCCCGAGGAAGAAAATCAGACCCCAAGGAACAAAACCAGAGCCCGAGAAACAAAACCAGCCCTCAAGGAAGGAAAGGAGAGCCCGAGGAAGAAAACGAGAGCTCGAGGAAAAAAAGCAGAACTGGAAGAACAAAACCAGAGCTTGAGGAACAAAACCAGAGACCGGGGAAAAAAACCAGAGCCCAAGGAACGAAACCGGAGCCCGAGGAATAAAAGGAGGGCCTGAGGAACAAAACCAGAGCCTGAGGAACAAAACCAGGGCCCGAGGAAAAAAAACAGAGCTCGAGGACCAAACGAGGGCCCTAGGAACAAAATCAGAGCCCGAGGAAAAAAAATAGAGCTCGAGGAAAAAAAACAGGGCCCGAGGAACAAAAGGAGGGCCCGAGGACTAAAACCAGAGCTGGAGGAACAAAACCAGAGCCCGAGGAACAAAACCAGAACCCGAGGAACAAAACCAGAACCCGAGGAATAAAACCAGAGCGGGTGGAACATAACCAGGGCTCGAGGAACAAACCAGATCTGGAGGAATAAAACTGGGGCCCGAGGAACAAAACCAGAGCTCGAGGAAGAAAACCAGAGGCCGTGGAACAAAACCAGACCGGAGGAAAAAAAGGAGGGCCCGAGGAACAAAACCAGAGCCCGAGGAACAAAACCAGAGCCCGAGGGAAAAAACCAGAGCCCGAGGAACAAAACCTTATCCCGAGGAAGAAAACCAGAGCCCGAGGAACAAAACCAGCCCTCAAGGAAGAAAAGCCGAGCCCGAGGAAGAAAATGAGAGCCTGAGGAATAAAAGCAGAGCTAGAGGAACAAAACCAGAGCTGGAGGAAAAAAAAACAGAGCCCGAGGAACAAACGCAGCCCTCGAGGAACAAAAGCAGGGCCCGAGGAAAAAAAAGAGAGGCCGAGGAAGAAAACCAGAGCACAATGAACAAAAGAAGGGCCCGAGGAACAAATCCAGAGCCCATGGAACAAAACTAGAGCCCGAGGAACAAAACCACAGCCCGTGGAACAAAACCAGAGCCCAAGGAACAAAAGGAGGTCCCGAAGAGCCAAACCAGACCTGGAGGAAAAAAACCGGGGCCCGATGAACAAAACTAGGGCCCATGGAAATAAACTAGAGCCTGAGACACAAAAGAACAGCCCGAGGAACAAAAGCAGAGCCCGAGAAACAAAACCAGAGCCCGAGGAGCAAAACTAGGGCCCGAGGAACAAAAGCAGCCCTCGAGGTAGAAAACCAGAGCCCGAGGAAGAAAACCAGAGCCCGAGGAACAAAACCAGAACCCGAGGAACAAAACCAGGGCCTGAGGAACAAAACCAGGGCTCAAGGAAGAAATGAGGGCCCGAGGAACAAAACCGGAGCCCGTGGAAAAAAAACAGAGCCCGAGGAAATAAAACAGGACCCGAGGAACAAAAGGAGGGCCAGAGGAGCAATACCAGAGCTGGAGGAAAAAAATGAGAGCTCGAGGAACAAAACCAGGGCTCGAGGAACAAAACCAGAGCCCGATGAACAAAACCAGAACCCGAGGAACAAAACCAGAGCCCATGGAATTAAACTGGAGCCCGAGACACAAAACCAGAGCTGGAGGAACAAAACCAGAGCCGTAGGAACAAAGCCAGAACCTGAGGAATAAAACCAGAGCGGGTGCAACAAAACCAGGGATCGAGGAACAAACCAGATCTGGAGGAATAAATCCGGGGCCCGAGGAACAAAACCAGAGCTCGAGGAACAAATCAGAGCCCAAGGAACAAAACCAGAGCCCGAAGAAGAAAACCAGAGGCCGTGGAACAAAACCAGACCGGAGGAAAAAAAGGAGGGCCCGAGGAACAAAACCAGAGCCCGAGGAACAACACGAGCGCGAGAAGAACAAAACCAGAGCCCGAGGAATAAAACCTGAGCCCGAGGAACAAAAGGAGGACCTGAGGAACAGAACCAGAGCCTGAGGAAAAAAAACAGAGTCCGAGGAACAAAACAAGGGCCCGAGGAAAGAAACCAGAGCTCGAGGACCAAACGAGGGCCCTAGGAACAAAACCAGAGCCCGAGGAAAAAAAATAGAGCTCGAGGAAAAAAAACAGGGCCTGAGGAACAAAACCAGTGCCTGAGGAATAAAACCAGTGCCTGAGGAACAAAAGGAGGGCCCGAGGAACAAAACCACGGCCTGAAGAACAAAAGCAGGGCCTGAGGAACAAAACCAGAGCTGAAGGAACAAAACCAGAGACCAGGCAACAAAACCAGAGCCTGAGACACAAAACCAGAGCCCGAGGAACAAAACCAGAACCCGAGGAATAAAACGAGAGCGGGTGGAACAAAACCAGGGCTCGAGGAAGAAACCAGATCTGGAGGAATAAAACCAGGGCCCGAGGAACAAAACCAGAGCTCGAGGAACAAAATCAGAGCCCAAGGAACAAAACCAGAACCCGAGGAACAAAAGGAGAGCCCAAGGAGAAAAACCAGACCCCGTGGAACTAAATCAGAGCACGACGAACAAAACCAGAGCCTGAGGAAAAAAGATAGAGCCCTCGGAACAAAACCACATCCTGAGGAAAAAAAAACAGAGCCCGAGGAAAAAAAACAGAGCCCGAGGGAAAAAACCACTGCCTGAGGAACAAAACCAGTGCCTGAAGAACAAAAGGAGGGCCCGAGGAAAAAAACCAGAGCCTGGGGAACAAAACCAGTGTCCGAGGAACAAAACCAGGGCCTGAGGAACAAAACCAGAGCCCGAGGAATAAAACCAGAGCGGGTGGAACAAAACCAGGGCTCAAGGAACAAACCAGATCTGGAGGAATAAAACCGGGGCCCGAGGAACAAAACCAGAGCTCGAGGAACAAAATCAGAGCCCAAGGAACAAAACCAGAGCCCGAGGAAGAAAACCAGAGGCCGTGGAACAAAACCAGACCGGAGCAAAAAAAAGGAGGGCCCGAGGAACAAAACCAGAGCCCGAGGAACAAAACCAGAGCCGCAGGAAAAAACCGAGAGCCGGAGGAACAAAACCAAGGGCCGAGAAGAAAAACCATAGACGGAGGAAAAAACCGAGAGCCGGAGGAACAAAACCAGGGCCCGAGGAACAAAACCACAGCCCGAGGAACAAAACCAGAGCCCGAGGAACAAAACGAGCACGAGAGGAACAAAACCAGAGCCCGAGGAACAAAACCAGAGCCCGAGGAACAAAACCAGAGCCCGAAGAACAAAACCAGACCTTGAGGAACAAAATCAGAGCCCGAGGAAGAATACCTTATCCCGAGGAAGAAAATCAGACCCCAAGGAACAAAACCAGAGCCCGAGAAACAAAACCAGCCCTCATGGAAGGAAAGGACAGCCCGAGGAAGAAAACGAGAGCTCGAGGAAAAAAAGCAGAACCGGAGGAACAAAACCAGAGCTTCAGGAACAAAACCAGAGACCGGGGAACAAAACCAGAGCCCAAGGAACAAAACCGGAGCCCGAGGAATAAAAGGAGGGCCTGAGGAACAAAACCAGAGCCTGAGGAACAAAACCAGGGCCCGAGGAAAAAAAACAGAGCTCGAGGACCAAACGAGGGCCCTAGGAACAAAACCAGAGCCCGAGGAAAAAAACTAGACATCGAGGAAAAAAAACAGGGCCCGAGGAACAAAAGGAGGGCCCGAGGACTAAAACTAGTGCTGGAGGAACAAAACCAGAGCCCGAGGAACAAAACCAGAACCCGAGGAATAAAACCAGAGCGGGTGGAACAAAACCAGGGCTCGAGGAACAAACCAGATCTGGAGGAATAAAACCGGGGCCCGAGGAACAAAACCAGAGCTCGAGGAACAAAATCAGAGCCTAAGGAACAAAACCAGAGCCCGAGGAAGAAAACCAGAGGCCGTGGAACAAAACCAGACCGGAGGAAAAAAAGGAGGGCCCGAGGAACAAAACCAGAGCCCGAGGAACAAAACCAGAGCCCGAGGGAAAAAACCAGAGCCCGAGGAACAAAACGAGCGTGAGAGGAACAAAACCAGAGCCCGAGGAACAAAACCAGACCTTGAGGAACAAAACCAGAGCCCGAGGAAGAAAACCTTATCCCGAGGAAGAAAACCAGAGCCCGAGGAACAAAACCAGCCCTCAAGGAAGAAAAGCAGAGCCCGAGGAAGAAAATGAGAGCCTGAGGAATAAAAGCAGAGCTAGAGGAACAAAACCAGAGCTGGAGGAAAAACAAACAGAGCTCGAAGACCAAACGAGGGCCCTAAGAACAAAACCAGAG
The DNA here is from genome assembly GCF_964195595.1 of Calonectris borealis. Classification (NCBI taxonomy): domain Eukaryota; kingdom Metazoa; phylum Chordata; class Aves; order Procellariiformes; family Procellariidae; genus Calonectris; species Calonectris borealis. The sequence continues at coordinate 568,353 of NC_134318.1, read as the reverse complement.
CCCGAGGAAAAAAAATAGAGCTCGAGGAAAAAAAACAGGGCCCGAGGAACAAAAGGAATGCCCGAGGACTAAAACCAGTGCTGGAGGAACAAAACCAGAGCCCGAGGAACAAAACCAGAACCCGAGGAACAAAACCAGAACCCGAGGAATAAAACCAGAGCGGGTGGAACAAAACCAGGGCTCGAGGAACAAACCAGATCTGGAGGAATAAAACCGGGGCCCGAGGAACAAAACCAGAGCTCGAGGAACAAAATCAGAGCCCAAGGAACAAAACCAGAGCCCGAGGAACAAAACCAGAGCCCGAGGAACAAAACCAGAGCCCGAGGAACAAAACCAGAGCCCGAGAAACAAAATCAGAGCCCGAGAAACAAAAGGAGGGCCCGAAGAGACAAACCACACCTGGAGGAACAATACCGGGGCCCGAGGAACAAAACTAGGGCCCAGGAAAATAAACTAGAGCCCGAGACACAAAACCAGAGCCCGATGAACAAAAGCAGAGGCCAAGGAACAAAACTAGGGCCTAAGGAACAAAAGGAGCCCTCAAGGAACAAAAACCAGAGCCCGACGAAGAAAACCAGAGGCCGAGTAAGAAGACAAGAGTCTGAGGAACAAAAGGAGGGCCCGAGGAACTAAACCAGGGCCCGAGGAACAAACCCAGAGCCCGAGGAACAAACCCAGAGCCCGAGGAACACTAGCAGGGCCCGAGGAAAAAAACAGAGCCCGAGGAACTAATGCAGAGGTTGAGGAAGAAAACCAGAGCCCGAGGAAGAAAACCAAAGCCCATGGAACGAAACTGGAGCCCGAGACACAAAAGCAGAGCCAGAGGAACAAAACCAGAGCTGGAGGAACAAAACCAGAGACCGAGGAAGAAAACCAGATCCCGAGGAACAAAACCAGAGCCTGAGGAACAAAACCAGAGTCCGAGGAACAAAACCGGGGCCCGAGGAACAAAACCAGATCTCGAGGAACAAACGAGGGCCCGAGGAACAAAACCAGAGCCCGAGGAACAAAACCAGAGCCCGAGGAAAAAAAACAGGGCCCCGGGAACAAAAGTTACAAGTTCTCTTTCTACGTCTCTTTTTACCCTAAGCTGGTATCTGTGCTCCGGGTTTTGGTTCTGTATTCCTAAGGTTTACGGAGGACAGAGAATCAGGTGTATTGATTAAAATTACAGCTATTCCAATGCAGTACTGACTAGAGGATTACTGCTGTCATTTATGTATTCATACAGTCCAGTTCTATATCAGCTACATTAGCATTGTTTGAACGGTCATGTTTTCCAGCCGCCTTAAAGATAGGTCTCTCCACCACAATTAGTAGGTATTATTAGCTTGTGGTTTTGCCATGTCTTTCTAATGTTGGTTCTCAATAAATCAAGTAGACGGATGAGTTACACTGTGTCTCGAACAAAGAGTACAGCAGCCTCCTGGTACCCACGAGGCATCTGCAAGCAAAAAACCCTGAATTTATGTGGCTCTGCATCTCAACTTTGGGCGTATTCCTGCAGTAGTTGTTGCAGTGTTTTCAGGCACCCTCTAGTAATTCTGGACACCGCAGCACTGTGCTTATAAACATGGCCTTGTTTTGGGGGTTAATTTAAACACGTCTGCTTAGTGCTGTCTTGTCAGTGCATCCTCTGTTTCGGGCACCCTCTCCTGGTATTGTAATGCTGCCCTAAAATGAGAGGATAGATGCGGCTAGCATCAAAGGTCAGATACATACCTGTATGTATAAGGGGATAAGGAAGGAACGGCACCGCTGTTCTAGCGCTGAAAATTAACCAGGCAGATTAGCTTTCTAGTCTTTCAGCTGTGAACATTGCAGAAACAACTGGTAGAGTGGTGGATGTTTGGGAATGATGAATGTATGCTGTAATGGTGGAGAGGCCTTCAAAAATGCGTTACTCTCCTTTTAGTACGCTCTTGAAGGTAAATGTATGAAGAATCCATGCTGTGGTAATCTAAAGGATGTCCTTGTCCTTCCTCAACTTCAGGAGGTACGTGGCTGTCATTGCGAGCCTGGTGGTGTTCTAGCAATGGCAGGGAGCGTGCGCCTTTCTATTTGTACACCAATTGCACAGCAGCCTTTGAATTGCCTCTGCTCATGGGACACTTTGGATGATGTGTGAATTGTTTGTTAACGACATCAATGGTTGCATGGCTGATTCATGATGAGTAGCGTGCAGATACAGATCAATGAGTATGTGGAATCTCAGCAAGTTTTCAAATTTAATAAATTTTTCCTAAAATGTCGTAGCATTTTCAAGATTATCTTGAAGCAAATTCTGGCAACCAAGACCTTTTTTTTTTGTCACAGGTCTCCTAAATCGCACAAAGGCCTAGGACCTGCTTTCAGGTGACATTTCTACTACTGTTTTTAGTCCATATAGCATATGTAACACATTTAGTGGTTTGGCACTTTCATGGCTAAGATATCTGAACACAGTGCTTGGGCTTCCACAGAGAAACACTGTTCTAAAGACGATGCTGCTGACATTGTTGTTATTTGTCAGATGACTGATTTTTTTTCACTTAAGTAAAGGTGCACTTGGAAGTGTCTAGACTATCACTGTTCTTTCTTAGAAACTAAAGGACTCCATCTGGTACCTATTTGTAATACTAGCGATACACAGATTGGCTAAAGTTACCTTCGTATTTTGATGGTTGATTATTTATGAACACAAAACTGTAGTACAGACTTCCTGGTTTTGATACTTATGTAGCAGAGACAAACTACCTGAGGACTTCCCCTTGCACGGTTGTGTTCTATATCCGTAAGCCTTAGAGTAATTTGTGACAAAGTAGAAATGGGATTCTGGGGGTTTTTTTTAGTTGCACTGAATGTACCAAGAGAGAACGGTTTATGTATATGAATAAATTTCCACATTCACTAGACTATCAGAACATAAAGTTTTGATGTTCAGGTTTTATAATCTGTTTTCAGTGCTTTATGTTTTTGGTACAAGTGCTGTATTTGAAGTTCTGATCACCTTTATTTCTTCTTCTAGAAGTCAAACTGAGCCAGTAAGTGGAACATCAAAAGCAGTATGTAAAAACACAATCTCACACTTTTTGCTGCACGCTGCACTTAAGGTAGCCTTGGATTAATTTTCCAAACATTAACTTAATAGATTTTCCAGTAAAACATAGCATATGTTGTAAATACAATGTATTTGATTCAGCATAGTAGAAACGGAGTAATGCCATCATTTGCACAGTTCTATCTAATGTGAATATTGGTGTTTGTGCCTAGTAATGCATTGTATTTCATACTGGATATGCTAGACTATTTCCTGAACGACTTTGTGTTGTACAGATAATGTACAATCGTTTTTAGATCACGTAGGTTCAAGGTTTGCACAACTGAACATGGTTTTTGAAAATGTTATCAAAAACCACTGAGAAACCATTATTGTTAAACGTGGTACTGTTTCTTACTTTTGACTCGGGGGTTCAAACAAATACCAAAACCAACATGTCCCACACGTTTTGAGGACAGTTCTGTGCAGCTAAATGCTTCCTTTTCATGTCCTTAAAGACTTGGGTATTTGTTCCTGAAACTGTATAATTGAAGCGATATTGTTTGAGTGCATAACTGAGTGCATAACTGTCTTTAATAGATTGCTGTGAATTTAAATATCGTTGCTACACAAAGTGGTATTCTAAAGTTCTACATTTGACCTTTCCGCTTTATCAGATGAAGCAGTTCAGTTTAATAGTTTGTCTGCAAATGAAAATACGTAAAACCCAGTGTACAAATTTTGGCACAAGGTTAGAGCCTGGTGCATTTGTAAAGGGTAAAATCCCTGTCATTTTTCTTAACCTCCGCCTGCAGTACGTTTTTGGATCTGGGTGACTTCAGGGCTGGATGCTGCTTTAATTTCCCAAAGGCTAAGCTTTTCTTTAGGATACTGCCACTTTGAATTTACATTTGGAAAAGGGGCAGCGTTTTTCTTCAGGTTTGAAGACACTGTCGTTCTGCTGCTAAAACAGAAATAAGTAACACAAGGAAATACTTGGCTGATTAGTTTACAAACCACACTGAAAAGAAGTTTCCTGTAGTGATGCTTCCTTCTCAAATAAATATTTTTTTAAAATCCTTTTTAGCTGAAAATTGATAGCTTCCTTACCCCTTCGACTTTTAAGCAGCTGTGAGCATTTGACAAGGGTCCCTCTCTGAGATATTCTGGAGCAATAAGTTGATCTCCAGCGGGTTTGGTTAGTTTAGCTTCTTCTCCTTAACCACATAGGCACTCTTAAGCTGTCACAGGTTTGGACTTTGTTTTGAACAAATACCAACTACACTAGGTTGGAAATGGCTCTTTCAGTGACACTCGGAGGATATAGTGCAGACTGTCAGACTACAGTAGAGGTTAACTATTGCTCTGTTTTTAATTGTAGAACTTGAATATGAGTTTAATTTTTTGTGAACAGATTGATGACTCTTCTGCATCTATTTCTCTGGCCCAGCTTACTAAGGTACATATATATTCTTAAAAAAAAAGTGTTTGCTTTGTATTTTTAAATCTTATACTGTGATCTATAGCTGGAGAACTGTTGTCATGTGAACAAACCTTTAATTTAATTTTTAATAATTTAAAGTATTTCTTTTAACTTTAAAATGTGTGTATATTTTGATACTATCCTGGTAAAGAGTAGTTGCCAGTTTGGGAAGATAGAAGGGGGAGGACCTTATCAGCCGCAACGTAATGTTGCAGTATTACTCATCTTCAAGACACAAAGAAGAAGCACTTCAGAAGCTGTTTACCGTTTTTCATACTTTTCGTTCATTTTGCATTGGAAACTAACACAATTTTCACAGAAGAATTTAATTGGCTGTAAGTGACGGACATTTCAGGGGGGTTTGCAAGAGCCAAAATAGAAGCGTTTCTGGAACACGGACAACTGCATGGCTATTTTTGAATTTCTAGGCACTACAGTTATAGATCCATGCTTTGAATGCTGCACAATTTCATACACTGTAGTATATATACAGTGGACAACACAATCTAATTTGTTTGATCGCAGACTGTGTAAATTGTGTAAATGCACCTAATTGTTTACAGGAAAATACTGATGCATATGGGTGGCATATTAGCAAACGTGACCTTCTGAAACTGTTGTAATGCCATGTTTTGCTATGGAACTGCTTGCATTTTTTGCTCAACAACATGTAACTTTGTCTGGGAAAGCACTAGGGATTGCACTTTGTGAAAAGGCGTAGTGCTAGCCAATTAAATTACTAGTCTTTAAAGTTACAAAGATTAGAGAAGGCAGGGCCTAATGCAGAGGAGCTAGTCCTTTCTTCTGAAAATAAAGGCTGGAGTTCCTTTCCCAGAAAGAAAAATCTCTTCCCACTGGTAACTTCTTCCCTCTCTCACTGCAGAAATTAAATTGTGGACATTTGGTAAGAAAAAAAAAAATAGTTTGGAAGGTAGCCACCAGGAGAAATTGGTCTCTGTTAGCGCTGTCCCTAAACATGTCCTTGGTTCTGTAAACTCAGGTGAAGTTTTACTCTAAAATGTGAAAAACTGTCCAAGTGGTGTACACATTTAAGCTTTTGAGAAAATGTAAGTATTTCAGAAAAATAGAGGAACATAAGATAAAGCAGCTCCAAACGGTTCCTTACTCTAACCTCCTCAGTGCAGACTGGCTTAGCATGGAGGCAATGTGTTGTAAAAAGTTTTCTGTTTTATTATGCATTAAATGCCATCTTGAATTTTGGTCTATTCCTAGTAATGTCTTGTGGGTTTTGGATGTGTTTTGTAAACGGCTTGGGTTCAAACAAATTAGTCAAGTATCTGTAAAGTCTTCTGTAAATGTTAATGGAAATGATTTCATAGATGTCGATCTGGATTATGTTACAGTTGAGAAAAAGCTGTGTATATGAAACAGCCCTTTAACAAAATGCTGAAACAAGTTGGTTGCTGTTGTGAATGAATGCATCTAAAACCAAAACCATGAGTGGTTGATCTGAATGATAGGTGCTTGAGGGTCCAAATCATTTACAGTCACTCCCTTAGACCCTGCTTGTATCTGTACTAGTCTGTAATAAAAACATTTGAACAAATACTACTTTAAAAAAATCAGCTGGCTTCAATAATTTGAAGATCCAGTTCTGCATAATGTTTGTATTACAATTTGTATGTTAAAAGGACACGGTCAACTGGAAAAATCACAGGTTTTGCTTATTGTAGTTAACTTGCTTCCTATGAAGAATTTAGTGGGGGGGAACATGAAGAGCCTAAGGTTTTGAGTGGCCAGGAATGCTCTTTTCAAGTAGGTTAACAGGCACATAAACAGCCTGTGATGATGTAAGGACTCCCCAGAACATCTTTTGGACAACTCTGTTTCATATAAGCAGCTGTTTTCATGCAACCTCAGCTGGCGTTGTGCTGCTCTTTACAGGGTTGGGTGAGTGGTGTTCTCTTTGGCAGTGTGGGCTTAAATGTGTTTCTAATGTATGTGTCAAATAATTACCTGTTAAACAGACTGCCAATCTGGCTGAAGCCAATGCTTCCGAAGAAGATAAAATAAAAGCTATGATGCTACAGTCTTGCCAGGAATATGATCCAATCAAGTAAGTGTTGATAATGTCAAATCTGTTCTTTGAAGATTATGGAAAGATTGTAGAGAAGTTTGTTTTAACGAGAGAGACACGTGCATACCTTTTTCTTCTTTGCCCCAAACCCTTTTAGTTACATGAAGAAACCCTGGGGTCCACCTCCACCATCATCTGCTTGCTTTCGTTGCGGAAAACCTGGCGACTGTATAAAGAACTGCCCAACAAATGGGGTAAGACTGTGGGGGACTTCTGGTGTTACTTAGCTTTTCAGTTTTTTACCTTGGCAGTTACGTAACAAATCCATGAATACTCATATTAAGAATTGTTTCTCTTGGGGTGAAAGACAGAGGTTCATAGGGCAATGTTGCAAAGCCCTTCAAAATCCAAGGGAAACCTGGCATTATAAATGTAAACTTTTCTTTTTTGTAGGTCATAGACATTAAGTATGTCCACAGATCTTGCTCTGTGAACTTTCATGCATATTTTTATATATTTCAATATTACTGGAAATGTTTCTGGTTTTAACTCTGTTTAATGACAGTTCACAGTTTTTAGTATTTCATGTAAAACCAAGATGTTTCTGTTGACCCCATCTATTGAATATTTGTGCTCTGAATTGCGCTTTGGAGGAGGAGCGGGTTTGTATCTCTTTTCTGAGGGGATGGTGAGCTAAGGGATATTTCACCCTTAAAGAACCTGAACTTAAGCCAAAGAATGGAATGAGTTCAAAACACTGCTCAAGCCTTTGGAACGTCCTGGCTATATTCATTTAGGAAAATAAGTATTTTAGTCGAGCAACCCTTATGCTAGGTAAAAGGAGAGGATTAAAGGCTTTTGCTGCTTAAAATAATCATTGAAATGTCATTTTAAGTGTGGGTCTTAAAAGGAGATATGTCTGCATTTCTTTTCTTAACAGGACAAAAATGTTGAGCCTGTTCCCAGAATTAAAGAGCATAGGAATTCCAAGGAGTTTCATGATGGAGGTGAAAGACCCCAATACAAAGGGTGCTATGCTGACAAACACTGGAAAATACGCAATACCAATTATTAATGCGTAAGTATGGAATTAATTGGACTGGCCAAAAAGTGAGCGAGAGAAACCATGCGTGCATGTCTGAGTGGCTATGCAACCAAGTTGGCCAGCACCTGTAATTACGGGGCAGGAAGCACTGTCATTGTGCTTAACCATAGAATCTGGGATACTTTTGAATATTAAAATAGGGTGGTCCTGCTGTTTGTGCCCCTGGAAGTTGGTCAAACGTGTGGTATGCTAAGAATCTGTATTTCTGCAAAACATTTCAGTAGTGTTTGCAGTGGAGTCGTTCTCTCTGAAAGCTCGTTTTGCTTTTGGTTTATGTTTCAAAGGCTTCTTGCAAAATTTAACAAGTTGGACTGAGATTTCCGCCCCCTCTGACTTTTATCAAATCCCATGTGTGAAACAGACTGAAGTTTTCCTGTTGCTATAAACTAAGAAAATACTGCTGTGTGCTGACAGGAGTGGCTGTTTTAAAATGCACTTGGTAGCACTTCTGTGTTTCTGTCATGGATCTCGTTTTGTAGGAAATAGACTTCTTCCATTTGTAAAATGTAGTTACTCGGAGACGAACTTTACCCTGAGCCTGCAATTTACATTTACCCTCTGGCAAAGGAGAGGTGGGATTCATTTCTCTCATAGAAAATGATATAGCCAACTCTGGTGACTTACTGTGGTCTGCAACAAACGGATAGTTAGGCATTTAATCCACATTCTTCTCCACGGGAGAGTTGGTGAAAACCTTCAGAACTCAAGCCTACTAATGGTTTTTTGAGATGTCTATCAGGTTCCCGTACAAAGACAACCAGCATTACCAAGTCTTCTGGGCCCCCAAGGACAAGCAATACCCACAACTGGTAAGTAACTGTAACTTCAGAATTTCTTTAAAAAAATTACCTTCAGAGGAACTGAATGGGATTTCTTTCTTTTTCCTCTCCCCACTCCAGAAGGTCATCCAATGAGAGCCAGTCCAGTTCGCTCAGCAGGTGGCAGACCAGGCTGGGAAGTGTAAGTATTCTACAGAAATTCAATAGATGACTCCTTGTCACCTGTTAAAAGAGGCTGTATAACGCATAACTTATACAACAGCTGATTTATAATGAAGCAAGTATGCACAGACAGTTGTGGAGAATCCAAGTGGTAATTAATTTTTAAATGGCTTCATTTGAATTGGCTTTTACAAAGGGCATCTGTGCTTCCACTAAGGTTATTTAAAATAAAACTCCGGTACATGACTGAAAACAGGACTCTGAAAAATGAACGCTTTTTGAGGAAACCATAATTGCCTATAAAAATTAAAGATAATTAAAGGATCAGATGGAAAGCCACCTTTTCCATTACTGGCTGAATAGGGCTGAAGAAATTGATTTCCCAATAGGAATCAGCCTCCAACATTCTTTTTTTAACAACTTAGTTGATACTGAATGAGCAAATGGTTGGAAAAGTCAACACTGTTCTTTTATGACAATTTTGAATTTCTTCAATTTAGTCATCTCACATAGCCAAGACGCTTTCTCTCAGTTGGAGAGAGAGGAGTCTGTTTTACCTATTACTGCAGCGTCAAGCTAGTCCTTCCTTTCGCTATATGTTTGTTATAGACAGATTGTAAGAGTGCATTGTGTTTATAAAATCTTAAAGGTAAATCAAAAGAAAAACCAGGATCCATCCCACAGGTTGTCTGATATCTCCAATTCAGTCAGCAAGAAAACAACAATTCAGGGACAGGACCAGGCCAAATACCTCATGATGAGGCAACAACATAGGAAGCGTATGTGGAAGAAGTTAAAAGAAGTTCCAGAGAAGATTAGTTAATATCTGTGCAGTACTTGGAAGATCAGAAGTGTGATGTATTAAGTGTATCAAGGAGTGGCAGAGGAGCAGTGGGCACTTGGCCCACGGGAGATGGGAGTCTCTTTCAAGTGTGGGCAGCCTCCATCCACAGGTGCAAAGCTGAGTATAAGGAGAGAAGACTGAATGAACTGTTGGGGGTGAGGATGTGGAAGGCAAGTATGAGGATCAGGAAATGAGCGTAGTCTCTAATGAACAGAAAGCAGGGAGAAAAATGCTTAAGTTGGCAGGATGCCATTGGCCTCCCTTATCTAGGGAGGAGTTTTACAGAGAACAACGGAGACTTAAAGAGGAGGAAGTATTTGGCTCAATGGAGTTGCCTTGTTTTTCACGTTTGTATTTCAACAGCATATCGGACTGCAGTTACACTATAGTGCATCTGACATAAGGAAAAATGACAGTGTTTTTTCCAATAGAATTTTTCGTTGCAGATAGTAAGCATGCATAACTAAAACAAGACAAATGGAATTGAAAAATTTTACCAAATTCCTCAATTTGCAGTAGCATTATGTCAGCAGCTGAAAGAAGCTTTGACATAAGCGTATGGAGAGGAGAAAAAACCCAAACCAAATTTGGGAGGAAAAAAATTGGGGAGAATGACTGTTTTGAATTAACTTCATTTCTTTTTTTGTGTGTTGTGGTTTTTTCCAGGTCCAAGTCTCCTTATAGTGCTTCACCTTACTCTACAAGTTCATCTACCTGCTCCACATCAAGATCAGGTTCTTCCCGCACTCGCTCCTACTCTCGCTCATTTAGTCCTTCCCATTCTCGTTCCTACTCGCGATTGCTGCCGTATCCAAGAAGAGGCAAAGGGAAGAGGCGTAACTATCGTTCTAGGTCAAGGTCACACGGTTATCAGCGTTCAAGGTCAAGGTCACCCCCATACAGAAGATGCCATTCACGGTCAAGGTCTCCAGTATTTAGAGGCCAGTCTCCCACTAAACAGACTATATCTCAAGGGGAAGGAGAAAGGGAGTATTTTAACAGATACAGAGAAGTTCCACCATATGATCTGAAAGCTTACTATGGCAGATCTCTTGACTTTAGAGATCCATTTGAAAAGGCAAGGTACAGGGAATGGGAAAGGAACTACAGAGAATGGCATGGAAAGTTTTACAAGGGCTATGCTGTTGGCGCTCAACCTCACCCTCCAGTAAACAGAGAGAACTTTTCTCCAGGTAGGTTTGGTCCACCTGGGACCAGACAAGAGAATTCACCATATGCTCGGGGACGTAGGGAGGATTATCCTGCTTGGCAGAGCCACCAAAATCACAATATAGATGGAAATTACCCTGAAAAACCTTCTGAAAGAGAGAGCCATGGCATCAAGGATCCTACCAAATCAAAAGAGAAGGAGGTGAAAAATCCACTGGGAGATGGGCAAGGAAATAAGCATAAAAAGAGAAGAAAAAGGGATGAGGATGAAGGATTTCCCAATGCTGAGTTGTTAGCAGGTGCGAGAAAACCAAGAGAGCCAGTTCCAGCAGAAGACCTTAAAATGGACTCCCTGTTCATGGTCCCAAGCAGAGATGATGCCACCCCTGTGAGAGATGAGCCTATGGAAGCAGATTCTATTGCTTTCAAACCGATGTCTGAAAAGGAGAAAAAAGAGAAGGATAAGCCAAAAGCAAAAATTGACAAGACAAAGCGGAAAGTAGAAGTGGCTGTTCCTCCTAAGACAGACAATATAATAAAACTAGCTAAAGCTTCCTCGAATGGAAATCTCCTCGAACGGAAGAGAGAAAGCAAGAAGAGAGAAGGGAAGAGAGAAAGCAAGGATTTAAAGAACCTGACTTGCCGCCCTGATATTGCTCATTTACATCAGTTATAGTGTTTGTGATTAAGTTTAGGGTTAGGGTTAGGGTTAGGGCTTAGTGTTACGGTGAGGGTTAGGTTTAGGGTTAGGGTTAGGGATAGGGTTGGGGTTAGGATTATGGTTTGGGTTTAGGGTTAGGTTTAGGGTTAGGGTTAGGGCTTGGGGTTACGGTTAGGGTTAGGGTTTGGGTTAGGGTTAGGGTTAGGGTTAGGGTTAGAGTTATGGCTGGGGTTAGGATTATGGTTTGGGTTTAGGGTTAGGGTTAGGGTTAGGGTTAGGGCTTAGGGTTACTGTTAGGGTTAGGGTTAGGGTTAGGGATTAGTGTTATGTTTAGGGGTTACATTGGGTTTACGCTTATGGGTTAGGATTTCAGTTTGGGTTAGGGGTAGCATTAATTTTTAGGGTTAGGGTTTAGGTTTAGAATTGCGGTTTAATTTTAGGATTAGGTTTCGCATTAGGTTTAGGGTGAGGTGTTATGGTTACGGTATTAGGTTTGGGGTAGCGTTAGGGTTAGGGTTAGAGTTAGGGTTAGGGTCATTAGGGTTCAGGTTGGGGTTCAGGGTTAGGGTTAGGGTTCGGGATTACAGTTAGGGGTCGGGGTTAGGATTAGCATCAGGGTTAGGCCTTAAAATTAGGATTAGGGGTTAAGTTTAGGGTTAGGGTTAGGGTTAAGGTTAGGGTTATGGTTTGGGTTAGGGTTAGGCCTAGGGTTATCGTTGGGGTTAGGATTATGGTTCAGGTTTAGTGTTAGGGATAGGGTTATGGTTTCGTTTTAGGTTAGGGTTAGCGTTAGGGTTAGGGCGTAGGGTTACAGTTAGGGATAGGCTTAGCGTTAGGGTTAGGGTTTGGGGTAGGGGATAGGGTTAGGGTTTAGTTTTACGGTTAGGGGTAGGGGTAGGGGTAGGGGTAGGGGTAGGGGTAGGGTTATGGTGATGTCTTAAGATTACGGTTTGAGGTTGAGTTAGCATTAAGGTTACGGTTAGAATTAGGGGTTTGGTGTTATGTGAGGGTTAGTTTTATGGTTCCGTTTAGGTTTAACGTTAGGGTTATGCCAAAGTGTTAGTGTTACGGTTTGATGTTAGGGTTAGGGTCACGGTTTGGGTTTAGGGTTAGCGTTAGGATTTTGTTTTAGGGTGAGGTTTCGCCTTAGGGTTAGGGTTAGGGCTAGGGTTAGCTTTATGATTCAGGTTAGGCTTAAGGTTAGGTTACGGTTAGGGTTAAGTGTTCGGTTTAGGGTTAAGTGTTAGGCTTAGGGTTAGGGTTAAGTGTTAGGCTTAGGGTTAGGGTTAGGGTTATGGTTAGAGTTAGGGTTAGGATTAGAGTTAAGGGTTAGAGTTAGGATTCAGTGTTAGGGTTAGGGTGAGGTCTTAATGTTACGCTGAGGGTTTACAGGTAGCGTTAGGGTTAGGTTTAGGGTTAGTGTTAGCGTTAAGGTTAGTGTTAGGGTTTAGGATTGGGTTCAGGGTTAGAGATAGGGTTCGGTATTGGGGTTAGCGTTAGAATAAGGGTGAGGTTAGGGTTTACGGGTAGCATTAGGGTTACGGTTAGACTTGGGGTTAGGGTCATTACGTTAAGGTTAGGGTTGGGGTTCAGGGTTAGGGTGAGGGTTCGGGATTAGGGCTAGAGTTCAGGGTTAGGGTTAGCATTAGGGTTAGGGGTTAACGTTAGTGTTAGGGGTTAAGGTTAGGGTTATGGTTAGGGGTTAGGTTTAGGGTTAAGGTTAGGGTTATGTTTAGGGTTAGGGTTAGGCTTAGGGTTAGCATTAGTTTTACGGTTGGGTTTAGGATGGTTCGGGTTTAGGGTTAGGGATAGGGTTAGTGTTAGAGTTAGGGTTAGGTTTACGGTTAGGGTTAGCATTTGGGTTAGCGTTTGGGTTAGGGTTGGGGTTCAGGTTTAGGGTTAGGTTTGGTGTTAGGGTTAGGGTAAGGGTGAGGTCTTATTGTTATGCATAGGGTTTACGGGTAGCGTTAGGGGTTCGAGTTAGGGTGAGGGTTTGGTGTTAGTGTTAGGATTGGGGTTCTTATTCTTGATCCTCTCTCCCTCTCTTTCTCTCTCTCGTTGTTTTAATTACAAATTTTTATTATTATTATTATTATTATTGTTATTGTTATTGTTATTGTTATTATTATTGTTGTTGTTGTTGTTGTTATTATTGGTATTATTATGGTATTATTGGTATTACTATTATTACTGTTACTAGTTTTACTATTATTGCTATTATTATTTTATTTCAAGTATTAAACTCTTCTTATCTCTACCCGTGAGTTTTCTTGCTTTTGCTCTTCTGATTCTCTCCCCCATCCCGTTGCTGGGGGGAGGGCGAGTGAGCGGCTGTGTGGTGCTTAGTTGCCGACTGGGGTTAAACCATGACAGGGGTCCACCATAAAGATGGTTGCCATTCTGTCACATCCTCTGAGCTAAAACTGGCTCATCCTGGGACATGGTGCCCCCCACGCACGCAACCTGCAGTCCAGAAGTACCCCTGAAAAGACCTCGATGGCCTGCATTAACACACCGGCATGCACTTCAGATGTAAACACTGCCAAGTCATCTCTTATTTGCAACAGATACGGAGGACCAAATTCTGCAAATCTAGCCTTACTTCTACTGAAACTTTCCTTACAGACAGCTCATCTTCTCTTTTTGTAAACTCTAGTGAAGACCTGTTCTAGCGCAAAGGCTTGAACCCCGCCTACGGTGAAGAAGCCCCAGTTTTCTTTCCTCACTGCTGTCTTGCTTCCCAAAAATCAATCAATACCAAAAGCTCTGTATGAACATTGCATAAAAAAGCCAATAGCAAATGCTTTTACTTGCTACTAGTTTTGTCAGGGAAGGAACTAGCTTCTCCCGCTAGTTTTGCTACAGTTGCATGACCTTTAAAGACGCCACTTCTTACCTTTGCTACGCCAATACAGCCTCACAGCTCAGCAAAATCATACTGCAGGTAGGAAACCTTCACCATACAAAGACAGGCACGCTACAGGAATACGTCACTCTCAAAGAACAGACTCTTGCAACCACTCCTCCCTTTGCTTAGCAAAGTTTAGGGCGTGTTAGAAAACAACAACAACAACAACAAAGCAGGGTTCTCTCTCACATTTTACGGAGCCCATGATATCAGCTGTTCAACATAAGTCCAACTCCAGCCTGAACCCCAGAATAAGAAATGCCATCTTAAAATTTCTGGAAAAAGGGAGGGCTTTGAAGTGGCAAGACCAGAGAACGTTCACGAAAGCACCGTCATGGAAGTACACATCCCTTATCACAGACCAACTGCACGGTGACCTAAGTGAGTGACGTTGTCTGCTCATTTGCAGCTCAGGGTCTCTTTTTTCATTAGCGCCGAGCACGTAGGTTGGAGTTGGAGCTGAGAAGAAAACCATATGCAGTCAGTCTGGTCTCGTTCAAGTTCACATTTACTAGGAATCACAGCAGGTCCCATCTGTCTCTCCAGACCCCACCACCACTTCTGTGCAGCGTCCCGAGGAGCAATAAGCGCAGAACAAGAAACCTTCCTTCAAAATAAGGCCCACAGCCTGCTCTTTCAACAGGACGCACAGAGCACCAGCTGAGAACAACCTCTGCTTTAACTATGCCTAGCTCCGCTGCCTACGTAAGGGGACCAGCTCCTAAATGATCCCTAGCCCTAAAACCACAGATCTTCCCTAGGGCAATGCTAAGGAAATACCAGAGCCCAGGGAAACCTGGTCACTCAGCTTCAGTTGACGGGGAGAAGGACAGTGGACTAGAAAGAGAAAAATATGATGAGAGAAAAGATAGAGGAGCTGAGAGAGAAAGAAAGGTATGGGGAAAAGGCTAGAGAGCTGGAGAAATCAAGAGAAATAGGGATGAGGAGCCCTGCAGAGAGATGGAGGAAGAAAAAGTAGGGTCAAGGAGCAGGACAGAGAGGCAGAGATGGGCGTGGGGAAGGAGAGGAAGAAGGAAGGGGGGGCTAGGGAAAGACAGGGACAGGGAGCAGGACGTCCAGATGGAGAAAGAGAAGGAAGGACAGGGAGCAGGACAAAGGGACTGAGAAATAAAGAGAGGGTCAGATCCTGATGGAGACCAAGAAGGGGGGGAAAAGCCAGCAACGGGCTGGAGGACAGAGACAGGGGAAGAGGAAAAGAGGACCGAGAAGCAGAAAAGAGGAAGAGAGAACAAATAAAAGGGAGAGCCAGCTGGACGGGGCAGGGGAGTACAACAAGAAACGATGGGACAGGCAGCGGGACAGAGAAATAAAGAAGAAACGATGGGGACAGGAAGCAGGGCAGAGGGACAGCGAGAGGAAAAAAGGGGCAGGGAGCAGGACAGAGGTAGAAGAAGAAGCTGCAGGAACAGAGGGGGAGAGAGAAGAAAAAGAAAGGTAGGAAGAAGGATGGGGGCAGAGAGGGAAAGACAAGGAAAGGGAGTAGGACACAGATTGTCAGGGAAAGGCAAGGACAGGGAGCAGGACAGGGCGATACAGAGAGAGAAGAAAGGCACAGGGAGGCAGGACAAAGGGAAAGACAGGCAAAACTAAGGGACGGGGAGCAGGACACAGAAGGAGGTAAAAGAGCCTGGGCTGGGCAGCAGGACAGAGAGATGGAAGGAAAAAACAGCACTGGGCTGCAGGACAGAGATGGAGTGAGAAATAGCCGCGGCAGGGAGCAGGACAAAGTGAGGGCGGGGGGAACCTGAAAAGGGAGTAGGACAGAAAAATAGGGTGGGGGAGAGACAGGGAGCGGGAGAGAGAAGCAGAGAGAGACTTAGAGGGCCAGGGAGCAGGGCAGAGAGATGGAGCAAGAAGGGGAACAGAGATGGGCGGCAGAACAAAGGGAAGGAGAGACAGGAACGGGGAACAGGGAGCAAGACAAAGGGACAGGAGAGGAAAAAAACAGTGACGGGTGCAGGACCGAGATGGAGGAATTTAAAAGAAGAGGCCAGAATGACAGCGAGAGAAAAAAGGAAGAGGGGGCAGGACACCACTGGAGGACAAAACCAGCTGTGATGGGCAGTGGGACAGAGAGACGAAGAAAGGAGAACTAGAGAGCGAGAGAGAGAGGAAAGAAGGCACAGCCAGCTGGAGAGCGGGGTTTAGTGAGAAAGGGTGGGGCAGGGAATGGGACAGAGAGAAAGAGAGAAAAGAGAAAAAGGACAAAAGGACAGCAAGAGAAAAAAGAGGACAGGGATCTGGACAAAGATGGAGAAAGAAGCAGCAGGAAAAGAGGAAGAGAGGCAGAAAGAGGGAGACGGAGGCAGGAAGAGAGAGAGAACTAAGGGCTAGGGGCAGGATAGAGATCGCAAGAAAACCTGCGGTG
This sequence comes from Calonectris borealis, assembly GCF_964195595.1. Taxonomy (NCBI): domain Eukaryota; kingdom Metazoa; phylum Chordata; class Aves; order Procellariiformes; family Procellariidae; genus Calonectris; species Calonectris borealis. Next base: position 551,795 of record NC_134318.1, on the reverse strand, counting down.
GGCAGAAGAAAGGAGAGGGAGGAAAAAGGAATAGGGGCAGGGAGAAGGACAGAGTGACAGACAAGAATAACAACGAAGAGAAAGAGAGAAACAGGGACAGTGAGCAGCACAGAGGGATGGGGAAAGAAAGAGAGGTCTCAGGAGCCCTGCAGAGAGATGGAGGAAGCGGGGAGGGGAAGGGTCAGGGAGCAGCAGCGAGAGACAGAAGAGAGATGAACAGGAAGAAGGACAGGGACAGTGGGATACAGCATGGAAAACCGCAGTGACAGTGAGCAGGGAGGGGGGGAGGCAGAGAGAGAGAGAAGCAGAAGGAGGGAGAAGGGAAGACAAGGACAGGGAGCGGGACATACAGGCAGAGAGAGACAAAGCAGGACAGGGAACAGGCCAGAGAGACTGTGAAAAACAGAGCGGGATGCAGACCAGGACAAAGAGACAGAGAAGAAACAACAGCAATGTGCTGCAGGGCAGAGACAGAGGAAGGCAAAAAGAGGGAGAGGGAGCAGGAGGGAGGGGCAGCAAGAAAAAGACAGGGGCAGGTAGAGCGACAGGGAAAGAGGGACTTGGAGAAGAGAGGACGGGGAGCAGAACACAGCAACAGAAGAAGAGAGGTATGGGGAAGTGAAAAAAATGACACAGAGGGAAATGGGAGGGGGGGGCTGGGAGGGACTGCGATGCAGAAGAGGGGTGACACGGCCCCGAGGGGCTGGGACTCACCGCAGCTCCCGCTCTCTGCACTGCCAGGCAAATGTTACAGTTCAAGCACTTCTTTCTCTGTCCGTCTGTCCTTTCGTCCCTTCCTCTTCGGTAGCTCCACCTGCGTGCCTGTCCTCACCTCAGCTGGGCCGCAGCTGGAGCAGAGCCCGCACCTCCCAAGACCAACATGGCTGCCCAGCAGCCCCGTGCCCCAGGCCTACAGCTCCCGGCATGCCCCGGGAACCAACATGGCCGCGCGGCAGCCCGTGCCCCGGGCCTACAGCTCCCAGCATGCCATGGGGCGCGGCTTCCTGCTGCCTGGCCTGAGAGGCGGCTCAGGGCCACGCCAGGGCTGGGGCGCTGCTTCCTGGATCCCGTGGCAGCGATGGGCACAGGGACAGGCTGCCAGATCCCGGGGCCAGGTACGTGTGCGGGCTGTCAGGGTCACCCCTGCCTGGTTTTTCCCAGCGAAGCCCCAGGAGGTGCCGAGGCTGCAGCCCTGGGGCCGAGGCTCCAGGAGCCGGGCATTTCTGCGGGCGCTGCTCCCTGCCAGGCCCCACCGCCAGCTGCCGGCTGCCTGGGGCTTCTCCCCGTTGTCTCCAGCTCTGCTTTCTGCCAGCGCCGGGGGCTCCGCAGGACATCTTGCCCACTCCCCGCCACCGTGCTGACCCACGTCTGCAGCTCATCTGTGGTGTCCACGTCAGACAGCTCATTTGGGGGTGGCAGGTCTCTCCTGAAGCACCCTGGGAACGGGGACAGAGCAAACCCCATCCCTCCCTTCCGATCTTTGTCCCCAGGGAGACCCAGTGGAGACGGACCGTGCGCTGGAGAGCGTCCTGCAGGGAGGTGACAGCCGTTGGCAGAGAGGTGCTGAGAGCCCCCTGACAGCAAAGGCATCCGGTGGCCGCAGAGCAGCCCAGGTGAGCTGTGAGTTCCCCCGTGAGAGACCCTGCTCCCAGGGAGCACCTCCCCATAGAGCAAAGGCCGTATCCAGCCAGCTGGTGCTGGGTACGGCTACCCCAAGGGGTCTTCGCAGGGGGGACAGGGTCACCTGCCTGGTGACTCTGACACAGACATGATGAGCTGAAGCCCTGTGGCCATGGCTGGCCGGTTCAAAGTCTCCGAGTGCCTCCGCCTTTCTCCCCAGGAGTGTCCAGCCTGGGCACTTTTTCAGGGCGTGACGGATGATGTGAAGATGGATGCTGGTGCTGTCCTGGTGGATCTTCCACTTGGGCACGGTGGGCACCCCCACTTCAGAGTTGTGGTGTCTGAGATCTGGGGCCACCTGAAGAGAGAGACCTCCAGGGAGTTTGTGTTCAATGTTTTGATATCTTGGGGCTACAATGTGCTAGGGATATGGGGCGCTAGGGTTCCAGCGTGCTAGGGTTATGGGGTTTGAGGGTTACGGGAGTTTACGCGACTTAGGATTAAAGCATGTTATTGTTATGGTCAGGATCTGGGCTTGCAAGCGCTGGGTTCCTGGGGTTAGGTTGGTTTTGCCTTATGTTGTGTTCTGGGTGGTCTTTTTTTTGGAAAGTCCTTTTGTAGCTTGTTTGCGTTTTTAGGGTTTGGATAGGGGTCTTTGGTTTTTGTGTGATGTGTCTTCTGCTTGTTTTTTTGCTGTCCTTGTGGTTTGTGTTGCATTTTCTGTCTTGTAACCACCGTTTGTGGTCTAATCTGTGTGATCGGGCCGGGCAGTGTCACTTCTGTTGTGGTCCAGCTCATTTCCACTGAGTCACTAGGGAGGTGGTTAGGTATGGAGGGCTTGCAGTTTGTGGAGAATGACTGCCAGACGACCGACAGCCACTTCTGGGGTGTGGGAGGAGTTCGGGTCCATAGGTAATGACTGCCGGAGGACTAAGTGTACTTCTGAATTTGTGTGGACTCCCAAAGAAATGGTGGGATGCCACCAGCGGCACAGAAGGACAAGGGCTTCCCCAAGGGTACATGGCTTGTTGGTTATTGCTTTTGAGTAAGCAACTGAGTAATTTTGAGTAAGTCTTGTGAGGGGTAGTGGACTCAAGGGGAGAGCTTGTGTTCCTCATCAGTGCCTCACGGGTTTCCTGTCATTTTTTGTTTGTTTGCTTTTTGTTTGCTGTGCTGAATTTAAAAGGCTTATTGTAGCTCTTTGGATTTCTGTCCTTAAAGGAAGTCTCTAGGATTTCTACCCAGGAGCGAGATGTCCAGAAGGGACTGTCCTTGTACACTGATGTCAGCCTTCCGTCTAGAGCACTGTCTGGTGGTGGTGTATTTTAATGGTAAGGTAACTCAAATGCATCTTAAATATACAAGCTTTGCCGTTGTTCCTGCTATGCCTGGGGGACGATTCTCAGCAGCTCATGAACAGTGTGTTCTGCTGTGCTTTACCCGTTAGAAATAATCTGTCACCAGAAATGTCTTCCTTAGTGCCTGCACAGAGCAAGAACCTCCAGTAGCAAGGGCATGCTGACCCTTGGGCAGCTTCAAAGCGACGGATAAATGTAAATAGGTTAAAAATCCAGTCCTATGGTAGCAGTGTGTGCGTCAAAGTTCACCTGACTCTCCACGCTGACTCAGCCTGTCACAATGTTTTGCGGGTAAGGGTGGATGAAGTCAGTATAAGCAGGTGTTGTAACTGGCCAGGCAGTTCATCTAAAGAAACGAAACGTTACCTTTGCTTGGAGTGCCATGCCTTTAGATATGGGGGTGTATTGCCTTTCCTTCCCTGGTGTGAGCACAGAGAACTGAGAGGTGTTTCCATCGGGGGGAGGGAAAGCCATCCAACAGTCATCACAAGCCTCAGAGCATGTGGTCCTTGATGGAGGCGTAAGTGCTTGGGACAGTTTTACTTCTAAGCCCTAAGCCCTAAGCCTAACCCTAAAACGAAACCCTAAGCCTATCCCTAAGCCTAAACCCGAACCGTAATCCTAACCCCGACCCTAACCCTAACCCTAACGATACCCTAAGCCTAAGCCTAACCCTAGCCCCTAACCCTAACATTAAGATAAGGCCAGGAAGCAGGACACGGCGATAGAAAAAAGAGAAGGAGAGGGAGCAGGAGAAAGAGATGGAGAGAAAGGAAAAAATAGCAGCAGGCTATAGGACAGACAGGGAGGAATTAGAAACTACAGACAGGGAGAGAGACAGAGAAAGAGAAAGCAAAAAATAGTGATGGGCTAAAGGCAGAGAGGGAGGAGTTAAAAAATGGGGGCAGGGGACTGGTCTGTGGCCATAAACATAAATGGTCATTGGCTTCTTTGACTGAACTTTCCATGAATGCCACAAGATACACTCAAGCACCCTGAGATGTCCCCTCCCTTTGCCGGCCCTGCACTGCGGGCAGCCGAGCGCCACACGGCCAAGCCCGCTGCATCTGCCCCAGGCTGTCTTGCCCTGGCTGGCTGCTGACAGGAGGGGACACCAGGTGGTGACCGCCTGGGGGGTGACAGGAGGGACACCAGGTGGTGACAGCCTGGGGGGTGACAGGACACCAGGCGGTGATGGGCCCGGGGGGTGACAGGAGGGACACCGGGCAGTGACAGGCCTGGGGGGTGACAGGAGGGACATCAAGTGGTGACAGCCTAGGGGGGTGACAGGAGGGACACTGGGCAGGGACAGGCCTGGGGGGTGACAGGAGGGACACCAGGCAGTGACAGGCCTGGGGGGTGGCAGGACACCGGGTGGTGACAGGCCAGGGGACAGCAGGGAGACCAGCGGCCCGCGGTGGTGACAGGCCCGGGGCTGACGGGCCCCCCCTCCCCTCGGGGGCGCTTGGTGTTAGGATGAAGAGCGCGGGGCCGCCACGCCCACGTGACGCGGGCCTTTTGTCATAATGCGCTGGGTCACGTGAGGCGCGGGGGGTGGGTGCAGTGTGCCGTTGCGTGTGCACAGTGACACGCTCGCAGCGGCCCGTGCGGTTGTCGGCCAGGAAGGCCATGGCGGAGCACCGCAGCCTCTGAGCGCCGCCGGCCCGCTCGAGCTCAGCCCGCGCTGCTTGCCCTGGCCTCCTCGGTGGAGGAGGAACCGCCGCGGGCCCTCACCTGGCACAGCGGCCGCGACGCTGTCTGCCGCGGTAGACGCCATCACGGAGCAGGCACCTCCTGGCCCCAACCACGTCGTGCGTCCACTACAAGTTCGCCTCCAAGCTGAACCATGACATGGTCACCTTCAACGGCCTCCACATCTCCCGGTGTGACCTCAAGCACCAGATCATGGGCCGCGAGGAGCTGAAGGCGGCCAGCTGCGACCTGCAGATCACCAACGCCCAGACCAAAGAAGGTGCGCGGGGGCGGCGGGCGCGGGGCCTCGGGCACCGCCCGGCTGGCGGCGTCGCAGACCACCCTGCGTCGGCCGTGGCCTGTGGGAGCCGCGCTCTGCTCTTTGTGGGTCATCCCCACGTAGCGTGAGTCAGGCTGGGGCCCATGCCGCCAGCATGCGGCAGGACCGGGAGGGCAAGCGGCGCTGGGCGTTAAGTGGGGTGGGAAGCCATAATGCGATTCGGCCACCATCGGTAGCTGTGACTTGTGTTGGGGGCCTCACAGAGCTGTTCTTTTGTAGTTGCTGTTCTGACAACTACCTTCAGATCTGTGTTGTAGACATGGAGCTAGGCGTAGAAGAGTACGTGGTTGATGTGTGACATACGGCGCTTACAAAAGCTTTGGTTTCCTGGAATTCTTCTAGGTAAAATGAGAAGGAAATGTGGGAGCATATCTTGTAATAACCAACTTGCCAGATTTCTTTGAAATGGGGTGGAGAAAGCTGAAAGTGATAGAAATAAAAGAGATGGCTAATTTGAAGAAAAGAAACCACCTGGATTTGGTGAATTTCGTGACTTAATTTTGACTTCAACTTGTTTTACTCCACTGCATTGGAAAATGGGTTTTGCGGCTGTTGCAGAAACTGCCCACTAGCAACATTTTAGATCAGGAGCGTATCTGTGAGTTAAAATCTGTGCAGACCCTTGAAAGCCGTCTTGCGCATGAGTGTTCTCCGTATCTAAATTATACTTTGGAATTTCTTGTTAATATAACTTCTTTTCCACACCAAAGACATGGTCATTCAGATGCTATTGAGCATCATTTCATCATTCGTTTCTAATGGTGGTTTTTTTTCCTGTACTACATGTTAACCGTATCAGGGCAGTACTGAAGTTTTATGGCAGAACGTTTATGGTGGATATACGTAAGAAATGTTCTTAGAGACATCATAAATTCTTTTAAATCTAACAAATGGTGCTTGATTCTTAGAGATGATAATGGTTTCGTATTACTTAGTAGGATATTTCAGTTTGGTAATCTGCCATCTCGATAAGTTTGAATGTGATTAAAGACTTTGGGATGTGACTTTTCAGAAATAAAAAGACTTGTAAAGTGTTTTCATTCCTTAAACATTACATTTCTTTTTTTTTTTTTCCCCCTGTGGTTCTGTGACACTCTTACAACAGGCTTTTCTTTAAAATGTGTACTAGTGTTTTTTTTCCTCTTCCTGTTTCATGTCTAAAACTTAAAGAGAGTAGTATGTACACTGCAGTAACTGTAACTTCAGCCCTAGCCTTTAAAGTGGTTGGACCTAAAGCTTGCTGTTTATCTGCAGATACTTAAACTATTTTCAGGAGAGTGTCTGTGAAGAGCCTTAACAGCACAACGTTAGGGGTCTTAGGGATGCCACCTGACAGGGCTTGACGAGGTATACAGTATCTTTGGTTTTCAGACCATTGTTCTGATTCGCTCTGCAAAGGTAAGGGCTTTGAATATTTAAAACTGTAGGCAGATTACAGGGGATGCCTGCTGATAGTGCTTTAAAATATTCAGTCCTATCCAGCTTGTGTAAGTACAATAGAAAAAGCATTCTCCTTGGAGAGATCTTTGCATTTTAAGCTTACTCAGTCCAAGTGTCTCAGGTAGTTGTTTTTTTTTGTTTGGGCCTTATGTAAAAGGTCAGAAGGCTTTCCTCCTCTTCAGAAGACTAACAGGGTGTAAGCCAAGGCAAAGCATGGAGAGCTTCAGGCACACGCTGTTCCTGAAAGGCTTTTCAAGGCTGTCTTCCTAAGTAATTTCGTTTGGGCCTCTCTGCTCTGCAAAAAGGGAATCGATCGAACGAATTCACGTCCCTTTGGTTAATTCAAACTAGATGATTAGCTTAAGAGGGGAGATACCACTTGAGTTTGAGCCAATTCTGCCCTACTTGTGAAAGCAAGCTCAAAAAAACCCCAAAATGTCTGTGATCCAAATTCTAGCACTGCCAGTTCTGTTTCCATTTAAACGTAAAGCCCTGAGCAGCTGAGAAGTGTGGTTGTTGATGGATTAAGCTCCAAGAAACAGGCAGAGGCGGCAGGCTCTCTTCTGTGTTCTGTCAGGCTTGAGCACTGGCAGCACAGGTGACTGGTTTTTAGTTAACAGCTATGAAAGCAATGGCGCAGAGTTCTCGTGCTTTAGCTAAGTGCCTGTTTGGTTGCAGGGCAAGCTAGTCAGACTTTAGAATCTGGTTTAGGCAGGTGAGACTTTGCTGTGGTTTGTTTTTCTCCAAAGATCTATGGGTTTTGTAGCCTAACGGAAGCAAAAGCAACTTTAAGCTAGGTCAGGAAAGAACCTCGTGCATTAGCAGACTCTCCTTTAGTGACCTTTGAGTCCATTTTGCTGTTGGCATTCAAACTGTTCTAAAAAAAGGAAAAAGATTTTGCTGCTTGTGTTTGATTCTCAAACCCCAAGATTTCTTGAAATATACTGTTAGTGTGTTGAGACGATGAAAGCGTGATGTTACATATAAAATTTTGCTTTTGTATCTGTAAAGGGATTCTGCGAAGTGCTACGTAATTACATATGAGCATGCATTCTTACGAATTGACTGATGTTTTTCTCTGTATTTATGTTGTTTTCAGAATACACAGATGAGAATGCCCTGATTCCTAAGAACTCATCGGTAATTGTTAGAAGAATCCCTGTCGGAGGAGTTAAAGCTACCGGCAAAACCGATGTTATGTAAGTATCCATAAAGCATTGTATTCTTTGTTAGGGGTTTCAGTGTGTTAACTTTTTTTATGGATATTAGTTTACAGAGGCGTTCTTTCTTGTTAAAGCTGCTGTTAATTTTTGTTGGCATGGGGTAGATTTTAATGTGTCTGTCCGAAAGTGGACTTACATTTTTAGGCCTGCTGGGACATGGGGTTCGAACTCCAACCATGGTAACTTTTAAGATTATTCTATTGGGTTTGTTCTTGGGGTTGATTGTTCTGAGACCCAAGTTGTAGATCCTGTTTCCTCGACGTGCAGAGATTCCTTATTATATGTGTTGGCTTTTATGGCTTTTATAGTAAAGACAGATACGCATTGTAGCGTAAACGCATACTTTGTTCCCGTCTCAGAAGAGCCTGATTCTCAGTGTTTGACTATTTCTGGCATTTGGGGGGGATATGGCAGGTATTCTTACGCCCCAAATCTGGGTTTTTTGCATACTAGCTATAGAGGAAAGACCAAGGTTTACCAGTTGGCGAACGATGCAAACAAGAAGTTCCATTCGTAAGCGATTCCTATGCGTTTCCTCAAGACAATGTCCGTTTCAGGCAAGAGAAAAAGAACAGTATCCTAAAGTGTATTGCCTTTTGTGCAAGTACGATGAAGGAATAGTTAATCCTTTCCAAACTTGAAACTCAGTAAGCAGTTTAGCACATTACCAAATGTTACTAGTTATCTTGCTACGTCTGTTTTTACCCTAAGCTGGTATCTGTGCTCCGGGTTTTGGTTCTGTATTCCTAAGATTTACGGAGGACAGAGAATCAGGTGTATTGATTAAAATTACAGCTATTCCAATGCAGTGCTGACTAGAGGATTACTGCTGTCATTTATGTATTCATACAGTCCAGTTCTATATCAGCTACATTAGCATTGTTTGAACGGTCATGTTTTCCAGCCGCCTTAAAGATAGGTCTCTCCACCACAATTAGTAGATATTATTAGCTTGTGGTTTTGCCATGTCTTTCTAATGTTGGTTCTCAATAAATCAAGTAGACGGATGAGTTACACTGTGTCTCGAACAAAGAGTACAGCAGCCTCCCGGTACCCACGAGGCATCTGCAAGCAAAAAACCCTGAATTTATGTGGCTCTGCATCTCAACTTTGGGCGTATTCCTGCAGTAGTTGTTGCAGTGTTTTCAGGCACCCTCTAGTAATTCTGGACACCGCAGCACTGTGCTTATAAACATGGCCTTGTTTTGGGGGTTAATTTAAACACGTCTGCTTAGTGCTGTCTTGTCAGTGCATCCTCTGTTTCGGGCACCCTCTCCTGGTATTGTAATGCTGCCCTAAAATGAGAGGATAGATGCGGCTAGCATCAAAGGTCAGATACATACCTGTATGTATAAGGGGATAAGGAAGGAACGGCACCGCTGTTCTAGCGCTGAAAATTAACCAGGCAGATTAGCTTTCTAGTCTTTCAGCTGTGAACATTGCAGAAACAACTGGTAGAGTGGTGGATGTTTGGGAATGATGAATGTATGCTGTAATGGTGGAGAGGCCTTCAAAAATGCGTTACTCTCCTTTTAGTACGCTCTTGAAGGTAAATGTATGAAGAATCCATGCTGTGGTAATCTAAAGGATGTCCTTGTCCTTCCTCAACTTCAGGAGGTACGTGGCTGTCGTTGCGAGCCTGGTGGTGTTCTAGCAGTGGCAGGGAGCGTGCGCCTTTCTATTTGTACACCAGTTGCACAGCAGCCTTTGAATTGCCTCTGCTCATGGGACACTTTGGATGATGTGTGAATTGTTTGTTAACGACATCAATGGTTGCATGGCGGATTCATGATGAGTAGCGTGCAGATACAGATCAATGAGTATGTGGAATCTCAGCAAGTTTTCAAATTTAATAAATATTTCCTAAAATATCGTAGCATTTTCAAGATTATCTTGAAGCAAATTCTGGCAACCAAGACCTTTTTTTTTTGTCACAGGTCTCCTAAATCGCACAAAGGCCTAGGACCTGCTTTCAGGTGACATTTCTACTACTGTTTTTAGTCCATATAGCATATGTAACACATTTAGTGGTTTGGCACTTTCATGGCTAAGATATCTGAACACAGTGCTGGGCTTCCACAGAGAAACACTGTTCTAAAGACGATGCTGCTGACATTGTTGTTATTTGTCAGATGACTGATTTTTTTTCACTTAAGTACACTTTTCACTTAAGACACTTTGGAACTGTCTAGACTATCACTGTTCTTTCTTAGAAACTAAAGGACTCCATCTGGTACCTATTTGTAATACTAGCGATACACAGATTGGCTAAAGTTACCTTCGTATTTTGATGGTTGATTATTTATGAACACAAAACTGTAGTACAGACTTCCTGGTTTTGATACTTATGTAGCAGAGACAAACTATCTGAGGACTTCCCCTTGCACGGTCGTGTTCTATATCTGTAAGCCTTAGAGTAATTTGTGACAAAGTAGAAATGGGATTCTGGGGGGTTTTTTTAGTTGCACTGAATGTACCAAGAGACAACGGTTTATGTATATGAGTAAATTTCCAGATTCACTCGACTATCAGAACATAAAGTTTTGATGTTCAGGTTTTATAATCTGTTTTCAGTGCTTTATGTTTTTGGTACAAGTGCTGTATTTGAAGTTCTGATCACCTTTATTTCTTCTTCTAGAAGTCAAACTGAGCCAGTAAGTGGAACATCAAAAGCAGTATATAAAAACACAGTCTCACACTTTTTGCTGCACGCTGCACTTAAGGTAGCCTTGGATTAATTTTCCAAACATTAACTTAATAGCTTTTCCAGTAAAACATAGTATATGTTGTAAATACAATGTATTTGATTCAGCATAGTAGAAACGGAGTAATGCCATCATTTGCACAGTTCTATCTAATGTGAATATTGGTGTTTGTGCCTAGTAATGCATTGTATTTCATACTGGATATGCTAGACTATTTCCTGAACGACTTTGTGTTGTACAGATAATGTACAATCGTTTTTAGATCACGTAGGTTCAAGGTTTGCACAACTGAACATGGTTTTTGAAAATGTTATCAAAAACCACTGAGAAACCATTATTGTTAAACATGGTACTGTTTCTTACTTTTGACTTGGGGGTTCAAACAAATACCAAAACCAACATGTCCCACACGTTTTGAGGACAGTTCTGTGCAGCTAAATGCTTCCTTTTCATGTCCTTAAAGACTTGGGTATTTGTTCCTGAAACTGTATAATTGAAGCGATATTGTTTGAGTGCATAACTGAGTGCATAACTGTCTTTAATAGATTGCTGTGAATTTAAATATCGTTGCTACACAAAGTGGTATTCTAAAGTTCTACATTTGACCTTTCCGCTTTATCAGATGAAGCAGTTCAGTTTAATAGTTTGTCTGCAAATGAAAATACGTAAAACCCAGTGTACAAATTTTGGCACAAGGTTAGAGCCTGGTGCATTTGTAAAGGGTAAAATCCCTGTCATTTTTCTTAACCTCCGCCTGCAGTACGTTTTTGGATCTGGGTGACTTCAGGGCTGGATGCTGCTTTAATTTCCCAAAGGCTAAGCTTTTCTTTAGGATACTGCCACTTTGAATTTACATTTGGAAAAGGGGCAGCGTTTTTCTTCAGGTTTGAAGACACTGTCGTTCTGCTGCTAAAACAGAAATAAGTAACACAAGGAAATACTTGGCTGATTAGTTTACAAACCACACTGAAAAGAAGTTTCCTGTAGTGATGCTTCCTTTTCAAATAAATATTTTTTAAAAATCCTTTTTAGCTGAAAATTGATAGCTTCCTTACCCCTTCGACTTTTAAGCAGCTGTGAGCATTTGACAAGGGTCCCTCTCTGAGATATTCTGGAGCAATAAGTTGATCTCCAGCGGGTTTGGTTAGTTTAGCTTCTTCTCCTTAACCACATAGGCACTCTTAAGCTGTCACAGGTTTGGACTTTGTTTTGAACAAATACCAACTACACTAGGTTGGAAATGGCTCTTTCAGTGACACTCGGAGGATATAGTGCAGACTGTCAGACTACAGTAGAGGTTAACTATTGCTCTGTTTTTGATTGTAGAACTTGAATGTGAGTTTAATTTTTTGTGAACAGATTGATGACTCTTCTGCATCTATTTCTCTGGCCCAGCTGACTAAGGTACATATATATTCCTAAAAAAAAGTGTTTGCTTTGTATTTTTAAATCTTATACTGTGATCTATAGCTGGAGAACTGTTGTCATGTGAACAAACCTTTAATTTAATTTTTAATAATTTAAAGTATTTCTTTTAACTTTAAAATGTGTGTATATTTTGATACTATCCTGGTAAAGAGTAGTTGCCAGTTTGGGAAGATAGAAGGGGGAGGACCTTATCAGCCGCAACGTAATGTTGCAGTATTACTCATCTTCAAGACACAAAGAAGAAGCACTTCAGAAGCTGTTTACCGTTTTTCATACTTTTCGTTCATTTTGCATTGGAAACTAACACAATTTTCACAGAAGAATTTAATTGGCTGTAAGTGACGGACATTTCAGGGGGGTTTGCAAGAGCCAAAATAGAAGCGTTTCTGGAACACGGACAACTGCATGGCTATTTTTGAATTTCTAGGCACTACAGTTATAGATCCATGCTTTGAATGCTGCACAATTTCATACACTGTAGTATATATACAGTGGACAACACAATCTAATTTGTTTGATCGCAGACTGTGTAAATTGTGTAAATGCACCTAATTGTTTACAGGAAAATACTGATGCGTATGGGTGGCATATTAGCAAACGTGACCTTCTGAAACTGTTGTAATGCCATGTTTTGCTATGGAACTGCTTGCATTTTTTGCTCAACAACATGTAACTTTGTCTGGGAAAGCACTAGGGATTGCACTTTGTGAAAAGGCGTAGTGCTAGCCAATTAAATTACTAGTCTTTAAAGTTACAAAGATTAGAGAAGGCAGGGCCTAATGCAGAGGAGCTAGTCCTTTCTTCTGAAAATAAAGGCTGGAGTTCCTTTCCCAGAAAGAAAAATCTCTTCCCACTGGTAACTTCTTCCCTCTCTCACTGCAGAAATTAAATTGTGGACATTTGGTAAGAAAAAAAAAAAATAGTTTGGAAGGTAGCCACCAGGAGAAATTGGTCTCTGTTAGCGCTGTCCCTAAACATGTCCTTGGTTCTGTAAACTCAGGTGAAGTTTTACTCTAAAATGTGAAAAACTGTCCAAGTGGTGTACACATTTAAGCTTTTGAGAAAATGTAAGTATTTCAGAAAAATAGAGGAACATAAGATAAAGCAGCTCCAGACGGTTCCTTACTCTAACCTCCTCAGTGCAGAGTGGCTTAGCATGGAGGCAATGTGTTGTAAAAAGTTTTCTGTTTTATTATGCATTAAATGCCATCTTGAATTTTGGTCTATTCCTAGTAATGTCTTGTGGGTTTTGGATGTGTTTTGTAAACGGCTTGGGTTCAAACAAATTAGTCAAGTATCTGTAAAGTCTTCTGTAAATGTTAATGGAAATGACTTCATAGATGTCCATCTGGATTATGTTACAGTTGAGAAAAAGCTGTGTATATGAAACAGCCCTTTAACAAAATGCTGAAACAAGTTGGTTGCTTTTGTGAATGAATGCATCTAAAACCAAAACCATGAGTGGTTGATCTGAATGATAGGTGCTTGAGGGTCCAAATCATTTACAGTCACTCCCTTAGACCCTGCTTGTATCTGTACTAGTGTGTAAGAAAAACATTTGAACAAATACTACTTTAAAAAAATCAGCTGGCTTCAATAATTTGAAGATCCAGTTCTGCATAACATTTATATTACAATTTGTATGTTAAAAGGACACGGTCAACTGGAAAAAAACTGCAGGTTTTGCTTATTGTAGTTAACTTGCTTCCTATGAAGAAGTTAGTGGGGGGGAACATGAAGAGCCTAAGGTTTTGAGTGCCCAGGAATGCTCTTTTCAAGTAGGTTAACAGGCACATAAACAGCCTGTGATGATGTAAGGACTCCCCAGAACATCTTTTGGACAACTCTGTTTCATATAAGCAGCTGTTTTCATGCAACCTCAGCTGGCGTTGTGCTGCTCTTTACAGGGTTGGGTGAGTGGTGTTCTCTTTGGCAGTGTGGGCTTAAATGTGTTTCTAATGTATGTGTCAAATAATTACCTGTTAAACAGAGTGCCAATCTGGCTGAAGCCAATGCTTCCGAAGAAGATAAAATAAAAGCTATGATGCTACAGTCTTGCCAGGAATATGATCCAATCAAGTAAGTGTTGATAATGTCAAATCTGTTCTTTGAAGATTATGGAAAGATTGTAGAGAAGTTTGTTTTAACGAGAGAGACACGTGCATACCTTTTTCTTCTTTGCCCCAAACCCTTTTAGTTACATGCAGAAACCCTGGGGTCCACCTCCACCATCATCTGCTTGCTTTCGTTGCGGAAAACCTGGCGACTGTATAAAGAACTGCCCAACAAATGGGGTAAGACTGTGGGGGACTTCTGGTGTTCCTTAGCTTTTCAGTTTTTTACCTTGGCAGTTACGTAACAAATCCATGAATACTCATATTAAGAATTGTTTCTCTTGGGGTGAAAGACAGAGGTTCATAGGGCAATGTTGCAAAGCCCTTCAAAATCCAAGGGAAACCTGGCATTATAAATGTAAACTTTTCTTTTTTCTAGGTCATAGACATTAAGTATGTCCACAGATCTTGCTCTGTGAACTTTCATGCATATTTTTATATATTTCAATATTACTGGAAATGTTTCTGGTTTTAACTCTGTTTAATGACAGTTCACAGTTTTTAGTATTTCATGTAAAACCAAGATGTTTCTGTTGACCCCATCTATTGAATATTTGTGCTCTGAATTGCGCTTTGGAGGAGGAGCGGGTTTGTATCTCTTTTCTGAGGGGATGGTGAGCTAAGGGATATTTCACCCTTAAAGAACCTGAACTTAAGCCAAAGAATGGAATGAGTTCAAAACACTGCTCAAGCCTTTGGAACGTCCTGGCTATATTCATTTAGGAAAATAAGTATTTTAGTCGAGCAACCCTTATGCTAGGTAAAAGGAGAGGATTAAAGGCTTTTGCTGCTTAAAATAATCATTGAAATGTCATTTTAAGTGTGGGTCTTAAAAGGAGATATGTCTGCATTTCTTTTCTTAACAGGACAAAAATGTTGAGCCTGTTCCCAGAATTAAAGAGCACAGGAATTCCAAGGAGTTTCATGATGGAGGTGAAAGACCCCAATACAAAGGGTGCTATGCTGACAAACACTGGAAAATACGCAATACCAACTATTAATGCGTAAGTATGGAATTAATTGGACTAGCCAAAAAGTGAGCGAGAGAAACCACGCGTGCATGTCTGAGTGGCTATGCAACCAAGTTGGCCAGCATCTGTAATTACGGGGCAGGAAGCACTGTCATTGTGCTTAACCATAGAATCTGGGATACTTTTGAATATTAAAATAGGGTGGTCCTGCTGTTCGTGCCCCTGGAAGTTGGTCAAACGTGTGGTATGCTAAGAATCTGTATTTCTGCAAAACATTTCAGTAGTGTTTGCAGTGGAGTCGTTCTCTCTGAAAGCTCCTTTTGCTTTTGGTTTATGTTTCAAAGGCTTCTTGCAAAATTTAACAAGTAGCTGTTGGACTGAGATTTCCGCCCCCTCTGACTTTTATCAAATCCCATGTGTGAAACAGACTGAAGTTTTCCTGTTGCTATAAACTAAGAAAATACTGCTGTGTGCTGACAGGAGTGGCTGTTTTAAAATGCACTTGGTAGCACTTCTGTGTTTCTGTCATGGATCTCGTTTTGTAGGAAATAGACTTCTTCCATTTGTAAAATGTAGTTACTCGGAGACGAACTTTACCCTGAGCCTGCAATTTAAATTTACCCTCTGGCAAAGGAGAGGTGGGATTCATTTCTCTCATAGAAAATGATATAGCCAACTCTGGTGACTTACTGTGGTCTGCAACAAACGGATAGTTAGGCATTTAATCCACATTCTTCTCCACGGGAGAGTTGGTTAAAACCTTCAGAACTCAAGCCTACTAATGGTTTTTTGAGATGTCTATCAGGTTCCCGTACAAAGACAACCAGCATTACCAAGTCTTCTGGGCCCCCAAGGACAAGCAATACCCACAACTGGTAAGTAACTGTAACTTCAGAATTTATTTAAAAAAATTACCTTCAGAGGAACTGAATGGGATTTCTTTCTTTTTCCTCTCCCCACTCCAAAAGGTCATCCAATGAGAGCCAGTCCAGTTCGCTCAGCAGGTGGCAGACCAGGCTGGGAAGTGTAGGTATTCTACAGAAATTCAATAGATGACTCCTTGTCACCTGTTAAAAGAGGCTGTATAACGCATAACTTATACAACAGCTGATATATAATGAAGCAAGTATGCACAGATAGTTGTGGAGAATCCAAGTGGTAACTGATTTTTAAATGGCTTCATTTGAATTGGCTTTTACAAAGGGCATCTGTGCTTCCACTAAGGTTATTTAAAATAAAACTCCGGTACATGACTGAAAACAGGACTCTGAGAAATGAACGCTTTTTGAGGAAACCATAATTGCCTATAAAAATTAAAGATAATTAAAGGATCAGATGGAAAGCCACCTTTTCCATTACTGGCTGAATAGGGCTGAAGAAATTGATTTCCCAATAGGAATCAGCCTCCAACATTCTTTTTTTAACAACTTAGTTGATACTGCATGAGCAAATGGTTGGAAAAGTCAACACTGTTCTTTTATGACAATTTTGAATTTCTTCAATTTAGTCATCTCACATAGCCAAGACGCTTTCTCTCAGTTGGAGAGAGAGGAGTCTGTTTTACCTATTACTGCAGCGTCAAGCTAGTCCTTCCTTTCGCTATATGTTTGTTATAGACAGATTGTAAGAGTGCATTGTGTTTATAAAATCTTAAAGGTAAATCAAAAGAAAAACCAGGATCCATCCCACAGGTTGTCTGATATCTCCAATTCAGTCAGCAAGAAAACAACAATTCAGGGACAGGACCAGGCCAAATACCTCATGATGAGGCAACAACATAGGAAGCGTATGTGGAAGAAGTTAAAAGAAGTTCCAGAGAAGATTAGTTAATATCTGTGCAGTACTTGGAAGATCAGAAGTGTGATGTATTAAGTGTATCAAGGAGTGGCAGAGGAGCAGTGGGC